>NC_090444.1:1556293053-1557521803 GCF_031143425.1 Pleurodeles waltl
TGCAAGGACTGAGACTTAAGGTTTATAATGATGAATCTTATTTATTAACTTGTGGCCCTAAAAAATACTCATTTCAAAATGTTCTTTCTGGGGTGCATACCTAGAAAAAAGATCAAGCTTTTTAGTTATTTGGGTATTTTATTTGATACAAACCAATCTTGGGAATGATTACTCTTTCAGCGGTCAAAAGCAAAGGGAGCGGGTCTGAAACATTGTTTAGGCTTGCAAAAAAGTTAGGCCACAAATCCCCATAAGAATTGGTCCAGCTATACCAAAGTAAATGCCTATTGATAGCCACATATGGCACAGGGGCATGGGGTGTATACTTCACCTAAATCACTCCATGTAATAGAAAACAAACGTTTGAGTACATTGTTGGGGCTCCCCAGATCAGCTTTGAGTTTTATTTCTCACTGTGATGTGGGACTGCAGTTCCTGGAGGATTGGGTGAGCCTGGCACCCATCGTGTTATGGGTGAAGGTTTGGTCCTCTCCAGAATTGAATTTTACCCACAAAATTTTAGAGGACTGCCTTAGTCATAGGCTATCCCATTGATTTCCTATGTGAAGAGAGTACTGCAGGATACAGATTGGAACCATCCTTTTGAAACCCCCAAGAATATTAGCCCAAATATTAAGTCCATATTAAGGAATTGTACTTGTCCCATAGAGATAGATTGAGAATGATAAAAGTGGCTGATGTCTTCAGTGTAGTCTTATATACCAATTCAACAGCTGTTGGCATGGAGCACTATCTGACATGGGTAGAGGAGTTGGGTCAAAGATTCTATCTAACAGGGCTTAAAACTAACACAATTCATTTTTTGGGCACTTTTCCAGTAATGGGTTCATGTTTCCTGTTACTGCCTTGTTGCCCATGTGAGGGGATTTCTAAGCAGTCCACCATGCACTTTATGCCGTTTTGCACACTATATTCTGCTTTTCTGAAACAGTTTTTACACCCTATATTTAGAGAGAAATGCCCTTTAGCATACTTGGAGGGTTTATGATTGTACAGCGTATGGAATCCCCAGAAACATGCTTTGCAGTCCTGGTTTTCATTACCCAGGCTCTGAGAACAAGGAAGAAGTATGTTATATGGTTTAGAATCGGGTGATTTGTGATTTTAATGCCGTATTTATTATAAAAAAGTTTTATAATTTTATTTGTTTTTAAATATTGTGCTTTTATGGTCGCTTTTGAGAACGAATAAAGTTTGATGATGATGATGATGACATTTGGTCTCCGATGGCCACCTATTTGATAGTGCAACGGGGTACAAAATCGCGTGAAGGACATGCTAACTCAAGACAATGGCTCCTGCCTAACTCAGTTTCTCCTTGATAGGAGTTTCAGCCACGGTGCATTTCTCTAAGATTTAGTGTTCGTATCTGCAGGGATTTGCCAGATCATTAATGGGCCACAAACTGTGTTGAAATGTGCTATGATATTTGAATGTATTGATATCTTTTGTATCAATATCTGTATTTGCTGTCTCTACCTGTGTGACCATGTTCCTACTATTGTTATATCACATTTTGTGCTATGTTTTGCCTAGGACCAAATCTGCAATAAAAAACAAACTTAATTTACTACAAGTGTTACTCTTGTGTGGATGGTGGACATCCCTCCCTAAACTCCTCTCTTACCCCCCCTAAACTCTTCGAAAGCCTCCCTAATCCCATTCCCCTTTTAGTACGCCAGCCTCTTTTTCCACTCCCTCCCTCCAGTCCTTTCTACATTTTGTAATAAAATGTATACTTATATATGCAGTGACACTAGGTAATGGGTAGTGTGGAGGCATAAACTCTACACGTACATTGTCAATAGCACTTACTAGTACGTTTTGCACTACAGTACTACAAAATGTACTACAAAGTGCAGTTTGTGTATCAGGCCCCAGATTGGGGTGCAGAGCCCGAAGATGAGGCATGCCACAAATTGGGAGTGAGGGCTACTTTTCGAAAACAATAAATATTTTTCATCAGCCTGTGACAACATATACAGCGTAAAACTAATCATCGCTTACTAGAATGTGCATGTCGGATGTGTTTCACAGGGTGGAGATTTTTAAGCCTCAAACTCTCTCACCTCCCTCTTCCTTGTACAGATTCAGGCAGAAAAACATGAACTGTCTTGAGCTTAGCTGACACTGATGTAGGAGAGACAAGTATGCTTTGTTCTGGCAAGTATCTATAAACACTCTTTATACAACCGTGAGCCCAGCTGCCCTCAAAAAGAAATATCTTTTTACCCTTTATATAGTAAACTATGGGAAGCCGTTCATGTCAAAATTACAGCCTCCTATATAGGACACCTCCTGAAACGCATAGCATGTTGCAAAATGAATATGATACACACCAGAATGAATGTACTATGTGCCACAATAAATATGATTCCTGGCAGAGGGAATCTGACTTGAACCAAAACAAATATGAAACCAGGCAAAGTGCATATGCTACTTAGGGATTATTATGAATAACTCACACTCAGAATTGAATAAGAGATAACCTGAAATATATATCAATCATACTGAAATAAATATGTCCCTCACTGTAAATAATAAAGCAATCACTGAAACACATAAAATATTCATCAAAAAGAACGGGACATTTCATGAAATGACTGACATATGCCAAGAGGAATATGACACACATTGGGATGTATATAACAGATTGAAATGAATATAAGGTACTGAAATGAAAATGCATTATTCTGAGAGGAATATAATGTTCAATGAACATTACATTTATTTTAGAAATGTATATGGTTTGCATTGAAAGTAATATGATACACATTGACATGATTGTGATATGTGTTGCAATTGGTACGAGTCATGTTAAAATCAATATCATGCTTTAATGTGAATCAGACATCCATGGAAAGGAATATGACATGTGATAAGATGAATATGACATGCATTGAAATGAATATGAGCCCCTTTGAAATTAATTTAACGTGCCTTAAACTAAATATGACCAATGCTGAAATTAAAATGAAACTTGTCAAAATTAATGTTATGATTTAAAATCAGTATGATGCAAATCAACATCAATATTGCATATATTGAAATTAATTTGACCTATGTTAAAATAGATATGACACATGTTAAAATTATTATGTCAGTTGTTAAGATGAATATGACATCCATTATGCCATTCATTTAAATCAATATGACACATATTAAGATTAATATGAACCACTTTCAAATGAATATGACATCTGATGAAGTTGATATGACCCATATCAAAATTATTATGACATTAATTAAAATGAATATGACACTTTTTGAAATGCATATGAAACTATGTGAGATAAATATTGCAGGCTTTGAAATGAATAAAGCACATATCGAAATGCACACAAGCCATGTGTAAATTAATATGACCACTATTTAAATAAACATGGCTTGCCTTGAATCGATGTTGATTTGCTTTAAACTTAACATTACATACTGAAATTAATATTACATATTCTAAAAGGATATGATATGAACAAAAATTAATTACCTAAAATAAATATATGTTTTTCGACTCTGTGCTACATTTAGTTTTTGCCGGCTTTCGGACTCTGAGCACTTTACCACTGCTGACCAGTGCTAAAGTGCACGTGCTCTCTGTCTAAATTGTACTGATGACTGGTTTATCCATAATTGGCATATTTGTTTACCAGTAAGTCTCAAGTATAGTGCAACATGTGTCCCCAGGACCTGTTAATCAAATGCTACTATTGGGCCAGCAGCACTGATTGTGCCACTCACATGAGTAGCCTGTAAACATGTTTCAGACCTGCTACTAAAATGTCTGTGTGGGCAGTGTTAAACTGCCATTCCAACCTGGCAAGTGCACCAACTTGCCCGGCCCAAATCTTCCCTTTTACTACATGTAAGGCATTCCTAAGGTAGGCCAAAGGCAGCCCTATGGGTAGGGTGTGGCGTATTTAAAATGTATAACATATGCTCGGGTATTTTACATGCCCGGATAATGAAATACTGCTAATATCGGATTTCACTATTGCAAGGCCTATCTCTCCCATAGGGTAACATTGGGGATTGCCTTGAAATATCTTTTAACTGTAATTTCCCATTTGGAGCAGATAGAGATATGGAGTTTGAGGTCTCTGAACTCACAATTTAAAAATACATATTCTGGTGGAGTTGTTTTTTAAATTGTGAATTTTAAAATGCAACTTTTAGAAAGTGAGCATTTTCTTGCTAAACCATTCTGTGTCTCTCCCTGGCTGTGAAATACATGTCTGGGTCAGGATGACATTTGGGCTGTTTGTGAATCCACTCCAAACAGCCACATAAAGGGATCAGAGGTGTGCCATGCATATTCTGATGGGTCTTCCTGAGTTAAAGTGGTGGGAGGAGGTGACAATTTCACCTGAATAGGGCTGTGCCTATCCCTACACAAACAGTCTCCAACCCCATGAAATGTATCTGGAGCCAGGGCAGGAAAGGCAGGGTCTTGTGCACTACAAATAATTCTCTTTGACGTTTTCCTACTTCATAGGCAGAAATGGGTAAGAGGACTGGACCTCTGACCCCACAAACTTAGAATCCTTCTGGACTTAGGACATTCTGCCAGGAAGAAGAGCTGGATGCTGTTGGATGGACTGCCACTCCACCTGTTGCTTTGCTGTGCTGGCCCACTGCTTTCTGCATCTGTCCTGGGATTGAAAGAACTGGACTTTGCTTTCTACATCCTGCTTCCAAGGTTTCTCTACGGGCTTGGACTGAGCTTTCCTCCTGTTAGGAAGTCTAAGGGATATCAAAGATGTCATCTGCCAGCACCTGGGCTCTCTTGCTGAGAGTCCCGACTTGCTTAAGTGATGCCAAATCCAGTTCCTAGACCCTTGTGAGTGAGTTCTGGTACAACCAAGTTGAAACCATGTACATTGACACCAGAGCGATTTCGGAACAGGTGCCGCTGTCTGACTCCTCTCAGCTGCCGAGACCCGAGCTGTGGTTCCCACTGAGGGCAATGACGGAGACCGATGCTGCAGGCCCAATGCCACCGCAGCAACTGCGAAGTCCCCCCACAGTGTGAGTCACAAGTATAGTCTCACTGATGCCTGTGACACCCAACTCCGATTCCACGGCAGTACCATTGACCCCATGGTCAATGTGACTCTGTGCAAAGTCTTTGTTTCTTAATTTTCCATGGTACTGTACCTGGGGTCCAAGCGACTCCATGACAGCCAAACTCCCACGCAAGTGGCGTCGGCTGGACTGTTGCGAATGACTCCGTCAAGATGTCATGATAGCCCGAGTTGGAGCTATTGTGTTTCTAAGTGCTATACTAAGATTTAGGGCCTGATTGGTGGTCGGGCCACCAGACCGCCATGTTGGCAGTCCCAAAAAGATTGCCACGCTTGCGGTTCCAAGACCACCGTCTTATGATTCAGACAGACAGGAACGCCATCCACCATGCAAAAAAGGCAGACTGCCAGCCGTGTGGCGGCGTGGATTTAGGTGGTCTGACCTCCAGTGCAATCAGTGCAGCAGCAAAACACCAAGCCTATTACAAACACACAGTTGCTGGAGTGGTTAGCCAATAGCGGTTAACCCCCACGGTCTGCCTTCAGCAAAGTAACAAACTAGTGTACTCTGGATGAATTAAAAAACAACACAGCTGACACACAATGGATAAGTGGATGCACCTGCCAAGGACGCTATAAAACACACCCCTTCACAGACCACAATCCTTTGCATTTCCACTGCAGCATAGCAAGACAGACCACACATCATTTCATCCATTTTTTTTCATAAGGCAGCCCTTTTTTCCCCCATCTCATTTTACACCTTTCACACACATCGTCTATTTTTTGCCCATATTCACTTGTCTTGTTCAGTTAGTCACTGTCCCCCTCTTTAATTTCCATGCATGTCACAGGCCAAAAACCCATGATTTTCATAGGATGAGTTGAGAGTCATGGTGGATGAAATCATTATAGTAGAACCACTCCTCTCAGTAAGGAAATTAAAATGTGGGACAGGATAGTTGACAGAGTGAATGCTGTAGACACCACCCTGTACACAAAGGAGGAAGTTAGGAAGAGGTGGAACAACCTCAGGGGCAAGGTCAGTTCCCTGGTCTCCAGCCAGCATGGGGAAGCCAAGAATACTGCTAGTGGCCCTCCCATTGCCCTGTTAAGACTCTTTCCCTGGGAGAAGGTCCTGGCCTTCCTGCATCCTCATAACTTGACAGGAATAACTGGGGGAGTCGAGTCTGATAAGTCACACACAAATAATGTCACAAAACTGAAATGCCATGCATGCTCCCACCTTAGCTGTTGCCACTGTCTTGTTCATATACCTCAACAAAATTCAATGCCCAGAGTATCTGAGTTGTAACACTGTCAATCTGTATAAATAGATCCAACATCACAGCTACCATGGCCCATCACGATCCATATGTCAAAATGGTGTCTGGAAATCTCACAAAAACAAAAACACATTCCAGGATTCATCGTAAGTCCCAAAATGTAAACTTATGCTAAAACCTAAATGCTGCCTAGTACAGATATGTTATACCAAACGTTTGTCAAGTTTTTTGGGGAGCAGAGAGAGTGACCTGACTGCAACTCCCAGGAGGCACTGTTCCAGTAACTCTTTTTTTTTTTTTTTTTTTTTTTAAGTTTCAAAAGTTTTATTAAGAATATATAAGGCGATACATACAGCATATAAACAAACTGTTTAGCTTTCAAAACATTGTTTTTGTTCTTTTACCACAATTATTTCCATTGTGAGCATATATGCATGTACTGTCAGGTAAGTAAGAATTCCCAGTTGCATAGTTGAGTTTTGTACCCTTATTTTGAAGAAAAGTGGAGAACAGGTGGGGGGGGGGGCGGTAAAGGGAGGGGGAGCAAGGATAGGGTTGTGTGGGAGGGGTTGATCTTGGTATAGGGGAGAGACGAAATAGTCATATGAAATGGGGAGGGGGAGAGAAGGGGAAGAAAGAGGAAGAAAGAGGAAGGGTAATCCCGGGGGAATGTAGATTGAAGAGACTCGAGATAGGGGGTCTTTGTATCCTGAGACTAGCTTGTTCAGGCCTAAGAGTAGATCGTTCTGTACTGCTCCGTCTGTAGCAAGTTATTATCTAGGGGTAGATAGAATGTATGTTAGATATGTTAAGGTCGGTTAGAGAGTGTCTACGTCTTATGTGAGTTGATTTCTCAGTCCTTGTTTGTGTTAGGAAGCGACTTGTATTACTATGTTGGGTAGTTCAGGGTCTCGTGCATATGACAAAATTAGAGGCCTGTGGATTGATAGAGAGAGAGAAAAAAGAGAGAAAGGGGAGAGGATAGCGTAGCTAGGGAGAGAGAGAGGGGACAGTAGGAGATTAAATGTGTTTCCGGAGTCTAGGATTCTCAGAGGGTGATTGGTAATTGATATTCCCTAATCATTGATCATTGAACATTGATCATCCGTTGGTCATCCACCAGCCGCTTCATGGGCTCTTCAAGAATGGGCGCCAGACCTCCTCAAATTGTTCTGCTTGGTCCTGTAGGTTATAAATCACTCGTTCATGGGTAGCCGTTTGATACATGGCCGTCATCCATTCTATGGGTGTGGGGGCAATGCTAGATCTCCAGTGCCGGAGTATGCATATTTTGGCCGTGGCAAGCGCCGTGTGGATTAATCGTTTATGTGCCCGCGATAGGGAGGGATACGGACGAATGTCATGTAGAATGATAAATGCTGGTGGGGTCGGTTTTGGTATCTGTATGAAGTCCGATAAGGCGAGGCGTACCGCGTCCCATAGTCACTGTACCGTTGGACAGTGGCTTAAAATATGGAGTTGGTCACAATATGGCTCTGTGCATCTCCAACAGTTCGCGTGAGGTATCAGCCCTGCCCTGAAGAGTTTAACGGGGGTCCAGTACCACCCCTGAAGGATTTTAAATAGGCAAAATTTCAGGCGTGCTTCACGTACGCCCCTGTCGAGGGCTTCTAGTATGTCTGGCCATTCTTCGTCCGTGTAGGTTATCTCTAGAATATCCTGCCACTTTAAGCGTAGTCGTTCAAGTAAAGGCTGAGAGTAAAGGTGGTTAGTTAATTCAGCATAGAGGCCAGCCAAGACGCCTTTTTGTCGGCCCCATTTCTGAAGATAGGTGACGATGGGTGAGGTTTTGAGCATCCACGGGGGGGTTCCTAATGTTCTCCGCATACACTGTTTGAGCTGTAGATATCGCCACTCCTGGTTACTTTGGATGCTGAATTCTTCCTGGAGGGAGGCGAATGTGCGGAAGCTATCTCCATCTATTATGTGAGATATATTGTGGATACCTGCCTCGGACCATTGGGGCCATCTGAGAATATTCCCTCCTATTTTAATGCTTTTATTCCCTGTTATGGGAGCCTGAGTATGCAGGGAGGGGTGTACTCCTAGTAGTCGATGGGCTCTGCACCACGCTGTGTTTGTAGCCTTGAGGATGGGGTTAGCTAAGGGAACATGGTCGGCGTATGTTCCTCCCATCTCCGTATACTGTCCATATAGGAGTTTCTCTGTGATCACCCATTGCGGTGGGTCGGCTATATCCGGAAGTGTATATATTAGTTGTGAGAGTTGTAGGGCCAGAGAGTATTGTTCTACCGAGGGTAGTCCTAATCCTCCGTAGAGCCGCCGTGCCAGTATTATTGCAGGTTTCAGTCTTGGGCGTGAGGAGCCCCAGACGAAGGCCCTTATGGATGCGTCTATTAATCGGAGTGAGGAAAGAGATATCTGTAGGGGGAGCATGCCTAGCACGTATGTGAAGCGTGGTAAGGTGACCATTCTGACCGCCTGTGTCCTGCCACACATGGACAGGCCTAGTAGGGACCATTTGGCAAAGTCTTGTTTCATTTTAGATATAAGGGGGTCTATGTTGTCCCTGACCATATGTTCTAGGCCTCTGTTAATGAACGTTCCTAAATATTTAAGGCGGGTCGGGGTCCATTTGAATTGGAGGCCATGTATCGATGCCCTCGTCGTTATGCGGGATAATGGTAGTGCCTCACTTTTATCCCAGTTTACCCGATATCCGGATAGGGATGCAAAGTCTTCTATAGTGGAAAGTAGTGCTGGGAGCGAGGTTTCTAGATCGGACATTGTTAACAGAATGTCGTCTGCGTAGAGATATATTTTGGATATGCCCCCGGTGATATGGATCCCTTTTATTTGGTGAGAATTTCGTATGGTGGCAGCTAGGGGTTCCATAGCCAATAAAAATAGAAGTGGCGACAAGGGGCATCCCTGGCGTGTGCCCCTTCCGATAGGGAATGGGTCTGACATGATGCCCCCACAGTTAACCTGTGCTGTGGGATGGTCATATAATAAATGCACTTTAGAGATAAATTGTTCCCCCAGGCCAAAATGCTTCATGGTTGTGAATAGGTAGGACCACTCAATGCGGTCGAATGCTTTCTCCGCGTCTAGGGACAAGGCTAGGGCTTCGTCAGGTAATTGTATGGATTCTAACAGTGTATGGCAAAGAGTTTGCATATGATTTCTGGAGGTACGGCCTGGTACAAATCCTACTTGGGTATTGTGAATCAATGATGGTATCACCTTGCGTAGCCGCGCTGCTAGAACACTGGCTAGGAGTTTGACATCCCCATTCAAAAGGGAGATAGGACGGTAACTGCCGCAAAGAAGGGGGTCTCTCCCTGGCTTAGGCAAGATGACAATCGTGGCTTTATTGGATAGAGCGCCCAGGGAGCCTTCTTGACATGCTTCCGTCAGTGCTTTATGTACTGCGGTTATTGCCTCTTCCCCAGCCCATTTATAGAATTCCGCAGGGAATCCGTCCTCTCCTGGTGATTTATGGTAGGGGAGGCTTGTTATAACTTGGGTTATCTCTTCTTTCTTATGTTACCGTCCAAGAGGGCCCTGCCTGCCCCAGACAGACGGGGCAGATTGGCCGCGATAAGGAATGTCTCCATTTGTGTTTGATCTGTCGTTGTTTCAGGAGTGTACAAATGTCGGTAGTACTTGGCGAACTCGTTTACAATGTCTTGTGGGCGAGTTAGCACTGCTCCTGAAGAAGATGTTATGGCCGCAATGGCAGAGGCTGCCTCTCTTTGTCGGAGCTGTGCCGCTAGGAGGCGACCTGCTTTTTCCCCTTGTTCGTAATGGCGGCCTCGCAATTTTTGCAGTGCGTATTCCGCCTGAGATGTATAGAGTTCATTGTGTGCCATACGGGCCTGTTCTAAGGCGTGTCGCAGCCTAGGGGATGGTTGGGCGGTATATTGTTTAGTGAGGTCCTGTATCGTGGTCTCTAAGGTGGTTTGGCGGGCTATTCTATCTTTGTTGGCCAGTGCTGCATCTCGCATCATATTCCCTCTTAGGGTTGCTTTTGCTGCCGCCCATAGGATCCTTTTTGAGGATACAGTGCCTGTATTCTCGGCCATGTATGTAGCTACATGAGCTTTTAATTGTTCCTTCCCTTGGGGAGAGCGATATCTGTGTACAGCCAATCGCCATGGTTTACGACCAGAGAAGGAGAGTCCCACCTGGATCCGGATTAGTATTGGCGAGTGACCTGAGAGCCCGCTATCTAGGATGCAGGTGTCTTGTATATGAGGGATTACAGCGTGTGATACTAAGAAATAATCCAGACGCGATTGAGTGCCATGGACGGTGGATAGGAAAGTATATTCTTTATCTTTCGGGTGTTGTATTCTCCAGCAGTCCACCAGACCGACGTCGGTGGTCAGGTCTGTCAGAAGCGCTCTGTCGTGATTGTTACATATATCAACAGGGCCTGTCCTATCCATTATGGCGTCTTGGACGAGATTCCAGTCTCCCCCGATTATGTATCGAGTAGTTCCGATTTCTGTCAGGAGGCGATTTAGCTGGAGAAGGAATGGGCGTTTTGGGCCGGTTGGTGCGTAAATGGATCCCACGCATAAAACAGTGTCCCCTAGTTTTAGCTTAGCAAATATATACCTTCCTTCCGTATCATTCCAGGTTTTAATGATAGTGACTGGGAGGGATTTACGTACTAGTATCGCCAATCCACATTTGCGGGGTCCGTTACTTCCAGATTCCTGACTCGTCGGACGGCAGCTGAAGGCAACCCTCCCTACCCAATCCCGTTTAAGTTTACTGGATTCCAGAGTGTCAAGGTGAGTCTCTTGAATCAGAGCTATATCTGTTTTTTTGGATTGAAGATAGGACAGTATCTTTTTCCGCTTAACATAGCTCGTCATGCCGTGTACATTCCAAGAGAGTATGCGTAATGGTCGCGTCGCTTGAGGGTGGGATTTCGACATATTGGATAATTGTGAATAAGCACCCTCGTTCCGGGGTTGGTGTTGGTGGGGAGGGGAGGGAGGGTGGGAGATATTGACTTAGTTGGTAGAGTGAGAGTTGTGTTTCGATGTGATACGGTGTTTTATTTTATACGAGGGTTAGCGGCTGGTGGAGGCCAAGGGAGTCCTCTGGAGAAGAAAGTGAAGAGAGAGGAGAGGATGAAGGAAGAGAGGCAATATAAGTAGGATGAGAGCCAGATGGAGGGGAAATATGAGGGGAAAAGAAGACAAGGAGAAATGAGAGGGAGAAGAAAAGAGGGAGCAGGAGGGGGAAGGGATGGATGCGTGTGCTGAAGTTGAGATTGAGAGTATAGCAAGAGAGCGTGCAATTTGGGGGAAGAAGTGGAGAAGGATAGGGATGAGGGAGGTTAGGAGTCCAACCTCCTTCGTTCGTTAGGTCTGTAAACGGCGGGACCGATTTCTCTTGGAGCTCTCGTGCCGTCGGGCGATCTCGATCGGGGGGGCGAGGGGGGAAATAACAGACAGCCAGTTATCAATATGTCGGTGATAAGGAGGGGTGGAGGGGGTACACAGCAGTGCTTATGTTTATGTATCGGGAAGTGGGTCTGTTCATCAGTGGTTAGTGGCTAGTGTATTAGTTATATAACTAAAATGTATATTGGCAGAAGTAATGGACGGTTAATAACTATAGTACCTGGGCGGCGCCGGAGAGGAGGGGGGGTGTCGGGTGTTGATGGGGTATGGTGTTTAGGATGTTGTGCCTAGTACTTGATGTTGTATGGTATCGTAGGGTGTTTAGGAGTTCATAAGATAGGGTCGTAAATCAAAGTAGGGACTGGGCAGACAGAAAGACCGAGACCGGCTGGTGAGGGGGGGGGGTAGGGCGAAGGAGGGGGGGGGAAAGAGCTCAAACAGAGTATTACAGTTCTCGCGTATGCATGGGTACATAAAGATACCAATATACAGTATAATATAATACTTCCTGAGCATTTCTATTCAACTATAACACTGCCTCGTCTCGTCTCGCCTTACAACTTTTCAATGACATATTAGGTTGATCAACATAACATATCCTGGTATCTTATCACATTATCATGTTAGGAGCCATTATGCCAAGCGTCTCTCTATTAATCGTAGGATAGGTAATGAGTGTAGCTGAGCCCCGGGTTACGCGAGGATAATGCGTATCTCATCCTATTACTAACTCCTTGCCGTGTATTATTACATCATAATACTGACCTACTAAGGTCTTACTTGGTATGTGCCACCATCATAGTCGTTCTATTGTAGATGGTAGGTTAAGATAGTAATAATGATTAGGATGGGGGTAGGTACGAACATCTGGGGAAAGGAATAGCTAATAGTTTATAATTTACATTGTGACGTTATAATGTGGTGCGGAGTGGCAGTGTAGAATGTCATATTATTTCGCTTCGTTATGCGGTATTATGTTGTATTATGTCCTCGTGTTCTATTTTTCTTTTTTTTTTTTTTCCCCAGTTACTTATTGTAGAATAAAGTAAAGTCAAGTAATGGGAGCTTTGATATGTCTCAGGTTATATCATATTGTGTGCCCCTGTATTGGAGTTAATTGATCTTTACGCGGTCTAGTCCTATCCCTTGGGGTGATAATGGGGGCTAAACGGTTCTAATGTCAGCTCTGGTTGAGTGTGGTGTGTATTAGGGAGGTTTCACATACTTTGTTATTTACTACCATGAGATATTTTGTAGTGTGTGGAATATAAGGTAAGTTCCATGATAGTTAATTAGTGTTTATGTTTGTTATCTGTTTAATGCCCCTGTTACCTTGTTACCTTGTTATAGGGTTATAGGGTCGGGACCGGGCCCTTATTCAACATACAGGGAGTTGGTAGGGTCTGATCCCTGTTCTAATAATCATCATCTGTTGTGTACTGAGGGCAAATAATGATTTACTGGTAGTTTTCCATTATAGGGCCTCGGCTCTAGTCATAAAGAGCATAAGTATTTTCACGTATCTGGTTCTAACATTGATACTAGCAGTCTTGGACAATTACAATAGTAAAACACATATGATCTGGAAAGGTACTCATCCTTCCGCAGAGTCTATAGTTGTTATTTTCGACTCTCTAGCGATAGTCCCACAAGTCGTCTTGTCGCGTTACCTTCTCAAGAAGACCCAGTTGTAGGCTTTAAAGGGGAGCGGGATTTGTCTCTTTCCGATAGTTGGGTGTGGGTTACTACTGCGTGTAGAATCTGACCCCTGTCATCATATGATCTGGTTAGTCTCTCCATGTCTCTACCTCTATGACTGGCTCCGGTGTCGTGTAGAGCCGTCTTCACCTTTTCTATTCCCGAGTGGGGGGTTTCGGCCCTATCACTGCCTCCTACAATGTCATGCTCACTGTCTGTGTTGAGAGAGTCTATAGGCTGGGATTGGAAAGAGTCAAGGAAGAGTCTCAATTCGTCGGGGTTATAAAAGTCCTTGGATACTCCATTTTTGGTAACCCACATTCTTGCAGGGTCAAAGAGACCGTATTTCATCTCTAGTTTGCGAAGCCGGGGTCGTAGGGCTAGGAAAGCCTTTCTACGTTCGTTGGTTTCCTTGGAGTAATCGGCGGTTATTCGGATCTCGTGCTGGTCTATTCGGAAAGGGCAGTGGTTGCGTGCTACTTGGAGTATTTGTCGGGTTTGATTATGCCACAGCAAGCATGCGATGATTGGGCAGGGCCTTGAGGAGTTGTCAGAGCGTTTTGGGCCTATCCTGTGTGCCCGTTGGAATTCTAGCGGCGGGTCAAAGTCCAATGAAATCATTTTTGGAAGAGTGGAGGTCAGAAAAGCCTGCATATCCGAGCCTTCTTCGTTTTCCGGGATCCCAAGTACGCGGATATTGTCTCTCCGGCTCCTGTTCTCCATGTCCGTTAGTTTGCTCCTGAGGTAGATGAAGTCTTGTTCTCGCTCCTGAGACGTGTTGATCTGCATCTCTAGTGATCCCATGCGTTGCTCTAGTCCTGTCACTCTAGATTGAAAGCCTGCAATGTCAGATCGCATGGATTTGGTTTCTAGTGTCAATGAAGTTATAGAGGCGTCCATCCCCTCTATGCGGCGGCTGACGGTTGTGATCTCTTGTAGTATCCTGTCCATAGTTGTGAATTGATCTTTATCAGACATCGCGGTGGACTCGTTTAAAGGTGGAGATGTTTGAAGGTTTATCTTCGTGGGGGTTAGGCGTTTGTGTTGTAGCGCTTCTGAGAATAGTAGTTGTCGTGCAGGCTTGCTGACAGGTTTATGGTTCGGTTTGTTGCCGGGCATCGCCTCAATTGTCCACAGAGTCTGGCCACGTGGGGCCCGAGATTCCCTCCGTGGATTCCGATAAGGATATAGATGTTCGGTGGCTTACACTGGTGCCAATCCTCTCCCTTCTCCTGTATCTCTGTTCTCTTGGCTCCCTCTGGCTCTCATCATCTCCAATGCCCCTCCAGTCGCTCACCCCCCCGTCTCCTCGCCCCCACGTGCCTCCCGTCGTGCCCCTCTGCCCTCCTCAGTATTAGTTGCCTGGAGGGAGGGGGGCGAAAGTTTATTATCCTAGCGGGAGGGTTTTTGTTGTCCCTCTGTGATGGAAAAGAGGGGAGAAGTCGTGCCTCTACCTCCAGCGATGCCGTTCTTAGTTTGGAGAGATTCGATCCTACCTCTCTGACCGGGTTTCTCTCCCGGCTGTCGAAGGGGCCGCACCCCTTTGCTGCGTCTCCCCGTCTCCCTGTGGGGGGTCGAAGGTCCACGGGTGTTTGTTGGCGTTGTAGGGAGATGGATGCGGGTCGTCACGGCTCCCGCAGTCCCTGCGGCCTGTTCAGCTTGCTCCTTGCCGCTGCGGGCACGCCGTCCCCGGTCTTCCGGAGACGCGACTCCGCCCCTTTTGTCAGGCCTTATCGGCCTGGGGCGAGTCGCGAGTTTCCTGCCTTGCGTCCCGCTCCTACGGGGTCCCCGGACATGATTCCGTGTCGCCGCTGTTGTAGGGGTGGAGGGGCACCGAACCCGGTGTGTTGTCCGGCTGTCTTCTCGCCCCCGTCGCCCCTCCGGGACCGCCTCGGCACGGAGCTCTCGCTCTAAGCGGCCATCTTGTTTCGTGGCCCGGCCACGCCCCCGTTCCAGTAACTCTTAACACCAGTCCATTGGTCACTTGTCCAAATACCCTTGTTTGTGAACTCTCAATTGTAGTGTACTCCCCAGAGAGGATACAATTTGTCAAGTATGTGTAGTAGAGGGAATGACTGGACTACAAGTTCCAGGAGGCCCTGTTCCAGTAACTCCGAACACCAATCCAGTGGTCACTTGTCCAAATACACTAATTTATGAACTCTCAATTGAAGTGTACTCACCTAGGAGTGATCAAGATGCAGATCATACTCAAATTAAAGAAGTGTCTGTCTATGTAGCTCCATCTTGACTTGCTAACCCAATATGAAACTATTGAGGAATGACAATTTGCCCAGTGTGTACAACAAGTATTCCTAAGGCCTCAAGACACATCATCAAATTGGTATTGGCAGCAGAAATATTGGCATAGCACTGTGTACACGATGACTTCGGTCACATAGTCCTGGGTTTACTTGCATCTCACTCAACTAGACCTCAGAATGATCAAGCCCATATCTTGCCTCTCCACTGTGCTGGCTGCACTGGTGGTAAAATGTCATTTTCAGACCATCTTCCAAAGTGCAAGTGATCTGCTCATCTCATCAGCTTCTTGAGTCAAATTGTGTTGCCCTGCCTCAGACATGTCATGTCAAATCTCCCAATACCATGATTACTTGGCACAATTGGATTTCCTACAACTTAACTTTGTCCAAGGTCTCTGCTTACTGTAACACAAAACCTTTGGAGGTAAATGTCATAATTCAACAAGTAACAATGTATGTTTTCATCAACAGGTGGATCTTCCGGTAGGCATCCTGAGGCCACAGAACAGACTAATACTACCCCCCTTAGATGAAGCCCTGAGTGGTGCCAACACTCCTGGACTTGTGGACGTGGAGGATGGTTCTGGCCCATCTGGACAAGCTGATCAGATGGCAACAGTGAGTCTCACTGTGCCCACAATGTCACCTCCCAGCCCTGCTCCTTCAGCATCACAGGAAACCATGTCCCCCACCCCAACCTGTGTAACTAGCACAGTTTTCAGCATGTTGTGCCCCCCCAGTCCTGGATCCTGAGTGCAAGTGCAACACTTTGGATAATGAGGGTCCATTAACAAGTTGGAGAGGTCACGCTGTGGCAAGGGCACAGGTCCTTGGGGGTAAGGTACGTGGGTGGGATGCTGTGAGCCAGTGGGGTGAGGCCACTAGGGCTGTTCTTGGCCAGGAGAACTTCAGCCATGTCTTGGAGGTCTATCACGAGTCCCAAGGAGTGATGGGCCAGGTGTTGATCGAACTCCGGGAAATCAAGCAGCTACAGAGGGACATGCGTGAACAGATGGAGGCCCACAATACCAACATGGCCTCCCTAACAGGGGTGTTAAGGGACATGCACAGAACCCCAAGTAGTGTTTTTCAAAACCAGTCTTCTCCTGCCTTCATCAACAACAAGTCCATCAACATCGGCGTTAGCCACAGGAAGGGAGGCCCTGCCAGAGGAACAACCACCCACAGACACCCTTGCCTCTGTAGCTGCTGATCCCCGGGTGATTTTGCTTTCATATTTAGCCATGTAACTATGTCAGATCATGTGAACCATACAATGATGATCCAAGGTACTTGTATAATATGGGCTATGTTGAATGTACACAGTTTCCAGCTCAGGATTACAACCATCCCACACAAACACTTACATGCAAGTGTCTGGTCAAACTAAAACATATATAACAGTGTTGAGCACACAGGCTGTCAATATGTCTGAACTCTTTTAAATCATGAATGATTGTCTCATACTAAGCAAATTAACATATTTACAGGTACAGACCTCTAGACCACAGAAGGAAGGGATTTGTCAGACATTGTCCTGCAGAATAGGCAAACATGAAGTGGTTGATGTCACCACCTTGAGCCTTTCACGTACCACACCTAAGTAATCCAACACCACATAATCCAAGATTCAGACAGATGGCAGTACATGAGTTCCGGATCACAGGGCCTTTATAATCCAACGCTCATGCATCTGGTGATATGACACACATATATGTCAGTGTTTTGGCACAGGCACTGTGGCCTACACGGATGAAAAACATTTACAGCTACATACAGGTCATACTAAAAGTGTTTCACAAATGTGAAGGAACAATGACTTGGTTGTAAGCTAGGACTACATATTTGATGACCACATTATGACATACATGATGCATCATGCCCACCACAAGACACAAAACAAGTGCAATGGGCACTTCTGAACCTCCACCAAAACACTGTGCAAACTGTCTTGGTACAGGTCTCATACACCCAAATTCTGCACCCTACATTACCTGGAACAATCCATGCCCACTTTGTATGTCAGAACAGCATCACATACCTGCCAATGTCACACCTCTGAAATGTTCACATGAGATGTCATGACGAAGGTACCTGTACAAAGAACAAAACAAGGAGTATAGGCTTAAAACCATACATATGATACATGTCACATAGCAAGCATCTGGAAAACAAGTTACATTGCAAAGAAACTGACACAAACAAAGTAACATCATCAAGGTGGGGATGTGTCAAAAGCTATCTTATCCATCAGCCTTTTGTTGATTTTTGCAGAGTATCAGCTCCCACACTGTTTCAAAAAGACTAAAGTCCACACATTCCCACAACTACAGTTCATTTTACAGTCACAGTCAATACATCACATGACATACTTACACTTACAAGAAGTAGCTGTGGATGAGATTTTCTCGCAAGTCAGCTCCTTCCTCTTTACCACTGTCATCTTCATTTGGCATTTCAGGATTCTCACCTGGTGGCACTGCAGACTCCCCCTCCTCTGGGATGTACAGGATATTTCTCAGCAGGACGATGTTGTGGAGCACTCAGAATGCTACAGTGATTGACATGCTTTCCCGGGTGAGTAGACGAGGGATCCACCAGTCCTGTACAGATAGCGGAAAATAACCAAGGATGGTTTGGAAATGCTAAGTCTCCAGTTAAGGAAGGGGACAAAAGTGCAACAATGAGTCACTCACTTCTTGATTGCAGCATCTGACATTGCTCACATACAGTCGGCACAGATGTGACTTACCAACCAGCCAGGCTCTCTCTGGTTGCAGCTGTGACATCCGCTGGAGTATGGCACTGTTCTGCATTACCAAGGAATCATGGGCTGATTCCAGGAAAACACGCACACACATTTTAGATGTAGAGATCCACCAAACAGCCAACTTGCACGTAGATCGAATGGACATTTTTTCTGTTGCAATAGACATGTTCCGTGGCCTATGGTGGCACCAAGCCAACATGTGTGCCATCAATGGCCCAGATGTGGGATGCGGGCAAAACTTTAGAAGTCAGCCTTCACATTGCATGAATCCTCACGTCAGGGGAACATGAGGTAGCTGTCTATATTTTTCAACACTGCTGATAGGAAATATGGACCCTGTGACCAGGAAGCACAATACTGACATGACTTGTACAATGGATGGTATGCAGTATGGATTACTGTTAGCTGGCATCAGTTCTGGCTCCAAATGATGGCATATGGCATGAGTCCACTACTGTTTCCCCATTCAGGCGGTAGAGCTGGATGATGTGGCATTCCTCCTTCTTCTGAAGGTATAGCAATGGACGGTAGAGAGGAGGTTGTTGCATCCTCCCCCTTCCAGGGTACCTATGTGTGAGAAGACATGATTTGGAACATTAGTCACTGTGTCCAAAGCAACATGATGCATGCTAACATTATCATGTGACAAAGCATTTCTGACTGGATATACATAACACCCAGAACATATGACAGCTGGCAACCACACAGGGTCAAATGTGACCCCATGGTTGTGAACACGTGTCGACAACATGGATTCAGCTGACACCTAACTATCTGCTACACAGTTTCCCCTCAAAATGTGATTGTATTTACCGACTCCCCGAAATACTGTCAACGGTGGAGACTCGTACACCGCCATCCTATACCATCTGTGCCCTACAAACTACTACACTGGTGATTGTGTAGTCAGACCTCCACAACAGATTGAGGATGTTTGTGATGATATTAAACTTATATTGTTTTTGTGATGCATATAACAGAGCAATATACCGTCTTTCAAAAAGCCAAAATGGTGGACGCCTGACAAACTCCACTGGACATCAGGGACCGCCCACGGCCGGCAGCAGAAGTCTTCTGCACAGTAGGTGGTTTCAAACAGCAGCAGACACAGCCAAAGGCTAAAATAGTTGCCTGTGGTGGTATCTCCCCAATGGCTATGTCTGTCGACGGTGATGACCGCGTATGTGGCATACGTGTACCCCGCGTTGTGCAAAATCAGCCATTTGACTCCTGATACTGCTGCCAGCAACACCTCCACCACTTCAGCTGCTGTGTGCTCTGGGAGCAATCATACCATGTCCAGCAGGTGAAAGGACCACTGCTTTCTCTGGAATGACTTGTGAGCAAGGTTCTTCCCTTGTATAGTCTGCTCTACTGCTCACCAGAGGACCAGGTAAGTACCTCATAATTGACTCTGTTCAACACATTTGTTACCTCCTCACAGGCTTCAAAGTGCCCCTTTGTGCCAGTTAGACTTCTTGTGTGCCTGTTGTAGCAGTCTGTGTGGCACCAATGGGATGTAAATGGTGCCAGTATTGGAGACTAGTACTATGGGGGTCATTCTGACCCCGGCCGGCGGCGGAAGCCGCCGGCCTGGCTGGGACCGCCAGAATACCGCTGCGCGGTCAAAAGACCGCCGCGGGTATTCTGGGTTTCCCGCTGGGCTGGCGGGCGACCGCCAGAAGGCCGCCCGCCAGCCCAGCGGGAAACACCCTTCCATGAGGATGCCGGCTCCGAATGGAGCCGGTGGAGTGGAAGGGGTGCGACGGGTGCAGTTGCACCCGTCGCGATTTTCAGTGTCTGCATGGCAGACACTGAAAATCTTTGTGGGGCCCTGTTACGGGGGCCCCACGACACCCCATACCGCCATTCTGTTCCCGGCGGCCAAAACCACCAGGAACAGGATGGCGGTATGGGGGTCGGAATCCCCATGGCGGCGCAGCAAGCTGCACCGCCATGGAGGATTCCGCAGGGCAGCGGGAAACCGGCGGTACACCGCCGGTTTTCCGTTTCTGACCGCGGCTGTACCCCGCGGTCAGAATGCCCATGGGAGCACCGCCAGCCTGTTGGCGGTGCTCCTGCGGTCGTTGGCCCTGGCGGATTTTACCGCCAGGGTCAGAATGACCCCCTATATGTTGTGCTTATTCACATTGTGTTGTGTGATGTTTTTGGGGCCCTAGATCCTCCTTATGTTAGATGCACATAGCTAGGCAAGGAGACTTTACTGCCATCCAGTAACTTTTTTTGTTTTATGATGTTAGACAATATGTATGTGCATGACACCATGAGCCATGTATGCATCTTGTCTGAGTCATTGAGGATATTGCAAGCAATGTGTATTGTGCCACAGATCTTTCACACCACATCTGGCTTTGCCAAACTGTTGACTGGAAGGCATATCATGACTCACTGTGCCCTTCAGGTTGTCCCACAAGCCACATTGCTGATGGTCACATGATGTACTGTCTTGCATGGAACTGATGGAAATATGAGTGTCATGTAGGTTCTGTATGCTCAGCCTGCAGAGATCAAGGCCTGTCAAATGTAACTCCCAATGTGAGAGATCGTCCAGGCTGTGGGAGAGTCACTGTGGCTATACAACTGTGGCACTGTGCCCACTTTCTGTAGACATGCAGATCCTGTCAGGTGGTCAATATGAGGCTCTAGTGGCAAAACTTGCCCTGAATGCCTCAGTCCATTGACTAGATCAGGAATGGGTACTGAGGTAAATCTCTGAACTAGCCCATATGTGCATTTTGCATCATTGTCAAAGTGTGTCATGACAAGTCCGTTATTACCACAGCTCTGTTGTCACCTTCATGGAAGTCATATTTGTCCTGTACAGGCTTCTTGTACAAATTTCAGACCCACAGTGCAGACAGTGAGTAGGTTCCTGGGAGGCCATGACACATGACTCAGTAGCTTAGTTACATAGCAGAAATTGTACAATACATACCTTTGTATGTTGGATGCTGTCTCTGTAGGTTAGAAACATATGTTTAAAGGAGTGTTTTATAGTACAGGTACATACCACCGAAACCTACTCTGAAGTCCGTGAGTCTGCAGTTGGTAGGCCACATTTCCACACGTGCACACGGTAGACTCTTTCCGTACCTGCCATGCCAGCCCTTTCATTGTCACTCAAGTGTGAGGGTGAAGTCTGAACTAGGATAGTTGCCTGTAGGGACTGTATGCACTGAGTCAATGTTGCAGAGTGTACATGTGTTTGTCCAGTCAGGCCTAAGGAGTTCACCCTTCAGAAACAACATTGGTGTGTGGTGTTTCATTGTGGCTCACATCACAGTACAGGTTGCTGGAGCATCGAGTAACTGATGTCATTAGGCTTGCTTAGTCATTGTAGCCCTTGAGCAGGGTAGTGGGTTAGTCTGCAGATGAATCCAAAAGTGTGTAGTCATGTTCCTGTACTTATTGACATGTGTGCTTCACACTTGTGATGTGTTTACAAATTGCCCATTTTATGCTTGATGTTTCTGATGTGTTTGACACAACCATTTGAGCAAAAACTTGTGTTTGTAATTGGTTGATTTGTCTCTTGCATCCATATAGGTAAACACCCATCAGAAGAAGGAGATTTGGAGAGGCATCGCCCAGAAGGTGCAGACCCTGGGGGTCCATAGCCGGCAAAACACCCACTGTTGCAAGAGGTGGGAGGAGCTGGGCTAGAAGATCGCAGAGGTTCAGCTGGGGCTGTCCTCCCAATGTGGGCATGGCACACCTCGAAGCATGACCCCCCTAAAGGGCCTGCATTTTGGCAGTAGCATACCCAAACCTTCATGGACATTTGCATGGAGCATAGCAGCCACAAGGGGGCAAGTACAGGACATATTCCTGCCTGTCACATAGCCAAGTTGATGAGTTAGGTTCCGACATCTCCTCCTGATGACTGGGGATGGGCCGTGTGTGACACACAAGATGAGTAATTGTTTGTGTAGATATGTAATTTGTTGCATATTGATGTGCCTTGCCTCGTAGCCCAGGGACCTAGGACACAACTAAGTATAATCCATAAAACAATTGCTCTCTAGGGACAACACATTGCTTTTTACAGTGATCAATCAAGAAAGGTTTGTTGTTGTAGTGGGTCTAAATTCTACACAACAGACCACTACTCCTCAGTGTTACAGTTCATCGAGAAAGAAGTGATGGATCACTGTCCTCAGCAATGAGTCTGGTCAAGTGAGTAAATTGGCATCTGCTCCCCAGATGCCACTTGTTTTCAGTGTGTGATGAATGCTGGAACCTCACTACTGTCTGACATGTTAAGGTGTCATCAAAACTTTCCCTTGGTAAGTGAGTGGGGAATGTCCATTGACATGATTTATGGCACATCACTGTTGCTGAAATTCCTTGTGCCAACATATCAGCATGTGTCCTGTTCTCTTTTGACAAAATGTGTACACTGCTATTTCATGCTTTGTCCACCTGTGTCATGGGATGAATATTGTGTTCCCTCACATATATTTGCATGCCAGCCTGTCTTTGGAATTGGACATATGCAATGGGGCTACATTTTATGTGGTGTCACAGACAGGAGTGTGCCACCATTGATTGTTGGCTCACACATACCCTCATCCGTCATTGCATGTCATTTGGCATGTACAACTACAGTAGCAATGAGGGGCACGACAGGTAGGACTAGAGTTTTTATACACAATGTCTTTTTCCATGCCATTGATGTGCATCAAGTGGCAAAGTGCACTGCACATGTGAAATTGGAATGATTTGTTACCTGACTGTTGGCACACATTATGGAGTGACTCGCAGTTATGTTGGAATCACATGTGGTTGGGTAGAACCATTCATCCATGCACATCTGAGTACATGACCAAAATGGAGACAGTGATGTAGCTTCCCATAGGGCAAAATGTCGAGGACCTTCTACAAGTGCTTTCAAATCCCTGGGCCTATCCAACATACAAAGGACTCATGACTTCTACTGATCAGAGTATGTCATTGTAAGGGGTGCCGTATAGTAGTGGTGATTTTCCTAGGGATAGCTGTTTCATTGTGTTATGTATTTTAGCGACATATCTCCCTGTCAATTTGCTCATTTTTACTACAATGTACATTTCCATGCCAAATATGTAGTGTATCTGAGCAACAGCAGTACTACCTCAATGACTCCATTAGGACAATTTACACATGGTGAAGTATGCATTTTGATATGTTTCCATTGTGACATGAGTATTTCAATATAACCTTCTTAAGGATACCGTACTGCTGTCAGCAACATGAAAGGAATTGGAGCATCATTTCTTATTGTTGTGTTATTGTGTATGTGACAAATATATGGCTGCATGACCTTGTGTGGAATCTGTTGGAATGGACTTGGAATTGGCCTACTATTGTATGACAACAGGTAAAAGGTATGCTCCATGAGTCAGAAGCAGTGAAGGTGATATGCTCGCCAACTTGTTCAATGGTTATTGTGATTGCACAATTTCACCCATGCAATTGGAGTTGTCTGAGATCCGGATTTTCCTGTGGGTAACTGTTGACAGTTCATGTGGCATGCATGCATATGGTATGGTTCATGTAGGAGTCACCTTGAAGTAGTTTGTTGCTGGGGACTACTTGACATCATGGTAATATTTATAAATCACAGCTTTTGTTCAAGTGTGATCAGGAACATGTGGAGATCCTTTTCCCCTTTGTATTTGCAGCAGTATCCCAGGAGAGTGAAGGAGACAGGGCGAAACCAAGTGGAGAATCATCTGGCCACGGTACATCCAGTCATGACACCACCGACACGGGGGGACCCAGTGGCCTGGAAGGTGAGGGGAGTGCCACAGAGGACACAGGATCAACCTCATCATCTTCAGATTCTACCTCCAGTGGCCACTCCTTAGTGGTTGGGGACCCTTCAGGACCTGTTCCTGTACCACCCTTATCCACCACCCCCAGTACTAGCACCACCCTTTCTGTTGCTCTCCACCCAGTTCGTTGTGCCCACTCACCTAAGAGGGTGGGCGTCCCCTTTGCCCCAGGTACCTCAGTGCCAACCCCTGTTACTCCTGCTGCCCTGAGTGAGAAAGCTATTGATCTCCTGAGGAGTATCAGGAGCTCAATAGCCTTCTGGGGGGTAGACTGCCATTGTGAATGCCATCCAGGGGTTGGAAAGCCAACTTCAGACAAATTATTTTCTGAAAGACATTCATAGTGACATATCTGGCCTACAGAGTTCTTTTCAGGCTCTGTCCTCCTCACTGATGACAGCAATCCATCCCCAATCCTCCCTCCCCCCACCTCCCTCTTCCCTATCCAAATTCCATATTCCTATACTTGTCCTAAGCACACAGAGACATCTGCATGCACCAATCTCAACACACACAAGCAGCACACAACGGCACAAAATCCACCAGATACACCGGCATGCAGGCACTCAACATTCACTCACAGACACCACATCAGCCACCATTTCAACAGACACCTCTACCGACCCACACACCACATACACCATACCCACAGACACCACCACAACACCCAGTGACACATCCATCACACACACCATACACCCAGACAACAGCTCACAACCCACGGTCTCAAACACCTCAGACACCATACCCCGAGACACCACCTCAACACCCACAGACACATCCACCACATCCACCATACCCACAGACACCACCGCAACACCTACACATATCAACCATACCCACAGACACCACCCCAATACACAAAGATACATCCATAACCATCCACCATACCACAGACACCACCCCAAAAGACACACACACATCTATTACTCCCACATCACCCAGCACCTCCACCTCCCAGCCCCCAAAGACACAAATGCCCACTCTCACACACAAAAAAATAATCACCCAATCTCAGGCATACCTCACACACGTGCACACCCAAGGCATCTACACCCACAGACAAGCCCACCACTTCCTCAACCTCAAAAATCCCAACCCCTTCTGATGGCCCTACCTGTTTTCCCAAGGAGAGTTTCCTTTTTGACCTGGCCCTTTGCCCTGTAACCTCAAAACCACCTCCCAAACCCAAGAGGCCCCCACCTACAGCCCAACCCATTCCTTCCACATCCAAGTCCCCCCATCACACCTGTCCCCCGACAAGCACCCACGCCCTCCCATCACAAGAAGAAGCCCACCATTCTGAAGAAAAAGCCCCCTCTCATACTCAAACACACCTATCCTAAATCTGACCACGTCACACCAAAGGATGAGCTCTAAGGTGCCTGCCTGCCCACTTGATGCCCCTTCCAGTGGAGGTTCCCTGGCAGTGTTTCGAGTCAAGCTTGGTCACAGTAATGTGCAAGGACTCATATGAGCTGGCCAATGGCCTTTGCTCTTCAACATTTTAACTGAATAAACCAAAACTGTTGTTTTGATGGGTACACATTTGTCCTGCCATTACCTTTCTACCTTTATGTTGTTCCCGAGTAACTTCTGTTTCATGCCCACAGTTGTGTGTGTTTCCCCCTGATTGCTGATCCATTTGCTGTTGTTTCCAATATCTGACTTTGTGTTGGTCACCCAAGACAAGGGTAGATGTTCACTGTATGGATATGTGGGTGTTAATCCAATTGGGGTGTCATTGCATTGTGTTATGCTTGCTAGGGAAAGTATTTAATCTTGTGTTGGCCAATGTCAGCATGTATTGGGTAGATGTTTTCCCTGATATGGATTGTACTTTGTTTGTCCACACATGGAGGGTGATCAATTGTGGTTCCATTGCATTTGACTGACCATGTGTCCATTTTGATGTGTGTACCTTACAGCTATATCATCTAGATATCTGGACCATGCTGTTGCTGTCATATGTGCTTTCTTGACTTGCACTTACACATTTGGCAGCTAGGCATGTCACTTGGTTCAAATATTGTTTGTCCCTGAGATACATGAAGGGCCAGTTCCTATGCAAATGCTGTTTTAAGGGCATGTGCTAAGTGAACTGTGTCCATGAATGCATCCCTATTGTGCAGGTATTGTTTGCATTATGAGCTTTGGATATTTGTTTCACAGCCTATTGTGCATCCTATTGACCTTCCATTGCGTTGCAATGTGGGTGCTGTGTGGGTCCATCGATGAGCAGCACCTGCGGCAGGACATGTGTGTGATGGGCTCCATGGCTGCACAGGTCATATAACACTGCCTGCAGCTGAGTTGCTTCCTTATGCTCTCCATTTCCACCTGCTGGGATGTGGTGGTTGGACTGCCACGGTCACGCTGGCGGTATGCAACATCATAATGTTTCGGTCAGAAACACTAGCTCCGTCGGACTGTTTGGCCTGCCTCGCCAATGTGGTGATCTGCGCTGCCTGATGGTGCTGGCTGGACTGCGGCAGTCTTTCCTCTATGGGACTGCCAGCATCGTAATACGTGTGATAAAGTACTGTGTGATAAATGTAGAAATACTTACATGTGTTGTAAATGGATGCATGTAATGGATTTATAGTAAGGGCTGGTTCCTTGTTTTATATTCTGTTATATGTGTGGTATACTAATTTAACCTAATTAATTTTAGTCCATATGATACCTTTTGAGAATATGTAACATTAATTTCAATATGTAATATTATTTTTAAAGCAAATCAACATAAGTTCAGAGCAAGGCATATTCATTTAAACATGGCTTGTGTTCATTTCGATATGTGCATAATTCATTTCAAAGCATGCTACATTTATCTCACAGTTTCATATTCATTTCAAAAAGTGTCATATTCATGCTACAGAATGTCATTTTACTTTTGATGTTGGCCATATTAATTTCACCAGGTGTCATATTCATTTCAAAGTGGCTCATATTCATCTTAACATGTGTCATATTCCTTTCTATGAATGTCATTCATTTCAATGGATGTCATATTCACCTTAACACCTGTCATAGTAATTTTAACACGGTTCATATCCATTTCAACATAGGTCATATTAATTTCAATATATGCAAAACTTATTTTCCTATGTATCATATCAATTTCAAAGCATAACATATCCATTTTGACAAGTTTCATTTTAATTTCAGCATTGGTCATATTCAGATATTAAGATATGTTGAATTCATTTTGGTGGACCTCATATTTGTTTCAATGCATGTCATATTCATCTTAGCATGTGTTATCTTCCTTTCCATGGATGCTTCATTCATATTAACACATCTTAATTTTAACATTAATCATATCCATTGCAACATATATCATAATCATATCAATGTATATCATATCACTTTCAATGCAAGCCCTTTGATAAATGTCATGATCATTTTCACGTTACTCATATTCACTTTAAAACATGTCAAATTCATTTCAATGAAGGTCATATTCATTTCAGCTCATCATATTCATTTTAACATGTGTTATATACCTTTCAATCAATGTTAAATGTAGTTCAATGGATGCCATATTCATATTAACGCTTGTTATAATAATTTTAAGATGCAACTTATCCATTTTAACATATATCATATTAATTTGAATATGTGTCATATTAATTTCAAGGCGTGCCATATTCATTTTAACAAATGTCATGTGAATTTCAGCTTTGGTCATTCTCATTTGAAGGCAAGTCAACTTGAATTCAATGGGATTACATTAATTTCAGCACAAGCCATATTCATTTTCAATCATCTATTCATTTCTGTATTTGTCATATTCATTGCCATCTCTGTAACATTAATTTCAACACAATTCAAATTCATTGCAACATGTTTAATGTTCATTTCAGTGTACATTGTATTAGTTTCAATGTGTACTGTTTTCTTTTCAGAATATAATATTTTCATGTCACTACTTTACATTATTTTCAATCTGCCATATTAATTTTAATGTATGTCATATTTTTCTTGGCGTAAGTCAATAATTTCAAGAAATGTCTCATTCTTTTTGATGAATATTGTATTTGTTTCAGTGATTGCTTCATTGATTACAGTGAGGACCATATTAATTTCAGTATGATTTTTTTATATTTCAGTATATTTTTTATTCAATTTGGTGTGTGTGTTATTCATATTAATCACTCAGTAGCATATTCACTCTGTCAGGTTTCATATTTGTTTTGGTTCAATTCAGATTCATTCTGCCAGGTATCATAATTATTTTGACACATAGTACATTCATTCTGGTGTGTGTCATATTCATTTTGCATCACTCTATGCATTTCAGGAGGTATCCTACATGGAGAGCTGTAATTTTGACATGAACGGCTTCCCATAGTTAACTGCACCCCGAAAAAGATGGTGAAGTGCATAAAAAAAAAGTGAGCCAAGTTTTAACACATGTGGGGCATATGTTCACCACCAACTCTGAATCCTCTCCCTTTTGGTAAGCAGTAAGCAAGATCAGTAAGTAAGAGTGAAGGTGAGCCCTATCATGGTACTGTTTTGGGTGGATGATAAGATAATGAGGGAATTGGATCTCAAGAGAGGCAGTTGATATTTTATTTCATGGTGATTGCCACTCATACAATAAGTAAGATGTGGGCGGAGCAGTCCCCACCAGACATTAAGGATTTATCAAAGGAGGTATGGGGAATTCACATTGTGGACCAGGACTGCTTTCTGAGTAGAAGAACACAGCTTTGGCAGCTGCTAATTGAATGGCTAGAGCAATAGTAATGATCCAATGATTACTCCATCATCCCTGCTCACCGATGTATGTACAGCAAAGCGTCTCCATTTATAAATCAGTGTAGTGTGGGCTCGATGCGCTCTCCGGCGGAGGGTGATGCAATCCAGGAGAGGTGATCTAAAGCACACAGAATCAAGAATTGAGTGAGTTGTGGTGATGAGGACAAGAATATAGCATAAAGAGAGACAAGAATGCCTTAAAGAAAACTTTGATCGACTTCTATGCAGTCGTCTTTGCTAGTATTTAGTCAGATCGTAGCCATAGAGTTTATGTTTGGTTTTCAGTGTTCCTTTGTACCTTTCATGAGGATTTCATACAGTTGATAATTTAGATGATGTTTTTCTATTGTTGCTGTAATAAGCCAGCAGTATCCAACATCTCTTAGTTATTTTACACATATATCGAAATAAAAGCGTAAAAATGTCCTGTTTCAGGCGTTTGCATCTGAGCTTGCACCAATGAGGTGTTGCAGGAGTTTAGTTTCGTGCCTTGTACTATAATTTACGTGGCCCCAAATGTGACTTGAGATAGGGCTGCACGGGTTCTTCCTTTTCTGATGGAGTGTAGTATTTACCTGATGTGTTCAAATGTTGAACTATACAACAGAAAATGTTCCTTGGCTTTTAAGCCCTCTCCTTAAGGTGCACAAAGAACTGTCATGTCATAAACATTAAAAACAATGCATTCTGCTTTTTAAACATGAAGACATTGAGCAAGGTGTTTGTTTCATGTCTGGTAATTACTTTTCAAGGTTCTTGACCTTTAAAGTGGGGTACTTCATGTGTAGAACCATACTGTATCAAGCTAGCGGGTTGCATCGTAATATTGGAGAATACATTATCCTGGCATTGTAATACTTGTAGTCCCTTGTCTCTGATGTATGGGATTGCTGTCCGATAGATAGCATTTCATGCTACATTCTGAGAACAATCAGTGATTTTTAATGTGTGGCTAATCCCCCATAGGGTCTCAAGGTGCTGTTTGTGGATGTGCTGCTCAATCATAGAGCCAGGTCTTGAGGTCCTTCCTGAACTGCTTCAGTGATGCGGGCTGCCTGCGCTTGAGAGGCAGCATGTTCCATGTCCGGGCTGCGAGGTAGGAGAAGGATCTTCCTCCTGCTGTGTTTTTCCAGATCTTGTAAACAGCTGCAACGGTGAGCAGGGAAGAACGGAGATGTCTGCTGGGTACTTAGAAGGTGAGGCAGTAGTTAAGGTATGCTGGTCCTATGTTGTGTAGTGCCTTGTAGGTGTGGATCAGGGGTTTGAATCTGATGCACTTGTTGACTGGGAGCCAGTGTATGTCTCTCAGGTGGGAGTAGATGTGGCTGTGTCTGGGGATGTTCAGGATGAGTCTGACTGCTGCATCCTTCTAGTCTTGATTGTAGTTTCTTGGTGATGCCGGCATAAAGTGCTTTGGAGTGATTGCTGCTTTTTTACCATTAAACTAATTATTTTTTTTAGGGTACAGTTATTCTCCATTCTCATGTTTTTGTTAGTATTCCTCCTTGTCAAAGGCATTAGCACATTTACCTTTTGTTTAGCTTCTCCGCCAGAACTGTGAAGACATACAAACAGTCTAGCAATACTAGAAGTAGGATTGCAGGTATTTCCCTCTGGCCAGGATACTGGAAAATCTGAAATAGGGGAAGGTATTAGTGTGTGCTGTTTAGAAAGCTCCTATTATTGGCAAGATTTTAGTGCTAATGGAGTCATTAGCTAGCGCTAGAAAACAAAGGATGCCTTCACATATTTAATGCAGAAATTGCCGTTTTATATGTTGCCAATTTTTATCGTATTTAAATGTATTGCCTTTCTTTTACTCACCATGTTGTTTATATTTGCAATTACTCTTTTAGATATATTCTGCAATAAAACAGGGTTTTACCATTTTAACACAGTATTCTAAACCTGTAAACGTTTAGTGTGCGTGTCTTATGTGTGTGCATCCTTCAGGAAACTTTGTTCCAGTAACCCACACAAATAAAATGTGTTCCATCCCCCTGTAAGCATTTGATTGTTACCCAATACACATTAGCTCCTGGTAAATTGTGGGAGGTGCATTGATCACAGCATGTTTCTCCCACTCACATGGTGGGTTGGTTCAAACCTGTATTTGCCTGAGAGCCAAGGAAAATCCACTTGGCTGTTTCTACAAGGGGGCTTATAGAGCCGTATCACAGCAGTCAAAGCCTGGAATGTCTAGTGGGGCAGCGTTGTTTGCTGCATAATGAAAGCATCTTTGTCCCAGAACTTGGCATGAAAGAAAATCTTTCTGTGGGATGGAGCCATCTCCACAATGATTGAGTTTGTCAATAGTATTTTTGTATTTATTTATTTTTCTTTCTGATTTGGTTTCATAGTACTTGTCACTTCAGGTTTCTATTGTGTCACTGGCTGATAGTCACTGATTGTCTCTTATGACCATTTTAGCACAAACAGTTCATTTGACCAATATTACTGGGATTCCTATAATTGTGGCTTGAGGTCAGAGGCACTGACCTGTAATATGGTAGTTTGTTAATTTCAAATCAAAGTTAGCTGATCAAAATGGTAAGAAGCACGTCACCAATTAAACAGATCATTTATGGTCTGTGATAGGGCCCCTCACTTTTTTCAGTTTTCCACCTTAACATGCGACCATTGATGAAAGTAGTCACACACCCGTGAGTGCAATTCCAAATGTATGCAGATTACATTTAATTCCACATTCAGTTGGGTAACAATGCAGAACAAAGTACAAATATCACACATTGTATAAAAAATATTATATTAGATGAATTATTAAACTACAAATGAGTTCAAATGCCAGCCTAGTTAGAGACCATCAGTAAATATTCTGAGTCGTTGACTGCAGGTGAGGCCCACCAGCACTAGGTTTTAGAGACCAGCACATATTTTTCCTCAACAAACTGACTCAGATTGAGAGAAAAATATAAAAGGGGGAAAGAAAGAATTAGGAAGATGAAAATGGAGAGACAGCAACAAAGTAAGACAACAGTGATGAAAGAAATGTGCATAAGTGAGGTAAAGAAGCATGGAATGTCTGTGGTGGTTTAAAGAGGCATGACGTTTTATCCAGGCTACACAGCTTGGAATTTGGCATAACAACCTTCAATAACACCTGCTGTGGACTTCAGAGGAAATCTTTGGGCCTAAGCACTTATTCTTTTACACATTTTGCACTAAGCATCACTTCTGCTCTCAGTCAGTCAATAAAATCTCTTAGGATAAGGTTTGATCAAGAGTTCCCTTATGCGCGGGAATTCTGAGTAGTTGTTAAAACATCAACTACGAGTTAATGTTGTTGTGAAGGATCCTATGTCTCCTTCAAAAAATCTATCACATTGAGCTTAGAGTCTGGCTGAGTGCATGAGCAGCCATAAATTTGTGGTTTGCTCAATACTCCCAGGTCGCACCAGTCCCCGTCCGATTCATTGCATATAGAGAAAAACTCTCCCTGGGACAGAAAAAACAACACAAGGAATGCTATGACCCCCTACTACCAGGAATACTCAAAGCGTACCTTCCCAGCATTCACTCTGTTTTTTTTTTGTCTGTGGCATCTGGACGCTAGCACTGGCATGGAGCTGTCTCCTTCAGGGCTGGAGTGACCACTGCAAAACAGTGGCTCTCATCCTCTTGGTCCTCTTGCCCGCCTTCGACACCGTTTGCCACTGCATCCTATGCACACGCCTCCACAACGCAGGAATCCGAGACAAAGCCCTTGAGTGGATCACCTCCTTCCTCTCCGGCAGAACCCAGAGTGTCCGCCTCCACCCTTTCTGCTCCGAAGCCTCCAAGATCATCTGCTGCGTTCCCCAATGATCGTCCCTCACCCCTACACTGTTCAACATCTACATGGCCCCTCTGGCCCACGTCGCCGACTACACAACCTCAACATCATCTCCTATGCCGACACCCAACTGATCCTCTCCCTCACCAAGGACCCCCTCACCGCCAAATCCAACCTCGACAATGGAATGAAGGCTATCGCCGAATAGATGAGGAACAGCAAACTGAAGTTGAACTCAGAGAAGACAGAGGTCCTCATCCTCTGCACCAACCCCTCAGCCGGGTGGCCGACTGCTCTAGATGCACCCCCAACACCCACCAACCAAGCACGCAACCTGACTCAACACTCTCCATTACCAAGCAAGTCAGCACCGTCTCCTCATCCTGCTTCAACACCCTCCGCATGCTCCGCAAGATCTACAGATGGATGTCCACAGATATAAGAATAACAGTCACCCAAGCCCTCGTCAGCAGCAAACTTGACTACGGAAACGCCCTTTACGCATGAGCCACGACCAAACTCCTCAAACGACTGCAACGCATACAAAATGCCTCTGCACGCCTGATCCTCGGTGCCCACCGCCCCAGCCACATCACTCCCCTTCTGAGAAACCTACACTGGCTCCCCGTTAACAAAAGGATAACCTTCAAGCTCTTCACCCACGCACACTAGGCTCTCCACAACACCGGCCCAGCCTACCTCAAAGGACAACTCAACTTCTACACCCAGTCCCGGGAAGGTACGTTTTAAGTACTCCCAGTGGGAGGGTGTGGGGCTGGGGGTTATAGCATTCCCTATGTTATTTTTTTCTGTCGTGGGGAGAGTTTCTCTCTATAAGTAATGAATGGGATGAGGAATACAGGACCAGGAATAATGAAGATTAATGGTAATTATTAGGACATTTCGAGACAACATCTCTTGATCTCATCGCCGATCTGCCACTGGACTGCCAGATGATAGTGACTGTGGCTCACCTCTATTGAGAGTGGAGTGACTGTCATGGATTATTTGGATGGAACTGCGATGTGAGAAAGGTCTCTGGGCATCAGGGCAGTTTATTGATTGTTTTTCAGAAGCAAACTCGTAGGTTTGGAGTTTGTTTTGAGAAACAAACAGAAATGGCGAGCAGAATCAAAACAACTTAGTATTGTATCAGCATTTCCCTCAGCCAACACTGGAGCTACCGATTGGCAGCTTCACTGTAGGTTTAAAGATCCCTGTCAGGCAGGTAGGGATTTCGAAGCAGGGCAGATGGTCCTCTGCCAAGAAAACCTATGCAACAGGCTGCACTGGTCTGACAGGCTTTCAAACCATCCACCAAGTTCTAAAAAAAATTAACTGTCATTGCTTTACCCAACTAAAATACTATAAAATGTTGTATGCCGATCTCCTAAGAATTACTTTAACAAATGATGCTGGATGCCTTTCCTTCTCTACTTGAACCTTACAAAAGTAGCCTACCTCACTCTGTTCCTGAAGCAGATACAGTGGCTTCACCTTGCATAAAGAACACCATACAAAAAAATCTGCACAATCTTGAAAGCATGTGAGTCATATTTACAAAAACATCCACATAAGGAGTCACCACACTATGGCCCTCATTACAACCCTGGTGGTAAATCCCGCTTACCGCCGTGCTGACGGCTGTCAAGATACCGTGGTCACGGCGGAAATCGGCTACAGGTATTACGACCCACGTCTTGTAATCCGTCACAATACAGACACCCACACAAGTCCGCCACACCAAAGGTCAGTGATAAACTGGCGATAGCAAAACCCACACCATCATGCCAACAAGAATACGCCTACACTATCACGACCCAGGAATCAACGCGGTGGTCATTCAACCGTGGTAAACCATTGGCGGTACACACTGCTGCGCATAAAATACACACACACATTCAAAACACAACCACATTCGACAATTCAAAATACACACACCTGATACACATACACACACCACACCAACACACTCACACCACTATAAAACATACACCCACATTACCCACAACCTCTTACAATCACATTTTTGGAAGAAGCACAGAGAGAGAGAATAGCAAACACAACACCAGCATCCACAGGCACACAACACCATCACTCATACAACATCCATGCACCTCAAAGAACACATACCAACACAACACATCACACAGCACAACAAACATCACCTCACACAACACCCCCACCACATTACAGCACCTCAAATACACCCCAGGTTTTCTGAGGAGGAGCTCAGGGTGGAGCAAATAATCCGGGTAGAGCCACAGCTATTCGGATCACAGGTGCAGAAGACGTCCATTGCAAGGAAGATGGAGCTATGGCGGAGAATTGTCAACAGGGTCAACGCAGTGGGACAGCATTCAAGAACACGGGATGATATCAGGAAGAGGTGGAACGAACTACAGGGGAAGGTTTGTTTCGTGGTATCCAGATAACAGGTAGCTGTACAGAGGACTGGCCGTGGACCCCACCTCCTTGCCCACAACTAACAACATAGGAGGAACAAGTCTTGGCAATCATGCATCCTGAGGGCCTCGCAGGAGTAGCAGAAGGACTGGACTCTGGTAAGTCATAACTTTACTACTTTATCCCCCACATCCTACCTGCATGCCATCACAAACTCCTACCCCTACCCTCACACCCATCACCCCAACACCCCACAGAAACCCCACTATCACAACCCACACATCCCAATACCAAGCCCTGCATGTAACACCAATGCATGGACACCCATCACCAAAGTATGTCCAGTCGAGAGACTCACCTAGGCCACAATATCACCAATCACAAGGGCCAAGCCAATAATGCAAGCAGAAGACTAGAGGGTAACTCACCCATTGCACAGGATGGGACACACAGACACAATAACTATGCATTTACACCCCAACAGGACTCCTACTCAATGTCACCGGAGAGGAGGTGGAAGCCACATCCATTCCCCCCACAGAAGAGGCCAACAGTGACGACAGCACCTCTGCATGCCTGGATCAAGATGACCAGCCCAGCCCATCAGGGACCTCGGGACAGTCGGTTCCCCCTGCCACAGTCACAAACCACCACTGAACCTCCCCCTCAGGAAACACTACCACAGCACCCACCCAGCGGGCCCATCCCTCTGTCCCCAGGACACGTCAATCAGCCGTGTGCCCACCACTACAGGGACCCCAGGCAACCCCACTAACCCAAGACAATCAGGGACCTGGGGTCAGTGGCAGTGGGCACACAGTTCAGGGGACAGAGGCACAGGATAACATGGAAACTGGGAGGACTGCTGTGCGACGGTGGAGGACAGGCCCAGGGAACCCACTATCCACGAGGCACTCTCCAACATCATGGGAGCATACCATTATTCCCAGGAGGCCATGGGCATGGTACTGGCCAAGTTTCAGGAGACCCAGCGGCCGCAGGAGGGACAGTACCTTGGGATCAGGTAGGACTTGAAGTCCATTAATACCACTCTGGTCACCATTGCAGGGGTGCTGGCAGACATGGCCAACACCATGAGGGAGACAGTGGCACACCAACGGGCCCCTGACACTAGCCTGAATGATGAACAGTCCTCCACGTCCACCGGCGCTAGTGGACAGGAGGTCCCGCCACAGGACCAACAGGCCACCAGTCCCTTACCCCCTGCAGAAGGAGAACCACCCCGCAAACGGTCCCTAAGATCCAGGCACAAGACAGAGAACATTGCCAAGACCCCTGCCAGGAAATAAGACTCTCCTGATTGTCACCCTTCTGTCCCACTATGTCACCCTGACAACTTTGAACTGCCATTACTCCACCTCCTATGCCCCCTTGGACTGTGCACCTGTGATACCAATAGACTGGACTCCACAATGGACATTCCTCCACCATCACCCCAGCCCATTTCACATATCAATGTTCTACAGTTGTTGGGCAGCAGTAAACATAGCAGAAGGCAGAAAGTGGTACCCAGATCTGTGAAATGGAAAGCCAAAGTGAACTATCAGGGTCCATACAAAGAGGTTAAAAAGGCAGTATCATGCAATGTCCTATAGTAGTATGATATGAGAGGAGCAGTCCCAGTCTCTTACCTGTGTCTCACTGGAAGTATTGTGTGATGATGTTGTTTTGGTTGTCTATATCTTCTTCTTCTGCATCTTCTTTCTCACTGTCCACAGGCTCCACAGCTGCCACAAGGCCAGCATCAGGCCCATCCTCCTGTAGAAAAGGCACCTGGCGTTGCAAAGCCAGGTTGTGCAACATACTGCATGCCACGATTATCTGGCACACCTTCTTTGGTGAGTAGTACAGGGAGCCACCTGTCAGATGGAGGCACCAGAATCTGGCCTTCAGGAGGCCGAAGGTGTGCTCTATTATACTCCTAGTTCACCCATGTGCCTCATTGTAGTGTTCCTCTGCCCTTGTCCTGGGATTACGCACTGGGGTCAGTAGCCATGACAGGTTGGGGTAACCAGAGTCACCTGCAAATACCGAGGGACAACTGTTAACATCCTCCAACCCTGAGGGACTCTCCCATACCCAGACACCTATGTCAACTGTTTTGGGACCTTGGGCTCACCTATTAACCACACCCTGTGCCTCTGGAGTTGCCCCTCCCACCTGATGGAACACAATGTAGCTGCGCATGTGATTCTGCACTGGGGTCAGTAGCCATGACAGGTTGGGGTAACCAGAGTCACCTGCAAATATCGAGGGACAACTGTTAGACACACACCAACCCTTAGGGACTCTCCCATACCCAGACACCTATTCAAACTGTGTTGGGACCTTGGGCTCACCTATTAGCGACACACGGTGCCTCTGGAGTTGCCCCATCACATAAGGGATGCTGCTATTCCTCAAAATGTAAGCGTCATGCACTGAGCCAGGATACTTGGCATTCACATGGGAGATGTACTGGTCTGCTAAACACACAATCTGCACATTCATGGAATGGTAGCTTCTGCGGTTTCTGTACACCTGTTCATTCCTGTGGGGTGGGACAAATGCCACATGTGTACCATCAATGGCACCAATGATGTTGGGGATATGTCCCGGGGCATAGAAGTCACCTTTCACTGATGGCAAATCCTCCGCCCAGGGGAATACGATGTAGCTGCACAGGTGATTCAGCAGGGCGGACAACACTCTGGACAACACATTAGAGAACATTGGCTGTGACATCCCTGATGCCATGGACACTGTTTTTGAAAAGATCCACTGACCAGGAAATGGAGTACAGACAGGACCTGCACTAGAGGGGGGATTCCTGTGGGATGGCAGATAGCTGACATCAGGCCTGGCTCCAACTGGGCACACAGTTCCTGGACTGTGGCACGATCAAGTCTGTAGGTGATAATGATGTGTCTGTCTTCCATTGTCGACAGGTCCACCAGGGGTCTGTATACCGGAGGATGACGCCATCTCATCATTTGCCCCAGTAGATGTGCCCTATGGAGGAGAAGGGTGAGCAGAGGGTCAGACACCACATAGCTTGCACAAGGGTGTTTTGAACAATTGTGACGTAATCGGTGTGTGGCGCTGTCTGTCTGTATTCCTGCCCAAAAGTGCTGTGAAGCAGTTAGTTGCCCTGCCGTGTGGCCCCCTGAAATGGCGGCTGCCTGACCTGTAAAGAGGGACAAGGGGAGATGAGGTAACTGCGCTGGTGTTGTGCAGCATCGCGGTAGGCAGACGAAGACCGCAGCGCAATTCAGCATTGGTTATCCTTGGGTCCTATGAGTTCTAGGCACCAATGACGATGTAAGCCGGCAGTGACGGTACGCACCGCCGAGGACATAACCACAATTTTCTATCTGTTCACTCACTTGATACCTGACCTTCAACAGGAGAGGACCTACACTGCAAGTGCTGCTGTGACCTGATTCCGGAAGCGACAATGGCTACAGTGTCTGGGCAAAGGGCCCCTGCCTTCAACGCAGAGAATTTGGACAACCTGGAGGCTGGGATTCTCCCCCATACACGCTACTCTACAGTCCTCCAGACAAACAGGTGAGTACACTGTAAGCATGATGGATGGGACATGAATGTATGGAGTTGGGTGGATGGAAGATACGGAGGGGGTGGGCTGAGGCCAACATGTGAGGATGGTCAGTGTATGTGTTTCTGGACCAGGGTGGGAAGTTGTGGCCAATGAGTAAGAAGAACCGGACGGGGGAGTAAAATCCATTCCTACTTCACTTTTTCTGTAGGACAGCACCCACCAGAAGAAGGGTATTTGGCGAGCCATCGGCAGGGAAGTGCAGACCCTGGGGGTCTACCATAGACGGAGCACCCACTGCCGCAAAAGATGGGAGGACCTGCGCCGCTGGACCAAGAAGACGGCGGAGGCCCAACTGCGGATGGCCTCCCAACGTGGAAGGGGTGCCCGTCGCACCATGAACCCCCTGATGTACCGGATCCTGGCGGTGGCATATCCTGAGTTGGATGGGCGCTTGAGGGCATCACAGCAGCCACAAGGGGGTGAGTACAGTCACATTCAGCTGACTCTGCGTGCTGTATGAGGTGTCTGGGTGGGGTGAGTGGGCTGTGGGCTCCCCTAGGCCAGGGCAAACTTGCTAGGGTAGGACCATTGTTAGGCAGGCTCTGTGGCACTCCAACCCCAAAAGTGGTAGTGGCCATCTACACCTAGTCAGGCTCCTGTGGGTTCAAGATGTGCATCAAATGGTCTTAGGCACAGTCCTCCATGGGCAGGTGGTTTTCCCAAGTACAGTTAGTGCATGGCCTAGTGCATAGGGCTGGCTGCTCCCTGTGTGTTGTGTCCGCCAACGGTGGTGTTGTTGCTGGCATTGACCATGTGTCTCCTCTGTCTTCCCCCCCTTTTTGTTTTGTCACCCTGGCCTTGTATGCATTAGCATCATCTGGCGGAGGACCATTGGCACCGGAGCAGGAGGGAGCTGCAACCCACATGGCCCAGGAGGGTGAATGTACGGAGTCTGAAGGCACCAGTGGGACGGACGGCGAGGGGAGCTCCACGACAGGGACAGGAGGAGACACCAGCAGCACCTCTGTGCCCATCGCAACAACAGGTACAGCCGCCACCCCCCTACCAGCACCGCCCTCCCAGCAGCCCCTCAGCGTGTTTCCCGTTCCCGCTTACCAATGAGCATCTCCTTCGCCCCAGGCACCTCAGGCCCTGCCCCAGTCAGCCCTGTTGCCCTCATTGAGGAGGCTATTGACCTCCTGAGATCCCTCACTGTTGGGCAGTCAACAATTTTGAATGCAATCCAGGGTGTCGGGAGACACTTGCAGCAAACAAATGCATGCCTGCAGGGCATTCATTCTTGCGTGGCAGCCCAACAGAGAGCATTTCAGGCTCTGGCCTCAGCACTGATGCAGGCCTTGTCCCTGTGTCCAGCCTCCTCCCTCCAACTCCCACTACCCAGACCCAATCCCCTCTACCTCAGCCTATCCCAAGTACACCATTAGACCAGCATGCACACTCATCAACACACAAAAGTGGCTCAGGCAAACATAAGCACCACACATCCCACAGGCACTCACACAAGCACTATACCCATGCAGACACACCAACATCCACTGCCTCCACTGTGTCCCCCTCCTCCACGTCCTCCACCTCCCTCCCAGTCTCATCTCCACTCACACCTTCATGCACTACATCCTCAGCCACTACCTCCATCACCAGCACGCCCATCACCACAAACCGCTCACCTGCACTCACCACCCCCACTACCATGCACACGTCCCCTGTGTCCTCTACCAGTGTGCATGTGAGTCCTCCTCCCAAAGTACACAAACGCAGGCACACACCCACTCAACAGCGACCCACCTCACAACAGACTCCAGCCCATGCACCCTCACCCAAACTCAGCAGACGTACACCTCCTACAACCACTACCTTTTCCTCCACTCCCAAACCCCTCCGTCTTCCCATCCCAGTGTGGCAAAGAAACTTTTCCTGGCTAACATTGACCCTACACCTTCCCCACCGTCCTTCCCCTAGGGCGAGGATGTCCAGATCCCAGCCCAGCATCTCAGCCACAAAATCCTTGAGCACTGTGGTGCCTGCATCGCAGGCGGCACCCATCAGGGCTGCCAGTGTGCCACCTAGTGAGGCAAAGGATCACCCTATTCCGCCACCTGGCACGGTGAAGGGCGGGCCCACATGCCGTAGGGAAAAGCCGCACCAACCACCCAGCAAGGCCTCCACCAATACAAAAGAGGATAGTGTCACAGTCCCAGCAGCGACTTCCAAGGCCGAAGGGAAGTCAGCTCAGGGTACGGAGCCTCCAGGGGGAGGGACTGGTGTCACCAGTTCTGCAAGGCAGAACAGCAACCTGTACGGCCGTGGCCACCGCCACCTGCACCACCTTCACGTCTGCTGCATCTGCTACAGTCCCCAGCATCATCCCCAGTGGGCAGCCGTCCGAGGCTGCAGGAGACGTCCTGCTGTCTCCCTCCACAGGTGCTGACACCAGCACCACCGGCAGCATCTCTGTTGCAGACACCACCGCAGCCACCGCCACCTGCCCCACGACGTGCCTAGCCACTGCCACTACAGCCGACATCAGCATCATCCCCAGTGGGCAGTCGTCCGAGGCTGCAGGAGACGTCCTGGACCCTGCACAAACTACATGAGGCACCACAACCAAAAATGGCAGTACCAGCAGTTGGCAGGCTAAGTCGCTGCAGGGAGGAGTGTGCCTCTGCCACCATAGAGTAGCATGCTACCTGATCCCAGAAAATCTCATAGCTCACACACCCAGGTGAGTGAATGGGAACTGCCACACCCCAGGTGCAGCACTCTGGGCACCAGGACCCCTCCAGAACCAGTGGAGAACAGCATCCACTCACCCAGTCCTTGGCAGGATGAAGCACTCTGGGCACCAGGCCCCCTCCAGAACCAGTGGAGAACAGCATCCACTTGAGAGACTGTGGCCTTGCACTCCCCAGGACCAATGCGTGGGCAAACCACCGACTTGAGAGACTGTGGCTTTTCACTTCCCAGGATAAAGCAGTGGGCAAACCGCCCACTTGATAGACTTGATGGCGTAAGCACAGCGCCAGAAAGCTGGCGGATTGGTGTGTCATAATACAGTGGGCGGTACATTGTCTACCCCCACATTGTTTGTTGCTACCGCCGTGGCGGTCGGAATGTTAAAGTGGCTGACTGTGTTGGCGGTTTCCACCATGGTTGTGATTCCATTATTTTTACCGCCGGCCTGTTGGCGGTATTACCGCCGCTTTATCACCAACCGCCAGGGTTGTAATGAGGGCCTATATCCCTATCTAATATTTTGGTTCAGACAAAGAAAACCCAATTGCATGGACCAGATTCAAATGAAAAATACATGAAGTACAAAGATCTTCACTCTGGCTACACAGCTGAGAAGCAAATTGAGCCAATAATCTTGAAAAGATTCAATGCACTGTAGCTGCCTGCAAAATAAAGCTGAGATCAAGCATCTTTAAAAAGCTTCTATGCCACTCCATGCCTTCATTGGGGCCACCCATTCACCACTGAAGAAAGGCTAGTCTCTCTAAGTGCAGTAAGCATAGTAAGGATATCATAGAGCTCCACAGCCTGCCTATATTCTAAATAAACCATCTACAAGAGGCTGGCAAGGGAGCCAACCAATTACCAAAAACGAACACTGCAACTGCACAGATTCATTAAACGTTTGTTACTCCAAACAACTTGCAAGTGCCTTGAAGTAGATGCATTGAGACAAGTCAGCACAGTACAAATCAATTACCTAAACTGAAAACATACATGATGAATGGTTTATATCTGTACTAATATTTTATAGCATTGGGTGAAGTGCATAACAAACACACAACCATCAATTGCAAAATTGAATTAATAGGGCAGTATCATATTACACAACATACCTAAATGAGGTCACAAGAACTAGGTCTGTACACACTGTTATGCCCCTTTGTTATTGAAGGGTAAACGTTGTTCAAATCCCAAGACAAGTTTAAAAGTGTCAGTGTTAGTAACTGTAACATGTCACTATGCTGCCCTGGATCAAGTCACCCTGCAGATTCCTTGTTGCAATAGAATAAGATAACCGTGAGGTACATATAAACAACATCAGTGTTTATAAATTGAATGTGAAAGGTATGCTTGCGTCAGCCAACAGTCTAATGCTGAATCTGCCAGTCAACTGAAACAGCAAGGTGGCCCTCAAGCAAAGTCATGAAGAATAACAGGTCTATAAATTCAAAACATAAGCATTGCTTAGAAAGCCGTGTGAGGGAAAGTGATGACGGAAGGGTGCCCTGACAGTTTACTCATAGAACGAAGGATGCTGTCACTCCAAGCCAGACAAGTCCAAGGGCACTGCGAAATATTACAATGCACCTCATGGCTGCATCAGGAAACAAGAGCACTTTTATGAAAAACAAATAGCTAGTATAAACAACTCCCAAAGCAGAACCTCAACATTTGCAAAATATGCATGAGTGAATATTACTTTGTAACCTAGGTCTCACACATGTGCCTTTTTTACCTCTGACAATTTTGAGTAACTTTACTACTTTTGGCTAGTCACATACTCTGAGTGGTGTGTTACTCATGAAGAGTAGACCTACACAGCTCAACCACTTGACAAAAGGGATGGAGTCAAAATTACAACTGTAAGTTACTTCTGCCAAAAATACAGTCCAGCAGTGCAAATGCCAACCACTAATACTGCAACACTTTATCATAGAAAATATTGGAGATAAGGATTTAGCTAGACTATTAATACATATAATTTAATGTTTAGAAATTTACACCATTAGAACATATTAATTATTTAATTATACATTATTTAATAACCATTTTAGCTTAAATTAATATAATAATAATATTGTAACATAAACATATTACTTTTAATTAAGCCTAAACATCACTTTTAATAATTATGAAACCATCACTATTTTTTTTTGTGTAAGGAAGGAATTGAATTTCATATTTTTGAAACTAATTAAAGATTTATTTCTAAATTAATGTAATAGTTCTGTAACATTTATTGTTAATTTGCACTAAATTTAAGAAGAGTGTATAACATTAACTTACATTAAATGTTAACACAAAACTCTTTTTACTACATTATTAAAAAAGTCTAACAAACTTTTTAAATGTCCCAATCCTTTACCATAGATAGTATTTGGAGTCTCCATGTGGAAAAGTATAAAAAAAAGTAAAGATAATGTTAAGTTAAATACAAATTTAAATTAATTTCATTTATTTTAAATGTAGGACAAAATAATAAATGGTAAAACACTATTAACTTAACTTTGAAATAAATATTTCATTTATTGTAATATGTGAAATAAATAATATGTTTAACCCCTCCTTTCTCCTACTTACACCCCTCCCATTTACTCATAAGTGCCCCTGGTCCCTTCCACATTTACTATTAATTCGTAAATTTACATGTGTGAGGATCTACCCATAAAACAAATAGGAGAGGTGGAACTGGAGATTAGCACTTGCAGATTTGAGAATCCCATTTTGTAGTACTTAAGTAGTACTAGTGTAGTTTTACCAAATGTACTACAAAACAGTTTGTGAATAGGCCTGCTTATGTACTGATCAGAAAGAAATACAGTTGCAGCCATCTGAGAACTGCATGTAGAGAGCCTTGGCAAACATGACATGTGTTCCCCACCAACCATGTTTAGCTCGAGCCATTTGAGTGTGGATTCTGAGAGGTGTATGGCTTGTACTAATTTAATGACTTTAAAGATGCTATTGCTACAAATTGTGCCTTTGTGTTTAGTTGAGTGGTGTGCACACAGTACGGCAGTGGTGTCTTTGTAATAATTTGGATCTAGTAGGATTTTGTTTTTAAATTCTAATGTAGCTCTGGTTCTTGCCCCGGTTAGTGTAATTTCCTCCATATCCTAGAGGAATACAGTGCAATTCTGTGGCTGTATAGCTATTACTGCTAAACATGGTTGAATATGTCATAACTGTTATATCATTGAACAATCTTTTATTATTAGTACTGCATGAGACATTTAATAGCAGGGGTCTCCAACCTTTTTTGTAACAAGAGCTACTTATGTTCAATGAAAATTATGCAGAGGTACTAATATTATTAGTGTTGAAGTAATGACCACATCTGACAAGGTTACATTAGTGACCTCTACGTAGAAGGTTCCAGTAGTGATCACCTCAATGCAACAGGCATGGCTGCCAGCAGCAATCGAAAACAAACGTCTGTCAACGTGGAATGTCTCTACTTAGACAGTACATAACAGCCACAGCGGAAACATCCCTGGCACAAACATAATAATATAAGTAATTGCCCTCAACACCCTACAATTTAACACCCAACTATGAGCAGTAAATGTATTTTGGATATTCAACCATACTTCTCCAAAAATCAACTTATGAATTCTGGAAATACAAAGGTTTTCATCTTGAAAACATGCTTTTCAATTTTGGTATGCATATACCAATTCAACTAAGCAAAAGGTTCTTATTTAGTATGCTGGGTTGCATAAAGGCAAGGTACTTATGGGTAACCAGAGAGCTACCAGTAGCCCATTAGCTACTGGTTGGATAAGCTGGTTTTACAGAATACCAGGGGGTTTGTATGCAACCAGGGTTACAATGGCCTATAGGGCAATAAGGCAGTACCATGAGTTGGTGTGAAGGGTCAGTGTTGGGGTTGCTTCTTTTTGTCTGTTTGTAGGCCTGTTTTGTGGTCTGCTGGGTATATTTTTATTGCTGATTTCCCAGCCATTACAACAAACTTTGCCCGCAGCAGCGTGTCTTTACAAGTTCAAAACTGCACCAATTTGCGAACATGGGCCACTTTTTTAGCTGTCTAGTTCACTTATGGGAGCCACTTTTATTTTGGTACCCAGGCCTATTTTCTGTGCCAATCCGACCGTATATGCGACGATCATGAGACTACTCCATTGGAAAGGCATTTGTTTTCGAATGGGCTAACACAAATCTTGCAAGACGCACATTTCGGACGTTGACTCTGCACATCAGTCTAACAGCAAACATTTTGCACACAGGCTAGGCGTAACTAATTACCTTTCACATTTGTCAATCAGGCAGAGCACACAAAAGTAATTGGCTTTTCCTATGGCAGTTTAAAATTATGTATATTCATGCACCAGTTAAAGAAAATTGGATTCAATGGAACAAGCAAGCGGCTCCTCAAGAATGGCTTATTAGTTCCAGTTATTCCCCAGCCGAATGAAATACACCTCGTTTGACATGGATTGATAAGGTGAAGTTTTATGTCTTACAATAGTTTGATCCGCACATACCTAAAACAATATTTGAATCTAAGGATGTCAATCTGATAAGAAGTAGTTTTGTCTGTCAAAAGGTAACCCATTTCTGGGGTTTCATCTCTCAGGTTTCCAGTGCAGCTGTTTTTTAATGCACCCGTTTAAGTACAGCACAGTGCACGATAATTCTAAGAAAAATATTCTGCTTAATGAAACCTGACTACATCCTGCTTCTCCTCCTGAAAATGAGGATACTTATGCTTCATTAGCAAAGGACGGATTTTCCCTTATTTAGAAGAGCCCTAGTTTGCAGATGGATGTTTCACCTGTGCAATTTATTTCCCTAACACCTTCATAGGAAGCCCATTGAATCCTTGGCGGATTGTGAATAGGTGCCAAGGGTACACTTGGGAGAGAGCAGCTGTTTCCAAGTGGAACCGGCACACCTCTGCCAAAGCAATATAAAATCTGTCTGTTACAGAGGCACTGACAGAACCAAGAGTTTCACTTGCATTAGGAACTACGGGCCAGATGTAGCAACCCGTTTGCGAGTCGCAAATGGCGAAAATCGCTGTTTGCGAGTCGCAAACGTGGGTTTGGCATGCAGAAATGCATATTGCGAGTCGTTACCGACTCGCAATATGCATTTCCGACTCGCAAATAGGAAGGGGTGTTCCCTTCCTATTTGCGAGTCGCTGTGGGATGCAATACCATTTGCGACCGAATGGCATCGCAGTTACCATCCACTTCAAGTGGATGGTAACCCACTCGCAAATTGGAAGGGGTCCCCATGGGACCCCTTCCAGTTTGTGACTGGACCCCAAAATATTTTTTCAGGGCAGGGAGTGGTCCAAGGGACCACTCCCTGCCCTGAAAAAATACCGAAACAAAAGGTTTCGTTTTTTTTGCAGTGCAGCTCGTTTTCCTGTCAGGAAAACGGGCTACACTTCAAAAAAAAAAAACTGCTTTATTTAAAAGCAGGTCGCGAACATGGAGGTCTGCTGACGTCAGCAGGCCTCCATGTTAGCGAGTGCCCATACTCGCTATGGGGCCGCAATTTGCGACCCACCTCATGAATATTCATGAGGTGGGTCATTGCGACCCCATACCGAGTTGCAGTCGGTGTCTGAGACACCGTACTGCATTGGGAATTGCGACTTGCAATTTACGAGTCGCTCCGACTCGCAAATTGCAAGTCGCAATTCCCAACTTTCGTACATCTGGCCCTACATGTTCTCAGGTTACACAGTAACAGGATTTAGCACAGATCCGTGATTTTTTCTAATGTGCTAAATGCAGCTTATTGTACGCGCTGTTCTTAAGTAAACTAGTAGTTTGCAAATAAATAAGCAAGCAACAATTGTGACTATTTTAGTTAAAATACTCGGATATATTTAGGCCCATATTTATACTTTTTTGCGCCGCATTTGCATCATTGTTTGATGCGAAAGCGGCGCAAACTTATAAAATACAATTATATTTTGTACGTTTGCGCTGCTATTGCGTACAAAAGGATGCAAATTCAGTGCAAAAAAGTATAAATATGGGCCTTAATAAGCAGGGCCGGCTTTTGGGCGGTGTGAGCGGTGCGGCCGCACTGGGCGCTGACCTCAGGGCCGCGACGTGTTTAGCAATAACTTCATAAACTTGCGATTTAAAAGCACCTACTGAAAAGTTCCACGTGTGTCCAGCCTTCAGGAAACAATTTTATTAAAATGCCAAGATACCTCTTGTGGTTAATGTTCCTGCTAGGGAGAGAGATGGGAGTTTTGCCTAGCGACAGCTTTAACTCAACATAAAGTAGCATAGAGAGTTAATATGCCTGCTGCAAAAAACAGAACTATAGGGTATATTCAAGAAAAGTGGCGCTGCACATAGTGCAGCACCACTTTTCTTTCCCCCTTAGTGCCCCTCTAATGCCACTATGTGTGCGTCATATTGAAAATACGGCACACCATGGCAGTAGTTAGGGGACTAGTGTCAGAATTTTTGACGCTAGTCAGGCGCTTTGCAGTGTTAGCTAAAGAATCTTGATGCTAATCTGCAAAGCACCCAGAGGCCCATTGTAAGCAAGGAGGCCTCCTTTTAACGCTTGCTTTACAAGTGCTGAAAAAAATGACGCAAAGAAATCTTTCTTTGCACCATTTTTTGGGCCCCCTAACGTGGGGAATGCCAACTTTGCATACATTATGCCTAGCACAGGAATAATGTAGCGCAAAGGGTTACAAAGTGGTGCAATGCATATATTGTGCCACTTTGTAAATATGACACAGCATTTTTCGCCTTCCAACACCACATTAGCGTCAAAATAATTACGCTAAGGTATCATTAGAATGGCGCTAGGGTTCTTAAATATGCCCCTATATTTGATGTGCATAGCTGAGTGGATTAGTGAAGCCAGCCTTCACAAGTGCTTTAAAACACATGAATGTTTGTGAAAGGGGAGCGATGGAGAGATGATGGGCACATTTGCCGGGTGGAAGTGAGTGAAACTGAGGAGGAGGTCATGGGGAGGGGGGTGCCACAATTAACTGTCGCACAGGGCACCACCAGTCCTAAAGTCGGCCCTGTTAATGAATGTATAAAACCTGGTGCGGCGCTGCCGCAATCCCAAATAACTCCATATTACTTGATTCAGGGATGTTGCAGGATGCACAGTATAATTCACATTGGCTTTGAAACTCTAGAATTTTGCATAAAGTTGTGCATTTTCTCACAAAGTCAGCTACAAACAACAAATACAGAAGAGCTATATGATAATTTTGCCATGCACATGTCACATGGTAGTAGCCACCCACTCTGCATAGATATATGAAGCCGTTCATTGGTCACACAAGCACAGCTTTCCTGTAAGTCTAAATGGCCACAGAAGTATCACAGGTGAATCATGAAGGTACCCAAAGGAGGGAAGCCAGAACAGCCCTTCGCACCCACTACACTATCTGAAATACCCAATCCAACGTGCTACATAAACATTACAGGTGAAGACATTAAGCCTCTCAGTGTTCTCTCTGTCCCCAGTTCCAAGTTTTGCAGCCATTAGCCAGCTTATGCCAAATCTTCATGTAATTAGCCCCAGTGAACAGTGTTACTGAATTGCAACACCTGAGCAGTACATATATTTCCAGCTCCTTTGTCCTGTTCTGAATCTAGGTTTAGCAACACTCTTTGTGCTTCATTGACCACCTCAAAATACCATCTGGACCACAGAGTCAACCCTTGTTTTTTATGTCTCCCAGGCATTGTACCTGAGCTCACATTCTGGATTCTGACCCTCCACCTGCACTTCTGCTAAAGAGTGAGCCCTTGATTATACAGACAACACTGACATTGATGTATGACATATATTAGTCTTCTGTGCACGCACCCCAAGCAAGTCCCTGCATCTTCTTCCAAACTCCTGAATCATTCCCCAGAATTCAGGTACCGTCTGACGCCTGACCAATTTTGTCAACATGCAACCTTATGCATCATCCTTCCTTTGCTTGTGTTCCACTGAGGATTCAGTTTCTGTGGACATTAACACTTCACATCATCAGTCTCAGAATTCCCCCTCTTCTTTTCAGCATCCTCTCCCTTAATTAATTTTCTTCCATTGGTGGAATAACAGGAAACTATGTAGCAAATATTTCCCCATCACTGGCCACTTCACCTCTCAAATATCACCACTACACAGTACAACCACTACATAAGATCTGTTAACAATTGACTCCCCTACACCTATCACACTCTTCACACATCACAATACCTTTTCTTGCACAATGTGAGATTTCCATCTATGATGATGGAGACGTTGACCTCCCTTCAACTAAAACACCACACACCATCACTTTACAACCACTATTACTGAACCCCAGCCCCTGTCAATGTTCACATAAATCATTGATACACTGGCAGGTTCTGATAAACTGCACTTAATCCTGCTTTCCCAACCTCAAATACCAAGTCAAATCTTTATACTCCCTAATATCCATCCGTTGCTGGCTTTTGTTGCTGCAGCACAAAAAAGCCACCTACTGAAGGTTCCCATATGTGGATTCAACCTAGACCACACTCTCATGCAAGCAATGGGTCAAAGGTAGGAGGTGCCCAGACAGCATCACTGGTCTCACGAAAAGTGGTGCACAAGAGCAAGAGAAATGCCATTCACCTCTACTGTTGGAGAAAGAATGTACTGATGTGCACAATTGAAAATTAAAAAAAACATTCTATGAACTGTGTGTTGCTGGTCATAGGCTGGATGTCCATGTACGAATTTATTATCAAAATAACACTTAATTAATGTTTTATTAAAGAAAACAAGACACACTGGCAACAAAAAATAAGTGGCACAGAATTTTTTTAGGAAATTATTGAGAGCACTTTTACATTATTGCAAACAATAAAATCATGTGAGTGCTTACTTTAGGTGGCTGAGGGCATTACAATTATGTGTCTAGTGAAAGTGTCTGTTCTTACAAACTTTTGAGTCATAGACAATTTAAGGCATGGGTGCAGTGCACAATTGTCCAAGGTCCCCACCTTCTAAGGGAACACATGGGAGAACGAACCTTCACTCTATCCCACATCTGTCTATTTCTCCATCTCAACCTTTAAAATATTATTTAATATTGTTTGGCATCATGGTGCAGGAATTAAGAAAAATGGGTGAAAACATACAAAGCTGTTCAGGACAGGGACTGCTGAAGTATGTCTTGGCCGAGGTCCCATTTCATTAAGATGACAGTGCCTGGAGTACAGTGGTTGCTGATTAAGATTTAATTTAGGTACCCACTGGGAAAGGCCAGAGTTCATGATCTTTTTTATCTGTATTCATGCACTGCCATTAACTGCTTAAGAACCATAAGACTGGAATGGAAGTGGGGGGTTCTATTTGATGTTTGTTTTGATTTTTTTGTTCATATCTGTGTATCATTTATTGAAGGATCTGATCATGTAAAGATCCCATTAAACCCTAATAAAACAGAAAGTGTTCAATAGTGGTACCTTTGCATCGTATTGAATAGCCTGCCTTTATCTTTGAACAATGGCAAGAAACTGAGAATGCTACCAATAGTGCCAGAGATTTTAATAGAAAATAAAATCTGTTAATTAAATATTATATACGAGGCAAAACGAGGCATAACCAAAAGCCACATTTACACGTTTACTTTCCTTTCTAAACTTTGCATGACACACATTTGCTAGACTTGCATGATTTGCTAACGTTGACAAATTCCAACATACTTGAATTCAATAGAAATGTTTCTATCATAACCTTTGTATGACCTATGTATGATGTTAGCTTCCTTCTATTATAAAGTAAGCTATATAATTTTACTCTTTCTATCTGGCCTGCATTGGAATTTCAAAACTTGCTTAAATAATCTTAAACTTGTTTCTTTATGAATTAGCTAATACTGTGGGCATGTGTGCATATGGAAGTGATGAAGTGAAAATAAGCAAAAAACATACACTTTTTTGTTTTTGTTTTGGGGTGAACGAATACCCTCTCACGACTCAGAAATAACCACCTGACTCCTCTTGGCAGTTCCAAAGACAGTATTTAGTAGCTGTCGCGACAGGGAGAAAAACACTGTGGACTTCACCACAGCCCTACATGATCTGTCTCTACAGCTTTTCTCGTTCACCAGTTCACAGACAGGACATTTTATACAAATTTGTACAATACTATAATACACATGATTAACAATAGATAACTTGCAAGTTACAGATTAAAATAGAAAACACTCAAAAGCATGTGAACCCATATCTCCGAATTACTACATTAAGACATTAGTCGACCTTTATTATACATTCAACAAAGGTTTCGACCGAGCATTCTTTGACTTATGAATGCATATGTGTTCTTTTGTAAATTCTAATTTGTTTGAAGTGTGTGCTGACAGCATTGTGTGTCTGAGACTCCCGGGTGCACAGAATTTGCAGTCTTTCCTTTACACATTGTAAGACTTGCACCTATATGCTTTGCGCTAAATCTATTATGTGCCCAGTGTCTAATCTGTCTGCGATCTTGTTTGTAGGTACGGAGTGTGTGCCAGGGGACTCTTGCACTTATGTCGTACATACCTGCAGGTTTGTCACACATGAGTTGGCCTTTAACAGATGACCTTTTTGTGTTTCTTATTCCACTACATCCTTGCATGAACCTTTCACCTCACTCATGTCAATGTGGGGGTTTGGCCTAAACTGTTTTTTGATTGTGAACAGCTGTGTAGCCTGTATTAGCACTGGATGTTGTGCAATGTTTTCACATTTCATTTTCATGGTAGTGCACTTATTTTTTACATTTCCTACAACATTTCAACTACCTTATCTAAATCTTGGTCTGCCTTTGGTACCAGGTGATACATATTGCTGTGGGAATCAATTACTTGTGTTGGTGTCCTAATTGAAAACATTCCTCTCCCCTTAGTGCCTATGCTCCTAACACATGCTAGTATTGCCTCTATTACATAGCATATAATTAGGAAGATCACAATCATTGCTAATAGAGACCCCAACAGTCTCTACATCCAGGATGGCAGTGCTGAAAAGCAACCACTAAACCAATTATCTGAGGCACCGTCTTAATTTATTATTTTGGTTTGTAAATTATGCAGTGCCTGCATCGTTTCCGACAAAGTTCAATTCTCTGAGTCATTTGCTGCCATAAACGTGCAGCACACGGTACCTATCTTTTTACAGACACCCACCTTGCATGGTTGTCATAAGGTCCATTATATAACGGTGCTGTAGCACCATTATCCTCAGGGCACGCAGTTCCTCCTTTATTGCATTGAAGCCCTAGTTTGTGGTGTTGATGACCATGAGGAGTTCCCACCTTGTGATCTGGAGCCAACGAGCCGTTGCCTTAGCTTGGACAAATGGCAAGATGCTCAAAAGGAATGCTTGGCATCCGTGAACAAGAGGTATTCTTGAGGGATTTAATTCCAGGTGCTTGTTCCATAGTATTCTGCAGTTCTCTTCTTTTGGCTGTGATGTATCATGTCGTTGGGCGGCTTGTGGGGTGCTCATGCAAAGCAGATATGTTTATTCTGGGTATTTCTGAAACTGGAGTGTGCAAAGTTACCATGAACAGATTCCTCCCCATTTAGGTGGTAACTAGGCATATAGTAGTTCTCCACACTGCCAAAAGAAGTCCGGAAAGCTGATGGTTCTCCCCGGCATGTTGGCGTGGAAGACTGACCTTGCACCAACATTAAGACCCACTTTGACCGTCCCACTACTCCTGAAACATAAGGAGACAGAGGTTAGCTTCATGACAGTCGGAGGACTTTCAATGCTGCCTACTCAGGTATAGCTTGGAATATTTTCATCCCAGAGGGGTGTACATTTCCTTATGGCATCCTGGCTAACATCAGTGCAACTCTATAAAGACATAGCCCTACAGGAAAATTCAATATCGAGATGCCACTGACGATGAGCAAAGACTGACCCTCTGACCCTAAGCTCTGGCCTGTGGAAACAATTAAGGGGCAAGGGGCTTGCAAAATAGATGTTGCATTCAGTTGATGGGCTTGTTACCTCTAAGATACCTAGATCGACCACCATCTGTGTCCAGTCTACTGTGCTGGATCACCCTGTTTTTCTCATGCATGTTATTTCCTCTCATATCTTTGTCAGTGAGGATGTGTGATATTTCCAGTTTACGTGTTGTATTTCGTGGCATGACTAGGAAGTGTACTACTTGACATGCGTTAATTGAATTTGGGCCTTTATTCTACACAAGTACAGGTGTAATAGGCAGTGATCTATAACTGGTGTCACTTCCTTTGTGGAGTGTAGTCTATCTGAACCCCTAGCATGGGGAATTAAGGAACACACAAATCATGACTCATTCATAGCTTCTGCACCTATTTCTGACATGTGCTGATACAAAATGTTGTCTGAAAACTTAGTATGAGCGTTAGGGGTCATATTGTTACTAGAGAGCTCTCTTTGAACAAGCAACATATTCAAATTTGGGGGGTACTTTACAAGGAAAAAGGATAGATTTAGGAAATAAAAAGAAATACAAAAACAAAAATACATATCTTTGGTAATATCCATTGAAAAGAAAGTTCTAAAATATAGCTGGAGGGGGGCCCTTTTAGGGTGACAACCTTTGTCCCGCCTCTTGTTTCATTTGAACCGTCCCTTATTTTTGGTGAGCAGCTTGGTTGAGATGCACATGGCTGTGATGGATCCAAGGTTGCCTGCCATCCACTTCGAGAGGTGGTGGTGTAACCCTGGCGATGGTGTAGGGACCCTCAAAGCATTTCTCATTCGATCAGCAAACAAAGTTCCGTATGAACACTTGAGCTCCTACTTATACTTCTGGTAGGTCGACCTAGATGTTTACACGCTTCTCTTTTCCTTTGGTTATATGTTTGGAAATAAACTTTGCACATTTTGTCAATTTGCACAAATACATATGCATTTCATCACTCAGTGTTTGGGATAAACTTTCTCCCTGAATTTTATTTTTAGTGTCAGGGGTGTGGGCATTGATGGTTCTCCCTGTCACTATTTGGTAAGGAGTCAAGTGATAGTCTAAGCTTGGGGTATTCCTCAGGGAAAAAAGTGCTATTGGCAAGCAGTGTAGCCACTTTTTATATAGGGTGGCACACAACTTGCTGACCTTACTCTTCAAAAGGCCATTCAGGTACTCTACACTTCTATTACTTTGTAGGTGGTATGCAGAGGACAATTTGTGCTTTATCCCTAGTGCTGTCAGGTTTTCAAAATGTGTATTAGAAAAGGGAAAGCCATTGTTAGATGTTATGGCTTCTGGGATTCCCCATTGGGGAGTGACTTCCCGAACTAGGAACATGGCTGCTGATTTGGTACCACAATAAACACATGGTCCTGCCTCAATCCATCTGGAGAAAGGGCAGACTACCACTATGAGGTACCTGTAGTTATTACACTTGTCAATCATTTCCACAAAATCCAAATGAGGGACATCAAAGGGACCTTGTGGTCATGGAAAGGTGGAGCTTACAACTTTTAGTGTGGGATTAGGGGAATACTATTGACAAATCATACAGCTATGTAGATACATTGTTATTGTGTCATGCAAATTGGGGACAACCCTGTCTTGCTGTATTTGAGTTGCCAAATGGTGTCAGGAAGTGTGAGCTGGTAAATTAATCTGATCCAGAGAGATTGCAAGCAGAGCTTGTGTCATAACTGTCTTTCCTGTAGATAACTACATATACACTAGGTCACTTCCAGTCTGGATGCACCCTCTATTGTCCCACAACTTCTTTTCTTGTGACAATGCATCTTCCTGTAGTTCTCGCAGGTCTAACCTTGCTGACTCAGTGTAGTGATGTGTGTCCTTGTCTGTGGTTGTCTTTGCTTTGGCCTCCACTGTTGGGGCAGTCTCAGCCACCAGGACAGATGCAGTTGTGAGTATGATGATACCTTTGGGGGTGTGCATCTGGCAGCATTCTTGGCTGCTTGATATGCCAGAAGATTACCCCGGGACACAAAATGCTGTCCGTTTGCATGTGCTGCACACTTCACAACTGCCCCTCCCGACGGTATTGCCAGTGTCTCTAATAGGTCCTCTAGGAGTTCTCGATGCATCACAGGACTACCAACTGATTTAAGGAACCCTTGCCTTCTCCATCTCATGACACTAGAGTGCACAGTGGTTGTTACGTATGCTGAATCTGAGTATATTGAAACTATTTCCCCTGCTCCCAACTTAAGGGCCACTATTAATGCTGTCAGCTCTGCTGCCTGTGCCGAATAGTACGCGGACAGGGGCAATTGTTCTATGACCTGTTGTAAATCCAAGAAGCCATGTCACTGAGCCATGACTACCACCGCCCCCATGTGTCTAATTCCTGTTTCTTGGTCAATTGTGGAGGAACTGTCTACATAATAGACAACACTGTCTGGTAAAGGGCTCTCTATGGATTGACTACATTAATCGCACAGTTGTGCTTATCCTCATCAGTGTTTGATATTGGTTGGGAGAAGAATGTTGCAGTATTGACCGTATGACACATCACAAGGTTGGTAGTGACAATGTCACCTCATATCCTGACACCCTCTGAGTAGTCAGAGTGGTCTTGGCCTTCTGAACAATAGTGAACACTGCATGTTCTGCACAGGACATAAATGGGGCCCCCATAACTATCGGGGTGCTCTTCTGTATTGCAAATTCTGCAGTGGCCAGAGCTTGTTCATAGGGATGGTGTCCTTTCATGACTGAGTCCTGCAGCCCACTGAAGTATGCGATTGGTTTATATCCTAGTGGATACTTCTGTGTGAGGACGGCTGTCATCACCTGACCATTGCAGTGGCAGAATAAGTAGAACTCCTTGGTGTAATCTGGAGTTCCCAGGTCAGGGGCATTTGTTATCTCATCCTTCAGTTTCTGGAAAAGTTTCCCTCATCTCTGGTGCCCAAATTAACTTATCCTCCCTATCTCTTACCTGCTTGATAGCCGCTAACAATGGGGCTATTAGAGTGTCATAGTCAAATACCCGTTGTCTCACATAGTTACAGAGGCCTAGAAACTTCTGCATTCCTTTAATCATTTCTGGCTCAGATATTTGCCAAATGGAGGCTGCCCTTTCAGGTGTTACACATCTACCAGAAGCTAACAGTAGTTGTCCCAAATATTGGACTTCTTCCTTGCAGTACTGAATTTTTCCCTTTTCCACTTTTTGGCTTCTCTGGGCAAGTATGGTTAGAAGAGATATAGGCCCCCATTAAAACCCTGGCGGTTGGTGTTAAAGTGGCGGTAAGACCGCCAACAGGCCAGCGGTAAAAAAAATGGAATCACAACCATGGTGGAAACCGGCAACACAGACAGCCACTTCAACACTCCGACCGCCACGGAGGTAGAAACAAACATTGCGGCGGTAACCGCCAACAGACAGGCGGAAAACAATGTACCGCCCACTGTATTACAACAGGCCTATCTGCCACCTTTTCCGGGGCAGTACCAATGCCATCAAAAGCATGGCAGAAACAGTCTTTGGAACAGAAACCACTCACCTCTCGACACCCAAAGAAGAACCAGGACACCATGGAGCCCGAACTTCAGGTGCTACCAATGTTGGTTTACCTCCTCTTCTACCAGGAGGAACAAAGACGGCGGCGATGACCACGGTGAGTACTGCACCTAGCACACAGGGGAGGGGGGAGGAAAGAGAGAGTGACACACACTCAACACCAACACCGCCACCCCACCCTCACCCACAACAACATACACACAAATACATGCAGCAACATTACATTTACACCCCGTCACCCCCTGGAAGAACACAAGGACAAAATGAAATGATTGTAACAAGTGTAATCATCAAAAATTCAGATATGGAAACAGCTCTGTAACAGATCATTATAAACAAATATGTACAGCAACTGCACAAGTCCGAATAGTGTTCCAATCATTGTCTGCGGACCAGTGGTCCCAAAATGCAAGGGCGAAGCCCACACATGATACCTGACTCTAAACGGGGAGAACACCGCTGGGGCATCAGCTCGAAAATAAACAGGCACCTCAGGGGGAAGGGGAGGGAGGGCACCTCAGCCGTTTGAAGTGACGACGCCACTGCTCCACGAGGGGGCTCCATGCCCACTGCTTGGTCCTGGGGAGTGCAAAGCCGCAGTCTCTCAAGTGGGTGGTTTACCCACTGATTGGTCCGGGGGAGTGCAAAGCCACAGTCTCCCAAGTCTCTCAAGTGGGTGGTTTGCCCACTGCTTTATCCTTGGGAGGTCAAAGCCACAGTTTCTCAAGTCGGTGACATGTTCCACTGGTTCTGGAGGGGGCTTGGTGCCCAGAGTGCTTCATCCTGCCAAGGACTGGGGTAGTGGATGCTTTTCTCCACTGGTTCTGGAGGGGGCTTGGTGCCCAGAGTGCTTCATCCTGCCAAGGACTGGGGTGGTGGATGCTTTTCTCCACTGGTTCTGGAGGGGGCTTGGTGCCCAGAGTGCTTCATCCTGCTAAGGACTGGGGTAGCGGATTCTTTTCTCCACTGGTTCTGGAGAGTCTTGGTGCTCAGAGTGCTGCACATGCAGTGTGGCAGGTCCCATTCCCTCACCTGGGTGTGTGTGCCACGAGAGATTGCCTGGGAACAGATAGCATGATGCTCCATTGAGTCAGAGACACACTCCACCCTGCTGCGACTTTGCCTGCCACCTGCTGGTACTAAACAGTGCTGGGTGTGGTGCCTCATGTACGCTGTGCAGGGTCCAGATTGTCTCCTGCAGCCTCGGACTGCTGTTGACTGGGAATGTTTGCCATGTCGGCTGTGGTGGCACTGCCTGTGCACGTCGCGGGGCTGGTGGCAGTGGTGTCTATAGCGGAGATGCTGCCGGTGGTCCATGTGTCAGCACCTGTGGAGGGAGACAGCAGGACGTCTCATGCAGCCTCGGACAACTGCCCAATGGGGATGATGCTGGGGACTGTTGCTGAGGCAGCAGACGTGCTGGTGGCGGTGCAGGTGGTGGTGCAGGTGGCGGTGTCCACCGCCTTTCAGGTTGCTGTTCTGTTTGCCAGAAGGGGTGACACTAGTCCCTCAGCCGGAGGCTCCGTGCCCTGTGCTGACTTCCCCTTAGCCTCGTGTCCCTTCCCCACCTTGGATGTCGCTGCTGGGCCCTTGGCACTGTCCCCTTTTGGCTTGGAGGAGGCCTTGCTGGGTGGTTGGTGTGGCTTTTCCCTACGGCATGTGGGCCTCTTCTTCACCTTGGCAGGTGCTGGAATGGGCTGATCCTTGGCCTCGCTAGGTGGCACACTGGCAGCCCTGATGGGTGCTGCCTGCGATTTTACAGGACTTGCAGGGACTACAGTGCCGGAGGATTTGGTGGCTGAGATGCTGGGCTGGGACCTGGACATCATAGCCCTAGGGGAAGGACGGGGGGGAGGTGTAGGGAAGATGTCAATGTTGGCCAGTAAAAGTTTTTTAGACACACTGGGACGGGAAGACGGAGTGGGTTTTGGAGGGGAGGAAGAGGTTGTGGTTGTAGGAGGTATACATCTTCTAAATTTGGGTGAAGGTGCATGGGCTGGAGGCTGTTGTGAGGTGGATGGCTGTTGGGTGGGTGTGTGCATGCGTTTGTGTACTTTGGGAGGAGGGCTCACTGACACACTGGGAGAGGACACAGGGGACGTGTGCATGCCAGTGGGGGTGGTGAGTGCACGTGAGCGGTGTGTGGTGATGGGCGTGCTGGTGATGGAGGTACTGACTGAGGATGTAGTGCATGCAGGTGTGAGTGGAGACGAGACTGGGAGGGAGGAGGAAGACGTGGAGGAGGGGGACACAGTGGAGGCAGTGGATGTTGGTGTGCCTGCATGGGTCTGGTGCTTGTGTGAGTGCCTGTGGGATGTGTGGTGCTTATGTTTGCCATGTCCACTCTTATGTGTTGATGAGTGTGCATGCTGGTCTGATGGTGTGCTTGGGACAGGTACAGGGGATGGGGTCTGGGTAGTGGAAGTTGGAGGGGGAGGCTGGACACAGGGACAATGGCTGCCATCAGTGCTGAGGTCAGAGCCTGAAATGCTCTCTGTTGGGCTGCCAAGCCAGAAAGAATGCCCTCCAGGTATGCATTTGTTTGTGGCAAATGCCTCTCAAAACCCAGGATGGCATTCAAAATGGTTGATTGTCCAACAGTGAGGGATCTCAGGAGGTCAATAGCCTCCTCACTGAGGGCAGCAGGACTGAATGAGGCAGAACCTGAGGTGCCTGAGGATAAGCACATGCCCACCCTCCTGGGTGAGCGGGCACGGGAAACTCGATGAGGGGCTGCTGGGAGGGCGGTGCTGGTAGGGGGGGTGGCGGCTGTACCTGTTGTTGCGGTGGGCACAGAGGTGCCCGCCACTGCAAGGGAGCTCCCATCAGAGGAGGAGTCACTGTCGCTGGTGTCTGCTGCCGTCCCCGTCGTGGACCTCCCCTCGCCCTCCGTCCCACTGATGCCTTCAGACTCCACACATTCACCCTCCCGGGCCATGTGGGTTGCAGCTCCCTCCTGCTCTGGTGCCAATGCTCTTCCGCCAGATGATGCTAATGCACACAGGGACAGGGTGACAAAACAAAAAGGGGGGAAAGACAGAAGAAACACATGGTTAATGCCTGCAACATCACTACCGTTGGCGGACACAACACCAGGGAGCAGCCCTACGCACTAGCCCATGCACTAACAGTGCTGGGGAAAAACACATGCCCAGGGGGGACTCTGCCTAGACCCATTTGATGCACAGCTGGAACCCACAGGAGCCTGACTAGGTGTAGAGGGCCACTATCACCTTTGGGGTTGGAGTGGCACTAAGCCTGCAAAACAATGGATCTACCTTGGCGCGTCTGCCTTGGACTAGGGGAAGACACAGCCCACTTCCCCCACCCAGAAACCTCATGGAGCACGCAGAGTCAGCTGAATGAGACTGTACTCACCCCCTTGGGGCTGCTTTGATGCCCTCAAGTGCCCATCCAACTCAGGATATGCCACCGCCAGGATCCGGTACATCAGGGGGGGTCATGGTGCGACGGTCATCCCTTCCACGTTGGGAGGCCATCCCCAGCTGGGCCTCTGCCATCTTCTTTGTCCAGCGGCGCAGGCCCTCCCATCTTTTGCGGTAGTGGGTGCTCCGTCTATGGTAGACCCCCAGGGTCCGCACTTCCTTGGCGATGGCACACCAAATCCCCTTCTCCTTGTGGGCGCTGACCTAGAGGAACAATGAAGTAAGAATGGATGTTACTCCCCCGTCCGGTTCTTCTTACTCATTGCTCACAAACCTCTCACCCTGGCCCAGAAAAACATACACTGACCATCCTCACATGCTGGCCTGTGCCCCCCCTGTCTCTTCCATCCACAACACTCCATACATTCACGTGCCATCCACCATGCACACAGTTTACTCACCTGTTTGTCTGGAGCACCGTGAAGTAGCGTGTACTGGGTGGAGGACCCTGTCCACCAGTTTCTCCAACTCCTCCGCAGTGAAGGCAGGGGCCTTTTTCCCCAGACACTGTAGCCATTGTCGCTTCCAGACTCAGGTCAGAGCAGCACTTGCAGTGTAGGTCCTCTTCTGTTGAAGGTCAGGTATCAAGTGAGTGAACAGATAGAAAATGGCCGTCACATCCGCGGTGGTGCGTACCGTCACCGCCGGCGTACTTCGTCATTGGCTCCTGGAACCCATAGGGCCCAATGATAACCAATGCTGAATTGCGCTGCGGTCTTTGACCGCCTACCGCAACACTGCACAATGCCAGTACAGTTACCTCATTTCCCCTTATCCCTCATTACAGGTCAGGCAGCTGCCATGTCAGGGGGGGCACTTGACAGGGCACTAACTGCGTCACATCACTTTTGGCCAGGAATACGGACAGACAAATCCACACACCGATTATATAACGATTGTGCTACACAGCCTTGTGAAACCTAAGTGGTGTATGACCCTCTGCTCACCCTTCTCCTCCATAGGGCATGTCCGCTGGGGTAGGTGATGAGATGGCGTCATCCTCCGGTATACAGAGTCCTGGTGGACCTGTCGACAATGGAAGACAGACACATCATTATCACCTACAGACTTGATCGTGCCACAATCCAGGAACTGTGTGCCCAGTTGGCGCCAGACCTGATCTCAGCTATCTGCCATCCCACAGGAATCCCCCCTCTAGTGCAGGTCCTGTCAGTACACCATTTCCTGGCCAGTGGGTCCTTTCAAACAACAGTGGATATTGGCACAGCCAATGTTCTCTAACGTGTTGTCCAGAGTGTTGCCCTCCAGAAACACACGCCAGCTACATGGTGTTCCCTCAGGTGGAGGATTTGCCCATGGTGAAAGGTGACTTCTATGCCCTGGGACATCATTGGTGCCATTGATGGGACACATGTGGCATTTGTACCCCCCACACGAATAAACAGGTGTACAGAAACCGCAAAAGCTACCATTCTATGAATGTGCAGTTGGTGTGTTTGGCAGACCAGTACATCTCCCATGTGAATGCCAAGTATCCTGGCTCAGTGCATGACGCTTACATTTTGAGGAATAGCAGCATCCCTTATGTGATGGGGCAACTCCAGAGGCACCGGGTGTGGCTAATAGGTGAGCCCAAGGTCCCAATACAGTTGACATAGGTGTCTGGGTGTGGGAGAGTCCCTAAGGGTTGGAGGATGTCTAACAGTTGTCCCTCGATATTTGCAGGTGACCCCAACCTGTCATGGCTACTGACCCCAATGCGGAATCCAAGGACAAGGGCAGAGGAACATACAATGAGGCACATGGGTGAACAAGGAGGATAATAGAGTGCACCTTCGAACTCCTGAAGGCCACATTCTGGTGGCCCCATCTGACAGGTGGCTCCCTGTACTACTCACTGAAGAAGGTGTGCCAGATAATCGTGGCATGCTGTATGTTGCACAACCTTGCTTTGCAACGCCAGGTGCCTTTTCTGCAGGAGGATGGGCCTGATGCTGGTCTTGTGGCAGCTGTGGAGCATGTGGACAGTGAAGAAGAGGAGGCAGAAGAAGAAGATATGGACAACCGAAGCAACATCATCATGCAATACTTCCAGTGAGACACAGGCAAGAGGATGGCACTGCTTCTCACATATCATACTACTGTAGGACATTGCATCAATCTGACTTTTTACCTCTGTGTATGGACCCTGACATGTCACTTTGCCTTTCCATTTCACAGATCTGGGTCCACTTTGTGCCTTCTGCTATGTTTACTGCTGCCCAACAACTGTGTAACATTGGTATGTGAACATGAACATTGACATTGCTATATTTCTGAGAGGTTGCAAAAGTACAGACTGACTCCAGATTGATTTGTGATTCAAGGGTGTTTATTTCTGTGCAAATAAGTGGAGGGCGGTGTGCAATGGGCTGGGGTGATGGTGGAGGAATGTCAATGGTAGAGTCCAGTCTCTTGGTCTCACAGGTGCATTGTCCAAGGGGGCATAGGAAGTGGAGTAATGGCAGTTCAAAGTTGTCAGGGAGACAAAGTGGGACAAAAGGATGACAATCAGGAGAGTGTTATTTACTGCGGGGGTCTTAACAATGTTCTCTGTCTTGTTCCTGGATCTCAGGGACCGTTTGCGGGGTGGTCCTCCTTCTGCAGGGGGTGGGGTACTGCTGGCCTGTTGGTCCTATGGCGGGAGCTCCTGTCCACTAGCGCCGGCGGAGGTGGAGGGCTGTTCAACGTTCAGGCTAGTATCAGGGGCCCATTTGTGTGCCACTGTGTCCCTCATGGTGTTGGCCATGTCTGCCAGCACCCCTGCAATGGTGACCAGGGTGGTGTTGATGGACTTTAAGAAGTCCTCCCTGATCCCCAGGTAGTGTTCCTCCTGCAGCCCCTGGGTCTCCTGAAACTTGGCCAGTACCGTGCCCATGGTCTCCTGGGAATGATGGTATGCTCCCATGATGTTGGAGAGTGCCTCATGGAGAGTGGGTTCCCTGGGCCTGTCCTCCACCGTCGCACAGCAGTCCTCCCAGTTTCCATGTTATCCTGTGACTCTGTCCCCTGAACCGTGTGCCCATTGCCACTGACCCCAGGTCCCTGATTGTCTTGGGTTGGTAGGTTTGCCTGGGGTCCCTGTAGTGGTGGACACACTGCCACTGCTGATTAATGTGTCCTGGGGACAGATGGATGGGCCTGCTGGGTGGGTGCTGTGCTGGTGTTTCCTGAGGGGGAGGCTCTGTGGTGGTTTGTGACAGCGGAAGGGGAACCGACTGTCCAGAGGTCCCTGATGGGCCGGGCTAGTCACCTTGATCCAGGCGTGCAGAGCTGCTGTCGTCACTGTGGGCCTCTTCTGTGGGGGGATTGGATATGTCTGGCACCTCCTGTCAGTTGACATTGGGTATGGGTCCTGTTGGGGTGTAAATGCAAAGTTATTGTATCTGTGTGTGCCATCTTGTGCAATAGGTGAGTTACCCTCTACTCCTGTGCTTGCATTATTGTGTCTGTGCTTGTGTGACTAGTGTTTTGGGGTCTGTGTGGGTATCTGTACTGGACATGCTTTGGTAATGGGTGTCCATGCAGAGGTGTTGCATGCAGGGCTTGGTATTGGGATGGGTGGGTTATGATGGTGGGGCAGATGTGAGGTGTTGGAGTGATGGGGGTGAGGATCGGAGTATGTGAAGGCATGCAGGTGGGGTGGGGAGATACGGTACTAAAGATATGACTTACCAGAGTCCAGTCCTCCTGCTACTCCTGTGAGGCCCTCATGATGCACTATTGCCAAGAATTGCTCCTCTCATGTTGTTAACTGCCGCCAGTCCTCTGTACCGCAAGGTGGTGTCTGGATACCACGGAACGCACCTTCCCCCGTAGGTCGTTCCACCTCTTCCTGATGTCATCCCGTGTTCTTGGATGCAGTCCCACTGCGTTGACCCTGTCAACGATTCTCCGCCATGGCTCCATCTTCCTAGCAATGGAGGTGTGCTGCACCTGTGATCCGAAAAGCTGTGGCTCTACCCGGATGATTTCCTCCACCATGACCCTGAGCTCCTCCTCAGGATACCTGGGGTGTTTTTGAGGTGCCATGATGTGGTGTGGGTAATGTGTGAGGTGATGTTTGTTGTGCTGTGTGATATGTTGTGTTGGGGTGTGTTGTTCGAGGTGTGTGGATGTTGTATGAGTGATGGTGTTGTGTGCTTGCGGATGCTGGTGTTGTGTTTGCTATTCTTTCTCTCTGCTTCTTCACAAAAATTTTGTTATAAGGGGTTGTGGGTAATTTGGGTGTGTGTTTTATAGCAGTGTTAGTGTGTAGGTGTGGTGTGTGTATGTGTATCAGGTGTGTGTATTTCAGATTTTCCAATGTGGTTGTGTTTTGTATGTGTGTGTGTATTTTGAGCACAGCAGTGTGTACCGCCAATGGTTTACTGCAGTTGAAAGATCGCTGCGTTGATTCGTGGGTCGTGATAGTGTGGGTGTATTCTTGTTGGCGTGACGGTGTGGGTTTTGGTATCGCCAGTTTATCACTGACCTTAGGTGTGGCGGACTTGTGTGGGTATCTGTATTGTGACGGATTACGAGATGTGGATCATAATACCTGTAGTGGATTTTCACCGCGGTCATGGTATATTGGCAGCCTTCAGCAGGGCGGTAAGCGGGATTTACCGCCAGGGTTGTAATGAGGGCCATAGTGTCCCTTCTACACTGTTGCTAAGTAGTACTATAAACCAATATGTCATTGAGATATTGCCACAGAGTGAGGTCTCATTGAAAATTTGACAGATCATTTTTGATTTGTTGAACACGCTGGGGGATTAGCAATATCATGGGGGCAAATGAGAGTACAAATACTAGGTCCTGCGTTATGAGAATGCTGTCAGATAGTGACTTTCTGGAAGGAGAGGAATGCTGAAGAAGGCATTATTAAGATTGATAACTGAACAGTACCTGGCGTTCTGCGCGATGCTTGTAAGGATGATGGAGGGGTCTGGGACAATTAGAAATTCGGGTAACACAATACTGTTCAACAGTCACAGGTCTTTAACCAATGTGCCAAGTATTGTACTAAGCTTTTATAACTAGTATATAGGGGTGCCACAAGGTGACACTCCAGTGTAAATTACTCCCTGTTCCAGTAACACCGATATAGTAGGGGCTATGCCCTACTCTGCCTTCTTATGCAAGGGGTACTGCTTTACTCTGGGTAAAATGGCACCCTCCTTCAATGTAATCCAGAATGGTGCAGCAGTGCAGATGAGGCCAACATTGTGAGGACCCTTAGTCCACAGGACATCTGGTACCTGTGACAGATTAGCTTCTTCTACTGCAGCCAAAGCTCTGCTCTGGTGTGGGCTTTATGGCTTCTAGCACGGTTCTTAGTGGTATGTCATTCAGAAACAGTGTAACCCTTTTCTTGGGGCTATCATCGAATAGCTCGTAATACAGTATCTCCCTAATCATATTTCTTGGCTCAAGGAAGATGGCACATGCCCACAAAGCACAACTATGGTCGCTGGCTGTCAAGGCGCCATCGGTAGGTGTTAGTTCCAGAGCCTCTATCTGCAAAATGACCTCTGCTTCTGATAGTCTGGGGTCCTGTCCATGCAGACCAAAAAGGAATTCTTTGGGCAATGGAATCTCCCTCCTCAATAGCTCTTGGGTCTCTGCTATGATGGTGTATATTGCTGTAGTAAATGCCTCCACATCAGCAGGCCATATTCTAGTCTGGTCTCTGCTGGAGGAGCCCACCCTTAGTAGCATGACAATGGAGAGAGGAAATGCAAGTGTGGAGTAAGCCATGCTACAATCTGGCTTAAAATGAATGGTCATATTCAATTTTGTCATCAAGTCTCTGCCTAACAAATTCTTTGGGGCAGCTGGTGAGAACTGAAAGCTGCCATCAATGTGTCCCCCCTTAATTTAATCTTGGATGGTTTGGTAAAAGGATCCCTTATAATCTCCCCATAGAATCCCTGGGTGTCAATAGATCTGTTGGAAATCAGGAGTCCTCCCTCTTTAAAACAGGATTGTGATGCTCCTGTAGCTATGGGGAATACAGATATCTTGACATTAATGGACACCGTCACAGTGGGTTCCTCTTCTGGCCTATGTGTCACTGACAAGACTGAGCACATAGAAATACTCTATGGGCAGCCTCATTGTACATATCCACCCGCAGGTTTCACTGGAAGGACTTTCTCCCCCTCATGTCCACGCACCTTGTCCATTTTGGGGTGGGATTTCCGTGGAGGGTTCTTGATAGTTCTGCTGAGGCAGTCCTTGCTGCACTTAGGGCATTCCTGGTAACGGCAAATTTTGGCAAGGGTGTCTGGGGTACATATGTGATCTGCAGATTCTGCTGTGGCTGCACTGTCATGTTTCTGGATGCACCATAAATTCTCATTCTTCCATTTTGCTCATCTCATCTCTTCATGCTACAGTCCTTAAGAAGATGCCTAACCTTCTGATAATAATAACATGCTTGATCCCTTCTTGGAGGACCCTTCCTACCTTTTCATACTCCTCCTCCTCGTCCTCCACTATTTCCTCATGTCCTTATATCATCCTGCTGCTGCAGGTACTGTTGTTGGGTGTCCCCTTGGGCGGTTTCAGCAGATATTGCAGTCATCTGTGTGGCCACTGTAGCACCTTCCATTGTTCCCTTCTAGGGTAACTTCTGCTGCACCAACTCAGCTGCCACTTGCTCTGCTATTTCCTGTTTGTTTTTCTCCTCTTCCTGCTTCTTCTTGCAAAAATGGATAGTGCATGCTTGAATTTCAGCTGAGGACTTGGCTTCCAGTGCCACTATGTTGTCTAAGATGTTCTGTATGTCAGAAGGCAATCCTTTCTCAACAACATTATAGAATAACATGGCATTACATCCTGTCACTTCCCAGCCCTGACTCAGTTCTTGGGTCCACTTTCCGTTCATTTTATTGATGTACTGTGCAGGATCCTAATTCGGTTGCATATACTGAGTCATGAGTGATCCAATGTCTGGTTAATTGGGGTACATTTTCTTCAGCTGATCCCACACCACAAATCCGACCAGATTAAAAGGCGATCCATCACACCTGGTCTCCGTGAGGGACACGTTTCTAACTCCAGCCTTTTGAAATACTATGGTGGTCATTACAACCCTGGCGGGCGGTGTTAAAGCTGCGGTAATACCGCAAACAGGCCGGCGGACAAAAAAAGGGAATTATGACCCTGGCGGAAACCGCCAACTAAGACAGACACTTTAACACACCGCCCGCCACGGCGGTACGGACAAACCGCGCGGCGGTCACCGCCAACAGACAGGTGGAAGACAATGTACCGCCCACACTATCACAACACACCAATCCGCCACCTTTTCCGGGGCGGATTCACCGTGGATAAAAACACGGCGGAAACAGCTTTTGCTATGGGAAAACGCTCACCTCAACACATCCCACGAGGACACCATGGATCCGGAACTACAAATACTCCCTGCCCTTGCATTCCTGCTCATCTACGACCAACAGCGACGTAGGCACAGAACATACCGGTGAGTACGGCACCTACGACACGGGGAGGGGGGAGGCAAAAGTTACGGGGACACCCACCAAACACCCCCACCCGCACCCTCGCATATTCCAACATTCACACCAATAAATTCACAAAAATCACAGTAACAACCCACAATCCCCCCGGAAGAATGCAAAGACAAAGCGAATAGCGGTCAAACTTTGTATTGTGCCAATATACTACTCATTAAAAAATATACGGATATATATATCACAAAATCTGTCAAAAATAAATGTACAATACAAGAAGTAGTGCAGAGATATACACAACAATGTCCGTGCACCAACAGTCCAAAAATGCATGGGCGACGCCCACAATAGATACCTGACCAAAATCCGAGAGAACCCTTCTGGGGCATCAGATAGAAACACTACAGGCACCTCAGGGGGAAGGGAAGGGGGGGGCACCTCAGCCAGATGAATGCGAAGCCAGATCCACGACGGGGCTCCATGCCCATTGATGTATCCTGGGGAGTGCAAAGCCACAGTCTCTCAAGTCACTTCAGTGGGTGGGTTGCCCACTGTGCCATCCTGGGGAGTGCAAAACCACAGTCTCTCAAGTCTCTACAGTGGGTGGCTTGCCCACTGTTACATCCTGGGGAGTGCAAAGCCACAGTCTCTCAAGTCTCACAAGTGGGTGGCTTGCCCACTGTAACATCCTGGGGAGTGCAAAGCCACAGTATCTCAAGTCTCTACAGTGGGTGGCTTGCCCACTGTTACATCCTGGGGAGTGCAAAGCCACAGTCTCTCAAGTCTCACAATTGGGTGGCTTGCCCACTGTTACATCCTGGGGAATGCAAAACCACAGTCTCTCAAGTCTCTACAGTGGGTGGCTTGCCCACTGTTACATCCTGGGGAGTGCAAAGCCACAGTCTCTCAAGTCTCTACAGTGGGTGGGTTGCCCACTGTTCAATCCTGGGGAGTGCAAAGCCACAGTCTCTCAAGTCTCTACAGTGGGTGGCTTTCCCACTGTTACATCCTGGGGAGTGCAAAGCCACAGTCTCTCAAGTCTCACAAGTGGGTGGCTTGCCCACTGTTACATCCTGGGGAGTGCAAGCCACAGTCTCTCAAGTCTCTACAGTGGGTGGCTTGCCCACTGTTACATCCTGGGGAGTGCAAAGCCACAGTCTCTCAAGTCTCACAAGTGGGTGGCTTGCCCACTGTTACATCCTGGGGAGTGCAAAGCCACAGTCTCTCAAGTCTCTACAGTGGGTGGCTTTCCCACTGTTACATCCTGGGGAGTGCAAAGCCACAGTCTCTCAAGTCTCTACAGTGGGTGGCTTGCCCACTGTTACATCCTGGGGAATGCAAAGCCACAGTCTCTCAAGTCTCTACAGTGGGTGGCTTGCCCACTGTTACATCCTGGGGAGTGCAAAGCTACAGTCTCTCAAGTCTCTACAGTGGGTGGGTTGCCCACTGTTCAATCCTGGGGAGTGCAAAGCCACAGTCTCTCAAGTCTCTACAGTGGGTGACTTTCCCACTGTTACATCCTGGGGAGTGCAAAGCCACAGTCTCTCAAGTCTCACAAGTGGGTGGCTTGCCCACTGTTACATCCTGGTGAGTGCAAGCCACAGTCTCTCAAGTCTCTACAGTGGGTGGCTTGCCCACTGTTACATCCTGGGGAGTGCAAAGCCACAGTCTCTCAAGTCTCTACAATGGGTGGGTTGCCCACTGTTACATCCTGGGGAGTGCAAAGCCACAGTCTCTCAAGTCTCTACAGTGGGTGGCTTGCCCACTGTTACATCCTGGGGAGTGCAAAGCCACAGTCTCTCAAGTCTCTACAGTGGGTGGCTTGCCCACTGTGCCATCCTGGGGAGTGCAAAGACACATCTTCGCAAGTAGATGCAGTTCTCTACTGGTACTGGGTGGGACTGGTGCCCAGACTGGATGAGTCTCCCCGTGAAAGTGCATGTCCTGTCACAGTCCCAGCTGCACATGGGAGAACGATGCCTGATGTGCCGGACTATTCATACCCACACGGTCTTTGCCCTGTTCAGCGGTGCTTTGCCATGGCAGTCTTTGCCCTGTTCAGCGGTCTTCACCATGGCGGTCTTTGCCCTGTTCAGCGGTCTTCACCATGGCAGTCTTCGCCCTGTTCAGCGGTCTTCACCATGGCGGTCTTGGCCTTGTACAGCGGTGCTTTGCCATGGCAGTCTTTGCCCTGTTCAGCGGTCTTCACCATGGCGGTCTTGCCCTGTTCAGTGGTCTTCACCATGGCGGTCTTTGCCCTGTTCAGCGGTCTTCACCATGGCGGTCTTGGCCTTGTACAGCGGTGCTTTGCCATGGCAGTCTTTGCCCTGTTCAGCGGTCTTCACCATGGCGGTCTTGGCCTTGTTCAGCTGTGCTTTGCCATGGCTGGCTATGGACTGTTCAGCGGTGCTTTGGCATGGCAGTCTTTGCCCTGTTCAGCGGTCTTCACCATGGCGGTCTTTGCCCTGTTCAGCGGTCTTCACCATGGCGGTCTTGGCCTTGTACAGCGGTGCTTTGCCATGGCAGTCTTTGCCCTGTTCAGCGGTCTTCACCATGGCGGTCTTTGCCCTGTTCAGCGGTCTTCACCATGGCGGTCTTGGCCTTGTTCAGCGGTGCTTTTCCATGGCGGTTCTAGTACGGATATTGGTGTGTGGCATGACGATCTCCACACTGGACATTGGTGTGTGGCATCACGAACTCCACACTGGACATTGGTGTGTGGCATGATGAACTCCACACTGGACATTGGTGTGTGGCATGACGATCTCCACACTGGACATTGGTGTGTGGCATGACGAACTCCACACTGGACGTTGGTGTGTGGCATGACGAACTCCAAACTGGATGTTGGTGTGTGGCTTGACGTTCCATCATTCCCCACCGGGGCTGTGGGATTCTGGACCCTCATGGGCTGTGACTCCGGTGGTGGCGGTGGTCTCCTGACCAGGTACGATACTTGGGCCCTCCTGGGCTATGACTCTGGCGGTGGTCTCCTGATCAGTTACGATACTTGAGCCCTCCTGGGCTGTGACTCCAGCGGTGGCGGTGGTCTCCTGACCAGTAACGATACTTGGGCCCTCCTGGGCTATGACTCTGGCAGTGGTCTCCTGACCAGTTACGATACTTGAGCCCTCCTGGGCTGTGACTCCGGCGGTGGCGGTGGTCTCCTGACCAGTAACGATACTTGGGCCCTCCTGGGCTATGGCTCTGGCGGTGGTCTCCTGACCAGTAACGATACTTGGGCCCTCCTGGGCTATGACTCTGTTGGTGGTCTCCTGACCAGTTACGATACTTGAGCCCCCCTGGGCTGTGACTCCGGCGGTGGCGGTGGTCTCCTGACCAGTAACGATACTTGGGCCCTCCTGGGCTATGACTCTGGCGGTGGTCTCCTGACCAGTTACGATACTTGAGCCCTCCTCGGCTGTGACTCCAGCGGTGGCGGTAGTCTCCTGACCAGTAACGATTCTTGGGCCCTCCTGGGCTATGACTCTGGCGGTGGTCTCCTGACCAGTTACAATACTTGAGCCCTCCTGGGCTGTGACTCCGGCGGTGGCGGTGGTCTCCTGACCAGTAACGATACTTGGGTCCTCCTGGGCTATGACTCTGGCGGTGGTCTATGTACCAGTGATGACGGTGCTGGCGGTTGTGTCTGGACCGCCGGAAATGATGGCGCACTTCTCCGCCGTGACACTCACAACAGGTTGGGGAGACTTCCTCAGGACCTTCCCCACCTTCTTTTGAGTTACAGATGTACCTGTAGAAGTGGGGCGCACAGATGGTGCCGCCACCACAGGGGAGCTCCCATCGACGGACGAGTCCGTGTCGCTGTTTGGTGATCCTGTGGCCGACATGAAGCTCCCCTCGCCCTCCGTCCCACTGGTGAATTCAGAGTCTGTGGTGTGGCCCTCCATGGCCATGTGGGATGCAGCTCCCTCGTGCTCCGGTGCCACTGTACCTCCGCCTGTTGATGCTGATGTACAGAAGGACAGGGAGAGCAGAAAAAGGGTGGAGACAGAAGAAAGAGAGTTTTAGTGCATGGCATACCGCTACCGTTGGCGGACAAGACAAACTCAGCAGCCCCCTGCATTACGCCGTGCTCCTGCCCTCTGCACATGCAATTTCTGGGATATGGACTACATGGCAATGGTAGAAATCTGCCCACATGGATGGCAAAGGGGCAACTATACATCAATTTGCATTTTTTTTTTGCTGGGGTAGAGTGCCACATGGCCTACATAACGGAGGGGCCTTGCCTACCTAACTTGCCCTGGCCTAGGGACACCCACAGCCCACCACCCCCACCCAGACAGCTCCACGGCACGCAAAGTCCATAGGATGAGGTTGTAATCACCCCCTTGTGTCTGCTGTGATGTCCTTAAGCGCCCATCCAACTCTGGGTAGGCCACCGCCAGGATCCAGAACATCAGGGGGGTCATGGTGCGACGGGCACCCCTCCCACGTTGGGAGGCCATCCCCAGCTGAGCCTCCGCCCTCTTCTTGCTGCAGCGGCGAATGTCCTCCCATCTCTTCCGGCAGTGGGTGCCCCGTCTCTGGTGGGCCCCCAGGGTCCGGACTTCCTTGGCGATGGCACGCCAAATGTCCCTCTTCTGGTGGGCCCTGACCTACATGACATGACAAGGAAAGAGGAACAGTCATTACCTACAGCACCGTCGTTGTAATTGGCCCCCTCCCAACTCTATCCCTGTGGCCCATTCATCCCCATGCATAACTGTTCTATGTACTCTGCCCCCTTCCCTCATCCACCCAGCCCTGTCCACCCAGGCCTAGCCCATACAATGTGCTCCCTGTGTACTAACCTGTTGGTCTGGAGGACCGTAGAGTAGCGTATACTGGGGGAGGACCCCATCCACAAGTTTCTCCAACTCCTGTGCAGTGAAGGTAGGGGCTCTTTCCCCAGACGCAGCAGCCATCGTCGCTTCTAGACCGAGGTCACAGCAGCACTAGCAGTGTAGGTCCTCTCCTGTCGAAGGTCAGGTATCTAGTGATTGAACAGATAGAAAATGGTGGTGACGTCTGTGGCGGTAACGTCCGCGGCGGTGCGCATCATCACCGCCAGCGCACCTGTTCATTGGCTCCTTGGACCCGTAGGGTCCAATGCTAACCAATGCAGCATTGCGCCGCGCTCTACGACCGCCTACCGCGACGGTGTCCAACGCCAGCGCAGTTACCCCACAATTCCATTGTCCCAGTTTAGAGGTCGGGCAGCCGCCATTTCAGGGGCCCACATGGCTTCAATTACTACTGCGTCACACATACCGAGGCCTCCACTCAAAACCTTTCACGGATGGGTTAATTTTCTGGTGTAGTCTTGTGTGTGACTGTGGGTACATACCTGGAGGAATGCTGACAGTTTTTTCACTGTTGCCCTTCTTAGGCACCGTCAGTTGGGACATATTGGAAGATGGCGGAATCCGCCGGTGTACCGACCGCTGGTGGACCTGTTGACAATGGAAGAGCGACATGTCATCGTGACCTACCGGTTTGACCGTGCCACAATCCGGGAACTATGTACCCAGTTGGAGCCAGACCTGATGTCACCAATCCGCCATCCGACTGGAATCCCCCCTGACGTGCAGGTGCTGTCAGTGCTCCATTTCTTTGCAAGTGGGTCTTTTCAGACAACAGTGGCCATGGCATCAGGGATGTCCCAGCCTATGTTTTCCAACGTGTTGTCCAGAGTGTTGTCTGCCCTGCTGAAACACTTAAGGAGATACATCATTTTCCCTGAGGTGGCGGATTTGCCTACAGTGAAAGGTGACTTTTATGCCCTTGGACATATCCCCAACGTCATAGGTGCCATTGATGGGACCCATGTAGCTCTGGTCCCCCCCCGCAGGAATGAACAGGTGTACAGGAACAGGAAGAGTTATCATTCGATGAATGTCCAGATGGTCTGTTTGGCAGACCAGTACATCACGCAGGTAAATGCAATGTTCCCTGGCTCAGTGCATGACGCCTACATCCTGCAGAATAGCAGCATCCCTGATATGATGGTGAACTCCAGAGGCACCGTGTATGGCTATTGGGGGACTCTGGTTACCCCAACCTGTCCTGGCTACTGACCCCAGTGAGGAATCCCAGGACCAGGGCAGAGGAACGGTACAATGAGGCCCATGGGCAGACTAGGAGGGTGATTGAGCGTACCTTCGGCCTCCTGAAGGCCAGGTTCAGGTGCCACCATATGACAGGTGGGTCCCTATTCTACTCACCGAAGAAGGTGTGCGACATCATCATCCCCTGCTCCATGCTGCATAACTTGGCATTGCGACGCCAGGTGCCTTTTCTGCAGGAGGATGATCCAGATGACGGTGTTGTTGCAGCGGGTGAGCCTGTGGAGCCTGTGGACAGTGATGAGGAGGAAGCTGATGAAGATGAAAACGACAACAGGGAGTCAGTCATACAGCAATATTTTCAATGAGACACAGGTGAGTACAATTTCATGTTTCACATTATATTACATTTCACATGTCTACCTCTATCCTCTACCTACATTTCACTCCCTATTTGGTAACTGAGTTGTCCCCTTCAGTTTCAGTAATGTAGTAACCTACGTGTCAACAGCTTGCACCCTTGAAAGGCTTGTGATGTGTGACATTGGTATGTTGACCTTCCAATGGGTAACCTTTTTTAACACTGTAATTGACAATACAAAGTTCACAATCATTGACTGACTCCAATATTATTGAGGTTTCAAGGGTGTTTATTGAAGTGCATAAAAATATAGGGGGGTTGTGAAATGGGGAGAGGTCATGGTGGAAGAATGTCCATGGCAGAGTCCTTTCTATTAGTCTCACAGGTACATTGCACATCTGGCCATTGGAAGTGGAGCTGAGGCAGTTCCAATCTGGACAGGGTAACAAAGTGGGACAGTGGAGAGACAATCAGGGTGGTCTTATTTCCTGGCGGGGGTCTTGCCATCTTGCTCTGTCCTGTTCCTGGATCTCAGGGCCCGCTTTCGTGGTGGTTGTCCGTCTGCAGGGGGTGGGGTGCTGGTGTGGTGGTCCTGTGGCGGGGCGTCCTGTCCACTAGCGCTGGCGGAGGTGGTGGGCATTTCATCGTCCTGGCTAGTGTCAGGGGCCCCTTGGAGTGCCACGGTGTCCCTCAAGGTCTTTTGAATGTCCGTCAGCACCCCTACGATGGCGCCCAGGGCGGAGCCGATGGTCCTGAGCTCCTACCTGAACCCCAAATACTGCTCCTCCTGCAGACGCAGGGTCTCCTGCAACTTGTCCAGGACTGTTGCCATCGTCTCCTGGGAGTGGTGGTATGCTCCCATGATGGAGGATAGGGCCTCGTGGAGAGTGGGTTCCCTTGGCCTGTCCTCCCTCTGTCACACAGCAGCCCTCCCAGTTCCCCGGTGTTCCTGTGACTCCGTCCCCTGGACCGTGTGCCCACTACCACTGCCCCCAGGTCCCTGTCGTTGTTGGGGTGGTTGGTTAGCCTGGGTGCCCTGTAGTGGTGGACACACCGCTGATTGACCTGTCCTGGGTAGGGAGGTATGGGCCCGCTGGGTGGGTGCTGTGCTGGGGTTACCAGATGGTGGAAGCTCGGTGTTGGCTGTGGCTGGGCAAGGGGAACCGACTGTCCTGAGGCCCACGATGGTCCGGGCTGGTCATCAAGATCCAGTAGGGCAGAGCTGCTGTCGTCACTGTGGGCCTCTTCTGGGGGTGGAGTGGTGTTGTCTGGACCCTCTGGTGTGGTGACGTTCCTTCGGGTTCCTGCGGGGGTATAAGTACATGATTATTGCATGTGTGTGTTTCATGGTGTCCAATGGTTCGGTGTGCGTGAACCCCAGTGCAGGCATTCCTGTGTGGGGGCTTGTGTGGTGATGGTTCGGGGGTGTTGTGGGTCTGTGCAGTGGGCATGCTTTAGTGATGGGTGTCCATGCTTAGTTGTGTCATGCAGGTCTTGGGGTTGGGATGGGTGGTTGGTGTTATGGGTAGATTAGTGAGGAGTTAGGGTGATAGGGGAGGGTGTGAGGGTGGGGGTGTGTGATAGCATGCAGGTAGGGTGGGGGATATGATAGTGAAGATTTGACTTACCAGTGTCTGTTCCTCCAACGACTCCTGCGAGGCCCTCAGGATGCAAGATGGACAAGACTTGCTCCTCCCATGTTGTTAGTTGTGGGGGAGGAGGTGGGGGTCCGCCGCCAGTCCGCTGTACCACGATGTGGTGCCTGGATACTGTGGAACTCACCTTCCCCCGTAGGTCGTTCCACCTCTTCCTGATGTCCTCCCTATTTCTTGGGTGCTGTCCCACAGCGTTGACCCTGTCGACTATTCTTTGCCATAGCTCCATCTTCCTGGCTATGGATGTGTACTGTACCTGTGAGCCAAATAGCTGTGGCTCTACCCTGATGATTTCCTCCACCATGACCCTGAGCTCCTCCTCGGAGAAGCGGGGGTGTCTTTGGCGTGACATGGGGTGTTGTGTGTGATGTGTGGGGTGGTGTATGTGTTGATGAGTGTGGTGAGTGTAGTGGTATGTGGTGTTTTGTGCGTGGATGTTGTGTGGGTGATGGTGTAGTGTGCCTCTGTGTGATGGTGTTATCTATTCTGTGCTGTCTCTCTCTGGCCTTCGTCTCTAATTTGTGGTCGTAGGGGTTTGTGGGTGATGTGGGTGTGTGTTTTATATGGTGTTGGGTGTGTGGGAGTGGTGTGTGTATGTGTATCAGGTGTGTGTATTTGTAATTGTCCAATGTGGCGTTGTTTTGTAGATGTGTGTGTATTTTGAGCGCGGCGGTGTGTACCGCCAATGGAATACCGCGGTTGAAAGACCGCCGCGTGGATTTGTGTGTCGTAATAGCATGGGCGTGTTTCTGTTGGCGTGGAGGTGGAGGATTTGTTTCCGCATATTTATCGCTGACCTTTGGTGTGGCGGACTTGTGTGGGTGTCTGAATTTTGGCGGATTCCGTGATGTGTGTCATAATAGCTGTGGCGGTCTCCCGCCGCGGTGTATTGGCGGTCTTCTGCACGGCGGTAAGCGTCTTTTACCGCCAATGTTGTAATGACCCCCTATATCTTTTTCATACCCTATAAGGGAACTAAGCAGACTTTTTTCATACCCTACTGCCAGGGCGATGCCTGCAGTTTACTTCTCAAATGCTCTGATCCATTTCCCTGCTCCCTCTGTAAGCAGTGGTAACTATTTTCTGAGGTTTTCCTTGTCCATGTGTGGTCAAGGAACATAATGTAGTGCCCCAGGGCCCTTACATCTCAGCTGCATTTAATGTAAAAGGGTGGTGGTACACTGGAGATGATGCTGTTTGGCATACTTCTTCCATTTTTGCAGACATTTCTTCATGTAAGGGTAGTCCCAATCTGGATCACCCTCACCATGCAGAATGCGATCTTCAGCATTTGCCATTTTATGTGGGCCAAAAGACCCCTCTTCTAGCTGGTGGCTCACTTGTGGACCTAACCGCTCAGTCCAGTCTGCTGTTTTCTCCACATGGCACAACAAAAAGCCAGCTATCCTCTCATTCAGTGATGGTCTCACTAAGTGTGAGGCCTGTGCTGTGCGAACTTGCTTGGGCACTAATTTGCTGGGTGGGTCTGTTGTGGACAATCATCCGTCCCTATCCTTGCTTGATCCCATTCCGGGGTCCAGCTGGCCATGGGTGCTTTGGAATTGTAGCAACTCAAGCTCTGTATCTCAGGACTTTCAGCTTTTAGGGGGCACATCTTGTTCTCTTCTCCCTGTATCAGTTGGGTTAGGCAGTCTCCATGTGCCCCTTGTGCAATTTAAGTCAACGAGTGGTCCTTCTTGGAGATCATAAATATGGTGACTTACTTTGGAGGAATTCATCCATGCTCACCACATGGGTGTGAATAAATTCTATCCTATCCTCTATTTTTCCCGGGCTCCTCTGAGTTTGCTCTGTACATCAATTGTCATGCCATTCTCTCCTTGTCTCTTTCCTGTCCTTACTGTGTGATAGCCAGTGCTGCACACTCTCTGGTGAGACTACTACACGCTCCTTCTGCCAAGGTGGCAAACTAATTTCAGTCCTTCTTTGTTCCTGTTCCCTCCTTTGAGATACAAGTTGTCCCATTGTCTCTATAGTGTCATGCACATAGTTCCTATATCTTGCATTCCCTGCATCCCTTCATTGTGGGGTGGACACTTGTTTCCTAATTACTCTACCTGAAGTGTCCCTTTTCTGAAGCAACCATGATGTTGCTGATGAAATATGTGATTGGTTATCGCTATCCCCTGAGCTCTGCTCTTTGCTTTTTCCTCTTGGGGAAAGGTAGGGTATAGATGCACTACAAACTGTGCAATCTAATTGCCCTGGAAATTGTGGATACCCTATTCTGGTTTGCTGTCTAGGAGTGCTTACCCTCTTTGATTTTGGTATTCGTGGGGTTACATTAGGGGTCCCTTTAGGAGAGTGTGAAGGGGTTTCAATTTGGGGATTTTCAAATTCTAATGCAGCTTCCTGCAGCTGCACTAATGGATAGATGCTGGGCATCGTTGGTGCTGTGCTTGTAGGGTCATTAAGGGTGAGGGAATAGGTGGGGTGCTGGAGGTCTCTTCATGTAAGGAGACTTTTGAATCTTCACAAAATAATTTCCAAAGGGTTATGTGGTTTCTCTTTTCTCTAATTTGGCTCCTGCATATTTGCTTCAGAGGTGAGTGAGAACATGCTCAATTGCTCTATCGTTGAACATTCCTTCTTTTGGCCAAGGATACGTATGCTTTTCGGTGACATTAAACTACTCCTGGTCATACTTCTGCAACTTCTTTCTGTCACTGAGGAATACCTTCTGCATATGTTGTAAAGGGACTCCATGTTCAGGTGTTCTTATTCTTCTGCTTTTTACTTTTTCTGCTATCAGATTTCAATAATTTTAAAGCAGACTCACACAATCTTTCTGGTCTGGAATGATTTATTTTTCTACTTTACTGTTTTTTACAATAGGCTTTCAGTTTTTAGTTCTGTTCATCTGGTCTTATAAGACACATTCCAGTATAAATTTTTCATTATATGCAATGTACATTTGGAAAAAAAGTTTGCATATTTATACAATATCTCTCAACAACATCATCACATTGTGGCCACGCTTCATTCTACTGCATGCAGTCGCCTTTAGTCATTCAACAAGCCAAACTTCAATAAAAAACATACTGCATGAGGTATCCTTCAGGCCTTACCAATTCAAAAAGACATTAAAAATCCAACAAATTGCATGCAGTACTCTTCCGGCTTTACTATTTCACAAAGATATATATTTCTGCCTGGTGCCCAAAACATTTATGCAATCCACCAACAATATAAAAACTACAAATTGTATGCAGTACCCCATAGGCCTCACTAGTTCACAAAGACATGTATTTCTGCTGATTGAGCAACACATTTATGCAATTCTTCAACATTAAAAAAAAACAAGTTCCATGTGTACCCTTCTGGCCTTACTTGTTCACAGAGACATATATTTCTGTTGATTGCACAACACATGTATGCAATCCTTCAACAATTATAAAAATACATAAATAAAAAAATAAAACAATCGCATATAGTACCCTTCCGGCCTCACTTGCTCACAAAAATATTTATTTCTGCTGATTGAACAACACATGTACACAATCATTCAGCAATTTAAAAAAAACATCAAATCACCTGCCGGCCTTACTAGTTCACAAAAACATACATTTATGTTGATTGAGCAACACATCTATGCAATTCATAAACAATAAAAAAAGCAATTGCATGGAGGACCCTTCCGGCCTTACTAGTTCACAAAGACATACATTTCTGCTGATTATGCAACACATGTATGCAATCCTTCAACAATAAACTACAAAACAAATTGCATGCAGTACCCTTCAAGATTGACTAGGTCACAAAGACATGTTTCTGCTGATTGCGCAAAACACGTACGCAATCCTTCAATAATAAAAAACAACAAATCGAATGAGGTACCCTTTCGGCCTTATTATTTCACAAACACATATATTTCTGCTGATTGTGCATCACATGCACATAATCTTGCAACAATAAAAAAAAAAAAATTGCATGTGGTACACTTCCGGCTTTACTTGTCCCCAGAGCCTTCCCAACCACCCGTGCACTGGCAGCACTTCAATTAACTCAGCTTCTGCTCATCTCATCAAGCTTGTGCGCTCTGGTCTCTCAGCAGCGTGGGACAGGCAGTCTTCCACCACCAGCCATCAGGTGGGGGTGCTAAGAAACCCCTGGCTGGCTTGCCAGAAATAACCATGCAGTTTCCTCTTCGCAGTTCCAAAGACAGTATTTACCAAATGTTGCGTCAGGGAGAAAAACACTGCGGACTGCACCACAGTCTTGCACGATCTGCTTCTACAGTTATTTCTTGTTCGTCTGTTCTCTGACAGGTCCTTTAATATAAATCCATACAATACCTTATTACACATGATTAACAATAGGTAACTTGTAAGTTACAGATTAAAATGGAAAACACTTAAAAACATGTGACTCCATAACCCCAAATTCCTAGGTTGACATTACTCGCTCTTTAGGATACATTCACTAAAGGTTTATGACCGAGCATTCTTTGACCTATGAATGCGTACGTGTTCTTTTGTAAATTTAGATTGTTTGAAGTATGTGCTGACAGCACTGTTTTTCTGAGACTGCTGCATGCTCAGAATTTGGATACTTCCCTCTACCCATTGCAATTCCTGCACCTGTGTGCTTAGGGCTAATTCAATTGTGTGCCCTTTGTCTAATCTGTCCACAATCTTGTTTGTATGCACAGAGAGTGTGCCGGGGGACTCATGCACTTATGTCATAAATACCTGCAGGTAGGTCAAACATGACTTGGCCTTTAATAGATTACCTTTCGTGTTCCTTTTTCTGCTACATCCTTGCATGAACCTCTCACCTTGCTTGTGTCAGTGTGGGGATTTGGCCTAAACTGTTTTTTGACTGTGAACAGCAGTGTGACCTCTATTGGTGCTGAATGCTGCACGATGTTTTCACATTTCATGATCATAACAGTGCGCTTATTTTTTACATTTCCTACAACATTTTTCAGACAGTGAAGTGCATGAGAAAGAATGCCTATGCATCCAGATTAAAGTTGAGAGAACTATAATGTGTCATATGTTTAGACTGCTATTTGTTCAAAAAGTCACATCAACAGAAATTGTTATATTTCCAAGAAACCACAGCTCCTGATTGGATGTTGTTAGAAATGGGGTCTTTGATTGGCAGTCAGGTTACCCCCTGTCCAAGCAAGGACCTTCACTCTAGTCAGGGTAAAAGAGAATCACCCTCAGCTAATCCCCGTTTACCCCCTTGGTAGCTTGGCACGATCAGCAGGCTTAACTTCAGAGTGCTAGGTGTAAAGTATATGTACCAACACACACAGTAACTTAATGAAAACACTACAAAATGACACAACACAGGTTTAGAAAAATAGAAAATATTTATCTAAACCTAACAATACCAAAACGACAAAAATCCACAATACACAAGTCAAGTTATCAACAAAAATGCAAAAATAGTCTTCATATAATTTTAAACACACACTAACACTGTTAGCATGAAAATATACCTTGGGTGCATCAAAAATAACCCTGCACGGGCGAGTGTGCATCAAAAAGGGCTTGCGATGCGTTGATTTCACTCACAAGCGAGACCTTGCGTCATTTCTCCTTTCATCGGGTCAGGGCGCGTTGTTTCTTCTCTTCGCAGGAGAGTAATGCGTCGATCCGGTCAGCACTCTCATGTCCGGGCAGGCCTTGCATCGGTTTTACACACCCAGCTGTGTTTGCATTGGATTCTTTCAGCTTCAGATCGGAGTTGCGTCGTTCTTTTCCCCGCATGGCATTCTGTGCATGGATTTCTTCCTCCTAGGCTGCCAGTTTCTCCTTTCGGGGTCCCAGGAACTGGATGGGTAACACAGAGCAGAGTAGGAGTCTCTCCAGAGACTCCAGGTGCTGGCAGAGAGAAGTCTTTGCTATCCTTAAGACTTGAAACAACAGGAGGCAAGCTCTAGATCAAGCTCTTGGAGATCTTCACAAGAAGGAAGGCAACACAAAGTCCAGTCTTTGCCCTCTTACTCTGACAGAAGCAGCAACTGCGGGATAGCTCCACAAAGCACAGTCACAAGCAGGGCTGCTCTTCTTCCTCAGCTCTTCAGCTCTTCTCCAGGCAGAGGTTCCTCTTGGTTTCCAGAAGAGTTCTAAAGCCTGTGGTTTTGTGCGCCCTTCTTATACCCAAATCCTCCTTTGAAGTAGGCCTAATTCAAAGCAAGGTCTCTCCTGAATGTGAAATCCTGCCTTGCCCAGTCCAGGCCCCAGACACTCACCAGGGGGTTGGAGACTGCATTGTGTGAGGGCAGGCACAGCCCTTCCAGGTGTGAGTAACCACTCTTCCCATCCCTCCCAGCACAGATGGCTCATCAGGAAATGCAGACTACAGCCCAGCTCCCATTGTGTCACTCCCTTTGTGTCACTGTCTAGTATGAGGTGCAACCAGCCCAACTGTCAAACTGACCCAGACAGGGAATCCACAAACAGGCAGAGTCACAGAAAAGGTATAAGCAAGAAAATGCTCACTTTCTAAAATCAACTTTACTAAAAGACGTATTTTAAAATTGTGAGATCAGAGACCCCAAACTCCATATGTCCATCCGCTCCCAAAGGGAATCTACACATTAATTGTGTTTAAAGGTAGCCCGCATGTTAAACTATGAGAGGGACAGGCCTTGCAACAGTGAAAACGTATTTAGCAATATTTCACTGTCAGGACACATAAAACACAGTACTATGTGTCCTACCTTAACCATACACTGCACCCTGCCCTTGGGGCTACCTATGGCCTACCTTAGGGGTACCTTACATGTAAGAAAAGGGAATGTTTAGGCCTGGCAAGTGGGTACACCTGCCAAGTCAAATTTACAGTTAAACTGCACACACAGACACTGCAATGATAGGTCTGAGACATGATTACAGAGCTACTTATGTGGGTGGCACAACGAGTGCTGCAGGCCCACTAGTAGCATTTGATTTACAGTCCCTGGGCACCTCTAGTGAACTGTACTAGTGGCATACTAATGAATCAAATATGCCAATCATGGATAAACCACTTACATACACATTTTGTAAAGGAACACTTGCACTTTAGCACTGGTTAGCAGTGGTAAAGTGCCCAGAGTAACAAAAACAGCAAAATCAGAGTCCAGCACACATCAACAGCCTGAGAAACAGAGGCAAAAATTTAAGGGAGACCATGCCAATGATGAAAAGTCTAACAGATGTCTAGTACCTTGAATGACCCAACTTTGCTCAAATGTATTTTTCATGTTATAAGCTTAAAAAAGTTCCCAGGGAAAGAACAGTTAAACCTACCGTCCCTACCTAGCGAGAACATGAGTGTGAGCAGTGTCAGACTCACCAGCTTTGATAAGGCTTAGAAGCTCACTCTCAGACCCAAACACTATCTCTGTCTGAACTCTTGACACAGTCAAATGTGCTTCTTGCCTACACTATGCCACACTATTCTTTATTAGAAGTCTGTTTCAGTATTCTTTATGAGTACTGATAGTTTTGCAGACCTGACTGCTACTACATTTATTCTTTTCACTATTCTTTGACTTTTACTGATTTGGAATATTACAAAAGGGACAGATTGTGGGACACACTTTATGCAATGTTCTGTAAACTTTAATTGACTAATAAAGGGAAACTGGAAACTTGTGATAAAATCAAGCTTTTGAAACTTCAGTTAAAACTCTCATTATTGACTCGAAATAATATGTACTGTTGATGTTGAATTGCAGCTTGCCCATACTGCCTATTCCCAAGATCCCCTTTCGGGCCCTAAGAAATGCAGAGTATTTTATAATTTTAGGATTCTCCGCTCTCCCAAAAAGTTGGTAACAGTGATGAGGTTAGTATTGTGAAGGAAACAAGCTGCAATAATTAAAAAGTGCACACATTTAAATAAAAGTCTGGGTGCCCAGAACTCGACTGCAAAGACTGATGAAGTAAATTTTCTGAAGCAGTTGCAGATTGCAGTTGGACAGCTGGTGAAATAGAGGGATGTATTATTACGGTTGATGCATTGAATTGTACACAATGTTTTGCTTCACAGTTGTTATGGTTTATGTTTTATCTGCTTTGTCAAAAATATAAAGATGTTATCAAACTAAGAAGTAATCTAAGAACCTGGGATGGAGATAAAGATATACAGAGAAATGTAAGACATTACTGTCTGCTAGGAGAAGTGTAAGTCATGAGACATTATTGATATTACACATATAGGCACGTAATAATCTGTTGTGGTTGTGCTAATTTTAATTAGTGTTTGTGAAACATAATGTGCAAAGGTAACACAACACTGATTAAGTGTTTCCCGCAGGTGGAGAACACATCATTGTAAGTGAGATATTATTTTTGATTCTGAATCAAAAGGTATAAAACATAACCTGATTGTTGGTTTATGCTGTTGGGTTTTTCTTTAGAAGAAGCAAAGATAGAGGTCATTTTATGTTGCTTAGTTGTTAGTTTTGTCCTTTGTTCATTAAGAGGAGAAAGTTGAAAAGGAGTGTGAACTGCTGAAGGAGTGAGTTATTTTATCATATGGTGCCGCACTAATATTGTGTGAAGCCATGCTGAGATTGGTTGAATCTTGGTAAGAGTTGCACGACCATTGGTTGATTGAATTACTAAGTTGCATTGAGATTTGATTAAAGGGGTTCTGTGTTTTGACGTATACTGTAAGGAACAATTTTAAACTATTTGAAATGCTGTAGTTCTGATTATTAAACTGTGAATTTAATTTTTAAATGATGACATTTTTCAAAGCTTTGAGGAGTCTGAGAAGTGATGCAATGGTTCCAGTTAGGGAAGGTGATGAAACACCTCCTGAGGATAAGCCAGCATATCAAATGATGATCAAAAAAGGGTTTCACACATGTGTTTGACTTTGTCAGTGGTGCAAGATCACTGAAAAAGAAGGGGAACTGAGTTTTCCTAGATAGGGAGCATTTACTTAAGGGGCTACTGGCAGATTGCAAGACGTTTTACACAAAATCCCCTTGATCTACACAATTTGAAGCACATAGTGAATGGGAAAAGATGGCATGAATTAAAGATAGATAAACATTTCAGAAGCTAACTCAGGGCCTTATTTACAAACATTTGGCATAGGCCAGTGCTGCAAGCCTTTTCCTATACCAAATGTAAAGAGCAGGAATGCACCTTACCGACAAGATGTGTGTATTCCTGTTTTTTCTGCCTGTGCTGGCACAAAAATTGCAGCCGAGCGCTAATGCAGGCACCCTTGCACCCTGGTGCTAAGGTGTCTGTGTTGTTGACATGATTGTTTTTCTGCAGAAAGGGGCACCTTCCTGCATAAAAACAATAATGAGAGGCATTTTCCTCATTCTATTTGTGCTGCAGAATGCAGCACATATGGAAAGAGGAAAGAACAAGGAGAAAGGTAAACATTTCTCCTTGTTACGCCTTCCCTGGAGAGGGGTACGTTTTTGGCGCCATCCCAAGTTTACGATATGTTGTAAATCTGGGTCAGTGTCAAAATCCATGGGTGCTGAGTGGGTACACCCAAAGCAATGGCCATGGCACATCTCCCTGATGCAGTGTAAGGCAACGCAGTTACTTGGCTGTATTGCCTTTTGCCATATCTAAAAGGCCACATAAACCACTCAGGGTGGCTTTGTGTGGCCTTGTAAGTATAAGCCTGCTTTGTGTGCCATGGAGCATCAAAAAAGGGATGCTCCATAGTGTAGGGGGCTTGTAAAAAAGCCCCTAAGAGAGCAATGAGAAATTATGCAGATGTAATTTTGGATGAACGAGCACAAGCTTGGAGGAAGAGTATAGTGGAAGGTACTAAATTAAATCATGTACTTACTAAAGAAGAGAGCTAAAAACTAAACGTTCTGAAAAGCCTGTGAGGATCAATCAATTATTAAATATTGTGACCATAGCTAAAGCTCCAACAGATCCATGTGTTTGCAAAGATTACTAGCCCAATGCAAACAGTAGAGTCTGCAAAAATGCATCCTGTATTTACTCAGCCAATTGTACCACAACCAGTAACAACTCAATTGATGGTTGTACAGCCTGTAACAGCCTGATTGCTTAGCCTGTAACTCAGCAAGCAATTGCAACTTCTCCAGCTCCAATGAGTATTACTCAGACGAACCTGAATAGATGCTCCAGTAACTGTGGTTACAACACCAGCAAAGGCTACTGATATACTGATATGATTTTACCGCAAACAGTGGCTGCATATATTATTCATACTACAGCGACAGTGGTTCAGCAAACAACTGGGGTTACACCGATAAATGGGTTTATCCTGACATCACAAAGTTCATAGTTTGTGGTTTGGACACCACCACAGATAAATCAAGCAATAGGAGTGGGAAGACTATTTGTGTTTGCACAGCAAACTGTGCCAGATGAATGTAATTTAGAAGGTGGTTTATTTCCTCCTTGGTTTTAAGAAGCTGCCAGAAATTGTGTGAAAGTCGAGAATGCAGAAAGAATGAGGACTAATTCAGGTACAGAAACCAGCTCAGCTCCTGAAAAGGAGAGACCTTTTAATGTGCTTAAATTGAAAGTCCAATTAGAAGAAATTATTAGAGGATGACTCTTGATTTTTTTTTTAATATATATATATATACAAGTACACATATATATATATGTATGTATGTAAAACAAGAGAGAGAATTGATTTACTTGTGCAAAGAAATTAAATGAGAAGCCGCAACTGTCCATGATAGATTAACTGAATTGACAAATAAATATGAGCATATCATTACAGAGAAGTTTCAGAGTACAATTGGATGATGAATCAAATAAAAGCATGTGTTCATCTCACAGAATTAATAAAATGCATACTCAAATGGAGTGAATTTGACAAATTTCTAAATAAATGGCCTCAAAAGCATGAAATGAAAAAGAAACAGGTAAATGAGAGTCAACTGCAGCATATCTTTTAAGAGAAATACCAGGGGAGGGTATATAGATGTTCCTTGGAGAAGGGGAGACCTTGCATCATTTACAAACAATATTTTAAAGTTAAGAGAAAGTCCAATACCATGGTATACACAAGTTGAAAGATTTGTTAAGATCTCAAAGGTATTATGGGAAGATTAAAATACGTTCTTTGATATTGTGGTTCTGAGTGATTTGTGGGCAGAATGTAAGATTGCTGTCCAGTGGCCAGACACAGAACCTGTGAGAGATCCTGTTACAAATGCACCTTCACCTGTGGTGATGACTAAATATAATGCGGCAATTACATTTCTGAAAGGCAGAATTTCACATTTAGATTTGAATTATTTGAAACTGAACCAAATGCAGCAGGAAGTTAAGGAAACTGTGCATGAGTATAATAAAAGATTGATGAAAGCATTTCAACAGCATTCAGAACAGATGCATCTTGATCCAACAGGTATTGGGCTTTTCATTAAACAGTTTGTGCATGGTTTGCGAACTGAGATTTGTCAGTATATACAACAGAATGTGATTTGTTGGCAGATTCAGTCTCTAGATGAGATTTTGAAATATGCACAATATTGTAGTGATGAGCAGCAGATGAAACAGCATAAGCTGAAGAAAAAGTTTATTTTGGCACAGACTAAGAGGGTCATTATGAACATGGCGGTAAACACCGTGGGCCGCTGTAGCAACGGTGAACAGAAGACCGCCATTGGCGGTGAACAGAAACCTACCATTTAAAGATGCCAAAACCAGAATCTGCCAAACTTTCAGCTACCACCAGCCACCACCAGGGCCTTGTCGGCGGAAAGGCTGCCCATCGCACCCCGCCACCGCCAAGCACACAAATCCCCCCTCCAAATAATGATTCACAAATCACCGCAGCAGTTAGTGGATTTCGGACGTCCATTGGCAGTACAGACCGCCACGGCCAGCAATAGGACCTAACAGCAAGAAATGTACACATTGGCAAGTTTGAAACCCACACACCTGACACACATCCACAACACTATAAAACACTCACAGACACACCCCACAATCCTTTGCATGGCCAATAGGATAAGCCAGACTGACAACACAACACGCAGACACTGAACGCAACATCACACAACTCACACACCCAACCACACAACAGTACCATCACTAATATCCACACAACACACCACCCACAACACACACCATGGCACCCCCTAAGCACCCACGCTTCACAGAAAGGGAGCTAAGCACAATGGTGGATGAGATACTCAAGGTTGAGCCACAATTCTTCGGGGCACAGGTCCAGCACACACACATCGCCAGGAAGATGGAGTTATGGCAGACTATAGTGAACAAGGTCAACGCAGTGGGAAACCATCTACGTGCAAGGGACGACATCTGCAAGAGATGGAACGACCCGGCGGGAAGGTGAGGTCAATGGCATCCAGGCAAAACATTGCGGTCCACAAGACTGGGAAGGACCCCCACCTACACCCCCCAAATACACCGACTGGGAGGAAAAGGTACTGGCCATCATGCACCCTGAGGGCCTCACTGGAGAAATGGACTCGGGTGAGTAATCTACAATTATCCTATATCCACCACACCTGTAATGCATGCACCACCTCACCCCTCCAACTACCACCAGGATCACGCCCCACCCTGGTCTCAATCACCACATCCCCACCTTGCATGCCCACAAACCCACCAATAGGCCCACATCCCTCTTCTGTGCACAGCCACCCACCCCTGAAAGGTTTCAAAATGGCACTACACCACCCACAATGCACCACCACATCCCAAGCAAAATGCAATGACAACCCCATAAAAGGTCCCTTCATGGCCCAACAGGGGAAAACCTGCACAAAACAGGGCAGAGCTGTGCATACTCATCCGAATAAGTGAATGTAACATACATGTGCATTCACCCCCACAGGCACCACCACCAATGCCACCCTGACGGAAAGACCAAGGAGTGCCAGCGCCACACATGGAGACAGAGGCAATACTCAGGACACTGGAGAGGGAACTGTGGACACTGAGGAATACCCTGGCCCGTCACACAGTCCTGGACTGTCACCCTACAGCAGCCCCACCCAGGGCACCACTGATACCCCTACCACCCAGCCACCAACATCTGCACATACCAAACAAGTGTATCCAGGCCACAGACTGGTGGAACACAAGTACAGAGGCCAGAGTCTCCACCTACCAACAGGCAGGATGACGATGGCCCCAGTACAAGTGGTACCGCCAGACCTGGGCAGGAGACACAGGCACAGGGGTCTAGGCCCAGTGGGAGGGTATCAGTGGCCCAGGGGGAGGCCAAATGATGGATGCTGCAGCCCAGGAGGTGATCTCTGAGGTCCTGGGAGCATACCACCATACCCAAGACAGGATGGGCCAGATCCTGGCCACCCGGGAGCAGAGTCAAAGGCTGCAGATAGCCCAACATCAAGAGACCATGATGCAGTGGAAACAACTCAATGCCACCATGGCCACTATTGCAGGGGTGCTGCAGCACCACCACCCAACCCAGCCTGAGACTCCCACAAACCAGGAAGCCCCTACCACTGACCACGACACAGACCACCCATCAACATCAGCAGCAGCAACTGGACTGGAGTCACTGTCTAAGGACACACGGGAGACCAGCACCCCTACCCGTGCAGCCCAGCACCAGACACTCAAATGGTCCCTCAGACCCAGATATGGCACAGGAAAACCTGCCAACGCCAAGGCACCCTCAACGAAGTGACTTTGACATGAACTGTCTCCCAAGTGTGCCACTGTGCTACCATTCTCACCAGCCAAGAGCAACTCAACAACTTGCAAGGTACAGGTGGACCTATACCCACTGCCAGCAATGGCTGAGACCATGTACCCAGTATAGACATCCACCATCAGCCCACTCCCTATCACTGTAATGCACACCAATGCATTCCTGAAAACAAATAAAAGACATGTACACCAATTCCTATGTCCCCTGTCATTATGTTGAGTCAATTGTATGTGTGAATGCATTTGCGAGTTAAATTCAATTATCAGACCTTTATTACAGGAATGGCACCCCAATCACAACATTGTGTGGGGTAAACAGAAATGTCATGTTGGTTATCATGACACATGGCACCTGAGAGAGCGTAACTTATATAATCTATATTAACATGAAATGTTTATGAATTAATGTGTGGTAATGCTGCATAAAACAAGAAGAAGAATTTTGCTTAAATGTGCACTTGAAATGTGACCACGGGGAGTGGCTGCCAATGTATACGTAAACTAATAATAATGACGAAAATGTTTTATATTACATTTAAATAAGTTTATACTAATGACTGCGTTATTGAATCTGTGCTGAAATCCTCATAGGCCTTAAGTTAGCATGAGCCGAAGTTTAGCTGCTTGGCTTTCATATTAAATGTATTTTTCTATCTTGCAGTGTGCTGACTCATAAAGGACACAGTCCTGCGTGTTCTTTTTCCTTCAAATTAGAAGACGAATGTAACCATGTTAGATCCGTTCTCAGGCATACTTTTCCTTGCTCTTGGAATAAATGTTAAAATAAACTGAAACAGTGTAGATTAATGTAATGTACAAGGTCATTCAAACCGGTGAAGACAATGGAGTTGCTGACCAAAAGATGTGCAAAGAATTACAGAAAGATGAAATCATACCGGACGTGCCACCTCTGAAGACGTCAATTATGAAGACCAATCAAAGACTTGTAAAATAATATGGGGTGAAGAGTTAGGTTACCTAATGTATTCTCTGATAGGTTGAAGATAGTGGGGTATAACAGATGACCAATAGAATTTTGGGAGAATGTACAATGGAAAAGGGATAGAAACCCATGTCACAGGGAGTCATTGAGGTGGGTTAGGGAATGCTATTGATTTTATCCAGAAACTCTGTCACTCTGTTTGGTGACTTGTTGCTTTACTTCTCACCCTTATTTTACCCATTTACACTTTACTTCCTTATGAGGGAAGTGCCCTTTTGCCCCGGAGCTGAGTCCTGACTCATGCCGATTTGACTGATGTCCTGAAGATGAAGACTGAACCTGTGTGCTGACCTAAACCTTGGAGGGTAATTATGACAATGCATTTGTAATTTGTCTGTTTGCTTTTCCTTTCTAGGTACCAACTGCTTACTTTTGAACAGAGACCATAGTTAGATGTTTTCCAAATTAGTGTTCTAAATTGTTTTGCATGAAGCCCAACATGCTAAAGCTGATCAATGGTTAGGACAGGTATTCACCAAAACTGACGCAAATAGACAAACGACCGAATCTATGCTTTGTTGAACTGACGCATTATTGACACTCTCTTGAATTTGATCTATGTTCACGCCGTGTTATGTTCTGATGTTTGTGATTATTGCTTTGATTAAATCTTACCAAAGTTGCCATATCGTGACTATGCTATTATGTTTCTTGGTGTTGAGATTAACGCAATTGCTTTTAGACTGTAATTAAAAGAGAATAAAACTCATAAAATTCTACTAAACTGGTGTGGTTATTCATGGCTGAAAGGTCATGGTAGAATCTTGAATTGATTAATGACTTTGACTAAAGTGAAATGTATTGTGATAAATATTGATGACATTATTGACGTATTGATTGATATATTGATTAGCTATCTCGTCCTAAGGTGTCTCTCAACTGGGTCAAAAGATTCATTGGCCTGAAACGAGTCCTGATGTGAAATAAAATATCATAAAGGGACGTCAACAGTTCTGGTAGCAGAGCGACTGTTAGGCCCTTTGGGGCCCTAGGACGGAGAATTATTTTTTAGATTGTTTTTCTGAGATAATGGAAATTGGAGGTATGATGTGTTTCTAAATTCACCATGACTTTCCCGGGATCTCGGAGCCTGCCTAAGTGAGTTGGGGAATGTTCTCGGCATCATAGCATGTATGGTGTAGGATTTGCGCTTGCTCAGCTTATGCATTTTGCAGGTGATTTGTGAAGTTCGTGCGTATCTAGTCCAGGTAAATGTTGTTTTAGTAGGAGTGGGCGTACTCCGCAATATGAGAGTAGGGAAGTCAGCGTACTTAATATGAGTGTGGCGCTTTGTGCTCAAAATGATCCGCGTGGTTGGTTGTTCATGTACTGACCCGTTGTGGTCTAAGACTCCGGAGTATATTGACAAGTGTAGGAGAAACTTGGGTTTATGTTGTAATTTGTGCGGTTTAAGTAGGTCAATCGGGCGTGGTTGACAAGTCGAGATTGAGTCAAATTGTATGTGTGAAACCTTCGATGGAGATTTGGCAAGTTCTAAAGTGCACTAGGACGAACCATTGACAAGTCGAGAGTAGGATTTGCGGGTTGAATTCTGCTTGCGGGTGCGGGAACTGAGAAGGAGAGAGTAGCGGCCGAGGCTTCAAGTGAAATCTCTGTAAAGTTCTGAAGCAAATGTGTACCCTTCCTGTAGTAAACCGGCAAATTTGTGTTGTTGTTGTTGTTAAAGGTGCTCGCAGTAATTTTGCATTAGTTTGGTGTGAATTTAGTGAGGGGCGGACGAGCCGCAAGACTTTGTCAGCTGCAGTGTGTGAGTGTGACGTCAGTGGTGTCGCGCTGAGATAGGTCAGTTGTCGAGAGGGTCGCGCACGGATTGGCTGCCGTCTGTGAGAGGCTATAGGCTGAGAAAGGTGGGTGAAGAGTGTCCTGGGAATTAAAGTCACTTCTTGATTAAATACAAACAAAAGCAAGACGTAAAGATGAATTTTGTTAAAGCTTTTAAGAGTGCTCTGAAAGGAGACACATACATTATGGCGAGTGAAGGGGAGCCTACACCACCTGAGGGAACTCCAGCTTACATAGTCATGGAGGAAAAAGGTGTTGCGCCTTGTTTATGGATGAAACAGTGGCGCAAATTGACGGAAAAGGAAGGATGTTTGGCATTCCCAGAACACGGGACGTTCAATACGAAAGTTCTAGAGAATTTAAGGTGGATGTTAAGTGTACAGAAGCCACCTCCAAGGCCAGCCCAATTTGAGGCTTTAGCAATTTGGGATTTAATGGCTATTAAACAAGAGAAATTTCAAAGAAGAATAAAAAGGGCAGAAAAGACTTTAGCGGAAGCCAGGTGGGACAATGAGAGCAAAATGTGGAGATGAGGAATAGTTGATGGATTAAAATTGTTCCCGGCTATAACACAGGGAGATGAGGCGCAGGGAAAGAAAGCCACATGTAAAACAGACAAAGACTCTAGTAAGCCTAAAGAAACTAAGAGATCTTGGGAAGAAGAAGATGATTCAGATAACGAAGAATTTTTAAATCAGTCATTGCATGATCGCCCGCCACCTTATGCGGTAAGCAACAATGTCCCGAGCACTAGTGCAGGTCCTGGGAACCAGACGCAGGAGAAGGGAGTTACTGATACAGCACAGACCAGTGATACGGGTTTGATACAGAATGGTGTCAGTGTACCCACTGCGCCAGACATGCAGATACAGTTGCAACCTCCACCGCAGATACAGAGAATCTACCCAGATGTCCCAGTACTAGAGACTACTACAAACCTGATAGTGCCGCCAGACCCGATATATGCAAAATCGAGGTTAGTGCAGATTGGGTCAACTCCACAGTTGCTGCCCCAGCCACAACTGATACCAGGATATACTCCAGCAGCAGGACCTCCATTAATACCTGCCCCAGCTTCAGAAAATCAGACCTTTGGAGTTGCTGCTCCTCGAGGTTTGGGACCAGGTCAGACACCAGCTGCAATATCATTACCAATTACTGTTGGTCCACTGGTGCCATTGTATGCACAAGGTAAGCCTGGTGTATGTGATCAGGGAATAATGACCCAAGATGTGATATGAGGAGGGTCCATAGGAAGCCCCCAGTTAATGGCCCCAGGAGAGCAAGCGGTTGAAAACCCAAGGTCTTTGATAGACCTTAGCCCAGTTGAAGCACTGTTGGAAGCAATAAGACAGGCAGGGCTAGGAGTGTTAACTCCACAGGTAATAAGTATGAATGCTTCACAGTCGCCAATGATGCATGCAGGGAACATTTCATTGCAAGGTTTTACGGTACAACAGTTAAATGAGTGGCTAGAGAAGACCTATGCTTCACAGAAGACTACAGTAACTGCAGTGGAACCGGAAAGGTTAGGGAGAGATGAGTACCTGAACTTTGTGAGACTGGGTGTGGAAGCTGCTGAATTAGTAGAAGGAACAATGGGGGTAAACCGATTAGAGTCATACACAGAAGCAGAATTGAGATATCTGTACCCTAAGATTACTAAAGAAGTAGGTAAGGTACATCAGAAATTAGCGAACTTGGCAGACAAATACAATATTGATATTGAGAATACTAAACATTTGAAAAGGAGTTACAGGTTAGACTTTGATTCAGAAGACTTGAGCATATGAGGTCTGCTGGAATGAAAGCGCATTTAAAGGAAATACTGCAAAGTGCGCAAATCTGGGGAGCGTTAGAAAAGTGGGAAGGCAGATGGGCTAAGAAAAGAGACAAGGAGCAAGGTGATAGCCTGGGATCGAGTAAAGCTAAAACTTCACCAGATACGGAATCAGTAAAGATGTTACCCATGAGAGAAACAGCTGGTGGGGTTCTAATTCATGTACCGTGGTCCAGGGGAGACATCCTATCCTTCACAAATGATTATCCCAGGTTGAGGGAGAAACCAATCGAGTGGTACCAACAAACAGATAGGTTTGTGAAGCTTGCAAAGTGTCTTTGGGAAGACCTGAATACGTTGTTTGCGATCATTGTTCTGCCCGACTTATGGCTTGAGTGCAAGAGAGGGGTAGACTGGCCGACGCAGGAGCCGGCAAGGGATAAGGTGACCGGAGCACCCTCAGAGGAGTTGATGAATTACTGTCATAAAGTAATTGAGTTCTTGAAGCAGAAGGTGTCGCCGAAAGTGACTGATTGGCAGAAAATCGACCGGACCTCACAGGAGGTTAAGGAATCAATACATGCTTACTGTGAAAGGTTGTTGAAGGCATTCAAACATTACAGTGGTACTGAGACCATTGAGCCGAAAGACATGAACCATCTTGTGTTCAGATTTGTTGAAGGGCTGAGACCAGAGGTTAGCCAGATGATTAAGAATCATTTGATTTGTTGGCAAGCAAAGCCGATTGATGAGGTGTTGCAGTATGCGAAATACTGTAGTGATGAGATTGAGTTGAAGCAGAAAAAGTTGAAGGAGAAAGTGATGGTGATGCAAATAAGGGCTGCACAGGCAGGAATGCAGGGAAATGGGATTCAGCAGATGATACAGCAGCAACCGCAAGGGAATGATGTGTTTCAGATACAACCAAGAGGTCGAGGTTTTGTGAATTGCGGTCAAGACTTGAATACTGTTGTGGTTCAAACTGACGTGCAAGGGATGAAAAAGATGTCACCATGTCACGCATGCGAGGCGTGGGGCATTGGAAGCTGGAATGCCCAAATGTGGTGCAGGATGGTGTAATTCAACAAAGCACTAATGTCGGTACATTGCAAAATATGAGAGGTCCAAAATTGTGAAATCAAAACCCGAACTTTCAAAATAACATGGTTCAGATGCAAGGGTTACAGCCCATGCAGCAAATGCAAATGCCGCGTGTTCAACCAGCACAAATGCAGCAAGTACCACAGCAGGTTCCCATGGTACGTAGACAGAAAATGCAATTACCAATGGCTCCAATGGGACAGCAACAGGTGATGCTTCCTCAGCAGGTCACAGGTCAAGTGATGATCCAAAATAATACAGTACAGCAATTCCCATTGCGTTGTGCAGATGGAATGAATGAGGAGATGTCGGATGACAGTTCGGACAGCGAAGAGTGCAGGCTTGCAGCGTCCCTAGAGGTAGATCAGAGGGGACCCTATGTAGAGGGAAAGGTAATGGGTCACAAGGTTTCATTCTTGGTTGATACTGGAGCTACACGCTCCACGGTCAGAAGTGCAGAGGTTCCGAAATTGCCACTTTCGGGGTGTACCATAAGAGTGGTCGGAGTACCAAACCAGTACTTGACTAATCCAATTACAGATCCAGTGCAAGTTGAGATTGGCAACTTCCAGGGACTGCATAAGTTTGTAGTCTGCGATTCAAGTCCAGTATCCCTACTGGGAAGAGACTTACTGTGCAAGACGAAATGTTTGATTACATGTTCCAATGATTGAATTGAGGTGCAGACAAACAGTGATGATGAAGGGGATGAAGGTCAGTTCTCAGAGTTAGAGACAGAAACCGCGAATGAAGATTACCCTTTGATAACATTATTCGCAATGCTTACAGTGACTGACTTACCAGCCCAGTTACAGGGAAGGGTGACGGAGAAGGTGTGGGATTTGACAGGAAAAGAAGTGGGACTGATAAAAGGAGTAGAACCAGTTAAAGTACAAGTGAAGCCAAATGCAGTGTTTCCCCAGGTGCCGCAGTACCATATGGCACAAGATGCCCTTATTCAGGTGTCGCAAATAATTGCAGACTTTGTAAAACAAGGAGTCCTGAAAGAAGCATTGAGCAGCCCATGTAATTCACTGATAATGGGTCTGAAAAAGCCTTGTGGGAAGGTTGGAATTGTGCAGGACTTGAGAAAAATAAACAAGATCGTGGTGAAGTGTTGCCCCATAGTGCCAAATCCAGCAGTGATTATGTTTCAGGTTCCGTGCAATGCTGAATGGTTCACCGTTATAGATTTGTCACAAGCCTTCTTTTCGGTGCCCCTTCATGAGGACAGCCAGTTTTTATTCAGTTTCAAATTCCTGGACAAGGTGTACAGTTGGTGCAGAATTCCTCAAGGGTTTTCTGAGTCGCCATCCATTTTTAATCAGATATTGAAAAAGGATTTAGAATCCTTAGTGCTGCCTTTTAACTCGTCTCTAGTATAGTACATTGACGACTTGCTGATTGCGTCAAGGACAAAAGATGACTGTAAATATGACACAATTGCCTTATTGAATCATTTGGGAAAAACTGGCAGAAAGTGTCGCCAATGAAGCTGCAATACTGTCAGAAAGAGGTGAAATACTTAGGACACTTGATTGAAAGAGGGTCCAGGAGAATATCGAAGGAAAGGGTGACAGCTATTTTGCAGATTAACCCCCTGACAACAAAGAGAGATGTCAGGATGTTTTGGTGAATGGTGGGCTACTGTCGCCAGTGGATACCCAACTTCTCAATTATCTCAAAACCATTGATAAAGCTAACAGGCAAAGAGGTTAAGGATGAACCGTACACCATAACCCTATCCAAGGAAGAGCTTGAGACATTTATGGAATTGAGAGAGTGCATGTGCAGGGCACCAGCTTTGGGTATGCCCAATTACACAAAACCTTTTCTACTCTTTTGTCATGAACGTGATGCTTGTTCTTTGTCTGTCTTAACACAGGTCCATGGAGATGCAAATCGCCCTGTAGCATATTTTTCAGCTACCTTGGACCCCGTCGCAGCAGCCTTACCGGGTTGTTTGTGCGCAGTTGCAGCAGTTGGTCAAAGCCTCACGCAATGTGAAGGCATAGTGATGGGACATCCCTTGACAGTAATGGTTCCACATTCAGTTGAAATTTTGTTGACTCGAACCAAAACTCAGCACATGACAAATGCCCGACTTACCAGATATTAGACAATTATATTGGGGTCACCTATTGTTTCACTGAAGCGATGTACTGTATTAACCCTGGCAACTCTGCTTCCTGTTGAAAGTACCGAGATTAGTAATGAAGAGGAAGTGGAGCATGATTGTCTTGAGGTAACAGAACTATGTACCAAGCCCGACCTGATATTCAAGATACACAGTTAAAAGAAAATGACTGCATTATGTTTGTTGATGGATCCTGTTTGAGAGACTCATTTGGAATGCTGAGAGCTGGTTAAGCTGTATGTACCATAGCTGGTATCATCGAAGCTTCCTGGCTCGAGAGAGTGTATTCCGCACAAGTGGCAGAGATAATTGCCCTTACTAAGGCATGCCACGCAGCTGAAAATCTGAGAGTCACTATCTATACTATCAGCAGATATGGATTTGATATTGTACATGATTTTGGCCAATTGTGGTCACAGAGAGGTTTCATGACCTCTTCTGGTTCTCCTGTGAAAAATGGTGAACAAATTAAGAATTTGTTACATGCGATTCAGTTACCTCTTGAAATTGCCGTGGTGAAATGAAATGCTCATGTAAAGTCACAAGACTTTGGTAGTCATTACAACCCTGGCGGTCGATGTTAAAGCGGCTGTAAAACCACCAACAGGCCGGCGGAATTTTTTTTTTAATTATGACCGTGGCGGAAACTGCCAACAAAGACAGCCACTTTAACACTCCGACTGCCACGGCGGTACAGAGTAACAGAGCGGCGGTCACCGCCGACAGACAGACGGAGGACAATGTACCGCCCACAGTATCACAACCTACCAATCCGCCACCTTTTCCGGGGCGGATTCACCGCAGATAAAAACACGGCAGAAACAGCCATTTCAAAGGGAAAACGCTCACATCTACACACCCCACGAGGAATCCGGACGCCATGGAGCCATAACTCCATATACTCCCTGCGATAGTCTTCCTGCTCCTATACGAGGATCAACAACGCCGTCGGCGAAGACCACGGTGAGTACTGCACCTACGACATAGGGGAGGGGGAGGGAAAACACAGGGACACACACAACCAACATCACAACCCCCACCCGACCCTCACCCACTACAACACACACACCAATGCATAACCAAACATTACAGTAACAACCCCCAACCCCCCCCAGAAGAATGCAAAGACAAAAGGAAATGAGTTGAACCATTGTAATATATCAAAATACAGTAACCAAATATATACATATATATATATATATATATATAAATATATATATATATATATATATATATATACACATCAAACAAAATATACACCACGATCAGTAGTACAGGTAATGCACCATTTATTGTCCGTGGACCACTGGGCCCAAAATGCATGGGCGAGGCCCACACTATATACCTGATCAAAATGGAGAGAGCACTGCAGGGGCATCAGATAGAAATACAACAGGCACCTCAGGGGGAAGGGAAGGGGGGCACCTCAACCAGATGAGTGCACCACGCTAGATCCATGAGTGGGCTCCATGCCCATTGATGTATCCTGGGGAGTGCAAAGCCACAGTCTCTCAAGTCTCTACAGTGGGTGGGTTGCCCACTGTACCATCCTGGGGAGTGCAAAGCCACAGTCTCTTAAGTCTCTACAGTGGGTGGCTTGTCCACTCTACTATCCTGGGGAGTGCAAAGCCACAGTCTCTCAAGTCTCTACAGTGGGTGGGTTGCCCACTCTACCATCCTGGGGAGTGCAAAGCCACAGTCTCTCAAGTCTCTACAGTGGGTGGCTTGCCCACTGTACCATCCTGGGGAGTTCAAAGCCACAGTCTCTCAAGTGGATTACAGGCTCCACTGGTTCTGGAGGGGGTCTAGTGCCCAGAGTGCTTCATCCTGGGAAGGACAGACGGAGTGGATGCATGTCTCCACTGGTTCTGGAGGGGGACTGGTGCCCAGAGTGCTTCATCCTGTGCAGGAAAGACGGAGTGGATGCATGTCTACACTGGTTCTGGAGGGGGACTGGTGCCCAGAGTGCTTCATCCTGTGCAGGACAGACAGAGTGGATGCATGTCTCCACTGGTTCTGGAGTGGGACTGGTGCCCAGAGTGCTTCATCCTGTGCAGGACAGACAGAGTGGATGCATGTCTCCACTGGTTCTGGAGGGGGACTGGTGCCCAGAGTGCTTCATCCTGTGCAGGACAGACAGAGTGGATGCATGTCTCCACTGGTTCTGGAGGGGGACTGGTGCCCAGAGTGCAGCACTCACCCCGTGACGGTCCCTGTTGCGTCACTGCCCCTGCCGGTAATAGGCTAACGGTGTATTCCATGGCGGTCTTTGCCCTGTTCAGCGGTATTTGAGTTGACAGTTTCTGACCTGTTCAGCAGTGCTTTCCATGGCGGTCTTTGCCCTCTTCAGCGGTGCTTGAGTTGGCAGTTTCTGACCTGTTCAGCGGTGCTTGCCCTGTTCAGCGGTCTTTCTGACCTGTTCAGCGGTGCTTGCCCTGTTCAGCGGTGCTTTCCATGGCGGTCTTTGCCCTCTTCAGCGGTTCTTGAGTTGGCAGTTTCTGACATGTTCAGCGGTGCTTGCCCTGTTCAGCAGTGCTTTCCATGGCGGTCTTTGCCTTGTTCAGCGGTGCTTGAGTTGGCAGGTTCTGACCTGTTCAGCGGTGCTTGCCCTGTTCAGCGGTGCTTGCCCTGTTCAGCGGTGCTTTCCATGGCGGTCTTTGCCCTCTTCAGCGGTGCTTGAGTTGGCAGTTTCTGACCTGTTCAGCAGTGCTTGCCCTGTTCAGCGGTCTTTCTGACCTGTTCAGCAGTGCTTGCCCTGTTCAGCGGTGCTTTCCATGGCGGTCTTTGCCCTCTTCAGCGGTGCTTTGGTTGGCAGTTTCTGACATGTTCAGCGGTGCTTGCCCTGTTCAGCAGTGCTTTCCATGGTGGTCTTTGCCTTGTTCAGCGGTGCTTGAGTTGGCAGGTTCTGACCTGTTCAGCGGTGCTTGCCCTGTTCAGCGGTGCTTTCCATGGCGGTCTTTGCCCTCTTCAGCGGTGCTTGAGTTGGCAGTTTCTGACCTGTTCAGCAGTGCTTGCCCTGTTCAGCGGTGCTTTCCATGGCGGTCTTTGCCCTCTTCAGCGGTGCTTGAGTTGGCAGTTTCTGACCTGTTCAGCGGTGCTTGCCCTGTTCAGCGGTGCTTTCCATGGCGGTCTTTGCCTTGTTCAGCCGTGCTTGAGTTGGCAGTTTCTGACCTGTTCAGCGGTGCTTGTCCTGTTCAGCGGTGCTTTCCATGGCGGTCTTTGCCCTCTTCAGCGGTGCTTGAGTTGGCAGTTTCTGACCTGTTCAGCGGTGGTTGCCCTGTTCAGCAGTGCTTTCCATGGCGATCTTTGCCTTGTTCAGCGCTCCCTGGCCTCTTCAGTGCTGCTTGCCAAGGCAGTCCTTCATTGCCCAGCAGGCCTGTGGCTGACGGTCCTTCATGGGTAGGCTGGGCTGTGGCTTGCGGGCCCTCCTGGCCAGTGACGATTAGGCTGGCCTCCTGGGCAGTGAGTCTGGCGGTGGCCTCCTGGCCAGTGACTCTGGGGCTGGCCTCCTGGGCAGTGACTCCGGCGGTGGCCTCCTGGCCAGTGACGATTGGGCTGGCCTCCTGAGCAGTGACTCCGGCGGTGGGCTCCTGGCCAGTGACTCTGGGGCTGGCCTCCTGGGCAGTGACTCCGGCGGTGGCCTCCTGGCCAGTGACTCTGGGGCTAGCCTCCTGGGCAGTGACTCCGGCGGTGGCCTCCTGGCCAGTGACGATTGGGCAGGAGGTGGCCTCCTGGGCTGCGGGGATGATGGCGGTCTTCTCCGCCGTGCTGCCCCTCCCAGACTTTGGAGATTTCTTCTGCCCCTTCCCCACCATGAGAGGAGTCACAGCTGAGTCGACACTACCCCCAGGACCCTTGTGAGCGGCTTTGCTGGCTGGAGTCTTCCCCCTCTCCCTCCGGTCACTGTCCAACTTCTGGGGCTTCACGGGGGGGGACTGGCTGTGCTGTGGCTCCATGCCACACTGGCTGGCCTGGTGGCCGGTGCACTCCACATACCTGTAAAAGGCACCACTGGTCCCGGCGATTTTTTGGCTGAGGTGCTAGTACGGGACCTATGAGTTGGAGGGGGGGAAGAGCTCAAGGTTGGCCAGGAAAAGTTTCTTAGGAACACTGGGATCAGTAGCTGGAGGGGGTTTGGGAGTGGAGGAAGAGGTAGTGGTTGTAGGAGGTGTAAGTTTGGTGATTTTGGGTGAAGGTGCATGCGCTGGAGGCTGTTGTGAGGTGGATGGCTGTTGGGTGGGTGTGTGCCTGCGTTTGTGTATCTTGGGAGGGGGCGTCACACACACACTGGGAGAGGACACAGGGGACGTGTAAATGGGAGTGGGGGTGGTGAGTGCACGTGAGCAGGGTGTGGTGGTGGGTGTGCTGGTGCGGGACGTAGTGGCTGTAGAGGTAGTGCATGCAGGTGAGAGTGTAGACGAGACTGGGAGGGAGGAGGGAGATGACGAGAAGGGGGACACAGTGGAGGCAGTGGATGTTGGTGTGTCTGTATGTCTGTGATGCTTGTGTGAGTGCCTGTGGGATGTGTGGTGCTTATGTTTGCCTGAGCTTCCCTTTTGTGGTGAGGTGTGTGCAGGCTGGTCTGATGGTGTGCTTGGGATAGGCTGGGGTACAGGGGATTAGGTCTGGGTGGAGGAAGTTGGAGGGGGAGGCTAGAGACAGGGACAATGGCTGCCATCAGTGCTGAGGCCAGAGTTTGCAGGGTTCGATGAAGGGCACCCTGACCAGAATGAATGCCCTTCAGGAATGCATTTGTGTGTTGCAATTCCCTTTCTACACCCTGGATGGCATTCAAAATGGTAGACTGCCCAACAGTGAGGGACCTGAGGAGGTCAATGGCCTCCTCACTGAGGGCAGCAGAGGTGACAGGGGCAGAGGCTGCGGTGCCTGGGGCGAAGGTGATGCCCACCCTTCTGGGTGAGCGGGCACGGGGAGAAGGCTTAGGGGGTGCTGGGAGGGCGGTGCTGGTGGGGGGGTGGCGGTTGTACCTGTAGAAGTGGGGGGCACAGATTTTGCCGCCACCACAAGGGAGCTCCCATCGGAGGACGAGTCCATGTCGCTGGTTGCTGATCCTGTCCCCGCCGTGAAGCTCCCCTCGCCCTCCGTCCCACTGGTGTATTCTGAGTCCGTGGTGTGGCCCTCCATGGCCATGTGGGATGCAGCTCCCTCGTGCTCCGGTGCCACTGTACCTCCGCCTGATGATGCTGATGCACACAAGAACAGGGAGACCACAAAAAGGGGGGGGATCGACAGAAGAAAGACAGGTTGAGTGCATGGCTTACCGCTACCGTTGGCGGACAAGACAGACACAGCAGTCCCCTGCACTACGTCGCACTGTTGGGCTCTACAGATACAATTCCTGGGATATGTCCTACATAGCTATGGTCGACATCTGCACACATAGATGACACAGGGGCATGTATACCTTTACTTGGCACTCTACAGAGGTGGGGTGGGGTGCCACATGGCCTGCATTATGGAGGGGCCTAGCCTACGGAACTCGCCCTGGCCTAGGGAAACCCACAGCCCTCCTCCCCCACCCAGACACCTTCACTGCGCGCAAAGTCCGCTGAATGATGTTGTACTCACCCCCTTGTGTCTGCTGTGATGCCCTCAAGTGCCCATCCAACTCAGGGTAGGCCACCGCCAGGATCCGGAACATCAGGGGGGTCATGGTTCGACGGGCGCCCCTCCCACGTTGGGAGGCCATCCCCAGCTGAGCCTCTGCCATCTTCTTGCTCCAGCGGCGAATGTCCTCCCATCTTTTCCGGCAGTGGGTGCTCCGTCTGTGGTGGACCCCCAGGGTCCGGAAGTCCTTGGCGATGGCATGCCAAATATCCTTCTTCTGGTGGGCGCTGACCCACATGACATGTACAGGGGAAGAAGAGAAGTCATTACCAATTGCACCGTAGAAGTGAGTGGCCCACATCCCTACCCTTGCCATGCGGCACATGCATTCACAGCCCTTCATTCACGCAGAACTGTGCGCTCTTCCTTCTTACAACCAGCCCTCTCCACACAGGCATAGCCCGTACAACGTGCTCCCTGTGTACTTACCTGTAGGTCTGGAGGACCGTAGAGTAGCGTGTACTGAGGGAGGACCCCATCCACGAGCTTCTCCAACTCCTCTGCAGTGAAGGCAGGGGCCCTTTCCCCAGACGCACGAGCCATTGTCTCTTCCAGACCGAGGTCACAGCAGTACTTGCAGTGTAGGTCCTCTCCTGTCGAAGATCAGGTATCGAGTGATTCAACAGACAGAAAATGGTGGTCACATCCGCGGCGGTCATGTCCGCGGCGGTACGTACCATCACCGCCGGCGTACATCGTCATTGGCTCCTGGGACCCATAGGGTCCAATGTTAACCAATGCAGCATTGCGCCGAGGTCTTCGACCACCTACCGCGACGGTGTCCAACGCCAGCGCAGTTACCTCACATCCCATTGTCCCACTTTAGAGGTCAGGCAGCCGCCATTTCAGGGGCCCACATGGCCTCATTACCAACTGCGTCACACAGACCTAGCCCTTGTCGCGCAACACAAATACAGGCCAGATTTTGTGTATGAATGGTGTTCTGTGTAGACTGTGGGTACATACCTCTAAGTTGTTTGATTCTGTGGTCGCTGCTGTCATTCCTAGGCACCGTCCGCTGGGACATGTGAGGAGATGGCGGAATCCTCTGGTGTACCGACCGCTGGTGGACCTGTCGACAATGGAGGAAAGACATTTGATCATCAACTACAGATTTGACTGTGCCACAATCCAGGAACTGTGTGCCCAGTTGGAGCCAGACCTGATGTCAGCAATCTGCCATCCCACAAGGATCCCCCCTCAAGTGCAGGTGCTATCAGTGCTCCATTTCCTTGCAAGTGGGTCATTTCAAACAACAGTGGCCATAGCATCAGGGATGTCCCAGCCTATGTTTTCCAACGTGTTGTCCAGAGTGTTGTCTGCCCTGCTGAAACACATGCGGATCTACATCGTTTTCCCTCAGGTGGAGGATTTGCCTACAGTTAAAGGTGACTTCTATGCCCTTGGACATATCCCCAACATCATAGGTGCCATTGATGGGACCCATGTAGCTCTGGTCTCCCCCCACAGGAGTGAACAGGTGTACAGGAACCGGAAGAGTTATCATTCGATGAATGTACAGATGGTATGTTTGGCAGACCAGTACATCTCCCAGGTAAATGCTATGTTCCCTGGCTCTGTGCATGACGCCTACATCCTGTGGAATAGCAACATCCCTTATGTGATGGGTCAACTCCAGAGGCACCGGGTGTGGCTATTAGGGGACTCTGGTTACCCCAACCTGTCATGGCTACTGACCCCAACCTGTCATGTCTACTGACCCCAGTGAGGAATCCTAGGACCAGGGCAGAGGAATGCTACAATGAGGCTCATGGGCGGACTAGGAGGGTGATCAAATGCACCTTCGGCCTCCTGAAGGCCAGGTGCCTCCATATGACAGGTGGTTCCCTATTCTACTCACCAAGGAAGGTGTGCCAGATCATCGTGGCCTGCTGTATGCTTCACAACTTGGCTTTGGGACGACAGGTGCCTTTTCTGGAGGAGGATGGTCCAGATGACGGTGTTGTAGCAGCTGTGGAGCCTGTGGACAGTGATGAGGAGGAAGCAGAGGAAGAAGACATTGACAGCAGGGACTCATCCAGCAATATTTCCAGTGACACACAGGTGAGAACACATTCCTGCCTACTACAAGTACTTTCACACTTCTACCTCTATCCTGTCTGTCGATTTCACCCAGTATATGGTAACTGAGTTGTACATTTCCCTTACGGTTTCACAGGTGTGGTTTACAATGTGTGTCATCTGCTTAGATTCCTCATGGACTTGAGATGTGTGACATAGGTATGATGACATTACGTTTGAAAACGCATTTTGTCACTGTCATTGCTAATACACATTTTCGAAATCACAGACTGACTCCAGATTGTTTTGTGGTTCAAGGGTGTTTATTGAAGTGCTCAATATTGGAGAGGGGTTGTAAAATGGTGAGGGGTGATGGTGGAGGAATGTCCATGGCAGAGTCCAGTCTATTAGTCTCACAGGTGCATTGCCCATATGGGCATAGGAAGTGGAGCTGGGGCAGTTCCAAGATGGACAGGGTTACAAAGTGGGACAGTAGGATGACAATCAGGGTGGTCTCATTTCTTGGCGGGGGTCTTGGCATCGTGCTCTGTCTTGTTCCTGGATCTCAGGGACCATTTGCGGGGTGGTTCTCCATCTGCAGGGGGTGGGGTGCTGGTGTGGTGGTCCTGTGGCAGGGGGTCCTGTCCACTAGCGCCGGCAGAGGTGGTGGGCAGTTCATCGTCCATGCTGGTGTCAGGGGGCCCTTCCAGTGCCACAGTGTCCCTCCTGGTGTTAAGTATCTCCTTCAGCACCCCTACGATGGTGCCCAGGGCAGAGCTGATGGTTCTGAGTTCCTCCCTGAAGCCCAAATACTGTTCCTCCTGCAGCCGCTGGGTCTCCTGAAACTTGGCCAGGACCGTTGCCATTGTCTCCTGGTAGTGGTGGTATGCTCCCATGATGGAGGAGAGGGCCTCGTGGAGAGTGGGTTCTCTAGGCCTGTCTGCCCTATGTCGCACAGCAGCCCTCCCAGTTCCCCTGTGTTCCTGTGCCTCCGTCCCCTGGACCGTGTGCCCACTGCCACTGCCCCCAGGTCCCTGTTGTTGTTGGGGTGGTGGGTTATCCTGGGTTCCCTGTAGTGGTGGACACACAGCTGATTGACGTGTCCTGGGGACGGAGGTATGGGCCCGCTGGGTGGGTGCTGTGCTGGTGTTACCAGAGGGTGGAAGGTCTGTGGTGGCCTGTGACTGGGTGTGGGGAACCGACTGTCCCGAGGCCCACGATGGTCCGGGCTGGTCATCTGGATCCAGTTGGACAGAGCTTCTGTCATCACTGTGGGCCTCTTTTCTGGGTAGGGTGGAGATGTCTGGACCCTCCTGTCTGGTGACGTTGGGTAGTGGTCCTGCACGGGTATAAAAGCATGATTATTGCATCTGTGTGTGTCATGGTGGGCAATGGGTGGGTGAGCGTGTACCCCAGTGCTAGCATTCCTGTGTTTGGGCTTGTGTGATGATGGTTGAGGGGGGTGTTATGGGTATGTGCAGTGGACATACTTTAGTGATGGATATCCATGCTTTGTTGTGTCATGCAGGGCTTGGTGTTGGGATGGGTGGTTTGTGTTATTAGTACATTTGTGATGAGTTGGAGTAATAGGGGAGGGGGCGAGGGTGGGGGCCTGTGATAGCATGCTGGTAGGGTGGGGGATATGATAGTTAAGATTTGACTTACCAGAGTCCATTCCTCCACCGACTCCTGCGAGGCTCTCAGGATGCAGAATAGTCAAGACCTGCTCCTCCCATGTTGTTAGTTGTGGGGGAGAAGGTGGGGGTCCGCCGCCAGTCCACTGTACCGCGATGTTGTGTCTTGAGACCACGGAACACACCTTCACCCGTAGGTTGTTCCACCTCTTCCTGATGTCGTCCCGATTTCTTGGGTGCTGTCCCACTGCGTTGACCCTGTCGACTATTCTTCGCCATTGCTCCATCTTCGTAGCTATGGAGGTGTGCTGCACCTGTGCTCCAAATAGCTGTGGCTCTCCCCGTACGATTTCCTCCACCATGACCCTGAGCTCCTCCTCCGAGAACCTGGGGTGTCTTTGCCGTGCCATGGGGTGGTGTAGGTGATGTGTGGGGTGGTGTATGTCGTGATAAGTGTGGTGATATGTAGTAGTGTGTGGTGTTTTGTGCGTGGAAGTAGTGTGGGTGATGGTGTTGTGTGCCTGTGGATGCTAGTGTTCTTGCTGGTGCTGTCTCTCTCTGGCTTTCGTTCGTGATTTGTTGTCGTAAGGGTTTGTGGGTGATGTGGGTGTGTGTTTTATATTGTATTGGGAGTGTGGGAGTGGTGTGTGTATGTGTATCAGGTGTGTGTATTTCGAATTGTCCAATGTGGGGGTGTTTTGTAGAAGTGTGTGTATTTTGAGCGCGGCGGTGTGTACCGCCAATGGAATACCGCGGTTGAAGAACCGCTGCGTGGATTTGTGTGTCGTAATAGCATGGGCGTATTTCTGTTGGCGTGACGGTGGAGGTTTTGTTTCCACCAGTTTATCACTGACCTTTGGTGTGGCGGATTTGTGTGGGTGTCTGAATTTTGTCGGATTTCGAGATGTGGGTCATAATAGCTGTGGCGGAATTCCGCAGCCACGGCGGTGTGTTGGTGGTCTTCTGCACGGCGGTAAGCGGCTTTTACTGCCAATGTTGTAATGACCCCCTTTGTGTCCATGGGAAACGGCTATGCAGATCAAGTCGCAAGATTTTGTGCATTGAACTGTATATCGTTCAAGGATCAGTGGGAATTGTTACTGCAAACTGAAAATGACACCTGTTTGAACCTTGCATTAAGGGTGAGCGATACACTAGATGAGCTCAAAACACTACAGAGTCGTGCTAGCAAAGAGGAAAAACGCTCCTGGCAGAGAATGCAATGCGTACAAAGAGCCAATGACTTGTGGGTCTCAGAGGAAGTGAAACTGGTTTTGCCAAACAGTCTTCTGTCACAATTTGCGAGGCTTTACCATGGACAGGCACATCTTGGGAGAGATGCAATGATCAGGTCATTTAAGATTGACTGGCTTAGCCCAAAATTTAGACATGCCGCAGAGGTTACTTGTCACAGGTGCATCATCTGTCAACAGATGAATGCAGGAAAAGGGACTGTGGTAACTCTGAGCCACATAGGCAGAGCTGGCGGTCCATTTAGCAAGATGCAAATGGATTTCATTGATATGCCTGTTTGTGGAGGATTGAAGTACGTGTTGGTGATTGTGTGTGTTTTCAGCTACTGGATTGAAGCTTACCCCACATGTAGAAATGACAGTCTCACAGTTGCAAAGCTGCTGCTTAGGGAACTAATACCCAGATTCGGGTTTCCGGTCTCTATAGAATCAGATAGGGGCAGACACTTTGACAACGAGGTGATTAAGCTCTTGTGTGCTGCATTAGACATTGAACAGAAGCTGCATTGTAGCTACCGCCCTGAAGCATCAGGACTAGTAGAACAAATGAACGGTACCTTGAAATCGAGAATGGCGAAGATTTGCGCAGCTACCAATATGAAATGGCCAGATGCATTACCCTTAGTGCTGATGTCAATGAGGAACACCCCTGATAAGAAGACAGGACTATCACCCCATGAGATCCTTATGGGTAGAGCTATGGGGCTGCCTGCAGTACCTACAAATGCTCTTGTGAATATCACGGATGGTATGGTGTTGGACTACTGCAAAGGTTTGGCTGATGTGGTTCTCTCTTTTTCTCACCAGGTGGAAACCAACACATTGCCACTGATCAGTGATCCAGGTCATACCTTGCAAGCCGGTGACTGGGTGGTTGTCAAGAAGCACATGAGAAAGTCGTGTTTGGAGCCGCGCTGGAAGGGGCCATATCAAGTAATATTGACAACAGCCACTGCTGTGAAATGTGCAGGCATTCCAAATTGGATACATGCCAGTCACACAAAGAAGGTAACGTGTCCAACTGATGAGGAACTTGAAGTTTCTGTCTCAACAGTTCCAGAGAGGGAAGTCTCAGGGCCAGAAAATAGCCAAGAGAGAACTGAGACTGCAGGAGAGACCACTGAGAACATCCTAGTCCCTCAAACAGTAAACAAGTTCGAGAGAGGTGACAGTGTGCCTATCTCAGTAGAGACAGCAGGAGAACTAAATCAAGGAGAGGTTCTCCCAGAAGCAGACGGATATGGGTTAGAACTTGAGCCCGTAACAGATCCAGAAGAAGAAGAAGAGGGGGAAATAGTAGAAAGAGACCAAAGTACACCGGCATCCCCTGAGCCAGTTGCAGGTCCATCAAGAGAAAACACCATAGCACAAGAGGAGGGTGCTGTTCAATGTCCTGAAAGGACAAGCAGGAAAAAGACTCATAAAGGAGATAACTGGCCAGAGAAGCAGGCTGCGAAACAAAAAGGCTGTACCAGGTGAAACAATAACAGAAGAAACCGATACCACAAGAACAAAAGATCTGAGCGAAGGAGAATTGCAAAGCGAACGCAGGTTGAAAAGAAAGAGAACCGCAAATAGAAAGTACGCAGGTCCTGAGTGGGCTTATGCAACAACATCTGAATGGCAACAAGAATTCTTAGCGTTCTGTTTTGATCGAGAAGTACCAGGTCAATACTACGGTACCTGAAATAAATCAGAAAAAGAGACTGTGTTAAAACTGAAATTGAAAAGAAATTGAAAATTGGAAAAGCTAAGAAAAGACTCATGAATCACCGGATGTGACACTGATAACCTGATTTGACTTTGAAAACCCAATTATGACAAGCTGCTAGCCTGATTTGACAAAAGGGTCCTGGAGTGAGTGAAACGCTGTAAATACGCGCAGAGAGAAAGAGACTTTTGCATCAAGAGAAAAAAAAAAAGAGTTTTATATCGTCCTCAATTGATTATTGTTCTGCTATCTGATTCTTTACAGACATGGCTTATAATGGAGGTAGTAGCAAGAAGGGAAAAGTGTGTGGTTGGTTAAGCCTTTTATTAGGTATTGTGTGTGCAATAATAATTGTGGGAGTGATTGTGGGAATGCCGTGGTTGGATAAGAAAGTGACTAACAATGCTTCAAAACCTGAGACTACAACACTAACACCGTGGGAAAAGTTTGAGCAGGATACAAGACACTTCCATGAGGGAACTAACTCAAAAGGGGAACTTTCCACTAATGTCTTCTATCGCTTGCTGAATGAGTATGTTGAAACCATGGATGCGAAAAACTGTTATGTGTGCACAAAGATTCCTTCATCAGTACAAGAAGGGGTCACCTACCATAGCCTTCCATTAACGTACGGGATAAGTTGTAGCTTGCTATTAGCACAATTCTATAATCAGGAGCATGTGTAATACTTTTATTCTAATTTGGATGTGGTGTTTTCTTTTGTGCCTGTGATTGAGTTTCTGAACGAGTTCGATAAGGAGCATAGTATAAAATTAGTTAGAGGTTTCTTTGAACCGACGCTTACATTTGGGACAGCTTATGCACACCGCAACAATCTGACTTGCTTATTGACACCTGTAGAGAAAAGCTTCTTAGATCACACTGATGATAGACGCAAAGCATTGAAGGAAAGGTTAGAAAAGGGGCAAGAAAAACGCACATACGCAAATGATTATGCTTACACCGCAATAAAGAGGCAAGGCAAACTAGTTATAGATGCATTACATGTAGGGAGGCTTTGTATATATAGGCCAAAATCTGAACATGACACTTTATTTGTGGGAACGAGTGAATGCAGGCATGTGTTTTTGTTTCAGAGTAAATGGACATTCATGTTAAATGGACAGGACCCAGCGATTCCTGGGATCTATTATATCTGTGGACTTAATGCTTATTACCGTCTCCCTAAGGGATGGTATGGGACATGTTATTTGGGGATAGTTTTCCCAAAGATTTACCAGATTGATGACTTAAAGCAAATACCTAAAACGTCTGAATTACAACATGCTAGACAAAAACGAGAGACAGCGGCTGCTGTCGTTGGTGACATATTTGGAGCCATAATTCCTTCAGTAGGTGTTATCTTAAACTCCATAAAGATTCAAAAGTTGTCTACTATTGTGGATAACATGCTGACTAATTTTACAGGGGCTGTTCTCCTGATGGATACTGAACTTGCTGCAGAAAGAGCTATGACTCTTCAAAATCGGCTTGCTTTAGACATTCTTTTAGCAAAGAGCGTCAGAGTCTGCAAGATGCTCAACGAACTTCATTGTTGCTCATATATACCTGATAATAGTAAAAAGATTAGAGGTTTGCTTACTAACCTAACTAGAGATAGTGCAGATTTGAAGGATTTGAAGGAACCTGGAGTATGGGAGAAATTTGGAAAGGGAATTGCCAGAGTAGGGAGCTGATTTAGTAACATTTGGAATGGGGTTCTTGCAAAAATATTAGGTGGTCTATTAATTGTTCCGGCCGGTCTATTAGGATTATGGGGAGCTTGCAAAATTAATGACAAAATTAAAAGAAATTGGACAAAGAGGAGTAAAAAGCATGAAGAAAATGAAAGGGATAAAATGTTTAATGAAATTTGGGAGAGTTCACACAAAGGACAATATGTTGAAATGCGCATAATGCGTAAAGTGAAAAATTAAAGTGAAAGGTTCAAAGGGAAAGGTTTGTGTGATGACGAACGTCATCAGAGGAGGGACTGAGAGAGCGTAATTTATATAATCTATATTAACATGAAATGTTTATGAATTAATGTGTGATAATGCTGCATAAAACAAGAAGAAGAATTTCGCTTAAATGTGCACTTGAAATGTGACCACGGGGAGTGGCCGCCAATGTATACGTAAACTAATAATAAGGACCAAAATGTTTTATATTACATTTAAATAAGTTTATACTAATGACTGCGTTATTGAATCTGTGCTGAAATCCTCATAGGCCTTAAGTTAGCATGAGCCGAAGTTTAGCTGCTTGGCTTTCATATTAAATGTATTTTTCTATCTTGCAGTGTGCTGACTCATAAAGGCACGACCCTGCGTGTTCTTTTTCCTTCAAATTAGAAGACGAATGTAACCATGTTAGATCCGTTCTCAGGCATACTTTTCCTTGCTCATGGAATAAATGTTAAAATAAACTGAAACAGTGTAGATTAATGTAATTTACAAGGTCATTCAAACCGGCAAAGACAATGGAGTTGCTGACCAAAAGATGTGCCAAGAATTACAGAAAGATGAAATCATACCGGATGTGCCACCTCTGAAGACGTCAATTATGAAGACCAATCAAAGACTTGTAAAATAATATGGGGTGAAGAGTTAGGTTACCTAATGTATTCTCTGATAGGTTAAAGATAGTGGGGTGTAGCAGATGACCAATAGAATTTTGGGGGAATGTACAATGGAAAAGGGATAAAAACCCATGTCACAGGGAGTCATTGAGGTGGGTTAGGGAATGCTATTGATTTTATCCAGAAACTCTGTCACTCTGTTTGGTGACTTGTTGCTTTACTTAAAAGCATCCTCTGCCTTAGTTTACCCATTTACACTTTACCTCCTTATGAGGGAAGTGCCCTTTTGCCCCGAAGCTGAGTCCTGACTGATGGCGATTTGACTGATGTCCTGAAGACGAAGACTGAACCTGTGTGCTGACCTAAACCTTGGAGGGTAATTATGACAATGCATTTGTAATTTGTCTGTTTGCTTTTCCTTTCTAGGTACCAACTGCTTACTTTTGAACATAGACCATAGTTAGATGTTTTCCAAATTAGTGTTCTAAATTTTTTTGCATGAAGCCCAACATGCTAATGCTGATCAGTGGTTAGGACAGGTATTCACCAAAACTGACGAAAATAGACAAACGACCGAATCTATGCTTTGTTGAACGGACGCATTATTGACACTCTCTTGAATTTGATCTATGTTCATGCTGTGTTATGTTCTGATGTTTGTGATTCTTGCTTTGATGAAATCTTACCAAAGTTGCCATATCGTGACTATGCTATTATGTTTCTCGGTGTTGAGATTAACGCAATTGCTTTTAGACTGTAATTAATAGAGAATAAAACTAATAAAATTCTACTAAACTGGTGTGGTTATTCGTGGCTGAAAGGTCATGGTAGAATCTTGAATTGATTAATGACTTTGACTAAAGTGAAATGTATTGTTGTGATAAATATTGATGCAAAGCAAAACACAAACGCTGTGGGATAGCGTAACTGGATGGACGGAGTGCGGAATCAATCAAACATTCATCCCCAGTCACAGATCTGGGTTTAATCCATCCATTATTTGGCTCACCATGCCACCCCAGTTTGAACCCAGCCATATGCAAATCAGTCTTGACCCTGTTCCTCATGGGAACAGTCCAGCCCGAACTGCCAGGCCAGGTTCTCCCTGGACCGGAAACAAGCATCCTGGGACCGGTTTTGGGGTTTCACCCCTCTTCAGCCAGGCTAGCTTGAATCCAGTGGCACAGTGAGCCCGGGACCCACGTCTGGGCATACCCGGCGCACTTAGGGCGGCAAAAGCAAAGCAAATCACAAACGCTGTGGGATAGCGTAACTGGATGGACGGAATGTGGAATCAATCAAACATTCACCCCCAGTCACAGATCTGGGTTTAATCCATCCATTATTTTGCTCACCATGCCACCCCAATTTGAACCCAGCCATATGCAAATCAGTCTTGACCCTGTTCCTCATGGGAACAGTCCAGCCCGAACTGCCAGGCCAGGTTCTCCCTGGACCGGAAACAAGCATCCTGGGACCGGTTTCGGGGTTTCACCCCTCTTCAGCCAGGCTAGCTTGAATCCAGTGGCACAGTGAGCCCGGGACCCACGTCTGGGCATACCCGGTGCACTTAGGGCGGCAAAAGCAAAGCAAAACACAAACGCTGTGGGATAGCGTAACTGGATGGACGGAATGCGAAATCAATCAAACATTCACCCCCAGTCACAGATCTGGGTTTAATCCATCCATTATTTTGCTCACCATGCCACCCCAGTTTGAACCCAGCCATATGCAAATCAGTCTTGACCCTGTTCCTCATGGGAACAGTCCAGCCCGAACTGCCAGGCCATTATTGATGTATTGATTGATATATTGATTAGCTATCTCGTCCTAAGGTGTCTCTCAACTGGGTCAAAAGATTCATTGGCCTGAAACGAGTCCTGATGTGAAATAAAATATCATAAAGGGACGCGTCAATACACCTTAAATTCATTTAACAGTGTCAGTGACTACAGACCCCACATCCCCATGGTGAATAAGTCAGACTGACATTATGCAGTGCAGACAACATCATCAGTGAACAGTACCTCATAGTCACTGGACGAATAGTTGGATCAGTTGGTTCCTGGAGTGAACATCTTCACCCTCTTCATCATAAACATCACTATCATCCCCTCTCAAAGGAAGCAGATCTGGATATACAGCACCCTCCTCCCCCACTAGGGGGATAGATTTCCTCACAGCCATGTTGTGCAGCATGCAGCAGGCCACCACTAGTCTACACACCTTCTCAGGGCCATATAACTGGGATCCCCCAGAGAGATGAAGGTAACAGAATCTGGCCTAAAGGAGACCTATAGTGTGCTCTATCACCCTCCTAGTACGTCCATGGGCCTCATTGTAATTCCTTCGTCGGCAGTCGCGTCTTGGAGGTATATGGCAAGGAGCAGGACTGGCAAGATTTCCAATTCTCTCACTATGTCTGCTTCGGCGTGTTGTGTGTGCCTCTGGTGAGTGTTACCTTTTATTTGGCTTGTTTCCGCCAGGCTTTGCATGGCGGTGGTTCTCGCCCCAGAACTGACGCCGGTCTTGTGCTTCTTTATTTGTTTGGCGTGTGGGGCCTTTCCGTCGACCTGTGGGCGGCCTCTGCTGGCGTTGAGTGGTTTCAGAATGCCTGTTTTTCATGTGCTTCATTATTTGGCGGTCCAGACTGCCAGCCTGTTGATGGTAGTTACCGTCACCGCCGGCGGTGCGGTGTTTCCCGCCATGTTCATAATGAGGGCCTAAGTTTGCACCACAAGGTTTTCACAATCAACCTTTGTTAGAAATGGTGGTGCAATTCAAGATATAAGTGGAATGCAAGAAGGTGGTTTTCAATCAGGAATACAGGGTGTGCAGGATGGTGTCTCAAGAAAGAAGGAGAAGAGCTTGGATTGATCTGAGTGCAGGTGTTGATTTTGCGATGCTGAAAAAGATAACACCTTGTTACCTGTGCAACAGGGCGGGACACTGAAAGTGGGAGTGTAGGCTCAATCAAGATAGGGTAATAAACAGATGCAGAGAGTAAATTAAATGCAAGTTCCAAATATTCCTATGAGACAAATATAAGTGCTGCTGCAAAATCGAACTCAAATTGTACTGGTTCCACAAGAACCTATGATACCCTCAAAGGTAAACAATTCAAGATTAAATCAGAATCAGTTATGGCTTGAAATGTGATGCAGGTCCAAAATCAAAATGCAGTTGAGCAATTTCCCATGTTTGATAATATTGAGATGTTAGATTGAGGCACATTACAATGAAGATGCCTGAAAGGGGAGGCAGAATGCTTGTTTGGAGTAGCCCTAGATGTAGACCAGAGTGGACCGTTTGTAGAAGGTGAGGTGACACCATAGCCTTGTTGAGTCATTTGGCAGAGGATGAACATAAAGTATTACCAACCAAACTTCAGTATTGTCAAAATGAAGTCTAGTATTTGGGACATATTATTGGAAAGGGAGCAAGAAAAGTGTCAAGATAAAGAATCGAAGCCATCATGAAAATTAGTCCACCTAGAATGCAAGATGTTTTTGGGAATGGTTTGTTACTGTAGACACTGGATACCCAACTTTCCCTGGTGGCAAAGCCTTTGCTGAGGTTGACCCACAAGAAATATCAGATCAGATTCTATGGGGCAATAAATGCATACAAGCATTCCTAGAGCTGAGAGAAAGTCTATGTCGTGCCCCAGCACTGGGAATGCTATATTACACAACAGTTTTCATGCTGTTTTGCAGTGAGAGGGAAGGCTGCACTCTCTAAGTGCTAACACAAATTTATAGAGATGCCAAGAAGCCTGTGGCCTATTCTCTGTATCTCTTGATCCTGTAGCCGCTGCTTTTCCTGGTTGTCTTAACACGGTGGCTGCAGCGACTATAAGCCTCGAAAGAAAAATGTGAGGACATTGTGATGGAATATCTTTTAACTGTCATAGGCCCTCAATCAGTTGAGGCTTTGCTTACTAGAACTAAAACACAGCACCTTACTAACAGATTCTGGCTGGAAGCCTATGCAGTCTTCACAATTCAAGAAGTAATCGAAGCTTCATGGCTTAAAAGAGTTTCTTCACGACAATTTGCAGAACTCATTGCTCTTACTATAGCTTGCAGGTTGACAAAAGAAAATAATCATCAAACAAAAAAAATCTAACCTGAAGAAGAGTGTACTGATATTGTTCAACTTCAACAAGGTATAATTTGCTATCACAAACGATTGTTTTTTTTGGTAGTAGATCTGATTTTAGAGTCAACATGTATAATGCTAATATAACTAGGTGCAAAATATTTTTGGGACCTTACTGACAATTATAGTTTTAGTAAGAATAGTAAAAGCATTAGTTATACATTTTACCCCTGACACAGATAAAGTTGTAGTAGACCATGTAAATGCAACATCTAAACCAGTTGTAAATGAATTTGAACTGAAGACATCATTTGCAGATTACAGTAATGAAGATTATTCAATGAATGTTTACTCAAGATTAATAGAAGAATATACTAAATCCATTGAAGTTAAGAATTGTTACGTATGGGCACACATTCCATCCTCTGCAAACGAACAGGTTTCACTCCCCTATGCTATTTCTTGTAGTATTTTTCTTAATAAATAGGCAACAACGTTTTAAATGCTATTACTCAAAACTTGACATGGTACTTTCGAAGTTTCCAATAATGAAAAATATGACTTTACACCCCCAAGCTAAGAAAACGGAGACTGCATAGCCTTACTTTAGGCCATTTTTTCCTGTAAATACTGTTAAAGCACAGAAAAAAAACTAACGTGCTTCATTAACTCGCAAGAAAACGCTTATAGTTTAATGCTAGCAGAAAGAAATGAGCAAATTGGAAAAAGTGTTTATAAGAAAGGAGGATGCTCAGAAGAATATATGGAGGAATGAAGAGGACAAATTTAGAAAGAAAATGTCTGTCCCAAAGCTTAAGCAGGATAAAACGCACAAAGGGAAAGTGTGTATGTTTAAGAGAAGAATAAGTGGAATGAAGACACCAGTAGGAAAAAGTAGTTGTGAGCATGCATTTGAGTTGTCTGGAGGAACATGACAAATTCTGCAAGAAGATGACCCTGCAATACCTGGTGTATACTTTGTTTGTGGAGAGGATCCATTTTTAGACTGGCTGCTCATTGGGAGGGTATTAGTTATTCAGGCTTATTTTTTTCCAAACATGTATCACATGTAGGGCTTAGATGCATTAACAATGTCACCAGCGCTCAAAAGATATACATGCAGTGTGAATGAAGGGACAGTTAGTTGGAGACATATTTGGAGCAATCATACCTGCTGTAGCAGCAGTCTAGAATGGTGAGAAAATAGGAAAGCCCTCAATAGTAGTTGGTAACTTAGCAAGTAGTGCCTCTGGAGCTCTACTAGAAGAAAACACTGAGCTTGTAGCAGTTAGATCTTTGGTTTTGCAGAACCCCTATGCATTAGATATCTTATTAGCCGAGAAAGGCAGAGTCTACAAGATGCAGAAAATTGAGAATTTATGTACTTATATCCCAGACCACAGTAAAAAGGTTGTAGAGTAAGCAAAGACTATTTCTGATTTAAAACTTGATCTTGAACCCTTAAAACCATTAGATTAGCTAAAGCATTGCAAAAGGATTTACCACAGTAGATAGTTGGCTCAAGGCAATAGGAGGAGGAGATTGCAAAACAATAATATTTCCTGTGTTAATAGTAGTATCTTTTTTCCCATCAGTATTAGCGTTATACAAAACAAGAAAAATGATATTGATAAAGACAAGGGCTAGAGACATGAATAAAAGAATGAAAAGAGATTGGAAATTATGTGACAGAGTGAATGGAGAATATAAGAGATTGAAAGAAAGAGAAAACTTGAAAAGGAAAAGACAAGAAACTTATGAAGATGAAATTAAACTCTGACAAATACATTTCTAAATAAATGGTTGCTAAAGATATCATTAGAAAATAAAATAAATAAAATAAATAACATGTGTGAGTGAAAACTAGGCCTAACCAAAAGGCACTTTTAAATGTGCACTTTCCTTTCTAAACTTTGCATGACTCACATTTGCTTGACTTGCTTGAGCTGTTAACGTTGACAAATTCCGACATACCTTAATTCAATAGAAATGTTTCTATCGTAACACTTGTGTGACCAATTTATGATGTTATCTTCCTTCTATAGCAAAGCATGATATATTATTTTTTCTTTCTATGTGGCTGAACTGCACTGGAATTTCGAAGCTTGCTAAACTAATCTGAAATTTGCTTCTTTATGAATAGGCTTATAGTGTGGAGATGTGTGTGAATTTAAGTGACCAAGTGCAAATAAGAATAAAAACTTACCCAAGTGTTTTGTTTTTCAGAGACTGAAATGCGTTAAAAAGAATGCTTATGTATCCAGATTAATTTTGAGAGAAACATAATATGTTGTATGACTGCTCTTTGTTCATAAAGTCACATCAAAAGAAACTGTTCCATTCTCAAGAAAATGCTGCTCCTGATTGCATGTCTAATATCTGAATGAAACAACCTTGCTAAAATGTATTTTTCATGTTAAGCGTATAAAAGAATTCTCAGAGAAAGAACAGCTAGACCTAGCATCCCTACCTACAGGGACCGTAAGCATGAGCAGTGTCAGACTCCCCAACTTTCATAAGGCTCTCACTCTAAAACTCTATATCTCTCTCAGCTCTTGACATAGTCAGATTTGTTCCTGTCTAGACTATTCTCTATTAGAAGTCTATTAAGTATTCTCTATGAGTACTGATAGCTTCTCAGACCAGACTTCTACCAGATTTCTTCTTTTCACTATTTATTGACTTTTACTGATTTAAATTATTAAAATAGGGACAGATTGTGGGACACGCCTTATCCAATGCTCTTTAAACTTTAATTGACTAAAACTTGATAAAATGGAGGCTTTGAAAACTTTAAATCATAAATTTAAAATCTTTCTTGGAAAAGCACGTTGCTGATGTTTAATGTCCATACAGTATGCTTATAAACCTGTGTTTTCTGCATATAAACCCTTACCTTACATTCAAAACTATAACTTTTTTCAAGCACTGGATGTGCTGGCAGAAGTTTACCGAGACACAGTTACCTCTAGCGTGGGTGCCAAGACGAGAAAGATAAAATACTGTTTTCACGGTGCAAATAGGGCTCGTTTTATGGTGTAGCTGTAAAAGTATGCAAAAAGGCTCTTATCTACCGAAATAGTTGATAAAAGCTGTAAGGATGCTTACGTACTTAACACCCTTTTGTGTCACCGGATGCTGTGCAAAGCTGAACACTGCAAAATGTGCAGCTGAAACAAATTCACAGCTTTCTCAGGAGGTAGTATCTATTTTCTGAACAGATATGAACAGAATCATCATGAGGAAATCATGAACATTATATTTTTTCTTGGAGACTTCTATATACATTTACAAGGTTTTGTTGCACATTGCTAGCTCATTACACGTTTTCCGTAAACGTTATCGCAAACATGATGATGACCGGAGTTTATGCATTGAAAAAACAAAAAAACAGAGCCGACTCAACAGAAAGTAGCATGCTTTAATTTGAGCGACGGTACATTTGAATTTCGTAAGACGTGGAAGACGGCATTTTCAATCATTTCGCCATTTTAATGTGTAGCCAGAGTGAAGGACTTTATAAGATGTAAGAGAAATTGTTATATTTTAGCGTGTAAAAACAATAACGCTATTCGGACCTGTCCAATAGTGTAAGAGGGGCTGTCCTAAAAATGATGTCAGGATAGGTCTCAAAACCCACGCTGACTTCATCAAACAAACATTGTAGAATAGCTAATGTTAGGGACAGAGATACCGGACATTCCTTTTATTTTCTACAGTGGGTAGCTGTCCGCCCTAACCTTCCCGAGCGTTTACTGGCCAGGGAAAAACATAACTACTGAGATAGCTCATTCAGAGTGGAATGACGTTTACCATATTAGTACAACTCAAACCTTTTGATTCACGAACGTATGCCTATTCCCTGGCTGATAGTTACATGGTCCAAGTAATTAAGATATCCGTTTTGGGATGTGGGGAACCTCGGGCAATGTCAGGAGAGCTTTTTAATAAGGAAACTATCCTTCAAACATCTGCATATGGACTGTACACCTCTAATTGACTTTGTGCGCACCTAAGGTGTCACTACCTGAATTCTCAGTGAGTAACGGGAATTATTTGGTCATAATTACAAAAGAACAAAACTCCCATATTGCCAATCCAGATATATAGTGCAGTATTAATAATGATGATGATAATAATAATAATAATAATAATAATAATAATAATAATAATAATAATAATAATAATATGATGATGATGATTATTATTATTACTTTGAAAAATCCTGACAGGGTCAACCGAGTATTTCATATTTGATTGGTAAATAAGTTGAATTATAATGGATTGACTAACAGTGACAAATGGTATTTGTAGTGTGAGGAACAGAACGAGCATTTTAAATCCTACAGAAAAAAATACTAATTGTCTTGCTATTATTATTATTATTAGTAGTAGTAGTATTAGCAGTAGTAATATTGTTATAGTGGGAAAATTGTTATTCTTATTCGCGATGATAACAATGTTGCAAGTGCTCATACTCACAGGTGGAATTTCCAACAATGACAGACACTGGTGGATTTTTCACCAGCATGATTCTCCACAGCAGTGGCTAGTCTCACTGAAGATGTAGTCACTTTAGTAGAAAAAACTCTGTTGCCCTAATGGATCAGCCCTAAATATGATAGATTTTTAACCCTTGTCCTGATGGAAGCTATAATTCCACCAGTATGCCAATATTCCAGATGGAACATTTACCAACCGTCTTCCAACTCGAACTGCATTCCCTTCCTTTCCTCTAGCGTATTCAGTTTTATAAACATAAAGCACATACAGATAAGTGGCAGGAAAAATAAACACATATCAGAAACCCGATTGACCTTAAGTGGGAAAAAAATCACCTCCTAAGAAGAGCCATTGGCTCCCAGGAGAAGATTACTCCTACCTAGACCAGTAATCATTTAGCACCTGTGTAAGGAACAATTTCCACCATATCAGTTACATCATGCCCAAGATAAAAAAAAGTTAAATAATATCCTTAATGTTCTTCCTTGCACCATTTACTTTAAATATAATTTTTGTACTGACATGAAGGCAGACTGAAAATCTGCAGGAAAAGTGCAATGAGAGTGCAAGGTCCATGCCCCACTTCATAGTATGCTATCCTAACCTTCATACGCAGTCAAATTAAGAAACGATGTCAGAGTAAAAAATATCACATTTGTAACTTTCCTGTGTTTTTGAGTGTTGGTTGCATAAGTAGTTTATTTAGAAAACGACTTTGAAATTCCACCTAAAATTATTAACCATAAGAAAAGTGTGCTATTAGTGACGACCACACAGTTCTCAGTCTTATAGACTTTATGGCAAAATACACCTACTCAGCTGATTGCTGAACATATGTTTTGCAATTTTGAATGTTCTTAAAAGGTCACACAAGGTGTTCATGCTGCCCTGTTTGGGGTTTTAATTTGTTTTAAAGACTTTAATTTGCATTAAGTATGTAAACAGAACAACCTAAGAAAGACAGCCATCATTGCCTTCTGCACTCAAGTATATCAGCCTAAGGTTCTGCTTCTAACCTCATGATATCCCCCCACTTTAGTAAGGTATATGACAACCACAATAATGCTCTGTAGAAAAACACACATCTGTCGTTAATGAGAACAAGTTACAAATGTAATCCCGAAAAGCCAATCTCACATTTCAAAAATGTTAAATCGCCCAGCAAACTAAAGTCTCAGGGAAGCAATCTATTTCCTTGCCCTTTTCCCACACTATCTTTTCATATTACTCAAATAGTCAGACTTTCCCTTCTAGGTTTTAGAGTCAAATGGGCTAGCAGTACTCTCTCTTATAACAAAACCAACAGTAAAGTGGCGTGACACTACGGGCAACATATTTTACCCCTAAAACTATATCAACAGGTTCTCATTTTTACTAAATACATCTCTTTATGACCCAGTGTTCCCTTACCCTGCACCATTTTTACCTTCTTAGCGTTCCTTCACAGTCTGTGTTGAATGTCCTGGTAGCATCCCATTGAATTATTGGAACATGTAAATCATATGAGGCGTGTGATTGGTGCAATGGTTGAGGAGATGACCGGAACTGCCTGCTTATTATTTGTACCTTGTAATAACCGTGTTATACCATTGTGCTCCTCTGGGAGCATCTCAACACTGGTGATGAGCTGGAGTTAAGCAGAAGGAAAGCAGCGCTGGCATTGTGATGATTGGCAGTGTATTAGAGGGGACCTGGAAGATCTAGGGACCCCAAGAGGTGAGTACCTGAGGGACCCACAGCAACCAGGAGAGCAGAGTTAAGTACCTGGTCTCCCCAAGGACTAACAAGAGGACTTACAAAATGGATTGTGCAAGAACAGTACTAGACCAGAGGAAAACAAAGGTAGATTTTAGAAGAAGAGGACCTGCAAAAGGAAGGGACACAGTTCAGTCCACAATGGACGGTTCAGTTGGGGCAGGAGCACCTACCCACCCTTCAGTGGTTGAGGATCCAGGTCAACGGGGGAAGAAGACCAGCTGTGGAGCCAAGGAGCTGAAGAGGAATCACTGGAGTGGTGCAGATGGTGTTCCACTTTTGTTGTTGGGTCACAGATGGTCAGTGGTTTAGGAGACCCAGCAACAAGCCTTGGCAAATGCAAGAAGAAGCAAACAAAGGGTTACAAGGCTGATGAGGACAAGCAAGGTCCAGAGGACTCGACCTTTGGAGGGGAGTCTGAGCTGACTCTCAGTAGTCAGAAGAGCCAGAAGAAGCAGTTGCAGCCCCCACAGGCAACTCACTGGCAGCAGGCACATTAAGTTGCAGTGAGGACCAATGAGCACACCTGGAGAGGAGTCTCACATCACTGGAGCAGCAGAGAGGAGATTGTCCTTGGCAGGATGAAGTGATAGGTACTGGGGCTACTCGTAGCCTAAAGATCTGTGGGAGCAGGAGACAACAAGCCTTGGTTGCTGCAAAAGTCGCAGTGCACAGGGATACTGTCCTGCAAGGACTTACTGTGTCTCAAGTTGGATATCCAGCAGAGAGGACCAAGGGGACCACTCCAGAACACCACCTGCGATGTAGGATCCACACAGTTTCAGAGGAGAGTAAATTCATGCAGCCGGTTGTCATTGCTGTAGGTCCCTACAGATGCAGGGGAGTGACTCCTTCACTCCAAGAGAGATTCCTTCTAGTTTTCTAGTGCAGCTGATGTCTTGCTGACTCCAGAGGATGCACAGCTGGGGAAATGTTGCAGTTGCTGGAAGGAGCCGGTGAAACAATATTGTAAGACAAGGTCGTCACAGGAGTTGCTGTCTTGTCTGTTCCTAAAGTGTCCAGTTGTGGTTCTAGTGGCCAGGAGCAGATGAAAATGATGCAGAGGAAATGATTTTCCTGATGGGGACTTGCATATCAAATCTTGGGACCCACCATAAGGGACACCCTAAATAGCCCCAAAAGGGGGGGTTGGTCACCTTACAAGGTGACCACCTATCAGGAGGGGTCTCTGATGTAACCTGCCTGACCTGGCCACTCAGGTGCTCCCAGGGGCCTCTGTAGATCTTAGTTTCAAGATGGCACAATAGAGTGGTCACCTGAAGGAGCTCTGAGTACCACCCCTTTCCTTTGTCCAGTTTCATGCCAGAGCAGGGACCGGGGTTCCTGGTCTTGTGCAAACTGGTTTATGCAAGGAGGGCACCAAATGTGGCCTTCAAAGCAAACTGGTGGCTTGGGAAGGCTATCCCTTCCAAGCCTTGTAACACCTATATCCAAGGGATAGGGTGTTGCCTCCCTCTCCCACAGCAAATCTGTTGTTCTGTCTTTCCCTGCTTGAGCTGGTCAAGCAGCAGGAGGGCAGAAACCTGTCTGAGGGGTGGCAGCAGCACGGGCTGCCTGGAAAACTGTAGAAGACTGGTAGGAGCAATACTGGGGGTCCTCTAAGGAGCCCCCAGAGTGCATGGAATCATGCAACCAATACTGGCAACAGTATGGGGGTATGATTCCAACATGTTTGATACCAAACATGCCCAGGTTCAGAGTTGCCATTATGTAGCTGGGCACAGGTAGTGGGAGTGACTTGTGTCCAGAACAAAAGTAAAATGGCTTCCCTGCATTTACAAAGTCTAGTGGAATGGAACTGGAGTTCACAGGGGCACCTTTGCTCATGCAGGGGTACCCTCACACACAGGGACCTGCACCCTGCCCTTTGGGCTGGAAGGGCCTACCATAGGGGTAACTTACAGTGACCTGGTGTACTGACCTGTGGTGAAAGGGTGCATGCACTTTTTCACACAGGCTGCAATGGCAGGCCTGCAGACACATTTTGCATGGGCTTCCATGGGTGGCATAATTCATGTTGCAGCCCATGAGGGACCCCTGGTGTTGTAATGCCCTGGGTACCTAAGTACCATATACCAGGAACTTGTAAGGGGACACCAGTATGCCAATTGTGGAGTGCAGAAAGCTCCCAGGCAACCACATTTAGAGGAAGAGAGCACAATATCTGGGGTCCTGGTTAGTAGGATCTCAGTGAAAACAGTATAAGCACACTGATAGCAGGGAAAAAGTGGGGATAACCATGCTAAAAAGAGGGTAATTTCCTAAAGCCAGTACCAGCGAGCTGAGGTCCACAAAGAATTGGCCATGATCCTTCTTTCCAGAGAGAGTCGAGCAGAGACTGTGGAGCCAATAGGTCTTCCGAAGAATATTGACAGAGGGTTGCAGGTTAGTTTCAGGAGACTCACACCTATCTGACTGTGAGTACACAAGCCTCCAGGCAGCTTGCTCCAAATGGTTGGAGCACATGTGACGTGCGGCTTTCTGATGTGCATGACGTAATAAGTTGTACATCAGAAACCAAAAAGAAAACTCATCCTAAGCGGTACCTTGAGTCATAAGGCTCTGTAGGCTGGTTTGGAAGCATCACACCAACACAACAACCCAGGAAACAGAGTGTGCCAGAAGGACATCTGAACCCTTCATCAGCTCTGCATTGAGGACACAACCCACTAGACGGCAGATTGTCAAAACAATTCAGGGCATGTTGGAGGAAGCAAGTGATATATTATTTGAGAAAACAATATCAGTCATTTTTCATTACCATTTTCACTCTCCACTGAGACACCATATTCTTGCTACTCAGCACATGATCTTTTAGTGAATGTATAAGATACTAGAGACTATGTATTCAGATAATCCAGTCACTTGTGGCAATGGTGACCACATGAATTTTTTTAGTTTGTTGTGTATTGGTGCAGATACCAGTCACCATGTTAATTATTTTGGTTTTTTTGTATGCCAATGCAGACATTGGTGAATATGTTAATTATTTTCGCATGTTGCATTTCACCACAGACATCGGTGTCTAGGTTTATTATTTTATAACATGGCTTCAGGCTTTCTGATTGGATTCACATGATTGGTGTGAAATACTCTTGGCCTGTGTATAAGTTCTTAACTGTGAGGACTGTGCACATTACAGAAGTTCGAATTACAAGAACACTGTTAGGGAAGAGTTCAAAACGCACTTTTTGACTCATTGGCTCTCATTGTACTAATGAGGCTGCTCGATTTGGGCTGCAGCATCATCTGAATTGTGGGGAACTGAGTTTGATCCCACACCATGTGACAACTGTCTGCATAATCTGTTTCCAGCCAGTAATCAGCACCTCACCTATGCCCAAGAGCAAGGGTGATCTGAGGCAACTGGGCGCATAACATTGTGACTTCTCAGGCAAATCATGGTGGATCAGATCTCAACCTTTTCTCTCAGTTACATTCATATCATATATGTAAAGACAACCAGATGCAGGGAATGTTTCAATACAACATTGAATCAAATGCATCCTAGATAAAATAATAGTAAATGCAATAATTAGGATAATGAAACATACTAGAAGCATAATGATGTCAAGAAAAGTGAAACACAAGAAAAGTGTTACCATACTGTCACAATACAAGATGTGTGATTCCTACCTGCGCTGCTGATGTCCTATATTAGAGCACAGCAGGATAACCCCCTAATCCACCCTTCAGGACCCCACAGGAAGACTTCATCCCCCATATCTGAGTATGACAGTAGTGAAGGAGCCTGTCGTCTATTGAGACACCTTCCCTGTATAGGCCAGGGAACCAGCAGTCTTAGCAAGCAGCTGTAATGAAGCCGGACAACATGCAGTAGTAGTCATCTGGATGGAACCTCCCTATAAAGTGCAGGGGACAGCGAGATGTTTTTATAATAAAATAGCTAGTGTTCTGAGAGTGTCCCAATGTAAAAATACATATGTTTCTGTGAAATGTTAGAGAGACAGTGTACCACTGGTGCCAGCAAGCCTATCTTGTCGCAGCCTTGATGAAAGCACAGAGGGAAAAAATGTTGTGCTAAAAAATACAAATGCTTCCTAAGCAAAAGGACAGCAAAATAAATTAAAATAAAACACCACCACAAATGGGATTGTTTCTGAAAGAATAGAATACAATGAAATAAAATGATAATCACTAGGATAAAGGACACAGACAGCAGGCTTTGTGGCTAAAATAACGTGCCCACCTACATCACTAAAAAGGCTCAACCAAACTTTTTTGAAAGTGAATGCATCTGGTACAACAACATATCAAATGTTTTTGGAACGCCAAAAATCAGGTTATACGGAGAATGTTAACATAGTTATAAAATGGTATACTTTTTGTTCAAGGGCACAACACAATAATTAATATGGTATGTGGGCAACTTTGAGGACACTAGCTGCAACATGCTACTTCAAACATCAAAGCTAGGAGCAGATCTTGAGTGGCCATAGAAAAACAAATAATTGAAAGGAACAGTAACATTTGTAGGCATGTTTGAAGCTGTCTCCAAATGCTGTTGTGAATATTGGTATGGTAAATGGTTTCGGACTTCAGGGTAGTTTGTCCAAGAGATAAAATGTAGTCTTGCTGAACTGAATACTGTGATGAGAAAACAAGAGGGTGAAAAGAATGGGAAGTGGAAAAACATTAGGGGCATATTTATCATTACTAACACAATGTTGTGATGTGTACCATTGCATCAGAAATTTCAGTTTTTTTGTGTTGCGGCATTTCAGTGCTCCCTAGATATGCCGCATTTAGGGGACAGCACATTTTGGCACGAGGTCCTAAGGTGCATCACATATTTCTACGCAGTGGTATTAAGAATGGCTCAAAATGCAGCAACGCAAGTACCACCCACATGATGCTAAATTGATTTACAGATTGTAAAGAACCTTTACATGCCACAAATCAGCACTGCATCATGCAGGAGTGATTTGTTTCACAGTGATGTTTTAAAAAGTAATGCAATATACAAAACAGTACTCCTTATTGTAGGAAGTTGGCTCTTTATGCACTATTTCAAAGTAAGGAATAGTATGCACAGAGTCCAAGGGTTCCCCTTAGAGGTAAGATAGTGGCAAAAAGAGATAATACCAATGCTCTATTTTGTGGTAGTGTGGTCGAGCAGTAGGCTTATCAAAGGAGTCGTGTTTTTACATGTAATACTTCAAATGAAAGGTATTGCAGGTAGGTACTCTAGGAACTTTGAATAATAAAAATAGCATACACAGTTTTCATCTAAATCACATATAGCTATTTTAAAACTAGACACACTACAATTTTCAACAGTTCCTGGGGGAGTAAGAGTTTGTTAGTTTTTGCAGGTAAGTAAACCACCTACGGGGTTCAAGTTTGGGTCCAAGGTAGCCCACCGTTGGGGGTTCAGAGCAACCCCAAAGTTACCACACCAGCAGCTCAGGGCCGGTCAGGTGCAGAGGTCAAAGTGGTGCCTAAAACGCCTAGGCTGCAATGGAGAAGGGGGTGCCCCGGTTCCAGTCTGCCAGCAGGTAAGTACCCGCATTTTCAGAGGGCAGACCAGGGGGATTTGTAGGGCACCAGGGGGGACACAAGTCAGCACAGAAAGTACACCCTCAGCAGCATGGGGGCGGCCGGGTGCAGTGTGCAAACATGCATTGGGTTTTCAATAGGTTTCAATGGGAGACCAAGGGGTCTCTTCAGCGATGCAGGCAGGCAAGGGGGGGGCTCCTCGGGGTAGCCACCACCTGGGCAAGGGAGAGGGCCTCCTGGGGGTCACTCCTGCACTTGAGTTTGGATCCTTCAGGTCCTGGGGGCTGCGGGTGCAGGCGTCGGGATCTGAGGAGCAGGCAGTCGTGGTCAGGGGGAGCCTCAGGATTCCCTCTGCAGGCGTCGCTGTGGGGGCTCAGGGTGGGGCAACTCTGGCTACTCACGGTCTCGCAGTCACCGGGGAGTCCTCCCTGAAGTGATTGTTCTCCACAAGTCGAGCCGGGGGCGTCGGGTGCAGAGTAGCAAGTCTCACGCTTCCAGCGGGAAACGCAAGTTGTTTCAAAGTTGCTGCTTTGTTTCAAAGTTGCAGTCTTTGGTGAACAGTGCCGCTGTCCTCGGGAGTTCTTGGTCCTTCTAGAGCAGGGCAGTCCTCTGAGGATTCAGAGGTCGCTGGTCCCTGGGGAAAGCGTCGCTGGAGCAGTGTCTTTAGAAGTGGGGAGACAGGCCGGTAGAGCTGGGGCCAAAGCAGTTGGTGTCTCCGTCTTCTCTGCAGGGTTTTTCAGCTTAGCAGTCCTCTTCTTCTTAGGTTGCAGGAATCTGAGTTCCTAGGTTCTGGGGAGCCCCTAAATACAGAATTTAGGGGTGTGTTTAGGTCTGGGAGGGCAGTAGCCAATGGCTACTAGCCCTGAGGGTGGCTACACCCTCTTTGTGCCTCCTCCCAAGGGGAGGGGGTCACATTCCTATCCCTATTGGGGGAATCCTCCATCTGCAAGATGGAGGATTTCCAAATGTCAAAATCACCTGAGCTCAGGTTGCCTTAGGGGCTGTCCTGAGTGGCCAGCGACTCCTCCTTGTTTTTCTCATTATCTCCTCCGGCCTTGCCGCAGAAAGTGGGGCCATGGCCGGAGGGGGCGGGCAACTCCACTAGTTGGAATGCCCTGGGGTGCTGTAACAAAGGGGGTGAGCCTTTGAGGCTCACCGCCAGGTGTTACAGTTCCTGCAAGGGGGAGGTGATAAGCATCTCCACCCAGTACAGGCTTTGTTACTAGCCACAGAGTGACAAAGGCACTTTTCCCATGTGACCAGCAACATGTCTCGAGTGTGGCAGGCTGCTAAAACCAGTCAGCCCACACGGGTAGTTGGTTAAGGTTTCAGGGGGCACCTCTAAGGTGCCCTCTGGGGTGTATGTTACAATAAAATGTACACTGGCATCAGTGTGCATTTATTGTGCTGAGAAGTTTGATACCAAACTTCACAGTTTTCAGTGTAGCCATTATGGTGCTGTGGAGTTCGTGCAAGATAGGCTCCCAGACCATATACTCTTATGGCTACCCTGCACTTACAATGTCTAAGGTTTTGCTTAGACACTGTAGGGGCACAGTGCTCATGCACTGGTGCCCTCACCTATGGTATAGTGCACCCTGCCTTAGGGCTGTAAGGCCTGCTAGAGGGGTGACTTATCTATACTGCATAGGCAGTGTGAGGTTGGCATGGCACCCTGAGGGGAATGCCATGTCGACTTACTCGTTTTGTCCTCACTAGCACACACAAGCTGGCAAGCAGTGTGTCTGTGCTGAGTGAGGGGTCCCCAGGGTGGCATAAGATATGCTGCATCCCTTAGAGACCTTCCCTGGCATCAGGGGTACCAGTTACAAGGGACTTATCTGGGTGCCAGGGTGTGCCAATTGTGAAAACAAAAGTACAGGTTAGGGAAAGAACACTGGTGCTGGGGCCTGGTTAGCAGGCCTCAGCACACTTTCAAATCAAAACTTAGCATCAGCAAAGGCAAAAGGTCAGGGGGTAACCATGCCAAGGAGGCATTTCCTTACACAACCCCCCCCCCCCCAAACAAAAGAGGATGAGATTAACCTTTCCCAAGAGAGTCTTCATTTTCTAAGTGGAAGAACCTGGAAAGGCCATCTGCATTGGCATGGGCAGTGCCAGGTCTGTGTTCCACTATAAAGTCCATTCCCTGTAGGGAGATGGACCACCTCGACAGTTTTGGATTTTCACCTTTCATTTGCATCAGCCATCTGAGAGGTCTGTGGTCAGTTTGAACTACAAAGTGAGTACCAAAGAGGTATGGTCTCAGCTTCTTCAGGGACCAAACCACAGCAAAGGCCTCCCTCTCAATGGCACTCCAACGCTGCTCCCTGGGGAGTAACCTCCTGCTAATGAAAGCAACAGGCTGGTCAAGGCCATCATCATTTGTTTGGGACAAAACTGCCCCTATCCCATGTTCAGAGGCATCTGTCTGCACAATGAACTGCTTGGAGTAATCTGGAGCTTTTAGAACTGGTGCTGTGCACATTGCTTGTTTCAGGGTGTCAAAGGCCTCTTGGCATTCTACAGTCCAGTTTACCTTCTTGGGCATTTTCTTGGAGGTAAGTTCTGTGAGGGCTGTCACTATGGATCCATATCCCTTCACAAACCTCCTGTAATACCCAGTCAAGCCAAGAAATGCCCTGACTTGAGTCTGCGTTTTTGGAGCTGCCCAGTCCAGAATAGTCTGGATCTTAGGCTGGAGTGGCTGAACTTGGCCTCCACCTACCAGGTGTCCCAAGTAAACCACAGTTCCCTGCCCTATCTGGCATTTGGATGCCTTGATAGAGAGGCCTGCTGATTGCAGAGCCTTCAAAACCTTCTTCAGGTGGACCAGGTGATCCTGCCAGCTGGAGCTAAAGACAGCAATATCGTCAAGATAAGCTGCACTAAAGGACTCCAAACCAGCAAGGACTTGATTCACCAACCTTAGGAAGGTGGCAGGGGCATTCTTTAAACCAAAGGGCATAACAGTAAACTGATAATGCCCATCAGGTGTGGAGAATGCTGTCTTTTCTTTTGCTCCTGGTGCCATTTTGATTTGCCAGTACCCTGCAGTTAAGTCAAAGGTACTTAAGAATTTGGCAGCACCTAATTTATCAATCAGTTCATCAGCCCTTGGAATGGGATGGGCATCTGTCTTGGTGACAGAATTAAGTCCTCTGTAGTCCACACAAAACCTCATCTCTCTCTTTCCATCTTTGGTGTGAGGTTTGGGGACTAAGACCACTGGGCTAGCCCAGGGGCTGTCAGAGTGCTCAATGACTCCCAATTCCAGCATCTTGTGGACTTCCACCTTGATGCTTTCCTTAACTTGGTCAGACTGTCTGAATATTTTGTTTTTGACAGGCATGCTGTCTCCTGTGTCCACATCATGGGTACACAGGTGTGTCTGACCAGGGGTTAGGGAAAAGAGCTCAGCAAACTGTTGCAGGACCTTCCTACAATCAGATTGCTGTTGGCTAGAGATGGTGTCTGAGTAGATCACTCCATCAACTGAGCCATCTTTAGGGTTTGTGGAGAGGAGATCAGGGAGAAGTTCACTCTCAGCTTCCTGGTCCTCATCTGTTACCATCAACAGATTCACATCAGCCCTGTCATGGAAGAGCTTAAGGCGGCTCACATGGATCACCCTCTTGGGGCTCCTGCTAGTGCCTAGGTCCACCAGGTAGGTGACCTGACTCTTCTTTTCTAGCACTGGGTAAGGGCCACTCCATTTGTCCTGAAGTGCCCTGGGAACCACAGGCTCCAAAACCCAGACTTTCTGCCCTGGTTGAAATTCAACCATTGCAGCCTTTTGGTCATACCAAAACTTCTGGAGCTGTTGGCTGGCCTCAAGGTTTTTACTTGCCTTTTCCATGTACTCTGCCATCCTTGAACGTAGGCCAAGTACATAGTCCACTATGTCTTGTTTAGGCTCAAGAAGAGGTCTCTCCCAGCCTTCTTTCACAAGAGCTAGTGGTCCCCTTACAGGGTGGCCAAACAGAAGTTCAAAGGGTGAGAACCCTACTCCCCTCTGAGGTACCTCTCTGTAAGCGAAAAGCAGGCATGACAAGAGGACATCTCATCTCCTTTTGAGTTTTTCAGGGAGCCCCATGATTATGCCTTTTAATGTCTTGTTGAATCTCTCAACAAGGCCATTAGTTTGTGGATGGTAGGGTGTAGTGAATTTATAAGTCACTCCACACTCATTCCACATGTGTTTCAGGTATGCTGACATGAAGTTGGTACCTCTGTCAGACACCACCTCCTTAGGAAAACCCACTCTGGTAAAAATACCAATGAGGGCCTTGGCTACTGCAGGGGCAGTAGTCGACCTAAGGGGAATAGCTTCAGGGTATCTAGTAGCATGATCCACTACTAGTAGTATGTACATGTTCCCTGAGGCTGTGGGAGGTTCAAGTGGACCCACTATGTCCACACCCACTCTTTCAAAGGGGACCCCCACCACTGGAAGTGGAATGAGGGGGGCCTTTGGGTGTCCACCTGTCTTACCACTGGCTTGACAAGTGGTACAGGAGACACAAAACTCCTTGACTTTCTGGGACATGTTGGGCCAATAGAAGTGGTTGACTAGTCTCTCCCACGTCTTGGTTTGTCCCAAATGCCCAGCAAGAGGAATATCATGGGCTAAGGTCAGTATGAACTCTCTAAACTCCTGAGGCACTACCACTCTCCTAGTAGCACCTGGTTTGGGATCTCTTGCCTTAGTGTAAAGGAGTCCATCTTCCCAATAGACCCTATGTGTTCCAGTTTTCTTGCCATTGGACTCTTCAGAAGCTTGCTGCCTAAGGCCTTCAAGAGAGGGACAGGTTTCTTGCCCCTTACACAACTGCTCCCTTGAGGGTCCCCCTGGGCCTAAGAGCTCAACCTGATAAGGTTCTAACTCCATAGGCTCAGTTCCCTCAGAGGGCAGAACTTATTCCTGGGAAGAGAGGTTCTCTTTTTGTTGTTGTGTTGCAGCTGGTTTCCCAGTTGTCTTTCCTTTTCTCTTGGTAGGCTGGGCCCTATTTCCAGGCTCCAACTCTACTTTTTCACCCTGAGCCATGCACTGTGCCCTTGTCTCGACACACACCAGTTCAGGGATACCCAGCATGGCTGCATGGGTTTTCAGTTCTACCTCAGCCCATGCTGAGGACTCCAGTTCATTTCCAAGCAAACAGTCTACAGGGATATTTGAAGAGACCACCACCTGTTTCAGGCCCTTGACCCCTCCCCACTCTAAAGTTACTATAGCCATGGGATGTACTTTAGTCTGATTGTCAGCATTGGTGACTGGATAAGTTTGTCCAGCCAGGTATTGACCAGGGGAAACAAGTTTCTCTGTCACCATGGTGACACTGGCACCTGTATCCCTCAGGCCTTCTACACTTGTCACATTAATTAAGAGCTGCTGCCTGTATTTTTGCATGTTAGGAGGCCAGGCAGCCAGTGTGGCTAAATCCACCCCACCCTCAGAGACTAATGTAGCTTCAGTGTGACACCTGATTTGCTCTGGGCACACTGTTGATCCCACTTGAAGACTAGCCATTCCAGTGTTAGCTGGAGTGGAGTTAGAAGTGGTACTTTTCTTGGGACAGGCCTTGTCTCCAGTTTGGTGCCCAGGCTTATTACAGCTACGACACCAGGCCTTTTTGGGATCAAAGTTTTTACCATTGTACCCAAAATTGTTTTATGAAGAGGTTCTGGGCCCATCCTCCTGTGCTGGTTTTTGGGGGCCTGTAGAAGACTCTTTACTATTTTTGTTTTTGGATGTCTCAACACTCTTCCCCTGGGGAGGCTTTGTGACCCCTTTCTTTTGGTCACCCCCTGTGGAAGTCTTGGTCACCCTAGTCTTGACCCAATGGTCCGCCTTCTTTCCCAATTCTTGGGGAGAAATTGGTCCTAGGTCTACCAGATGCTGATGCAGTTTATCATTTGAACAATTACTTAATAGGTGTTCTTTCACAAATAAATTTTACAGCCCATCATAATCATTTACACCACTGCCTTGAATCCAACCATCCAGTGTTTTCACTGAGTAGTCCACAAAATCAACCCAGGTCTGGCTCGAGGTTTTTTGAGCCCCCCTGAATCTAATTCTATACTCCTCAGTGGAGAATCCAAAGCCCTCAGTCAGGGTACCCTTCATGAGGTCATAAGATTCTGCATCTTTTCCAGAGAGTGTTAGGAGTCTATCCCTACACTTTCCAGTGAACATTTCCCAAAGGAGAGCACCCCAGTGAGATCTGTTTACTTTTCTGGTTGCACAAGCCCTCTCAAAAGCTGTGGACCATTTGGTGATGTCATCACTATCTTCATATTTAGTTACAATCCCTTTTGGGATTTTCAACATGTCAGGAGAATCTCTGACCCTATTTATGTTGCTGCCACCATGGATGGGACCAAAACCCATTTCTTGTCTTTCCCTTTCTATGGCTAGGAGCTGTCTCTCCAAAGCCAATCTTTTGGCCATCCTGGCTAACAGGAGGTCATCTTCACTGAGGCTCTCCTCAGTGATTACAGAGGTGCTGGACCCTCCTGTGAGGGAAGCAGCATCTCTGACTATTATATTTGGAGACAGGGCTTGAGGGGCACTGATCTCCCTAATTAGGATTGGAAGGGGGGAATTCTCCTCCAAGTCACTAACATCGTCCTCTGGGAGGTCATCCTCAGAGGGGTTGGCTTTTTCAAACTCTGCCAGTAGCTCCTGGAGCTGTTGTTTGGAGGGTCTTAAGCCAACTGGGATTTTCTTTATTTTGCAGAGAGACCTTAGCTCCCTCATCTTAAGATGGAGGTAAGGTGTGAGGTCGAGTTCCATCACATTCTCTTCTGCACCAGACATTATGTTTCTAAAAGTTGGAATACTTTTTAAGAATCTAAAACTATTTCTAGAACTTAATTCAAACTTTCACAAAACTTTTAAACTCTAAAAGAAATGCTAACAGGGACTAACACAAGGCCCTAGCAGGACTTTTTAAAAATTTTGAAAAATAGCTCAAATTGCAAAAATCAATTTCTAATGACAATTTTTGGAATTTAGTCGTGTGATCAGGTATTGGCTGAGTAGTCCAGCAAATGCAAAGTCTTGTACCCCACCGCTGATCCACCAATGAGGGAATGTTGGCTCTGTATGCACTATTTCAAAGTAAGGAATAGTATGCACAGAGTCCAAGGGTTCCCCTTAGAGGTAAGATAGTGGCAAAAAGAGATAATACTAATGCTCTATTTTGTGGTAGTGTGGTTGAGCAGTAGGCTTATCAAAGGAGTAGTGTTAAGCATTTGTTGTACACACACAAGCAAGAAATGAGGAACACAAACTCAGAGACAATTCCAGGCCAATAGGTTTTTGTATAGAAAAATATATTTTCTTAGTTTATTTTAAGAACCACAGGTTCAAATTTTACATGTAATACTTCAAATGAAAGGTATTGCAGGTAGGTACTCTAGGAACTTTGAATAATCAAAATAGCATACACAGTTTTCATATAAATCACATATAGCTATTTTAAAACTAGACACAGTGCAATTTTCAACAGTTCCTGGGGGAGTAAGAGTTTGTTAGTTTTTGCAGGTAAGTAAAACCACCTACGGGGTTCAAGTTTGGGTCCAAGGTAGCCCACCGTTGGGGGTACAGAGCAACCCCAAAGTTACCACACCAGCAGCTCAGGGCCGGTCAGGTGCAGAGGTCAAAGTAGTGCCCAAAACACCTAGGCTGCAATGGAGAAGGGGGTGCCTCGGTTCCAGTCTGCCAGCAGGTAAGTACCCGCGTCTTCGGAGGGCAGACCAGGGGGGTTTTGTAGGGCACCGGGGGGGACACAAGTCAGCACAGAAAGTACACCCTCAGCAGCACGGGGGCGGCCGGGTGCAGTGTGCAAACACGCGTCGGGTTTTTATTAGGTTTCAATGGGAAACCAAGGGGTCTCTTCAGCGATGCAGGCAGGCAAGGGGGGGGGCTCCTCGGGGTAGCCACCACCTGGGCAAGGGAGAGGGCCTCCTGGGGGTCACTCCTACACTGGAGTTCGGATCCTTCAGGTCCTAGGGGCTGCGGGTGCAGAGTCTTTACCAGGCGTCGGGATCTGAGGAGCAGGCAGTCGCGGTCAGGGGGAGCCTCGGGATTCCCTCTGCAGGCGTCACTGTGGGGGCTCGGGGGGGGGCAACTCTGGCTACTCACGGTCTCGCAGGCACCGGGGAGTCCTCCCTGAAGTGATTGTTCTCCACAAGTCGAGCCGGGGGCGTCGGGCGCAGAGTAGCAAGTCTCATGCTTCCGGCGGGAAATGCAAGTTGTTTCAAAGTTGCTGCTTTGTTTCAAAGTTGCAGTCTTTAGTGAACAGGGCCTCTGTCCTCTGGAGTTCTTGGTCCTTCTAAAGCAGGGCAGTCCTCTGAGGATTCAGAGGTCGCTGGTCCCTGGGGAAAGCGTCGCTGGAGCAGTGTCTTTAGAAGTGGGGAGACAGGCCGGTAGAGCTGGGGCCAAAGCAGTTGGTGTCTCCATCTTCTCTGCAGGGTTTTTCAGCTTAGCAGTCCTCTTCTTCTTAGGTTGCAGGAATCTGAGTTCCTAGGTTCTGGGGAGCCCCTAAATACAGAATTTAGGGGTGTGTTTAGGTCTGGGAGGGCAGTAGGCAATGGCTACTAGCCCTGAGGGTGGCTACACCCTCTTTGTGCCTCCTCCCAAGGGGAGGGGGTCACATTCCTATCCCTATTGGGGGAATCCTCCATCTGCAAGATGGAGGATTTCTAAAAGTCAGAGTCACCTCAGCTCAGGTTGCCTTAGGGGCTGTCCTGACTGGCCAGCGACTCCTCCTTGTTTTTCTCATTATCTCCTCTGGCCTTGCCGACAAAAGTGGGGCCGTGGCCAGAGGGGGCGGGCAACTCCACGAGCTGGAATGCCCTGGGGTGCTGTAACAAAGGGGGTGAGCCTTTGAGGCTCACCGCCAGGTGTTACAGTTCCTGCAAGGGGGAGGTGATAAGCATCTCCACCCAGTACAGGCTTTGTTACTAGCCACAGAGTGGCAAAGGCACTTTTCCCATGTGGCCAGCAACATGTCTTGAGTGTGGCAGGCTGCTAAAACCAGTCAGCCCACACAGTAGTTGGTTAAGGTTTCAGCGGGCACCTCTAAGGTGCCCTCTGGGGTGTATGTTACAATAAAATGTACACTGGCATCAGTGTGCATTTATTGTGCTGAGAAGTTTGATACCAAACTTCACAGTTTTCAGTGTAGCCATTATGGTGCTGTGGAGTTCGTGCAAGACAGGCTCCCAGACCATATACTCTTACGGCTACCCTGCACTTACAATGTCTAAGGTTTTGCTTAGACACTGTAGGGGCACAGTGCTCATGCACTGGTGCCCTCACCTATAGTATAGTGAACCCTGCCTTAGGGCTGTAAGGCCTGCTAGAGGGGTGACTTATCTATACTGTATAGGCAGTGTGAGGTTGGCATGGCACCCTGAGGGGAGTGCCATGTTGACTTACTCGTTTTGTCCTCACTAGCACACACAAGCTGGCAAGCAGTGTGTCTGTGCTGAGTGAGGGGTCCCCAGGGTGGCATAAGATATGCTGCATCCCTTAGAGACCTTCCCTGGCATCAGGGCTCTTGGTACCAGGGGTACCAGTTACAAGGGACTTATCTGGATGCCAGGGTGTGCCAATTGTGAAAACAAAAGTACAGGTTAGGGAAAGAACACTGGTGCTGGGGCCTGGTTAGCAGGCCTCAGCACACTTTCAAATCAAAACTTAGCATCAGCAAAGGCAAAAAGTCAGGGGGTAACCATGCCAAGGAGGCATTTCCTTACACTTATTTACAGAGAAGAATGGAAGGAGCCTCAGGGATCTAGGAGGGTAACAATCTCAACCCAGAAGACTTGTCATCACCCCAGGGGTAAAGGAAGAGGAAGACCAAATGCAATGGAAAGGAGAGCCAGATACTAGGAAGTGAGGTGACAAAAAAGAACACCTCTTATTTGTCACCTCAAACTTGCCATTAGCGAGGAATTATGTCATTTGTCAATCCATAGTAGACAAGACAAACTGTTGCACAAACAAAAAGGACAAAAAGGACCATCCCAGAGTGTAAGAGGAAGTGGCACGACTACAAATGCAGACCCAAAGTAAACCTGGCCAGGAACCTTAAGGCAACTTGGAGGTCCGGAGAAGGACCTTATGTCCAGGAGGAGTTAGATCCATTGGTGGAGCAGGCCCCATTCCTCATTCCAACAGAGTTGGTAGCTGGAGTGGAAGGTCAGGACAGTGCTGAATTAGAGGGCCAGCAAGATCTATAGGGTAAATGAAAACAATAAAGCATATATTAGCAAACTGTCATGCAGCGCAATGCAGCAAGGCACTTTGCTCTGCTGCGCTGCATGAAAGGGAAAGGCAGGTATTGCCCACTTGTTAACTCACCCTTCACATACATTTCCTTTCCTTGCTCAGTACCAATGTTTCTAGCCCAGTCCAGCCCCCCAAGTTTCCCTGGTAATTGCACGATGTGCTGCCCTAGCCCAGGTATTTCCTTTCAATCCTGGGACTTGTAGCTCCTTTATGAAACAGAACTACAAGTTCCAGAATACCAAGTAGAAAACCTGGATTGGAAGAGCACATCATGCATAGACCTTGAAAACTTGACAGATATGCCAGTGCCAATGCAGGGCTTCTTGTGCTATGATGCAATGGGACTTGTGTTGGGGCTAAGCAAGCAAAAGTGTACTGTAATAAATTCAGTTAATTTGGCTTTTTATAGGGCCAATGTTTCACCTGAGAGGGTATCCAGGTGCTGAGTAGATGCATGCTCTCCAAATAGGATCACATGAAGAGCCAGGTGTTAAGTCTATAGCATAAATCCATATTAGACACAGCTGACCTGATTTGCTAGAGGAGTTTGTTCCAGGTGTTGCCTGCCATTTAAAAGAACACCTCACCTCTTGTCCTGCTTGTATCTATATTAGGGTGTGGGTGAGTACAAGTGATGTAGAGTGGAGATTGGACTGGTTGGTGGAAGTAGATGGTGGGTGAGCTAAATGGTTCCCTAGCAGTGCAGTGCCTTGTAGGTGTGGTTCTGAATGGGGACCAAGTCTGTTTGTCGAAGGTGAAGTGTAATGTGCATGCCACAAGGTTGGTTGAGTAATAGTCCGGCAGTTGTGTGTTGGATAGTTTGCCTCTTGTGTAGCAGGTGTGCAGAGATGCTGTAGTACTGGGTATTTGTGTGGTACAGTCTACAAATGTTGAGGTCCTAGGTGATTGTCTTAAAAGTATCAGGACGGAGCCATATGAAGACATTTCTGACCATGCAAAGTATGTGAATCAGGTGGAAGTGATAATGGCAATTTGATGTCCCATGGTGGGGTTGGTTTCCAGGATGATGGACAGGTTTCTAGGATCATTGGAGGGTGAGGGCTTTCAGCCCAGTTATGTGGGCTACCAGGGTGAATTCATGTTGTAGAATATCACCGCTTCTATCTTGTTAGGTTGAGAAGAAGCTACTTATCTCTCATAGAGTTAGCCCTGTTGGCCAATGGCATACTATATCAACAGTTGGTGAAGTTAGTGTGGCCTGAGAGTTATTGAATGATCATCAGTGTAAGAGAGGATTTGGATTCCCTTCCTCTTAATGATGCTTGGTATAGGAGCAATGTATAAGTTTAAGAAAGTGGGACTGAGTGAAGAGCCTTGCAAGACTCTCCAGATGAGCTCCTTGGGTTCTGAGAGAAAATAGTGAGCTTGTATTCTTGAGCACTTCTAATTATGAAGGAGGCTTTTCACTTCAGAGATAGTCCTTATTTTTTATGTTGTGAAGTCTGGAGATGACTGTGTATGCTAGGAAACTACATGATTCTCCTGAAAAATGTGAATTATGGCATATACATGCCCTTCCCCTGTCATGCAGTGCAGCAAGGTAGCTTGTTGTGTAGTGTTGTGTGCATGTTTGTGAAATATGACTCATAGGGTGCAATAATGCACACATTGCATGCAAGACAGTACGGCAAAGCAGATTGGTGTGCTCTGCTGTGTGAAAGGTAGAATGCAGGAATGTATGTGCTAAAACTATATTTGGTGCATTAAATCTCTGGACTTGTGCTGGTGTGCACAATGGTGGATAGAGCATATGCAGGCACCCTTCCTACATGGTCCAATAGTCCCTGCAGTGGCACTAGGCAGCAAATGTTACATCAGTTCAGGCAGAGAGCAAAAATATACTGTAAAATGTTTGATGTGACCCATTCCTGCACTTACTCTTTTAGGCAGGGCAGGGCTGCAAGCTGCATGGCTGTGTTGGGGTGTGTGAAATTTACAGATTAAATCCCCTAGTGAATACTGAGGTTGTGAGCTCAATGTAGATATATTGCCATGTGAAATCAACAATATTGCAACATGGACATATTCACTTGTAGAAACATATGCTCCACATATCCCTGTGTACTTGAAAGTGAAGAAAAATACTGCCAGAATGTAACACAAATTACTTATGTCATATTCAATCATGGAATATTTGTAAATGATTTCTATTTCTTTCTAGAGGAACAAACAATCCTGTGGATCACCCTGTCTGTGATGCCCAACCTTTTGTGGACACCATTCTGCCCCCCCAGGCATGAAGACACCTTCCAACAGCTCCTGGACACTTTTGAAGCACCTCCTTTGGTATTTGTAAGGGAAGACGATGCTGTTGGGTCTCCAGATGAACCAACACAGACTGGACATGGACCATCAATCTTTCGCATAACAGCTGAAGATTTTGAGGACCCTCAAGTTACATTTCATTGGTGAGTGGTAGGAGTCCAGCAGCGAATGGCTGATGAAGACCGGTTGGTTATGGAGACCATATGGGGCACTCTTGAAAGAGTCCTTAGGTGTCTTAACCCTAATAAGGGGTTGACAAAGGCAGTCACAAACATCTACACTTGGCTCCATGGGATTAATGAGTCACTAGCTAGCATCATTGGCGTCATGATGCAGAAGGAAAAAGAACACCAGCCTTCTGCATCTGACACCAGTGATGTCGTCAGGCAGATGGGAGCCATCAATACATCCACCTAGTCCCCGGAGGCCAAGATTGACTACTTCATAGCATCAACGAGTGCCCTTAATAGCAAGGTTTTTGCTTTATTGGCTAATCAGTAAACCCTTGCCGGTGACTACCATGCTGTCTTACCAGCACTCACAAATGTTGTTTGAAACATGGGATTTACATCTTCTGCTCTGATGTTTGTGTGCCTTAGCCTAGTAACATCACTCAGTTGCCTCCCGTTCCAACAACGCAGCTTCCAGTTGAGGCAAAACTCATCAGGGGAGGAAGATGTATGGTTCCCTAGTTTCAGAAGAAGAACTTCCTGATAAACATTTGTAAATGTCCCTTGGCAAGCTTTTACTATCTGTCCTGTGCTGGACATCATGCCACTTTCTTTGGAACCCAGCACAGTACTCTTTGTTTATGCAGTAGTTTATCTTGTCCACGTGTGCTCCAAAATAATATGACACATTTGCAAATAGCAATTGGTTCCTCAATAAACATATATACATGTGTAGTCACATGTGTATCCAAATGTATTTTGACACACAATACATTATAATTTGGCGTATGTTGATTGAAAAAAATCAACTACTTACATGTTGTAATATGAGGATCTGAACCTCTGTAATAAGCAAAAAAAACATTATTAAATTTGTATGGTTGTTTCTCAAAAATCTACATGCATGATGTAATTCACACAAACACAAAGACACATTTTTGAAGCTGAAGAAGAGTCAGCTAATGTTAATTGCACATGCTGTCTTTGTATGTACAAACTACACCAATTACTTACATGGCGAAGGTATGATGAACAATGTGTAGTTTACCAATGTAAAGTCAGAGTGTATCAACAAGCTGCATTCTCTTGATAGACAGACAGCAATATTTTTAGAAAGTACACAGATACTTACCACATATAAATGGGATATCTGATGCATGTGAGCCAACACACTGTTCCACTGAATCACATAAATATTGCAAAGTAAATATGACAACATCATTGCATAATGTGAATACCTCAATGCTCACACAAAAGATGATCAACAATATTCAACTCTGGATGGTTGTACTAATACCGGCAATATACTCATGCCCATATTCTTCATGGATCTGAATTGTATGTGTGTAACACAAGGGTGCAGAAGGGCAACAAATTCCTTGAATGACAGAGACCCAGACATGCAAGGGCACCTTGAATCATCCTCTGTATACTGACAAATGTTGAGCAGTGCAAGACACGCCAAAATAGCAGACTTATGTTACTCTGCCCCAGAAACGCCTCACGTGTTGGGTGTGGGTGCATCCACACATTAAAGCCTTTGCGCAAACAATTTTGCATAATGCTACACCTCCCCAGGGGAGAGGAAATGGGAGATATATGGACAAAAACTATTGTTGTTAGCTCTTTCTAAGTGAGCTGCATGATGTGGCTCACTTACCAAGAAATAAATGCTAGTGACGATTGATTATGCCTAGGCATGTGTGACTTCCTGCACAAAAATAAACCAGCCAACTAAACAGACCACCTTGCACTATGGTGCTAGGGTGTCTACATCATCACTAGGCAGCAGTTTGTGTCCCAGTTCAGGCAGGGAGCAGTAATTTGTAGTATCATGTCAAATCCAACACTTACCTGCTCTTTCACGTAGGGCACTACATTAAGGAGACTAACTGTGTCATGTTGTGTGTTAAATCCAATTCTGAGCCCCACTTACAGTGTTGAAGGTTTAGAAAGGGTCCATACATAACTCTAATGTGAGGAAGACCTACAGTTCTCCAGATGACTCTGACAATGCAACATATTCCTACAATGTACTCAGGACAAATTGAAAATCATATACTCGCCCACCACAATGGTACCACCTCATGACAAATAAATATTACCAACTAGATAACAATGATTTTATTTAAAACCTAACATCTAAAACCACTAACACTAACTAATATACACTTGCAATCATTAACAGTAGCCTATACTACCTTATCCAAAACTTAACCTATCTTAACCACTATTGACACATAACATGTTAAACATCAGCCTCCGCCCTCCTTACTACACCTCGGCCAGTACTATACAAACTTCAACTACATCCTAAACATATACTACCTACATGTAGAAGCCTAAACAGAGATACATTTTTGGTATATCTTTTTTTGGGTATTGTTTCTAAACACAAAACATTAAACCTCCCACCCACTTAAAAACCTACCATAATAATAACTTACCAAAAAACTACTACATAAAAACTTCTTACTTATCTATAACTAACCTAAACTATTCTTAAACCTACACTAAACACTAACTATAACTATGACCACTAAACATTACAATATAAAATGATTTAAAAAGCTGGGCAGGGGATGCCAGAGTGACAGTCTAAATCTGGGTGGCAAATTGCTTCCAGAGCCTCTTGATATTTTAACAAAATCTTCCTGCTGCTTCAGCTCCTTTTTGATTCATTGAATCCTCCAGTCCATTTGATGCATCCTTCTCACAAGTTAAGCATGGAAACATTCCTGTGCTGCACCTCCAATTTTTGGTTGCCCAGTGGCTTGCAGCTGCTCTGCTCCTGAGTGTCCAAGGCTGGGGTTTGATGTGCTTGGCTGCTGAATGGCACATTGAGGTGCTGGACCGGTGGGGGTCTTCTGTGCCTGTGTCAATGTAGGTCCTCCCAAAATGTTAGCGGCCTTGACCTTATAACATGTGCCGTCCATTCTCCTGAAATCATGTACTGTCTTTTGGTCATGCAGCCATACCTTGCCTGTCTCAAGGAAAAGGTTTTCCCCATGCATGGTATCATGCGAATTAGGGAGAAAACTGTACCTCATATTAGGGCAAGTATAATATGTACCTCACCTATTACAACATATAACTGATATTGCTATGCAATCATAAGTGTTTGTCCATACCTACACATATTCTTGGTATACAGAAATGTACAATATACCTTCTACACAAGAACTTCTCTAATTGCAATAAGTCAGACTATCCCAAGTAAGGTCAGTGTAGGTGCACCAAACAACTAATTAGGCACAATATAGAACCATGCATTTCACTCATACCAGTGATCCCCACTCATTCTAATGTGTCATGATAAACAATAGCCATGGGCTGGATATGTACACTTTTGCTTTTGGTCTTGCATTATGGAAGGGAGGGCAAGGTCAAGGCAAAACCTAAGTGAGATGCATAAAGGGAAGCAATGGCAGCTTATTTGGCAATGCATGTGGTAAGTAATCTTGAGTTATCCAAGGCAGCACATATTGATGACTTGTCTTGCTCTTCAACAGGGAGGCAATCCATAGATGGAGTGTGGGTGTCTCACTGCATCAACACGTTTATTTTGATGGCTTCACAGATTTAGCATCAGTGCTAGACCTGGAAACGTGTCATAATGCATCATGTCCACAGGTGAACCTAAACCAGGCAAAATAATCTAATTTCACATTTCTGTGTCCTCATTCTCACTGTGCTGCATTCTGCAGCACACAAAGAAAGGCCAACAAGAGTGTGTTCATGCAGGCAGATGTCCTTACCTACCCAAGAACTATTTTGCTTACAGTGCTGTCCCACTTGTGCCATGATGCAAGGGTGCCTGTGCTAACGAGGCAAAAGTATGTCACAGTAGAAAAGGACAGGAATGCATTATATCTGGAATCATTGTGCATTCATGCCCTTTCTTTTTCATGCATTACAGTGTGTTGCACTGCATGAATGCTTACATAAATGCCACATAGGTTAGTTATTGCCCCTGAGGCTCGCATTGATATGCCAATATATGGCAAATCTAGTGCATATGTCCTAGTGGCCAAACTTAGGTCAATGACTTTGTATCCATACAGTGAGACCTGCTGGTGCTGCACAGGTTTCACAACAATTATATTGCCACTCTGTGCTCAACAGATACACATATAACAGACAAATGCAGGCTGCCATCCACTGGTCAACTGCTAGGCCACAGCACAGGTTTCCTGCCATGTGGACATCAAACCTCACAATGTGCATTAGGCAGGCTGAGAGCAATTATTTTGAAGCAAAGGGTCAATATATTAGCTGCCCTAAATCAATGCAGGCTCCAAGGCATCAGTGTAATGGGGCCACTGGACTCCATTCCACATGGGTCTGACATGGACATCTCTGATGGAGGGTCAGCCATCCCTGAAACGGGATTATAAAAGCTATACCTCAGATAAGTGGTAATACTGAGGGAATATTTAGATGTCATATGAATGACTCACACCGCGGTGGCAACACATGTTGAGATAGATATCAATTGTATCTTTTCATGGGTTGTTTTCAGGATGTACCTTAAGTTGGGATGCAAATGGCACATTTTCATCATCTATCTGTTCTGCAATGATTGTAATGTGATGTGTAGCCTGGTGACACTGTCATGAATGTGTATGCAAAGTGTTGTTAGGTATGCCACATAGGTACTGCCACAGATATACCATCCCCATGTTTCAGGTGGGGTACTGCAAAAAGCTTGCCCAACCTTATATTGACACTAAATCCACATTAACACACCTCATTGTTTATTTTGCAATCTGTTCTGTTGACACATGTGATGTTGTGTTTGCTCAAAGTGATTTGTTGGCAGGTGATGTATACCTCCCCATACACATCACACTGTTACAACTATCATGGATCACATACACTTGTCACAGAGCTACAACCATGTAGGCATCACACTTACTTTCCGCATCACTATCGCTGAAGTTGTCAACTTTACATTAAAATATAGCAGCAACACGCATTTTCAAATCTAAACAAAACTCAATGACATACCAGTGTCATGGCACATTTAGACACCCTTACACATATGTATACATTTTGAGACCATGGAACGCAACTAGTCACCTCGCAGGGCTGATCTGCCAGGTGGCGAAGGATCTAGAATGTCTTACATCACATCTCAAAATCAGGCCCCATGATTGTGATGTTGTAAGAACTGCTGATCAGCTTCTTCACAGGCCCCTTTGCACCACGATGGAAGGGTGCAAGCATTGACACTAGTTAGTCAAATGTATGGCAGTGTTAGGGAAGAACAGGAATACACCATAATATGTTAAATACAACGCATTCCTGCCCTTTTACACAGCACAGCAGGGTGATTTGCTGTGCTATGCTGTGTGAAGAATTGATAAATGTGCCCCTAGGTACAAACATACTAGCATTGACACACAGACATAATTTATACCTTGTGCAGTACGGATAATGATCTGTATTGTGAAAATAGCCATAGGGGCTGATATAGCCACATATTGTGCAGTGTTTACATCACGAGTAAGAGAAAGCAGCAATAAATGATTATTCCAATTACATTTACAAGCCCAAACCTTCTTCAGTGCTAGATATTGTGAAATAGTAACCCTCATTTGGACAAAGGGATGCTTTGAGTTACTTAGCATCAAGAGTAGCAGCTCCCTGTAAAGCAACACAACATTTCTGCCAGGTGTGATTCTTTTCTGTGACAGTTTGATACATCTGCCACATGGTGTCACTCAGTTTTGCCTTGCGTATCACAAAGCATCCACACATTGCAAATCCATTTTGATGTTGAGAGGTACTGTAACTAAGTTATCTACATTACTACATGCTGATGGTAAATGAACACATACCTGCCGGGCCTCCAGTCTCCAAATTCGGAAGGTCCAGCACATCAGCTTTGTTAGACTTGGCATTCTTGGTGTGGTCTCCCCCTAACTTTTTGCCTCTGCTTCAAAGGTTGTTGATGCCTCTGCTTCCCAGGTTGTTGATGTGTGCCGGACTCTGTTTTTTTCTGTTTTTGATACTCTTGGCACTTTACCACTGCTAACCAGTGCTAAAGTGCAAGTGCTACTATGTAAAATGCATGAGTAATTGTCTTGTCTATTATTGACATATTTGATTTACTAGTAAGTCCCTAGTAAAGTACACTAGAGGTGCCCAGGGCCTGTAAATCAAATCCTACGAGTGGGCCTGCAGCACTAGTTGTGCTACCAACATTAGTAGTCCTTTAACATGGCTCAGACCTGCCCCTGCCGTGTCTGTGTGTGCATTTTTAAACTGTCAATTTGACTTGGCAAGTGTACCCACTTGACAGGTCTGAACCTCCCCTTTTTGTACACGTAAGGCACCCCTAAGGTAGGGCCTAGGTAGCCCCGTGGGCAGGGTGCAGTTTTTAGTGATCTTTTTACTGGTTCCTGAACTTTTCATTGGAAACTCTTTTTTCTGCCTTGTAACTTTGCACTTTTGATTTGCCATCATGTCCCAATCTGGAGATGTGCCAGCTGGAGCTGATTTTGAGTTAGGGAAACTGGAAAGTTACACAGTTGCTCAGTTGAAACAGTTCTGGAAGGATCTTGCCTGACCAACTAAGAGCTCCGCCAGGAAGGAGGAGCTGCAAAAGGCACTGAGGGCCTGGGTGACTGCCAAGGAAGCTGGGGACACACAGAGGAGGAGGATGAGGAGGTGGATAGTATACACAGTGGCGTGGTGGGTGTACCTGTTATGCCTGGGCAGAGGATCTCCAGGGCAGGTAGCAGTGTGTCATCCAAGGGTCTGAATCCTGAAGAGTTACAGGACAGACAGGCAGAGAAGGGCTCACTAGCTGGAGTTACAGAAGGTTAGGATGCAAGGAGAGATGGAAGAGAGGAGACTGGCCATTGAAGAGAACAAGGTACTGTTGGTTCAACTTGAGGGAGCTTGATCAGAGGAGCCAGTATAATAGGGATGGTGGCAGCCTGAGAGAAGGGTACACATTCCTAAAGACTTAGTGAAGGACTATAAAAGGGAGGATGACATCTTTCTGTGGTTCAAGGGGTATGAGTCTGCTCTCCACCTGAACATGGTTCCTGAAGCACATAGCGGGTGAGTCTATGGAAGCACTTTGAGGTAGAGGGGAGGGATACTCTGACATCTTTAGGGGATCCTCAGGGATTCACTTACTCTATAATGAAGGACACCCTACTCACAAGATATAGCCTCGCACCTGAGCAGTACAAGGACACCTTTAGGTCCTACAAACAGAAAGAATCCCAAACCTGACTGGAGTGTGTAGACTTATTTTGCAGGGCACTGACTGGTTGGGTGAAGGGCAATAAGGTAATAATTTATGAGGGACTTTACAACTTAATTGCTTGTACAGTCTTTGTTTTCCAGAGCTGCGCCAGCACCTAATTGACAGCAGGCTGACTGACCCCCGCAAGCTTGCTCAGGAAGCAGACCAGTGGGAAAGCACCAGGGTCCAGAAGAGGTATGGGGGAGACCATGCCAAGGGTGGGTAGGGTCCCCATTGGAAGGAGTTGGGGGGATATGGGTAAACAGTGTGAGTTCTCTAAAGGGCCCCAACCTAGTTCCCAGTATAAAGATTCCCAACCCCCAGTTCCAAAGAAATCATGGGTCTCTACAGAGAAACCTGCAGAGAGGGGTCCCCACAAGTGCTATGCATGTGATCAGGTGGGTCACATGAGGGGGGATCCGAAATGTCCCAAGGGGACACAGGCACCCACTGGTGCTCAGTCACAAGGTTTGGCCAGTGTAGCTCTTGGGGAGGAGTTGGTTCCAGGTGGGTGGGATCCAGCTGAGATGACCCTTGTCTCACTAGGGGACATTGAGATGATCCAGAGGACTCTTGTGCCTGAGAACACTAAAAAGTACAGGCAGTGGGTGACTATCAATGGACATAGGGTGTAGGTTCTGAGTGACACAGGAACCAGTATGACGAGTGTGAGAAGTCACCTGCTGTCTGAAGAGCAGGTAGTTCCCCATGCACTTCACCATGTCTTGCGGTAGACAACTCAGAGCACCAGTGTAGAGTGGAACAGGTTCCCTTTGAATAGGGGGGAGGGGTCTAAGGTCCCTTGAGAGTAGCTGTGAGTCCAACCATGCCTGTAGATTGCCTGTTTAGCAATTCCCTGGAGGATTCCCCTTGGAAGGAGGTGAAACACAGGTCTCACTTGGAGATGTTGGGTTTGCCTGAGTGGGTGTGTGCGTCCAACCAGTCAATGGCAGCCCGTCATGGTGATCAGGAGGCCTGAAAGAGTGGCCCATGTGTCTGCCAGAAGGAGGAAGGGCAAGGGAAATGGGAAACCCACCCCAGAAGGTCCCACGGTCCGGAAGGAGGCTAAACCTGAAGGTGATGCCCCAAAGCCTACAGTGGAACAGGTGGCTGAACTGGGTGAGGTCCCTGAGCTGACTCAGTGGCAGAAGGAAGGGGGACCCACACGGGAAGCATTCTGTGAGGCACAGAAGACATGCCCTCATCCAGAGGGTTTGCGCCACCAGCTTGCTGCAGACTAGGCATCTGCCAAGGAGTCTGGTTCACACTTGACTCATTGGAAGGATGGACTCCTATATAGTGAGCCTAAGATTGCTGAGCCAGGGGCAGCCCGTTTGCTGGTGGTACCCCAGTGCTTCAGAGCCTTCCTACTGGGGCTGGCTCATAATGTGCCTTTAGCTGGACATTTGGGGCAGGACAAGACCTTTGAGTGGCTTGTTACCCCCTTTTCCTGGCCCTAAATGCGCAGGCACTCTGATGCGTACTGTAGGTCTTGTCAGACGTGTCAGGCAAGTGGCAAGAGTGGATGGAAATATAAGACTCCCCTCCAACCTTTTCCTGTTGTCAGCATCCGCTTTGAAAGGCTGGGTATTGACACTGTGGGGCCTCTGGAACCCAAGACAGCCATAGGCAACAGGTTTATCCTGGTCTTGGTAGACCATGCCACCAGGTACCCAGAAGCTTTTCCTTTGAGATCAATCACTGCCCCTGTGGTGGGACATGCATTGATTGGGGTTTTACCCGCATGGGGTTCCCCAAGGAGGTGGCATCTGATAGGGGTATCAACTTCATATCCACATATACGAAGTCTCCATGGAAGGAGTGTGGGGTAACCTATAAGTTTACCACTCCTTACCATCCCCAAGGAAACGGTCCGATGGAGCGATTCAACCGCACCTTGAACGGCATTCTTATGGGCCTGTCAGAGTACTTGAGACATAAGTGGGACGTCCTCTTGCCATGTCTTCTGTTCGCCAACAGGGAGGTGCCACAAAAGGTTCTTGGATTTAGCCCTTTTGAGTTGTTGTATGGTCACCCTGTGAGGGGACCTTTGAGTCTGGTCAGGGAAGGCTTGGAAAAGGCCTCCAGTAAGGCCCCCAGAATGTATTCAGTTACATGCTGGCTTTTAGGAACCAGACTACCCGCTTCAGGAAGCTCGCGCAAGAGAACCTGGAAGCAAGCCAGGAAGATAAGAAACAGTGGTATTACAAGAATGCTACTCTGGTTGAGTTTCATCCTGGGCAAAAAGTGTGGGCGATGGCCCCAGTGGAGCGTCGCGCTATGCAAGATAAGTGGACGTGACATTTTGAGGTGGTGGAGTGCCAGACTGATGTCAACTATCTGGTGAACCTGCGGACTCCTAGGAACCCTTTGAGGGCCCTACATGTGAACCGCCTCAAGCTTCACTTTGAGAGAACAGAAGTGACTATGCTCTTGGCAAGAGATGAGGGGGTAGAGGAAGAGAGTGAGCCTCTTCAAGGCATCCTGTATGCCAAACAGAAGGATGGTTTAGTGGAGGGTGAGAACCTCTCCCCCTAACTGACTCTAGAACAACAGAGAAAGTGTGACCAAGTATTGGGACAGTTTGCCCCTCTCCTTTCCTTGATCCTAGGAGTCATGAACTAGTACTCACATGATGTGGACACTGGAGACAGTCCACCTGTGAAACAAAGTTTACAGGTGACTGACAAGGTTAGAGCCATTATTAAGGATGACGTATCCAAAATGTTAGCTCTTGGGGCTACTGAGTTTTCAAGTAGCCCTTGGGTCAGTCCTGTAGTCTTGTTCCTAAAAGCTGCTACTCCTGGTGTCTCTCTAGAACTCAGGTTCTATGTGGATTACCAGAACTCAGTGGGGTCACGAAAAAGTACAAGCACCCCATCCCCCGAGTTGATGAGCTCATTGATTGGTTAGGAGCTGCCAAATATCTCAGCACATTTGATTTCACGTCTGGATATTGGCAGATTGCTGTGACTCAGGGGGCCAAGGATAGGTCTGAATTATCTACCCAAGACAGTCACTACCAGATTAGAGTGATGCCCTTTGGGATGAAAAATACCCCCACCACCTTTAAGAGGTTGCTTAACCAGGTTTTGGCTGGATTGGAGGACTTCAGTGAAGCCTACCTGGATGACATTGCTGTGTTCTGCTCCACTTGGGAGGAACACTTGCAGCACCTCTGTAAAGTGTTAGAGGACCTGCACAAGACAGGCCTGACTATTAAAGCTAGCAACTGCCAAATAGGACAGGGTTCAAAAGCATACTTGGGACACGAGGTGGAAAGTGGCCATGTGGCACCCCTGCAGCCAAAGGTTGAAACCATTCTGGCTTGGGAGCCTCCCAAGACCCAGACTGAGGTGAGAGCCACTTTAGGTCTCATAGGTTACTACAGGAAGTTTGTTAATGGGTATGGCACCATTGGTGCTCCCTTAACAGAGTTAACTTCCTAGAAACAACCAAAGAAAGTGATCTGGACTGAAGCTTGCCAGACAGCTTTTGATGCCCTGAAGACAGCCATGTGCACAGCACTCATGTTGAAGGCACCTGACTTCTCTAAAGAATTTGTTGTACAGACTGATGCTTCAGAGCATGGTGTGGGAGCAGTGTTGCGTTGCCACAGCTAAATGAAGAGGGTCTAGACCAGCCTATAGCCTTCATTAGTAGGAGGTTACTTCCCATGGAACGTAGGCAGAGTGCAATTGAGTGTGAAGATTTTGCTGTGGTTTGGGCACTGAAGAATCTAAGACCCTACTTGTTTGGGACTCACTTCCAGGTTCAGACAGACCCCATGCCCCTCAGATGGTTAATGCAGATGAGGCATGAGAACCCAAAACTGTTCAGGTGGTCTATCTCCCTACAAGGAATGGACTTTTTAGGTGAAATACTGCCCTGGAACAGACCACGCCATTGCTGATTGTCTTTCCAGATTCTTCCCCTTAAGTGAAGAGAACTCCCATGAAGTTGGATAGTTCTCCCCACTTTTAGCTGGGGGGACACATGTTAGACCTGGCATCCCTGGTGTGGTCTCCCTTGTCTGTTTTGCCTCTACTTCCTATGTTTTGAGTGTGTGCTGGACTTTGTTTTTGCTGTTTTTGGTACTCTGGGCACTTTACCACTGCTGACCAGTGCTAAAGTGAAAGTGCTCTGTGTATAAATGTGTGTGTAATTGACTTTTCCATGATTAGCATATTTGATTTACTAGTAAGTCCCTAGAAAAGTGCAGTAGGGGTGTCCAAGGCCTGTAAATAAAATGCTACTAGTGGGCCTGCAAAACTGGTTGTTCCACTCACATGAGTAGCCCTGTAAACTTGGCTCAGAATTGCCAGATCCATCCCTTCCCTTTTTATACATATAAGGAACACATAAGGTAGGCCCTAGTAAGCCTCATGGACAGGGTACAGTGTAGGTTAAAGGTAGGTGATGCACTGATGTGTTTTACTTGTCCTAACAGTGGAATACTGCCAAATTCAGTTTTCACTGTGGCAAGGCCTATTTCTCTCATAGGTGAACATGGGGACTGCATTTAAATACCCTTAATGGGCAGTTTCCATTTGAGAGCAGATAGAAATTGGAGTTTGGGGTCTCTGAACTCACAATTTAAAAATACTACTTTTAGTGAAGTTGTTTTTTGATTGTTAGTTTGAAAATGCCACTTTTAGAAAATGGGCATTTTCTTGCCTAAGCCATTCTGTGGTTCTGCCTGCTTGTGTATACCCTGTCTGGGTCAGATTGAAAGGCTGGGCTGTTTGTGAATCCCCTCTTTACAGTGACAGAAAGGGTGGTGGGGTGTAGCCTCTATATCCTGATGGGCCATCTGGGCTAGAGTGGAGGGAAGAGTGGTCACTTACACCTGAATTGGCTGTGCCTGCCCTCACCTAATGCAGTCTTGAACCCTTTGGTGTGTTTCTGGTGCCAGGCCTTGGCATGGCAGGAGCTTGTGAACAACATAGACTTTGCTTTGAAGTTTGCCTCCTTCAAAGGCAGAAAGAGGTATGAGTAGTGGTCCCCAAATCCCAGATTTTCAGATTACTTCAGGAACCAAGAGGAACCTCTGCCAAGGGAAAGAACTGAAGAGCTGGAAGAGGAGTACTGCCCCTTTGCCTGTGACTATGCTTCGCTGAGTGGGCCTGCAGTTGTTGGTTCTGCCTGAAAAAGGACAAAGACTGGACTTTGTGGTATATCCCTGCTTGTGAAGAATATCCAAAGGCTCGGACTGAGCTTGCTTCCCCTGTTTTGAAGTCTCAGGGCCATCAAAGACTTCCTCTGCCATCACGTGGACTTTCTGCTGAGACTCCTGCCCTGAGTGGTGCCCTATCCAGTCTCTGGGCCTTTGAAAGGTGAAGCTGGTAGAAAAGGCTGAAATCCATGCACAGGACACCGTGCGAGGAAAATATTGGCGCACTACCTGCAATGTGGCTGTAAAAACGATACACCACCCACCTAGTGGTTGAAATCAACATACCACCTGCATCGCGGCTGGAGAAACGGCGCAAAACACACGCTTGCAGCTGCTGGAAACTACAGCAACCCCATGCAGTGCGGTTTTCCATCACTGTGTGGCCAGATTTCTCAAGCATCATCTATGATCATTGTAACCCTGAACAGATCCAACGTCCCAGAGGGAAAACGATGAACAGCCTCACTTGCGAGTGAGACAACGATGCACCGCTGACTTTTTTGGTGCTCACTCACCCACCCGGCTTTATTTTTTATGCAACCCAGGAAATTTGTGCAACAACAACGTTTCCATTGTTTTCGATGGAGTAAGACTCCTTTTCATTTAAAAAGTCATATCTTGACTTGTGTATGTTGGATTTTTGTCATTATGGTCTTGTTTGATTCAAATAAATATTGCCTATTTTCCTAAACTGGTATGGAATCCATGTTGTAGTGTTTTCACTGTATCACTGTGTGTGTTGGTACAAATACTTGACACATTGCCATGGAGATAAGCCTGACCGCTTGTGCCAAGCTACCAAGGGGGTGAGCAGGGGTTGTCTCAGGAGTGTAACTCCCTTACTCTGACTAGAGTGAGGGTCCCTGCTTGGATAGACTGCCAACCAGAGACCCCATTTCTAACAGTCGCGCCAGCCCGCATAGCTGCCTCGTGCTATGTCCCGGGGGCCTACCCCGGGACATAGCTTTTTGCTGTGGTTTGGCGGCAGCATTACAGCTACCACCAAGCCACAGCAAACACTCTGCTTGCAGCAAGGGGCCACTTTTAAACAGCTCTCCCTTGCTGCAAGCACAGGCTTCCTCCGTCTCCCTGCCCACAGAGAAGCTGGCAGAGAGACAGAGGACACAATTGCTCTCACTCGTGCCCTCATGTAACTATAGCTTGTGCCCTTGTCATGCACTACTAATTACCACACAAATTATATCATTTATGACATCTTTGATAACATCATTATTATTATCAATGTAATATTTGCAGTACACTTTTTGATTAAAAAAACTGTGCATGCCATGAATGCAAGCTATAGTCATCTTAGGACATGAAATATAGCTACTCACAATAACTCTAACTATAACAGGTACATTTCTATGGTTTAATAAGTTTAAAATGTGAACCTATCTATAACGTCCCTGTAACCTTTAGTTTTTCATGTGAATTTCTATGTTTTTTTAAATTCTATTTCCTAACTATATACATATATATTTGCCATTATACTGTTGTATGTTACTTGTTAAGGCCTATCTTGCTGTTGCCCCTTGATGTATTTTTAACATATTTTTAACATTCTGATTGCTGGTGTGCTAGACATATTTTTTATTATTTTAAGGCCCGGCCGATGGCCTTGTAATAATGATAAATTTAGGTTACTTTTGACTTAATGTGGCTGTGTATGTCTAAGATGGAGATGCCTCCAGAAGTCCATGCAAATATCACCAAGCATTTTCTTTTTTCTCAGCTAACTTCTTCCCCATATGCTTGCCTACCATTTTGAATGTTTATGTTTGTGTCTCTTTCAGGTGACTGAATATTGTGTTTTTGAGCAACTTTTAATAGTATTGTGGCTGGGGTGGTTGTTACTTATGTTGTGATATTTTTAAGTGCATTTGATTTTTCAATGAGTTTTTCCATGCTGCTGGAGGAGAGGGGGGGCGGTGGTGGTGGTGGTGGGTGTGTTTGTGTGTGATAGGTAGCCAATCCTTCTTTGTTCTCCATGCCTCCTTCTTTGCTTGCCATGTGGGAGACGACCATTTTATGGAACCAGTGTGTTTGTCATAAGCAGCCATAGTGTCTTTGATCTCCATGCCCACTTTTCTTCCCATGAGGGCCACTACTAGTTTCTGGAACTAGTTCATGTGTATGAATATTATTCATTTTATGCTACTTCTAGAACCCTTTACTAAGATCATTGGTTGTTAGAGCGCTTAAGGAACCCATGTTATTTTTGTTCATTTTTTTCATCTTCTAAATATATTGTTTTTTTTATTAATATTTTCATTAATTTTATTCCAATTCATAGATGGTCCTACAGAGTATATAAAAAGCATGATGTGTGTCAGTCATCCTATCACTTGTACATGACTTGTTGATGCGTGTTATTTGTACTAACATATATAGTTGTTGTTTTTGATTAACTTAATCAATGTTTGATTGCCTCCTAGGGGGTTCTCATGGGCACTGGAGAGAAACCAAGTATGCATTTATTCATTTAACCAACTTTTGACTGTTCCATTCTGACTCCCAAAGTGCATGGGCTCTGGAGGATCACAGGCATTGATTTATTCATTTAAACAATTGTTGGAATCCTCCCACAGGCTTCCATAATGGCCCTATATTAGGTCTGGGGGAAATCTTAATTATGGGGAGTAATTGGAGTAATTCAGTAATCAAGCATTACTCATACAATGCAAAATTAGCAAAATTACACAAATATGCCATCTTGAGTAATTAAGACTAATTTGGGACAAAATTCCTACCACAGGAGCACAGGAATGATGAACTAAGAGAGAGTAAGTAGTTGTTGGCTACTGCGTCTCGTGTCCTGTAGCATTTAGTACTATTTTCTTAGCGCAAAATGGATCATCTGTGCCAACTTTGGACACAAGGGGATATTTTGCACTACAGAAATAGTCCTTACTGCTGGATTATGCTTGTCATGAATTACACATAAGTGCAAGTAAATTTGGCATCATTATGAGAAAATACACTAGAAAGAATTATACCAGTTACTCTTGCACTTACGTATATGCCCTTGAGGAATACCAGGCAACATGTAGCTTTTCAAGAATTTAAACAGTGTCCTTTCCAAGGAAAAAAAAAGTTAGTTTGCAATTGTGCGTATATGATATTGCTTGATTGATGATTGATGATGATTGTTGTGAAGCCTTATGGTGGCTTTCCTCAAACGTTTGCCTTACTCTTTTATTTTTGCTAATCTTGTTTTTGTTGGCCTTAGGACTCTGTGCACTTTACCACTGCTAACCAGTGCTGAAGTGTGAGTGCTCACTCCTTACAACATATTACCATTGGCTTAAAACCAATTGGCACAATTAATTTGCTTATAAGTCCCTAGTAAAGTGGTACTACATTAATCTGGGTCTGTAAATTAAATGCTGAGAGTGGGCCTACAGTACTGATTGTGCAACCCACTTAAGTAACCTTTTAAACATGTCAGAGGCCAGCAACTGCAGCCTGTGTGTGTGGTTTAAAGTGACATTTTGACCTGGCAAGACAATCCTTTTGGCAGGCCTAAGCCTAGCTTTTTAATTAATTGTAGTTACCAATAGGGTAGGACCTAAACAGCCCACAGGGCAAGGTGCAGTGTATTTAAATATTTGGACATGTACTTTTAACTTTTACATGACTGGAGTATAAAAACTCCTAAATTTGTTTTCAAGGCCTGCCTCTCCATAGAATAACACTGGGTTACCTTATTACATTTAATAAGTGCTAACCTTCAATTGGAAACAGGTAGGAATGTTGAGTATGATGTAGAAAGAATTGTAATGCAAAATCCCCTTTAAGGGTAAGGTTAGATTTTAAGTCACAATTCTGAAAATTACACTTTTAGAAAGTTGACATTTTATTGCCCTGACCATTTTATGCCTGCAGCCTGTTTCCTGAGTCACATGACTAGGTGTAGATGGCAGTTGGTATTTGTGTATTGCTTCCAGACAGTGAGACAAAAAGGGAAAAGTTGTTAGCAGGAAGAGTCATATCTAACGTGACAAAGGGGAAGCTGCCACCAACCACACTTGCACATTACAAAGACTCTGAGCACATTCACAAAATGGTTGACAACGTTCTATGTGACTCCAGACAAGCTGTGACTAGGGCAAGGAGACAGGAAATTCTAAATACCTTTGGGGGTGGAAACCTCCAGAACATTCTCCTACTTCAAAGCGGGCACCAAGTATAAATATTGGACCCTCAGATCCAACTCTTTAATACATCTTAGAACCTGTGGAAGACTCAGAAGGACTGCTGTGCTGCAAGATGGACTGTTACTCTGTTGTGTCGCTGTCCTGCTACCCTGCTACCTGACCTGAGTGGGAAGGACTGGACCTGCATCTTGAATCAAAGAGCACTAGAGTGACTCCAAGGGCTAGTTGCCTGGCCTCTTGATCAGACCCCCAGGGACAGAAAAGGCTCCAGCACTTGGATTCTACCTGCTGTGAGTCGTTATCCCCAAGTGGTACCACCCCAGTCCTGGACCCTTAGAAGTGGGCCTCAAGGTGCTATGCTAGAACAGCTGTGGTTCAGTGGGCAGAACCGACGCAGTGTGATGCATCTCCTCGCAGCTGCATTAGAACTGCTGCTGCATGACGCATCCCTGATGAAGGACCTTGCATCGCAGCCTGCAGCTTCTTCAGAACTGCCACTCTGCATTGCACCCTTGATGGAGGCCTTCCCATCAGAAGTCCCTTGTTGATGGCATCCTGAAACATCATGCAGGACTTTCCATCACAGCCCACAGCTTCCTTGGCTCAACTGCAGTGCAAGCCATCCTTGACATAGGACTTTAAATTGCAAGTCCCTCATCAACGGCATCCTCAATGATAATGCAAGACTTTACATCATAGCCCTGTAGCTCCCATGGAACCGTAGCTAGTAAATGCATCCTCGCTGCATGATCTTGCAACACTCTGCTACCTGGATTTGAGGAACTTTGTTCAGCAGGCCTAACTTGGTCTATGTATCCAGTCCATGCTCCATCATAGTCGGCTTGAACTTGTGACTTTGTTCCAGTCTGGCATGATCAGAAAACCACAGTTGGAGCTTTCTGTTTCTAGTACTAGTTCACTTAAATCTTTAAAAGTGCATATCTCCAATTCTACTGATTAATTTGTTGTACTTTTGCCCTCAAATAATTTATTTCAAATATACTCTATGTTTCTAACTTTGTGTTGGACTTTTCTGGTGTTGTGTTTCCACTGTAATCCTTTTTGAACTACTCCATAAATACTTTGAACATTACCTCTAACTTGAGCCTGACTGCTCCGTGTCAAGCTACCAGAGGGTTAAGCACAGGTTTATTTGGGGGTTTACTGTGGCTTTACCCTGCCAGAAATTGTGACTGCTACTGGAGTAGGCATTATTGTTGGTCCACCCATCTATTTTATGCCGGTTTGCGGCATGCATTGGACATAGACCGTTAGACGTCCGCTAGCACTATGAGAGAGAAGGACAGAGGCATTTCTTACAAAATATGGCACATTTCTGCTCTCTCCCTTTGACATAACGCAGTAGAACAACATCCCTCACTACATTCTGTTGCATCAAAGTCTGTTAAATCTGCCCCTGAACACTTAGGCCCCTTCATTAGATATATGGGAAAAGGACAGTAACAGACACCCTATTTGGAAGTGAAGAAGATGAAATGGTGATTATTCATGTGGGAATTGGCACAAAGGTAATGCACATCACTTTCATTTACCCTGCTTGTATGTCATGCATACCAGCAACACCATCTGTGTCCATCTTTTCAAGAACCCAAAAAAGGGAAAGGCAAACACAAATGCCTAGCCCCTTTTCTATGGAGTTAGGGTCTTAAAAGGCATCCTCCCTAGTTTGGGACTTCTTTTCATAGGTCACATGAGGAACACATTATAGATTGCACAATTTGCAGTGTGCGAAGTCAGTTGACTATTTTGGTACTAGAAGCCACCAGGCCCACCCGAGAAAGCCACTTAATAATTTGGGAACACCCTCTGAAAAAGATAGTGGATGTAGAGAGTGAGGAAGAAGACATCTTCTTCTTCTTCATCACCAGCACTGCTACTATCTGGTTGAGATCATCATGCAAAGAAGCCCTCTTGCTCTTAGTGTGAAGTTATCACATGCAGCAACCTCAGCATTGCACAAGGAAGAGAGGGATACTGTTGCCGCACAGTGTCCAAGCTGCCTGCCTCCACCCAGTATGTATTTTGCGGTTCCTAATGTAAATAAACTTAAACTGGCCTGTATCCAAGGCACAGTCTGATAATCAGGGAGGACCTAGCCAATTTGGCCTAGAGATTGAGTGGTGAAAGGTGACAAAAAAGCAAATGAAACTAATGCAACCTTTGGGATTAATCACCATAGACTTTTCAATGGACAATTGATTCTAAGTCAACAACAGATGCCTCAATTTCCTGAAAACGCAAGAAGCATCCTATGCCCAATCTTTCATTCTCAGCTGTCATTGAAGATTCAAAGGACTGCATTGCTTGTGGATGTCACTTTCAAGGATACAGAGACCCATAGATAGATAGCTGGTGCCACAGTTTCAAACAGGTAATTTGTATCAGCGAATACCAAATGATAATCAATGTGTTGGATAGAGGGGCTTGTGTAACTTTGGTAATTTGTATGGTTTGAGTGCTCAGTCATTCTGGATGAGTTCATCCATGTGTTGTAGAAGTGCTACATGATTGGCATTTTGTAAACTGCAAATTTGGTTAATCTGATTCTTTTCAGTTTACCTTGTCCAAACTGAGGTTCAATTTCTTTTACTTTTTATTTTCTTGTTCACAAGGCTGTCTCATTTCAGAAGAAAACAATGTAGCAAGTCCCAGCAGCAACTTTCAGCAAAAGACTAATGGCTTTCTACTTCTATTTGACAAAATACTCACAGAGACTTAGGCCCTTATTATGACATCTGCGGTATTCTTCGAATACCGCCGATGCCAAGGGTGCCAGAAGACTGCCAGTGCTGGCGGTCTTCCGCCCGCCATATTATGGACACTGCAGGATTTCGGCCACAACAAGGGCGGAAATGCTGCAGTAGCCATGCTGGCGGACGGTGGCGCCCTGGCGCTGCAACCACCAGCACCGCCCGCCAGTAGGACGCCGCATGCTGTAATAAAGCCATTAGTACGGCCTGGCAGTGTCCTGCTGGCAGGGGCAGTGCCCCTTCCCGTGCCTTGCCGGACGACCTCCTCGCCGGACAAGGTAAGTCAGGCATCTGACAGGGGAGGGGGATGTGAGGGTGGGGTTTTTTGTGTGGTGTCTGGGGTCTGTGTGTGTGTATGAAGGTGTGTGTGAATCTGAGTGTTGTGGTTTATGCGTAGTTGTATGCGTGTGAGTGAATGAGTGTATGAAAGTTGAAGTGAGTGCATGTGTGCAAGTCAGTGTATATGCGTGCCTGAATGGGTGTTTGGTTGTCTCTATGAATGTGTGCCTGAATGCGTGTTGGTAGGCATGAGTGAATGCATGCATGGAAGTGTAGGTGAATAGGTGTATGCGTGTTGGTGTCTGTGTGCGTGTATGCGGGGAGGGGAGGTGTTTGTGAATGAATCAGGGGTGGGAGGGTGTTTGAATCGGGGTGGGGGTGAGTTTGGATGGTGGTGGGTGGAGGGTTAGGTGCTTGCTGGGGGGAAGCCACCTACCGGTGACAGTTACGGAGTTCCCTATCATCAGTAGGCCCTATCGCCATGGTTTTTGTGGCGCTGCTAATGCCGCAGAAACCATGTCAGTAGGCTGGTTCATAATGCTACTGGTGGTACTCTGTGGGCCTCCGGGTCAGAGATGAATATCTCCAGCCTGGCAGTTCATAACGCCATGGAGGTATGAGTGGTGATGTGGAGGTATAAGATACCTCCACACTAACCCTGGTGGTCAAAAGACCGCCAGGGTCATAATGATCCCCTTACTCTGTATTCTGGCAAGAGGTCTTCCATTTAGAATAATGCATACTTCTGGTTCCCAGCACATCCTAAGCGATTATACATAATGTTGTGGAAAAGATGTGCACAACTAAACATTTTCATTGTATGGGTGATCAGTCATTCAGGTTAATTGCTGCAACTTGCCTGGGATCAGTTTTAGATGAGACCTTAGCTCATTGTAGACCAGCTTTTGCTCCACACTCCTTTATGGGGTATAGCCCTACTTCCATGATGGACAGTGACATAAGAATGCAGTTTCACTATTTGTACACAGTATATTTTTTTCATTTTTAATAATAATGTTCTTGAACTGTGTATCCTTCCCACATGAGATTATAACCTAGATAAATATAATTATCTGTTGGCAGCTGAGAACTGTTTGAAAGAGTTAACTGTCATCTTCCTTCCGTGACAGATGCGCCGTGCACATGAAATTGCTGAATTCTCTATTTGTACCTTTATAGCATTTTCCCTAATTTCCCCAGCCCATCCGTTCTTCAGTCCTCTAACTCTCTTCCCCCAGGTCTATTGTGCTGTTATTTATTCCCATCATCAACCACTATCACACTTGGGCAGATGAGGTGCAAGCATGGCAAAACCATGAAGTGAAGGCTATAAAAACAAATTGCAGATGTGCAGCACCACCTCCCTTACTGAGTCTAAAAAAAGACCATCACAACGCACAAAATAATTTATGACAGTTGTAGGCCAAGAATAGGTAGTACATACGTTTTTCACAATCCACATCTCAAAGGGACTCAACTACCTGACAAAATGAGTTTGCAAAGCAACCTTTCGAAGAAACTTGAATGTTCATTAGACTTGCTTTAGTAAATGACTCTTTACACCATGTTGATTTATGATGGCTTCTGTCTTGGGTTTTCCTCTCACTCTATCTCCTCTTATAGTTTGAGGTTGTAATACGAGAATCTTTTTACTGGCTTACCTACCCTATTCAAATAAGAACCTTTTTTTTCTTGCAATGTCTTCCATAATTAGTCCTGTTATGGCCACTAACAGCAAGCACCTTTGGCAAAACACCAGCTTGTACAGACGGTAGCAATAACACCAGTGCAGGATTAGATAGGTATTAGTTTTCTTAGCAACGGTGGATTTATTTCCTTAACAACATTGGCGCTCGTCAACAAATCTGCATCAAACTTTTGAAAAAGGTCATGAAGTTTAGACCCTTTATGGTAAGTTTCACACAGATCTACAAAGCATAGGTCAAGAAAAAGGGGCTTACAGAAGTGCAATTTCCCACTTTCATTATAATAGGGTGCTTTGCTCTTTCATTTAAAAAATATAGCTCAGCATTATCACACCAAACTTGTCACTCATTTATAACTTTAGTCAAAGATTATGCCTTTGTTGGTTTTATGTAAATCTGACCAGTAGTTTCATTAAACCACTATTTAGAGGTGTCGAAATGGGCATATAAAGGTTAAATTTTAGAGATATCTGAACAACTGAAAAAAATTACTTTTGATGTGTCTATAACTTTAGTGATGTTTGATGAATGAGAATGAAATTTAGTAGACACTTAGCAAGTTTAGCTTGCTCTTAGCATTTTTAAATTTGTGCTGATTCATTAAAGAGGGCACTTTTAAAAGAGAAGGAGGGTCAAAACGTTAATTTGAGGTGGCATATTTTAATGAATACATGTGATATTAGCAGATACTTAGAATATTTCTTCTTCTGTGGTTTTGGCAATTTTTGTGCTTATCCAGCGGAGTGAGAGCAACATAAAATGGGGAAGCAAAAATGATTTAATCTGCTAATACCTTTTGCGCTCTGTAGTGAATCTGCATGACATCTGACAGGCTCCTAGCACTTTAAGGCCAGTGCAGTTTTCATTGTACATGAGATGGGGTGCGAATATAAATAGAGGTGGTCAAAAACAATGTATTTGCTAAAAATTTTGGCACAGTTTTACAGATCTACAAAGCACATCACAGACATCATTCTCAGCTTACATGTGTTATTTTGAGAAATGAACTGTAAAAAACAAAGGTTAGTGATGTTATAGTTAGGTTTTGTAAAACATTATTAACCTATGTTCAAAAAAGACATTCACTGAAAAATACAAAGGCTAATGTGACATTATAGTTAGGTTTGGTAATACTATCTTAAATTATGATCACAAACTCCATAAAGTTACTGAAAAACACACAGTTGAAATGCAGTTATGTTTCCAAAACAAAACCTAAAAACCACTGAAGTTCACCAGTTACCGTTCAATGAACTAGCTATAATATGCACCCCATCATGCACTGCTCATGACTGCACATAATACATTTCTTATGACATGTTAAATCCCAACATTCATGACATCACATATGATGTCTCGAAAGACATAATTATATGGTATGTTATATAAATAACACATCATTTTGCATAACTTTGGGAAAATTAAATTAATTTCCACATTCTTAGTGTCAAGATAGGTAGTGGAAAAATGGGCCCAATTCACAAAGGTAAACTTTGACGATTGGTCTAACTTTAGACCCAACATCTAAGTTTACGACATTAGGAATTCACAAAGGACATTTATAAGTATTGTATTTAGGTCTGCACCCGGGGCGAAGCTCTGCCCCGAGTACAGACCTAAAGATACTACTCCTTAATGCCCTTTGTGAATTCCCAAAGTTGTAAACTTAGATGTTTAGTGTAGGTTTGAACCAAACATCTAAGTTCACCTTTGTGAACTGGGCCCAATATGCCTTGTCATGTCTTGCTAGCTAAAGCTATCTGTAGCTGGGACCTAACAACCTTTTTAGATTGAGCGTAAATGTTCAACCTTGTGTATACTTTTAGTATAAATCTTATGGCTTAAAGCAATTTGATTTGTTGGTTGGAGTGTCCTTACAAAATGTTTGCTCACTAGTGGTCAGTTTTGCCTTGACTTCCTCCTTTTCCTGTTTTAGAGCAGTGACCAACTACTGTATTATTTCATTTTGGTTTCTTTATCTATTGCTGTCACAGACTATTTTTGTTATTTCTTTGGTGCTTCCCTTTCACTGTGGGTGTTTTAGACTGATAGCTGCAGGCATTTTATTGCAGCATTCCGTTCCTCCCATCTTCTCACATGTCACTGACATTTGTTTTGGCTTTATTCCAGTGTTGTCCTCCTTTACCTCTGGCTCCTAAAATAAGCGTATTTCACAAAAGAAACACAGAGTAATTTAGCTCACTGCTCACGAAAACCACAATATGCCCTTTCTGGAAGAATGTAGCTAAACCTAGAAACAATGATGTGAAACTTGCTTAGCCTCGCATCACATCTCAAGTCTTTCTCTTCAGGGCACCTTCCTGCCAGCACTCACATCGCGCACAGGGCATTGCTTATCTCCTTTATTAGGGCCATAAATCTTCTCTGACTGCATTTACACAACGCAAGGTAGTGCAGCCATCTTCCCATCTCTCCTTAAGGGCTTGTGATTTCTGACGTCAGTAGCTGCCAGTGACCACCAAAACATGGCAGGAAAAGACAAAATTATGCGGCAAGAGAAGTCAGTTCTGAATTTACAATGTCAACAGCTCTAACTCAAGAAAATGCAAGACCTATTTGTGAGAAAGTAGCCTCTTTCTAGCCTTGTTACCCCCAATTTTGGCCTGTTTGTGAGTATATGTCAGGGTGTTTTCACTGTCTCACTGAGATCCTGCTAGCCAGGGCCCAGTGCTCATAGTGAAAACCCTATGTTGTCAGTATGTTTCTTATGTGTCACTGGGACCCTGCTAGCCAGGACCCCAGTGCTCATAAGTTTGTGGCCTATATGTGTTCCCTGTGTGGTGTCTAACTGTCTCACTGAGGCTCTGCTAACCAGAACCTCAGTGGTTATGCTCTCTCTGCTTTCCAAATTTGTCACTAACAGGCTAGTGACTAAGTTTACCAATTCACATTGGCATACTGGTACACCCATATAATTCCCGAGTATATGGTACTGAGGTACACAGGCTATTGGGGTTCCAGGAGATCCCTATGGGCTGCAGCATTTCTTTTGCCACCCATAGGGAGATCTGACAATTCTTACACAGGCCTGCCAGTGCAGCCTGAGTGAAATAATGTCCACGTTATTTCACAGCCATTTATCACTGCACTTAAGTAACTTATAAGTCACCTATATGTCTAACCTTCACCTGGTGAAGGTTGGGTGCAAAGTTACTTAGTGTGTGGGCACCCTGGAACTAGCCAAGCTGCCCCCACATCATTCAGGGCAAATTCCCCAGACTTTGTGAGTGCCGGGACACCATTACATGCGTGCACTACACATAGGCCACTACCTATGTACAGCGTCACAATGGTAACTCCGAACATGGCCATGTAACATGTCTAAGATAATGGAATTGTCACCCCAATGTCATTCTGGCATTGGGGGGACAATCCATGATCCCCCGGGTCTCTTGCATTGTACCCGGGTACTGCCAAACTGCCATTCCGGGGTCTCTACTGCAGCTGCTGCTGCTGCCAACCCCTCAGACATCTGTCTTCCAAAGGATAAGTCCCTAGCTCTCTTCCTTCTTGCAGAACTCCAAACTTCTTCCAACCGGTGGCAGCTTCCTTGCACCCTTAGCTGGCATTTCCTGGGCTCCTGCCCACTCTTGACACTGTCGCGACTATTGGACTTGGTCCCCTTGTTTTACAGGTACTCAGGTCTGGAAATCCACTGTAGTTGCATTGTGGTGTTTGTTCTTCGTGCAGAATCCCCCTATCACGACTTCTGTGCTCTCTGGGGGTAGTAGGTGCACTTTACACCTACCTTTCAGGGTCTTGGGGTGGGCTATTTTTCTAACCCTCACTGTTTTCTTACAGTCCCAGCGACCCTCTACAAGCTCACATAGGTGTGGGGTCCATTCGTGGTTCGCATTCCACTTTTGGAGTATATGGTTTGTGTTGCCCCTATACTTATGTGCTCCTAATGCAATCTATTGTAATTCTACACTACTTGCATTACTTTTCTTGCTATTACTTACCTAAGTTTGGTTTGTCTACATATATCTTGTGTATATAACTTATCGTCATACTGAGGGTACTCACTGAGATACTTTTGGTGTATTGTCATAAAAATAAAGTACCTTTATTTTTTGTACTTCTGTGTATTGTGTTTTATTATGATATTGTGCATATGACACCAGTGGTATAGTAGGAGCTTTACATGTCTCCTGGTTCAACCTAAGCTGCTTGCCATAGCTACCTTCTATCAGCCTAAGCTGCTAGAAACACTTCTTCTACACTAATAAGGGATAACTGGACCTGGCACAAGGTGTAAGTACCTCTGGTACCCACTACAAGCCAGGCCAGCCTCCTGCACTATTGCATTGTAAATGCTGGTTTTTGAGTACACTGCATCTATGAGATAAAGGATTCAATGCATGATGATTCACAGTACGTTTGGGATGAAGAATGTTATCTCATGTATTGCAATACAGCTCCATACGGTGTGGAATGATACATCAAACAACCAATAGTAAGAGGTGAGAAAGAAATTCCACACTGTTGACAGCTCTGGGGTGCTAGGGGCATTTATTAGACTACTACATCACTTAGAACTTTTTTATTTAAGATTAAGGTTTGAGCAGTTTGTGAGTAAAGGCCATGGTAAATGTATAAGAATATTCACAAAGGTATTACTTGAAGGTGTTAAACACATTTGCAGTTAGTTCCCACTCCCATGGAAAATCAATGCCCCTGCTGTATTTGTGAGTTTCCACACCTAGTAGCTAAACAAGAACTGCAGATACATCCACACAGTTTGCAGACCATAATTATAGTTGCAATGAAAGCATCCTCTGCCATCTTACGAGCAGGTATTCCTCATTCTGTGCACATAACTTAAACGTAATTGCAGAAAATGTTTTGTCAACCAACCCCAAAGTTCTTAATAGTTCAGACAAATAACAGTACCGGCAGTTTTAGGTGGTCATCTGTTTCTATCACATGCATTTTCGAAGCTGGGAAACCATTTCAGCTATTGAAGGGAGTGGATTGTTAAACACTGCAGTGATCTTCTTTCATAGTGAGTCCTAGTATAACCCTACCCTGGCATTCATACAATGTATGCGATAAACGACCTTCAACAGAGTGACAACAGCAGTCATTAGCCGTTGTAAGACACAATCTACAAGCACATTTTAAAACACATTGTACAAATCATTTTAGCTAAAAATGCCATGTTTGTTTCTCTAGAAACATGCCTCACAGCTTCACTCCAAGCATCTGTAGTGCTTTTGTCTTATTTAGTTTCTAAGCACTAACATAACACAACAGAAATGCACTTCTGAGGTCAAAGAAGACTTTTATTGTTGTTATATGAATGACGAATTAGTAGCTTTCCAGTCCGCGTTAATCAAACAAAATATATCAGTTTGCAATATACACAGCAGGTTATATTTATAAGATATTGAATGCAAAGCAAAACAAATACTTCACCGTGTAGGAACTATTTACAGCTACATCTTTCTAAGGTCTGCAAGCTGATGACCCCTGTCAGCCGCGAGAAAGAGTTTCATCTACCCACACGGGATGCTGGCAGCTGGCGCCAAGCTCCAGCACGAGGTCCGGCAGATTCGAATCTGACCCTCTGCAGCCTGTTACATTCGTTACAAAGGTGTGCCCCCTCCTCTCAGACATGGGAAACTGAGCAAGCCTTTTGGAGACTGGCCAGGTCTCCAAGACTACTCCTGTTCCCAAGCTCAAGCGAAGAAGAAACAACACCCATGTACTCTCTCTTATCATGTCTAGTCTACTGTGAGAAAAACATCTTGGTTCTCTGGTGCAAAAACACAGCTTGGAAAAATACAGCTTGGATTCTCAACTGCAATGTCTAACTCCACGTTAAAGGCAATAGGCAGCTAACCTAAATATCAAATGCAATGTCTAGTGTCATGTCAAAGCCAATAGGCAGCTGAGCTAAATACAAAATGCAATGTATAATATCATGTCAAAGCCCATGGGCAGCTGAGCTGAATATAAAATGCAATGTATAATATCATGTCAAAGCCAATAGGCAGCGGAGCTGAATATAAAATGCAATGTATAATATCATGTCAAAGCCAATAGGCAGTTAAGCTGAATACAAAATGTAATATATGATATCATGTCAAAGCCCATAGGCAGAATATCTAATAGCATGTCAAAGTCAATAGGCAGCTAAATTGAATACATCATGTCAAAGCCAATAGGCAGAATACAGAATGTAATCGCTAATGCAATGTCAAAGCCAATAGGCAGAATACAGAATGTAATGACTAATGCAATGTCAAAGCCCATAGGCGGCTAAACTGAATACAGAAAGTAATGGCTAATGCCATGTCAAAGCCCATAGGCGGCTAAACTGAACAAAACATACCATGTGCTACTGGTGAACATTGAGCAACTAATATGCGCAGTGGTGAAACACAAAGTCATTGGTCAAAACAAACTCCATCAAATAGCAGTACATTCCGCCCTTTGACCAATGAATTTTTGTTTCACATATCTCTTGTTTCAAACAAAAACAAAAAACAAAAAAACATCAGCACAAAAAAAACATTATCAGTAAGTCAGATTTGAATGATCAAAGCAATCCCTGTGAAGCAATAGAAGTGAATTAACACATTGATTTCATAACCTTTCACATCAGATACATCTACACAGAAAAGACTGGGCAATTTTTATACTCTGAATGAGTCTCTAATTCAACAGTGTTAGCAATTTGATGTGGCATGAGTTCTGCTCATGTAAAGGTGCACGGTCCACCTGAAAGGTTTGCTGGAAGGTAAGCAAAAGTCAGAGTTCCATACGAGAGGGAAAAAAAAACAAACAAAAAAAACACAGCTTAGTCCCAGTGGAAGAATGCAATCAAACAAGTTGAACTTGAACTGAAGGCGCAGTTTGCGCAAAATGGATCCATGGTGCTGGCACTTTACTCAGCCAGGTTCAGGTTGGGGATTCGGTCCCTTCCCCGACCCCACACGCACACACCGGAAGGGGAACCACACAGCACACTCAGGGACAGTGGCGAAACGTGGTAGGATCTGCAAAAGAAACAAGTATGACTTTTCTTGCAAATAACATTTTTCATTTAAACTGCACCCTTCCTCTTCCTTTCCCTGTTTTATAATCAGCAGGACGTTTTTGAGGCCCTTTGTTATATTTTCTGCAGGTTCTGGAGGGTCACTTGGGGCTTCAGCCCACACATCAGCACTGAGGTTTTTATCTGCTGCGCCACAGCTTCCCTTTTCTTGCACTGTCAGAAGGGCTGGGGCAGACTCCTTCTTTAACAAACCTCCATTCACTGCACTTTTGCCAATTTGGGCCATTCTGTCTCCAATTTGTTTGAATGAATCAGATTCTTTTCTAGGTATCAGCATAATTTCGATTTTTCCTTGGTAATTTGCAGCAATCACTCTCCCTAAAACCTGATCAATTTGCCATTTCTGTTCTGGTAACTTTCCTCTCCCCAACTGCTCTGTGACTGCTTGCATGACAGATTGCTTTTGTGCGTGCTGCACAGTTTTTATCAAATCTAGGGGAATGTGCATCTCTCTCATCTCTGCCCACCTGTAAGTGGCTTTTTCTCTCAGCTGTTCACATTTCTGGGGCACCCACTTAGCCATCCCCACTAAGGCAGAATTCTGGGTGTACACTTCTCTCTCTGAATTTTTCTCATTAACATCTGCAAGGTAATTGAACCAGTTAGGTGCTAAAACATTAGCAATGAACCAAAAATCAGCGTAAAAATGACACATCTCACGTAGCTCTTGCTTTAAAATCTGACACACATTATACAACGCTGTTCCTTCTACTGTGCCAGAAAACAACATTTCAGTCAATGAATCATTAGTAAAACAAACATGCTCTTTATCTTCAGTAGACACGAATTCAAATGGTGCACACAACTTCATTGATAACTTTTTTACCTGTGGTACTCTAGCCCTGTCTTGCAAGTACCAGATCCATTGTATGATTCTAGCTAGGGGCACTATTTTCTTTCCTTGTTCTTGATTTACATGTACATAAGTATTTCCTTCTTGCACTGCGCAAAAACCTAAAGTCTGCATTATTTCATTTGCCAAATCACAAGCGCGCAGCTGCATATAATTTTTCACAGTGACCATATACAAAAGTGTTAGGATTTCTCTCAAATGAGGGCTATTCTTTCTCCAAAAATCAAACAAGCTAATGAAACTCGGGGTGTCTTGCTCTAAAATCCTTCGTTTTACTTGTGCATTTTGCAACGGTAACTCGTAAATCACATTCTGGTCTCTCTCGTCCGTGTTATCAGTTAAGGAATGCACTTTGTCTGCCAAAAACCCTGGCTCACACGGAAACTCAGTGCAGCTCGGAGCTGTCTTAACCCCCTCATTACTGGAATGGGAAAAGAAAGATTGTTCAAAAACAGCCTTTTTATAACTTTCAGTCGGGCTAATTTGCTCACGTAAATTCCTATTTTCATGTTCCAACTTCCTACATTTCTCCTGCATTTCTCTGTAAGCAGATAAAGGTATCCAGACCTTTCTGTCATCATTACTTCCAAAACACACGTTTTCTACATCAGGCATTCTAGCTACACATGCATTTTCTTCTGTAATTCCCCAAACAGAAAACAATTCACAGTTTTTCTTAGCACCATCAGGCAGTTTAACAACACATGACATGGTCTGCCGTGCTACTGTGATTCTCCAAACAACAAACAATTCACAGTTTTTCGTAGCACCATCAGGCAGTTTAACAACACATGACATGGTCTGCCGTGCTACTGTGATTCTCCAAACAACAAAAAACAATTTCTGTAACTCTCCAAACAACAAAAAAACAATTACACTTTTAAAGTGTGCACTTAGAAATCTACTAACTCGTCAAACCCCCTTAATCACCTCTTAATGACCGACACCCCACGACCTCTGGTACCAATTGTAGTGCTTTTGTCTTATTTAGTTTCTAAGCACTAACATAACACAACAGAAATGCACTTCTGAGGTCAAAGAAGACTTTTATTGTTGTTATATGAATGACGAATTAGTAGCTTTCCAGTCCACGTTAATCAAACAAAATATATCAGTTTGCAATATACACACCAGGTTATATTTATAAGATATTGAATGCAAAGCAAAACAAATACTTCACCGTGTAGGAACTATTTACAGCTACATCTTTCTAAGGTCTGCAAGCTGATGACCCCTGTCAGCCGCGAGAAAGAGTTTCATCTACCCACACGGGATGCTGGCAGCTGGCGCCAAGCTCCAGCACGAGGTCCGGCAGATTCGAATCTGACCCTCTGCAGCCTGTTACATTCGTTACAAAGGTGTGCCCCCTCCTCTCAGACCTGGGAAACTGAGCAAGCCTTTTGGAGACTGGCCAGGTCTCCAAGACTACTCCTGTTCCCAAGCTCAAGCGAAGAAGAAACAACACCCATGTACTCTCTCTTATCATGTCTAGTCTACTGTGAGAAAAACATCTTGGTTCTCTGGTGCAAAAACACAGCTTGGAAAAATACAGCTTGGATTCTCAACTGCAATGTCTAACTCCACGTTAAAGGCAATAGGCAGCTAACCTAAATATCAAATGCAATGTCTAGTGTCATGTCAAAGCCAATAGGCAGCTGAGCTAAATACAAAATGCAATGTATAATATCATGTCAAAGCCCATAGGCAGCTGAGCTGAATATAAAATGCAATGTATAATATCATGTCAAAGCCAATAGGCAGCGGAGCTGAATATAAAATGCAATGTATAATATCATGTCAAAGCCAATAGGCAGTTAAGCTGAATACAAAATGTAATATATGATATCATGTCAAAGCCCATAGGCAGAATATCTAATAGCATGTCAAAGTCAATAGGCAGCTAAATTGAATACATCATGTCAAAGCCAATAGGCAGAATACAGAATGTAATCGCTAATGCAATGTCAAAGCCAATAGGCAGAATACAGAATGTAATGACTAATGCAATGTCAAAGCCCATAGGCGGCTAAACTGAATACAGAAAGTAATGGCTAATGCCATGTCAAAGCCCATAGGCGGCTAAACTGAACAAAACATACCATGTGCTACTGGTGAACATTGAGCAACTAATATGCGCAGTGGTGAAACACAAAGTCATTGGTCAAAACAAACTCCATCAAATAGCAGTACAGCATCCAACCACAGAAGATGAAATAGAAAAAAAGGAAAACAAACATTTAAATTATAATGCGTATTGAGGTCTTTATGTTCTGTATTTATTTGTATATATATAATGCACATTATGATTCCTCATTAAATGTGTACTATATTCTATTGCTCTTTATAGCTATAAAGATCTTATGGCACAAGGTCTGTTGTCAGGGCGGGTCCTGGGAGTTTGGGTCCCCAGGCAGGAAGGGAATGTGCGGGCCACTCTAGTTTTCATACAACGTGACGTGTTCAGGGCTGTTAGCATCTCAATAGATGCTCCTTCTCCTGAAGCTGCTTGTGCAGACTGCTCCTGGGCTGTAGTCCCTCCCTCACAGCCACCAACAAGCACCTCTTACAGCTCATAAAGGGCTGAAGGAATGAGAGGTCATTATATGTTAATACTGGGGATGGGAGGAGAATTGTAGGACAACAGTCATCCTATGGTGCTGCAGTGTGGGCAGGAGGCCTAATTGCAGGACAACTCTGTAAAATATCTCTCCTTGCAGCTTGGACCATAGAAGGTGGGCTCCCTCCCCTGGGTCTCATCTCGCTACACCATAGCCTGGGGGCCCAGGGGAGAGGGCCTCCTTCCCCTGGGCCTGGCTCAATTGTAAAGAGACCCTTTTATCTCATTTGGAAAGGCAGGGGGCACAAGAGGACTGGTGTGCCCCCATCACCTGACTATGGCGTCCTGGTGCAGGGTCCAAGTTGGTGGACTGAGTGCGGGTTCCTGAGCAGCTGCCCATACTGCACATGCCTAATGTCAGCCCAATCTGTTGGTACAGGGACACGAATATAGAAGAAAAAGAAAAATAGTGTCAGGAATAGAACCATGCGCGGTCCAGGTCCCGCTGGAAACTCCACTGTGCGGCTCTGCGGGGCTTTCTGCGCACCACTTGTCATCCCTTCTTGTTCCAACAGTTGCCATCAACGTTGTCTGCCCTGTGGCAAAGCTCATAGAGCTGCAGGTTCAGGTCATTGGTGGAAAAGATGCACTTATCAGTGCTATTCCATGAAGGGACTACAATTCCCATGTTTTTAGAGGCAGCAGCCATCTTGAAGTGTGGCAGGCCTATAAAGCCAAGTCACAGCAAAGCACGCTGCTCACTATTTTGAAGACTTCGATGCAGCCAGTCATCATGAGAATTTCTCTGGAGAAGAGCAGAGTTCCTAAATGGTAGAGTGTCATCCAACCGAAGTATCCTTGTTTCCATGGTGCATTAAAAAACGAGTAGGTCGTACTCATAGCGGTAAGGCCTTGTTGAATCCAAGTTTGAAGGAAGTTGTTAATTCCAAAAGGTAAAGCGCCCCTTAGCATAACGAGCAAAGCATTTCAGGCCACACTGGTAAAGCACCCCGGGCACGACATTTAAAGCGATTCAGTTCACAGGAGTAAAGCGCACTTGGCACGACATTTAAAGCGCTTCAGTTCACAGGAGTAAAGCGCACTTGGCACGATATTTAAAACACTTCAGTTCACAGGAGTAAAGCGCCCTTTGCTCAGCATTCAAAGCGCTACAGTTCACAGGAGTAAAGCGCCCTTGGCACGACATTTAAAGCGCTTCAGTTCACAGGAGTAAAGCGCACTTGGCATGGTATTCAAAGCGCTTCAGTTCACAGGAGGAAAGCGCACTTGGCATGGTATTCAAAGCGCTTCAATTCACAGGAGTAAAGCGCACTTGGCACGACATTCAAAGCGCTTTAGTTCACTGGAACTAAAGTGCCCTTCGCACAGCATTCAAAGTGCTTCAGTTCACAAGAGTAAAGCGCTGTTGGCACAGCAATCAAAGCACTTCAGTTCACAGGAGTAAAGCGCCCTTGGCACAGCAATCAAAGTGCTTCAGGTTATATGAGTAAAGCTCCCTTGGTCCAATAATCAAGGCGCTTCAGTTTACATGAGTAAAACTTTCAGGCCTAGGTGGCAAATGTGAAAACATTTCAAAGATATGCAAATCATAGTTTCATTGTTTTTGGAAGCATGATATGTGAGATATATATTTAAGTCTTTGCGAATTTCTAGACTGAGACCAAACGTTTTATGTTTATGAATGCATAGTAGTTACATGATTGATGTTCAGAGTATGTCCATGGTCCAAGCTCTTGACTCAAAGTTCAGAGGTCTCAGTTTGGTTTTGTTCCATGATTCAGACAAGGGCCACGCCCAGTTTTGTATAATGCTCATGACATCCTGAAGTATCATGATTTTACTAATTGTTTTTGTTCCATGATTCAGAGAAGGGCCACGCCCAGCTTTGTTTAATACTCATGACATCTTGAAGTACCATGATTCTATCAACACTTGCATCCACGGAGACGCCTTTGTCTATTCCATTAGGGTCTAAACTCTTGCATCCACGGAGGCGCCGTTGTTTATTCCATAAGGGTCTCAACACTTGCATCCACAAAGACGCCTTTGTTTATTCCATAAGGGTCTCAACACTTGCATCCACGGAGACGCCTTTGTCGATTCCATAAGAGTCTCCACACTTGCATTCACGGAGATGCCTTTGTCTATTCCATAAGGGTCTCAACACTTGCATCCACGGAGATGCCTTTGTCTATTCCATAAGAGTCTCCACACTTGCATTCACGGAGATGCCTTTGTCTATTCCATAAGGGTCTCAACACTTGCATCCACGGAGATGCCTTTGTCTATTCCATAAGGGTCTCAACTCTTGCCCACACAGAGACGCCTTTGTATATTCCATAAGGGTCTCAACGCTTGCACTCATGGTGATGCCTTTGTCTATTCCATAAGGGTCTCAACTTTTGAACCACGGAGACGCCTTTGTCTATTCCATAAGGGTTTTAACACTTGCATTCACGGAGACGCCTTTGTCTATTCCATAAGGGTCTCAACTCTTGCACACACGGAGACGCCTTTGTCTATTCCATAAGGGTCTCAATTCTTGCACACACAGAGACGCCTTTGTCTATTCCATAAGGGTCTCAACGCTTGCACTCATGGTGACGCCTTTGTCTATTCCATAAGGGTCTCAACTTTTGCATCCACGGAGACGCCTTTGTCTATTCCATAAGGGTCTCAACTCTTGCATCCACTGAGACGCCTTTCTATATTCTATTAGGGTCTCAACTCTTGCATCCATGGAGACGCCTTTGTCTATTCCATAAGGGTTTTAACACTTGCATTCACGGAGACGCCTTTGTCTATTCCATAAGGGTCTCAACTCTTGCACACACGGAGACGCCTTTGTCTATTCCATAAGGGTCTCAATTCTTGCACACACTGAGACGCCTTTGTCTATTCCATAAGGGTCTCAACACTCGCATCCACTAAGACGCCTTTGTTTATTCCATAAGGGTCTCAACACTTGCATTCACGGAGACACCTTTGTCTAAATGTATAATTGAATGTTAATGCTGTTATGAACAAGTAAATACATGCATGCTTAACCCTTTTTCCTTTTCAGATCTCTCTCCCTGCTGTTCCCTACCCTAATTCCCTCCCCCCCGACTGGCTTCACCATAACTCTGTGCTATAATAGCTTTCTGAGTTGGTGACGCCAGAAGGTGGGCCTGTTGTTCGGCGGTCTGCAGATCCCAAGGAAAGGACACTGTGACAAATAGAAATGGTGCCTGAGTAAATATAAATCCTTGCTGATCAAAGGGGACGATAAATCATCATATTTCTCAACTAACTGAGTTTTCAAAGATCTCACCCAAACAGTTATTTCAGGGAGTGCAGAAATTGTCATCAGCTCCTTGCAAAAATCAGATACACTCCAATCAAGCATTCTGTAACTCGCTTGCTAGCTTCTTCGGGGATAAAGTTTTACAAATCTATCATAAGTCTGATGTTAGCAAAGAAACTGGGAGGGAAAATCGGAAGCAGGCAAGTCCAGGTTCAGAATTTTCTTCTCTTTCCATAGAGCAAATAAGAAAGCACAAACTCTTGGCTGAATCCGTCTCGCCTCTTGATCCCTGCCCTCCATCTGTGATCAAAATAGAGACTAGAAACAAGGCTATGGAAGGTGGCCTCTATATTACATTTATTCAAGAAACCCAGTCTAAATCCAGGTCATTATCGGAAGGGTATGCAAAGATGTGGGTCCCATGCACACTGCGCCACTGGATTCAAGCTCGCCTAGCTGATCAAGGGTGATACCCTGAAACCGGTCCTAGAATGCTTGTTTCCGGTCCAGGGAGGACCTGGTTTGGCAGTTTGCGCTGGACTGTTCCCATGAGGAACAGGGTCAAGACTGATTTGCATATGGCTGGGTCCAACCTAGGGTGGCGTGATGAGCCAAAAACCGATGGATTAAACCCAGATCTTTGTGACTGGGGGTGAATGTTTGATTTGCTCTGCATTCCGTCCATCATCTGTTCTTTTTGCCTTTGATTCAGAGCAACAAAGAGGAAACCACCCAAGAGTTCAAAAGGGGGGGGGGGCAGGAAAATAGAGACAAAAGGAGCAGCGTGAAGGCAAAAGAACCAACAGGAATGTAATAAAGAGGCAAACTGTGTCTACTGGTGAATTAAAGAGGAGGAGGTGAAATTCAGACTATGCAGCCCTGAGCTTTGATAACGAAGGCCATAGGTGTCTACATTTAGGGGTGACTTTTTCATGAATTGATAGTAGTATGATAAGCTTTTTTCTATGAATAGGAGTGTCTCAATTCTGGAATTACAACAGTGCTTAATTTAAGTAGATGGTTGCTAGTGGGCACACAGCCACTCATTTTTTGGGAAGCAGCACACACTTTTCCTCAATAAACGTTGATTCAGAGCAAGAGAGAGAAAAACTCCAAAGAGGTCAAAGGGGGAGAGAAAAATGGGAGAATAGATATAAAAGGAGAAGAGTGGAGGAAAAAGAAACACAGGAGTGAAATACAGAGGCAGATTGTGTCCACTGGTGAATTAAAGAAAAGGAGATGGAATCAAGGCTATACAGCCATGACCTTTGATAATGAAGACAGTGGACTTGATGAAGTACAGGAAGATACAAACGTTCAAGGAAAATTGCAAATACAGACATGGATATTCAAAAGGAGTGCACACGTCCGATACAAGTAAGAAACAACTATTGATAGAAAAGGTTTGGTAAATCTGTCCACAAAAGTTGATATTGTGGTAGACAAATAAAACATTTCGTCTGTGGGATGAATAAATTGAGCATTAAAAAATCTGGTAAAAATTATTTACAAACAAAAAACAGCAAATAGAAGTGGCATTAAGCACCACATATGAAACAAGTTACCATTAATATTACTAGCTGGTGCCTGTGTTCGCTCGGCCCGTACTAGTGATGCCAGAAATTAAATCCAGTCTTTTAGCCAAATATCTATAGGGCTGATTTTTAAGCTAGTCTGCCACTGCTTAGAACAATACAGTATTCTTCCAGAGGAGGGGAGGATTATGTTAAGGGCTCTCAAGGTGGGGTCCAAATAATAACTATATTCAAGGCAAGCGCTTCAATATTCACTTTACATGTATGTCAACACACAGACTTTATTTTTGTGTTGACCCTCATTTTGTTTACCTTACATAGCAAGAAACATGGACGATTTGATGAAGATGATTGCTGTTGACGGTCTTATTTATGGATGAATTTGATGGTGGCAATTTGCTTTCAAAGTGATAACAATGAATGCCTGTAACTCAAGTATTTGGCCATTGTGTTTGATTGAATAGCTTCTTGTGACAATAATTGATAACATTCAGGTGCTAGGGTTTGCTAATTTCTTCTTTTTATTTTCAAAGGATGCTTTCCAATTTCATGGGGTTATACGCACATTGGATGTTTTACACTGAACAAATTGCATGAAATGGTACTGCATTGTTTCAAACACTGTAGGCAATACACATTTGAAGGTGTGCTGGCATATTGAGTATTGGATTAAACAATGAAAAAGAAATGACAATGATTACAAGAATAAAGTCTGAGTGTTGACATACACGTAAAGTGATTTAAATTAGTTTGTTATTGAGGAGGCAAAACTGTCATCACGATTATTTGCTCTTAGATCATGACAGATTTCAGTTTGAATAGGCAGTAAACCGGTACATCCAAGCAAACGCTGGGAGCATATTTTGTTGTACGAGTCTCAGCTTTTATTAAAGATTGTATAAGTTCTTTGGGAGGGAAAACATCCCAACCTCCATCTTTGACAGCAACCATCCCCAACAGTCCCTATATTCCACTAGAATCTCTCAACAATCCATCCACCAACATTCTTACCCCAAACACAACCATTCTAAGAAACACATGAATATAATACCTCTCCCTTCCTTAATGCAAAAATAAAAACATAAAAATAATTAACATAACATATGTATTTGTAAAGCGCACGTTCACCCACAGGCATCTTGGCGCTGAATAACAGATGTTTATTGTTACCCAACGGTACTCATTTTATCAACCTCAGAATTTTGGATTAAAGGCTGAGTGAACCTGCCGGGATTTGAACCTGTGACCATGAGGTCAAACACAGGGCCCTACAGTGGATGCATTAGTCCACTAAGCCACCAGACCCGGCTAATTAAAACATAAACTCTTCATATCAGATCATAGTCCTTGAGATGTGAAGGAAACTTGACAGTTCTGTTCGATCTTCTCACCCCCAAACTTCTTGACAAATCATTAGTAATACCCTTGGATCTCCTCAAGTCTGTGTTCTTCGAGGAATTACCGAAGTCATTCCTATGCATCCCATCTTTTTTCAGGATACTGTGATCACCACAATACTTGACAACTCTATTTAGGTTCTAAATCCTATTATCATCTGTTTTTATGGCATTGGTAAATAGTTTCACAACCTTTATCGGACCAGACAGTTTCCTTTTCATGAGGGGGTTCTTGATCAGAACCCAATCATCAACATTAATCACTGTTTTCTTCACAGCGTTTGTTTTATCAAAATTAAGTTTACTCTTGACCTTCTTCACTCGCTCCTTATGCATCCAACTATCATTCGCCACCACTCTACCTCTACCATCAAGAAGATTATTGACCCAATTGGGTTCCAAAATTGTGTTTCCAAGCCTACCCCGAAACAAAGCAAAAGGTGTTTGACCTGTAGGTGAGTGTGGAGTGTGTCTATACACATAAACCTTTTTCAATACCTCCTCCTTCCAATCCAATTGACTCTCTTTAGCAATAGAAATAGTTTCCTTGATGATCCAATTGAACCATTCTACCATGCCATTGCATTCGGGATGGTACAAACCACACAGTTTGTGTTTAATTCCACATCCACTCAAAAAATCATTCATTTCCCTGGAAACCAACTGCACACCATTATCCGTGAGTAGAGTAGAGGGTATGCCTTCTTTAATTATCAAGTCTTCCATGAATTCTATCACTTTACTAGTCTCAATGCTCTTAGTAAAACATACCTCAGGCCACCTTGAAAACATGTCAACAACCACAATCACGTATTCAGCCATATTACCACCATATATGGGTCCTAAAATGTCTAAAGCAATGTCTTCCCACAGACCTTTAGGCGCATCCCTAGTCACCATGGGTTGAACTTTAGGTTTCATAACTTTGTCACTAACAGCACACTGTAGACAATCTCTCACCACTCTCTCAGCCTGAATATCCATACCCGGCCACCAGTAGGAAGAACGCAATCTCTCTTTAGTCGAAATGCCCATATTACTGCTGTGAGTCTGATTTATCAAATGTCCTCTCACTTTTGAGGCAGGAACCAATCTTGTACCCCTCAGCAGCAGATCATGATCAACTGCTAATTTGTTCTTTACATTCCAAAATCCACTACCCTCACAACTACCCTGATTTTTTTTTCCACCCATCTCATAGCAACTTGATGACTTCTGCCAACACCACATCAGCCAAGGTTTCCTCACGCCATTTTGCTCCCAGGATTATTTTGAAATTAACCTCACACACCTGATCAAAACATTCGAAACCATCATCCAAACGCTCATCTTCTAGGGTCTTCGATTCTAAAGAAACTAACCTTGATAACACATCAGCTGACAGATTGTATGAACCAGGAACATATTCTACAAAAAATTCATACTCTTGTAGTCCAACAATCCATTTTGTGATCCTACTAGACACCGCTTCAATACCTTTAGAATAAAAGACTTCACATAACGGCTTGTGATCTGACCTCACAATAAATGAGCCTCCGCATAAAAACTTCTTCAATTTCCTAATGGCCCAGAAAAAAGCAAGAGCCTCCCTCTCAATGACGGAATACATGGTTTCAGCGCCTTTCAAACTCCTAGATATGAACGCAAACTTACTATAATATTCAGCCATGCCTCGAAATCGCATTAATTCTTCTTTCGACGTAGGAGATGATAAGCATCAAATGGAATCAACTAGTTCTTTCTTGGGCAACACACCCTCACCAGAAATGGTGTGCCCTAAACAATCAATAATATTCACACCAAACTCGCACTTCTTCTCGCTTTTGTGGTCAAACCGCATTCCGCCATTTTTCCTAGAGCCTCTAAGTCTCGTCACATATTCATTAACATCTCTATCATAAACCAGGATTTTGTCCTGATACACACACACACCAAATATCCCTTTCAAAATATGTTCCATTAATCTTTGAAATACAGAGGCAGCAGAAATCAAACCAAAGGGTAGCTGTACAAATCTAAAGGTACCATATGGGGTAATAAAAGCTGTATAGTTTCTACATGACTCATCTAATTCAACTTGGTGATAAGCTGAAGTGAGATCAATTGTAGAAAAAACTTTAGCTCCAGAGACCATAGAAAGCAATTCAGAAATATTGTTAAGAGGGTACCTGTCAACTACAATACACTTGGTGAGCTTGCGAAGATCAACACATCGGGGGTCATTCTGACCTCGGCGGTAAAAGGCGCTTACCGCCAGTCAGAAGGCCGCCACAACACCGCCGCGGTCGCGGTAAACCGCCACGGTCATTCTGACCCTCAAGAGGCAAACTGCCAAAAACCCGACATCAACAAAAGTCCGCCACACCAACGGCCAGCGTTAAACTGGCGAAGACCAAACCTCCACTGTCACGCCAACAGAAAAACACCCATGCCATTACGACCCACGAATCCACGCGGCGGTCTTTTAACCGCGGTATTCCATTGGCAGTACACACCGCCGCGCTCAAAATACACATACAGCTCCAAAACACAGCCACATTGGACAATTTGAAATACACACACCTGAGACACATACACACAACACTCCCACAAACCCAATTAACTATAAAACACACACCCACATCACCCACAAACCCCTACGACCACAAATCAGAGAAGAAGCCCAGAGAGAGACAGCACAGAATAGAGAACACCATCACACAGAGGCACACTACACCATCACCCACACAACAACCACGCACAAAACACCACACACCACTACACTCACCACACTCATACCCGCAAACACCACCCCACACCTCATCCACACCACCCCATGGCACCCCAAAGACACCCCAGGTTCTCAGACGCAGAACTCAGGGTCATGGTGGAGGAAATAGTTCGGGTAGAGCCCCAGCTTTTCGGGACACAGGTGCAGCACACCACCATTGCCAGGAAGATGGAGCTATGGCAAAGAATAGTGGACAGGGTCAACGTTGTGGGACAGCGTCCACGAAATCGGGACGACATCAGGAAGCGGTGGAATGACCTACGGGGGAAGGTGCGTTCCATGGTATCCAGGCACAACATTGCGGTGCAGCGGACTGGCGGCGGACCCCCACCTCAACCACCAGAATTTACAACATGGGAGGAACAGGTCTTGAACATCCTGCATCCTGAGGGCCTCGCAGGAGTAGGCGGAGGAATGGACTCTGGTAAGTCTCATCTCCACTACTTCATACCCCCGCCCCACCAGAATGCCAACTCATACCCCCACCCTCCCCCCCACCACCATCACACATCCTCGTTGCTAATGTCTCACCATCACAACCCACCCATCCCAACACCAAACCCTGCATGCCACCACAAACCATCGACAGCCATCACCTAAGCATGCTCACTGCACATACACATCTACCCCACAAACCGCCGTCACAACAGCCCCCACAAAGGAATGCCAGCACTGGGGTACACGGGCACCCACCCATTGCACGCTATGGCACACGCAGAAGCAATAACCATACTCTTATACCCCTGCAGGACCCGAACGCCACCACACCGCCCAGGAGGGTCCAGAAATGTCCATCCCACCCCCAGAAGAGGCCCCCAGTGATGACAGCAGCTCTGTCTCCCTGGACCCAGATGACCAGCCCGGCCCATCGGGGACCTCGGGACAGTCGGTTCCCCTCAGACAACCACAGGCTACAGCAGACCTACCCCCCTCTGGGAACACCAGCACAGCACCCACCCAGCGGGCCCATGCCTCTGTCTTCAGGACACGTCAATCAGCTGTGTGTCCACCACTACAGGGCACCCAGGTGAACCCACCACCCCAACAACAACAGGGACCTGGGGGCAGTGGTAGTGGGCACACGGTCCAGGGGACAGAGGCCCAGGGAAACAGGGGAATTGGGAGGGCTGCTGTGCGACAGGGGGGGGACAGGCCCAGGGAACCCACTCTCCACGAGGCCCTCACCTCCATCATGGGAGCATACCACCACTCCCAGGAGACGATGGCGACGGTGCTGGCCAGGTTCCAGGAGATCCAGGTACTGCAGGAGGATCAGTTTATGGGGTTCAGGGAAGAACTGAGAAACATTAGTTCCGCAATGGGCACCATCGTTGTGGCTCTCAACCAGATTGTCACCACATTGCAGGACCATGTGGCACCACAAAGGGCCCCTGTCACTAGCATGGACCAGGAACAGCCTACCACCTCCGCCGGCACTAGTGGACAGGCGGCCCCGACACAGCAACAACCTGCCACCAGAACCCCACCTCCTGCAGAAGAAGAACCACCCTGCAAGCGGGGCCTGAGATCTAGGAAGAAGACAGAGTAGGATGCCAAGAACCCCGCCAGGAAAGGATACCCCCTGATGTCATCCCAGTGTCCCACATTGTCACCCTGTCCAACCTTAAACTGCCCCTGCTCCACCTTCCACAGGCATATGGACAATGCACCTGTGAGACTGAGAATCTGGACTCTGCCATGGACATTCCTCCACCATCACCCATCACGATTTTCAACCATGTCCCAAAATTGAGCACTTTAATAAACACACTTATTGCACACAAATAATCTGGAGTCAGCCTGTTTTTTTTAAAATATGTATTAGACATAAACGTGCAAAAATGACCAGTTACATTGTGATGACAACATACCACTGTCACACAGCTGTAGTCCATGGGCAAACAAAGCAGAGGTCATGCAGTGGGGCCCAAAGCTCTGAAATTGGAAGGGAAAGTCACAACTCTGTTAGCATCCACTGGGTGAAAAGGACAGACAGTAGAGAGGCAGGAGACTGTAAGTAAATGTAAAATGCCGGTGTTGATTCTTACCTGTGTGTTATTGAAAATACTGCTGTATCACTGTGTCCCTGTTGTCTGTGTCGTCCTCTTCGTCTTCCTCCTCTTCACTCTCCGCAGGCTCCACAGCTGCTACAACACCACCATCTGGACCATCCTCCTGCAGAAAAGGCACCTGGCGTCGCAATGCCAGGTTGTGAAGCATACAGCAGGCCACGATGATCTGGCACACCTTCTTTGGTGAGTACATTAGGGATCCACCTGTCATATGCAGGCACCTAAACCTGGCCTTCAGGAGGCCGAAGGTTCTTTCTATAATCCTCCTAGTTCACCCATGGGCCTCATTGTAGCGTTCCTCTGCCCTTGTCCTGGGATTCCTCACTGGGGTCAGTAACCACGACAGGTTGGGGTAACCTGAGTCACCAATTAGCCACACACGGTGTCTCCGTAGTTGTTCCATCACATAAGGGATGCTGCTATTTCGCATGATGTACGCTTCATGCACTGACCCAGGGAACTTGGCATTTATATGGGAGATGTACTGGTCAGCCAAACGGACCACCTGGACATTCATGGAATGATAACTTTTTCTGTTCCTGTACACCTGTTCACTTTCACTGGGGGGTACCAAAGCGACATGTGTCCCATCAATGGCACCAATGATGTTGGGAATATGTCCAAGGGCAAAGAAATCACCCTTCACTGTAGGCAAATCCCCCACCTCAGGGAAAACGATGTATCTCCGCATGTGTTTGAGCAGGGCAGACAACACTGTGGACAACCCTGATTAAATGGCCACTGTTGTTTGAAATGACCCACTTGCTAAGAAATGGAGTACTGACAGCACCTGCACTAGAGGGGGGATCCCTGTGGGTTGGTGGATGGGTGACATCAGGTCTGCCTCCAGCTGGGCACACAGTTCATGTATAGTGGCTCGGTCAAGCCTGTATGTCAGAATGACATGTCGTTCCTCAATTGTCGACAGGTCCACCAGCGGTCTGTACACGAGAACATTCCTCCATCTCCTCGCAAGTCCCAGCGGACGGTGCCTAGGAAGGACAACAGCGAGCACAGAGTCAATCAACCCACAGGTAAGTTCCCACAGCTTGCACAGTACACGATTCTATATGCATTGAATGGCTTGTATGAGTGTCGATGCAAGGCCTAGGCATGTGTGACGCAGTAGAAAATAATGACGCAGTAGAAAATAAGCCATGTGGGCCCTTGAAATGGCGGCTGCCTGACCTGTGAAGTGCGACAATGGGATGTGAGGTCAATGCGCTGGCGTGGCACACAGTGGCGGTAGGCGGTCGAACATTGAACCCTATGCGTTTCAGGAGCCAATGACGAAGCGCGCCGGCGGTCGCGGTACGCACCGCCGCGGTACGCACCGCTGCGGACGTGACCGCCATTTTCTATCTGCTTAATCACTCGAGACCTGATCATCCACAGGAGAGGACCTATACTGCAAGTGCTGCTGTGACCTCGGTCTGGAAGATACAATGGCTGCTGCGACTGGGGAAAGGGCCCCTGCCTTCACTTCTGAAGAATTGGAGAAACTCGTGGATGGGGTCCTCCCCCAGTATGCGCTACTCTACGGTCCTCCAGACCAACAGGTAAGTACACTGGGAGCATGCTTTGGGGGCAATGCCTGTGTTGAGTCGGGTGGATGAAAGATGGTGGGGAGGGGAGCGATTGAGGCATGCATCAAACGACGGATGAGAGCATGTGCCACATGGCAAGGGTGGGGATGGGGGGCCACTCACATCGAGCATGCAGAAGGTGATGATTATTCTTCTCTCCCTGTACATGTCACGTAGGTCAGCGCCCACCAGAAAATCGACATTTGGCGTGCCATCGCCAAGGACGTCCGGACCCTGGGGGTCCACAACAGACAGGGCACCCACTGCCGCAAGAGGTGGAGGGACATCCGTCGCGGGAGCAGGAAGACCGCGGAGGCTCTGCTGGGGATGGCCTCCCAACGTAGGAGGGGTGCCAGTCGTCAATTGACCCCCCTGATGTCCCGGATCCTGGCGGTGGCCTACCCCGATTTGGATGGGCGCGTGAGGACATCACAGCAGACACAAGGGGGTGAGTACAAACACATTCTGATGACTTTGCGCGCAGTGGAGGCGCCTGGGTGGGGGAGGAGGGCTGTGGGTATCCCTAGGCCAGGGCGATTTCTGTAGGCTAGGCCCCTCCGTAAGGCATGGCCCTGTGCCCCCTCCCCCCACCTCTGTAGGGTGCCAAGTACAGCTATCCATGGCCCTGTGTCACCTATGTGTGCCGCAGTCATCCATAGGCTTGTAGGCCAAGTCCCAATGATTGAGTAGTGTACCCCAAGTGTGCGGCGTAGTGCAGGGGGCTTCTGTGTCTGTCCTCTCCGCCAACTGTGTTGCCAATGGATGCACTCAACATGTCTTCATTCCCCCCCCCCTTTTTTGCTGCTCTTCCTGTTCATGTGTGCATTAGCATCATCAGGCGGAGGAGAAGTGGCATCGGAGCACGAGGGAGCTGCATCTCACATGGCCCTGGAGGGCCATGCAACCGACTCAGAGATCACCAGTGAGACGGAGGGCGAGGGGAGCTCCACAACGGGGACACGTGGAGACATCAGCGACACAGACACGTCCTCGGAAGGGAGCTACATCCGTGCCCACCGCAACAACAGGTACAGCCGCCACCCAGCGCACCAGCTCCGCCCTCCCAGCAGCCCCTCTGCGATCGCCCCGTGCCCGCTCGCACACGAAGACAGGCATCTCCTTCGCCCCAGGCACCTCAGGCCCTGCCCCAGTTACCCCTGCTGCCCTCAGTGAGGAGGTCATTGACCTCCTCAGGACGCTCATTGTTGGGCAGTCTACCCTTTTGAATGCCATCCAGGGGGTAGAAAGGGAGGTGCACCGGAGCAATGCATACCTGGAGGGCATTCATTTGGGTCAGGCTGCCCATCAGCGATCGTTCAACGCTCTGGCCTCAGCACTGACGGCAGCCATTGTCCCTGTCTCCTGCCTCCCTCCTCCAACTTCCTCCACCCAGTCCCACTCCCCTGTTCCTCTGCCTATCCCAGACACACCTACAGACCAGCCTGCACACACCTCAACACCCAAGGGCAGCTCATCCAGACATAAGCACCACACATCACACAAGCATTCACACAAGTAACAGCCACATGCAGACATACCAACAGCCACTGCCTCCTCTCTGTGCCCCTCCTCCTCGTCTCCCTCCTCCCTCCCTGTGACGTCTCCACTCACACTTGCATGCACAACATCATCAGCCACTACGTCCATCACCAGCACACCCACCAGAACACTCCGCACACGTGCAGTCACCACCCCACTGCCATTTACACGTCCCCTGTGTCCTCTCCCAGTGTGTCTGTCACCCCCTCTTCCAAACCACACAAACGCAGGCAGCCACCCACCCAACAGCCATCCACCTCACGACAGCCTCCGTCACAAGCACCTGCACCCAAAGACACCACACTTGACTCTCCTACAACCACATCCTCTTCCTCCACTCCATCTCGTAAGAGTCCAATCAGCACCTCAGCCACCACAACCCCTGGACCTACAAGGTCCATAGTACAGGGATATTGGAGTCCACCACATTCAAGGGCAGCAACATCGTCCAGCAGTAAAGGGACAGCCAGCCCACCCCCTGGGAAGAAAACCAAGAAAGGCAAGGCCCGGCGTGAGAGGCCAGAGACGGCAGCCTCCAAAGGCACTACCCTGGCACCGTCAGGATGTGGGGTGCCACCTGGCACATCTACAAAGGGAGGCAAGGGCCACAGGGAACCACGGAAGGATGGCAAGGGCAGCACGGCTGACACGTCCGGCAGCAGGCGAGCTGCCCAGGAGGGCCCCGCCAGCCCCATTCCGGGTGTGAAGGAGGACACCCACGGGCCCGGGACTCCAGCACAGGAGGGCCCAGGAAGCGAGAAGTCAGATAGCGAGTGAACTCCATATATTGGCCGGATATGGTGCCCTGGAGACACATGTCAAGAACCGCTGAACAGGGCCCTTCAAGACAGGCACCGCTGATCAGGGCACCGCCGTGTCAAGAACCGCTGAACAGGGCCCTTCAAGACAAGCACCGCTGAACAGGGCCCTTCAAGACAAGCACCGCTGAAGAGGGCACCACCGTCTCAAGAACCGCTGAACAGGGCCCTTCAAGACAAGCACCGCTGAACAGGGCCCTTCAAGACAAGCACCGCTGAACAGGGCCCTTCAAGACAAGCACCGCTGAACAGGGCCCTTCAAGACAGGCACCGCTGAACAGGGCACCGCCATCTCAAGAACCGCTGAACAGGGCCCTTCAAGACAAGCACCGCTGAACAGGGCCCTTCAAGACAAGCACCGCTGAAGAGGGCACCACCGTCTCAAGAACCGCTGAACAGGGCCCTTCAAGACAAGCACCGCTGAACAGGGCCCTTCAAGACAAGCACCGCTGAACAGGGCCCTTCAAGACAAGCACCGCTGAACAGGGCCCTTCAAGACAGGCACCGCTGAACAGGGCACCGCCATCTCAAGAACCGCTGAACAGGGCCCTTCAAGACAAGCACCGCTGAACAGGGCCCCTCAAGACAAGCACCGCTGAACAGGGCACTTCCAGACAAGCACCGCTGAACAGGGCCCTTCAAGACAAGCACCGCTGAACAGGGCACCGCCGTCTCAAGAACCGCTGAACAGGGCCCTTCAAGACAAGCACCGCTGAACAGGGCCCTTCAAGACAAGCACCGCTGAACAGGGCCCTTCAAGACAGGCACCGCTGAACAGGGCACCGCCGTCTCAAGAACCGCTGAACAGGGCCCTTCAAGGCAAGCACCGCTGAACAGGGCCCTTCATCTCAAGCACCGCTCCACTGGGCCCTTCATCTCAAGCACCGCTCCGCTGGGCCCTTCATCTCAAGCACCGCTCCGCTGGGCCCTTCATCTCAAGCACCGCTCCGCTGGGCCCTTCATCTCAAGCACAGCTCCGCTGGGCACCGCCGTCTCAAGCACAGCTCCGGTGGGCACCGCCGTCTCAAGCACCGCTGGCCCATTGGCAGAAGGGGCAGGCCCGGATCTGTGTCAGGCAGGGCTGCACGATGCACTCTGGGCACCATGCCTCCTCCAGTACCAGTGGAGTCTGTAATCCACTTGAGAGACTGTGGCTTTGCACTCCCCAGGATGGCACAGTGGGCAAGCCACCCACTGTAGAGACTTGTGAGACTGTGGCTTTGCACTCCCCAGGATGGCACAGTGGGCAAGCCACCCACTGTAGAGACTTGTGAGACTGTGGCTTTGCACTCCCCAGGATGGCACAGTGGCCATGGAGGCCCCTCGTGGATCTGGCGTCGTGGACTCATGTGGCTGAGGTGCCTCCCCTTCCCTTCCCCCTGAGGTGCCTGTAGTTTTTCTATCTGATGCCCCTGCAGTGTTCTCTCCAATGGCTTTGGGTCTCCTGTGTGGGCTTTGCCCATGTGTTGAGGCCCATCGGCCCACGTACAATGACTGAAACCCAATTTGGACAGGACAATTTACATATGTGTATATAGTTATAGATGTTTGAAAAAAAGGTTTTACGTAGCCTTACAATATATTTGAATTTCATGATCATTTTATTTTGTCTTTGCATTCTTCCGGGGGGTTTGGGGGGTGTCACTCTGAGTTGTTGCTCTGCATTGATGTGTAGGTAGTTGTGGGTGAGGGTGGGTGTGTCGCGAATGTGTGTGCCCGTAATCTTTTCTCCTCCCCCCTCCCCTGTGTCGTAGGTGCAGTACTCACCGTTGTCTTCTGCGCCGGCGTTCGTGCTCCTGGTAGAGGAGCAGGTAGACAATAGCTGGTAGGATGTGTAGTTCTGGTTCCATGCTGTCCAGATTCCTCGTGGAGTGTGTAGAGGTGAGCGTTTTCCCGTTCGTAGTCTGTTTTCGCCGTGTTTTTATCAGCAGGGCTCCCGCCCCGGAAAAGGTGGCGGATTGGTGGGTTGTGATAGGGTGGGCGGTACATTGTCTCCCGCCTGTCTGTTGGCGTTGACCGCCGCGCTGTTTGTTTGTTCCGCCGTGGCAGTCGGAGTGTTAAAGTGGTGGTCTGTGTTGGCGGTTTCCGCCAGGGTCAGAATTCCATTTTTTGCACCGCCTGCCTGTTGGCGGGTTGGCCGCCGCTTTAACACCGACCGCCAGGGTTGGAATGACCCCCATAGTCTAATCTTGCCATTAGCCTTCTTGGCAATAACAATAGGAGCTAACCACTCTGTACCTTACACTTCTTCGATCACCCCTTGATCTTTTAATCTCGCTAGCTCAGCCTGAAGGTCACCCCTTACGGAGAAAGGGACACTCCAAACTTTACTGCAGAAAGGAACAGAACCAGGAAGCAACTTAATCTTGTGAGAATATCTTTTCATACAACCTAGTTTGTCACTGAAGAGACCACCAAAGTCACGATGAAGAGAAGTCACTAAATCAAAGCTTGCCAAGGCATTGCCCACTTCTCTAGCACATAGCTGTTCTTTAAGAATTATAGGGGGAGAACAGTTGGGGTCAAGCATGACACACAAATCCTTTTGATGCCACCAACTAATTGTGCTGTCCCCTTTTTTTTAAATATAGATCTTGCCAGAGACATAACGTTGATCAGACTCAAGTAAGCCTAGAAAGTAGCCATGTAACTATCAATTCTCCACCATATGCACACGGTCTGATTTCAGGTTTCAATAATTGGATTTTCCCTTTTAGATGTTCCTGAAAAAATTGGTTAGAAACTATTGTGATCTTGGCATCAGAATCAAAGAGCATCAAGGTCTTTGCCCCTTCCACCAAAACATAATCTAAAGGGCCCTTAACGCCACTGTCAGATACTTGCAAAACAATTTGACCACACTGGAAATCACCACCATCCTTACTCTCTTCCTTTGATTATCAACGGAGTTCACCATCTGTTTAGATTTCCGTTGATTACACAGAGACGAAAAATGACCCTTCTTCTTGCAAAACGAACAGGAACTGTTAATAGCTGGACACACCCTATCATTTTGCAAAATGCCCTTCTTTACCACACCTATAGCATCTTTTCTTTTTGGCGAGGTTCTGAGGGAACTCTTTACTGGTATCATTAAGACTTTTGAACTTACTGTCCTTTACCACAGAAACCTCATTAGAACTGTGCTTTCTCATGACTTCAACACACTTCAGGGAATGTTCAATTCTTTTCGCAAGGGAAATCACGTCATCCAGACGGGGATCATCCAACAACCACAACTCATCACGTACTTTGTCAACTTTACATCCTTGCATAAATTGATCATGAATTTATTCATCAAGAGATGAACCAAACTTGCATGAGGAGGCCAAATGTTTCAAGTCAGTAATATAGTTTTCAACAGTTTCCCCTTCAAACTGTAGTCTTTTACCAAAATAATACCTTTCTATTAGAGTGCTAACCTTAGGTAAATAATGCAAATCTAGTTTCCTAATACAAATTTCATATTCATTTAGATTGATAGCTTCACTGTCAGGGATGTCAGGGAGGTGATCAAAAACCTCTTGACCTTCCGTACCTAGACAGTGTAGCAATAGCGCAGTTCTCCTTTCAGTACTAAGTGATGTCCCACAAACTCTGGCATACCTCTCAAAAATCTTCTTCCATTTGCCCCAATTGATGGGTGGGATCACCCGGAGTGGAGAGAAAGAAAGGAGGAGCAGTAGAGTGGTGGTGAATGATAGTTGGATGCATAAGGAGTGAGTGAAGAAGGTGAAGAGTAAACTTAATTTTGATAAAAACAAACGCTGTGAAGAAAACTGTGATTAATGTTGATAATTGGGTTCTGATCAAGAACCCCCTCATGAAAAGGAAACTGTCTGGTCCTATGAAGGTTGTGAAACTATTTACCAATGCCATAAAAATGAATGATAATAGGATTTGGAACCTAAATAGAGTTGTCAAGTATTGTGGAGATCACAGTATCCTGAATAAAGATGGGATGCATAGGAATGACTTTGGTAATTCCTCGAAGAACACAGACTTGAGGAGATCCAAGGAAATTACTAAAGATTTGTCAAGAAGTTTGGGGGTGAGAAGATCGAACAGAACCTTCAAGTTTCCTTCGCATCTCAAGGATTATGATCTGATGTGAAGAGTTTATGTTTTAATTGTTTTTATGTTTTTTTTGCATTAAGGAAGGGAGATGTGTTATATTCATGTGTTTCTTAGAATGGTTGTGCGTTGGGTAAGAATGTTGGTGGATGGATTGTTGAGAGATTCTAGTGGAATGTAGGGACTGTTGGGGACGGTTGATGTCGGAGATGGAGGTTGGGATGTTTTCCCTCCCAAAGAACTTATACAATCTTCAATAAAAGCTGAGACTCGTACAATTAAATTTGCTCCCAGCGTTTACTTGGATGTACCGGTTTACAGCCGAAAATTCTATTTGGAAGCTGCAATAAGGTCTGTCGTTCAGGGAGGAACTATACTCATTATGATTTTTATTTGTCTCATAAATTGTCTTACTCAGTAAACTACCATCTGTTCGAGTAACATTTTTGAATTTTATTTTGCTCTAATGGTACTATTTTTTAAATTGTAATAATACCGCTCAATGCTTGATTATAAGAAATGGAGATTGATGTGTAAGGAGTGACTTGTTACATTTTAAAGAGATACTTTTGTGTATTGTCATGGTATGCTGGAAATGGTTCACAACATACACTACTGGGTTTTAAGGATTATAAGGAGTAGGGCTAAGAATGGATGTATTTATTTATTTAGCGATTTCTTAATTAGTTTATGTTTTTCATGCAAGAAAGCGGATGTTTCATGAACGGGAAGACAGATGAGGTGTTATGGGAGAAATGGTTAAGACAAGCTAGAGTAGGCGTGATACTATTGGGGCCTACTCAAAGAGGTATTTTGGAATAATTAAGTTAGTATTCTTTTTTTACAAACTATTAAATGCTCCTATGAATTGGTCCCAAAACATCGAAAATTAGTTTGTGTTAAGGGATTATTCAAATACAATCAGTACAAATAGAAAGGGCTGTGCCCTTTCAGCTCCTTTACTAATAGGAAGATTGATGTTTCCTGGCCGATTTTCAAAAGCATGTAAGAGTACGCAGGAGAGTACTCCTGTAGTACTACTTTCACTACCCATAAATGATTTTAGAATTGTCCTTAATGTGTAAAACAGGTTAGCGTTTATATGGTGACATCGAGTGGGCATAGATATGAGAAAGCTGAGGAATCTTTTCAGTCAGCAGAAAGGGTGGACAGTGCTATCACTAGAGTAAGGGTTTTAATTGTGCTGTATAAAGTGAGTGTAGCATCTCTAAAAAGGGGTGAGGCCTGTGTAACTAAAAGTGTGGCTTTAATATGTAAACACATTTTTTTTATTCCTTATAGTGCGCCACCCAACCAGTATTTTGGTGCAAGATTAAACCATCACATTTAAACAGGAACTAAGGGCCATATGTACGAACACATTTTCCCATAGACACAGAATGGGCAAAACTGCTTGCTACATCTGGCCCTAAATCGCATCCATAGATTACCTTACACTCTTTTACATTAATTGTACGGATATCGAGCAGTGTTATTTGCCAGTAACGTACATTAACATAGGGCCAAAATAATTAAATTACTAACGGATATGAGACCCGGCCCACTTAAAGCCCTGACTACAGTGCTATACGTAAAGGTCACAGTCCTGCCCAGTGCTGTGTAATTAATATCCGGTCTCAAGAGGATTTTAAGTTGGCCAGTACCAAAGATTGCTAGCCCGACAGGACAGTCTGTTGAGAACTTGGGCAAGTACAGTTTAGTGTCTGTGATGTGATAGTTAAAAGCAACATTAGTGGTGGCAGTGAGTGAGACTGGAAGGTTCGAGATAACCAGAGGGAAGTTGCAACAGACTGGAATTTTGGACTCACTACTCATCACAACGAAATGTCAATAGAGATACTTGCTTTTCTAGTATCATGGAGAGGATGAGGAGGGCGAGGACGGAAGCGTTTCTCGTTAACGGGAACAGATGCAGCAGTTAGACATATAGGGCCTGATTCTAACTTTGGAGGACGGTGTTAAACCGTCCCAAAAGTGGCGGATATACCACCTACCGTATTACGAGTTCCATAGGATATAATGGACTCGTAATACGGTAGGTGGTATATCCGCCACTTTTGGGACGGTTTAACACCGTCCTCCAAAGTTAGAATCAGGCCCATAGAGATGTAATAGAAGAAAGGAACGTTAGAAATAAAAGATGCTTGAACCGCACAAAACTTCAAACAAGGAAACAAGAGAAATGAGCGAACTAAAGGAAAGGTTAAAGTTCATTATTGACAATTAAGTACATACAATGAATGCAGAGTAATTAAAAGAAGACAAGCGCAAATGACAACTAGAGCAAATAAAAGCAATACTTTTCCTCGAGGAATTATCAATTTTAAGAGACCTGCTTGTGAAAGGAATACAAATACAAGAGAGAGAGAGACAGACACACTCAGTCTCTGTCTCTCTCTTTGTTAAACGCTAGAGAAAAGTCTGTCACGCAGCAGGCGCAGATCTTAGTAACGTGCTGTGTACAACGTGAAATCTGCCAGTGCTCACTGGATGGAATATGTCTCCAGCACGTGCATTGGAAAAATACAATGGTAAATCAAAGCACATCTTTCATCTAGACGCTTTTCCACACACCGCCATCTGCGTATTATTATTCTTATTATCCCCATTAGGTCGCCTTTCCTTTGTTTGCAAGTACAGAAAGGGAAGTGCTGAAGGAAGCACAACTAAGACAGACAAAAGGGTGAAATGGCTGAGACAAAGATGATATCACGTCGAGACAAATTACAGAAGTGCTGTGTCTAAATGTGCTGCAGCAATAACCGCTTTACAACAGCCATAGCAGCAGGGTTGCTATGTGCCTCGTGCTTACACGAACTGCATGTAAAGCAGACGGGCTGAGGATGAAGATCTGGTAATCAGGTCACACATAACCAGGTTCCCAGCAGTTCCTCTGACAGCTAGCTTCTAGCCCCCCTGCAGGCCCTTCTGCTCACACGCAGAGCACATCTGAAAAAGAAGTCATTAGAAGTGACAGGGAGCTGCAAACTTGAGGGCAGAGCTCCATCCTGCAGCCTGCCAGCACGCAGGATTTTCACCAATCGAGCAAGAGCCACACGTGTACTCTGCAGGGGCTGCGAGCTCCTGAAGGCATTTCAGGAGCAATGTAAAATCCAACGATGTGCTTCTAAAACACGTTCCCTTTCGCACTGGAAACAACATATATTTATTTCTAAAACAACACAATCATTTTCAGGAGAGTAACTATCATGACATCTTTGAACGTTGGAGTGACGTAGCGTATGCTATTAGTACTATTTGTGTACATTAACATTTTTCTATACGTTTGGCACCACATCACGCTGCTTTATAATACACGGTACCTGCCTTACTAGAGTTCCAATGGTTCTGTCACGGACTAGGCTATTACAACATAGATGTGTGCGTCGCAGTCTGCCTCGGGGTTTTCTAGAGCAAACAAGCTAAAGCTCATTTAGGTTTAACATGAAAAACTAAGGGCCATATTTAAGAAAAGTTTGAGCTGTATTTGCTTCACTTTTTTATGCAAAAGTGGTGCTAACCTAGCAACATATATATATTTTGTCGCTAGACCTGTCTAATGACAAAATTTCAGAGTTAGCGTAATTTTTTGGGAGCTGCACCTCACCTTGCGTCATTGTGCGACAATGATATGCAAGGTCGGCGGTCCCTTCCAAAAAATGACACTACCCCTACAACTCCATATTAACACCCTGATGCTAAAACGACACACATGAAGGAACCGGTCCAAAACAAATGATGCAAAGTCCGATTAACGTCAAATTTAAACGCCTGGTCAGACCGGCGCTAAAATGAGACCTACACACCTCTTCTTAGGGAAAACACACAGAAGCAGCATTGGCAACCTCCTGGACAACATGGAACTGTTAATGCTCTAGCTTGACACACGCTGCAGACAACAGTGATGACAACAGGTCCCTCCAGCACCACCGCAGCAACCCCAAGCCCCACCACAGCAGCCACAAAGGCAGCACAGAAGGCAAGAGAGGATATTTCAACTGGGCACAACCATCCTTGCACTCAGGGAACAAAATGTAATCAGAGCCGACTATCTGAAGCAGGAATCCATTGTACGTCCGCTGCACCACATTGCGCCAGACATCACTGCAAAAGTAGCAACTCCAACAACTATTCCACGCATGATCAAACTCCTGGCTGTCCTCTATATGCTGGCGTCAGGCTCATTCCAGACAACGGGCGCACAAGTGGCTGGTATCTCCCAGGCAACCTTCTCAGTATTCCTATCAAAGGTTCTGGACGTAATCATCTGCCTCACATCTCATCACATCTGCTTCCCCAACACCCAGCAACTGCAGCAGGAGACCCAGAAAGGTTTCTACCAAATTGCTGGGCTCTCGCGTGTGCTGGGTGCAATGGACTGCACCCATGTCCAACATGTGCCACCTGCTGCAACTGAACACCTCTACAGGAACTACAACCACACCCATTTCGATAAATGTGCAGGCCATTGTGCACCACAGTGGGCTCTTTACAAACATCCTAGCCAAATATCCCATCAGCATCCATGATGCCTATATATTGCAGCATTCCACCATCAATGAGCGGTTCCAGGATGGGCAATAAGGTAATCATCTACTCGTAGGTAAGCCACCATACCAATCAGTATACACACAACACACCAACCTAGTAGGACAAACAATAAATACACCACACGAAACACACATGGACAGGGAAACACAGATGTAGAGACAACAACACATATGCCACATGCCACACTAAACGGCATACATATCACACAACACACACATACACCCATATGTACATAATATAGGCACAACCTGACTGGCACACCACGTGAAGGACAGCTGGCGCATACAGATGCTGGGCACAAACCACTACAAGTGTCCAATGGTTGACAACTAAATACAGACCCCACACATATAACACCTAACAATGAATAGCTCAGCTATGTAAATGGCATTGGGCATGTCAATTTACAGAAAGTCACATATAGGCACAGCCCCACATTTGTCATGGTGTCAAAGCCTCTGGAAGCATCAATACCAAATGCCATCCAAGTGTTGCCATTACCAACTACATATCACCCAAACATACCAGACGTACCCGTTGTGTGCACTTTCACCTTTCTGGTGCATTGTGCTGCACACATAGGAATACAACATCACAAGCCATGAAAGACCATGGGGGAGATTAATGAAAAGTGGCACAGCACCTAGTCCAGTGCCACTTTACTTGCACCGCTTAGTGCCCCGTAACACCACCATGTGATACAAGAAACGGCACACCATGGTGCAGGGTAGGTGCAATACTGAAAAGATAATGGAACCCATAGTAGGACTCTTTAGAAGTATTGGAACATACCTGACCTTTCATGCACCATATATAGGGACCCATTCAAAACTATGGTGTGCCCCTACTAATGACTGCTCTGTGCAGGTTTTGAAAGTGTCTGTGACAAATCATGTCTAGGAACCTTATATATTCCTTTGCTCCGATTTTGCAGCTCCTCCAATTGCGTGAATCTCACCCTTGTACACATGATGGTTGGCACAGGCATAATATGCCACAAGGGGTCGCTAAATGTCGCACTGCATGCGTAGTGCCACATCGTTACATGGAGGCCTGAGTTTGGCCTTGTAGGGCTACTATGGTGTCAATACAAATCACAACATTGTGGTGCAAGCAAGGAGGTGGTAGGTTCCACTAACAATAGGACACTAACAATAGGACACAGTCACAAATATGGAGAACACAACACATATTTTGCATGGTTGAACTATCAGTCCAGATCTAATGCGATCGGCAGGTCCCTGAGCCACAACCCATTATGGTAATGTCCTTCAACACACACCGATTAAACTATTCCACAAAACAGGAACACACAATACCTGAAGCAAGTCTGAGTCACCACTCCATCTAAAAGTAACATCTGCCATGGCACCTTCAAAACCACAAATATGCATGACCAACACATGTTCTCCCATTCCTTTGCAGCCTACCAAGGTTACAGCATCCAGCCATGGGTGATGATTCCTTTTGGCAACCCCACAACAGTGGAAGAGCGGGCATGTTCCCAATGAGGAGGAGGATGTCAATGGTGCAGCACAGTGGAGTGGAACAACAAAACACTGCAGCTGGAGTTCGCAGGAGACAGCAAATTGTATACAACTTCTACACCTACACACTGTACAACTAATATTACCTTGTAAATATCACAAATAAATCACTTTGCACCAGAATGTCCATGGTGTACTCATTCGCTACTAACTATACCATTGAAATGTTGCTCACACCTCAGAGAGCAGGAAAGAAACATAACAATTACAAAGATGATTGGAACATAGGTTGTGATGTAAGAGGGTCTAGCGTATCTGTGCCACACATCAGTTTCACATAACTCACCTTCATGTGGCTCTCAAAGGCCTAAATCCACATACCAGAAAAACCAAGTGGCATTAAGTAGGGATGGTGTTAATTCCTACCCCTTTCCCTACATCATCCCCACGCCAGGCAAGATGTATGCAAGGAGGGGGCTTACATACGGGAGGGCCTGTTTCCAAGTTGTTTCCAAGTTGTGTAAATGAAAATAAAGGACTAAACTATGTCACATCTCAGGCGGATAGCTCTAACACCACCACTGAGCACGTGTGACAAGGGGAAACACCATTGGTAGCAATGGACCTTCATGGAATGTTCAGGGTTAGGAACAAACGTTTGAGCCTAACCCTCCTCTGTACATCAATGGCATTATGTACAGTCATCGCTATTGGCCCCAACCCTGCCACATGGTGTGCTGCATCTCAAATATAGCTCACACATGTTGGGTGTGGAGTGCACTAAGGGTTGCTAGACAATGAAGCAGCAAAGGGTGCTGATCCACTCTCCACATAGATGCCCCATAGCCAGGAACTAACAATAAAATGGAAAATGCACCACCGCATGAATGTGTGGGTGGAACGTAGTCAGAGTCTGTAGCACTTCCTCTGTACATTCTAACACACATATTGCACAATTCTCCTGTCTTGACACATGTCTGCAGCTAATCTGGATATGCAAGTGAAGACTGATGTACGAGTGTATGACTTGGGTAGGAAAGGGTTAGCAATTGCCTACAATGGTTGATATATGTCAGCAAGGTAACCCAATATGGTCTGTATGATACCATCACACACCACATATGAAAACACACCTCCCATTGACACTAATGTGCTTGACCAAGAGAAAGTCACCTTTTGGGACAAAATCCCTAAAATGTCTAGGTCTCCAACATGCCAATCCGGTTTGGGATATGCATGTAAGCCTAGCAATGTCCACACATGTCACAGACCTAACCTAAATTGCATAGGTGAAGAAGGAGACAGATATGTTGCTTGTGGCAAATCTAAAATCCAGAGCTGAGATTTTTTCACACACTAACAAGATACACTTTTGGTGACAGTGAGATAGGTTGTGGGATGCAGATGTGAGTGCATCCTCATGTACACCATAGGATGTGGCTGAACAGCTGAGAGTCCACCACAGACACTTGGAAATACAACATAGGGAGGTCACTTGGAGACTACACAAGTGCTGTGGCTGATGTACTCTCATGTGTGTGTGTAAATCATGTAATCTCGCAAAGCCTGGAAATGAAAGGGAAACTATCACATAGCCAGTAGTAGAAGATGTGTACGTCTTCAAATTACACAAGTCACATGTAGCATCCTGTCCAGGTATGACCAGACAATGTTGCAGTAGATGTGTACAAAGTGTAAGTAACCTAATGAATGCCAGCAATGTAGGGCCATATCTATTCTAGACAAGATATGCTGTTAATGTTGGAGAAGCTTCATACAGAGACCAACACTGACTGTGCAACAAAACAATGTTGCCATGTGATCACCTGACATATGTTCTGTCAGCCCATGCAAATGATGAGACACGTCCTACATGTACAAGCAGCCAGTCCCTTGCCACGATAGGACAAGCCTGACATCAAGTAGCCCAGAGGAAATATAAAACCCTAGGCCATGTGATCACATTTATACAGGTGTCTGTCTGTAGGGGACTGTGCATTTCTCTACTGAAGATCTATCATGTTAAGGGTAGATCCCATTCCAACACCCCCTAACTCCTATGCAGAGGCTACATTGACTCTTGACACAGTCAGGGGCCTGATGCACGTGCACAGTAGACTGAGCTGAGTGAAGCACTGTCATCCTGCATCACAACATACAACCATGGGTATGTGTGGGCACAAAAAGACCTACAGTAGCAAAGATGACTAGGGGGCCATCATTGCCTGACTGCAGCCCTGCTACACAGTCACATGCCATTGTATGTGACAGCTATAACAAACATGTTGTGGTTGATTTTATGTACCTAGTTTGTCCCTTGCTCAAATATGTCTGATTTCTTAGCACACATGTACCACTCCAATGGTACAGGCCCAGTTTTGTGTATTGGAGTCTGCATAAAAGTAAACTTACCACTAATGAAAATGCATTTGTATCACATTGTTAGACTTTTCATCCTTTGAGTGGTCTCCCTTAACCTTTTACCTCTGTTTCCCAGGTTGTTGATGTGTGATGGACTCTGATTTTGCTGTTTTTGTTACTCTAGGCACTTTACGACTGCTAACCAGTGCTAAAGTGCAAGTGCTCCTTTACAAAATGTATATGTAATTGGCTTATCCATGATTGGCATATTTGATTTATTAGTAAGTCCCTAGTACAGTGCACTAGAGATGCCCAGGGCCTATAAATCAAATGCTACTAGTGGGCCTGCAGCACTGGTTTTGCCACCCACGTAAGTAGCTCTGTAATCATGTCTTAGACCTGCCACTGCAGTGTCTGTGTGTGCAGTTTTTAACTGTAAATTTGACTTGGCAAGAGTACCCACTTGCCAGGCCTAAACCTTCCCTTTTCTTACATGTAAGATACCCCTAAGGTAGGCCCCAGGTAGCCCCAAGGGCAGGGTGCAGTGTATGGTTAAGGCAGGACATATAGTAATGTGTTTTATATGTCCTGACAGTGAAATATTACTAAATTCGTTTTTCACTGTTGCAAAGGCCTGTCCCTCTAATAGGTTAAGATGGGGGCTTCCTTTAAATCTGATTAAACTTTAGATTCCCTTTGGGAGCAAATGGACATGTGGAGTTTGGGGTCTCTGAGCTCACAATTAAAAAATACACCTTTTAGTAAAGTTGATTTTAAGATTGTGTGTTTGAAAATGCCACTTTTAGAAAGTGAGCATTTTCTTGCTTATACCATTTCTGTGACTCTGCCGGTTTGAGGATTCCCTGTCTGGGTCAGTTTGTCAGTTGGGCTGGTTGCACCTCACACTAGACAGTGACACAAAGGGAGCTGGGGTGTAGTCTGCATTTCCTGATGAGCCATCTGTGCTAGGAGGGAGGGGAGGAGTGGTCACTCACACCTGAAAGGGCTGTGCCTGCCCTCACACAATGCAGTCTCCAACCCCATGGTGTGTGTCTGGGACCTGGCCTTGGCAAGGCAGAATTTCACAAACAAGAGACACTTTGCTTTGAAGTAGGCCTGCTTCAAAGGTCAAAATGGGTATAAAAAGGGCACCCAAAACCACAGACTTTAGAACACTTCTGGAAACCAGGAGGAACCGCTGCCTGGAGAAGAGCTGAAGAGCTGAGGAAGAAGAGCTGCCCTGCCTGTGACTGTGCTTTGTGGAGATCCTGTAGTTGCTGCTTCTGCCAGAGTAAGAGGACAAAGACTGGACTTCTTGTGCCTTCCATCTTGTGAAGATCTCCAAGGACTTGATTTAGAGCTTGCCTCCTGTTGTTTGAAGTTTCAGGGACAACAAAGACTTCTCTCTGCCAGCACCTGGAGTCTCTGGGGAGACTCCTACTCTGCCAAGTGGTGCCCATCCAGTTCCTGGGGCCCTGAAAGGAGAAGCTGGCAGCTTAAAAGGAAGAAATCCACACACAGAACGTTGTGCAGGAAAAAGATCAACGCAACTCCGATCTGCGGCAGAAAATTTGCTGCGCCGCCAGCTTCACGTCTGAAAATCGACACTCAACTGCAACGCGACCGAGGAATCGACGCACTGACCTGGAGAAATGACGCGCAGCATATCACTGATGGAGGCTGGTTGGATTGCAACCCGCTCTGCGTGTTTTTCAGATCATTGTGCAGATGGATTTCCGATGGAAGTACCGCTGGGCATGTAAAAACAACGCAAGGTCTGTCCGGACCCAAGAGTGCTGACCGGTTCAAAGCATCGCTCTCCTGCAGAGAGAAGAAATGACGCGCCCGACCCGACGAAAGGAGAAACAACGCAAGGTCTCGCCTGTGAGTGAAATCGACACATCACATGCCCTTTTTGACACACACCCGCCCGTGAGCGGTTATTTTTGATGCACCCAAGGCACATTTTCACACTAACAGGGTTAGTGTGTGTTTAAAACTACATGAAGACTCTTTTTTGCTTTTTAATTGATAACTTGACTTGTGTATCATGGATTCTTGTCGTTTTGGTCTTGTTTTTTTCAGATAAATATTCTCTATTTTTCTAAACCTGGGTTTTGTCATTTTGTAGTGTTTTCATTAAGTTACTGTGTGTGTTGGTACAAATACGTTACACCTACTTTTAAGCCTACTGCTTGTGCCAAGCTACCAAGGTGGTAAGCACGGGTTAGCTGAATGTGATTCTCTTTTACCCTGACCAGAGTGAGGGTCCTTGCTTGGACAGGGGGTAACCTGACTGCCAACCAAAGACCCAATTTCTAACACACATGATCATTGATAGACTTAAAAGACCTTCAGATGTGTTCCCACATATGGTACATAGGTGGCATTGGTATGAATACACAGCCATTTAACAATGTCCAACATGTGTCCATGCAGGAAGATAGATTTGTGAGGGTTTTATATCCCATGAACACACTGCTGTGACATTCTTTACACATATGACACTACACATGTCCACACACATCACATACCAACCTTAATTGACACATGTGGGTACACCCCCTCCTGCATCATAGATCCCTGGGGATCCATATGTTATGCGTGTAATATACCATCATGAACTTGAAACATGCAACACACCACAGTGTGGACACACATGCACTCACATTGCCATGGTTTATGTGAAATTGACCCAGCTGTAGTCCACTGCATCCTCAGAGTATGATCGGTCAAGGATATCACATGCATGACCATGTATTGGACATAGCCCATCTTATGTATTGTGTTGTTGTCAAACGTACATTTGCAAATCAGTCATGATAATGTGGTAGACCCACAAACAAGTGTAGCATCACATATGTACACTTCTAGTACACATGTGGAAACATGTATATGGACAAAGTCTACACCACACATGCACATATGCAAACAGTTTCAGTCATCGCATGCATCACACACACATACAAACATATGGTACCATCTTCTAATGTTACTGTTACAATAAGAACACACATGCACACACAGGTAGCCATACCATGCTGGCTACGTATATGCAAACCCCCTGTGACATGGTATATGAATCTGGGTGCACTGTCAGCCTTTCAAACAAAATCCATGCATTCCCGTTAAGCGTAATTTTTTTTTTACACAAGCGGCAATATTCCATACCACGCTATTCCAAAAAATAAGCCTAACCCCTGCATGTCAATTGCAAGTCCACAGGCTTGGTCAGCCTTCACGGGAAGGAATACCACGCATGACTGTCATGCGGCAACTATTTTGAAGCAAACACCAATACTTCATACTTAGCTAGGTAAAAAAATGATGCCTGGCCCTTGCATGTCAATTGCAAGTCCACAGGCCTTGTCAGCCTCAATGGGAAAAAAAATCAATGCATGAACGTCATGTGTAAAAAAAACAACGCTTATCAGTAAATATGACACGCACACCCAGAAAGTGATGAACCTGGACCTCCTTGCTGCATACATGGTACAGTGATTTCACTTTCATTTTCACTTTACAGTTGTTTTGTCTGTGATAGTGAGAGGGTGTGTGGAGCTGGTGCTGGCCGAGGAGTGGTAGATTTGGAGAGTTTTGTGCTGTTGCGTCCTGTTGCTGTTCAGTGCATTTTGTCTTTTTCCTTGGTCTTGTGTAGTGTTTTTGTCCTGTGATTGTAATTGTATTGGGGGGTGTTTGTCTTGGGGTAACATAGTGTATTGTGGTATTTGGGGTTAGATGGGGTAGTTATTTATAATTCTTTGGGGCTCTTTCATTTGCAGTTAAGTTAAAATGCAAAATGTCTTGGAAAAGGAGAGCAACTAGGATGAGTGGAGATGAACTGGGAGGGTTCATCTGGCTGGTGAAACATTACCTTCCCATGATGTTAACTTTGGGTAGTCGGGTCATACAAAGCTACCCACAGAGGCAGGGAGACTGCAGTGGGGCAAGGTGCTCCACCACCTGCGCAGGATTTATGGAGTTGTGCACCCTGACCACCAGATTAAACACCGTTGGGCAGACCTCATTGCAAGGGAGCTAGAGCTACTGAATCATCTGGGGATTCAGATTGATGGACCAGTTGGTAAGTACTCCATCTGCATTACAAAATCCTCATTTGCATGTGTATGACAGGTAGAGATAAGGTTGACTGCAGCATGTTTCGCCAAGGGTCAGGACAGGAAGTTTGGGGCTGATTTAAGAGGCCCTCGCACCACCTTAGTGCCACCATAGTGAAAAATGTTTTATGCTAAGGCATCACTTAAGTGGCAATTTCCCCACGTGGTATTTACAAAGTAGCACAATGCATGCATAGTGCCACTTTGTTAACCCTTGCGCAACATTATGCCTGTGCCAGACATAATGTATGCAAGGGATGAGTTCCCCCATTAGAGGGAGGCCACAAAAACTGGGCAGGGAAATCTTCAAGATTTTCTTGTGCCATTTTTTTCAGCATTGCCATTAAATTTGTTGGCCCCCTAGGTACTCTGCAGGAGTTGCTCCAATATTTTGGTGCTACTCCTGCAGAGTACATCAATAGCTTTAAAATAAAATGAATCCATTGCCCCCTACCCTGCGACATGCTGTGCTGTATATTGAATACAAAAAGAACAGATGATGGACAGAATGCAGAGCAAATTAAACATTCACCCCCAGTCACAAAGATCTGGGTTTAATCCATTGTATTTTGAATACGGCGCCCACATGGAGGCGGAAAGGGGCGCAAGGAAAGAGGTACTGCACTAGGTGCAGTGCCACTTTTCTTAAATTGTGTCTTTAGGCAACGGCATTTAAGGGAGCTTAGCTATGCACCGGATCAAGGCTACTTGCACATTCCTCTTTGTGCACATTGTGTATCACATTCAGCCCATAAAGTGTCAAATAGCATACACACATGTGCCTATTTTGTACCACAGGCATCTGCACCAGCACTGGCACATTACTCAGCAGCCTGCGAAAACACCACAGTGCAAGTATATCTGTGTTGAGGAGAGTGTCTATGTGCAGGTTGGTATTCCTTCCTGGACATAAACAGTCTATAATGGTGACAATGACTGCCCACATAGAGGTGGCAAGACATCGGTAATGTTATTCTGTTTTGTTGCAGGAAAGGAAAACTATGTTCACATAAGGAAACATCCATGGCATTTTAGCTCTACTGTGTGTGCCTTCTAATGGCGCACACACATAAGAGGTAAAACACAAGGATGTATGAATGTATTCCTCAGCACTTTGCTATGCTCACACCAACCCTGGGCAGTTGTTAGTCTTTGGCACTGATCATGAATTAGATGTTTTCAACATCTGGGGCAGCATAAAGAGCAATGGATGTTACAATAGGGCGGCCACTGAAACAACCACAGCATGCCCCTCTGATGAAGAATACTGTGTCATGCTGCCCCATAGGTACATGGAAGAGTTATGCTACGGAAAGCTGCATAACAAATCTATGTACATATGGTGCAGTGAAATGCACCTCAGGAGCATCAGGGAAAGTGACGCCTTGGTGGTGCCAGGGCCTCCATAATCTGGCTCTTTGTTTTACAGACAGGATTTTAAGTTTTGGCAGTTGTTGTGTCCCACCACTCAATTGACTTGCTTACTCAGCTTAACAATTTGATTGTGTAACAGTTGTCCATGCACAGAAATGTTCAAAAATCACTAAGCTATGTCTTCCTGTCTTGTCTTGCAGGTGGCCTCCACCCTTCACCATTGGAAAAGTGTCCCTATTTGAAAGCCCTGATGCAGCCAGTAAGTGTCACCTTGTGCATCACGTGTCATTCCAGGGTTTTGTGTGAAAAGGTATGATGAGTGCAATGCAATGATAAAACGCATTGTGTGACCAATGAGATGAAGTCGTTTGAGTTAGGATATGGATGGAGAATTAGTTGAATTTTTGCACAAGTGCCAAAATGTGTAGTGCTATGCAATTGTGGGTGTTATGAAAAGGAAAGCATTCCTGCATACACAGTGATGTCAGTCAAGGTATGTGTCAGAGGTGCTGTTTATCTGAATAGCATGCTGGTTGCCAACATATTTGTCACAGCACTTTTTATAGCATTGTGTGCCACACGTAGCTTTCAGTTACTCAGGAAATGGTACAGATGAAGAACATGGGTTGAGGTCTTCAGGGGGCTAAGATAGGGGACACTTGCACCACCAGTGCCTTGCTACCCTTCAGATTTTAAGTGAGGCAGCGGCCATGCAAGGGCCTAATTGTGCTGGCCAACAGTCAGTTGAGTACACAGTGAGAATACAACTCTTCTCCAAATGGGTGTGGGACATGTCTACGGTTTGTAGCAAACTAGGGGCCAGATGTAGGTAGGAAAAATTTAGCGCCTCGCAATTTCCGACTCGCTAAATGTAATGCAAGAAGAAAATGCAACTTCAATTTGCGACTCGCAAATGAAGTCACACCACAGATTGCGAGTCCGCTGTTTGCGAGGTCGCTTTTTACGACCGTGCTAAAAACGAACACGCAATTTGCGAGTGGGTGTCGGAAATTGCGACTGTGCTGGAAATTGAATGCAGGTGCAGCAGAATACTCTGGAAAACACTTCCTGGCTCATGATGATGACATCACAGCCAGGAAGTTTACAAATACACCTGGGAGGAGGGAGGACCACACCCATTTCAACAGCAGAACTGCAGACAGAGAGCACAGGAGCTACCATGGCTGATACACCAAGGAAGCACAAACTTACATTTGCAGAGAAAGAGCTGGAGGTGCTGACAGAGGAGTGCTGCCAGCACCATGACCAACTTTTTGGGAGGGCAGCCCTCACCGTACCAGAGGTGGAAAAGATAAAAATCTGGATGGACATCCAAGACAAAGTGAACTCCCTGGGTGTCAGCCACCGTAGCATTGATGAGTTAAAAAAACTGTGGTATGACCTGCGCTCCCGGACCAAGGAGAGGGTGGCTGAGCGGCTCCGGGAGATGAGTGGCACTGGAGGGGGACCGTCCACAATACCACCATCCACACCCCTGGAGGAAAGAGTTGAAGAGACCCTGGGGCCAGAGGCAGTGTGTGGGATGGGAGAGCTGGATACATCAGAGCCAGGACCATCAAAAGGTAAGTACCATGAGACATGCATGTACACTCAATTATGCCATACCCCCACCCACCTTGTACACAACCAAAATAGCTCAATTTCAGAGTAGCAAACACCTGCATGGTGCATTATGGGCAATGTAGTCAAGTAGGCAGTTGATAGGGAACAGTTTATTAGGAAGTTGATAACAGATGGCAGATACTGACAGTGTGTTCCCTATGTCCCACAGGTCTCCCACATGACACCACCGCCAACCAAAGTATCCAGGGGCCACAGGTTAGCCACCAGCCAACAGATGAGTCAGGACCAGCCACCACTGAGACCTGCACTACCAACACTCAGTCCCCTCATGATACACCAGTTGCCATACTGGTGTGTGATCCAGCACCTGGTCCCAGCCACAGTGCCACTGCAGAAGACTTGGAGCCTCCACTGCGTCGCAGGCGACATGTAATGGTACCACCAGAGCCGCAGGCAGAGTCAGGGGACGCCTCCTTGTCGCGTGCTGAGGCCGCACTCCTACGGTGTCAGCGCCTGCAAACACAGGAGATTAGGAGAATTTCAGGGGCACTGCGGCGAATGGAGCATAATCAAGCAGTGGCATGTAGCTTGTACACACGGAGTTGCAACAAAAGAACACACATGTAGGCGACCTTGCACTCTTCATGAGACAACTTGTGGCCGAACTCATAACTGAGAGAGAGGGTGCAAGGCGTCGTGACAGGCAGCTACTAAACCGGCTGGACCGCATGTCTGCATCAATTGTCAGGCTGGCTGTGAACACTATTGGCCTTTCTAGGCGTACGGTCAGCCTCCAAGTTGACATGGGCCACTTTGCCAGTGATGTGGCACGTGGACTGGGCCGTTTCAGCCAGGCTGTTGATATAATGGAGGCATGGCAGGTGGCCAGGGGCGCGGCTGACACGCCGCAAGACAGCGAGGAGGGCTCCACCATCAGCAGTGTCTCTGCCAGTGACACCAGGGTGTTGCGCAGTGGAAGCGCAAGGCAGGGCACTGTGACACCCCTGGTACCAGCCATGCTGGCCGAGGCCGGCGTAGGGTTTGAGCTCCACACTGTCCTGGGGTTGGGGCACATGAGGTCAATGTGTCCCATGCCAGGTGGACTTTTACAGCCCCTGAACTGTTGTCATTGTATATAGTTAATTTTTTGTTGCACAAATTAAAAACACTTGTTAGTTCCACTTCACACCTGGTCTCTTTGTGTGTGACATTAGTGAGTGTGGTGACAGTTAGCACGTACCTTCCAAAGTATTGGTTTGCAATATGTTCCCGTCTCAGTCTGCCTTGATTTGCAATGCTTTTATCCCCATGATGGCGATGTGGTAGCACTTGCTCTTCATCCTCCGAATCAGGGTCTTCAGGGGTGAGAGGTAGCCCACGTCTGGTGGCAATGTTGTGCAGTATAGCACATGCAACAACTATCTTGAAAGCTGTTATTGGGGTATACTGGAGGGCACCTCCACTTCTGTGGAGGCATCTGAATCTTGCCTTCAGCAGTCCAAAGGTCCTTTCTACAATGTTTCTGGTCCTCCTATGTGCGCTGTTGTATCACCTTTCTGTCTCATTGCTGGGTGTTAAGTACGGGGTGAGTATCCATGGTCGTAATGCATATGCACTGTCACCTGTTTGGCACAAAATGTACAGTGTTAGCTGTGCATAGATGGTATCCACATTGACCAGGGTGTATGTCTGCAAGGTGTGTTCAGCTATACCTGGGAGGTATCCATCTCCAAACTCCCCACGTTCTAGGCGTTGATGTATCCCACTGTGCCTGAAAATGTAGGAGTCATGTGTACTCCCTGGGAATTTGGCTACCATGTCAGTAATGACATAATGGGCATCACATACCACCTGGATGTTCAGTGAGTGGGTACACTTCCTATTGCGGAACAGATATTCCAGGTTTGCAGGAGGGCATATTTGTATATGTGTCCCGTCTACACACCCTATTACATGGGGGAAGTTGGCAATCCTGTAGAAATCAAATGCTGTTGATTTCTGCCTCATTCCTGGGTAGGTATATGTATCTGGACATGTGTGTGAGTAAGGCATCTAGGAATGCCCTGAAGAACCGTGAGAGTGAACTTTGGGATACCCCACCTGCCACGGCAATGACACCCTGATAGCTACCCGAGGCCAAGAGATGCATTGAGCATAGCACTTGCACATGTGTAGGGATGGCGCAGCCGCGCACAGTCTGGCGTTGTACCTGTGGATTGAGTAAATCTATTAAATCTAGTATTGCTGCACTGCTGAGTCTATATTTATCATAAATCTCCTCCTCTGTTTGTTGGAAAAGTATCTGCCTGGTTCTGTAAATCTTCTCCTGTCTCTGGCTCCTCCTCCTCCTCTGCTGTGCGGCGTGGACTCTCCTCCTCATTCCTATCCCATATATCTCCGCCATCTTGAGTAACCCAGGTGCCTTCTGGGTCTCCTTTTATACTTTGGTTCTGGTTACCACCTGCTCTGAGTTAGTGGTAAATTGGAAGCGCAAAATGGGCTTTTTGCGACTAGTCGCAATTTGCGAGTGGCTATTGCATATGGTTTGCGACTCGCAAATTGCAACTTCCTATTTGCGGGTCGAAAAATGGGGTCGCAAATTTTGCGAGTCGGTAATGGCTCGCGTCGCATTTTGCGAGTCGGAAATGGGATTTTTGCATCCCATTTCCGATTTTGCGGGGTCGCAAATTGCGATTCAGGCCATTTGCGACTCGCAAAAGTTTGCTACATCTGGCACTAGATGTGTGCAGATTTACCAGCATGGTCTATTCATCATGATATTTGTGAGTGATCTTGGTTACATGTGCATAAAATATGAACGCTGAGTGCATATCTGGTACTTAGGCGATGTTTGACATACATGTGCACAGGTAGTTCAATAAGTAGGAATACTGTAGCTGCACCCAGTGCAGTGCCAATCTTCCTGTGCCCCTGAGGCCACCCATACAGCCACCATGTATGCGCCTCATTTCACATTTTGCACAACACACCATAGGGTAGAGGGCAATCGGTACAAAATCTGTAGACAATATAGATGTACAGTTCAGACTTGGGGCAAACTATATGGACTCAAACTTTGAACTGTACATAGGGGCCCATTGTAAGCAATGGTGTGCCCCCTTATAACGTTTGCTATGAGCAGGTGTTAACCCAAGGACACATGAATGATGCATTGGCAAACCTTTGAACTGCTGATGCCAATTTTCCTGTTCGCCCTACCAGATGACCCCCACCTTGCATCGATGATGCCTGGCCAAGGCTTGATGTAGCACTAGGGGTGGCAAAGTGGTGGATTGCATACATTGCACTGCTTATTAACTATGGCACAGAGATTTGCGACTTGTTGGGCTACTTGATCCTCACTTGTATGATGACACAAATGTGGTGCAAGGATACCGTAGTTCACGTACCTCTGGGCCCTGGTGATCAACAATGGATATGCGTTAACCCAGTGACATGTACATTATACTATAGATGGCTGGTAGGAGGTTTAGCCATGATTTGGAGATTGACATTGTTGTGGAATGTGTGGTGCACAGCATGTGTCACATGAGGATGCTGTGTACATTGCATGTTTGTTCTACTTCTACCAAATGCTGTATCAGATGCCATGTTCTCCTCATGTTTCAGCTGCCACTATGACCACAGCAAAAAAACATGCATTTGAAAAAAGGGAAGACAGTTACTGCCACATCATGGAGGTACAGGCGGGGTACTAAAGGATGACCAAGAAGTATCAGCCAGAGAAATCTACTGGTGCATGGCTTAAATTTCCACAAAGGGGACCTCCGGGACAGGCCACAACTGTGCAGGCCAGATCAGGCACTAAATTTGGGGTCAAAGAGACATCCTCTGGTCCTACCCCCTCCACATTGTCTGTACCTCTCCCCACTCTGGCACTCAACAGCCACTTGCACCAGCCACATCTTCTACCTTTCAGGTGGACATGAGAAGGGACCTGGCTACCATGATGGCAAGATTGGATCATTTGGAGAAGGACAATGCCAGGAACTACAAGTTATTAAAGCACTATAAGAAAAAGCTGAAGAAGATGTAGACATCTTGTTGTTGCAGACCCTCCCAGTTGCTTCCTTTCTCTTGTTTTCTATTCTTATCTGTTGTAGCGGGCTTTAGGTTGGTAGTGATAGGTTAAATAGTTTAGGTTAGCTGTGAGTTAGTGTAAGTAGAGTGGGGGTGTTGCTTTTAGTAACTTTTTATTTTGGGGTTTGGTGAGGGTTATGTGTGTTTTTCTATGTTTGTAAAAAAAATGAAAAATTCAATAAAAAAACAAAAAATATATATTTTTTAGTTTAGGATTTAGCTTAGGGTAGTATGTGTGTAACCTTAGTGTATGCTGTCCTACTGGTATCTTGTCTCTTAAGGGGGTGGGGATACATTGTTTAGTGTGTGGCATTATATGTGTAAGAGAAGTTTAGATTAGGATAGATAGCTGTAGAGGAAAGTTAAGATTAGTTAGTATAGGTTAGTATAGCGAAAGGTAGTGTATAGGTTAGAATTTCATAAGGTGACCTTTCAATGTATGAAAAAATCCACTTAGTTTTAGACAATTATGTCTCCATATTGATTGAGTGTCTGGGTGTTCTCATGTGTGCACTGGCTAAGTTGGGAATGCTTTCTGTATGTGTATCCCCTATGACCAAGGAGCTGTCAGATTGGCTGAAATGAGACATCAGCTACTCAAATTATTTGTCATCCCCAGTTCCAGACATTCACCTTGTGTATGTATACAGAATCTTTTACATGCAAGTATGGAACTTCAACTGTCATTGCAGAGGTCTGTCAGAAATAATGTTGGAAAGTATGGCACATATTACATCAACTGATTTAGGGTATGTATCCTGGCACAGTGACAGCTGCCCATTACTGATAAAATGTACCTCTTCTGTTCCACAATCATTAGTCATACTGGTGCTGTCATCTGGGAAAATTCCTGACACTTGTTTCTGACCCACGCATGCCATATGCCACCTTGCATGGATATCTGTTCAATACATGTTTTGAAGGCTCTGTAAGTTGGTTGTAGCCCACAACACCATCAGTCACCTTATTCATGTTTCAGTTCTAGTGTGTTGCTTTCTGTTTGACTGTAAGCCACACATGTAAATAGGTTCAGTTCTCATTGACATAGCTTCACACAATGCACACATTTAGATGGGTTAATGGATCACAGTAAAAGTTGACATGATGTATACATGTGATTTATTTACATATGCAAATGTATATTCCTATGCAATACAATGTCCAATTCACACACCCCATGAGAGTCCAAGAGTCAGGGACATTTCATGACACATGGATAGGAGAAGTGTGCATTAGTGAGAAGGTGTCCGAATTGACAATAGGTAGGAATTGAGACAATGACATACCATATCAAAAAAAGTCAACAGTGGTTGCAGGAAGAGGGCACATTGCCAGCTGCCACAACACAGGCATGATCTTAAGGACTAAACTAAAGAGATAATGACCATGTGGCACACTGGTAGACTGGTGCCATTGGGTGGTTTTCTATGTGAATGTTGTTCCTTCTACATCTTCATTCTCTGATTTCTATGGGGCCTCCTGTGCTATGGGTGGTGCTGGTGCGGAGATTGAGGGGGCCACACACATACATCAGGGGATAGAGATGTGGAGTCAAAGGTTCCAGCAGCTGCCATTTGTGGGAAAACATAAGGCATCACTGCAACAACTCCTACCACTGTCCTCTGAAAGGTGATGTCTGGGTCATCGGAGTCCAAGGCTGTGGCAGGACGGGCTGGTGCTGTGTGTTGGTAGCTTGGTTGTTCATGTGGAGACCTCACAATGCAGTGTGTCCTCCCTGTGACTGGACGTGGTGTCTGGAGGAAACCTAGGATATCCTGGAGAGTCTGATCATTGATGGTCGGCAGCTGGTCATCCATGACATCTGTAAAATCGATAATAGGCAGGTCAGCAGGAGGTAAGGCATCCTACTCTGCAATGAGATAGTAAAATTTCAATCTTTTACTATGGTGGCTGTTGGCATGGTTCATCATTTACTTGACTCATTACAGAACCCAGGTTTTAGTTGTAAATTACGTGTTGCACTGTGCATCACACATCGGGCAACCTTTCAAGGTATTTATTGCATTGATTCCACACCGCTAACTTCCTTGCAGGCTCCTTTCCCTTTCCACTGACACCATGGTGACACTACATTTGTCTTCCTATTCACCATAGTCGACGTTACCACAGTAGTGTAATGTGTGCTGTCACTCTTTTGGAGCTATAATGCATTGGCACCATGAATGATGGCACTAGTGCAGAGAAGAACAGGTAGGTCCATTGCTTACAATGCTTGTGTTACATTGCCATCTGCCTTCAGCTGGCCCCACCCGTGCTATTTGGATGGGAATGTGCAACCATTATGGATTGTATGCCCCATTAGTTTGTCCCTCCCTACATTTAGGATATTTCCTTGCATACAGAATATCTGCCACAGGCATATTTTGGTGTAAGGATGTAGAATGTGGATCAATGCATGTATCTTGAAACTTTGTTGATGTGGCACAAGGGGAGTGTGCAGCTTGGATCCACATGGCAACTATTTGTATGGTGGTACAGTTGCATTACAGGCTAATGACACTGTGGCAGTTGTGCAACTTTGATGCCACTTGTTGCAGTTCTTACGCATGTAGGTGTCCCATTATGCAGAAACTAAACATTCACACAACACAGACAACCTTGTTACATGGTGAGATTGTAGCTACCTATATAGCAGAACAAATGATGGTCACAGACATACCCCATGTTTTGTATTAGTTCACTTTTGTGCCCGTTCCCAAATGACGCATGAAGGTGTGTGTGAGATGTTGTTGGTCCACCCTGTGTGGTTTGTATTCCACAGGTTGCATACCTAGGTCCTGATTTTTTCTCAAGTAGCACAGCCCAGTGCAGCAGCAATATAAGTCGCGTGGCGCTGCACCACTTTTGAAAAGCAGGGATGCACCATGTTTAATGGAATAGGGCACAACACTGTGTTTCCCGCAGCGCTTGTGCAGAGTTGTTCTCTGAATGGGTGCCTGCATTGAGGGGATTGATTGTTTATATGCAGGAAGGTGTCCCTTCATGCACATAAAATAGCGATTTTGGCAAGATGGCATTTCAATGTGTGCTGCAGGATGCAGCACAAATGATAAAGGCAATATCACAAGGAGGAAGGAAAGCTTTGTCTTGCTGCGCCATCCTGACACCACCGCTGGGGTGGTGTTGGCTTTAGTCACAATCTCAGATGAAAAGGTTGTGTTGGATCTGGGGAACCAACTATATGCAATGGGCGTTGTTGTGGCACAGCCAACGCCGCAGCCACAATAAATGCACGTCCTTTCCAGGCAATGTGCTGCATATGTACAAGGTGGTGCAAAGCCACAGTAAGTGGCTTATGACCACATTATGTATATGTCAGAATGCACTGCACCACTAGAGCATCACTACAAGTGTGGCTTGTGTTATGATTCTGGCCCTGTGTGTCCAGATACAACCCTTTAGCATGCATTGAGTGTCCTATGTGCCTCCCCCTTCTGCCATTTGTGAGATTCCAAATAGTTCCTCCCTGCAACTTTCCCTGAATTTGTGGTAGTTCTTGGTAGTCTTCACTGTCTTGCAATTCCAGTGACCAGCTCCTCCAGGATGATGGCTGCCACCATCTTCACCAGCTCATGCAGGTCCTCCTGTGGTACGGGACTTCCTCCTTTAGTCGGCAGTACTGCCTTTTAATTCCTGGCCAGTTTCTCCTTAGATCTGTGCTTGCAATCGTGTCAATGTTTCTTGCAGTCGGTGACAGTCCTCTTCACCCCTGCAACGCTGTTGACTTTGTATATTATTGCCTGCCATATGGCCTCTCTCCTACTTATTGGCAATTTGGAGGTGACAAAGGGCTGGTGTTGGTGCTCTATCACCTCTGACCAAGATGTCATGCTCCTTATTACTACAGCGACATTTCCACTTCCTCTTCTCCTTGGACTTTTCTAGACCATTCTGGCTGGTACTTGGCTGAGTTGGATCTCCCTGGGGTCTCTCCTGGCCTGCATTCTCCATTGTGTCTTCCCAAATGTTTTTTTCTGGCTCGCGCATTTTTTTTTACACTAACGTGGTTACATATAGCACTGACCCGTTTCACATAAAAAAACGTGCTGTAAAACAGGCTAACGCCACTTTTGCAGCATTAGCATAATTTTTTCTTATGGCATGTCGCAATGGTTAGTATCTTTGTGGAAGGCTTGGCGGTACAAAGGACTCAGACCCGTATATAGGAGAAACCTAAAAGGTTTTTATTGATTGTGGTAAAGTCTAAACTGTTCATATAGTGCAACAACACAAATGTCCTTTTAGGAATAGCTTCCCGTAGGGTCTTCTTGTCTTTAATGTTCTGTTTTTATTCCTTCTCTCCTAGGTCTTTGTGGATTCCTGGGTCGCGTCTCTCCCTCTCGTGGCCCCGGAAAAACAAGAAGACAGGAACAGGACAAATGGTAAGTGGCGTTGTCGGGGATTTTGGGTTAAGTTAGTAAAGGAACGTGAGGAGAGGGAGGAGAAAGTAGGGAGGGTGGTGTGTTAGGGTGTACAGGTATAGGGATATACCTTTGTGAGGACGTGATGGGGAGTTTTCAGGGTTATTGGTCTCACACGGCTTTAAGTGCTCAGCCCAGCTAGCCACCCTTTACTGCTCCGTCCCCGGTGACCCCTTTGGTTCCAACCCCCCCCTTTTATCCTTATTATTATTTACAGAATACCGCTGTCCCCTCAACAAGGACCGTACCTTGTAAAGCCATGACCCTCCTGGGTCGTGGCGGGGCTTGCTTCCTTCGGTGTCTTGGATTCTTGTTTCGTTGTTCTTCTGGCGTCCCACCCTCTCCTCGGATTCGGCTTTGGCGTCTTCCTCTCACAGGGTTTTTTCTCCGTCTGTCTGACGCTCCTCTCCTCCCGCGAGCTCCTCCCCTCTCCCTTGGAAGTCCATCTTTTGTTGTCCTCCTGACACGCGGAAATCCTGTGTCGATGTTCCGGGTGGCGTCCATGCGTCCCCATGGAAATGCATAAGGGTTTCGGACGAGGCACGCGAAAGGCACCAGTCCGGAGATGAGGTCGATGGGACCCGTCTACAATCTTTTTTTAAAACTAATCATATGTTAGCACCATTGAGTGTTTAAATACGGCGCACAGATAGTACTAGAAAATGGGGTTAGCTCACACATTTTTTGACATACAACAGCGCTAGTGCAGTTGTGCATCACTTTTGGTAAATATGGGTGTAAACATATTAAAATGCGCCTATCAAAGCTGATTTTGCTTGTTTATTTTTTTGTTCACCTACTTTAAGCAGGGCTACCAGACACACAAGTGGGCATTTATTTTTAGTGATGGAAATGGTTCAGAGGAGAAATCCCATTGATCTCCTGTTTGGTAGCTCCTTTGTCTTTTTTAGGGGTGGAGGCTGATTGGGATAGTAAAACGAAAAACTCTAAAGACAGAAGGCAAGGGCTGACTTTCAGACCCATCTTTGAGACCTACAAAACCATAGAAATTCAGCTGTTAGAGTTAGTTTCTTCAATTAACTATAACTCGTCCCCTAAGGAAACTATAACTTGCGTCCTAGCCATGCACAGTTTTCTCATCAATTATTTTACTGCAAATGTTACAGTGATATGATCAATTATGTCATAGGAGAAGTCAACAGTGATGTATTATCTGGGGTAATTAGCAGTGCATGACCAGTGCACAAGTTATAGTTACTTTAGGACACAAGTTATAGCTACTTTATGTTGGAGGCTGGATATTCGTACAGGTAAATATGCAATAGCAATAATGCCCCAAGACAATGTTAGGTGCGGTCAAGGTCTCAAAACATTAGCCACTGAGTCAACCCCTGGTCGCTTGACAATGAGCAGGCAGGCCTAACTTAGGAGACAGGTATGTAAAGCATTTAAGTACACCAATACAATATATAAGACACAACACAAAATAAAAATCCCAAATCAATTTATAAAAACAGTAAATATTTGTATCTTTAAAATGACACCAAGGCCCTCATTCTGACCCTGGCGGTCTTTGACCGCCAGGGCGGAGGACCGCGGGAGCACCGCCGACAAGCCGGCGGTGCTTCAATGGGGATTCCGACCGCGGCGGTAAAGCCGCGGTCGGACCGGCACCACTGGCGGGGTCCCGCCAGTGTACCGCGGCCCCATTGAATCCTCCGCGGCGGCGCAGCTTGCTGCACCGCCGCGGGGATTCTGACCCCCCCTACCGCCATCCAGATCCCGGCGGTCGGACCGCCGAGATCCGGATGGCGGTAGGGGGGGTCGCGGGGCCCCTGGGGGCCCCTGCAGTGCCCATGCCACTGGCATGGGCATTGCAGGGGCCCCCGTAAGAGGGCCCCTACATGTATTTCACTGTCTGCTGCGCAGACAGTGAAATACGCGACGGGTGCAACTGCACCCGTCGCACAGCTTCCACTCCGCCGGCTCGATTCCGAGCCGGCTTCATCGTGGAAGCGTCTTTCCCGCTGGGCTGGCTGGCGGTCTGAACGAGACCGCCCGCCAGCCCAGCGGGAAAGTCAGAATTACCGCCGCGGTCTTTCGACCGCGGAACGGTAACCTGACGGCGGGACTTTGGCGGGCGGCCTCCGCCGCCCGCCAAGGTCAGAATGAGGGCCCAAATGTCAAAAATCCAATATGCGAAACCAGAGATATGAATTTTTAAAGATTAAAAGTAAAACTAGCACTGAGAAGCAAATAGTGCTTGTTGGACCTGGCCCTTTTTGGGGAAAGGGGTATCACCAAACTTTTTGCCTCCTTCCTCCAATTTTTTTTTTACCAGGTTTTGTTGGCTTTAGGACTCTGGGCACTTTACCACTGCTAACCAGTGCTAAAGTGCATGCGCTCTCTATAAATTATTTTGGTGACTGTTTTTTTCATGATAGGAACATTTGATTTACTAGTAAGTTCCTAGTGAAGTGCACTAGAGGTGCCCAGTGCCTATAAATCAAATGCTACTAGGGGCCTGCAGCACTGATTGTGCCATCCATATGAGCAGCTCTGTAAACACTGCTCGGATATGCGACTGCAGTGTCTGTGTGTGCAGTTTTAAACTGCTAATTCGACCTGGCAACTGTACCCACGTGCCAGGCCCAAAGCTGGGTACTTTATGCATGTACATTACTCATAAGGTATGCCCTAGGTAGCCCCATGGGCAGGGTGCAGTGTGTGTTAAAGGTGAGGCATGTGCTTATGTGTTTTACATGTCCTAACAGTGAAATACTGCCAAATCAGTATTCTCTGTTGCAAGGCCTAACACTCTCATAGGTTAACATGGAGGCTGCCTTTAAATATCCTTTAAGAGCAGTTTCCCTTTGGGAACAGATAGAGAAATGGAGTTTAGGGTCTCTAAAATCACAATTTAAAAATACACCTTTTGGTAAAATTGTTTTAAAAATTTTCTGTTTGTAAATGCCAATTCTAGAAAGTGGGCATTTTCGTGCTTAAACCATTCTGTGACTCTGCCTGCTAGTGTATTCCCTGTCTGGGTCTGACTGACTGTTGGGCTGTTTGTGATCTCTACTAGACAGTGACACAAAGGGATCTGGGGTGTAGCCTGCATATCATGATGGGCCATCTGGGCTAAAGTGGAGGGAGAAGTGGTCACTTAACCTGAATGGGCTGTGCCTGCCCTCACACAATGCAGTCTTCGACCCCCTGGTGTGACTCTGGAGCCAAGCCTGAGCAAGGCAGGATCTTGTGAACAACAGAGACTTTCCTTTGAACTTTGCCTACTTCAAAGGCAGAAAGGGGGATAAGTAGTAGACACAAAACCCCAGATTTTTAGATTACTTCTGGAACCAAGAGGAACCTCTGCCAAGATGAAGAGCTGGAGGAGGAGTACTGCCCATTTGTCTGTGACTATGCTTTGCTTGGTTGGCTTGCAGTTGCTGCTTCTGCTGGAAAGAGGACAAAGACTGGATTTGGTGACGAATCTCCAAGGGCTTGGACTGAGCTTTCCTCAAGTTTTGAATTCTCAGGGCCATCGAAGACTTCCTCTGCCAGCACTTGGAATCTCTGCTGAGACTCCTGCCCTGCCAAGTGGTGCCCTATCCAGTCCCTTGACCCTTGAAAGGTGAAGCTGGTAGAACAAGGACTGAAATCCACATACAGGAATCTGTGCGGGGAACATTTTGATGCACCACCTGCAACGCACCTGGAAAATTGACACATCACCTGCATTGCAGCTGGGGAAACAACGCAAAACCCGCTTGCAGCTAGTGAAAACGATTCAAACCCCATGCAGTGCGGTTTTCCAACACCATGAGACTGGATTCCTCACGCATTGTCACTGAACGTTAAAATCATTGTGAACCTGAGTGAATCCAAGGTGCCACGTCTGGAAATCGACACATTACTTTCTTGCAGGAGAGCAAAACGATGCATCGCCTACCTGACTGGAGAAGAAACGATGCACAGCCTCACTTGCGAGTAAGGAATCAATGCATCACTGACTTTTCCTACGCACGCTTGCATGCGTGGCTTTATTTTTTATGCAAACTAAGTACTTTGTGGAAAAACAATGTTTTTCTTGTTTTCTATGGTGTAAGACTCTTAATATTTTAAAAATTCATATCTTTGACTTATGTAGGTTGGATTTTGTCATTTTGGTCCTGTTTAATTTGTCTATTTTTCTACACTGGTGTGGGGCTCCATTCTGTAAAGTTTTCACTGTATTACTGTGTGTGTCTTGGTACAAATACTTCACACATTGCCTTTGAGATAAGCCTGACTGCTTATTCCAAGCTACAGAGGGGGTGAGCAGGGGTTATCAAAGTGTGCATTAACATTGCCCTGACTAGAGTGAGGGTCCTTGCTTGGACAGAGTGCAAACTGACTGCCAACCAGAGACCCCATTTCTAACAGCGCTCAAAAGGTAAAAAAAAAAAGGTTGCACTGGATTAAGGCACATTCAAGAGTTTCAGCCATTTACACTTACTTCCAGAACTGTTTCCCATGCAGGAAGGTGGTCCACAACCCCAATTTAAAGTTCCAGAAACCTGCTCCTTTGGACGTCGGGACTACTTTTCACACAATGCACCATTCAAAGTCCTTGAAAGCCAACTGAATGCTATCCAGCTGGGCTCTTCTGGCAGGAGTTGACACAGGTGACTCTTGGTAGCTCCTTTATACCTGTTGCTTACAGGGGCCCACTCCTGAATCCTTTAGAAGCCAGACAAAGTCTGCTTTTGTGAAGCCCAGAGTGTGCAGCAGGTGCAGTCCTTCTTGATGCAAACCAGAGGCTCAGCAGGGCAGTTCTTGTTTCCAGGCACGCATATTTTGAGTATCCACAACACCAATCCAAGGGTCTAAAATCTCTGAGATGGTCCTTGAGACGTTGTGGCTATGTTTCCCAGAATGCACCTGGCCAACTCCTCCAAAGGCTACTGGAGGCTGTCCAACTGGGGTCTTCTTGGTGGAGATAGTGCAGGCGAAGCACTGTTAACCTGTTGCTTTCAGGGAGTCCACTCCTGATTCCTTTTTGAAACAAGGCAAAGTCCTTAGAGCTGCTGTTCCAGTGTGCAACAGGAGCAATACTTCAGAGTGCAGTCCTTGGGGTTGCAAACCAGGGTCCAGCAGGGCAATCTTTCTTCTTGTGATTTCAAGGTAGCAGATTTGAGTTGAAATGCTTATCAGAAACATTTATTCAATCATCTTAGGAGGCAAGCAGGAAGGTACCCTTCTCCAATGAGCTGCAGGGTGCCACCCCAAAGCATGATAGATTCCTCCAAAATATGGCATTTTCTTGTCCCATAAAGCACTGCTCTTTAAAATTCCAAGATGAATAATTTCCCTCCTGAGGAGCAAGACCTGGCTAAACCAACCTTCTGGCATAGCTCACTGTCATGAGCACTCCCCCTCTGGACATCTGCAAATTCCTTTCCTGGGCCTGCTATCCATCTGTGGAGTAGAGGGTGAGAGGCTAGTGCTGGCTGGCATTCATTTCTGCCCTGCTTTCTTTAAAGCCCTGTTTGATTTATCCAGCCCCTTCCTGGCCTGATCTCTGCATCTGCAGACCTCCCTCCATCAGATAAGTGGGCTACACTCAGCAGCGGTTATCACCTCATTAAAGCAGCCTAGCTAATCCTGTTAAGGCTGACCAATCAGGAGAGGCCACCAGCAGGCTGGAATTCTGCATACAGAAAAGAAAGACTTATAACCTCTTTTCTGTATTATTTATGATCAATTCAACAATGTTAAGTTGTTGAAGTTATCATTACCAATTTTCTAGTCCTTTCATGATACATTCATCTACTTCCTAGCAATACTTATGCATATGGAAAATATCCCGGTGTTAGCTTATGGAGCCAAGAACTTACAATGGGAAAAAATAAAAGGTGCAGTTTTTTCCTCACCATGGCATATAAAACATCTTTTACAATCTCCCTCCTTATAGATAATGGCACCCCACCCCTCTGGCATTTATTGGAGACCTTAGGGGTGCCATATGTCAAAATAGGGTTAATTATAACTTTAAAAGTACCCTTAATTTTAAAGTTGAATTTGCACACATTTTCCTTTTTAAAGGCAGTCTGCAAGGCAAGGCTGCCGTTAACAATGACAGTAGGCAACACAGCAGTGCATACTCCAGTGCAGGAAATCTACTGGGCCTCTAAACTTCCATGGCCAACTATATACTATGGACTTATAGGTAGTTTGAATCTCCCTTGCCCTATTATCTACTAGGGACTTACAGGGGTCTGTCATTGCCACCCGTAATAGTAGCATTTTACCATATACCATTTATTCAGAGTACTGGCCCTGGGCCTATTTAGCAGAGACCAGGGCACAGTCAGGGTCAGTTACCACCAATACCAGTCACAAACATTGGGGTGAACATGCTAAAAGGATGACTTTCTCACACTTGAGAAAACTCTAGCTATAACAGCTGAATTTCTATGGTTTTGTATGTTTGAAATATGAGATTACTATAACACCCTGGTAACCTTTAGTTTAAGTGAATTTCCATTTTTTTAAAATTACATTTCCTAACCATAACCTCCCTGTAACATTTGCTCTTTTTCAGTGAACTCCTCTTTTTTTTCTATAAACATGAAGCAATTTTAATTAATTTACGTAATTTCAACCACTGCCACGCATGGCCTTCAGCCAGGCCCTGCAGACAACCCCCTATTATCACCCAAGGCCACGCTTGCATGACCCTCAGGTATGCGCTGCAAGATTTGACCACAAGGCTTGGCCTGCAGCCAGGCACTGCAGCCTTACCCACAGCACCCATGAAGTGCTTCTTTAGTGGAGATGTGATCATATTCCTATGCATCAATAATGGGTTTCCAGAATAATCGGTAAACGCGCTCAGGGGGTCCTTTTATTAAGCTGTCCATCTGCTGGGGAAGACGTTGCACAGCACTAATGTATATGGGCTGGTGCCAAAAGGGTGGGGCTTCTATGCCATTGTACATACTTGTAGTTTTTAAAAAGGATAACTCTGGTCTCAATAGCAGGTGGCAAGAAAGAACCCACTCATTACAGTCACTACATGAGATATTGTGCTTGAAAAAAGCAAGGATGCAAACACTTCCATCAAGTATTACAGACAACTTTTCAAGGTGAAAATGCAAAGAAAACACACCTGGTTTGCCTTGGCCATGCGCAAGAAATTAGAATGATTAGTAGAAGTGAAGACTCAATTTGGGCACCTGCTTTGTTTATATCTGTAGGTACTTTCCTCTGAGGTTTACTTTTTGTGAAATGAGCATCATGCCACAATGAATCCTGCCCCGCGTATTTATCAAATCTAAATGTACAGGGCAGGATGAATTTTTCTCTCTTTTTTTTTTTTTTAAAGAAATGTCCCAGCTGGCTTCCCCTGTCCTGCAGGAGCTGGCATTGCTCCTGCATGCAGGTAGCTGCTAGAAATGCAGCTCCCTGGTTGCAGGAGCAATACCTTTATCTCTTTTTCTGCCCTCATATCTGTGGTCAGGGAAAGAGATTAGGGGGGTCATTCCAACCCTGGCGGTCGGTGTTAAAGCGGCGGCCAACCCGCCAACAGGCAGGTGGTAAAAAAAATTGAATTCTGACCCTGGCGGGAACCGCCAACACAACCCGCCACTTTAACACTCCGACCGCCACGGCGGGGCAAACAAACAGCGCGGCGGTCACCGCCAACAGACAGGCAATGTACCGCCCGCCCTATCACGACCCACCAATCCACCACCTTTTCAGGGGCGGGAGCCCCGCCGATAAAAACACGGCGGAAACAGATCACGAACGGGAAAACGCTCACCTCACTCCACGAGGAATCTGGACAGCATGGAACCCGAATTAAACATCCTACCAGCGATTGTCTACCTGCTCCTCTACCAGGAGCACGAACGCCGCCGCAGGAGACAACGGTGAGTACTGCACCTACGACACAGGGGAGGGGGGAGGAGAAAAGATTACGGGCACACACATACGTGACACCCCCCCCCCCAAATCCCCACACACCAATGCAGAGCAACAAGTCAGATTTACACCCCCCAAACCCCCCGGAATAATTCAAAGACAAAATAAAATGATCATTAAAATATAAGTATATTAAAGCATATTTGAACTTAAGTGAAATATGAGATTATTAAAACAACTAAATCACAACATGAAGAATATGAACATAGTCCAAAAGTCCGGCACATATTGGCTACATGCCATTGTCCGTGGGCCAATGTGCATAAACACATGGGCAAAGCCCACACACGAGACCCGATTCCATTGGAGAGAACACTGCTGGGGCATCAGATAATAAAACCACAGGCACCTCAGGGGGAAGGAAAGGGGGGACACCTCAGCCACATAAGTCCACGATGCCAGATCCACGAGGGGCCTCCATGCCCACTGTACCATCCTGGGGAGTGCAAAGCCAAGGTCTCACAAGTCTTTTCAGTGGGTGGATTGCCCACTGTACCATCCTGGGGAGTGCAAAGCCACAGTCTCTCAAGTCTCTACAGTGGGTGGATTGCCCACTGTACCATCCTGGGGAGTGCAAAGCCACAGTCCATCTGGTGGATTACAGACTCCACTGGTTATGGAGGAGGCATGGTGCCCAAAGTGCTTCGTGAAGCCCTGCCCGACACAGATACTGCCTTGCCAATGGGCCAGCGGTGCTTGAGATGAAGGCCCCAGCGGAGCGGTGCTTGGGAGGAAGGGCCCAGCGGAGCGGTGCAGAGACGGCGGGGCCCAGCGGAGCGGTGCTTGAGATGAAGGGCCCAGCGGAGCAGTGCTTGAGAGGAAGGGCCCAGCGGAGCGGTGCAGAGACGGCGGGGCCCAGCGGAGCGGTGCTTGAGAGGAAGGGCCCAGCGGAGCGGTGCAGAGACGGCGGAGCCCAGCGGAGCGGTGCTTGAGAGGAAGGGCCCAGCGGAGTGGTGCTTGAGATGAAGGGCCCAGCGGAGCAGTGCTTGAGAGGAAGGGCCCAGCGGAGCGGTGCAGAGACGGCGGGGCCCAGCAGAGCGGTGCTTGAGAGGAAGGGCCCAGCGGAGCGGTGCTTGAGAGGAAGGGCCCAGCGGAGCGGTGCTTGAGAGGAAGGGCCCAGCGGAGCGGTGCTTGAGATGAAGGGCCCAGCGGAGCGGTTCTTGAGAGGAAGGGCCCAGCGGAGCGGTGCAGAGACGGCGGGCCCAGCGGAGCGGTGCTTGAGAGGAAGGGCCCAGCGGAGCGGTGCAGAGATGGCGGGGCCCAGCGGAGCAGTGCTTGAGATGAAGGGCCCAGCGGAGCGGTGCTTGAGAGGAAGGGCCCAGCAGAGCGGTGCAGAGACGGAGGGGCCCAGCGGAGCGGTGCTTCTCACGGCGGGGCCCTGTTCAGCGGTTCTTCTCACGGCGGGGTCCTGTTCAGCGGTGCTTCTCACGGCGGGGCCCTGTTCAGCGGTGCTTCTCACGGCGGGGCCCTGTTCAGCGGTGCTTCTCACGGCGGGGCCCTGTTCAGCGGTGCTTGTCTTGTGTTCCTAGGGAACCAGATCTGGGCAATCATTCCCGCTCAGTCGCCATCCGACCTATCGCTTGCGGGGCCCTCCTGTGCTGGACTCCTGGGCCCGTGGGTGTCCTCCGTCACACCCCAATTTGGGCTGGTGGGGCCCTCCTGGGCAGCTCGCCTGCTGCCGGACTTCTTCGCCCTGCTGCCCTTGCCCTCCTTGGATGAATCTCTGGGGCCCTTGCCTCCCTTGGAAGTATCTCTGGGGCCCTTGCCCTCCTTGGACGAATCTCTGGGGCCCTTGCCTCCCTTGGAAGTATCTCTGGGGCCCTTGCCCTCCTTGGAAGTATCTCTGGGGCCCTTGCCCTCCTTGGAAGAATCTCTGGGGCCCTTGCCTCCCTTGGTGGATGGGCCAGGTGACAGTGCAAGGCTGGTGTCCTTGGGGCAGCCGTCTCTGGCCTGTGGCGCCGGCCCTTCACTTTTTTGCTTCTTTTCCCAGGGGGTGGGCTGGCTGTCCCCTTGCTGCTGGCCGATGTTCCTGCCCTAGGAGCTGGTGGACTCCAATAGCCCTGAACGATGGTCCTAGTAGGTGCAGGGCTTGTGGTGGCTGAGGTGCTGGTTGGACTCTTACGAGATGGAGGGGGTGGGTCAGTTGTTGGAAAGAGGTCAAGGTTGGAAAGGAAAATCAATTTAGAAAGACAGGGACGGGTAGTTGTAGTGGGTATGGGAGTGGAGGAAGAGGATGTGGTTGTAGGAGAGTCAAGTGTGCTGTCTTTGGGTGCAGGTGCTTGTGACGGAGGCTGTCGTGAGGTGGATGGCTGTTGGGTGGGTTGCTGCCTGCGTTTGTGTGGTTTGGAAGAGGGGGTGACAGACACACTGGGAGAGGACACAGGGGACGTGTAAATGGTAGTGGGGGTGGTGACTGCACGTGTGCGGACTGTTCTGGTGGGTGTGGTGGTGATGGACGTACTGGCTGATGGTGGTGTGCATGCAGGTGTGAGTGGAGACGTCACAGGGAGGGAGGAGGGAGACGAGGAGGAGGGGGACACAGTGGAGGCAGTGGGTGTTGCTGTGTCTGCATGTGGATGTTGCTTGGGTGAATGCTTGTGTGATCTGTGGTGCTTATGTCTGGATGAGCTGCCCTTGGGTGTTGATATGTGTGCAGGCTGGTCTGTAGGTGTGTCTGGGATAGGCAGAGGAACAGGGGAGTGGGACTGGGTTGAGGAAGTTGGAGGGGGGAGGCTAGACATAGGGACAATTGCTGCTGTCAGTGCTGAGGCCAGAGCGTTGAATGATCGCTGATGGGCAGCCTGACCCGAATGAATGCCCTCCAGGTATGCATTGCTCCGATGCACCTCCCTTTCCACCCCCTGGATGGCATTCAAAAGGGTAGACTGCCCAACAATGAGCGTCCGGAGGAGGTCAATGACCTCCTCACTGAGGGCAGCAGGGGTAACTGGGGCAGGACCTGAGGTGCCAGGGGCGAAGGAGATGGCCGGCTTCCTGGGCGAGCGGGCACGGGGCGAAAGCTGAGGGGCTGCTGGGAGGGCAGAGCTGGTGCGCTGGGTGGCGGCTGTACCTGTTTCTGCAGTGGGCACGGATGGTGCCGCCACCACAAGGGAGCTCCCTTCCGAGGACGTGTCGGTGTCGCTGACGTCTCCACGGGTCCCCGTTGTGGAGCCCTCCTCGCCCTCCGTCTCACTGGTTAAGTCCGAGTCGGTTGCAGGGCCCTCCGGGCCCATGTGAGATGCAGCTCCCTCGTGCGCCAATGCCACTTCTCCTCCGCCTGATGATGCTAATAGACACATGAGCAGGAACACCAAAAAAAGGGGGGGAGAGAAGAAAGAAAGACATGTTGAGTGCATGCATTGGCGGCACCGTTGGCGGAGAGGACAGACACAGAAGCCCCCTGCACTACGCCGCGCACTCAGGGTACACTACTCAAATATTATGGCTTGGCCTACAAGTCTATGGACGACAAATGCACACATAGGTGAGCCCGGGCCATGGATAGCTGTACTTAGCACCCTACAGAGGTGGGGGGCGGGGGCACAGGGCCATGTCTAACGGAGGGGCCTAGCCTACAGAAACCGCCCTGGCCTAGAGATAGCCACAGCCCTCCTCCCCCACCCAGACGCCTCCACTGTGCGCTAATATAGCAGAATGTGCTGATACTCACCCCCTTGTGTCTGCTGTGATGTCCTCACGCGCCCATCCAAATCGGGGTAGGCCACCGCCAGGATCCGGGACATCAGGGGGGTCAATTGACGACTGGCACCCCTCCTACGTTGGGAGGCCATCCCCAGCAGAGCCTCGGCGGTCTTTCTGCTCCCGCGGCGGATGTTCTCCCACCTCTTGCGGCAGTGGGTGCCCGTCTGTTGTGGACCCCCAGGGCCCGGACGTCCTTGGCGATGGCACGCCAAATGTCGATCTTCTGATGGGCGCTGACCTATGTGACATGGACAGGGTGGAAAAAGAAATATCATCACTTTTCTGCATGGTCGATGTGAGTGGCCCCCCCTCCCCAACCTTGCCATGTGGCACATGCTCTCATCTGTTGTGCGTTGCTCTCCTCATACGCTCCCCTCCCCACCATCTTACATCCACTCCACTCAACACAGGCATAGCCCATACTACGTGCTCCCAGTGTACTTACCTGTTGGTCTGGAGGACCGTAGAGTAGCACATACTGGGGGAGAACCCCATCAACGAGTTTATCCAATTCCTCAGATGTGAAGGCAGGGGCCCTTTCCCCAGTCGCAGCAGCCATTGTCTCTTCTAGACCGAGTTCACAGCAGCACTTGCAGTATAGATCCTCTCCTGTGGATGATCAGGTCTCGAGTGATTAAGCAGTTAGAAAATGGCGGTCACGCCCGCAGTGGTGCGTACCGCGGCGGTGCGTACCGCGACCGCCGGCGCACATCGTCATTGGCTCCTGAGACCCATAGGGTTCAATGTTAACCAATGCTGCTTTGCGCCGCGGTCTTCGACCGCCTACCGCCACGGTGTGCCACGGCAGCGCATTGACCTCACATCCCATTGTCACACTTCACAGGTCAGGCAGCCGCCATTTCGAGGGCCCACATGGCAGAATTTCTACGGCGTCACACAGGCCTAGGCCTTGCATTGCCACTCATACAAGCCATTCAATGCATAGCGAATCGTGTACTGTGCAAGCTGTGGTTACGTACCTGTGGGTTGCTTGACTCTGTGCTCCATGTTGTCCTTCCTAGGCACCGTCCACTGGGACTTGCGAGGAGGTGGAGGAATCCTCCCGTGTACAGACCGCTGGTGGACCTGTCAACAATGGAAGAAAGACATGTCATACTGACATACAGACTTGACCGAGCCACTATACAGGAACTGTGTGCCCAGCTGGAGCCAGACCTGATGTCCCCCATTCGCCAACCCACAGGGATTCCCCCTCTGGTGCAGGTTCTGTCAGTACTCCATTTTTTGGCAAGTGGATCATTCCAAACAACAGTGGCCATATCATCAGGGATGTCTCAGCCTATGTTTTCTAAGGTTTTTTTCCAGAGAGTTGTCTGCCCTGATGAAACACATGCGGAGCTACATTGTTTTCCCTGAGGTGGCCGATTTGGCTACAGTGAAGGGTGATTTCTATGCCCTTGGACATATCCCCAACATCATTGGTGCCATTGATGGGACCCATGTGGCCTTGGTTCCCCCCAGTGGCAGTGAGCAGGTGTACAGAAACAGAAAAAGTTATCATTCTATGAATGTCCAGGTGGTCTGTTTGGCTGACCAGTACATCTCCCATGTAAATGCCAAGTTCCCTGGGTCAGTGCATGACGCATACATTATGCGAAATAGCAGCATCCCTTATGTGATGGAACAGCTACAGAGACACCATGTGTGGCTAATAGGTGACTCTGGTTACCCCAACCTGTCGTGGCTACTTACCCCAGTGAGGAATCCCAGGACAAGGGCAGAGGAACGCTACAATGAGGCCCATGGGCGAACAAGGAGGATTATAGAAAGAACCTTCGGCCTCCTGAAGGCCAGGTTTAGGTGCCTGCATATGACAGGGGGATCCCTAATGTACTCACCAAAGAAGGTGTGCCATATCATTGTGGCCTGCTGTATGCTTCACAACCTGGCTTTGCGACGCCAGGTGCCTTTCCGGCAGGAGGATGGTCCAGATGGTGGTGTTATAGCAGCTGTGGAGCCTGTGGAGAGTGAAGAGGAGGAGGACGACGGGGACGACACAGACAACAGGGACACAGTGATACAACAGTATTTTCAGTAGCACACAGGTACGAATCAACCACGCCATTTTACATTTACTTAAAGTCTCCTGCCTCTCTACTGTCTGAGTTCCCCCCCAGTTCCTGTTAACTGAGTTGTGACTTTCCCTTCCGTTTTCAGAGCTGTGGGCCCCACTGCGTGACCTCTGCTTTGTTTGCCCATGGACTACAGCTGTGTGAAAGTGGTATGTTGTCATCACAATGTAACTGAACATTTTGGCACCGTTATGTCTAATACATTTGTTCAAATTACAAGCAGACTCCAGATTTTTTTAGTGCAAAAAGTGATTTAATTCAAGTGCTAAATTTATGGAACATGATTGTAAAACGGGGATGGGTGATGGTGGAGTAATGTCCATGGCAGAGTCCAGTTCTCAGTCGCACAGGTGCATTGTCCATATGCCTGTGGAAGGATGGAGCAGGGGCAGTTCAAGGTTGGACAGGGTGACAATGTGGGACAGTGGGATGACATCAGGGGGTATCGTTTGCTGGCGGGGGTCTTGCAATCCTACTCTGTCTTCTTGTGAGATCTCAGGTTCCGCTTGCGGGGTGGTTCTTCTTCTGCAGGAGGTGGGGTTCTGGTGGCCTGTCGTTGTGTGGGGGCCTCCTGTCCACTAGCGCCAGCGGAGGTGGTAGGCTGTTCCTGGTCCAGGCTAGTGACAGGGGCCCTTTGTGGTGCCACATGGTCCCGCAATGTGGTGACTATCTGGGTTAGGGCCACGACGATGGTCCCCATTGCGGAACTAATGTTCCTCAGTTCCTCTCTGAACCCCATGTACTGTTGCTCCTGCATGACCTGGATCTCCTGGAACCTGGCCAGTACCGTAGCCATCGTCTCCTGGGAGTGGTGGTATGCTCCCATGATGGAGGAGAGGGCCTCTTGGAGAGTCGGTTCCCTGGGCCTGTCCCCCCCTGTCGCACAGCAGCCCTCCCAGTTCCCCTATTTCCCTGGGCCTCTGTCCCCTGGATAGTGTGCCCACTACCACTGCCCCCAGGTCCCTGTTGTTGTTGGGGTGGTGGGTCAACCTGGGTGCCCTGTAGTGGTGGACACATCGCTGATTGACGTGTCCTGGAGACAGAGGCATGGGCCCGCTGGGGGGGAGCTGTGCTGGTGTTCCCAGAGGGGGTTGGGTCTGGTGTAGCCTGTGGCTGTCTGTGGGGAACCGACTGTCCCGAGGTCCCCGATGGGCCGGGCTGGTCATCAGGCTCCAGGGAGACAGAGCTGCTGTCATCACTGGGGGCCTCTTCTGGGGGTGGGATGGACATCTCTGGACCCTCCGTGGCGGTGTGGTGGTGTTCGGGTCCTGCAGGGGTATAAGAGTATGGTTATTGCTTCTGTGTGTGGCATTTCGTGTAATGGGTGGGTGGCCGTGTCCCCCAGTGCTGTCACTCCCTTGTGGGGGCTGTTGTGACGGTGGCTTGTGGCGGTGATGGGTGTGTGCAGTGGGCATGCTTTGGGGATGGGTGTCCATGCTTTGGGGAGGCATGCAGGGCTAGGTTTTGGGATGGGTGGGTTGTGATGGTGAGCCATTAGCAAGGAGTTGGTGTGATGGGGGTGGGGGTGAGGGTGGGTGTATGATTTGGCATGCAGGTGGGGTGGGGGGAATGAAGTAGTGAAGATTTGACTTACCAGAGTCCATTCCTCCGCCTACTCCTGCGAGGCCCTCAGGATGCAGGATGTGCAAGACTTCCTCCTCCCATGCTGTGAATTATGGGGGAGTAGGTGGGAGTCCGCCGCCAGTCTTCTGCACCGCAATGTTGTGCCTTGATACCATGGAACGCCCCTTCCCCCGTAGGTCGTTCCACCGCTTCCTGATGTCGTCCCGATTGCGTGGATGCTGTCCCACAGCGTTGACCCTGTCCACTATTCTTTGCCATAGCTCCATCTTCCTGGCAATGGTGGTGTGCTGCACCTGTGCCCCGAAGAGCTGGGGCTCTACACGAACTATTTCCTCCACCATGACCCTTAGTTCTGCGTCAGAGAACCTGGGGTGTCTTTGGGGTACCATGGGGTGGTGTGGATGAGGTGAGGGGTGGTGTATGTGTTGTAGAGTGTGGTGAGTGTGGTGGTGTATGGTGCTTTGTGCGTGGAAAGTGTGTGGGTGATGTTGTGATTTGCATCTGTGTGATGGTGTACTCTATGCTGTGCTCTCTCTCTCTGTCCTTCACTCGCAATTGTGGTCGTAGGGGTTTGTGGGTGATGTGGGTGTGTGTTTTATACTGGATTAGGTGTGTGGGAGTGGTGTGTATATGTGTTTCAGGTGTGTGTATTTTGAATTATCCAATGTGGATGTGTTTTGTAAAGGTGTGTGTATTTTGACAGCAGCGGTGTGTACCGCCAATGGAATACCGCGGTTGAAAGACCGCTGCGGGGATTTGTGGGTCGGAATGGTATGGGCGTATTTCTGTTGGCATGACGGTGGAGGTTTGGTCATCGGCAGTTTCCCACTGACCTTTGGTGTGGCGGATTTTTGTGGATGTCGGGTTTTTGGCGGTTTGCCAGTTGCGGGTCAGAATGACCGTGGCGGTTTACCGCGGCGGTGTAATGGCGGTCTTCTGGCCGGCGGTAAGCGACTTTTACCGCCAAGGTCAGAATGACCCCCTAAATCTTGGCTTCCAGCAAGCGATAGCATTTTTACATCTCCTGCCAGCTGTAAGCAGATTGGTTACTTTTGCTTGACAGGAGCTGTCACAGCTCCCTCCAAGACAAAGCAAAAATCTATCTCCCCACGGTGGGCACCTGAGTAGATAGCAGGAGCCAGTCCTGGGAGTTGGCAGTCCCAGGGCCATATATGGCTCCATGAGGGGGCCACATGCCCCCCCTCCTTTTTTCTGCTTGGGCCAGCCCTGGGAAGGTGGTGGTCCTGGGGCAGTATATGGCTCAGGAGGGAGGCTTTGTGACCCCCCTTCATGTTTACAAAAAGCTAATAGGCCCCAGGTAGGTGGAGGTCCCCAGGGTCGGGGGTCTGCCAAGCCCCCTAATAATTGTTTTATGTAGCCCACGGTCCTCGTGCCCCCCTTGTATATTTAGTAAATGTAGCCCTGGGCAGATGGTGGTTTCTAGGGCTGGGGGGGGGGGGGGTGCGGGTCCGTACGGCTCCCCTAACAAACTTTCTTATGGAGCCATGGGTCAGTGGTAGACCCTGGGATCCGGGGGTGCTCCATGCAGCCTACAATACATTTATTAAATGTAGCCCTGGGGAGGTGGTGGTTCCCAGGGTTTTTAAAAGCCCTAAGGGGGGCTCCATGCACCCCCTCCTTATTTATTATATTGGGCATGCCCCAGTTAAATGGCCTACCTGGGGGCAAAATTAGTAAGAATCTCGGGAGACCGCGCTTTTAAAAAAAATGGCAAAAACCACGGGTCCACCCACAGATTTTGCTGATTTTTTTTAAAAAAATACATTTTTGCCCTAGCAGGGTACCAGGAGGACCCCAGGGGCAAGGCTAGGGCATTAGGGTATTCCTATCCTGTCCTGTTTTCTTTTGGGCTTTATTTTGGCACTCGGCTGAAACTGAGTCTCAAAATGCCTGCCAGTACTTCCTGATTGAAGTGTTGGCAGCCAATCAGCTATCAGCATGGGGACTGTTGGATGTGAGGAGGATCTGTCTCCCTAGATATCTATATTTTTTAACCTTTAAAACTCAAAAACTACTGAATGGATTTACACCAAACAAGCATGATCTGTGCACCAAGGTCTAGCTTCCTGCCAAATCTGATGTAATTCCATCCGGCAGTTTAGGTTGTAGGTGTATCTAAAGACCCTGCCGGAAAAATAATTGGGGAAATGCATTTTGGAACCCACTTTTTCTCAACCCCCATTTGCTGGATCTCCCTGTAACGTTCAACTCAGCAGCACAACTGACTGTCATATTAGTTTTGAATTTTAGTGAAGATTTGTCAAGCGGTGCCTGCGTTATTGGCAATACAAAAAATTCCTTTCTTATGGAAACTACGTCATAACTATAACTACAGACGGGGGCGTGGCCAAGATGGCGGCCGGAGCGGACGCTTGAGAAAAGAGCTCCGCTCGCGGCCCTCCTTCTTGCCGAATATCCTGGTCCCTGGTTCCCGGTCGGCCATAAAATGCTGAGGCTACCCCCCCAGTGCCGGGGGCAGCCCTCAAGGACACAAAAGTAGCTGCGGATGGCCCCGTGATCAACTGCTGGATTCGAGGAAGCAAGACGCGCCTGGTGCTGTGGATCGGGAGGCGAGGCGGCCCTCCCGCGGCCGGCGAGACGTGAGCACGGCGGTCGGGTCGCCCCGTTCGGCTTCCCCGTGGGATCGCCGGGGGGGTCGAGGGCTGTTGGGCCTGGGCTGCGGTGGGCCCTGGGAGCGGGCCTGCTGGCTGGGGCGCGGCCTGGGGGACGCCGCGGCTTCCGGTTCGGCCGCGCTCCATCGGAGCAACAAGAAACACGGGGGGCGCGCGGCAGTGAGCGAGCCCCCCCTGATATGGCTTAGCATCCCTGCAGCTCCACGTGGCCCCCCTACCAAGAATTGGTAGCAGCGTCGTGCGGTGACGCCGCGGCGAGAGCACTGGGCGGTGTTTCCTTGCGGGGTCGGGCCTTGGACGTGTCGGCGCCGGGAACGGGCGTCTGGCTCGCCCTGGCACTCCGCCCTTGATCTGTGGAGGCGGCCGGCGGACGCGTGCCCGGGTGGAGTGGGGGCCCCGGCGTGCCTTTGGTGGAGTGTACCGGACCGGCTGGGGGGACCTTCGGCCTCTCCTCCCGTGCAGAGCACTGGGCCAGCGACAACGACCCTCTAGCACCAGCACCCAGCACAGAAGATAAAAAGTAGGAAGCAGAGGCGGAGGAGCGGGAAAGAAAGGAAGAAGGAAAAAATTTACAAAAAATAAAATAAAAATACATAAATAAAAAAGAGAGGAGGAGCCAATAAAATCAGAATAAAGGAAAAAAGAAATAAAAAAGAGAAAAAAAAAAAAAGAATGAAAAAAACAAAAACAGGAAGAAGATAAAGAAATTGAAGCAAGTAGATTGTGAGCGCTGGCACAGAATAAATTAAACGCACATAAAACAACCACGTTGGGTCACCAAAGTTTCAAGCCACAAGCAAGTAAGTGAAAAACCCAACGCACCTGTACCAGGCCAGTGGCATCCAGCTCTCTGCCTTGCAGCGAGGAGGGCCTCAGTCAACAAATTAACATACTAACTCCTAATATCCCTGATAATAAGCAACCACGCCTGGACCACTGATAACGCTAAAATCACCCACTTTGACGTGCGTGGCTCTGCTTCGCCCCACCAGTACACATAGCTGATTTCATACGGCCTAATTCTCCCCGGTCGCATAGTGGTCACAATGGTCAAGCCTAAGCAATCCAAAACAGGGACTTCTGCGGAGGGAGAAACCCCCCCCTCCATGGGCCAACTGGACATGCAAAAGGCAACGCAACTTCAACTGAGCGAGACGCTACGCGCACACTCCCAGCAATTTGATAAAATTATGCAGGCAATTATGGAAACCAAAACTTCGCTAGAAGGGAAAATTGATGCTGCAGTGCTGGAGGTCTCCCTACTCCGAGCTGACCACCGCAAACTGTCTGACAGAGTGCATAATGCTGAACTGTCGCTAGAAACGGTTCACCCGGAAATGAAAGACATGAAAAGCAAATTCAAACAGATGGAAACTGAGTTGGCACAGCTACAACGCCGAGCTGAAGAAGCAGAGGGGCGCTCAAGACGTAACAATATCAGATTCATTGGCATCCCAGAACGATTGGAACTACCCAAAGCCGAGGATTTCTTAGAAAACTGGCTGAAAGAAATAATGAAAACACAGGATGCCACGAAATCACCAACGATAGAGAGAGCCCACAGAATACCGGGCAGACCCCCTCGGCCTGGAGCGCCACCCCGACCCATGATAGCTAGATTTCTTAACCACAGAGACAGAGATTCTGTTCTTCAACACTTTAGATCTTCCAGTCAAATCAGCTTGGAAAATAATAACATATCTGCATACCCGGACTATACGCTGGAAGTACAACGTAGAAGAGCAACCTTTGTAAAGATCAAACAAATCTTGCGACAAAATAATATAACTTATTCTCTCATGTTCCCAGCCCGCCTGCGTATCACCATAGATGAGAAAACGCTCATATTCCCTACCCCAGAGGATGCATGGACTTGGATTCACGCTAAAGGTTTGATCAGCCCGCCAACGGAAAAGACAACAACTGAGGACTGGATAACACCCAGCTCCAGGAGGAAAAAAAAACAAAGCAAGACCACATTGCGCCCAACGAAATCGCAAATGGAATCAGAGCAAGCTCAAATATTAAGGGAAACTAGCTCCTTCACTCGACCACAATCCAAAACCCGAAGTGACACAGATGCTACAGACAGCGGATCCCCAGGAGGGGAATCAAGTGCATCCTCCTCCTTCCTACTGGCCGGCCCTGACCTTACACCGCGCGTTGCGGATGATCTCTAGGCCTCGTGAGGGAATATGAACTGCGCCACAGACACGAGTCCGGCGTTGGGACACGCGACCTTCCGCCCTTATGCGGCCTAGAGCGGTGTTTGGTGGTTTCTTTGGGATGGGTTCTGGCCGCTAGCTTCCTTGACTGAGACTAACAGGGTAACCAAAGCGGTTGTACTTACAATTTGGACCGAGCAGGGACAAAATTATCCTGGAGACGGGTCGGTTCCCGCCCGGCTATACCAAAACCACGCTCTCCGACAACCAAGTCACTCCCGAATGGAACTTAACTTCGCAGTTTGCAGTTTAGGCACCAGTTGTGCCATTATGTTTATCTCCGGGCTTTACCCGAAATATCCTTTTGCCTATTATTTTTTTTGCTCTCATTTTTATTATTCTCTTTTGATAATGTTGTTTTGTGGGACTGGGGGGGCTGGTGGGCGGGCGCTGGTGGCGGAGGGGAGACGTGGGTGGGCAGCGCGCACTAGACTAACAGCAGTCTCTGGACGCGTCACGGGATTGACCCAACTGTACAAAAAAATAGGTGTGCAACAACCTAACTTAACATGACAAAAAAGGAACCAACATATAATATAATGACGTGGAATGTTAAGGGTATGGCGGGCATAAGAAAGCGCAATAGGATACACGCGCACCTAAAGCGTCACAATATTCATATAGCCATTCTCCAAGAAACGCACATTACCCCTGTAGATATTCCCTGGTTGGAAAGAAAGTGGGGCGGGCAGGTCCACGGATCGGGAAACTCATCATACGCAAGAGGGGTTTTGATATGGATAGCCCCGGGGGTCCCGTACACTGTGCGGCGCGGCGTTTCTGACATAGAGGGCAGATACATACATTTAACAGGCCACTTAGATGGGGAACCAGTAACACTGAACGGACTGTACGTCCCGAACGTCGGACAAAGTGAATTCCTACACAAAACAATCTCACACTTCTCAAACGACCTACCCTCTACATGTATCTGGGGCGGGGATATGAACTGCGTTCCACATATAGACACGGATAGATCACACCCCCCCATAGCAGCCTCCCAAGCAATCAAAAATTCGCAGATGCTGCGTCAATGGATGGTAGACCACCGTCTCATAGATACCTGGAGGCATATACACCCCCATGATCGCGAATACTCATACTACTCCCCAGTACACCTCCTCCACACTCGCATAGACCTTATCCTCATCTCCCAAGACATCACCCACAAGATCACTAGCGCTGATTACACCGCTAGGGTAATCTCAGATCACTCCCCCCTCATCGCTCATTTCAGATGGGGCAGCCCGCGCGCATGCATCCCAACTTGGCGCCTCCAGACCCGATTGCTACAAGACCCCCCTTTCCGAGATGAATTAGCCATACACATATCCTCTTACTTCATCCAAAACAAGGGGACAACGGGCTCTAGATCAACAGAATGGGACGCACATAAGGCAGTCACACGAGGAACATGCATTTCAGCAACAGTCGGCGCGCGTCAAACACTAGCACGTGAGCTTAGTAACTTAGAAAAGGAAGTACATTCTTCTGAGAAAGACTTCGCCAGGGGCGAGATTACACACACAGAACTAGCTGGAAAGCGCGCACAATGGTACGAAGCTGATAGACGACTAGGTCTGTTTGATCATCGACACTACATAGCTCGTAACCACGCAGAGGGTGACAGATCGGGTAAATTACTGTCATGGCTCATACACAATGGTGGCCGGAAATCCCCCATAGGAGCCATCCGATTAGAAACAGGACTAATAGTAAATGCACAGGCCGATATCAACCTAGCCTTTAAGGAGTATTACAGCACACTATACAAAGCTCCCGTCCCCCCACCCGAAACATCACTGAGCGAGTTTTTTACTGATATCGAGCTGAAACAACTAACGACCGCTCAGGTTGCAAACCTGGAAAGACCAATTGATATCAATGAGATACAGCAGGCCCTAAAACAATTGCCGCATGGCAAAGCACCAGGCAACGATGGACTGCCTATTGAATACTATAGCATGTTCCCGACTCAAACACTAACCCCATATCTAGAGATGCTGACGGAGGCGCTAGAGCGTGGACAACTACCAGACACATGCCGTGAAGCGCTGATAGCAGTGCTACCTAAGCCGGGGAGAGACCCATTGGATGTACGTTCATATAGACCACTATCACTACTGAATACAGACTGTAAGCTACTCGGTAAACTGCTAGCCAACCGCTTGCTCCCATGTATGCCGGACCTGATACATCACGACCAGGCTGGATTTATACCTGGCCGGAGCACATTTAGCAATATCCGAAACTTATTGCGCCTTATGGCGAACTCACGAACGGATGACTATGCTCAAGTGGCAGTATCACTGGACATAGAAAAAGCATTCGACACGCTGGGTTGGCCCTTTTTGATGGAGACGTTGCGCCGTATGGGCTTCGGTCGAACATTCATCAGATTGATAGAGGTACTCTACACTAACCCTTCTGCAAGAGTCAAAACGGGCGACACGATTTCGCAACCGTTTAAAATAGAGAGAGGAACCAGGCAGGGCTGCCCATTATCCCCGCTTTTATTCGCCCTCGCAATCGAACCCTTAGCAGCTCACCTACGAGCGGTAGCCCCTGCATGGGGCATCCGAGACGACCACACACACCGTATAGTGTCGCTATATGCAGACGATGCACTTATTTTCTTACGAGATCACCAAAAATCCCTACCTGAAGTGCTGAAGTTACTGCACAGGTTTGGCACGTTGGCCGGACTCAAGGTAAATTGGTCTAAGTCGTGCATATTCCCTATGTGTCCTGTCCCTGAAGCACACAGATTATCCTCCAACCCTGGCGAACTGAAATGGTGTTACACCACTTTCAAATACTTGGGTGTAAACATATATCACGACGCACGAGATCTCAGGGACGGCAACTTGGGGCAGGCGATTCGATCCATTAGAGGCTCCCTGCCCTTCTGGTGCTCACTCCCTCTATCACCATTGGGCAGAGTAGCCATAGCGAAGATGGTGATCCTGCCCCGATTGTTGTACTTCTTCATGGCCCTCCCACTGACTCTCTCAGCCTCTTTCTTTAAACCTCTGAATAGCCTATTAATAAATCTCATATGGGGCAACGGCAGACGACGAGTGGCACTAACAAAATTACACCACCCACTAACAATGGGTGGAATGGGAGCGCCTAGATTCGAAATGTACTACGCAGCTTCCCAGTTACAATGGATCTCATCCTGGCTAAGCCGTCCAGACGGAGCTGAATCACAGATGATCCACTCGTCTTTGGGGAACAGGGGCTTAATACAATACTTGATGAATCGCGAATCCCCCAAACACCCACGCAACATACTACTGAAAATTGCGCACTGGATATGGGGCCACCATGTGTTCATGAACAATAAAACACCACAATATTCCCCCAGGCTTCCATTTTTGGCCATCTCGAAAATAGCCAACATAGCAGCTAGAGTCGGCCTGAACAGTTGGTCAGAAAAGGGAATACGCACCATCGGCGACATCTATAGTGAAGGACGCCTCCTAACTTTCAATACACTAATTGATAAATATGAACTGGGGCGCGGAAGCTTTATAGCATATGGAGCTGTACGCCAGACACTAAGGTTTTGCTGGGGCAATGAAAACTCAGAACCAAATATCTCCCCTAGATTGCATGAGTTGCTAGGTAGCATAGAAGATTCAATAAATGTGTCAAGAGCATACATAATCTTAACTTCTTGCGCTGAAGATAAACAAGTACAATCAAAGAACAAGTGGGATGCAGTGCTAGCAGAGCCTCTACCACAACCCGCTTGGAATCAGGCGTTGACAATGACAAAAGAAGTATCACGCAACCCGCGTTTTCGCTATACCCAGTTTAATTATTTACATCAAACATATTTATCACCTCACCGAATAACCCGTATTTTCCCCCACTCAAAGCAAACATGCCCTAGATGCGCCACCCCCGAAGCCACCTTTTACCACATGACCTGGGAATGCCCTCCAATCCGGAAAGTATGGGAAGACATAATAGTACTGCTTGTTGATTGGACAGCTGTTGAAATGTCCCCCACCCCGGAGCTGTGTTTGCTGGGTGTAGGTCCAAGCCTTAAAAGACGGAAACAAACCCTAAGATGCATAGCGCTGGCACTGGTGTTGTACAGACGCCTCATAGCCATGCACTGGAAGGCACCAGACGCGCCGAGCATTGAACAATGGCGATCGGAGCTGCGGCGTTGGGCCAGGGCCGAAGCCGACACGCTGCAGCTCCTATCAACAAAGGGTGTTCTGGTCAAAGGTCTTGACACCTGGAACTCTTTCGTAGCAATAATAGAAAGAAAAGATGACGAACGCCCGCCCTGAATGATCCCCCCAACGAACATTAAAATCTGCATTTTATAGTCCTAAATAGCTGTAATCCCCCAGTGATAGCGCGCAACCACCCTTCATCAGGCTCGAATCAGAATGTCAAATAGAGGAAGGCGGACAGGAGCTGGGGTAGACAACATGAAATTGTATAACCTAATAGGCGGTAACCAACTAGCAATAACACCAGCACACAAAGGGACGCATGACCCAATGCTCGCGCGCGTGTCTTCCTTTCCTCCTCTGCCCCCGCTTCCTCCGTCTTGAGGGCCCCCCCCGGCCTTTATCCCCCCCCCACAGTATTTCCCCTCTTTCTCTTTCTTTCTCTTCTTTTTTCTGTTTTTTTTTTTTTTTTTTTTTTTTCTTTCCAATGCAACAGGATGCTTTAATATGATGTCCAGTCAGGACTATTCCCCCCCCTGCTCCAGCCCGTGGCAACACGCTCTCTCTGGCAGTGGCGCGGAAGTGGGCGAAGCACAGCATAGCCCAGTCATGGTACATAAGCCGTCTAGGGTGATGTGATGAACGAACCTGTTGCAAATGTTACTCTTATTGTCAGCTTTCACTTGTGTAATTTTGTTGTGTGATAATAAATAATAAAAACACATTTAAAAAAAAAAAAAAAAAAAAAAAAACTATAACTACAGACTGGCGGTCAGCGCTAGGTAGTTATAGTTAGGACCTAGTTTCTATAGAATAATTGTTTTTTATTTTGCTAATAACTTGGGTACCGTTTGATGAATCCTCACTAAATTTCCGAAAAGACAATGGAAAGCTCTTCAGTTGCTGTCTGGAAAGCTTCAGGGTGATTCGTCAAGAGGGGACTGAGAAAAAGGGGGTGTTCCAAAACACGTTTTCCCCATTCATTTTTCCATAGGGAATTTGAACACCGTTAGGGCTGAAACGACTGAACAGAATTGCACCACATTTGACAGAAAGGTAGCTCTTGGTACAGAAAGAGGACTTTTTGGTATTTAGTGTAAATCTGTTTAGTAGCTTTAGAGAAATTAAAGGAAATTTAAATTTGTATACAAAGGGACCCGAAGGATTCACAGCTTCTTCCAACCTCATGCTGAGATCTGATTGGCTGAAAACACTTCAACATGGAATTGTTGGGACTTGGTTCAGAGGGAACCCCCGCCTCCGTGGGCTAAAAAGCACTTTAGAAGAAATTCATAGCAGAAGTCATGGAGGATCCTCCTTAAATAAAAAAATAAAAAAAAGCAGCTTCCACACTTTGGCCCTCATTATAACCCTGGCGGTCGGTGATAAAGTGGCGGTAATACCGCAGACAGGCCGGCGGTACTACCGCCAAATTATGACCGTGGTGGAAAGAGCTCAGATAGACAGCCACTTTACCACACCGACCACCAAGGCAGAAACAACAGGAACCATGGCGTTAGCAGCCTACAGCCAGGCAGAAGTCAATGTTCTGCCCACCATATTAAGACCCTGCAATCCACCACCTTTTCTGGGATGGTACCAACGACATCAAAAGCCTGGCAGAAACACTGCACAGAAGGGAAACAACTCACCTTTGGAGACACATGGAACAACCACGCCACCATGGAGCCCGAGCTGCAGATCTTCCCAATGATCTTCTACTTCCTGCTCCACCATGAACACCAACGACGGCGAAGACGACCACGGTGAGTACAGCCGCCTAGCACACAGGGGGGGGAAAGAGTGACACACACATGCACAACACACACCCCTCCACCCCCTACACCATACAAACAATCAGATGCACAAGAAAACACATTTTTCCCCCTACCCATCAGGAATAATGCAAGGACAACACAAATAGATGAAAGTGAGTGTAATAATATAAATACATAAAAAATACATACATCAAACCTAAAAGTATATATATATATATGTACAAATCAAGGGGCACAGCCTAGTCCTCAACGTGCGTGGGTTACAGGGCCACATCACAAAGTCCAAGGTTCCACTTGTCTCCTGCAACAACACAGAGAAAACACTGCAGGGGCATCAGTTTGAAAATTGTCAGCCACCTCAGTGGGACAGGGGGGCACTTCAGCTGGAAGATGGAACAACACCACTGGTCCTGGAGGGGGCAACATGCCCATTGTTCTTTGTCCTGGGGAGTGCAAGGCCACAGTCTCTCAAGTGGGTGACTTGCCCCCATTCCCTGGAGGGGGCAACATGTGCTGTGCTTGGTCCTGGGGAGTGCTAGGTCACAGTCTCTCAAGTGGGTGATTTGCCCACATTTGTCTGGTGGGGCAACATGCCCTGTGATCTTCACCCTGGGGAGTGCAAGGCCACAGTCTTTCAAGTGGGTAATTTGCCCACATTCTCTGGAGGGGGCAACATGCCCTGTGATCTTCCTCCTGGGGAGTGCAAGGCCACAGTCTCTCAGCTGGTGTCATACCCACAGGATTTGCAGGGGTCAGGCTGCACAACATCCCATGGATGCAGGTCTAATGAATGTCCGCGGGCGGCGACGGCTGCTCAGTGGGGGCAGTGGTACTGCTGGTGGTGGTTGTGGGGGGAAGCTCCAGCCCATCCCCTGCAGCCTCGGATGGCTGCCCACTGCTGTTGGCGGTACTGCTGCTGCTGCTGGTGGTGGTTGTGCGGGGTGGCTCCAGCACATCCCCTGCAGCCTCAGGTGGCTGCCCACTGCTGGTGGCGGTGCTGCTTCAGCTGCCGGTGGTGGTTGTGGGGGGGATGCTCCAGCCCATGCCCTGCAGCCTCGGACAGCTGCCCACTGCTGGTGGCAGTGCTGCTGCTGGTGGTGGTTGTGGGGGAGGGTTCCAGCCCATCCCCTGCAGCCTCGGACAGCTGCACAACCATGGTTGTGGTGGGGGCTCTGACTGAGTCCATGCACATGGCCCCTTCTCCTTCCTGCCTGCTGGTGCAGGCCCCTTACCCTTCCTGGTACCAGCTAGGGATGGCTCCTTGTCATTCCTGGCAGCAGCTGGGGATGGCTACTTGCTCTTCAGGGCAGCAGCTGGTGCAGGCCCCTTGCCCTTCCTGGCAGCAGCTAGGGATGGCTCATTGCCCTTCCTGGCAGCACTTGCGGTAGGCGCCCTTTCCATGAGGCTGGCTGGTGGCCTGGATCCTTTACCACCACAAGTTGCTGTGGACACTACTGGGCCCGTGGACTGGGTGGCTGAGGTGCTTGCCTGGGTTTTACCCACCTTGGCCTGACGTGGAGGATGGGGAGGTAAGGAAGAGGTCAATGGTGGAGACAAAAACATTTTTAGGGACACTGGGGCAGGAACAGGGAGAAGGTTTGGGAGTGGAGGAAGAGGGAGTGGTTGTGGGAGGTGTCTCTCTGCTGTGTTAGGGTGCAGGTGCATGGGCTGGATGCTATTGTGAGGTGGATGGCTGTTGGGTGTCTGAGTGCTTGCGTTTGTGTACTTTGGGGGGGCACAGACACAGTGGGAGTGGACACAAGGAACGTGTGCATGGCTGTTGGGGTGGTGTCTGCCAGTTAGGTGTGGTGGTGATGGTGGTAATGGCTGAGGATGTAGTGCATGCAGGTGTGAGTGTAGGTGGAACTGGGAGGGAGGTGGAGGAGGAGGGGGACACAGTGGAGGCAGTGGATGTTGGTATATCTGCATCTGGATGGGGTTTGTGTGAGTTCCTGGAGATGAAGTGTAGTGCTTGTGTTTCCCTGAACCACTCTTGTATGTGGTCATGTGTGCATGCTGGTCTGCCTGTGTGCTTGGGATAGGTTGGAGTAGAGGGGAATGGGATTGGGTAGAGTAAGTTAGAGGGGGGAGAGGGAAGGGGGAAAACAGGTACAATGGTTGCCATCCGAGAGGAGGTCAGAGTCTGGATTATCTCTGTTGGGCTGCCAAGCCAGTGTGAATGGCCTCCAGAAATACATTGGTTTGTTGCATTTGGGCTACCAGCCCCTGAATGGCATTCACAATGGTTGACTGCCCAACAGAGATGGATCTCAGGAGGTCAATAGCCTCCTCACTCAGGGTAGCAGGGCTCACTGGGGCATTGCCTGAGGTGCCTGGGGCGAAGGAGATGCCCACCCTCCTGGGTGAGCAGGCACTGGAACCTCGCTGAGGGGCTGCTGGGATGGCAGTGCTGGTACGGGGTTGGTGGCTGTACCTGTAGCTGGAGTGGGCACAGAGGTGTCAGCCACCACCAGGGAGCTTCCATCAGAGGAGGTATCTGTGTCTGAACTGTCCCCTCCAGTCTCTGCCATGGTGCTCCCCTAGCCCTCCATCCCACTGGTGCCCTCACCTTCCGTGGACTCTGCCTCCTGGGTCCTGTGGGATGCAGCACCCTTCGTCTCTGGTGCCTCTGCTCCTCTGCCAGATGATGCTAATGCACATAAGGACAGGGTGACAAAACAAAAAGAGGGGGAAGATACAAAGGAAACACTTGGTCAACAGCTGCACCAACACCACTGTTGGCATACACAGCAACCTCACACACAGTGAACATCCCTACGTACTATGCAGTGCACTACTAGTAACAATGCTAGTCACCAGGGCATGGGGCGGGACACATACCGCCAACTGCAGCATACCCGGGATCCACACAGCCCTGCCCAGTAGTGGATGACTACTAGCTAGGTAGGAGGAATATCTCATTTGAACCCTGTCCAACATGGGACCTACTATGCGATGTCAGGCCAGGCCTAGGGGTACCCACAGACACACATTCCCCACCCGGATAACACCCTACCAGGTGTAAGTTGCAATGATGGGCACTGTACCCACCTTCTTGTGGCTGCTGTGATGCCCTCAAGCACCCATCCAGCTCCGGATAGGCCACCACCAGTATGGGGGCCGTCAGGGGGGTCAGGTTTTGACGGGCACCCCTTCCTCATTGGGAGGCCATCCCCAGCTCAGCCTCTGCCATCTTCAGTGCCCAGCGTTTCAGGTCCTTCCACCGTTTCTGACAGTGGGTTCTCCGCCTGCCGTAGACCCCCAGGGTCTGCACGTCCTTGGCGATGGCACGCCATATACCCTTCTTTTGATGGGCGCTGACCTACAAAGAAAATACAGATAGGGAAAGGTATTACTCAGACCGTCCTGCCTGTTACACTCATTGCCCACCGTATCGCTTCCCATCCCCATTTGCACAGAGATGACTTAGCACACAAGCTGCATGTCGCCCAAGAGACATCCACCAACCCCCGCCTACATGAGGCCTTCACACACACCACTCCATGCATTCGTGCCCCATGCATCATGCTCACATTGTATTCACCTGTTGGTCTGGAGGCCCATACAGCAGTCCGTACTGGGGTAGGACCCCATCCACCAGTCGCTCCAACTCCGCCAAAGTGAAGGCAGGGGCCCTTTCCCCAGTCACACGAGCCATGGTAGGTTCCAGACACAGGTCACAGCAGCACATGCAGTGTAGGTCCTCTCCTGTTGAAGGTCAGGTTGCAAGTGAGTGAACAAATAGAAAATGGCGGTGACGTCCACGGCGGTTCATACCGTCACCACCGGCGTACATCACTACTGTAACCCATAGGGGACAATATTATCCAATGAGGCGTTGCACAGCGGTTCACGACTGCCTCCCGCAACAGCGCACAACGTCAGCAGAATTACCTCACTTCCACCTGTCCATCCACACAGGACAGGCGGACACCATTTCAGGGAGGGGGGCAGGCCCTGGATTACAACTGCGTCACAGTTCACAATTGTTCAATATATATAAAAGTAACATATAGATTTCAAAATAACATCATGCATTGTACTGTTGTGGCTACAATGTACTGTTTATGACCGGCTCCTCACTCTTTTGCCCCCTAGATAGCAACTGCTGAGGATGAATAGGAGATGGAAACATACCCCCGTGTACAGACCCCTGGTAGACTTGGCAACAATGGAGGACAGGCACATCATCCTCACCTACAGACTTGACAGGCCCACGATCACAGAGCAGTGTGCCCAACTGGAGCCTGACCTGATATCTGCTATGTGTCACCCCACTGGGATGCCCCCTCTGGTGCAAGTCCTATCTGTGCTCCATTTCCTGGCAACTGGTTATTTCCAAGTAACAGTGGGCTTGGCAGCAGGAATGTCACAGCCAATGTTTTCAACCAGACCAGAGTGTTGCCTGCCCTGATTAAACACATGTGCAACTACATTGTTTTCCCCCACGTAGATGATTTGGCCACAGTGAAGGCTGACTTCTATGCAGTGGGACATATCCCCAATATAATTGTTGCGATTGATGGAACACATATTGTGTTTGTCCCCCCTCCCAGCAAAATGAACAGTTCTAAAGAAATCGAAAATGTTTTCATTCAATGAATATGCAGATGGTGTGCCTGGCAGACCAGCACATCTCCCATATCAATACGAAGTATTCTAGGTCTGTGAATGATGCCTTTATCCCACTGGCTTCCAACCTTTTAATGCCGCACCCCCCCAGTTGAAAAATAAAAATTATTTGGCCCCCCTCAGAATTTTTAACAATTATTTTAGAAAGATGGCAATGTTTAAATAGGTCTAAACCTATTTAAACATTGCAGTTAAGTACTGTTACCTTTTTAAAACGGCAATAACATGCTTCTGCTTAAAACAAAGACATGTTATCTGTATAATATTTCTTTTGACCAGAGTTTGGCACGCCCCCCCTCGGATCACTTGAGGCCCCCTAAGGGGGGCCTGCCCCCCAGTTTGAAGACCTCTGCTTTATCCTGAGGAATAGCAGGATCCCAAATGTGATGGCTCAACCACAGAGGCACCGTGTGTGGCTAATAGGTGAGCCCTGGTTCCCACACAGTGGATGTTGGTGTATGGGTATTGTGAGAAATGGGGTCTTTGATTGGCCTACAGGTTAACCCCTGTCCAAGCAAGGACCCTCACTCTAGTCAGGGTAAGTCACACACAATCCACATTATCCTGTGTCCACCCTCTGGTAGCTTGGCAAGAGCAATCAGGCTTAACTTAGAAGGCAATGTGTAAAGTATTTGTGCAATAAATCATACAATAACACCATACAGCCCCACAAAAATACACCACACAGTGTTTAGAAAAATATATATTATATATGCAGGTCAAAGTAATTAAAATGCAATAAGTATATGTTGAGATATCACTGAAAAGTGATATAAAGTGTGTTAAATCTCTTTAAAAGCAAACAAAGTCTCTTTCCAGCACAAAGTACCTGGTTTGTGTGAAAAATCTCTGCAAAGAACTGCAGAGGTGGAGATGCATAGAAACAAAGGGGTGAGAGTCGATTTCTCGGGCCGCACAAGGCGATGCGTCATTTAGTTTTTAAGCAGGGACGGCTGTGCATCGATTTCCAGCGCTCAGTCGTGAATTCTCCTAGGGTTGCAGGGTTTTCAGATGCCCCGGGGACGGTGCGTGGATTTCCTGCGCTGGCAGGATGAAGTCACAGGAGCTGCATCGATCCGGTGTGCGTTGCATCAAATTTTCTACCGCACGGCAGGCGCTGCATCGATTCCTCTCTGGAAGTCAGGCTGCGTTCTTCCGGATAAGCTGTGCGTCGATCCAGTGGGCTGTGCGTCAAATTTCCGGTCTCTACGCTGGTGCTGTGTCGATCTTCTCATTGCAAAGTCAGGCAGCGTCGTTCTGGTTCAGCGTGCAGTGAAATTTTCACTGCGATGCAGGCTGTGCGTAGTTTCTGCCAGGCTGTGCATCGAGTTTCACCGCACAAGGAGTCCTTCTCGAAGAGATAAGGGGGGTCATTACAACCCTGGCGGTCGGTGTTAAATTGGCGGTAAAACCGCCAACAGGCCGGCGGTAAAGAAAATGGAATCACGATCATGGCGGAAACCGCCAACATAGACAGCCACTTTAACACTCTGTTTGCCAGGGCGGTAGCAACAAACACCGCGGCGGTCACCGCCAACAGACAGGCGGAAGACAAGGTTCCGCCCACTGTATTACAACAGGCCAATCCGCCACCTTTTCCGGAGCGGATTCACTGCGAACAAAAACACAGTGGAAACAGGTCTTGGAAGGGAAAACGCTCACCTCTACACACCCCACGAGGAACCAGGACGCCATGGAACCCGAGCACCAGATACTCCCAGGAACAACAAAGACGGCGGCGAATACCACAGTGACTACTGAACCGACGACACAGGGGAGGGGGGAGGGAAAAAAGAGTGACACACACACGCAACACTCCCACCCCCACCCTCACCCACTACAACACACACACAAGTACATGCAGCAACATTACATTTACAACCCCAACCCCCCCCCGGAAGAACAAAAGGAAATGAGTTGAACGTTTGTAATCTATTCAAATACAGTAATCAAAAAAAAAAAATATATATATATATATATAAATATTTACACTATAAACAAATATATACACCAAGAATACAAGTTCAAGGTATTTCACCATCATAGTCCGTGGACCACTGGGCCCAAAATGCATGGGCGAGGCCCACACTCAATACCCGATAAAAACAGAGAGAACACTGCTGGGGCATCAGATAGATATAAAACAGGCACCTCGGGGGGAAGGAAAGGATGGGCACCTCAGCCGGGTGAGTGCATGATGCCAGATCCACGAGGGGGCTCCATGCCCACTGCTGTATCCTGGGGAGTGCAAAGCCACAGTCTCACAAGTCTTTACAGTGGGTGGGTTGCCCACTGCTTTATCCTGGGGAGTGCAAAGCCACAGTCTCTCAAGTCTTTCCAGTGGGTGGGTTGCCCACTGCTGCATCCTGGGGAGTGCAAAGCCACAGTCTCACAAGTCCTTCCAGTGCGTTGGTTGCCCACTGCTTTATCCTGGGGAGTGCAAAGCCACAGTCTCTCAAGTGGATGCCTTACTCCACTGGTTCAGGAGGGGGCTTTGTGCCCAGAGTGCTTCATCCTGCAAGGACTGAGGTAGTGGATGTGATACTCCACTGGTTCTGGAGGGGGCTTTGTGCCCAGAGTGATTCATCCTGCCAAGGACAGAGGTAGTGGATGTAAATCTCCACTGGTCCTGGAGGGGGCTTTGTGCCCAGAGTGCTTCATCCTGACAAGGACTGAGGTAGTGGATGCCTTACTCTACTGGTTCTGGAGGGGTCTTTGTGCCCAGAGTGCTTCATCCTGCCAAGGACTGAGGTAGTGGATATGATACTCCACTGGTTCTGGAGGGGGCTTTGTGCCCAGAGTGCTTCATCCTGCCAAGGACAGAGGTAGTGGATGTAAATCTCCACTGGTTCTGGAGGGGGCTTTGTGCCCAGAGTGCTTCGTCCTGCCAAGGACTGAGGTAGTGGATGCCTTACTCCACTGGTTCTGGAGGTGGCTTTGTGCCCAGAGTGCTTCATCCTGCCAAGGACTGAGGTAGTGGGTGTGATACTCCACTGGTTCTGGAGGGTGCTTTGTGCCCAGAATGCGTCATCCTGCCAAGGACAGAGGTAGTGGATGTAAATGTCCACTGGTTCTGGAGGGAGCTTTGTGCCCAGAGTGCTTCATCCTGCCAAGGACTGAGGTAGTGGGTGTGATACTCCACTGGTTCTGGAGGGTGCTTTGTGCCCAGAATGCGTCATCCTGCCAAGGACAGAGGTAGTGGATGTAAATGTCCACTGGTTCTGGAGGGAGCTTTGTGCCCAGAGTGCTTCATCCTGCCAAGGACAAAGGTAGTGGATTTAAATCTCCACTGGTTCTGGAGGGGGCCTTGTGCCCAGTGTGATTCATCCTGCTTGTGGTGGCCTCAGTAGCGTTGGAAGCTTTGGCGCTCATTGGCCTGCGATGCTGGTAGTGGCGGTGTCCTGTTCAGGGGTGCTGGTGGTGGTGGTGTCCAAGGCAGCGGTGCTGGTGGCAGTGGTGTCCGGTTCAGCGGTGCTGGTGGCAGCGGTGTCCTTGGCCGGTGCAGGTTTTCGCAGACTTGGCTGTTTTTCTGTGCCCCTTCCCCAGCTTGGATGGTGGCGCAGCTGTCTTCCCACTCCCAACTGTACACCTGGGAGCGACTTTGGTGGTAGATGTTTTGCCGCTCTCCCGTCGGGCACTGGCCAACTTTTTGTGCTTATGAGGTGGGGGACTGTCCGTGGTCTGGCTCCTTGGCACACTGGCTGCCCTGCTGTTTGCTGCACTCCAGAAGCAGGTTACTACTGGCACCATTGTTCCCGCAGATGTTGTAGCTGAGGTGCTGGGTTGGGACCTGGAAAGGCGGGCCCTAGGAGACTGAAGGGGTAGAAGAGGTGTAGGGAAAAGGTCATGGTTGGATGGGAAACGTTTTTTGGACACACTGGGACGGGTAGATGGAGGGGGTTTGGGAGTGGAGGAAAAGGTAGTGGTTGTAGGAGGTGTACGTTTGCTGACTTTGGGTGAAGGTGCATAGGCTGGAGGCTGTCATGAGGTGGATGGCTGTTAGGTGGGTGTGTGGCTGCGTTTGTGTACCTTGGGAGGTGGGCTCACAGACACACTGGGAGAGGACACAGGGGATGTGTGAATGGTAGTGGGGGTGGTGACTGCACGTGAGCGGGTGTGGTGGTGGGTGTGCTGGTGATGGAGGTAGTGGCTGAAGATGTAGTGCATGCATGCAGGCCTTGCCTCCTGCGCATCTGCCCCCGTTGTGCCCCTCTGATTGCTGTACCCCGATTGTAATTTGTGCCATATTTGTATTTGTGCCTGTTTTTGCTGTTTTGTGCCTTGCTTTTTTCCCTGGTTTTCGCCCCTTGGGCGCTCCCCCTTGCCGATCTCACCTTGCCGCTGCCTCCCTGCGGCCCCGTCCCCCTTGCGACCCCATTCGCCGCTCCCTCCCGCCTCCCGCCTCCCAGCTGCTCTTCCCTCCCCCCTCCCTTCTTAATGGCTGGCGCTGCGCGTCGCGAGTGAGCGACCTCTGACCTGCCTTAGGTCTAGAGCTCGCCCCCCACGTCCACAGCACCAACCTGCTGTCTCCTGCCTCTGACCCCCGCCCACGCTGCTGCTAGCGTGTTCGAGGCCCTCCTCCACCCGCAGGCATCCTCCTGCGCCTCATCCCTGGTGTCTAGTGGGCTCTAGTAAGCTTCACTTGACCCGTGTGCCGCTTTCCGCCGTCCTGTAAGTGTTTTTCTAAACTTTTAGCGCCTTGCCTCCTTGCGCTTCTGCCCCCGTCGTGCCCCTTCTGATTGTGCCACTTTTCGCCGTCCTGTAAGTGCTTTTCCATTGTTTTTCAAGTGCCTTGCCTCCTGCGCATCTGCCCCCGTTGTGCCCCTCTGATTGCTGTACCCCGATTGTAATTTGTGCCATATTTGTATTTGTGCCTGTTTTTGCTGTTTTGTGCCTTGCTTTTTTCCCTGGTTTTCGCCCCTTGGGCGCTCCCCCTTGTCGATCTCACCTTGCCGCTGCCTCCCTGTGGCCCCGCCCCCCTTGCGACCCCATTCGCCGCTCCCTCCCGCCTCCTGCCTCCCAGCTGCTCCTCCCTCCCCCCTCCCTTCTTAATGGCTGGCGCTGCACGTCCGCGCAGCGGGCGTGCGCAGCGGGCACGCTGCTGGCGTGCCGGAGGAGCACCAGATGCAAGCCCGTCTGCGCCCGTCCGCGCCTGGACCGCGTCCAGCGCCACCCCCCCTGGTCCTCACTCCCCCGCACCCCCTGCCTCCGATACTCGGCCAGCGAACTCCTCGCCCTCAACCCTGACCCCTCCACAGAGTGCTTCCAGGCCACCCCGAAGCACACCAAAGGACCTTTTTCCTGCCGCACCTGCAACTTCTCCTGCAACAGAACAACGAAGCCAGCAACAACCAACACAAACCAGCTGCACTGCATCCTCCTCAACACACGCTCCGCACGAAAACACGCCATCGAGCTCTGGGACCTGCTCGACACCACCGCCCCAGACGTGGCCTTCCTGACCGAAACCTGGTGGAATGACTCCTCAGCCCCTGACATCGCCATCCCTGATGGATACAAGATCACCAGAAGAGATCGCACCAACGGAATCGGCGGAGGAATAGCCATCGGCCACAAATCTACCCTCAAGATCCACACCCGCACGGACAACACCCTCAAGACAGCCGAACACCTCCACTTCCAGATTCACACGGACCCCAGCACTACCCTCAGATGAACCCTCATATACCGCCCTCCAGGACCAAGAGCCCCCTTCAGCGACACCGTCTCCGACCTCGCAAGCACCCACACCCTCGCTTCTCCAGACTACATCCTCCTGGGAGATCTAAACTTCCACCTGGAGAACAACAATGACGCCAACACCGCATCACTGACCACCAACCTCTCCAACCTCGGACTCCGTCAACTGGTCAACACTCCCACCCACATCGCCGGACACACCCTTGACCCACTCTTCACTTCAAGCAACCACATCTCATTCAGCCACACCTCCGAACTCCACTGGACCGACCATCACTGCGTACATTTCACCTTCAAGAAAAACACCGAACACCACCGCACCCCTCTACCGCCTCACCGCCGCTGGGGAAAAGTCACTGAAGATCAACTAGCCAGCACCCTCGCCAAAAACCCACCACTCGACCCCACCGACCCGGACTCCGTCGCCATCAACCTCCATCAATGGATCCTCAACTGTGCCAACATCCTAGCTCCACTCAAGAGACCCACCGCCAACCAAGAAAAGAAAAAAACAGCCTGGTTCACAGACGAACTGACCACCTCCAAACGCACCTGCCAGAAACTCAAGAAAAAATGGATCCTCGAGTGCACACCCGACAACCTTGCTACCCTCAAGGAAGCCAACCGCGAACACCATCAACTGATCCGACTCGCCAAGCGCTCCCACTTCTCAGAACGCCTCAACAACAACGCTCACGACTGCAAAGAACTCTTCTGCATAGTGAAGGAACTTTCCAACCCCAACGCCAACGTCAACGACGTCCCTCCTTCCCAGGAACTCTGCGACGATCTCTCCACCTTCTTCTACCAGAAAATCGCAGCCATCCACGACAGCTTCAACACCTCACCTCCGCCAGACCCCACCCCCAACAACTCCTCCCACACCTACCGCATCACCTCCTGGACTCAAGTAGACGACACCGAAACCCGAAAGACCATGAACTCCATTCACTCAGGATCTCCCGCTGATCCCTGCCCACATCACGTATTCAACAAAGCCGACCCCACCATCGCCCCCAAACTCCGCAAGATCATCAACCTCTCCTTCAACACCGCTACCTTCCCGGACAGCTGGAAGCATGCAGAAATCCAATCCCTCCTCAAGAAACCTAAGGCTGAACTCAACGATCTCAAAAACTTCCGACCGATCTCCCACCTCCCTTTCCCAGCGAAAGTCATCGAGAAGATCGTCAACGCACAGCTCGCCCACTTCCTAGAAGACAACTCCATCCTAGACCCCTCTCAATCTGGTTTCAGACGAAACCACAGCACTGAGACCGCACTCCTCGCCGCCACAGATGACATCAGACAACAAATGGACAACGGCAAAACCTCAGCCCTGATCCTCTTAGACCTATCAGCCGCTTTCGATACAGTCTGCCACCGCACCCTACTAACCCGTCTCCACGAAGCCGGCATCCAAGACAAAGCCCTCAACTGGATCTCATCCTTTCTCTCCGGCAGAACCCAGAGAGTCCGACTCTCACCTTTCCGCTCCAAAGCCACCAACGTCATCTGCGGCGTCCCCCAAGGCTCCTCACTTAGCCCAACGTTGTTCAACGTCTACATGGCCCCCCTCGCACAACTGGCCCGCCAACACAACCTCAGCATCATCTCCTACACCGACGACACCCAGCTCGTCCTCTCCCTGACCAAAGATCCTCTCACCACCAAAACCAACCTCCACGAGGGACTGAAATCCATTGCCGAGTGGATGAGCAACAGCCGCCTGAAACTTAACTCCGACAAGACGGAAGTCCTTATCCTTGGGCGCACCCCCTCGGCCTGGAACGACTCTTGGTGGCCCACCACCCTCATCCCCCCACCCACCCCAGCCAGCCATGCACGAAACCTCGGCTTCATCCTCGACTCCGCTCTCACCATGTCCAAACAAGTCAACGCTGTCTCCTCTTCCTGTTTTAACACCCTCCGCATGCTCCGCAGGATCTTCAAGTGGATTCCAACAGGAACCAGAAAGACGGTGACCCAAGCCCTCGTCAGTAGCAGACTTGACTACGGCAACGCATTCTACACAGGCATCCCAACAAAAGACATCAAACGACTCCAACGCATCCAGAACGCATCCGCCCGCCTGATCCTCGACATACCCCGCCGGTGTCACATCTCCCCCCACCTGAAGGACCTCCACTGGCTCCCCGTGGACAAGAGGATCACCTTTAAACTCCTCACCCACGCACACAAGGCACTACACAACACAGGACCCACCTACCTGAACTCCAGACTCAACTTCTACGTTCCCTCACGCCAACTACGCTCTGCCAACCTTGCCCTCGCCATCGTCCCCCGAATCCAGCGCAAGACCTCTGGCGGCAGATCCTTCTCCTACCTCGCTGCCAAGACCTGGAACTCTCTCCCCACCTCACTACGCCAGACCCAGGACCTCCTCACCTTCAGGAGACTCCTCAAGACAGGCTCTTCGAACGATAGCAGCAGCACCCCCCCCCCTAACGGGTACATAGCACGCTTTATAAATCTATTGATTGATTGATTGATTGTGAGTGGAGACGAGACTGGGAGGGAGGAGGGAGACGAGGAGGAGGGGGACACAGTGGAGACAGTGGATGTTGGTATGTCTGCATATGTATGATGCTTGCGTGAGTGCCTGTGGGATGTGTGGTGCTTATGTTTGCCTGAGCTTCCCTTGTGTGTTGACGTGTGTGCATGCTGGTCTGATGGTGTGCTTGGGATAGGCTGAGGTACAGGGGTTTGGGTCTGGGTGGAGGAAGTTGGAGGGGGGAGGCTAGAGACAGGGACAATGGCTGCCATCAGTGCTGAGGCCAAAGTCTGAAAATGCCCTCCAGGTATGCATTGGTCTGTTGCAACTGCCTCTCTACACCCTGGATGGCATTCAAAATGGTAGACTGCCCAACAGTGAGGGACCTGAGGAGGTCAATGGCCTCCTCACTGAGGGCAGCAGGGCTGACTGGGGCAGGGGCTGAGGAGCCTGGGGCGAAGGAGATGCCCACCCTCCTAGGTGAGCGGCCACGAGGCACACGCTGAGGGGCTGCTGGGAGGGTGGTGCTGGTAGGGGGGGTGGCGGCTGTACCTGTAGATGCGGGGGCACAGAGGGGCCTGCCACCGCAAGGGAGCTCCCATCAGAGGAGGAGTCTGTGTCGCTGGTCTCAGCTCCTGTCCCCACCATGGAGCTCCCCTCGCCCTCCGTCCCACTGGTGGCTTCTCACTCCGTTGTGTCGCCCTCCAGGGCCATGTGGGATGCAGCTCCCTCCTGCTCCGGTGCCACTGCTCCTCCGCCTGATGATGCTAATGCGCACAAGACAGGGAGACCACAAAAGGGGGGGAGACAGAAGAAAGACATGTTGAGTGCATCCAATACCGCTACAGTTGGCGGACACTACAGACTCAGAAGCCCCCTGCACTACGCGTGCATTTAGAGTTCCCTAATTAATCACAGGGACATGGGTTATAAGGCCTATGCCCGATTGCTGCACACATGGAAGTCACAGGAGCCTGACTAGGTGTAGTTGGTTCTGAACACAGGTGGGGCGGGGTGCCACAGGGCCTGCCTTAAGAAGGGACCTTGCCTACCAAACTCGACCTCGCCTAGGGAAACCCACAGCCCACCTCCCCCACCCAGACACCTACAATGCGCGCTGAATCAGCAGAATGAGAGTGTACTCACCCCCTTGTGGCTGCTGTGATGCCCTCAAGTGCCCATCCAACTCCGGGTATGCCACCGCCAGGATCTGGAACATCAGGGGGGTCATGGTGCCATGGGCACCCCTCCCATGTTGGTAAGCCATCCCCAGCTGGGCCTCCGCCGTCTTCTTGCTCCAGCAGCGAATGTCCTCCCATCTTTTACGGCAGTGGGTGCACCGTCTGTGGTGGACCCCCAGGGTCTGGACTTCCTTGGCGATGGCACGCCAAACATCCTTCTTCTGGGGGGGCGCTGACCTACACAAATAGTACAGGGGAAAAGGAGAAGATATAACCATCCGCACCATCACAGTCATTGGCCCGCATCCCTACCGTTGCCATGATGCACATGTACTCACCGTCGTCTCATGCACGCCTCATTCTCCCACCCCCATCTTTCATCAACACCACTCCACAAAGGCATTGCCCATTCGGCATGCTCACAGTGTACTTACCTGTTTGTCTGGAGGACCGTAGAGTAGCGTGTACTGGGGCAGAAGAAGGGGACATAGACAACAGGAACAAGGTGATCCAGCAATACTTCCAGTGAGACACAGGTAAGAAGACAACACTGCCTGCTACATCTGATTAAATTTCTCTACCTCTCATCTGTCTGTCATTTTCACCCAGTGTATGGACACTGAGTTGTCACTTTCCCTTTTGATTTCACAGATGTGAGTCCCACTGTGTGACCTCTGCTTTGTTTCCGCATGGACTAGAGCTGTGTGACATAGGTATGTTGACATTACATTGGATATAGCATTTTTCCACAGTTATTGCAAATACACATTTTCGAAAGTACAGACTGACTCCAGATTGTTTTGTGATTTAAGGGTGTTTATTTAAGTGCTAAACAGTGGAGGGGGTTGTAAAATGGTCAGGGATGAGGGTGGAGGAATGTCCATGGCAGAGTCCAGTCTATTAGTCTCCCAGGTGCATTGTCCAAAGGGGCATAGGAAGTGGAGCTAGGGCAGTTTAAGTATGGGCAGGGTAACAAAGTGGGACAGAAGGATGACAATCAGGGTGGTCTCATTTCTTGTCAGGGGTTCTGGCATTGTTCTCTGTCTTTGTCCTGGATCTCAGGGACTGCTTGCGGGGTGGTTCTCCATCTGCAAGGGGTGGGGTGCTGGTGTCGTGGTCCTGTGGTGGTGCCTCCTGTCCACTAGCGCCGGCGGAGGTGGTGGACAGTTAATCGTCCAGGCTAGTGTCAGAGGCCCGAGGGCCTCACAGGAGTAGCTGGAGGAATGGACCCTGGTAAGTCAAACCTTTAACTACCATATCCCCCACCCTACCTGCATGCCATCACATACCCCACCCTCGCCCTCACCCCCATCACTCCAACTCCAAACACATGTCCCACTATCACAAACCACACATCCCAAACCCAAGCCCTGCATGCAACACCAAAGCATGGACACCCATCACTAAAGCATGTCCACTACACATACCCTTACACCCCCCTAAACCATTATCACAGAAGGTCCCACACAAGAATGGAAGCACTGGGGTACAGGGTGACCCACCCATTGCAAACCATGGCCCACACAGATGCAATAATCATGCCTTTACACCCCTGCAGGACCCCTACCCAACGTCACCGGACAGGAGGGTCCAGACATGTCCACTCCACCCACAGAAGAGGCCCACAGTGATGACAGCAACTCTGTCCAACTGGATCAAGATGACCAGCCCGGCCCATCTGGGACCTCGGGACAGTATAGCCAAGACCTGCTCCTCCCATGTTGTTAGTTCTGGGGGAGGAGATGGGGGTCCCCCTCCAGTCCTCTGAACCGCAATCTGGTGTCTTGAGACCACGGAACGCACCTTCCCCCATAGGTCGTTCTACCTCTTCCTGATGTCATCCCATGTTCTTGGGTGCTGTCCCACTCCGTTGACCCTGTCCACGATTCTGCGCCATAGCTCCATCTTCCTAGCTATGGTGGTGTGCTGCACCTGTGATCCGAATACCTGTGGCTCTACCCGGATGATTTCCTCCACCATGACCCTGAGCTCCTCCTCAGAAAACCTGGGGTGTCTTTGCGGTGCCATGGGGTGGTGTGGGTGATGTGTGGGGTGGTGTGTGTTGTGATGTGTGGGGTGATATTTAGAGGTGTGTTGTGTGAGGTGCGTGGATGTTGTGTGAGTGATGGTGTTGAGTGCCTGTGGATGCTAGTGTTGTTTCTGGTGGTGTCTCTCTCTGGCCTTCTGTCACAATTGTTGTCGCAAGGGTTTGTGGGTGATGTGGGTGTGTGTTTTATATTGTATTGGGTGTGTGGGAGGGGTGTGTGTATGTGTATCAGGTGTGTGTATTCCGATTTGTCCAATGTGATAGTGTTTTGTAAATGTGTGTGTAATTTGAGCACGGCGATGTGTACCGCCAATGGAATACCGCGGTTGAAAGACCGCTGCGTGGATTCGTGGGTCGTGATAGTGTGGGCGTATTCCTGTTGGAGTGATGGTGGAGGTTTTGTTATCACCAGTTTATCACTGACCTTTGGTGTGGCGGACTTGTGTGGGTGTCTCGATTTTGGCGGATTCCGAGCTGTGAGTCATAATGGGTGTGGCGGAATTCCACGGCGGTGTGTTGGCGGTCTTCTGCACTGCGGTAAGCAATTACTGCCAATATTGTAATGACCCCCAAAGTATTTTTGGTCCTGAGACCATAGGGCACAGGAGGCAAGCTCTATCCAAGCCATTGGAGAGCACTTCTTCACCACAGCCAGAGAGCAGCAAGGCAGCAGTGCAACAACAAGGCAGCAGTCCTTCACAGAAAGCAGTCAGGTGAGTCCTTTGGGCAGCCAGGCAGTTCTTTGTGGCAGGATGCAGGTTCTGGTTCAAGTTTCTTCTCCAGCAAGTGTCTGAGGTGGTAGGGCAGAGGCCCTGTTTTATACCCAAATGTGCCTTTGAAGTGGGGGAGACCTCAAAGAGTGGCTTAGAAGTGCACCAGGTCCCCTTTCAGTTTAATCCTGTCTGCCAGGGTCCCAGTAGGGGGTGTGGCAGTCCTTTGTGTGAGAGCAGGCCCTCCACCCTCCCAGCCCAGGAAGACCCATTCAAAATGCAGATGTACGCAAGTGAGGCTGAGTACCCTGTGTTTGGGGTGTGTCTGAGTGAATGCACAAGGAGCTGTCAACTAAACCCAGCCAGGCGTGGATTGTTAGGCACAGAAAGATTTAAGTGCAGAGAAACGATCACTTTCTAAAAGTGGCATTTCTAAAATAGTAATATTAAATCCAACTTCACCAGTCAGTAGGATTTTATATCACCTTTCTGGCCATACTAAATATGACCTTCCTACTCCTTTCAGATCAGCAGCTACCACTCAAACAATGTATGAAGGCAGCCCCAATGCTAGCCTATGAAGAGAACAAGCCTCACAGCAGTGTTAAAATGAATTTAGGAGTTTTACACTACCAGGACATTTAAACTACATAGGTACACGTCCTGCCTTTTGCCTACACAGCACCCTGCCCCATGGGTTACCTAGGGCACCCTTTGGGTGTCTTTTATGTAGAAAAAGGGGAGTTTTAGGCTTGGCAAGTACTTTTAAATACCAAGTCAAATTGGCAGTGAAACTGCACACACAGGCCTTGCAATGGCAGGCCTGAGACAAGGTTAAGGGGCTACTTAAGTGGGTGGCACAATCAGTGCTGCAGGCCCACTAGTAGCATTTAATCGACAGGCTTTGGGCACATATAGTGCTCTCTACTAGGGACTTATAAGTAAATTAAACAGTCCAATTTGGTATGATCCAATGTTACCATGTTTAAAGGGAGAGAGCATATGCGCTTTAGCATTGGTTAGCAGTGGTAAAGTGTGCAGAGTCTTAAAACCAGCAAATGCAGTATCTAAAAAGTGGAGGGAGGCAGGCAAAGAGTTAGGGGTGACCACCCCAAGGTTGTCAGGTCTAACAGGTATGATGTGGGCCATAAGGGATAGTGTGTGGCTAAATGTTGTCCCTCGATATTTGCAGGTGGCTCTGGTTACCCCAACCTATCATGGCCCCTGTGAGGAATCCCAGGACAAGGGCAGAGAAACGTTACAATGAGACACATGGGCAAACCAGAAGGATCATTGAACGTACCTTTGGCCTCCTGAAGGCCTGGTTTCGGTGCCTCCCTCTAACAAGTGGATCCCTGTGATACTCACCCAAGAAGGTCTGCCAGATAATTGTTGCATGCTGCACGTTGCGTAACCTTGCCTTGAGACGCTGTGTGCTTTTTTTGCAGGAGGAGGAGGAGGCTGGAGATGCCAGTATGGCAGCAGTGGACCCTGTGGACAGTGAAGATGAGAGGCAGAGGATGAGGATGTGGACAACAGAACTACAGTGATTCGCCAATATTTCCAGTGACACACAGGAAAGACGGTGGCACTTCACATTTCATTGTCATTTTATTGTTTGAGAATGTCACTGGCAGGCTGTAATTTCCCACTCCTATGCCCACTCACCCTACCATTTGGTAACTCTTTTTGCAGATGTTGGTGCCCAACTATCGCTCCTGGTATGTTCACTGCAGCCAATTACATGCCTATGTGCACATTACTGTACAGTTGAACTGTAATGTTTGAACTTTGTTAAACAAATACATACTTAAATCATTTGACATACTCCATACTAGTATTTTTTCAAATGGTGTTTATTGCAGTGCTAAGAAAAGGGGAAGTGCAATGGGCTAAGGTGATGATGGAGGAAAGTCCAGGGTATAGTTACAGTCTATTTGTAGCACAGGTGCATTGTCCAAGGGCCCATAGGAAGGGGAGCAATGGCAGTTCAAGGCGGAAAGGATGACAGAGTGGGACACAAGGGTGACAATCAGGAGAGCCTCATTTCCTGGAGGGGGTCTTGGCAATAGTCTATGGCTTCTGCCTGGATTGCAGGGAACATTTGAGGGGTGGTCCTCCTTCTGCAAGGGGAGGGGTGCTGGTGGCCTGTCGGTCCTGTGGTGGGGCCTCCTGTCCACTAGCAGCAGCAGAGGTGGAAGGTTGTTTAATTGTCTGGCTAGTGGCAGGGGCCCGTTGTTGTGATGCTGCCTTCCTCATAATGTTGGCCATGTCTGCCAGCACCCATGCAATGGAGACCAGGGTGGTGTTAAGGGCCTGCAAGTCCTCCCTGATCCCCTGGCACTGTCCCTCCTGCAGCCACCTGTTCTCCTGCACGTTGGCCAGGATCTGGCCCAGCGTGTCCTGGGAATGTTGGTATGCTCCCAGGATCTCATAGAGTGCCTCCTGGAGAGTCTGTTCCCTCGGCCTGTCCTCCCCTGTCGCACAGCAGTCCTCCCAGCTTCCCTGTTGCCATGTGCCTCTGTACAGTGATCTGTGTGCCCGCTGAGCCCAGGTCCCTGATTGTCTTGGGTATGGGGGGTACCCTGGGGTCCATGTAGTGGTGGATACACTGATGATTGGTGTATCCTGGGGACAGAGGTGTGGGTATGCTGGGTGGGTGCTGTGGTGGTGATTCTAGATGGGGGAGGTTCTGTGGTGGTGTGTGACTGTGCCTGGGTTACCGACTGCCTGGAGGTCCCTGATGGGCCAGGTTGTTCATCCAGATCTAGGCGAGCCAAGTTGCTGTCATCACTGTTGGCCTCTTCTGTGGGGGGACTGGCTAGTGCTGGCACCTCTTCTCCAGTGACATTGGCTGGGATACCTGTGGGGATGTAAATGCAGTGTTATTTTTTCTGTGTGTGACATATTGTGCATGGGTGGGTTGCCCTCTTAGGTTATATTTGCCCTGGCAGCTTTTACTTGTGTGAGTTGGTATGTGGTGGGCTGATTCTCTCCAGTATGCATGCCTTGGTGATAGGTGTCCATGCAGGTCTGTGAGTGATGTCCATACATTGGTGGGCTTGGCACTGGGAGGGGTGAGATGTGATGGTGGGGTGTGTGTAGTGGTGGAGTGATCGGAGTGAGGGTGGGGGTATGTGCTGGCATGCAGATAGGGGGGTGATAGTAATAGAGAGTTGACTTACCAGAGTCCAGTCCTCCTGCTACTCCTGCCAGGCCCTCAGGATGCATGATTGCTAAAACTTGCTCCTCCCATGTTGTTAGTTGTGGGGGAGGAGGTGGGGGTCCACTGCCAGTCCTCTGTACAGCTAGTTGGTGTCTTGCTACAATGGTACACACCTTACCCAATAGGTCGTTCCACCTCTTCCTGATGTAGTCCCTTGTTCTGGTGTGCTGTCCCATGGCGTTGACCCTGTCCACGATCCTCCGCCATAGATCTATCTTCCTAGCAATGAATATCAGCTGCACCTGTACTCCAAATAGTTGTGGCTCTACCCAGATGATTTTCTCCACCCTAACCCTCAGCCCCTCCTCAGAGAATCTGGGGTGTTGTTGTGGTGCCATGTGTGTTGTGTGAGTAGTGTGGGTGATGGTGTGTAGGGTGATATGTTGGGGTGTGTGTTGTGAGGTGCATGGGTGGTGTATAGGCGATGGTGGTATGTGGCTATGGTTATGTGATTGGTCTTGCTGTCTCTCTCTGGTGGCAATAATTTGTATTCATAAAGGGTTATGGGTAGTGTGGGTGTATGTTTTATAGTGGTGTGAGTGTGTGGGTATGGTGTGTGTATGGGTGTCAGGTGTGTGTTGTTTGAATTGTCCAATGTGTTACTGTTTTGTTTGTGTGTGTGTGTATTTTGAGCTTGGCGGTATGTACCGCCAAAGGTTTACCACCGTTGAATGTCCGCTGTGGTGATTCGTGGGTCATAATGTGGTGGGCGTAGTTCTGTTGGCATAATGGTGTGGGTTTGGATACCGCCAGTTTATTACTGACCTTTGGTGTGGAGGACTTGTGTCTGTGGCTGAATAGTGACGGATTGGTGTGTGTGTGTCTGTGTGTCATATGGAGAATGGATATCCGCCGCCACTGCAGTATGTTGGCGGCAGTCAGCATGGCGGTAAGTGGGATTTACCGCCAATGTCATAATGAGGGCCTTTGTCTTTTTTAAGCCCCTGAGTAGGCTAAGTTCCAGGGTTCAGTGTATCTGTATGGGGGCCAGGGCAATGTAGAAAGTATGTGCAGAGGGCTTCATGGCCCCCTGGGCCTCAGGGACTACCACTCCCCTGGGCTAAATTATTTATCTGTGTGGAGGAGGACCTTCAGCCTCCTTCGCAGCCCCAGGGATCACCACCTCCCCGGGGGCTTCAAACAATTAAACCTTCCTGGGGCATTGAATACATTTGGTGCAGTGGGTACATGGCTCCCCCAGAGCCCCGGGGACCACTAACTCGCGGGGGCATTGAATTCCTTTGGTGCAGGGGGCCACACGACTCTCGTGCAGCCCCGGAGACCACCAGCTCCCCAAGATAATTCCACAAAAAAAAGAAGGGGGGGTCTGCTTCAGACCACTGAAGCCCCAGGGACCACCACCTCCATGAGGCTATGCATGTTGGAGGGGGGCCATGCAGCCCCCCTCAGGGAGCTACTGATGGCTCTGGGGACCACCACCACTCAGGGCCAGCTCATGTTATGTCCAGGGGTGCCTACCCCTGGGACATAGCTGTTTGCTGTGGCTTGCTTGCAGCTTTAACAGATGGGGTACAGGACCCACTTACCCGTTTGCATAGGAGGCATGATGATGCCCCACCAGCATCATGTTCAGCCACCGACCACTCCCACAGCATATGCCCATCTTTTCGGGGGTGCAACTGCCTCCTGCGGCTTCTATTCTTTGTGGGGCCCCAGGATGGGGTCTGGGGCCCTGCCTTCAGTTTCATGGGGAGAGCGACGGCGTTACCCATCTTCACTTTGGCTGCATCGGGCCCAGGGATGGGATCCGGGGCCCCTTTAGCATTACAACAATGGGGGGTACGTGATGGTGCCCCCCTTTCTTTTCCAGTGGGTCGGTCTCCACAGGCCCCGGGATGGAGTCTGGGGCCCCTTCTTCTTCCACAAGGGAGTGCAACTGCACTCCCCCACACTCCTCCTTTTTCTTTGGGTCAGCCTAAGGGCCCTGCCAACCCCAGGGGCACAATCTGGAGCAGCGGCAGAGCCCCACATGCTTCGTTGCTGCCTTCCAAATGGTCAAAGGTCACAAGCCTTCTCCTTTTGCTATCCCGGGCCCCCAAGGGCCATTTTGGAGAGTCTTGGTGTCATTTCTCTCCTGGTGGCAGAACCTTACCCTATGCAAGACCTTTTAATTGGGGACAGAAGTGTCCAGCAACCCTGCACCTATGACCTATCTGGAAGTGCCACATCACTTCCTTGCCCCAGTTCTCTCCTTCCTGCATTGTCTTCTTGGATAGCTCAAAATGGCATCATCTAGGAGTTAGTGCCGCATGTGCTCTGAAAATCTCAGACCCTCCTCCCTGACATTCCTTTCAGGGCCTCTCCGGCCTGTTCCTGGCACAGAATGACAGTTGGCTGACTGATGCAAGTCCCTGCTTGGGCAGCTGGGCAGAGCAATACTGGGTCCTTATCTTGAGCTGAGTCAGAGAAAGATGACATTCTTGGATGACCCATAAGTTGTGCAACTGTGTTTTTGTAACCTACTGCGTTATTCTTTTCATACAGATGACCGTGTCATTGTGCATTGGTGTGACTCTGAACTCTGTGGAAAATAGGTGACTAGAGTTGATCCCTATGCCATCCTTTCCCACTGATATTTAATGGAGTGTTACTACAAGGAAAAGACAGTAAGCACACTGACTATTTATCCCTCACATGTGTACACCCATTCAATAAGGCCTACTCCAGGTCACCACCCACTCTGCATAGTCCCTTCTGCACCAGGCTTCCTAAGCACAGTTCTTGGGCTGTGCACGCATGAATCCTCCCCAAGCAGCCCTCACACAAGAGCGCACATGGCTTCCTACTCCTCCTGTGTCACAGCAGCCTTTACTTAGCAAGGCGGCATAGGCGGTGAACACGTGAAGTCCATTTTACCATGAGTTTACTGTGGATGAGTCCCCAACTATGAGGCTCCATCACAGCAAAACATCAACCAAACCAGGTGATCCAAAAGCAAAAAATCAGGGCGGACCAGATATTGAGACCTGTCCTCTCACAGAAATCATCCTCTCACAAATGCAAATACAAACAACAAACTAGAGCAATAGCGAATTACTCAATATAATGCACGTAGTTGCTAGGCAACTTACCAAGGGAAGTGGACTACTTATAGAGCATTTATGATACTCATGACACAGAAGTCCCTACCCTTGACCTTCAGCAGCTAGAAATCCTAACACCTTACCTGCCTTACAACAGCCTTCTACAAACCTACAGGGTGTCTAATGCAAAGTCTATTGTGTCCTTTCCTTTAAACAAATCCCCATCTCCACATAATTCCCATATTCCTGACATATCTGGCAATCTAGTACTATGTGTTGTCTTGTGGTTCTCAGTATTGTTTTACTTCTTCTTCCTTGGTTCTTTTCCTGTGGACTTCCTCCTGCTCTGCTCTTTGTTGTGCTAATCTTGTGTACAGTAGCTCATTGGTGCCTTCAGGACCCCAGTGAAATTTCTCGTGCTTCTGCAGGCTCATTGGCACTCATTTTTAAAAGGACCAGGAATTCAGTTTGTTAACGCGTCCGTCTATGTTAGTTTATACACATCAGGACTCGTTTTAGGCCGATGAATCTTTGGACCCAGTAGTGAGACACGGTAAGACGGGATAACTGATCAATATATCAATCAATATGTCAATAACATTGTAAACATATATCACCACAATATATTTCACTTTAGACATCAATAAACCTTTGGCGCAACCATGACCTTTCAGTCATGAATAACCACACCTTAATGGAGTTTTGCAAATTTTATTCCCTATTGATTACAATCTAATAGCAAATGTATTAATCTCAAAACCAAGAAGCAAAAGAACATAATCACAAGGCGGCAACTATGATAAGTTTTCAACAATGCAAAGATCAGAATCATAAGATAATCATATGAAGATAAGCAAATCACAATACATAGAACCTCCTAAAGGTCTTAGTTCAGCATAGCACTACGTCAGTCACGTCAATTCCGTCAGTCAAGATGAACGCCTCATCTAGCCACTAATTAGCATCAACATGTTGGGCTTCATGCAAAAACAATTTAGAACATCAATTTGGAAAACATCTAACTAAGGTCTCTAATCAAAAACACACAGCAGTTGGTACCTAGAAAGGAAAGGCAAAATAAATGAATTTCCATTAGCAACAGTATAATTACCCTCCTCGGAATAGGTCAGCATACAGGATCAGTCTTCGTCTTCAGGACATCAGTTAGATCGCCGTCAGTCTATCTAAACTAAGGGCAAGGGACACTTCCCTCATAAGGAAGAAAGTGTAATGGGGCAGTCTATGGGTGAGGATGGTTTTGTCTAAGTCTCAAATCATCAAATAGAGTGACAGAGTTTCGGGATGCAATCAATATCATTCCCTACCTAATGCCCTTTGTCTCTTGTGTCATGAGTTTTTATCCTTTTCGAAATACATTCCCCCAAAATTCTATTGGACAGTCTCTACACCCCACTATCTGTAACCTATCAAATTATACATTAAGTAATGCATTTGTCATTTTGTGATAATTCTCTACACTTTAATTGGTCTTCATAATTGACGTATTTCGTAGGTGGCATATCCGGGGTTACTTTTTTTTCTGGCACACACTTCGGGTCAAGAGTTCTCTCTTTCCGCGATTTAATGTCCTTGAAAGTGTTCATGTTTGTTGCGAAGTCCATAATTTTTATACTAAAAGCTGCTAGCATGCGGATGAGAAAAATTAGCATTGTTGCAAATAAGTGAAGAAAGAACAACTGCTGAGTCATGGCCTTTTGCAAGTCAGCACACTGGAGAAACAGAAAAATACGCTTTAATATGAGAGCTACACAGCTAGTTTTCGACTCACGCTAACTTAAGATGTATGAATTTTAATAGAATGCAGTTTTTATACGTGTTAATGTTTTCAGTTAGGCATAATACAAACGATTATTTCTTACAGTCGACATTAGTTTATGCATGTGAAAAATTCTCCACGTTTAAATACGTTTCAATGAATAATATTATTAATGCAGCATTGTTAAATATAAGCATTTCACATCTAGAATAGGTAATGTTAAAACTACGCTCTCTCAGTTCCTCCTCTGATGACGCTCGTCATCACACAATCTTTCTTTTTGATCTTAATTTTTCACCTTGCGCATAATACGCATTTCAACATCTTGCCCTTTATGTGAGCTTTCCCATATTTCATTGAACATTTTCTCTCTTTCACTTTCTTCATTTCTTTTGGTTCTTTTAGTCCAATTTCTTTTTACTTTGTCATTGACTTTGCATACCCCCCATAATCCTAATAGACAAATTAAAACAATTAATAGACCCATCATAATTTTTGCAAGTACCCCATTCCAAATGTTGGTAAACCAGCTTCCCACTCGGGCAATTCCTTTCACAAATTTCTCCCAAACACCAAGTTCTTTCAGATCCTTCAAATCTGTACTATCTCTGGTAAGGTTAGTAAGCATGCTTCCAATTTTCTTACTGTTATCTGGAATAAATGAACAACAATGACGCTCATTAAGCATTTTGCACACACCTCCACTCTTTGCTAAAAGAATGTCTAAAGCAAGCCGATTTTGAAGAGTCATAGCTCTTTCTGCAGCAAGTTTAGTATCCATCAGGAGTATAGCTCCTGTAAAATTTGTCAGCATGTTATCCACAATAGTAGACAACTTTTGAATTTTCATAGAATTCAAGATAACCCCTACTGATGGGATTATGGCTCCAAATATATCACCAATGACAGCCGCCACTGATTCTCGTTTTTGTCTAGGATGTTGTAATTCAGACGTTTTAGGTATTTGTTTTAAGTCATCAATCTGGTATATTTTTGGAAATACTATTCCCAAATAACATGTCCCATACCATTCCTTAGGAAGACGGTAATATGCATTTAGTCCACAAATATAATAGATTCCAGGAATCGCTGGATCTTGTCCATTTAACATAAAGGTCCATTTACTCTGAAACAAAAATACATGCCTACATTCACTCGTACCCACAAACAAATTGTCTTGATCAGATTTTGGTATATATATACATAGCCTACCTACGTGTAATGCATCTATAGCTAATTTGCCTTGTGTTTTAATTGCAGTATAAGCATAATCATTTTCATAAGCGCGTTTCTCTAGGCCTTTTTCTAACCTTTCTTTCAGTGCTTTGCGTCTATCATCTGTGTGATCTAAAAAGCTTTTCTCTACAGGAGACAATAAGCAAGTCAAATTGTTGCGATGTGCATAAGCAGTTCCAAATGTAAGTGTTGGCTCAAAGAATCCTCTAACTATTTTAATATCATGCTCTTTAGCTAACTTATTTAGAAATTCAATCACAGGCACAAAAGAAAACACAACATCCAAATTTGAATAAAAGTATTGCACATGCTCTTGATTATCGAATCTTGTTAATAGCAAGCTGCAACTAATTCCATAAGTAAGAGGGAGGCTATGATAAGTGACTCCCTCCTGCACAGACGAAGGAATTTTAGTACATACATAACAATCTTTCGCATCCATAGTTTCCACATACTCATTTAATAAGCGATAGAAGACATTAGTAGAAAGTTCCCCTTTTGCATTAGTTCCCTCATGCATATGTCTTGCGTCTTGCTCAAATCTCTCCCACGGTGATAGTTTAGTAGTGGTAGTTTCAGGTTTCGAAGTTGCATTAATAGTTTCTTTGTCTCTCCATGGCATTCCTACAATTACTCCCACAATCATTACTGCACATACAACACCTATTATAAGACCTAACCAACCACACACCTTACTTCCTTTGCTACTATAAGCCATGTTTGTATAGAATCAGAATAGCAGATCAACAATCAACTTGAGAAGAAAAAAACTCTTTTTGCATATTTTACAGCGTCTTCACTCACTCCAGGACCCTTTTCGTCAATTCAGGTTAGCAGCTTGTCGTAATCAGGTTTACTTAAGGTCAAATCCAGGTTTAGTGTCACTTTCCGGTAGTTTCTAAAGACTCTTTCTCTTTTCAGCTTTCACGAACTCAATTTTATCCGAGTTTTCCCTTTGAATATCTTCAGGTACCGTAGTATTGGCCTGGTATTTCTCGATCAAAGCAGAATGCTAAGAATTCTTGTTGCCATTCAGAGGTTGTAGCATATGCCCATTCAGGACCTGTATATCTTCTGTTTGCTATTCTCTTCCTTTTTAGCCTTCGTTCACCTTGTTGTTCTCCTTCACTCAGATCATCTGCTTGTGAAGTATCACTTTCTTCTATTATTGTCTCATTCAATACCTCTCTTATTTTAGGATGTGACTTGTCTGGCCAATTATCACCTCTGTGTGTCTTGGTTCGGTGTTTCCCTTCAGGACGTTGGACAGCACCCTCCTCCTGTGATATAGTGTTTTCTCTTGACAGACCTGCAACTGGTTCAGGAGACTCTGACTCGTTTTGATTTGTATCTACAATTTCTCCTTCTCTTTCGCCTTCCGGTTCTATGCTGTGTTCGGGCTCTAAATCGTATCCGTCTACTTCTGGGAGAAACTTTCCTTGACTCAGTTCTCCTGCTGCCTCGACTGAGATAGGCATTCTGTCACCTCTCTCGAACTCATTAACAGTTTGAGGGACAAGGCTGTTCTCAGTGGGCTCTCCAGTAGTCTCAGTTCTTTCTTGACTGATCTCTGACTCTGAGATTTCTCCTCCTGAAGTTGCTGTACCGGAACTTCAAGTTCCTCTTCAACAGGACACGTTACCCTTTTTGTGTGACTGGCATGTATCCAGTTGGGAACCCCGGCACACTTCACAGCAGTAGTGGTCGTCAATATTACTTGGTACGGCCCCTTCCAACGCGGCTCAAGACACGATTTTCTCACGTGCTTCTTAACAACCACCCAATCTCCAGCTTGCAGAGAGTGTCCTGGTTCGCCAATTGGTGGCAACGTGTTAGCTTCCACCTGGTGAGAGAAAGAGCGAATCACGTCAGCCAAACCTTTGCAGTAATCCAACACCATATCATCTGTAATATTCACTAGTGCATTTGCAGGTACCGCTGGTAATCTCATTGCTCTGCCCATGAGGATTTCATGGGGGGACAGTCCTGTTTTCTTATCTGGGGTATTTCTCATAGACATCAGTACTAGAGGTAAAGCATCTGGCCACTTCATGTTTGTTGCTGCACACATTTTTGCTATTCTTGATTTTAAGGTACCATTCATCTGTTCAACTAGTCCTGATGCTTCAGGGCGACAGCTACAATGCAACTTTTGTTCAATGTCGAGTGCGGCACACAGAAGTTTAATCACCTCATTGTCGAAGTGTCTCCCCCTATCTGATTCTATAGAAACCGGAAACCCGAATCTTGGTATTAGTTCTCTGAGTAGTAGTTTTGCAACTGTAAGACTGTCATTCCTACGTGTGGGATATGCCTCAATCCAATGACTGAAAACACACACAATCACCAACACGTACTTCAATCCTCCACAAACAGGCATTTCGATAAAATCCATTTGCATTTTGTTGAATGGACCTCCAGCTCTCCCAATGTGGCTCAAAGTTACCACAGTTCCTTTTCCAGCGTTCATCTGTTGACAGATGACGCATCTGTGGCAAGTGATTTCTGCTGCATGTCTGAACTTTGGATTGAACCAATCAATCTTAAAAGATCTGATCATGGCGTCTCTTCCTAGATGGGCCTGCCCATGGTATAACCGTGCAAACTGCGACAAAAGACTATTTGGCAGGCCCAGTTTTCCCTCTTCTGCAGCCCACAGATCATCTGCCCTTTGTACACACTGCATTTTCTGCCAGGAACGTTTTTCTTCTTTGCTAGCACGACTTTGTAATGTCTTTAGCTCATCTAAGGTATCAACCACTCGTAATGCTAGACTTAAACTCGTGTCATTTTCAGGTTGTGGTAACAATTCCCACTGCTCCTTAAATGATATACAGTTTAATGCACAAAATCTTGCGACCTGATCTGCATAGCCGTTTCCCATTGACACATAATCTTGTGATCTGGTGTGAGCACTGTATTTCACCACGGCAATTTCAAGAGGTAACTGAATTGCATGTAACAAATCTCTTATTTGTTCACCATTTTTCACAGGAGAACCAGAGGAGGTCATGAAACCCCTCTGTGACCAGAGTTGGCCAAAATCATGCACGATTCCAAATCCATATCTGCTGTCAGTATAGATAGTGACTTTCAAATTTACAGCTGCGTGGCATGCTTTTGTAGGAGCTATTAATTCTGCCACCTGTGCAGAAAACACTTTCTCGAGCCAGGAGGCTTCGACAATGCCAGTTATGGTACATACTGCGTAACCGGCTCTCAATGTTCCTGCTGAATCTCTTAGACAGGACCCATCAACAAACATAATGCAATCGTTTTCTTTTAACTGGGTATCCTGTATGTCTGGGCGAGGTTTGGTACAGAGCTCAGTCACCTCAAGACAATCATGCTCAAATTCTTCCCCATCTTTGATTTCTGTGTTTTCAGTGGGAAGTAAGGTTGCCAGGTTTAGTACAGTGCATCTCTTTAGTGTGACTTTGGTGACCCCAGTATAATCGTCTCATTTCTAGTGAGTTGTGCATTTGTCATGTGTTGTGTCTTAGTTCGTGTCAACAGAATTTCAACTGAATGTGGAACCATTACTGTCAGGGGGTATCCCATGACTACGCCTTCACATTGTGAAAGGCTTTGACCAACTGCTGCAACTGCTCGCAAACAACCCGGTAAGGCTGCTGCGACAGGGTCCAAAGTAGCTGAAAAATATGCTACAGTGCGATTTGCATCTCCGTGGACCTGTGTTAAGACAGACAAAGAACAAGCATCACGTTCATGACAGAACAACAGAAAAGGTTTTTCATAATCAGGCATTCCTAATGCTGGAGCCCTGCACATGCATTCCTTCAACTCTAGAAATGATTCAAGCTCCTCTTTTGTCAGAGTGATTGTGTATGGTTCATCCTTGACTTCCTTTCCTGTCAATTTTATTAAAGGTTTTGAGATGATCGAGAAGTTGGGTATCCACTGGCGACAGTAGCCCACCATTCCCAAAAACATCCTGACATCTCTTTTTGTTGTTGGGGGATTCATCTGCAAAACAGCTGTTATTCTTTCCTTTGATATTCTTCGGGACCCTTTCTCAATCAGATGTCCCAAGTATTTCACCTCTTTTTGACAGTATTGCAACTTTCTGGGTGACACCTTGTGTCCATTCTTTCCCAGATGATTCAGCAATGCAATGGTATCATATTTACAACTGTCTCTGGTTTTAGATGCAATCAGCAAATCGTCAATGTACTGCACAAGAGTCGAATTAAAAGGCAGCACAAGAGGTTCCAAATCCTTTTTTAGTATCTGATTGAAGATGGATGGTGACTCAGAAAACCCCTGAGGAATTCTGCACCAACTGTATACCTTATCCAGGAATTTGAAACTGAACAAAAATTGACTGTCTTCATGAAGAGGTATCGAGAAAAATGCTTGTGATAGGTCTACTACGGTAAACCATTCAGCATCACAAGGAACCTGGTACATTATTACTGCCGAGTTAGGTACCACAAGGCAGCATTTTATCACAATTTCATTTATTTTTCTCAAATCCTGCACAATTCAAACTTTCCCACAGGGTTTCTTCAAACCCATAATGGGAGAGTTGCACGGACTGCTCAAAACTTCTTTCAGGACTCCCTGTCTGAGGAAATCTGCAATTATTTGTGTCACCTCAATGAGGACATCCTGGGTCATGTGGTATTGTGGCACTTGTGGAAATGCTGCATTTGGCTTTATCTGTACTTTGACTGGTTCTACTCCCTTTATCAATCCTACTTCTTTCCCAGTCAAATCCCACACTTTCTCTGTTACGGTCCCTTGTAGATCAGCAGGTAGGTCGATCAAGGTAAGCATTGGTAATAAAGTAATCAAAGGGTAATCTTCATTAGTCTCTCCTCCTTCCTCTATGAATTGACTCTCATCTCCCTCATCATCACTGTTTGTTTGTACCTCTATTCCATCATTGGAACAGGTAATCGAACATTTTGTCTTACATAGTAAGTCTCTTCCTAGTAAGGATACTGGGCTTGAATCGCATACAACAAATCTATGCAGGCCTTGGAAATTTCCAATTTCAACCTGCACCGGATCAGTAATCGGATTAGTCAGGTACTGGTTTGCCACACCAACCACTCGTATGGTACGTCCTGAGAGAGGTAATCTCGGGACTTCTGCACTTCGAACTGTAGAGCGTGTAGCTCCTGTGTCGACCTAAAATGAAACCTTATAGCCCATTACTTTTCCCTCTACATATGGGCCTCTCTGATCCACCTCTAAAGATGCTGCAAGCCTGAACTCTTCACTGTCTGAGCTATCATCTGACCAATCCCCATTCATGCCACTTTCACCACGTAATGGGAATTGTTGCAGTGTTGTTTTGGTTGGTTACCTGGCCTGTGACCTGCTGAGGAAGCATCACCTGTTGCTGTCCCATCGGAGCCATGGGTAATTGCATTTGCTGTCTAGGCACCATAGGAATCTGCTGCTGCACTGGTTGCACTGATACTGACTGGAAACGCGGCATTTGCATCTGCTGCATGGGTTGTACCCCTGGCATTTGTACCAAATTATTCTGAAAATTCGGGTTTTGATGTCTCATTTTTGGACCTCGTGGATTTTGTAATGTACCGACATTAATGCTTTGCTGAACTGCACCATCCTGCACCATATTCGGACAATCCCGTTTCCAATGCCCCATGCCCCCGCACGCATGACATGGTGACATCTTTTTCATTCCCTGACCGTCGTTTTGAATAACAACATTATTCATGTCCGAACCACGGTTCACAAACCCTCGACCTCTGCCTCTCGGCTGTGCCTGAAACACACCATTCATTTGCGGTTGTTGCTGTATCATTTGCTGAACTCCATTCCCCTGTATTCCAGCTTGTGCAGCCCTTATCTGCATCACCATCACTTTCTCCTTCAACTTTTTCTGCTTCAACTCAATCTCATCACCACAGTATTTCGCATACTGTAACACTTCATCAATTGGTTTAGCTTGCCAACAAATCAAATGATTCTTAATCATCTGGCTGACCTCCGGTCTCAGCCCTTCGACGAACCTAAACACAAGATGATTCATGTCCTTTGGTTCGATAGTCTCAGTACCACTGTAATGTTTGAACGCTTTCAAAAATCTCTCATAATACGCATGTATTGACTCTTTAACCTCTTGAGAGGTCCGGTCGATTTTCTGCCAATCGGTTACCTTCGGCGACACCTTTTGTTTCAAAAACTCAATTACTTTATGATAATATTTCATCACCTCTTCAGAAGGTGCTCCAGTCACCTTATCTCTTGCCGGCTCCTTCGTGGGCCAATCTACCCCTCTCTTGCACTCGAGCCACATATCTGGCGGAACAATGATCTCAAACAAAGTATTCAAGTCTTCCCAGAGACACTTTGCAAGCTTCACGAACCTATCCGTCTGTTGATACCACTCGATCGTTTTTTCTCTTAGCCTGGGATAATCGTTCATAAAGGATAAAATGTCTCCTCTAGTCCATGGCACATGCACTAAAACACCACCAGCTGTCTTTCTCATAGGCAAGATTTTCACTGTATCTAGATTAGGTGTGGTCCCAATTTTATTAGACCCTGGGCTGTCTCCCTTTCCCTTATCTCGTTTCTTTGCCCATCGGCCTTCCCATTTCTCTAATGCACCCCAAATCTGTGCACTTTGCAACAGCTCTTTCAAGTGTGCCTTCATGCCTGCAGATCTCATGTGTTCAAAATCTTTGTAGTCAAAATCCAATCTGTAGCTTCTTTTCAAATGTTTAGTGTTTCTGATATCAATATTGTATTTGTCTGCCAAATTCGTTAATCTCTGGTGTACTTTGCCTACCTCTTTGGTAATCTTGGGGCACAAGTACCTCAATTCTGCCTCAGTGTATGATTCCAACCTATTTACTCCCATTGTTCCTTCCACTAACTCGGCAGCTTCTGCCCCTAGTCGTACAAAATTCAAGTATTCATCTTGTTTTTCTTTCTCAGGTTCAACTGTGGTCACTGTAGTCTTTTGTGAAGTACAAGTTTTCTCCAACCACTCATTTAGCTGTTGTACTGTAAAACCCTGCAGTGAAATGTTCCCTGCATTTATCATTGGAGAGTGTGAGGTATTCGTACTCATAGTTTGGGGAGTCAAGACTCCCAACCCTGCTTGACGCATCGCTTTGAGAGGTGCCCCTACTGGACTAAAGTCCATCAAGGGTCTCGGTTGTTTGTATACTTGTTCTCCCGGGGCCATTATCTGTGGAGTTCTCATAGGTCCTCCTCTTATCGCTTCCTGAGTCATAACTCCCTGCTCACATGTCCCTGTTTTATCCTGTGCATACAACGGCACCGGGGGACCAACAGTAATAGGTAACGATATAGCATCAGGTGTCTGACCTGGTCCCAAGCTTCTTGGAGCTGCAACACCATAGGTCTGCTCCAGTGTACCCGGTACAGGTACTAACGGTGGTCCTGCTACAGGGTTATACCCAGGTATCAGCTGTGGCGGTTGAGACACTAGCTTCTGAGTCGACTCAATCTGTATTAACCTTGGCTTTGTATGTATCGGGTCTGGCGGCACTATCAAGTTCGTAGTAGTCTCAAGCACTGGGACATCAGGGTAAATTCTTTTTATCTGCGGTGGAGGCTGCAACTGTATCGGCAAGTCTGGTGCAGTGGGTACACTGACACCATTCTGTATCGAGGCTGTATCGCTAGTCTGTAACGTATCAGTAACTCCCTTCTCCTGCGTCTGGTTCTCAGGATCCAAGCTAGTACTTTGAGCACTGTCGTTCAACGCATACGGTGGCGGACGATCATGTAACAATCTATCCGTGAATTCCTCATCATCTGAATCATCTTCCTCTTCCCAGGACCTTTTATTTTCTTTAGTTTTGCCTGAATCTTTGTCGGTTTTGCAGGAAGCTTTCTTTCCCTGTATCTCTTCTCCCTGTGTTATTGCCGGGAATAACTTTAACCCATCTACAATTCCTCGTCTCCACATTTTGTTCTCATTGTCCCATCTAGCTTCTGCATAGGATTTTTCAGCCCTTTTCAGCCTTCTCTGAAACCTTTCTTGTCTATGTTTAAGAGCCATCAAGTCCCAAATCGCCAAAGCCTCGTATTGTGCCGGTCTCGGAGGTGGTTTCTGCGTACTTAACATCCACCTCAAATTTTCTAGCACCTTTGGATTAAATGTCCCATGTTCTGGAAACGCTAGACACCCCTCTTTCTCTGTTAATTTGTGCCATTGTTTCATCCATAAACAAGGTGCAACACCCTTTTCTTCCATAACTGTATAAGCTGGAGTACCCTCAGGTGGTGTAGGTTCCCCATCGGTTGCAACAATATATACATCTCCTTTTAGAGCGCTTTTGAATGCCTTGACAAAATTCATTTTTGCAATTCTTTATTTCGTATTTAATCAGAAATGGCTTAGTTCCCAGGACGCTCTTCACCTGCCCTTTCTCAACCTATTGTCTCTCACGGACGGCAGCCAATAAGTATGCGACCCCCCTCGGCATCTGACCTATCTCAGCGCGGCACCACTGACGTCACACTCACACACACTGCAGCTGACAAAGTCTTGCGGCTCGTCCACTCTTCACTGACCCCTTACAACTCATACAAACTACTGCGAATTATTGCGAGCACCTTAAAATTACAACACAAATCTGCCGGTTTACTACAGGAAGGGTAACACATTTGCTTCAGAACTTTACAGAGATTTCACTTGAAGCCTCGGCCGCTACTCTCTCCTTCTCAGTTCCCACATACGCAAGCAGAATTCGACCTGCAAATCCTACTCTCGACTTGTCAATGACTCCTTCTAGTGGACTTTAGAACTTGTCAAATCTCCATCGAAGGTTTCACACATGCATCATAACTCAAACTCGACTTGTCAACCACGCCCGATTGACTTATTAAACCGCACAGATTTCAACATAAACCACAATTATCGTCATACTCCGGAGTCTTAGACCTCAACAGGTCCGTACACAACAACCAACCACGTGGATAATTTTGAGCAACAAGCGCTAGATTCTCATGAAGTATGCCGACTTCCCTACTCTCATACTGAGGAGTGCGCCCACTCCTGCTAAACACACTTAATTTGGCCTAAATACACACAAATTTTCACAACCACCTGCAAGATGCATAAGCTTAATTAAGCGCAAAGACCCTAACCACACATACTATTGCGCCGAGAACATTCCCAACTCATTTAGGCAGGCTCCGAGATCCCGGGAAAACCATGGGGAACCTAGCAACCCATCATCTCTCCAAATTGCATTATCACAGAAAAACAAATTAAACAATGAAACTCCGTCCTAGGGCCCCCAAGGGCCAAACCGTCGCTCTGCTACCAGAACTGTTAACGCTTCCTCTATGTTAGTTTATACACATCAGGACTCGTTTTAGGCCGATGAATCTTTGGACCCAGTGGTGAGACACCGTAAGACGGGATAACTGATCAATATATCAATCAATATGTCAATAACATTGTCAACATATATCACCACAATATATTTCACTTTAGACATCAATAAACCTTCGGCGCAACATGACCTTTCAGTCATGAATAACCACACATTAATGGAGTTTTGCAAATTTTATTCCCTATTGATTACAATCTAATAGCAAATGTATTAATCTCAAAACCAAGAAGCAAAAGAACATAATCACAAGGCGGCAACTATGATAAGTTTTCAACAATGCAAAGATCAGAATCATAAGATAATAATATGAAGATAAGCAAATCACAATACATAGAACCTCCTAAAGGTCTTAGTTCAGCATAGCACTACGTCAGTCACGTCAATTCCGTCAGTCAAGATGAACGCCTCATCTAGCCACTAATTAGCATCAACATGTTGGGCTTCATGCAAAAACAATTTAGAACATCAATTTGGAAAACGTCTAACTAAGGTCTCTAATCAAAAACACACAGCAGTTGGTACCTAGAAAGGAAAGGCAAAATAAATGAATTTCCATTAGCAACAGTATAATTACCCTCCTCGGAATAGGTCAGCATACAGGATCAGTCTTCGTCTTCGTCTTCAGGACATCAGTTAGATCGCCGTCAGTCTATCTAAACTAAGGGCAAGGGACACTTCCCTCATAAGGAAGAAAGTGTAATGGGGCAGTCTATGGGTAAGGATGGTTTTGTCTAAGTCTCAAATCATCAAATAGAGTGACAGAGTTTCGGGATGCAATCGATATTATTCCCTACCTAATGCCCTTTGTCTCTTGTGTCATGAGTTTTTATCCCTTTTTCGAAATACATTCCCCCAAAATTCTATTGGACAGTCTCTACACCCCACTATCTGTAACCTATCAAATTATACATTAAGTAATGCATTTGTAATTTTGTGATAATTCTCTACACTTTAATTGGTCTTCATAATTGACGTATTTCGTAGGTGGCATATCCGGGGTTACTTCATTTTCTGGCACACACTTCGGGTCAAGAGTTCTCCTCTCCACGATTTAATGTCCTTGAAAGTGTCCATGTTTGTTGCGAAGTCCATAATTTTTATACTAAAAGCTGCTAGCATGTGGATGAGAAAAATTAGCATTGTTGCAAATAAGTGAAGAAAGAACAATTGCTGGGTCATGGCCTTTTGCAAGTCAGCACACTGGAGAAACAGAAAAATACGCTTTAATATGAGAGCTACACAGCTAGTTTTCAACTCACCCTAACTTAAGATGTATGAATTTTAATTGAATGCAGTTTTTATACGTGTTAATGTTTTCAGTTAGGCATAATACAAACGATTATTTCTTACAGTCGACATTAGTTTATGCATGTGAAAAATTCTCCACGTTTAAATACGTTTCAATGAATAATATTATTAATGCAGCATTGTTAAATATAAGCATTTCACATCTAGAATAGGTCATGTTAAAACTACGCTCTCTCAAGTTCACAAAAAAATTAACAGTCCATTTATGTGTTACTAGAGAGAAGGCAGATTGTGCCTTTTCTCTATGCTATTCAAACCCCTGTTTTTCCCAAAGGGTACGTCTTTTAGGGGCTGCCTGTGTTTTGCTTTCACTAATGACGGAGTTGACAAAAATCTCTGGAATGCACTTCTCAGTTCAAAGCAGATATTTATTATTATTTCTCCACGAGGTTCCTAAAAAAGGAGGTATACAGATTGAAAGCACACATTACCAAAATGATTCTCAACTGCAATGTACAAAGCAAATATATGTAGTTATGATTATGCAAAGCAAAGAAAAAGTAAAAATTAATCACCGTAGGGCCTGCCAAGCTCTTCATCTTTCTCATTCCAGCAAGAAGATGACCCCATTCAACTGCGAGAAAGAGATCTCCACCCTCACGGGACAGATATGTCAGGCATTCGACGTCTAATCCTGACCGAGGTCTCGGTAATTCCACCGCTACTAAGCAGGGCCACCTTTTATATCTTAAAGAACCAGACAGGGCTTTCTAGAAAAAAATCTCTCATAACAAAGAAATATTCAATCATGCTGGCTAATGTAGGTCAGACTTGAATGAAACAGGTTGGAACTGGCCAGTCTCCCAAATTGTTTCTCTCAATGCCACACCGTTCCCTGCTTGCACAAGAAAACAGAAGTCTGGTACATTCTTATCCTGCTGACTGACTAACTGTTTGGTGATAATATGCCCTAGCTCTTCAGTGAAAAAGAATATGAAAACAAGCACAGTTTACACTGTGGAAAAACACAGATGCATTTAACAAGGCAATGTCTAACCCTGCGATAAAGTCAAAAGGCAGCTAAACTGAATACAGAATGTAATCTGCAATTGGTGAACAACTAATCCAGGTGCAGAGTAATGTAACACAAAGTCAGTGGTTAAAAACACATATTTCACTACAAGTGTCACCATTCAAAATTTAAGAGTTTTAATACAAGTAGTGACCCACTTCAGATCCAGAACAGGTCTGTAAGCTCCTGACACCTCCCGGACCAGAAACAGGATTGAACACGCACCTTCCCATCTCTCTTTTGGAGGGATCTGGTCAATTGCTCTATTTTTGAGCAACAGTCCCACCCCCTGCAACAGAGCTAGACATTTTGGTTGAGTTCCATCCAAAAACCTAAGGCAGGCCCTACGTTACCCACAGGCAGTACATGTCCTATTAGTAAAAAACTCCCAAAGTTGCTTTTCATTATTGAATAGCCTGTTCCTCTCATAGGCCAGCATTGGGAATTCCTTAAAATGCTTTTAAGCTGTAATTCCTGATCTGAAAGGAGTAGCTCCATCATGTTTCACATCTTTGAAATAGTTATGATAAATCCTCTTCACTGGTAAAGTCGGATTTAACTTTACTATTTTAGAAATACCACTTTTAGAAAGTAGCCATTTCTCTGCTCTTACTGCTCGATGTGCCTTAGCCTGTCTTCAATCCATGTCTGGTCTGTGCTGGGTGACAGCTGCCCTTGTGTATTCCATCCAGACAGCTATAAACACACCACACTCAACTGCATCTGCATTCATCTGCATACTGAATGGGTCCTCATGGGCAGGAAGAGTGCAGGAGCTCACACTTACATTTTAAAGGCCAGTGGCCTGCCCTCACACAAAGGACTGATAAATCCCCACAGGCATCCTGGAAGACAGGATTGAGCTGAAAGGGGAACTTGTGTACTTCAAAACATTTTTGGGTATATAAACTGGGTCTCTGACCCCACCAGATCAGACACTTCTGGACCAACACCTGCACTCTCTTAAAGGAACTGCTTGGCTCACCAAAGGACTCATCTGGACTGCTTTCCTGAGACAGACTGCTACCCTGCTTGTGGCCCTGCTGCCCTTCTGGAAGTGAGCCTAAGGTGCTCTGCCTTCTGTGGTTTTCATCAGAACTGCTGCAAAGCAACACAAAGCCTTGCAAAGCCTTGCCATGCAGCTGCCAGCCCATCCGAACCAATGCACAGTGATGCCAAGCCCTATAAAGCCTCGCCACACATTGGCACAGGGTCAACACAAAGGGACACCAAGCTTCACAGAGCCTTGCCACACAGCTCTCTGGGATCAACCCAAAGCGACACCAAGCCCTGCAAAGCCTCACTGTACAGCTTCCCAGAAGTGGCGCCAGATGATGGAAATCCTCGCAAATCAGTGCTGCACAGACAATGCACCAGGATTTAAGGCACTGTGTTCAGTGGGCCCAGGTGGGTCCCTGTTGCCTGCCTGCACTCCACCACAAGGCCTCAACTTATGACTTTGTCCCGGGCCAGCGCGACCAGACAACCACAAATGGCGCTTTTCACTTCAATGCACTATTTTGACCTAAATCTTTAAAATTGCATCTATCAGGATTTACGTATTGGATTTTAGTTGTTTTGTTCTTGTTTTATTTATAAAATCATAATCTATTTTCCTAACCTGGTGTTTTTCTGTTGTGTTTTCATTGTGTTACTGTATGAGTTATTGCACAAATATTTTACACATTGCCTTTTAATTTAAGCCTTCCTGCTCTGTGCTAAGCTATCGGAGGTTGAGCACAGGATAATTTAGGTTGTGTTGGGGTTTACCCTGCCTAGAATTATGGTCCCTACTTAGACAGGGTGCATACCTCTGCCAACTAGAGACCCAATACCTAATAGGAAGAGTGTGCTTTGTGTACTTAAAGCCGTAGAAATCATTGCATCCAAATGTTCTCCAAGGAGCATTTTGCTGTGAAACAGAATTTTCATCAGTGCATTCTTTTCCACTGCTTTCATTTTCCATTCCCTCATCCAGAGGTGCTGTCTGGCTGCAATTAAGGCTCCTGAAGATACTGCAGTTGCCTTGACTTCATCCAATGAGATATCTGCCAACAGGCCTACTTGTTGTTTCAAGCCAGCCAAAAGATTTGACCACTCATAACCCCCCTGACTGGCCACCCCAACTGATCAAAGTCTTTGATAACAGACTGAGCTATATATGCTGCATACAAGCTAGCCTTAAGTGACAAATTATCTGCCATAAATGCTTTATGTCAGCATCAAATTTGTTATCAAAAGGGTCAGTAGAAGAACAGTCTTCAGGATTAATAGTAGTCTTGCCAATGAGGGTAGCCAAAATGGAAATCACCTTAACATTATGTGGAAGAACATAATTATCTTCCAGCATCTAAAGGTTTTGTATGAAACGTGGAACTGACACTTTATCCACCTCCTTCCACTCCGACATAACCATGTCTTTAGTACTCCATAGAAAGGCATTGCTGTGGCATAAGGCTTAGCATACTGTGGATATATTATTCATTTGAAAAGGAGGAACCCCCTGTTGTGTTGTAGAATTCTCGACAAGCACGCGCATGTCGAGAATTCTACATTCCAGGAGAGGACGGTTGGAGTCGATGGAAAAGACGGAGATGGGTGAGGGATCGTTTCTGTGTTGCGGTAATGTTTACTTAATAAACATATATATATATACTCCTGATCGGAGCAACGAACTACATTACATTGGCGACGAGCGCCTACCTCCATCTCTGCGTCACCGTGGCACGGAAACGTCAAGAGAGGACCCGCGATCCTAACTGCGATGGTGACTTCCCTTGGATGGCACGAAGGAGAGGGTCAACGCGCATGAATTTTGAGGAGGAAGCGCGTAGTAAGCAGGAAATATATTGGGTTTTTTTTCAAAAAAACAACAACCCCTACTGCCAAAAAAAAAACTCCGAATGAAGTGGCGGCCATCTTGGGTGTAGAAATACAGGGAGAAAGAAAGGAGAAAACAACCCCTACCGCCTATAAAAAAAAAACGAATGATGCGGCGGCCATCTTGGAGGTAGAAATACAGGCTGGAATGGTTTTCAAATAATTTGGCGGCCATCTTAGGAGTATAAAATCGATTTTTATTTTGAAATTGGACAATTTAATGTGGAAAATCATCACTCAAGACTGAAACTGTCTATCACCAATGTTAGATATTGCCTACATTTAGGTTTTAAGACTTAGTGGGCAGGACTTTTCTTAGAACAAAATATATATCTAACAATAGTTTGTTCAATATTAACATTGTGTATTACCATGGCTACCAATACGCAAGGTATAGTGCCACCTCCCCCATTCCTTGCACAACCAGATAATCCACCCATTCCTTGGGGTGAATGGATTGACATTTTTGAGAATTATTTGGTAGCACTTGATGGCCAGGATTTGAGACCTGAAAGAAAAAAAGCTATTCTTCTAAGTACTATGGGACAGGAAGGCCAACGTGTATTTAAGTACTTACCTCCACCATTAATAGAAGAAGGTCAACCGGAAATGGATGTATATAAGGAGGCGTGGAAAAGATTGGAAAAAAGATTTTCGAAAGAAATCAACATTGTCATGGCAAGACATACATTTTATACTCAACCACAAAGATTTGAGTATTGACGAATTTGTCACAAGGTTAAGAGAGTTATCCACCAAATGTCAATTTGGTGCGATGACTGAAGAATTAATACGAGATCAATTAATCGTTCAGTGTCATAGCAAAAAAATGCAGGAGAGGTTATGGGCAGCCAAGAACCCGTCGTTGAAAGATGCTATCGATATAGCAAAAGTTGTTGAACAATCTGAATATTGTATGAGGGAAATGGAAAAGAAGGAGAGGGTAACCAATGGCAGTTCTGAAACAAATACAAGTTGTACTATGACAGAAGGAAATGATGTTTTGACAAATACAAAAGGGGGGCGTATGCTCAAGGGTGTTAATAAGAATAACAATGTCAACAAGTATTACAGTAAGGTGTGTACGAGATGTGGGAGTAAGTTTCACAATGCAGACTCAAAATCTTGTTTTGCCTTGGGTAAAGACTGCATGAAATGTGGTAAAAAGGGGCATTTTGCACGTATGTGTAAAAGCACTTGAAAATCTAGAGTAGGGGTAATTCATCAAGATCATATGGAGGAGGCCGTGGAAATAGATAGAGTTTTATCCATAGAGAACACGGGACAGGAAATAAGAAGTATACATAGACCTCCCAGACCGACTGCAAATTTTATGGTACGTGGGAGAAAGGTGCGACTGATGATTGATTCTGGTTCATTATACACAATTGTGCCCAATAGCTTATTAGTTAAAGAATGGCCCAATGTGCGTCTTCTACCAAAAGATATCAATCCTGGTGGGTATCAAGGTGAGAAAATAGATATAATTGGCTACATGTTAGCCAATATAAGTTTTGCAGAAAGACAAATTGAGGGTAAGGTTTATGTGGCTACTAATGGTCCACCAATACTTGGTTGGCATCACCAGTATGATTTACACATAAAATTGGATCCCAGGACAGATAATAGGGTCATGTTGTTGCAAGATGATAACTTAGGTAATATATTGGAGGAATACAAAGAAGTTTTCACTGATAGTGTAGGAGAACTTAAAGGGTATACACACAAGATCATGCTAAGGAATGATGCTGTTCCCGTGCAGCACAAATTGAGGAGGGTTCCTATTAAGGCAAGGGGTGAGGTAAAAAAAATGATTTGTGACATGGTACAAGAGGGTATTATAGAACGCATTGAAACATCAAGTTGGATCTCCCCAGTGGTCATCACAAGTAAGCCTGATGGATCTTTGAGATTCTGTGTCGACCTCAGGACACTTAACCAGAATACTGTGGTGGATAATTATCCATTGCCCAATATTAATGAGTTGGTGTTACTCCTGAGAGGGGGGAAATATTTTTCAAAGCTAGATCTTAGGAGTGCATATCACCAGGTCAAATTGCATGATGAATCCAAAGAGTTAACTGTGTTTATTACTATGGAAGGGGTTTATCAGTTTAATAGGATGCCATTTGGGTTGGCTTCTGCGGCAGGTGTTTTTCAGAGAATAATGAGTGATATATTTGAAGGGGTTGATAACGTGCTGTATTTTCAAGATGACATCCTAATTTTTGGGGAAACCTTGGAAAAACATAACCAAGTATTGAAGTGTGCATTAGAGAGAGTTATGAGTGCAGGGCTAACCCTAAAAAGAGAAAAATGTAAATTCTTAGTTGAGGAAATTGAGTATTTGGGTTATACCCTCTCTGAACAAGGAGTAAAACCAATGAGGAAACTTTTGGATGCCATTGAAAAGGTTCCAACCCCCCAGGATAAAGAACAGCTGAGGTCATTCATGGGACTCATTGAGTACTACTCCAAATTCATAAAGAATTTTGCTGACAAAACGGAGAGTATAAGAAAACTCTTACGCAAGGGGCAAAAGTTCCAATGGGAGGGTGATCAAGAGATGGCTTTTCAAAATATAAAAAAAGAAATGTGTGCAGCAAAAGTTTTGGTACCTTTCAATGTTGAAGCTAAAACTATTATAACAGTGGATGCGAGTGCAATTGGACTAGGAGCTGTACTTTCGCAGAACTCTGACAAAGGAGAAGAGACTGTAGCTTTTGCATCACGGTCATTGACCAAGTCGGAACGAAATTATTCACTCATTGAAAAAGAGACATTGGCTGCATCGTGGGGCATTGAGTATTTTAGAACTTATGTTTGGGGACGTAAGATTACATTACGCACTGATCATAAACCATTGTTGAGAGTACTGTTACCTGGGAGTGCCAACAAAGTGTCTCCACGCCTGGCCAGATTAGCTGCAAGGTTACAGGAGTATCAGTTTACTGTAGAATACATTCCTGGATGGCGTAACGTTCAGGCAGATTGCCTATCTCGCTTGCCATTGAATTGGCAGGAGGTAGATAAACAATGTGTGCAGGATTATGAGAACGAAGGTGCTGTGGCAAGTGTTGAAGACGTGCTGGAATGCACTCAAGGTGTGGTATCGCGTGAGGAGTGGTGTGAGGAAATGAGAAAAGATGAGGTGATAAAGGACGTAATGAATTTAATTGTTGGTGGAGAAAGGAGAGAGAGTACATTGAACCCTCAAGTTCGACCCTATGCAAAAATTCTCGAGGAATTGTCTATAGTTACTAGGAATATCGTTGTGAGGGGTGACAAGTTTGTTCCTCCAGTGGGCGTGAGGTATAAACTGTTTTGGTTGGCTCACAAAGGTCATTTAGGGCAGACTTTAACGAAGAAAAGACTAAAGGAACATTTTTGGTGGCCAGGGATTGATAATGATGTTAGTAATTGGGTCGAAAGGTGTGTTGATTGTGTGGAGAGTGAGAAGAGATTGAAAGTGGGTAAACAAGGTTTATTGGGATCCATATCAGATCCTGGCATAATGTGGCATACAGTGTGTATGGATTTCATTGGACCTTTGAATGGTGTTCCATGGGATCTAAAGTATGCGTTAGTAATGATTGATGTGCATTCAAAATGGTTGACAGTGAAATTTATGAAGGAGATCACTACCAGAGCAACTATTAGGACAATGCAGGAGATTTTTCATGAAGAAGGTTATCCAACGAAACTCATTACAGATAATGGGACACAGTTAATTTCCCATGAGATGGAACAATTCCTTAAACACTCAGGGATACATCATTCCCGTACTGCATTGTACAATCCTCAGGCTAATGGCATGGTAGAGAAGTGCAATCGGATGGTAAAAGGGGTTATCAACATGGCTATAAGAAATGGCAAAAATGTACGTACCATGGTTGATGATCTTGTGTGGGCGTATCGCACTACTGTTCACAGTGTTACAGGTAGAATTCCTTTTGAGGTGATGAGAGGCAGGAAGGCATGTACAAGAGTTTACCCATCATGGTTGGTGTCAGTGTTAGAGGAAGGAGATTCGATCCAAAAGAGTGCAGGTACATCACGATCAGTTTCGGAAAAGGATATTAATAAGGGAGATTTGGTGAAAATTAGAGTGGTGAATACTGGAAATAGTTTTAGGAAATTTAGAGGGCCCTACTTAGTTAAAGATGTACGTGAATTTCATGTTGTATTGGAAAATGGTGAACGGTAGAATAAGAGGAGAGTAGCCTTGTATTGCAGAGGTAATGATAATGGAAAAAGGAAGGTATGATCTCAGAGATGGGTTCCAGACGAGAATAGTGTTTTTTTGTTTCTGAGTGATGAAGATTTGTTGGATAAAGGAAGAGTGGATGTGCAGGAGAGGGATAATGTGCAAAATGGGAATCAACATGAAACAGAGATGAAAACACTTACAGATATGAATAAAGGGAATGTTCAAACTAAAAGAATAGGGTCAAGACTTCGTAAACCTCCAGAATATTTACGAGATTATGTTGAGTGAAATTGATTCTGATTTATTCTACATATGTAGTGTATCTAGTAAAACTTTGTATATAGTTTCAAGATATATGGGGTTGTGCAATTCCAATTTGTTTCAACCCCATGAATGTTATTGCCAATTGTTTTAATGTGAAATTTGTATTTGTATCTTTTTATTTGATGGTCTATTATTGGTTTCAATCCATTATTGTGTTATTCATTGTTTGTAAAGGGGGTGGATATGTTGTGTTGTAGAATTCTCGACAAGCACGCGCATGTCGAGAATTCTACATTCCAGGAGAGGACGGTTGGAGTCGATGGAAAAGACGGAGGTGGGCGAGGGATCGTTTCTGTGTTGCGGTAATGTTTACTTAATAAACATATATATATATACTCCTGATCGGAGCAACGAACTACATTACACCCCCACATTCTGGTGTGCATGAGGAAGAGTGTTCCACATCTCTTCTCTCTACAGATACTTTCCCATAGATGTAAATGATCTATCAGAATCCAAAGAAGAGGGATCCATAGATTCATGAGTTTGAGAAGGTCTGATACCCCTCTTTGCACTGGCAGAGGTCAAAGTTCTTGATACTGTGGCCCTAATCATTTCCTGTATCTCTGATTCGGACAATTAATAGAGAAGTGGCATGGGGACGTGATTTTATTAATCAGGTGTGAGATTTTATTAATCAGGTGTGAGATTGGTTTCTGGGAGAAGCAAGAGGGCCTCAGAAGTAATGGCTGCAAGTAAGTACAAAGAGGTAATGGTTTTTATGTACAGATTATTGTAGGAAAGCAGGTTATTTTTTGCTGTAGGGGAACAGGTTGTGCACCAAATGCGCTCCAGGTTCTATGTATTACATTTCATTTTAGTCATGGCTTCAGTGGACTGAGAATTTTGTTTCTTGCCTGACTGAAGATGTTTTAATTCGTAGAGGGATCAGATTGTTGATCATTGACATAAGGAGGCTATTTTATCTGCTCAACACCAGTTTAACTATCTCTCTTTCGCTCAGAAATGAGGTTAACTCCCTGCTTTGAGCCAAAAGCTCAAGATCTAGATTTTTCCAATTTCTATAAAAAATATATGGACATTTTTTCAGACTGGGAAAAATAGCACCAGTTAAGGCCCAGTCAAAGACAAAATATGTGATCCGACCTAGGGACTGAAAAGAGAGGCAGAGTGAGCTATCCCTGCAAACAATGACGAGGAATGATTACTAATGTGCACGTCAAGACTAAAGAATTGAAACAATCAAATAAGGATACTGTTTCTCTGAATGTGATTAGGTGCAGGGCCAAGAGGAAAGTGACAAGCAAAATATTCTTGATTTTACCTTTTTAGGAGAGTGATCAGCAGTGTGGTTAAGCTGGAAAGTTAGTGGTTAAAATAGGTAGCTGGTGGTCTGAACTACAAAGTAAATGCCACCAACAGGTATTTGAGACCATCTCTTTAAAACGTAATGATTCCAGATCACCATGGATTATTACAAAGGTTTTTGAACATCTTAATGTTTTCTAATAGTAAACGCCATTCCACCTCTGCTTTTCTCATTTCGCTCATTTCGATAAGCTAAGAAGGTATAATGGGAGATGTGGGAAGGGCAGCTGAAGTATTAGCAGACTCGTTTTTAGGTCGAGCATGGCAGCGCGCAAGCGCTGCTTTTCCTGACGTGTAGTTATCTATTTTGGCTTTTAACCATGCCCACCTCACGCCCATCATGTTCATTCATTCGTTGGCTTGCCCTTCAAATATCCTTTGTTACGAATGCTTTACTTTTGTCCCTGCTTGGGGCAGTTTGGTTACGCCATGGGCATCGCCCCTGTTACATGGCAAATTGCGGGGCATATTTATACTCTGTTTGCACCGAATTAGTGTCATTTTTTTTTACTCTAATTCGGTGCAAAACTAACTCCATATTTATACTTTGGTGCTAGACCCCTCTAGCACCAAATTTATGGAGTTAAAGTCATTTTTTTAAAGTGGAGACCTACTTTGCCTTAATGAGATGCAAGGTAGGCGTTCCCGTGCAAAAAATGACTCTATGGCCTTAACGCCATTTTTAGGGCCATATTTATATTCTGCGGCATATTTATACTCTGTTTGCACCGAATTAGTGTCATTTTTTTTTAACTCTAATTCGGTGCAAAACTAACTCCATATTTATACTTTGGTGCTAGACCCATCTAGCACCAAGGCCCTGATTTAAACTTTTTTTGCACCGCATTAATGTCATTTTATGACACAAAAGTGGCACAAACTTACAAAATATTGGCCCGTATTTATACTGTATATACTATACTATATTTAAATATGGTGCCCAGCTGGTGCTAAAAAATGGTGCAAGCCGGTGCAAAACATTTTGGGGCAAAACTGCCTTAGTGCAGTTTTGCACCAAAAAGTATAAATAAGGCCCTGCATGTTTGCCGATATTTTTTTTTCCTTTCGTGTATCTCCTTTATGCTCACTCTCATGGTGGCCGTTGGCTCGCTTATGTGCAACTGTTTAACTTTTCATTTTCAATTTACGTGGCAAGAAAGTGTGGGGCACAGAAGCGTTTGTATTTGTATAACACTTACTTGACTAAATGGGTGCCAGGCTATACAGCGTAGGGTGTGTGGATTGAAGGATGTTGATACCATTAACTACAATGGACAGGTAATACTGTTTGAGGCTCTTGGAGATGCATTGAACTTCAAAAGCAAAAGAAGCCTTTCCGCAGCACTGGTTGGGTCTCGGACCCGGCAGTGTACAGGGTTGGGCTGCATCTCTGGCCCTGAAGGCAGCTCTTGTGTGCTCGCCAGGCTGCTGCCTGCAGGGTGCGCTGCCCTGACATTCCCCGCCCCCCTTATTGGAGGAGAGCCTGCAGTTACTGCTGGCACGTGTAATGTGAGGCCTGGGGCATGCTTGTCCTTGGGTGTTCAGACAGGATCCCGTGTCCAGATCCTACCTGTAACCTTGGGGTGGCTGTGGCACCACACTGCACGCAATTCTTACAGCACAGCCCCCAGAGCCTGTGTGCAGTGCTGTACCCTCAATGAAAAGTGCTCCTAACCCGAGCCAGGCAGTGCGTCGTCACCAATCACACAACAGACGAAGAGCACAAACGCAATCGCCTCCATTTCTCAGGACTTGAAATGGAGAAGCGCAGTCCCAGAGAAGTGTCGTTGCACTCCCCTTAAGAGTATCTATCACACACCTGATGAGAAGCACTGCCACTCCTTCAGTTGGAGACGTGTAGGCACTCGGTGCCCACCATTGAAGCACTACATTTCTGTAGGCTTTGCATAGCAGTCGATCGAATATTTACTCTTGCTCTCGTTGTGGGGTTAGCACGGCATGAAGCAGTTTTCTTTTTACACAAATACTAGTTATGCATTATTTTTTCGATTTTTGGGTCGTTGTTAGCTTTTGGCTTTCCTGTAATTTGAGTGACATGACTTTGGTTGTTTGTTCTAGAACTGGAACATTCCCTGACCCCGAGTGCTGATCGGTGTAAGGGTACTGGAGTTATTTGGCCGTGGTACTGTGAAGGTTTACTTGCACACAATAAACCACAGACAATTAAACCACACAGCTCATTCCTCCAGTGAAATGTGCAGGGGATGCATATAGCCAGCCTCACCAAGGAACTCCGGCAGTTTGTGGCTGTATGTTAAGTTGTCCAGTACAATAAAGAATTGTGATTGTTCTTCATGGGGCTGCTCTTGGATATTAAAGAGGTGCGGTGCCTTATAAAGAACTGCATACCTCGTCATTGTGAGCCGGCCTGTGCCACTGCTGTACAGGACAGATTGGGACACCTCGCCTGCTGAACATCAATGTTTTCAAAGGTAGAGTGCCTTGAAATCCAAATTTTCGTTGGTTGCTCCTAAGACTTCCACTGTAGTTCAATGCCGCCAAAAAAACAACTCTAGGACATTTTATGAACTCTTGAGGGTTATGGGATATTCCCTTCGACACCTAATTTTAGTTTCAAACACAAATATATTTTCACATGTCAGGTTGTTATTATGGGCCTTAGCATTGATTGTTAGGTTGGGCGTACTAATTACATTTTCCCAAGACGGTGCTGACAATGTTCAGAACCTCTGATGATTCCAAACCTTTTGTTCAAAATCTGTAACAAGTGCCTACTCCCACATAAAATGTAGGTGTATTGGATCTGCTTGAAGGTAGTTTCATTCTTCTGGCACAGTGTTTTACATTAAGCATGTGAGGGGGACACAAACCATACCATAATTTGAGCTGTGTAGGAGAGGCCTCTTTGAAAAAAGGCTTTGTACTCTCCAGTCCTGGTCTTACTGGTGTGCACACCTAGCTGCTGACATGGGAACCACTCCCTGGATAGTCAGGGATTCGAATCGGACATGGCCAGACCTGTTTCCTTTCTAGTGTCCGCACATGCTACATTATGAGCAACAGGCCACCATTTTCATGCAAATGGAGACAACCAACAAGGTGTGTGATGTGCATCTGGGCTGAAAGCTCTTCCTAACCTTTTCGATACATTCTTTCAACACATTTACATTCATTATCCATATATCAAAGAATCATTTATTCTGGGCAGTTTTTCACGATTTGCGGTGTGACAAATTGTGCAGTTTGAGTGTTCTGCATTACTGACTTTCATGCGGCATGGGTTAGAGCAGTTCAGGGCGTGGGCAGTGTTGTTGGGCTAAGTGGTGACTTACATGCCATTACGCTGCATTATCGTGTGTTCATCTAAGAAAGCTATGTTCCTGAAATCAGATACACTTTGCTAAATTCTTAAAATCTCCCTAAATGGCTAAAATAAAATACAGAATATAAAACTACTGTTGTCCATTTATATTGTTCAAACATAGCAGAAAGGCAACAAAACTTTGTACAAGGTAAAAAGCTACGACGTCCCCACTTGATTCGAGGCGTAGCTAGGTCCTGTGAGTGCATGTCTGTCCAGATGTGCCTCATGTTAAAAGTTTATCTTAAGCTGTTCCCTAAATTGGAGCAGGCATGCAGCTATCCCAATGAATAGGGGGCAACATAACCATGGAAGTAACCCTCTGTGTAGTAATTCACTGCCTTACATGAAATACATAGGTTTCAGTGTCTTGCTGAAAGCAATATTCATCAGAGTTCCTTTATGTGGATTTATTTTAACTTTACAATAATGCATGCATTGGATGAGAAATGTTTTTTGTTAATTTGCTTCGGGGACACCCTTGGCGCTCAATTAAATAGCACTGGTGAACTTTTTTTTAGCTCTGCACTACTGCTACCAGACCTTATGTAATCAACAATAAAAGTGCTTTGTGATGTACAACTTGGAGTGGAACTCGTTTTTCATTGCCAGTTCTTGTTAATTTTCACACTCAACCAGCAACTTTTTGCAGCAGATTTTCATTTAACCTTCACTGTTGTTTTTTTGGGCGAAATTACCCAGTCATTATCTTAATTCCTGAGTGTAAATACGTGTTTGTGTGAGGCGCATTCGTTTTAGCCCTTAAAGATGGATCACAAATGTAGTTTGGGTATGACCCAGCAGAGCAGCCTCGTGTGAACTTTGAAAATTCAGTCTAATTACTTGAGTGCAAGTGGAATAATTTCCACACAAAGTGCTACTTTAAGTCTGGGTCTTGACAGAGAAATTGCCAAACAGACATCTTGATACAAATATACATGGAATAAGCTTGTAGTCTGACCCCTTCAAGCAGTATCTTTCTTTGACCAGCTTCTTGCCGCCATTGGCTTGAAACATCATTCATGTCCTAGCACGGCTCATTTCAGTGTTTAATGTTTTCCTGGAAGGCCACTACTGGTGACAAAGGCTCTTTAGTAAGAAATGTTTAGTTAGTCTTTTTTTAGGTTGAGCATAGCAGCGCGCAAGTGCTGCTTTTTCTGACGTGTAGTTATTTATTTGGGCTTTAACCACGTCCATCTTATTCCCATCACTTCTACTAATTCGTGGGCCCTTCAAAACAACTTTGCTAGCCTTGGTAAATGCTTTATGTGTGTCCTTCCTTGGGGCAGTTTTGTTACCGCCTTGCAAACTGCCCCCGTTACATGGAAAATTACACGATTTCCGATACGTTTGAATGCAAGCGAACTTCTTTGTCCTTTTGTGTCTGGCAACCATGTGCTTTGAATCAGCTCACTTATGTCAATCTGGTCCACTTTTCATTTTCAACTTATGTGGCAAGAAAAGTCTGGTTAGGAGTTTACAACACTAATAGCTCTAACTCGAGCAAATACGAGACCCATTGCATTGCAAATGCTTGTTTTTACAGCAAGATACGCTTGGTTTGAGTGCTCAGTCAAGTCCTTCACTTCAGGAATTGTTTTCGCTTAGAACAGAGTGATGTAAGCAGGAAAGGAGGCCTATAGTTGCATGAGGAGTATTTGACTACATGCCTTCTTGGGGGTGGCGCTTCAAACAAACTGCATATCTGGCTGCTGGTCGAGGTCCAGGCACATACCAGCACACAAAGACTTGCCTTGGTTATCTCGCATTGCAGCAAGGACTTTATGGGAACGCAAGAATCTCTTTCTTGAGTGATGACCTTCTGGAGGATTCTGTTCTATTGCTGCAGTAAGAATAACAGAATCAGGCTACAATTAGGATATTTGCAGGTTTTGATGTTTGTAACAATTTTAATTGTACTAGTAATATATTTTTAGAAGCTGTTATTTTTCTCTATTCATGACAGCATTGCATGTAGCTGGAGCACATAATAATGGGATAGACAGGTATTACACAGTGCTGTGTATATCCGACCCCTTGTCAAATAATATTTTGAAATTATTTTTTAGCACACTGTCAGAATAAATATTTGTATTTTACAGCCCTGATTTTTTTTTTCGGCCTCTGTTTGGCATTCATGGAGAGATGAGGGGTGCTTAATGCGCCTGTTTTTTGTTCTGTAACTTGAGCGTGAATGTCTAAAAACATTGTGCATGTTAGACCTGTCATCCTTGGGGTGGTCAAAACCTTTGCCTTCCTCTTCCTTTTTTGCGGACCTCTGTTGTCTTGGCCTTGGAACTCTATGTACTTTAAAAGTGCTTACCAGTGGGTAGGCGCTCACTCCTTAATATAAGGTAACATTGGCTTATAATCAATTGGCATTTTTAATTTACCTATAAGCCCCTAGTAAAGTGACTTTACATGTACCCTGAGCATGTAAATTGAATGCTATTAGTGGGTCTCCGGCACTGATTGTGCCACCCACTTAAGTAGTCTTTTAAAACATGTCTCAGACCTGCCTTTGCAAACTGTGTGTGCAGTTTCTAACTGCCATGTCAACCTGGCAAAATATAACTTTTTCCAGGCCCAAACCTTTATTTTTTTATACAGTTACATGTTAGAAATTGGGTCTCTAGTTGGCAGAGGTAATGCCATTTCCAAGTAGGGACCACAACCCTAGTCAGGGTAAGTCACAGCATAACCCAAATTATCCTGTGCTTACCCTCTGGTAGCTTGGCACAGAGCAGGCAGGCTTAACTTAAAAGGCAATGTGTAAAGCATGTTTACAATAAATCATACAGTAACACAGTGAAAACACCACAAAATACACCACACACATTTAGAAAAATAGATAATATGTATCTGATTAAAATAAGGTAAAAACGACAAAAATCCAATAAGCACAAGTTGAAATATCACTTTTTAAGGTTTCAAAGAGTCTCAGTTCCTAAACAGTGGTTGTGTCCTTGTAACACACAGTACCTGAGTTGTGTCAAAAATAACGTTGCACGGAGACCGCAGAGGAGATGAATGGAAAAATAAGGTGTTGCATCATATTTTCCAGCCTGGCACAGACAATGCAGCATTTCTTTCTACAGTGCAAGGGGTTGCATCATTTTTCAGGTGTGCAGTCTTGGTTCCTCACTTCGATGCAGGGATATTTTGATGCCCAGGGACGATGCATTGAAAATCCTTTAAGCGCTGGTAAAAGGAGCAGGTGCTGACTGATCCAGTAGGTGATGTTTAGAATTTTCCTTTGCAATGCAGGTGCTGCATCAAATTTTCTGCTGAGAAGTTGGTGTTGCGTTGTTCTGGTTGACCTTGAGGTGAGTTTCCAGCCGCTATGCAGGTTTTGCATTTATTTCTGTAGGCATTGTGTTGATTATCAAAACACAAGGATTTTCTTGAGGAGGTGAAGTCTTTGTTTGCCCTGAGACTTCAGAAACAGGTGGCAAGCTCAATCCAAGCCTTTGAAGTGAACTTCAGTGGGAAGGCAGAGTCCTTAAAGCAGAATCAGATGCCAGAAGGGCAGCAGGGCCACAAGCAGGGTAGCAGTCTGTCTCAGGAAAGCAGTCCAGATGAGTCCTTTGGTGAGCCAGGCAGTTCCTTTAAGAGAGTGCAGGTGTTGGTCCACAAGTGTCTGATCTGGTGGGGTCAGAGACCTAGTTTATATACCCAAAAATGTTTTGAAGTACACAAGTTCCCCTTTCAGCTCAATACTGTCTTCCAGCATGCCTGTGGGGATTTATCAGTCCTTTGTGTGAGGGCAGGCCACTGGCCTTTAAAATGTAAGTGTGAGCTCCTGCACTCTTCCTGCCCATGAAGACCCATTCAGTATGCAGATGAATGCAGATGTGGCTGAGTGACCCATGTTTATGGTTGTCTGGGTGGAATGCACAAGAGCAGCTGTTAACCAGCGCAGGCCAGAAGTGGATTGGAGACAGGCTGTAAGGCACAGATGATAGTAAGTGCAGACAAATGCCCACTTTCTAAAAGTGGTATTTCTAAAATAGTAATATTAAATCCAACGCTTCCAGTTAGCAGGATTTTCTATTACAATTCTGGGAATACTAAAGATGACATAGCCACTCCTTCCAGATCAGAATCTACCAAGCAAAAATATATGAGGGCAGTTCTAATGTTAGTCTATGGGAGGAGCAAGCATCACAGTAATGGAAAATGAATTTGAGTTTTTCACTACCAAGACTTGCAAAACACATAAGTACATGTCCTGCCTTTTACCCACATAGCACCCTACCCTATGGGTTACACAGGGCCTACCTTAGGGGTGACTTATATGTATAAAAATGGGAGTTTAAGTCTTAGCAAGTAGCTATAAATACCAAGTCAAAGGTGCAGTGAAGATGCACACATAGACCTTACAATGGCATGCCTGAGACATGGTTAAGGGGCTACTTATGTGGGTGGCACAATCCGCGCTGCAGCCCCCCTAGTAGCATTTAATTTAGAGGACCTGGGCACATGCAGCACATGATACTAGGGACTTAAAAGTAAATTAAATATGCCAATTGGGTAGGAACCAATGCTACCATGTTTAGGGGAGAGAGCATATGCACTTTAGCACTGGACAGCAGTGGTAAAGTGTGCAGAGTCCTTAAACCAGAAAAGCTTTGTCAGAAAAATGGAGGGAGGTAGGCAAAAAGTTGGGGGATGACCACCCCAAGGCTGTCAGGTCTAACATCACCCCTCCGACAGCACTAGACAACCCAGATAGAAGGGTGCATTGTATCTAAAAGGTGGGGCACATGTATCTTTTGGTTTTACATGTCCTGGTATTACAAACCTCCTACATTTGTTTTTACTACTAAAAGACCTGGCTCTGCCATAGGCTAACACTGGAGTTGCCTTATTACACTGTTAAGGTGTAATTTCAGAATGGGAATAGGTAATCAGTTCATGTTTGGTTTCTCTGGAATCACAATTTAAATCCCTAACTTATGTTGAAGTCATATTTTAATTTGTAATTCTGAAAATGCCACTTTTAGAAAGTTGTCATTTTTTTGCCTTAGCCATTTAGTCCCTGTTGCGTATACCTGGGTCACATGACTGGGTGTAGCTGAAAGTTAAGCTTTGTGTATTCCTCCTAGGCTGCCACACACAATAGGGGGCTTAGGTGTGCCTCGATGGTCCATCACTGGCAGAACAGGAGGGAGGAGCTGCGCACAGCCCCACGTACAGTTGAATAGGCTGTGCCTGCTTCTACATAAAAAGGGCTGCATACCCCCTGTAGTTAGTCTGAAGCAAGGCAGGGAAGGCAGGATACCTGGGACTTCAAAGGGAAACCTCTATAAGCTTCTCCCCCACTTCAAAGGCACCACTGGGTATAAATATTGGACCTGAGACACCAACTCTTCAGTACGCTTCTGGATCTGTGGATACTCTGCCAGGAAGAAGGATCGCTGTTCTGCTGAAAGGCCTGCCACTTGGCTGGACTGCACTCTCCTGGACTCCTGCTTTGCTGTGTTGGCCTGCTCCCTGATCCCTGTGGATCCAGCCGAATCAACTCATCTCCTCTAGTGTGCAGCACAACCCAAAATGGAACCAGCGCTTCTCCACTACTGCATGGATTGGACCTGTCATAAAAACTAGCATTGCCTGCTGCAACCTGCATCGCCTTTGGAACTGCTGCTGCATCATGCATCCTCAGCACAGGCCCCCGTATTTCTCATCGACAGAAGACTCGAAGATGATGATGGACTCTGTATTGCCGAATCATAGCTTCTACATGTGAATTTGTCTCAGTCCAAAGAGACCAGATATCTACAGTTGGTGCTTTACCTCTTTTAGCACTGTTATCTCTAGTCTTTAAAATTCAATTACCCTGGTTCTACTAATTGTCTTTTTGTCATTAGGTCTTGTTTTATTTATTAAAAATCATTCTATTTTTCTAATCCTGTTGTGGGCTCCATTTGTTATGTTTTTTACCCTATGAAGTGTTGCAGAAACACTATATACATTGCCTCTAAGTTAAGCCAGACTGCTCTGTGCCAAGCTAGTAGGGGCCTGAGCACAGGATACATTTGAGATTTGCTTGTGCCTTACCCTGACAAGGATCATGGTTGCTGCTTGACCAGGGCTCATACCCCAGTCAACCAACAACCCAATATCTTACACACTGCCATGAAGTTGAGTCTTATGCAGTGGCATGTTTCTAAATGGCTACTTGTCCCAAACTGAGGGTTGGGAAATTCAGACACAAGTCATCTGCTGAACCAAGATAATTACAAATTAATTTCTACATATGGAATAAGAGTGTTGAGCCATGGACCTACCTTTTATCTTCCTCTGATTGATTTATCAGCCTACATGGCCCACTGAAAAAGGCATCTAAGTGACACAAGGAATACCCTCCTCTAAGGTATGATGGAAGGGTCTGTATGCCGTACCCACCTCAAGATACGGCAACGAGTCAAGACGTTGCTTTCCTCAGTGATGGTATTTTAGCAAGAAATGCGATTAGCAGCTTCAGATGTTAATATCTCAATCTACCTTCAAGCACTAGCCTAGAAGTCACTAACCAGGCTGTTTTGCTTTCACTAATGAGCGAGCTGACAAAAATCTCTGGAATTCACTTCTCAGTTCAAAGATGACATTTATTATTGTTACACCACGAGGTTCCTAATAAAAAGGAGGTTAACAGATTGAAAGAACACATTCAAAAATAGTCACAGCAATGAAATGAAAATATACCAAAATGATTCTCAACTGCAATGTGCACAGCAAATATATGTAGTTATGATTATGCAAAGCAAAGAATAAAGTAAAAATTCATCACTGTAGGGCCTGCCAAGCTCTTCATCTTTCTCATGCCAGAAAGAAGATGACCCCCTTCAACTGCGAGAAAGAGATCTCCACCCTCACGGGACAGATATGTCAGACATTCGATGTCTAATCCTGACCGAGGTCTTGGAAATTCCACCGCTACTGAGCAGGGCCACCTTTTTATATCTTAAAGAACCAGAGAGAGATTTCTAGAAAAACCCCTCCCATAAAAAAGAAATATTCAAACATGCTGGCTAATGTAGGTCAGACTTGAAAGAAACAGGTTGGAAATGGGCAGTCTCCCAAATTGTCTCTCTGAAGGCCAAACCGTCCCCTGCTTGCACAAAAAACAGAAGTCTGGTACATTCTTATCGTGCTGACAGACTAACTGTTCGGTGATAATATGCCCTAGCTCTTCGATGAGAAAGAATACGAAAACAAGCACAGTTTACAATGTGGAAAAACACAGAAGCATTTAACAAGGCAATGTCTAACGCTACGATAAAGTCAATAGGCAGCTAAACTCAATATAAAATGTAATCTGCAATTGGTGAACACTAGAGAACTAATCCAAGTGCAAAGTAATGCAACACAAAGTACATTTTCAAAAACACATATTTCACTACAACATTGCAGACCATTCTTCCTTTGATAAAAACTAGAGATTGGTTGGCATCTACAGATCTGGGGGACCCGTCTCTCCATGTGCTCATGTGGAACTTGCGTTAAAGATATTTGTGGTTTGACCTGGGGAACGATCACTATCAGTTCCAAATTCTTCCTTTCGGACACAAGTTTCTCCCGAGGATGTTCACCAAATTCCTAGTACCCTTGGTAGTGCTGCTTCACACCTAAGAGATTTCCATCCATTCATATTCTGACAGCTGGTTTGTTCAGGCTCCATCAGCAGACTTGCTGTTGTCCAATACAAGCAGGGTGCTAGAGGTTCTTGAGGCTCATGGTTTTCTCTTCAACTGGGAGAACTCCAATTTAAAACCAGTGCAAGATCTAGTTTTCTTTGGGCCTCATTTTCTAACTCTTCATGGTCGGGTTCTTCTGCTGTCACAGCAGATTTCCAGGCTTCAGAGGCACATCAGGGATCTGATGACATGCAGTTTACCAAAGGTGGACTTGTGGCTTAGGGTTCAGAGAGATATGGATTTTATGCTTTATTTTCTTGGTTCCTTGGGCTCACGTCCAAATTGAAAAGCTGGTCTCCAGGATTCTTCTCCATGGGGGGCCAAGTTATATGGACCTGATACATTCTTTTCAGACAATCTGTTGCGAGAGGAGCAGTTAGATCCTCCAGATCCAGTGATTCTCACTACGGTTTGGGGAGCCTAGGGAGTAGAATTGCACGCACAGGGGGTCTGGTTCTGCACCAAAGCACAAGGCCCTCAAGTTGGAGGGAGCTAAGGGCAGTGACAAAGGTCCTTCTTGCCTTCTGTTCTCATCTACAGGGGGAAATGGTCCTAATAAGACCAGACAATGTCACAGTCAAAGCTTATATCACCAGATGGGGGGACTCGTTCAAGGGGTCTGGACCAGATTTCTCACAGATGTTCTCATGAGCCAGGGATCTCTTCTTTGTGCAAGGGTGATTCCCAATCAGGGCTCCTCCAATGTAACAGTAGTTTTAGTCAGCAGTGAGATTCCTTCTTCTCTACAGCTTTCTCTGGATGCAAAGTGTTTTCTCTGTTAATTCATTAATGGGGTCTTCTGGTGGTGAATCTGTTTGCTTCAAGGGTCAATGCCAAGGTTAAGAAGCTCTGTGCAAAGGAAAAGGGATACTGAGGCTTGGGCAACAGATGCACTGTCATGTCGGTGGCAGATAGGTCTCCTATTTGCCTTTCCTATGTTACCTCTCATCAGGCCTTTTCTGGTGGAGGTGCTTAAGATGGGGATGAATATGATTCTAATTGCTCCTCTGTGGCCCCATGCCAGTCGTTTTCCTCTGTTATTGCAGATGCAGCTGTCTCTGGGAAGGTCTCTGTCTTTGGTTCTAGCTCCTCTGGCCTTTCTGACGTTGACAATGGAGTGTCTACACAAGTTCCTGTTGACAACTTGGAGGATGAGAGGAGGGTATTGAGAGGTCACAGAGTTTCAGATTCTCTGGTGACTGTTTTATAGACTTCCAGGAAATGGTCAGCTTAATATTCCTATAATAGGCACTGGGGGCACTAGGGGTCTTTTTTCTAGGTGATGTGAAAAAAAGGTTTAGATCCTACTTCTGTTAGTTTTCTCATGGTTATTTAATTTTTGCAAACTGGGTCAGTATAGGGTTAAAGGTGGCCACTCAGAGAACAATGGACAGCAATCCAATTATCTAGAGGTCAATGGAATAATTTATCAGTAGAAGAGGGTCTGGTGTTCCATCTCTTAAAGGGCTTATCCAATACATTTCCTAGGTCATTCAAGTCCATTCCCAAATTAGATATGATGTTGGTTTTGGAATCATTGACTAAAGCACCATTTGAGCCTTTGGAAGATGTTGATGGACAGTTGCTTACCCTTTAACAATCTTTTTGGTAGCAATTACATCAGCCAGGAGATTAAGAGAATTGGGTGTGTTGTCTTGTAGGTCTTCTTTCTGCAAGATTGTTTCTTGGTGTTAGTCACCGTGGGTTCTTTCACACATTAGATCAACTCTCCTTTTCACAAACAGCAAGAAGTGATTCTACCAATTTTTCCTTCTCCTTCCGAGGAGAGTGGGTTGCATCTCTTGGATGTAAGGAGGGCACTCATCATGTATTTGCAAAAGGTTCAAACATTTCTAAAAGTGGAGTATTTGTTTGTAACTTTTGGCCCAGGAAAGAAGGGAGAAAAGTAAACTATGGCCACTTTCAGCAGATGGATCAGGTTAATGATTACGAAAGCTTATGAAGTTTGGGGCCAGGTTAAGCTATTTCCTATTCAGATTAGATCAACCTGTGGAATGGCTTCTACTATGGTGGAGCTGCAGGGTGCTTCTATTGACGAGATTTTCTGTGTGGCTACATGGTGGAATTCATGTACCTTTACTAAGCACTATAGACTTGCGGAGGTTCAATGCATTTATGATGTCTTAGATTACAAGGTTCTGTCTTCTATGGAGAAACAGAAGACTCTGGTATGGTAGATGTTTATAATAAAGCTTTATCTTTGAGCAGCAGGCTTTGTCAGCTGTTCTGGTTCTTTGCTTGCTACTTCTTAGACGTAATTGCTGCAAGCAAGTGAAGGATGAAGAGGTAATGCTACTCCAAGTCCAATTCCCTCAATTGCAGCCATAGCTCCTCCCACCCTCCCTATAAACAACTGATAAAATTAGGTTGGTTGGAGCTTGGTTAGTGACAGGAGGCATGGCGGGAGGGGGTTTCTTTATCAGGATGGCGTGGGATTGGTGTCTGGGGAGGTGAAGAGGCTCCGATGTAATGGCTGCAAGCAAGGGAATGGGACACAGAGTAATGCATTTACCGGTAAGTAATTTAGCATGCATGTGGTTAACCTAGAATATTACTCAGAAAGTTGTATCAGTGCAGAATATTTCTAAGGCTGGTTTTCATGATTAATGGACTACAATCCATCCTCAAGTCATTATATGAATTATGTACTAAAAGTAAATGCCACATCTTTGCAGATTTCTTCATTGCTGAGATTATCTTTATCAGGGATTCACTAGCTAACAAATCTGGCAGCCCCCCTGCCATAGCTTTTCACAGGAATTCCTCCTTCTCCTGGAACATTCTAACTACACTCAATACAGAGAACTTCACAACTCTGATAATGAGCAGTAAAGCCTGGCTTGGGGGCGAAACTGTATAAACTCCTCTTACCCTTAAACCCAATGCATCTTTGTTGTTTCAGAGAAAGAGAGAGAGATAGAGAGAGAAAGTGTGTGTGTGTGTGTGTATTCTGTATAGCTATATAGCTATACTGCAAACCTAGTGAAAAGGCAGATGAGCTCACTGCTTAGTGAGACTTTAAACAAAGACCAGCAAAGAATGGACTCAGATTGCAAATTACATTATAGGTCCATTTTCCAACTTTGTAGTGGTGTCATTACATTTCACTTGTCCTAGTTTTAAATGCCATGCACCCTACCTTGTGGACTGCAAGCCCTACATAGGGATGACAAACTAATATTCAAAAGGGAGGTGTTATTGTGACAAAAGTGTTATTCTAACAGGTCACACTGCAGATTTAGACTGCAGCAGTCAGTCTACAATGGTACGCTAAGCCATGTTTTCCTTGTCCCATTAGGGATAGCACACTAAGTGCTGCAATCCACAGGTAACATTTAACTTTTATTGCCATTAATGCAATTTCTACACCATATATTATGGACCTATAGGAGATTTAAATACACCAATCAGGGATTAGCCAATTGCTACATGTTTTAGGGGTCAGAGAACACATACTGGGCAATGGACAAAGGCACCTGAGTGTTTAGTCTCTTAAACCCAACAATAAAAGTGTGACCACACAAATGGGGGCATTGTCTCACACCTATGATGTGGTACCATGATACATCGATCTTCAAGGCAGGGATGCTAATTTGGGTGGCTTAAGTAGACAAAAACAACAGTTGCATATTTCTTGTTTATATATGATTAGTTTAAAATTACATGTACAACTTCCTTCATAAATAGGAAAGTAACACAATAATGTTTAAATGAATATTAAACTTCCTAACAAGCTTGCACCTTTAAATGCTGGGGGAACACTTCCACCCATACTAAATTTTAAAAAAAGGACAACACATGATGGCATTATTTTTAGAAGTACCTAAGATTTTGTCTTTTACAAAAAAATGCACATCAAGACAAAAGAGTCCAATACAAGTATATATTGAGGAGTATTGGACCCCTTCCTGCTAGCTATGCAGTGTGGTTCTTCATCTGGACATGGACATGGTGATGTCTCCAGGTGTTAGTTTTGTATTAAGGACATTTGCTAAATTTAGGTATGAGAAGCCAATTGTCCAAACATTGCTTGTATGCACCCATAACATTTTGGCATATCCTCTGGAGATAATTTTACTCTAGCAGGATAAATCGTGTTCTTGGGTTAAGAAACCATGCCAGTCAGAAGATGCAGTACCACACATTACATGTGCCACAGTGCTACATTATAAGCCTTTGGTTATGAAGTACAGTGGGCAGCTCTCAGATATTCCTAAATATGTCAAGCAACTAGTCTAATGCATTGCATATAAACAAAGGCATGTGGCCAAGTTCTAACCAAAGGGTCTAATGCAAGAGATAATTTAAAAAAAAAATCCAAAATATCTTGACTTCTCAGCAGCTGTAGTCATCAGTGGGTGCATTCATAAAATCTTCTAAGGATTCTTGCATAGTGTATGAAGAATAGAACATCTCAGAAAGAAAGTCACACAGGTGCTTATTTCAGAACTTTGTTTTTAATCATATTCTTTTCAAGTAGAACAATCACACCTGTTTACTAGTTATTTACATGAGCATAACATCACTGTGATAGTGCAGATGCAATTAGGAGTCAAGCAAGCATCCACAAGGAAGAATGAACTCAACACATGAGTAGTGACATCTATTTCCTTGGTGACCATTCTGTCCGGGGGGCCTGTTTGCTCTTCTCTGTGTGTCTGTGGAGGTTTCCGTTACATCAATATGAATAGTATTCAAATAGACGTTACGATGCAGTGCTTCCCTGTGATGAATAAAAGAGGACTTTTACTAGAGGATACATTGGGTAATTCTTGTAACCATTTCTAGGAAACTGGGTTACTGGTGGAGGGGGGTGAAAACCTACCCAAGCAGCAACCACAATTCCTGTCAGGATGAAGTCACAAAAAACTAAAATTGCTCAACCTCCTGGTAGCTTGGCACAAAGCAGTCAGGCTTAACTTAGAGGCAATATGTAAAGTATTTATGTAGCACTTCTAACACTAATAAAGTGAAAACACAATACACCAAATATCCCATACTAATTTAGAAAAAAAACATACAAGTAAATTATTAGATGCCAAAGCAACAAAAATCTAATCAGTAGAATCAAAGATGTACAATTTTAAAGATTTAAGTGAAAAGAGGGCCAAAAAGATCCAAATGCCAAGTGTGATTACCTGGGACAAAATCACAAGTTCAGAGTGACCAGGATGGAGTGTGCGCCAGATAAAGGGGCTAACTTAGGACCGCTAAACAAAGTACCTTAAATCCTGGTTGTAGAGCTTTGCGAGATCCCATGTCAAGGATGTAACAGGCAACAGTGGTTCCAAGAAACTGCGGGCTGCGATGCGAGGTCCTGCACCACAAATGCACTGCGCAGTGGCAGTTCAGATGGAGCCATTGATGAGGCTTGTATAGCAAGGTCCTGCATTGTCTTCAATGATGCCTTTGATGAAGGCTTGCATTGTGAAGTCCTGCTTCGGGGTTGTGTGGTGCAGCAGCGTTTCTGAAGAAGCTGCGGGCTTAGGTTCGAAGTCCTGTGTCGGGGATGCATCACCCTGCAGAGCTGTGATGAGATGAATCACCCTGCATCAATTCTGCCCAAACAGTTGGGCTGGTAGAGCACCTTAAGGCCCATTTCAAAGAGTCCAAGACTGGGGTGTCACTACTCTGGGGGCAAGGCTCACAGCAGGCAGAATCCAGGTGCTTAGTGCAAGGTGGTTGTAGTCTTTTCTTTCCTTGATGCTCTGATCAGAAAGTCAGCCAACTAGCCCTTGGAGTCACTCTGGTGATCCAGGGTTTAAGATGCAGGTTCAGGGCAGTAGATTACCAGGGCAGCAGAGTAGCAGTCCTTCTTGCAGCAGAGTAGCACAGCATACCTTCTGAGTCTTCCACCAGCCCAGAGGTGTTCTGAAGAGTTGGGACTAAGGGTCCAATAGTTATACTTCGCGCCAGCTTTGAAGTAGGGAAGGTTCAGAGTCTTTGTAATGTGCAAGTGTGGTAGGTGACAGCTCATCCGCCCTGTCAAGTCAGAGATGGCCAATCCTGCCAACACCTATTCCCCCTTTGTCTCACTATCTGGGAGTAATACACAAAGGCCAACTGCCAGCTACCTCTAGTCATGTGACCCATGGTACAGGCTGCAAACATTAAGTGTTAGGGACCAGAAAATGTCAACTTTCTAAAAGAAGGATTTTAAGAATTGTGAAATTGCAATTCTTTAGACACCACTCTCAATATTCTTGCCAGCTCTTAATTGAAAGTTATAAGTTATTGAATGTAACATAATTAGACCTGTCATTCTCGGTGTGGCTTTGCCTATTACATTTTGCCCTTCAGACATGCTGTTTTGCTGACTTTCTTTTTGCTAGCCTTAGTACTTTGTGCACTTTACCACTGCTAACCAGTGCGTCTGCTTATTCCTTAAAACATGGTAGAATTGACTTATACCAAATCGACAAATTTAATTCACTTGTAAGTGCCGCGTAAAGCAGCACTACTTGTGTCCAGTGTCTCTAAATGAAATGCTACTAGTTGGCCTGTATGCCCCCTACTTAAGTAGCACTTTAAACATGTCTCAGGCCTGCCATAGCGTCCTCTGTGTATGCAGTTTAAATCTGTCTTTTCAACGTGGCAAAATAAATATTTTACCATACACAAACATTCCTTTTTAATACATATAAGTCACTCATAGGTTAGGCACTGGACAGCCCAGAGGGCAGGGTGTAGTATAATTAAGAAGAGGGATATATACTTTTACGTTTTCCATAACCTGGTAGTTAATAACTTTTAAATTCATTTTTCTATATTGCAAGGCCTGTCTATACCATATGAAAACATTGCAGCTACCTTATAACATTTTACAAGTGGAAGTTCCAAATGGAAATAGGTATCCAGTGGATGGTTTGTGTCTCTGGAATTTGAATTTAAAATCCTAAATTATGGGGAAGATGCATTTTAAATTACAATTTTGACAATGCCATTTTTTGAAAGTTGGCAATTTCTTGCTTGAGCCATTTAGTTCATGCAGCCTGTCCCTGTGTCACATAACTGGGTGTGGCTAACATTTGGGTTTTGTGTATTCCTCTTAGACAGCCGCACACAATGGTGAGCTTAGGTGTGACTAAATGGGCCATCACTGGTAGTATGAGAGGAAGGAGCTGGGCCCAGTTCTATTTACACATGAATAGGCTCCACACAAAGGGATGGATACCCTCCTTAGTCAGTCTGGAGTCAGGACCAGAAAGACAGGACATCTGTGCACTTCAAATGCATACTTCTAGAAGCTTCTCTCCATTTCAAAGGCACAACTGTGTGTAAATACTGGACCTCAGACTCTAACTCCTCAGTACACTTCTGGACCTGTGGATACTCTGCCAGGAAGAAGGACTGCTGTCCTGCTGAAAGGACTGTCAATCTTCTGGACTGCTGCTCTGAAGGAGCTGATGCCCTGCTGTGCTGCCCTGCTGACCTCTTGCCTGGGAGGAAGAACTGGACCTGTAACTTCTTCTTGAACCCAGGGATCCCAGCCTGACTTCAAGAGCAAGCCTGCTTGCCTCCTGATCTGAGACTCAGGACATAAAAGGCTTTCCAACATCCTGCACCAGTCCATGGATCCAGATGCAGTGAGTTTCTGATATCCAGGTGGTGCCCCTCAGGTCCTGGATCCTTGGTGTGGCTTAGTGAGCTGAAATCAAGCTTTGGCTCTCTTTGCGACCGTGAACGGGCCAGTTCACACCCAGACCTCACTGCTCATACCGCGATCCAGCTCTAAGCTCCATCAGCCTGACTTTTGACACACCAGCACTGACCGCTCACAGGGACCACCAGCATGAAGCTCGAGCAACAGCCACCCAGCTTTTACATGATGTGCCGACAGCCTCCAACAATGCTCTTCTTGCTCCTTGTGGCCCTCTCCAATGTGAACTGGACTCTTGGCACAGACTTGAGGAAGTAAATTTCCGCAGGCCTAATCTGGAGACTCTATCCGACCTGTGCTCCATTGTGCTCGGCCTCAAAGTGTTACTTTGAACTGGTCCAGTGTGACCAGGTATCCCAAGTTGGCACTTTTTGCTTATTGTTGCTATTTTCACTATAATCTTTAAAGATTCATAACTCTGATTCTACTGATTGGACTTTTGTTGTTTTGGTCTTGGTTTATGTATTAGATTTTGCTCTATTTTTCTAGGTTGGGGTTGGATCATTTTTGAGTGGGGTTTCTTACTTTATTACTTTTTGAAGTGCTGCACAAGTAATTTACACACTGCCTCTAAGTTAAGTCTGACTGTTCGGTACCAAGCCACCAGGGCGATGAGCACAGGATAATTTGGGGTTTGCTTGTGTCATACCCTGACAAAGATTGTGGTTGCTTTTTGTCCAGGGCCCACACCCCAGTCAACCAGTAACCCAGTTCATTACAGTAACCCAATGTTATCCTATAGGAGAGACAAGCCTTTGCAGTAGTGAAAAATCAATTTAAGAGTTTTAACTACCAGGACATGTAAAACTGAAAAGTGCATGTCCAATGTTGTATATACACTACACCCTGCCCTAAAGGCTGTGTAAAGCTCATCTCAGGGTGATGTATGTGTACTAAAAGGTAAAGTTTAGTCCTGTCAAAAAGGTTAATTTGGCCAGGTTGAAATGGCAGTTTAAAACTACCCATGCAGGCTGCAATAGCAGGCCTGAGACGTAAAAAGGGCTACTTACATGAGGGCACTATTAGTGCTACAGGCCCATAAGCAACATTTATATTACCAGCCCGGGGTACATGGTATACGTTTTCACTACTGTGAGGCCTACCTCTCCCATAGGATAACATTATCAGATTTCATTAGGGAAAACGTTTGTTTGAAGCAATTAGAAATGTCATGGTTGGTGTCTAAGGAATAGTAACTTAAAATCCTCTTTAACGGTAAAGCTGGATTTTAAATCGCAGTTCTGAAAATATCACTTTAAGAAAGTGGTCATTTTCTTGTACTAACCATTTTGTGCCTGCATCCTATTTCTTGTGTATTCCTTCCAGACAGCCACACAATAGGTGGACTGGCTGTTGGCACAATGGGACATCGTGGCAGGATGGGGGGCGGAGCTGAGCACAGCCCCACATACATCTCAAAGCAGTTACCTCAGCACACACACAAAGAATTTCCCAATAGCCTTTTGTGACCCTGGAACCATTGGATCCTGGGCAGGTAGGCAGGGAATTCCAACATCATGTGTGGGGGGTGAACTCTAAAAGTTTCTTCCACTTCAAAGCTTGCACCAGGTATAAAATTAGGACCTTCAGACCCACACTTCAATTCACTTAGGACCTTTAGAGGGCACTCAAATCCCAATCCACTTTGTGTATCCAAACCGCACTCCATTGCAGTCAGTCATTACTTTCAACTTTGCCTGGTCTCACGCAACTAGATGTCAGCAGTTGGTGCCTTGATCCTTTAGTCACTATTATAGAACTCAAGTTCTACAGATTATATTTTTGGCGTTTGATGTCAAATAATTTCTTAAATTTTAGTTTATTTTTCTAAATTGTATGGGATTTTTCTTCTGCTGTGTTTCCACTTTATCACTGTTTAATTGATGCATACATACATTACACATTGTCTCTAAGTTAAGCTGGACTGCTTTTGTGCCAAGCTACAGGGAGGGTTCAGCACAAGGTAATTCAGTGCCCTTTTTTTGTTCACCCTGATGAGGATTGTGGTTGTTGCTTTGGATGGGCTCCCACCTCCATCAACCAACACCCCAATTTCTTATCAGACTCAATCAAAATAAGTTGGAGTAATCAATGATACAGTTGTACAGAAAACAAGTGAGGAACACTATTTTATGGCAACAGTAACTCTAAAAAACTACAAAATAAAAAATTCTGAAATCCTATATAGCTGGTTTCTGGCTCATAATAATCTGGGTCTTACTATTGTTTAACTGATAACTAGATATCTGCCAAAAAATATGAGCCTCAAGCTCAATAGACTGACTAGCGGCAAAAGGAGCAGTTGTGAAAATAACAATTCTAGACGCATCTACTCCTATTCTCCTCCCAACCCCCTTGGAACCACAAATGGGACATTAATTCATCTATTACAGGGTACAGTAATGGCTCTAAATAAATGATGAACAGTACTGACAGTGAACCCCCTTAAACTTGAGTCCTGAGAAATACCAAAATGCTCAGAGCAAATCTCCATGCTGACAACACATGCCACACATAGTTCTAAATCCCCCAGAGTCCAAGATAATCCATAACAAGCATTGGCAAAGCAATATATTTGTCTTGTATTTTCAGTTCTAAACCTTTGCAATTACTTGTAATTTTACTTTAAGTGCTGCATTTTACAGGCACCAAACCTATTGGCTTTACCATTGCTTAACAGTTCTCAGTTCACAGGTTGAACTTTAAAGTGTTATGTTCTGCTGAAATTTCAGCGTGTAAACTAAGAAAATGCCAAGCAATGGCATTCCAATTCCCAGTGCTTGTGATTTGCTTGAGGAACTCGAGAAAAACAAAAAAACTTCCCCTTTGCAACCACTCATGTCTTGGAGACTGTGGGGTGGGTGATAAGGTAATAGGTGATGCAAATAGTTAGATGCCAATATTACATCAAATTTAATTTTGTGAATAGGAGATTCTCTCATTGAGGCTGTCCATCACTACAAACTAAAGGCTCCAATTAGAGGTTGAAGACAAAAGGGTCGTAGCCGATGTTGGCAGATGCACTGACCACCTAACACATCTATGTTCTGCCTCATATGGAGTGCAGCAATACAGATTGTCCCAACAGTAGAACTGCTGTCAGCTATTCCACCAGAAATTCCTCATGATGGGACAATGGTTGGAAGAAGACATGGCACTTGAGGACTTGTCTTTTATACATATAGGCTGCTGATGCAACTTTCGCTCCGATTTTTTTCCCCAGAACAGCCATACACAGCAGGAGATCCTGGACAAGAAAAGAAAATTAAGATTCTCCATGCCATAGAATTTAACTCCAATAAAGGTATGGACACTGACTTAACAATTTCCAAAGATAAACCCTGCTTTGGGACAAACGACAACTGGTCAATCATGCCACCGTTTTTTTTCCCCAACAGTGTTACTGCCTTGTCAAGCACTTCGGACAAAAAAATCCCCCCACACCAGCAGCAAACTCATCTTTTGGTTGGTGGGATGCAGCTGTTTCAGATGAGGTGCGTCTCTGACACCCCAGCAAGCCTAACTAACAGAAGTGAGGCACTAACCATCTGTCTAGATAGAATACGACCTATGAGGGCAATGTGGAATGTGATGTTATTCTTTAGTTCTGACCAAATTATTGTACCTCCTGAACTAATTGTTTCTAAACCTTTGGATAGTCTAAATCAGCCACTGCAAATCATGTCAGATAATCTTGTTAATCCGAGGCATACAATTCTGGATCTAACAGTACCTGTAATAATACATTTGAGACAACACGCGATTTTTTCAGAAGTGGCAACTGAAAATGTGTGATAAATTAATATTGTTCTGACCTGAAAAAAGGTGCTGTGGAGCAAGTCTTCAAGATATCATGCGCCAGATTCATGACACATTTTAACCCTCAGTCTCCCCAGATTTTGTTGAGCCAGTCAGTCCAGGAAGCACGATAATGTTATTTCTTTCAGACTGCAATCAATATTGTGGGCGTGACACCATGATATAACATTCCCATATTAACATTCCCTTATTACTTTAGAGTCCGTGCACGTGGTAAAACCGAAATAAAATATTTCAAAGGGTTGCCATTATTTTAGCAGTGCTCTGTAGGAACTTGTATGAAGGACTACATGATACTCTTTCACAGGCTATGACATTTTAAGCAGGGCTCGAGGATTCATTGAAAATCAGTTTTCATCTCTGCATTTAGATTCCAGAAACGTCAAGTGGTGAAAAATATTTTTCTCCGAGAAAATGAATGATTCGAACTTGTATGCAAATCTGTTAATCCCTGAAAACATTACCTTTCCTGTTTAAAGAGAGCTTCAGGTGTTAACTCTCCAATATTCTACTAATCTTCTTTTCTTCATCCACCAAAAAACAAAAAAATGCTTTTTCTGGTTGGACCCGCAGAGCCACGGGCAAGTGTCAAAGGCTTCGTAAAGGCTGATGGGTGCTTTTTTATATGCAAACCTGGGATACTAAGCAAGCACTTGGAGGTGTTTGGTAGATCACTTCCACTGTCTTCTGCTTTTCGTGACAATCGCTGAGGCGGTCTTCTTTCATGCGAAAAATGGGTGCAAAACTGGCCCTTTAACTAGAATACAAATGTTTTGCTGGTTCCTGCAGGCTTTAGTCATCTAAAGAAAAAACGGTCGCCATTACCTTCACAATGTCTTCTCCCAGGCAAGGACCATTTTCTCCAGCCTGATTAAAAAAGCCAGACCTCCAATGTGAAAGTAGACTCACTATAAATGTGCCGCGGAATTATTCCCTTGCAAACGGAGGGGTTATTGACTCTTAGCGCACAGAATTGTGGCATAAAAATTCGGAGAATGTATCCAATTTCATTTATTTAGCAATTTGACTTTGTATGTTTTCAGGTGAAGGTTTCTCATCATTTCCTACATGATAAATATTCTTATGGTCACATAGGGACAGTCAGCTAAGACTCACAGGTATACAAAACACCGGAAACCGACCGAATCATTTTAGACCATATAAACGTGTATGTATGATGTTCAATATGGCTATGCTTCTTAGTTGAATTACATTTCCGTGAGCATTTTTTTTAAATTGTACATGTTAGAAATGGGCTTTTTGGCTGGCAGCCAAGTTACCCTCACCTACTCACTTTAGTCAGGGTAAAGGAGAATCACACTCAGTTACCCCCGCTCACCCCCTTCCTAGCTTGGCACGAGCAGGCATGCTTAACTTCAGAGATAATGTATTAACTATTTGTACAAACACAGAGAGTAATACAGTGAACCACTTCAAAATGACAACAGTGGTTTATCAATATAGTTATTATTTAATCTAAATAAACAAGACCAAATGCGACAAAAATCCACAATACATAGTTAAAAATCAGAATTTAGCACTTAAAAGCACAAAAGTAATGCCTAGAGGCACAAATGCTGCAAGTTGATAATAAGTGGAGTTGTGACGGAGTTGTTTCGTGCAATGTGATGCCAATGGCGCTGTTTACAGAGTCGTTCGATCCCCAGGTACAGTAGCTTAGCAAACAAGTAGAAAACAGGTCTGTGCACGGTGCCGAGGAGCGAGGCGCCACTGGATCCAATGCTGCTTCGGTTCCGGTGATGTGGGGCAGAAGAGCAGAGGCATTCTGCAGCAGAGTCTGGTCCTTACTGTAGAGCGGTGGAGGTGAAGCAGCGTCGATTGCAAAGACGGTCCCTTGGTTCCAGCAGGCACGAAGTCTAGCAAAGTCACTATGCTTCGGGGCAACCACAGAGCTCTGCAACAGCGTCAGATGTCACGGACTCCAGACTTACGGCACTCCGAAGTCAGCAAAATAGGGCAACATCACGGGCTGCAGCAACACAAAACCTACAGGGTGGTCACACTAGTGCGAGCTCCACGGCCTCGGGGCAGGTGGCATCGCAGTTCCGGGCAGCGGCATCCTTTACTAAGTCATACGGTGTCATCTGGCATTGTTAGACAGGTTTTTCTCCACAAATTCACTTCCAGGGGCCCAAGAACTGAATAGAACCCTCTGGCAAGCTAGGGTCCACAGTAGGCAGACTCAGAACTGGGTGGTGAAGCCTTTGCTGTCCCTGAGGCTTCAAAACAGAAGACAAGCTCTACTCCAAGCCCTTGGAGATACCGCACAAGCAGGAATGCAAAACAAAGTCCAGTCTCTGTCCCCTTGACAGGCAGAAGCAACAACTGCAGGACAGCCCAGTACGGCACAGTCACAGACCAGGGCAACACTTCTCCTCAGCACTTCAGCTCTTCTCCAGGCAGAGGTTCCTGTTGAATCCTTGAAGTAATCTACAGTCTGGGGTTTTGGGTCCAATACTTATACCCCTTTCTGTCTTTGAAGTTAGCAATTTCAAAGCAAAGTCTTAAGTGTTTATAAGATCCTTCCTTGCCCAGGCCAGGCCCCAGACACACATCAGGGGTTGGAGACTGCATTGTGTGAGGGCAGGCACAGCCCTTTCAGGTGTGAGTGACTACTCCTCCCTCCCCTCTTAGTACCAATGACTCATCAGGATATGCAGACTACACCCCAGCACACTATGGGGGTGATTCCTAGTTTGGCGGGCGGCGGTCGCCGCCCGCCAAGCGGGAACCGCCAGAAGACCGTACCGCGGTCAAAAGACCGCGGCGGTCATTCTGGCTTTCCCGCTGGGCGGGCGACTGCCAAAAGGCCGCCCGCCCGCCCAGCGGGAAACCCACAGCAACGATGAAGCCGGCTCTGAATGGAGCCGGCGGAGTTGCTTTTGTGCGACGGGTGCAGTTGCACCCGTCGCGATTTCCAGTGTCTGCTATGCAGACACTGGAAATCAATGTGGGGCCCTGTTAGGGGGCCCCACGACACCTGTTCCCGCCAGCCTGGTTCTGGCGGTCAAAACCGCCAGAACCAGGCTGGCGGGAAGGGGGTCAGAATCCCCATGCAGCGCCGCCATGGGGGATTCTGCAGGCCAGGGGAAAACCAGCGGGAAACCGCCAGTTAATTTCTGACCGCGGCTTTACCGCCGCGGTCAGAATGGGCCTTGATGCACCGCCAGCCTGTTGGCGGTGCATCCGCGGTCCCCTACCCTGGCAGTCTCGGACCGCCAGGGTAGGAATGACCCCCTATGTGTCACAGTCTAGATGAGAAGTGCCAACAGCCCAACTGTCAAACTGACCCAGACAGGGAATCCACAAACAGGCACAGTCACAGAATGGTTTAAGCAAGAAAATGTCTACTTTCTAAAAGTGGCATTTTCAAACTCACAGTCCAAAAATCAACCTCACTGAAAGATGTATTTTTAAATTGTGAGCTCAGGGCCCCTAAACTCCATGTTTCAATTTGCTCTCAAAGAGAATCTGCACTTTAATAACATTTAAAGGCAGTCTCCATGTTAACCTATGGAAAAGATACAGTAGGCCTTGTAACTGTGATAACCGAATTTGACAGTATTTCACTGTCAGGACACATAAAACACATAAGTACATGTCCTACCTTTCACATACACTGGACCCTGCCCCTGGGGCAACCTAGGGCCTTCCTTAGGGGTGCCTTACATGTATAAAAAGTGCGGGTTTAGGCCTGGCAAGTGGATACACTTGCCAAGTCGAATTGGCAGTATAAAACTGCACACAGAGACACTGCAGTGGCAGGCCTGAGCCATGTTTACAGGGCTACTAATATGGGAGGCACAACCAGTGCTGCAGGCCCACCCATTAGTAGCATTTGAATTACAGGCCCTGGGCACCTCTAGTGTACTCTATTAGGGACTTACTGGTAAATCAAATATGTCAATCATGGATAGACAATTATACATGCAGTTTACACAGGAACACCTACACTTTAGCACTGGTTAGCAGTGGTAAAGTGCCCAGAGTATCAAGAACAATAAAAAGAGTCCAGTACACATCAACAACCTGGGAAACAGAGGCAAAAAGTTAGGGGAGACCACGCCAAGGATGCCAAGTCTAACAGTGCATTTATAATTTAAAACAATAAACATACAATTTCCCTTTGGCTGCATTACCCCCTCGAAAGCTTACTAACTGAGAAAGTTAGTTGTAACATACAACAACATCGATAAATATGACAAGCAGGAAGTGTGTCACTTGATATATCTTTCATAATTTATCAAAGAATTGGGAGCGATTGTAAACCAAAACGATAGGACAGAAATAAAATACTACAGATAAAAAAAAGAACAAATTGGTCTCCATGTTATACGGTTAAAGCAGACCTATACCAAAATTTGAATCATCATAACTATTTTGAGAAAATGTAGAACCCTTTACTGTTACCTCTCAAATATTAACAAATAGATTAAATCATAAAGATATATGAATTAGGCACCCTCCTGGTAAGGTATTACTGCCTACTGTCACTTTAAAAGGTCCTCTTAAGACTTAAAACCAGGATATCCATGCCATTAATAAAATGTCATTCTGCCATTGCCTTTAAATGTATGTCTCCCTACTTGAAGGGAAGCAATGGTTTATCCAAGTATACGCTTCCACACAGCTGTAGGACTTGACCCTCTCCACAGGGTCACCCCAAAACATTTTGCCTTCTTCCATCATGTTTTGCTGAATGCATTTTTGTTGACCTTAGGAAACTTTGCACTTTACAACTACTGACCAATGCTAAAGTGCTTGTGTTCACTCCCTAACACATGGTAAAACTGGCTTACACCGGATTAGCATATTTAATTTTCTTACAAGTCCCTAGTAAAACGGTATACCATCTAGCCAAGGCTGGTAAATTAAATGCTACTAGTGGGGCTGCAGCATCTACTGTAGCACCCAGTTAAGGAGCCCCTTAAAACATCTAAGGCCTGTCATTGCAGCCTGTGTGCAATTATAAACTGTTAACTTGACTTGGTAAAATAAACCCTTTGACAATCTTAAAACTCCTTTTTTAATACATATGTCACCTCTTGAGTAGGCCCTAAACAGCCCTCACTACAAGGTGAATGGTATTCAAAAAGTGGGATATATAATTTTAGGTTTTATGTGTCCTGGTAGTGAGAAACTCACAAATTAATTTTTCAACACAGCAAGGCTTACTTCTCCCGTATGACAACATTGGCTTACGTTATTACATCTAATTATAAGTAATAACTTTTGTTTGGGAGTGCTGCCGCAAATTTTTCCTTTTGCAAAAAAATGCACTCAAGGTAAAAGTGCAAAAGTCTATATAAAATAACACATATATTATGATTAAACAACGTAGAAGGTAATCATACTTAGGACATTTTAAGCATACATAAGATATAATGATGTGCTGATTTAAATAAGCCTCACTGTTGATGTCATGTTAAAAGAAATGTATACCTTAACATTGAAAAGTCTGTTTTGCAAATTGAGCTGTTTAGCACCAGATGTTTTTCTCTTTACTATTAATGCTGTAACTTTCAAAAATCTGTCTGTTAGTTAGTGAATATGCATTTGTTTTGTATTAGACAACTTATAGTGAGATTCTCACCAGGAGGAGAGGAGACAACAGAAAGGATGATTCATGGGGAGAACCATCTGAACTGCAAAATGTGGACAAAGTATCTTTTCAAAGACATGAGTCTTTGCCCATTGTGAAGACATGAGAAACTGGGGAGGTTACCTGCTCCCAAGGGTTTACTGAAATCCTACTGGATGCTGTAAATGAAGAGATACTTGTTTCAATTTACAATATTGTGTGTTTATATTAAGGTATGTTTCTAGAGCATGGAAGGATTTTCCCACTTACATTTTCTGGAGATCCATTTCTGAGTTTCTTGAGGCCATTTCTCTTTTGATGAGAGATTACTTTTCAGCCTTTTCCCTGGTTTATTAGAAATCTGCTGATTTATAGTTGAGAATACTTTCCAGCTTGAAGGTTTCTTTTGTTTGAATTGCAAAGGCTTAACACTTATACATTTATTCTCACATCAGAACTCTTTATTTTGTTACTGAACTGACACCTTATTCTATTCCATACATATTTAATTTAGGTTAGAGAAATCCCTTTAAGGAACACACTTGCTGTACTATTTCATTTTTAAATGTCATACTTGCCAATTATGTTTTTTCCTTAAATGTAAATATTGATAACTGGATTACATTCATTTCTAATGATGAAGCTTAAAAGATTAATATTTATAGGATAAACAATGAAAATGTAAGAACCTATTAACAAAACCCTTTAATTCACACAATATATTTTTATTGACTCAACTAAAGTCTTTTAGTTATGTTATTATTCATATGTATTTGATGCAGAAGGTTGCTCCTTGTTGATGAACAAAGTTCGTACGACCAATGTTGGGGGTTATTTCATGATTACACCCTAAGATTAAGATATATAAAAGCCTGCTCTGTCAAGTGGTAGGTAGAGGATGGTCTATGTCACAGGAGAGAAGAAGCTGAGGAAGAATTGCCCATGTTTAGCATTGCCCATGTTCCTTAAGTCTAAAACCCAAACTTGAAGATTTAAATAGTTTGCTGGTCCCAAAGTAGGTGCAGTATTGGAGGTGTGAGTATCAATAAGGTTATGCATCACAGTTGTCTTTATTGAGAGTCAGTCATTGTGTTGAAGTTATGTGTCTTGTGTTTTGGTAAAGACAATAGATTAGTTGTATTTACACACTTGATGTTAATCTATTTAAGTTGTTGTCAAGTTCGGAGTAATACAAGACAGTGGGATAGTTAGAAAATAATAAGTTGTGGTGTTACTTGTCTGCTAAGGTTTAGTGGTGCAGGTTTGTGAGGTAACATCAACCACACAATTGAGATAGGAACTAACATGGGTGTTTTTTCTGTGAGGGTGTTGTGGCTCTGCCCCCTTTACTTTCAACCCTAAGGTCAGCCATTATGATGATGACTGATGAGGAGTCTTTCTGCTGCCTGTGGGTGTGCTCTGCTGAGTCTAGTATTTGCAGGTCTGATGAGCTCACAGCCCTGATGCCTGTGAGGTCATCAGCTTGGCAAAGACTTAGCCTCGAGTATCAATCTCCATCCCCTGACGTGTGGGTATAGTTAGCCCTGATCGCTTCAGGCTGAAACCCTCTAGTGCCAAGGGCTTCATGTCAGTCAGGGAGTGGGGAGGATGGTCACCCCTCCCTTTCCCAACTCATCACAGGTAGGTGGTGTGACGAGTTAGGAAAGGGTGGGGTAAAGGCTGCAGGCAGGCAAGAAGCACAGAATTCGAAACTGGGCAATTTTTCAGCAGGATTTCTGAAGACACACTGCATAGACTCAAGGTGTCTGCTTCCCGTGCTTCTGTAAATTGGAGTACCATGTGGACGCCATTTGCAGCTCTGGCGGCACTTGGCAGTCATGAGCACCAGGCGGACAGAGCACACAGGAATTTCAGCACTGCTGGTGTGTGTGCATCTGTCCGGCTGTTGACAGTTTCCTGTAGCCCTAATTCTGTGAAGCAAAGGTAGGTTTGGGTCTGTGAGTAAAACAAAAACGCTGGCACAGCCAGTAAAAATGAAGGCATCCACTAGCATGGCAGGCAGTGGCACGCATCTGCAAAGCAATGCAGAATCACTGTCAGTAACAAAGTGTGTTGCTCTGACAGTGACTGTATTGTGAAACCAAATTCTGAGTCAGCCGCAAGAGTAGTGCTATAAAACAGGTGAAATGGATGTGAAGGAAGAGCTGTAGAGCGGTGAGGGTTTAACAGCATTTTGTGTGATGAGGCTCCACTTGTTGATATCTATTTGTGTTAACGAATAAAGAACTAATTCAGTGTACCTTATTTTATCATTACTGCCCCGCCCCCAGTATCTTAGGTTGTCCAGTGCCAGTTCACTTCTATTAAGCAATATGACAACAAAAGTGGGGTGTGGCTGTGAGGGAAAAAGCAGGGGAGCTCAAGGATTATGAAAGGCACAGATTATACAAAAGGTGCCCTCACAGGGGACAACACCCAATCACCCAATATGTTTACAAAGTAAACAAAAACAAAACAACAACCTACGTGAGGCACTCAGACCAAAATTAATATACCATATAACAAAATAGGATAGTAAAAATCAATAACATATAAATACTTCAATAAAACATTTCACAGTCCAAATGATCGATCAAAGATCAGTTCTTGATGTATTTTTCAGTCTTTATAATCTATTGTTGAATATTTTCTGGTACTCAGTTGATCAAATTCTCGAACAATCAGCCAGTTCTTGAACATAATGCCTCGAACACAATGCCACCACGTGTTTCATCTCGAGGAAGATACCCCACTGACTTCTTCAGGGCTGAAATTTTACCAAACAGAACACTTGAGTTGGAAAACAAAATGCTAAAATAGCACAGTAAGTACTATCACCCAAATTGAAAAGGTAAGTGAAAAAAACAGAAGCATCAAAACCAGTGAGAAATCCGTGGAGGCCCAAATTGGAAAACCACCACTGGAAAGTGAAAAGGACCAAAACCGCAGCTCCTCAGTGTGATAGCTGTGATCACAATCACGAATACCAGAGAAAATATCATCTACAACATCAAACTCTGTGTCTCACCTAGTGTGATATATCCCTAAATGTCATAGTTAAACAGCTATTAGAAAGAGAGGTGCAAAATATAAAGCAAATCACTCCTGGACATAGTCCATCCCCATGTAAATATAATATTTCAAAAGAAGCGTCACGTGCACCAAACGAAAGCGTGTCCACCCTCATGCTCATAAATAGTAAAACAGTCCACAGATACCTTGCTCAAGGTCAAGAATAGAATTCTAGAGTTCGTTAGCCACCCAGCGTCGTACATGTCTTCCAGTAACCTCCGTTACTAACATATTGAAGCCCCCGAGTGGCTACAGTGCAAGAAATGCAAATGAAAGGTGCTGTTATAAATTACCAAAGGAAAACCATGTGTATCATCCACGAGCGTGTCCTCCCCCCAGCATGCATGGAACAAGCGGTCTACAAGACCTTGCTCAATGATCCAGTATAAAATTCTGGGGCCTGTATATCCACAAATATGGTGTACGTTTCACTGCACCCTTCGTGGCCGTAATATTGAAGCCCGTAAGTGACTACAAACAGAAAGCGTAGACATGGAGCACTGTGATAACTTCTATTAAGCAAGGTTGCCCTGGAGCGTCACCTTAATGGGTTGACGTGATAACAAGTGTCTGTGACATAACGGTCATATTATAGAGACACGTTAGAGCACACAGGAAGTGATTTTGTGAAAATGTACGTAAAGAGGCCAGACCCTACATGTATTTTATCAGTAGCGGATAAGCCCATTTCAGACAGAGGACGACTGACAGGATTCGTTTCTGCCTTTTTCATACACATCATGCATATGTCTATGGCTGGTGAGACTTGCCTCTGCCTGACACATTCAGCTCCAAAAAGGAACATATCTGAGGTTTATTGCACTTCTCAAGTGCACAGTTTACAGCGGAAGGAGAATTATTTGAACATACTTCATCATTTCTGTTATCTGTTATGTATGCTAAGGGATCTTATAATATGATTTTAGACTACAAAGGGATTATTGGGGCCTGAAACTAAGAACTGAGAGACGCCTGTTGGGACACTGCACTCCATTTATTTGGATTAACGGTTGTTCTGCCAAGTAGTACATTTAACAGTTTACTGCAACTGGTAAAGAAAAGGAACACAAGTTTATTTTAGAATATTGCCTACAATGGAGACACAACTGTCTGGTAACAAAAACAAAATAGATTGTGACGCATTCCCTGTCTATGCTTTTTAAGTTAAGACTCTAGGGTTTAATCAAGATTTTTATCTTTGTGTGTCATTGTTTTAAATGCAGCCTGAAGCTGGGCCTGTTTGAGATGTGTTCTAGTAATATTTTTAGTGTGTGCATTTTGCTAATACTAATACATTTTAGGACCATAACAGGCTTTGTGTGATCTCACCTATAGCCCTTTACTTCAGGTTGTGCACCAGATTTCTCATCTAGCACAGCTTCCTGTGCCACACACTGAACACAATGCCAGTTCGAGACATAAGTGTAATTCCACTTTACTTCCTCAAGCTCCAATATACCATTCTAGCCAAATAGTAGGTTACTTGTCTGAGGGTGACACTGGTTAGCTTTTTTCCAAAATTAGACTAGTAGGTGTTTTTTGCATAAATGTAATAGCAATTGGAAGTTTCCTTTCCTTTTGCATAAATGTTATGGCAATTGGAAATTTCCTTTTTCTTAAAAAAGATGTGCCTATGAAATGGTGACCGGCCTCCCCTTTAATTTAACCCCAAAATGTCCCTTTGCGCTTGCCAGCCCCACCAGTTTCAGGCTTCACCAGCCATCACTCAGAACTAAAACAATTTGTTGTGATTGTACTAATATTGATTGGTGTTAGTGGAACCCATTGCACAAAGGGGAAACTATATCAGTCAGGGTGATTCCACTGGTCAAGAATTCATCTGTGCTTGTGTGAGGATGTCAGAAGGTGTTAGGGTGTTATTTCCAATTTGTTTCTTGTGTGAATAAACTACTTTAAAATCTTTAGCAGAGCAGACAAGGGTCATCTGTTTATTGTGCGTGCTTAAAGTTGTGGAATTTTGTGTACGAGAAAATTGTAAAGGTGCGAGCAAGTGAAATTTATATCAGAGTCTGCCACACTTGGATAGGTCAGTTCGTGTGAAGTGCTATGCTGGGATTGGATGGCGAACCATCAGGTGCTATACTGTGATAGATCAATGAAGAAGAAGATTGTATTGGGAATGGAAGTGAATATTGATGTAGGGAACTGTAAATTGAACAAATACATAAAAATTCACTGAATCGATAATTGTTGAGTTCTTGCAATCATAAACTATTTTAAAGGTCTTAGAGATTTGATAAGAGGCGATGTGCGAGAGGGAAGAGGCTCCACCAGAATGTACGCCTGGTCATTAAATGGTGACAAATGTAGGGCTTCATTCATGTTTGTGGATTGGTTAATGGCACAAGACCACTGACAATGAAGATGAATTCAGATTTCCACAATATAATAATATAATAATTGATTTAAAGATTATTGAACAATTAAGGGAAAAGTAATACGAATTAGGCCACCTCCTGGATCCACACATTATGAAGCATTGAACAATTAGGAGTGAGCAGCTCATGCCAAAGCTAAAGAAATGTATCAGAACAGAACAAAGAAAGCAGCTTAAAATTATGCAGATGCTCAATAGGATGAAGGACAATGGATAGAGAGAGATTTCCCATTAGCACAGGAAGTGATATAACTGAATCTCCCATTATCCATTTCCACAGGAAGTACATCACTGAACATCCCACCATATATGTGGACTGCAAGTGACATTACTGGTTTTCCCACCAAAATCTTCTTTAAAAGAATAAGTCAAGCAAGAGGACTTAATTTCCAATCCCCCATCAGCACAGGAAGTAACATCACTGGATCTCCCATCATCTACCTACACAGGAAGTGACATCACTGAATTTCCTATCATATATCTAGACAGGAAGTGACATTACTTGTTTTCATTCCAAAACCATCTTAAAAAAAAAGAACACAAGCAAGAGGACTTAATTTCCCATCACCCAACAGCATAGGAAGTGACATCACTGGATGTTCCACCATCCACCTATACAGGAAGTGACATCACTGAATTTTCCATCAAACATCTGGACAGGAAATGACAATACTGATTTTCCCTCCAAAACCTTATTTAAAAGAAGAAACCAAGCAAGAGTACTTTACTTACCATAAGCCATCAGCACAGGAAAAAACATCACAGCACCCTGCACTCCTAACCCATCCTAGAACCTACTTATTAGCAGCTGCAACACTGGCACGCACTAGCATACCAAAGGCAAGGCCGTCTGCTCCGGTCTGTGACTAGACTGGGGCCAGCACCAGCAACCCTGGTCCAATCACTGCTCAGTGATACTGTGCAACACTCCTTAGTTTGGTAGACCCTGGACACTGTTCCCCCTACTGCTGTTGTGCAGCGCCTCACACCATGGTATGAGCTTTCACCTGCACCCAATGCTAGTACTCTAGCAGTGACATAGGCACAGCCCCCACACATTACTAACAAAGCCCTCAACACTCCCTCTCAACACACATGCCATACAGGCACCAAAAATGCCTTCACCCCTACTCTACCCCACATGCCACAGCAAACCTGCACAATAACACCCACTAGCATGCATGCTTCTCAACACATGATCCCTCAGCAAACACACAACTGAAATGTGAGACCTGCTGCATATCAATGCATCTGGCATTCTCTTTATCGCAGAGACCTGGTTCACTCTTTCATCATCTCCTAACATCTCAAGGCATTCTTGCAGTGGGCTACAAGATTGCTCAACAGGACTGCCTTCACCAGCCAGGAGGGGGATTTGCTATCATCTACCATAAATGTATCAAATGTACAACATCCACAGAGGACACTGCACCATTCATGGAACACCTGCACTTCAAGCTGGAAATCTCAGAAAACTTTACCCTGAAAAGAAACCTTGCCTACGGACCACAAGCCACCTTTACCAACCTCTTCACTGATTTCGTCACTCTGCTCATCATAAACACAAAAGTCACATTCTGGTGACTTCAACTTTCACATGGAAAACTGAAAAGACCTCTGCTCCACAGCACTTCTGAAAAGCTTGAGAAACATCGGGCCCAACGAGGTCATTCCAAAACCAGCACACATCACAGGATACCCTCTGGATCCCATCTTCACCACAAACAACAGCATCAAATACAACTCCACCACACTGCACATATGGACCTACCACTCCATCCTCCACTTCAAAATCAGCACACCTCAGGTCAACACTCCTGCCAGGTTCAGCCTTCCAAGCCACAAGTAGGACAAAATCACCACAGAATCAGACTGGCTCAGGGCCCTCAGCACAGATCAAATGAGTCCCACAGATAACCTCGACAAGCACATCAACAACTTCAACAACTGGATCAAGCACTGTGGTGACTTCCTCGCACCCATCAAACCCAACAATCACAGCAGATCATACAAGCAGGCCAGCCTGTATACAGAAGACCTCCAAGACACCAAGCAACACTGTAAAGAGCTAGAAAGGAAATGGAGTACCAGCCACAACACCACCAACAGAACTACCTGCAAGGCTGCACTCAGATGCTATCACCAGCAAATAAGAGACACCAAGAAGCAAACACTAGTGGACCACATTGAAGGAAGTGCCAACAGCTGCAAGGATATCTTCTTGAGTAAGGATTTCACCTTGCCTTCAGCCACTATCACCAACCTCGTACTGGACCAGGAAGAAACATCAGTCCTTATTCTGCTCAACATCTCTGCAACCCTCAACACTGTCGCCCATAACGCCCTGATTAGAAGACTGTACAAGATTGACATACAAGGATCTGCACTCAATTGAATCTATTCCTTCCTCACAAGAAGAACCCGAAGGGTAATGCTCCCACCCTTCACATCAGAAACCTAGAAATTGATATGTGGAGTCCCACAGGGATCATTATTCCGCCCCATTCTTTTCAACATATACATGGCAGTGCAGGCCAACATCATCCAATCACAAGACATCACTGTAACCTCCTGAGCTAATGACACCCAACGCATCCTCTCCCTGATGGACAAAATAACCACTGCCAAAACCAACTTTACCAACTGCATGACAATAGTAGTAGACTGGATGTAAACTAACTGCCTGCAGCTCAACTTCAACAAGACAGAAGTACTGGTCTTTGGTAACAAAACCTTCCCATGGGACTCTGCCTGGTGGCCAGTGGAGTAAGGACCAACACCCAAACCCAGAGACCATGCAAGAAATCTAGGGATAATCTTAGATGACAAGCTCAACATGAAAGCTTAAGTCAACAGAGTGTGAACTTCCTTCTTTCACATCCTATGCACGTTGTGAAAAATCTTCAAATGGTTGCCTCAGAACACCAGACGGACCATCACGCAAGCATTCATTACCAGTAGGCTGGACTACAGCTATGCTCTTTATGTCGGAATCTCCAAACAACTCCAACACAGACTCCAGAAAATCCAGAACACTGCTGCAAGACTCATACTAGACCTCTCAAGCCACACCTACAACACACTGCACCTCAGGAAGCTTCACTGGCTCCCAATTCACAAGCATAACCAATTCAAACTTCTCATGCACACATACAAAGCCCTACAAATCACAGGGCCAGAATAAAAGAACAGCTGTGGGTTTTCAACGGGAAGATCAGATGTACTGTGGCAAATTGTTCATGTTTATGTAGATTGCGGAGTTAAAATTAGCAAACTGGGAGTAATAATGTTAATTTTGTGGCAGGTCTTGCATTCTTATAAAGGTATATAGGTAATTGGCCCTTTTAAAGATGAAATGGCCAATTAAATAAGAATAATGAAGTTCAGGATAAACACCTAGTACTTTTTTTGATTATGCTGTTCTGATTAGTTCTTAGAGGCAGCAATAATATTTGTGAGGATGATTTCAGTTGTGCTATTTACAATATGATAATAAGTATAGGAGATCAATCTAAATATTGAATTTTACTATACCAGATTTTTAGTAGTGAAAGTTATAGTATTGTTTGATTGTCAGGTCATGCGAGGAAGTCCTAACATTGTAGTTGAGTATTAAAGAATAGTTGTTTTTGTGGTGTTTCTATGCACAAAGCACTTTGTTAGGACAAGTACATGGCACTTTTTCTTAACCTTTATGTACTGAATTGACCTTCATGGCAATTACATTATTGGTGGGTAGTCCTCAAATGCTGCTAAATTAAATTTGAATAAGTTCTATGCCGGCAAAGATCTTGTCTGCTGAAGTACATTGATCGTTAACAAATTTGGGCCAATTCACATATATATAATGTATAGCTGGCAGGCTAAGAAATGGTTTGTTATTACATGTTGTATGACTAAAGATGGGTTGAGCCATATGATGATTGAGAAAATACTGGGTATCCAGTGAAATTACAATTAGATTGGTTTTTATGATGTTATTTATTGAGGGTTGTCAAATTTAAAGATTTATAGTGTATTAACATTGTAAGTTTTAAATAACTAAACAATAAACATTTGATTGATTGACCTGAAAAGCTGCATACACTTTCACCAGCCCACTGGACAAATTTAATCTGCCTCACTTTCACTCGCACACATTCCCTGCCTCATCTAAAGCAAAACTGGACGTCACTTTTTTCCTCCTATATCTCACCCACGACATGAAACAATCTCCCTCCATGCATTCAAATTTTCTCCTCAATTTTTGAGTACTGCAAGAAGTTGAAAACCTGGGTCTTCATATAGGCACCTTGGGGACCACAAACCTACACACCTTCCCAAGTACCTGGATACCCTCTCAGGTGATTAGTATGCTATGCAAATCAATGTAACATAGCATAACATAGATGGAGAAAATGCATAGTTGAGGGAGCTATAAAGTGCCCTGTGATAACAGCAAAAAAGCCTTAAAAAAACCTGACACTGACATGGGGGGGTGACATTTTAGATGCTTTGTTGTCAATTCATCCAGTCCCAAATGTAGCTCCAGCAACAGGTCCGGAAGGTGTTACAACCACTAGTGGCACAGTTGCTACAGGTCCTGTTGACCAGAATGCAATTCAGATTTGGAGACCACTTGCAGCACTTTCGATTGCAACTGCGCCTGTGGAAGCATCCCTGCTAGCTCTGTCAGCTCTTGGTGTGGTTTCCCCTTTCTTTTTGCTTCTGACCTCCTGGTTTTGATCCTGTGCCGAATTTCAGTCTTGCTAACATTAGGACTCTGGGCACTTTACCACTGCTGCAAGTACTCTCTGTCCAAATTGTATTGGCAATTGGTCTATCCATGATTGTCATATTTGTATTACTAGTAAGTCCCTAGCATAGTGCACCATGTTTGCCCTGGGCCTGTAAATCAAATGCTACAAGTGGGCCTGCAGCACTGATAGTGCCACCCACATGAGTAGACCTGTAAACATGTCTCAGGCCTGCCATTGCAGTGCCTGTGTGTGCACTTTGTAACTGACATGTCGACCTGGTAAGTGCACACACTTGTCAGGCCTAAACCCTCCCTTTTACTACATGTGAGTCACCCCTAGGGTAGGGCCAAGATGCCCCCATGGGCAGAGTGCAGTGTATTTAAAAGGTAAGTCATGTACTGGTGTGTTTTACATGTCCTGGTAGAGAAATACTGCTAATTTGTTTTTCACTATTGCAAGGCATATCTCTCCCCTTTGGTAACATGAGGATTCTGTTGAATATCCTTTAAGTGTAGTTTCCCATTGGGAGTATATGGAGATGTTAAGTTTGGGGTCTACGAACTCACAATTTAAAAATACATCTTTAAGTGAAGTTGTTTTAGCTTTTTTATTGCAGGTTTAAAAATGCCACTTTTAGAAAGTGGGCATTTTCTTGCTTAACCATTCTGTGCTTCTGCCTGTCTGTGGAATGCACATCTGGGGCAGGATGACAGCTGGGCTGTTTGTGCATTCACTCTAGATAGTCACATAAAGGAAGCTGAGGTGTACCCTGTATATCCTGATGGCCCATTACCAGGCTGATTGGCCTTCCTGAGCTAGATTGGTGGGAGGAGCTGACACTTGCACCTGAATAGAGCTGTTCCTGTCCTCCTACAAAGCAGTCTCCAAGCGTGTCTGGGCCAGGACAGGGAAAGGCAGGGTCTTGTGCACTATAAAGACATCTCTTTGAAGTTTGCCTACTTCAAAGACAGAAATGGATATAGGTACTGGACCTCAGGCCCTACATAGTTAGAACACTTGTGGACTGAGGACATTATGCCAGAAAGAAGAGCTGGATGCTGTTGGAGGGACTGCCACGCTGCCTGTTGCGCAGGCCTGCTGCTTTCTGTGTGCCGCTTCTGTCCAGGCAGTGAAAAGACTGGACTTTGCTTTCTGCATCCTGTTTTCCAGGTTTCTCCAAGGGCTTGAACTGAGCTTGCCTGCTGTTAAGAAGTCTCAGGTTCATCAAAGACTTCACCTACTAGTGCCTGGGCTTGCTTGCTGGGAGTCCTGACTTGCCAAGTGGTGCCAAAGAGAGTTCTCTGACCCTTGGAAGTGAGCTTTGGTGCAACCGAGAATAAACTAAGCACATTGACTCCAGAGTTACTTCGGAACCCACACCGCTCTCCGACTTTGCACTGCTGCCTGCATCAGATCTATGGTCCCTACTGAGTGCAATGACTGTGACCTGCAACACAGGCCCGATGCCAGCCCAGCACCTTCGAAGTCCCACCACAGCATGAGTCCCGAGTGCCATGTCACCAAGGTCCATGACACCAGACTCCAACTCTGCCGCAGCACCTCACCTGTGACACTGTGGTGTGATTGCAACACTGCAAAGTCGACGCCTCATGTCTTGACCTACTGGATTCATAGATCCTGTCTTGAAGTAAAAAACGGATACCTCGCAAACAACGCTGCATCACCTCTGTTGCAACCACAAGGAACCAACGCCTCACTTACCCTGCCTAGCAGTGAGGAACAGACCCCTAAACTATCCGGTAGCAGTAAGGAACTGATGTTGCACCGGCTCCAGCGATACCTCACCTCCTCAACTCTGTGCAACGTCTTTGTTTCCTCATGATTTTCCAAGGTACTGTACCTGGAGTCCATGTGACTCCATGACCGGCCCGCACTCCCTCGCCCATGGTATTGGACTGTTGGAAACGACTCCATCATGATGCTGTGATAGCAACAGTTGGGGATATTGTGTTTCTAAGCACTTTACCACGATTTAATCCTTGAAAATTCATATCTTTACTTGAGTATATTTGATTTTTGTCATGTTGGCCTTGTTTTACTCTGATAAATATTGGCTATTTTTCTAAACTAGTGTGGAGTACGTTTGTGGTATTTTCACTGTGTTACTGTGTGTGTGTGTGTGTGTGTATGTGTGTGTGTGTGTTTGTGTGTATGTGTACAAATACTTTACACATTGCCTCTGAGATAAGCCTGACTGCTCATGCCAAGCTACCAAGTGGGTGAACAGGGGTTATCTTAGCTCTGTGAATCCCTTACCCTGACTAGAGAGAGAGTCCCTACTTGGACAAGGTGCAAGCCACTGCCAACTAGAGACCTCAGTTCTAACAAGCCCCTACAGCAATTGCTCTAGGTGTTACTACCTCTGTTGTGAGCTCACCTCAATTATTTCAGTTCGGACATTAGAGATTCCTGTAGCAACCAAACCAACACATATTGTACAGAATTTTGTTGTTCCAGTTGCTCTAGGAAGGGTAGCCGTGACACAGCTTATACTGACACCACAAAATTCACAGATTGTTGCCTAGACACCATCACAAAATGGTAAATCATTAAGAGAAGGGAGAAGAATTTATTTTACACCACCAAATACATAGGGAGATACAGGTCCATTTGATGATGGTATTTTCCCTCTGTTGTTTGAGGAAACTACTGTAAAAAGGAACAGGAGATGCAGAGAGACCAAATACTAGCCAGGAAAGGGCAAGACCCATGAAGATGGAATTGGAAGAAATTATTAGAGGATATTTAGACTTTTCACATTTGAATCAATTTCAGGAGAATGAACTGACATACCTGATCAAAGAAATCATGAAACATGAAGCTGCCACACATGATAAATTGACACAGTTGGCAGGGAAGTACAGAATTGATCTCTCTAAGCGTGTTCCTTTACAGAAAAGCTTTAGTGCACAATTAGATGATAAAGCTATTGTTCGTATTTGGTCCTCATGAATGAGAATACACATTGCTGAGTTGGTGATGTTCATTCGAAAATGGAGCGATTTTGACAGATCAGAGAGAAAATAGGCAAAGAAACAAGGCAAGAAAAGGAAACAATCAGAATTTACAGAAGTAATTGGTAAATCACCACCAGTTCCCTCAGATAAAGATGAGGCTCTAACTTTCGCTATGAGGGAGATACCATGAAGGGCATGTTTGTGCACCGTGGAGTAGAGGTGATCATACAACATTCATGAACAAGTTTCCAAAATAGAGAGAAAATCCTGCCCAGTGGTATATACAAGTTTAGAGATTTTTGAAAATTATGCAGGTTTTGTGGACAGACGTACACACTTTAGTTGATATTGTGGTACTCAGTGATTTGTAGGCTGTGCAGTGGCCACACACAGAACCTCCAAGGGATGCGCACCCTCACCTGTGGTGATGACAAAGTACAAAGTGAAAGGAAAAGTTCCATAGGGGGACATTGATTTGTGGAAGATCAAAAGAACCACTCAAAAAGCTAAAGAATCGGTGCATGCTTATTATGAATGATTGTTGCAAGTGTTTGAACAGCACAGCGGACAAGAACATCCTGAAAAGGGAGGTATAGGAAATGTGTCCCAGTTCGTTCTTAAGTTGTGACCTTAAATTAGCATGTATATACAATAGAATGTGATTTGCTGACAAACAAAGCCATTAAATGAGATCCTGAGGTATGCATAATACTGTAGTGATGAGCAAGAGATGAAACAAAAGAGAATTAAAGACAAACTAATGATGTACCAGACTGAGCTGGTTCAGAAGGGGTTTCAGAATCATCTGTATACATGTAATATTGGCCAAATATAGAGTGTTAGTTTCCAGAATGGAGGACAGATGGCCAACAGGGGAGCAGGCGCTTCTCTGAGTAGAGTCAAGGTTTTACAGTTGATCCAAATTCAGGGGTAGATATTGCATTCCAGAAGAAATCAACTCCTTATCACTATTCCAACAGGCTTGGGCATTGGAAGATGGAGTGTAAACAGAATCCCAACGAAGTAAGTGGGATTGGCAAATGCAAAGTGTAAATTAAATGCAAATGCAAAATATTTCAGTTCATGTTCCATTCCAGGGAATGTATTTGCCAACTCAGTCACAAGTCCCTATGATGCAGGTCCCACAAGCTCCAATGGCCTCACAGAAAGTGTATAATCCTAGATTCAATTTGAATAAAGTATCAAATGCAAATTCAAATTTTTTCCAATAAGTTCCCCATGTTGGAGAACAAGAATATTCATTCTGATAATTCCAAATGATGGTGCCTGAGGAGGGGAGGAAGATTGCATAGTTATTGCAGCTTTAGATATAGACCAGAGTGGACAATTTGTAAAAGGAGAGGTAAGTGGCCATCAAGTTCGGTTTCTCATCGACACAGGCATTACCCGTTCCATGGTTAGAACAGCGGAAGCCCTGGACCTACCCCTTTTGGGAAAGAAGATCCAGGTTGTAGGAGTCCCAAATCAGCAAATAACTAACCCTGTTTCAAAGAAAGTGCCTGTAAAAATAGGTTAATTTGAGTAGGGTTACCTATTTGTGGTGTGTGATTTTAGTCATGTAAATCTGTTGAGTTGGGATTGTTTGTGCAAGTTGAATTGCACAATTTAATGCACACCAGATGGTGTTGAATTTCAAACACATGATAAAGATGTTGAATTTAAAATGGGCAGATAAGAAACAGTTGCAGGATTGTATCCTGTAGGAACCATAGAGGATTTACTTCCCAATTTTGGAGACACTCTAAAATCAGAAGTATGGGATTTTTCAGGGAAATACATCAAACTAATCAAGGGTGTGGAACCAGTTCAAATTAGCATAAAGTGGAATTCAGTCTTTCTGACAACACCACCCTATAGTATTCTGCCTGAAACAGTGCCAGGAATTACACTGATTGAAAACAAGCTGAAACAAGGGATCTTGAGAGAAATTGTTGGACGTCCTTGCAATCTGTTGATTTTGGGTGTACAGAGACCAAAAGCAAGTATATAATCTTCAAAAAATTAACAGCATTTCCATATTTCACTGTGGTACAGAATCCAGCAACAGTGCTATTTCAAATTCCCTTCAATGCAGAGTCTATGCCAAGTCCTCTTTTCTCTATCCCGTTGCATGAGGACAGTTACTTCTTGTTCCCATATATTTTCAGAGACAGATTTTTGGCATGGTGCCAAGTTCCACATGGGTATACTGAGAGCCCGTCGATCTTCAACCAGCTCTTGAAAAAGAATCTTGATACTGTATTGAAAACTATTCTTGACTGTACAACTGCCTTGCAATTCAGTTATTGTTCAGTACATTGATGACATACTTGTGGCCTTGAGTACACAAGAAGCTTGTAAACAAAACACATTGCTGTTCTGAATCATTTGGTTGAGAACGGACACAAAGTGTCCCCAAGTAAATGGCATTATTGTCAGAAAGAGGTCCTATATTTGAGATATCTCATTGAGAAAGGAATAAGAAAGATGTCACAAGAGAGAATTGCAGCCATACTAAAAATGAATCCACCCAGAATGCTCACAAAAGTCAGGGTGTTCTCGGGAGTGGTGGGTTACTGTAGACAGTGGATATCCAGTTTTTCCCTAGTGGCAAAGCCTTTACCAGGGCTGACTCACTAGGATCCACTACCATGGGACACTGATTGCTTAAAAGCGATCCTCGTACTGAGAAAAAGTGTCTGTTCTGCCCCTGCACTAGAATGCCTGATTAAAGTAAAATGTTCCAATTGCTTTGCAGTGAGAGGGAGGGCTTACTTAATTACATAGTGCCTACTCAATTACATGGAGATTCTTGTAGACCTGTGGCATATTTTTCAACTACTCTTGATCCTGTGGCAAAAGGACTGCTTGACTGCCTCACAGCGATTGCAGTGGGTGGTGTCAATATTGAGAGAAGTGAGAGCATAGTGTTGGGACACACTCTTACAGTGATGGTCCCTCATTCAGTAGAAATACTGCTCATTTGTATTAAACCCAGTGTTTAACAAACAGCAGAATTACGAAATGTGAACAATTGATTCTTACATCTGGGTAGGTGGTCTTGAGGCAGTGTCAAACTCTCAATCCAGCTACATTGTTACCATTGCTTGATAATGAAAATTATACTGATGGGATTGAGTTTATGTTATGGAGTTTTGCATCAATCCAAGACTAGACTTTAGAGATAGAACTTTTGATGAACCAGACTATGGGGGTCATTCCAACCCTGGCGGTCGGTGATAAAGCGGCGGCCAACCCGCCAACAGGCAGGCGGTCAAAAAAATGGAATTCTGACCCTGGCAGGAACCGCCAGCACAGCCCGCCACTTTAACACTCCGACCGCCATGGCGGGACAGACAAACAGCGCGGCGGTCACTGCCAACAGGCAGGCGGCAGACAATGTACCGCCCACCCTATCACAACTCACCAATCCGCCACCTTTTCCTGGGCGGGAGCCCCGCCGATAAAAACACAGTGGAAATAGACTACGAACGGGAAAACGCTTACCTCTACACACTCCACGAGGAAGGAGGACAGCATGGAACCCGAATTAAACATCCTACCAGCTATTGTCTACCTGCTCATCTACCACGAGTACGAACGCCGGCGCAGACGACAACGGTGAGTACTGCACCTACGACACAGGGGAGGGGGGAGGAGGAAAGCTTACGGGCACACACATACGCCATACACCCACTCCCCCACCCCAAATACCTACACCCCAATGCAGAGCAACAAGTCAGAGTGACACCCCCCAAACCCACCGGAATAATGCAAAGACACAATTAAAATGATCTATATAATATATGTATAAATAGCTCCATTGAAGTCATGGGAAATATGCAATATGAAAGATACAAAATAAGGAATGAACATAGTTGAAAATATATACATAGGCAATAAGTCCTGCCTATTCTGTCAAAGTTCCATAGTCCGTGGGCCAATGTGCACAAACACATGGGCAAAGCCCACACAGGAGACCAGATACCATTGGAGAGAACACTGCTGGGGCATCAGATGATAAAACTATAGGCACCTCAGGGGGAAGGGAAGGGGGGGCACCTCAGCCACATGAGTCCACGACGCCAGATCCACGAGGGGCCTCCATGCCCACTGTCCCATCCTGGGGAGTGCAAAGCCACAGTCTCACAAGTCTCTACAGTGGGTGGCTTGCCCACTGTGCCATCCTGGGGAGTGCAAAACCACAGTCTCTCAAGTCTCTACACTGGGTGGCTTGCCCACTGTTACATCCTGGGAAGTGCCAAGCCACAGTCCATCAGATGGATTACCGACTCCACTGTTAATGGAGGAGGCATGGTGCCCAGAGTGCTTCGTGAAGCCCTGCTCGACACAGAACCGGCACTGTCAATGGGCCAGCGGTGCTTGAGACGGCGGTGCCCAGCGGAGCGGTGCTTGACAGGAAGGGCCCAGCGGAGCGGTGCTTGAGATGAAGGGCCCAGCGGAGCGGTGCTTGACAGGAAGGGCCCAGCGGAGCGGTGCTTGAGACGGCGGTGCCCAGCGGAGCGGTGCTTGAGATGAAGGGCCCAGCGGAGCGGTGCTTGAGATGAAGGGCCCAGCGGAGCGGTGCTTGAGACGGCGGTGCCCAGCGGAGCGGTGCTTGAGATGAAGGGCCCAGCGGAGCGGTGCTTGAGATGAAGGGCCCAGCGGAGCGGTGCTTGACAGGAAGGGCCCAGCGGAGCGGTGCTTGACAGGAAGGGCCCAGCGGAGCAGTGCTTGATAGGAAGGGCCCAGCGGAGCGGTGCTTGACAGGAAGGGCCCAGCCGAGCGGTGCTTGAGTCGGCGGTGCCCAGCGGAGCGGTGCTTGAGATGAAGGGCCCAGCGGAGCGGTGCTTGACAGGAAGGGCCCAGCGGAGCGGTGCTTGAGACGGCGGTGCCCAGCGGAGCGGTGCTTGAGATGAAGGGCCCAGCGGAGCGGTGCTTGACAGGAAGGGCCCAGTGGAGCGGTTCTTGTCACGGCGGGGTCCTGTTCAGCGGTTCTTGTCACGGCGGGCCCCTGTTCAGCGGTTCTCCTCACGGCGGGCCCCTGTTCAGCGGTGCTTCTCACGGCGGGCCCCTGTTCAGCGGTTCTTCTCACGGCGGGCCCCTGTTCAGCGGTGCTTCTTGCGGCGGGCCCCTGTTCAGTGGTTCTTGTCACGGCGGGCCCCTGTTCAGCGGTTCTTGTCACGGCGGGCCCCTGTTCAGCGGTTCTTGTCACGGCGGGCCCCTGTTTAGCGGTTCTTCTCACGGTGGGCCCCTGTTCATCGGTTCTTCTCACGGCGGGGTCCTGTTCAGCGGTTCTTCTCACGGCGGGGCCCTGTTCAGCGGTGCTTGTCCTGTGTTTCTAGGGAGCCAGACCTGGCCAAGGCTTCCCGCTCAGTCACCATCCGACCTTGCGGTCGCGGGGCCCTCCTGTGATGGAGTCCTTGGGCCCGTGGGTGTCGTCCGTCACAACCGGAATGGGGCTGGTGGGGCCCTCCTGGGCAGCTCGCCTGCTGCCTGACTTCTCCACCCTGCTGCCCTTGCCCTCCTTCGCTGAAGCTCTGTGGCCCTTGCCTCCCTTTGATGATGTGGCAGGTGACGGGGCAAGGCTACTGTCCTTGGTGGCAGCCGTCTCAGGCTTGTCGCGCTGGCCTTTTTTTTTGTCCTCTTCCCAGGGGGTGGGCTGGCTGTCCCCTTGCTGCTGGCCGATGTTCCTGCCCTAGGAGCTGGTGGACTCCAATAGCCCTGCACTATGGTCATAGTAGATGCAGGGCTGGTGGTGGCTGAGGTGCTTTTTTTACTCTTACCAGATGGAGGGGGTGGGTCAGTGATTGGAACGAGCTCAAGGTTGGAAAGGAAAAGCACTTGGGAAGGACAGGGACGGGTAGGTGCAGTGGGTATGGGAGTGGAGGAAGAGGATGTGGTTGTAGGAGAGTCAAGTGTGCTGTCTTTGGGTGCAGGTGTTTGTGACGGAGGCTGTCGTGAGGTGGATGGCTGTTGGGTGGGTGGCTGCCTGCGTTTGTGTGGTTTGGAAGAGGGGGTGACAGACACACTGGGAGAGGACACAGGGGACGTGTAAATGGCAGTGGGGGTGGTGACTGCACGTGTGCGGACTGTAATGGAGGGTGTGCTGGTGATGGAAGTACTGGCTGATGGTGGTGTGCATGCAGGTGTGAGTGGAGACGTCACAGGGAGGGAGGAGGGAGATGAGGAGGTGGGGGACACAGAGGTGGTGGTGACTGTTGGCATGTCTGCATCTGGATGTTGCTTGGGTGACTGCTTGTGGGATTTGTGGTGCTTATGTCTGGATGAGCTCCCCTTGGGTGTAGAGGTGTGTGCAGGCTGGTCTGATGGTGTGGATGGGATAGGCAGAGGAACAGGAGACTGGGACTGGGTGGAGGGAGTCAGAAGAGGGAGGCTGGAGACAGGGACAATGGCTGCCGTCAGTGCTGAGGCCAGAGCGTTGAACGATCGCTGATGGGCAGCCTGACCCGAATGAATGCCCTCCAGGTATGCATTGCTCCGATGCACCTCCCTTTCTACACCCTGGATGGCATTCAAAAGGGTAGACTGCCCAACAATGAGCGTCCGCAGGAGGTCAATGACCTCCTCACTGAGGGCAGCAGGGGTAACTGGGGCAGGGCCTGAGGTGCCTGGGGCGAAGGAGATGCCCGGCTTCCTGGCCGAGCGGGCACGGGGCGAAGGGTGAGGGGCTGCTGGGAGGGCGGGGCTGGTGCGCTGGGTGGCGGCTGTACCTGTTGTGGCGGTGGGCACGGATGTTGCCACCACCGCAAGGGAGCTCCCTTCCGAGGACGTGTCGGTGTCGCTGACGTCTCCACGGGTCCCCGTTGTGGAGCTCCCCTCGCCCTCCGTCTCACTGGTGTACTCGCAGTCTGTTGCATGGCCCTCCGGGGCCATGTGAGATGCAGCTCCCTCGTGCGCCGATGCCACTTCTCCTCCGTCTGATGATGCTATTGCACACATGAACAGGAAGACAAAGAAAAAGGGTGGGGGGGGGAGAAATGAAGACAGGTTGAGTGCATGCATTGGCAACACCGTTGTCGGAGAGGACAGACACAGAAGCCCCCTGCACTAGGCCGCGCAATCGGGGTACACTACTCAGTTATTGTGACTAGGCCTACAGGTCTATGGACGACAAATGCACACATGGGTGACCCAGGGCCATGGATAGCTGTACTTGGCACCCTAGGCATGCCTAACGGAGGGGCCTAGCCTACAGAATGCGCCCTGGCCTAGAGATAGCCACAGCCCTCCTCCCCCACCCAGACACCTTCACTGCGCGCAAAGATAGCAGAATGTGCTGATACTCACCCCCTTGTGTCTGCTGTGATGTCCTCACGCGCCCATCCAAATCGGGGTAGGCCACCGCCAGGATCCGGGACATCAGGGGGGTCAATTGGCGGCTGGCACCCCTCCTCTTTCGGCAGTGGGTGCCCCGTCTGTGGTGGACCCCCAGGGCCCGGACGTCCTTGGCGATGGCACGCCAAATGTCGATCTTCTGATGGGCGCTGACCTATGTGACATGTACAGGGTGGTAAGGGAAATCTCATTACTTTTCTGCCTGGTCAATGTGAGTGCCCCCCCTCCCCAACATTGCCATGTGGCACATGCTCTCATCTTTCGTGCGTTGCACTCCTCATTCGCTCCCCTCCCCACCATCTTACATACACCCCACTCAACACAGGCATAGCCCATTCAACGTGCACCCTGTGTACTAACCTGTTGGTCTGGAGGACCGTAGAGTAGCGCATACTGGGGGTGGACCCCATCAACAAGTTTCTCCAATTCTTCAGAAGTGAAGGCAGGGGCCCTTTCCCCAGTCGCAGCAGCCATTGTATCTCCCAGACCGAGGTCACAGCAGCACTTGCAGTATCGGTCCTCTCCTGTGGATGATCAGGTCTCGAGTGATTAATCAGATAGAAAATGGCGGTCACGGCCGCGGCGGTGCGTACCGCCGCGGTGCGTACCGCAGGCGCACATCCTCATTGGCTACTGAAGCCCATAGGGTGCAATGTTAACCAATGCGGCTTAGCACCGCGGTCTCCGACCGCCTACCGCCGCGGTGTGCCACGCCAGCGCATTGACCTCACATCCCACTGTCACACTTCACAGGTCAGGCAGCCGCCATTTCAAGGGCCCACATGGCTGAATTTCTCCTGCGTCACACAGGCCTAGGCCTTGCATTGCCACTCATACAAGCCTTTCAATGCATAGCGATTCGTGTACTGTGCAAGCTGTGTGAACGAACCTGTGGGTTGCTTGACTCTGTGCTCCATGTTGTCCTTCCTAGGCACCGTCCGCTGGGACTTGTGAGGAGAAGGGTGAATCCTCCTGTGTACCGACCGCTGGTGGACCTGTCGACAATGGAAAAACGACATATCATACTTACATACAGGCTTGACAGAGCAGGCTTGACAGAGCAACTATACATGAACTATGTGCCCAGCTGGAGCAAGACCTGATGTCCCCCATCCGCCAACCCACAGGGATTCCCCCTCTGGTGCAGGTTCTGTCAGTTCTCCAGTTTTTGGCAAGTGGGTCTTTTCAGACAACAGTGGCCATATCATCTGGGATGTCTCAGTCTAAGGTTTTGTCCAGAGTGTTGTCTGCCCTGATGAAATACATGCGGAGCTACATTATTTTCCCTGAGGTGGGCGATTTGGCTACAGTGAAGGGTGATTTCTATGCCCTTGGACATATCCCCAACATCATTGGTGCCATTGATGGGACCCATGTGGCTTTGGTTCCCCCCAAAGAAAGTGAGCAGGTGTACAGAAACAGAAAAAGTTATCATTCGATGAATGTCCAGGTGGTCTGCTTGGCTGACCAGTACATCTCCCATGTAAATGCCAAGTTCCCTGGGTCAGTGCATGACGCCTATGTCATGCGAAATAGCAGCATCCCTTATGTGATGGAACAGCTACAGAGACACCGTGTGTGGCTAATTGGTGACTCTGGTTACCCCAACCTGTTGTGGCTACTGACCCCAGGGAGGAATCCCCGGACCAGGGCTGAGGAACGGTACAATGAGGCCCATGGGCGAACTAGGAGGATCATAGAAAGGACCTTCGGGGTCCTGAAGGCCAGGTTTAGGTGCCTGCATATGACAGGGGGATCCCTAATGTACTCACCAAAGAAGGTGTGCCATATCATCGTGGCCTGCTGTATGCTTCACAATCTTGCTTTGCGACGCCAGGTGCCTTTTCTGCAGGAGGATGGTCCAGATGGTGGTGTTGTAGCAGCTGTGGAGCCTGTGGAGAGTGAAGAGGAGGAAGACGACGGGGACGACACGGACAACAGGGATACAGTCATACAACAATATTTTCAGTAGCACACAGGTAAGAATCACCCACGCCATTTTACATTTACTTAACCCTCATGCGTCTCCACTGTCTGTGTTTCCCCCCAGTTCCTGTTAATTGATTTGTGACTTTCCCTTCCCTTTTCAGAGCTGTATGACCCACTGCGTGACTTCTGCTTTGTTTGCCCATGGACTAAATCTTATTGAAATTGGTATGTTGTCATCACAAAGTAACTGGACATTATTGCACCGTTATGTGTAATACATTTGTGAAGAATACAAGCAGACTCCTGTTATTTTAAGTGCAATAAGTGATTTATTTTAAGTGCTACATATAGGTACATGATTGTAAAACGGTGATGGGTGGGGGTGGAGTAATGTCCATGGCAGAGTCCAGTTCTCAGTCGCACAGGTGCATTGTCCATATGCCTGTGGAAGGATGGAGCATGGGCAGTTAAAGGTTGGACAGGGTGACAATGTGGGACAGTGGGATGACATCAGGGGGTATCTTAGGCTGGCGGGGGTCTTGCAATCCTACTCTGTCTTCTTGTGAGATCTCAGGTTCCGCTTGCGGGGTGGTTCTTCTTCTGCAGGAGGTGGGGTTCTGGTGGCCTGTTGTTGTGTGGGGGCCTCCTGTCCACTAGCGCCGGCGGAGGTGGTAGGCTGTTCCTGGCCTGGGCTAGTGACAGGGGCCCTTTGGGGTGCCACATGGTCCCGCAATGTGGTGACTATCAGGTTAAGGGCCACGATGTTCCTCAGTTCCTCTCTGAACCCCACGTACCGTTCCTCCTGCAGTGCCTGGATCTCCTGGAACCTGGCCAGTACCGTCGCCATCGTCTCCTGGGAGTGGTGGTAAGCTCCCATGATGGAGGAGAGGGCCTCTTGGAGAGTCGGTTCCCTGGGCCTGTCCCCCCCCTGTCGCACAGCAGCCCTCCCAGTTCCCCTGTGTTCCTGGGCCTCTGTCCCCTGGACGGTGTGCCCACTACCACTGCCCCCAGGTCCCTGTTGTTGTTGGGGTGGTGGGTCAACCTTGGTGCCCTGTAGTGGTGGACACACCGCTGATCGACGTTTCCTGGAGACAGAGGCATGGGCCCGCTGGGTGGGAGCTGTGCTGGTGTTCCCAGAGGGGGTTGGGTCTGGTGTAGCCTGTGGCTGTCTGTGGGGAACCGACTGTCCAGAGGTCCCCGATGGGCCGGGCTGGTCATCTGGGTCCAGGGAGACAGAGCTGCTGTCATCACTGGGGGCCTCTTCTGGGGGTGGGATGCACATCTCTGTACCCTCCGTGGCGGTGTGGTGGCGTTCGGGTCCTGCAGGGGTATAAAGGTATGATTATTGCTTCTGTGTGTGGCATTTCGTGTGATGGGTGGGTGTCCGTGTACCCAAGTACAGGCATTCCCTTGTGGGGGCTTTTGTGAGGGTGGCTTGTGGGGGTGATGTGTGTGTGCAGTGGGCATGCTTTGGTGATGGGTGTCCATGCTTTGTGGTCGCATGCAGGGCTTGGTGTTGGGATGGGTGGGTTGTGATGGTGAGCCATTTGCAAGGAGTTGATGTGATGGGGGTGGGGGTATGATTTGACATGCAGGTGGGGTGGGGGTGGGAAGCAGTAGTGAAGATTTGACTTACCAGAGTCCATTCCTCCGCCTACTCCTGCGAGGCCCTCAGGATGCAGGATGTGCAAGACTTCCTCCTCCCATGCTGTAAATTCATTGGGAGTAGGTGGGGGTCCGCCGCCAGTCTTCTGCACCGCAATGTTGTGCCTTGATACCATGGAACGCACCTTCCCCTGTAGGTCGTTCCAGCGCTTCCTTATGTCATCCCGATTGCGTGGATGCTGTCCCACCGCGTTGACCCTGTCCACTATCCTTTGCCATAGCTCCATCTTCCTGGCAATGGTGGTGTGCTGCACCTGTGCCCCGAAGAGCTGGGGCTCTACACGGACTATTTCCTCCACCATGACCCTGAGTTCTGCGTCAGTGAACCTGGGGTGTCTTTGGGGTGCCATGGGGTGGTGTGGATGAGGTGTGGGGTGGCATTTATGGTGATGAGTGTGGTGCGTGTGGTGGTGTGTGGTGTTTGGTGCGTGGATTCTGTGTGGGTGATGGTGTTGTGTGCCTCTGTGTTGTGGGATTGTCTATTCTGTGCTCTCTCTCTAGCCTTCGTCAATAATTTCAGGTCGTAGGGGTTTGTGGGTGATGTGGGTGTGTGTTTTATATTGTGTTGGGTGTGTAGGAGTGGTGTTAGTATGTGTATCAGGTGTGTGTGTTTCAAACTGACCAATGTGGCTGAGTTTTCTATGTGTGTGTGTATTTTGACCGTGGCGGTGTGTACCGCCAATGGAATACCGCGTTTGAAAGACCGCTGCGGGGATTTGTGGGTCGGAATGGAATGGGCGTATTTCTGTTGGCGTGACGGTGGAGGTTTGGTCATCGCCATTTTTTCGCTGACCTTTGGTGTGGCGGACTTTTGTGGATGTCGGGTTTTTGGCGGTTAGCAAGTTGCGGGTCAGAATGACCGTGGCGGTTTACCGCGGCCGCGGCGGTGTTCTGGCGGTCTTCTGACCGGCGGTAAGCGCCTTTTACCACCGAGGTCAGAATGACCCCGTATGTAATTGTTGTGGATGGCTCATGTTTACGAAACAAATAGGGGACTTTGAGAACAGCTCATGCTGTTTTTACAGTTCAGGAACTGGTTGGAGACTCCTGGGTTTGAGGTGTTACCTTTGCACAAGCAGCAGAATCTATCACCCTTACACTAGCCTGCCATCTTTCAGCTCAATTGTGTGTGATTATATTTTCAGACAGGCTCTATAGCTTTGGTGTGGTCCACGATTTTAGGCAGGTGTGGTCACAGAGGGAATTCAAGACTTCATCTGGATCATCAATCCAAAAGAGGGAATATGTGATGAAACTGTTGGAAGCTTTACAATTGACACAAGAAATTTCCGTAGTTAAATGTGCAGCCCACAGAAGTGGCAATGATTATGCAACAGGTGGAAATAGATATGCAGATGAAGTTGCATCTTATTGTATGATTGTGGCATGCACATGAACATTTTTTAACAGAGAATATACAAATTATTCTGTTGAGGGCATCACGTTTTCTATGCTGCTGTCAGTAGCTGATACATGGGAAGAAACTAGGGGGCAGATTTAACAGCCCCTAGTGGCACTGGAGTGGCACTTTTCGCGATGCTCTGGTGGAGCTCACCACTGCTCCATATTTAGAAGGAGATGTTACGCCAATTTGTTTATGGTGTTACACCCCCATTTTGAAATGATGCTTTGGTACTTCTATGTGTGCTGCATTTTGCAGCACACATAGACGTGTCAAATCACCATAATAGATTGTTTATGTGCAGGAAGAGACACCTTCCTGCACATAAACAATCTATCCCCTCAACGCAGACTCTATGGTGCAAAGATACCTGCGTTGGCACAGGAAGCTTAATTTATCTCCAGCAGAGGGGGAATACGGTGCATCCCTGCGTTTCACAAGTGGTGCAGCGTGGCACTGCTATTTTTGGCAAAGCACTGCCCTGTGCCACTTTGGCTTAATTCAGGGCCCAAACGTCTTTTGAAAAAAAGGTTTTGGAGGCAGGAGAGCAAAGATGGATCAGAGCAGGGTGTGTTAAAAATGCCAATGATATATGGTTTTCAGTGAATGGAAAACCTGTGTTGCCAGATCACCTGTTCCCCCATGACACATTTCCATGGCCCTGAATACATTGGAAGGAATGCAGTGGTTAGATTGTTTAGGCTGAACTGGTTTAATTCCCCATTCAGAGTTCTAAATGAGCAACTAGTCCATAGACGTGTGGCACGTGAGCAGATGAATGTAGGAAGAAGAACTACAGACAATACCACTGAGTCTCATAGGAAGATCAAAAGGACCCTTTAACAGGATGCAGTAGGATTTTATCAAAATTCCTGTTTGTAATGGGATGAGATACATCCTGGTTCTAGAGTGCATTTTCTCCCGATGGGTAAAAGCCTACCCAACACAGAGAAATGACAATCTCTTTATAGCCAAACTGCTATTATGAGAATTCATTCCACTGTATAGATTCCTGGTTTCTCTGCAGACAGACAGAGGGACCACTTTAACAATGAGATCCTTAGCATGCTGTGTGTGGCACTTCAAGTGAAACAGAGGCTGCATTGTAGCTATCTTCCAGAAGCTTTGGGTATAAGTGGACAGCTAAATTGGATGCTGAAATCATGGTTGGCTAATGTTTGTGCATCTACTTCATTGGAATGGCTGGATGCTTTAACATGGCTGTTGATGAATTTCCAAAGCACCCCTGGCAGGAGGACTGGATTATCACCCCAAAAGACACTCATGGAATGTGCTATGCATCTGCCTGCTGTGCCTGAATGTGGCAAATGTGCTTGTAAATATCACAGATGACATGATACTTGACTACTGAAATGATTAACTGGTATAGTGCATTCTGTTTACTGCCAGGTTGGAGCTCCTATTGCCACTCTGAACCAGAAGCAGTGCACAATCTTGACTTTGGTGACTAGGTTTTGATCACAAAGCACGTTCAAAAATTCTACCTGGAGTTGAGGTGGAAGGGCCCCTACTAGGAGATCCGAATCATCAACACTGCTGTGAAATGAGCTGGGATACCTAACTGGGTGCATGCCTCTCACTCCCAGAGAGTGAGGTGTTCACTCAATGAAGTAGTGATCTTTGAATCAAATCTGAGAACTCCTGTATCCATACATCCTGACGGACCGGACGGGGTGAAGTACAGCAGAATCTAACAAATGTACAAGTTCATAAAATCTTGTAAAGTGACGTGGAAGTATCCACTGAAAATGGAGAGCTAAAAGCAGAGTTGCTGTTGAATTGTCCCAGAGCAAACAAATTATCCTTGTGAAAAAATGAGTGTGTGAAGAGAAATGCCCCTCTGGAGATCAGAATGGCCAGCTAGTCAGAGACAATTGAGACCTAGTCCATCAGTTGAATGCATACTGCAAGCCATTGTTAAAGAAACTGAATCCAGTGATAAGCGAGCCAGAAGAAGATCAACAGACACTGAGAAGATGCAAAAGAGCAAGAGTACCTTGCCTAAGGTATTCTGCAGCTGAATGTAATTGTTACCCAGGGAACATGCATAATGCAACAGATCTAGAATCCAACAAACTGAGATCAGAATTATTTGAGCCTCCATGATATGCTACACTAAAATGGTATTTGATTTAAATTCCTGAAAGAGAATTACAAAATAAAACTTGAAAAGCAGTATTTAGCAAAATCAAAGCCAGAAGGTCTAATTTTATCAATGATGGATTACATCTAAATCGAACTTCGAGAGACTGGTCTTGACAATTGTTTTCTAACTAGCAGATAAAAAGAATTAAGGAGAATTCCCTAGGGCAAAGGCTGCAGTTGAAAAGTAGGAATAACACATTTAGAAAAACACATTGAGCTAGGGATGTCTCATGAAGACTACTGTATATAAGCTGAATGAAACTACTGCAGGTTGATTATTGAAAGTTTTACTTGCTTGCAGAATATTGAATCTGTCTGCTGCAAAATTCAACTAAAGGTCTGAAGGTAGACAAACTTGTGGGTCCTTGCCAAGGCTAAGGGTAGAACAGGAATTGTTGTCACATTAATAGTTGTTATGTTAGCATTTACAGTTCTTCTAAAAGAAATATGCTTTACCCCAAAGACAGAAACACCCAAAGCTACACCTGTACCTACATCCATCACAGATACACTAGCTGAGAAAAAACACCAAGGCATCATTTATAAATCCTCCAAATGGAGATGTTTCAACTAACATTTATTTTATATTAGTTCAGGAATACACTTAGGCCCTCATTACAACATTGGCAGTAAATGCCACTTACCGCCATGCAGAAGACCGCCAACACACCGCCGCAGCCGCGGAATTCCGCCACAGCTATTATGACCCACAGGTCAGAAACCACTAAAATCTAGGCACCCACACAAGTCTGCCACACCAAAGGTCAGTGATAAACTGGCGATAACAAAACCTCCACTGTCACGCCAACAGGAATATGCCTGTAGGATGCTGGCCTGGCTTGTAGTGGGTACCAAGGGGTACTTACACCTTGCACCAGGTCCAGGTATCCCTTATTAGTGTAGAGGGGTGTCTAGCAGCTTAGGCTGATAGAAAAGGTAGCTTAGCAGAGCAGCTTAGGCTGAACTAGGAGACGAGTGAAGCTCCTACAGTACCACTAGTGTCATATGCACAATATCATAAGAAAACACAATACACAGATATACTAAAAATAAAGGTACTTTATTTTTATGACAATATGCCAAAAGTATCTCAGTGAGTACCCTCAGTATGAGGATATCAAATATACACAAGATATATGTACACAATACCAAAATATGCAGTAATAGCAATAGAATACAGTGCAAGCAATGTATAGTCACAATAGAATGCAATGGGAGCACATAGGTATAGGGGCAACACAAACCATATACTCTAGAAGTGGAATGCGAACTACGAATGGACCCCAAACCTATGTGAGCTTGTAGAGGGTCGCTGGGACTGTATGAAAACAGTGAGGGTTAGAAAAATAGCCCACCCCAAGACCCTGAAAAGTGGGTGCAAAGTGCACCTAAGTTCCCCAGAGAGCACAGAAGTCGTGATAGGGGAATTCTGCAAGGAAGACCAACACCAGCAATGCAACAACAATGGATTTCCAGACGAGAGTACCTGTGGAGCAAGGGGACCAAGTCCAAGAGTCACGATCAAGTCGGGAGTGGGCAGATGCCCAGGAAATGCCAGCTGTTGGTGCAAAGAAGCTGCCACTGGATGGTAGAAGCTGTGGATTCTGCAAGAACGAAGAGGGCTAGAAACTTTCCCTTTAGAGGATGGATGTCCCACGTCGTGAAGAAGCTTGCAGAGGTGTTTCTGTGCAGAAAGACTGCAAACAAGTCTTGCTAGCTGCAAGGGTCGCGGTTAGGGTTTTTGGATGCTGCTGTGGCCCAGAAGGGACCAGGATGTCGCCAATTGTGTGAGGAGACAGAGGGGGCGTCCAGCAAGTCAAAGAGCCCACTCAGAAGCAAGCAGCACCCGCAGAAGTGCAGGAACAGGCACTACGAAGTGGAGTGAACCAGAGCTCACCTGAAGTCACAAAAGAAGGTCCCACGACGCCGGAGGACAACTCAGGAGGTCGTGCACTGCAGGTGAGAGTGCTGGGGACCAAGGCTTGGCTGTGCACAAAGGAAATCCTGGAAGAGTGCACAGGAGCCGGAGCAGCTGCAAATCACGCGGTACCCAGCAATGCAGTCTAGCGTGGGGAGACAAGGACTTACCTCCACCAAACTTGGACTGAAGAGTCACTGGACTATGGGAGTCACTTGAACAGAGTTGCTGAGTTCAAGGGACCTCGCTCGTCGTGCTGAGAGGAGACCCAGAGGACCGGTGATGCAGTCTTTTGGTGCCTGCGGTTGCAGGGGGAAGATTCCGTCGACCCACGGGAGATTTCTTCTGAGCTACTAGTGCAGAGAGGAGGCAGACTACCCCCACAGCATGCACCACCAGGAAAACAGTCGAGAAGGCGGCCGGATCAGCGTTACAAGGTCGCAGTAGTCGTCTTTGCTACTTTGTTGCAGTTTTCCAGGCTTCCAGAGCATTCAGCGGTCGATTCCGTGGCAGAAGGTGAAAAGAGAGATGCAGAGGAACTCTGATGAGCTCTTGCATTCGTTATCTAAAGAATTCCCCGAAGCAGAGACCCTACATAGCCAGAAAAGGAGGTTTGGCTACTTAGGAGAGAGGATAGGCTAGCAACACCTGGAGGAGCCTATCAGAAGGAGTCTCTGAAGTCACCTGCTGGCACTGGCCACTCAGAGCAGTCCAATGTGCTAGCAGCACCTCTGTTTCCAAGATGTCAGAGGTCTGGAGCACACTGGATGAGCTCTGGGCACCTCCCAGGGGAGGTGCAGGTCAGGGGAGTGGTCACTCCCCTTTCCTTTGTCCAGTTTCGCGCCAGAGCAGGGCTGGGGGTCCCTGAACCGGTGTAGACTGGCTTATGCAGAGATGGGCACCATCTGTGCCCATCAAAGCATTTCCAGAGGCTGGGGGAGGCTACTCCTTCCCAGCCCTGACACCTTTTTCCAAAGAGAGAGGGTGTAACACCCTCTCTCTGAGGAAGTTCTTTGTTCTGCCTTCCTGGGCCAAGCCTGGCTGGACCCCAGGAGGGCAGAAACCTGTCTGAGGGGTTGGCAGCAGCTGCAGTGAAACCCCGGGAAAGGTGGTTTGGCAATACCCGGGTCTGTGCTAGAGACTCGGGGGATCATGGAATTGTCTCCCCAATGCCAGAATGACATTGGGGTGACAATTCCATGATCTTAGACATGTTGCATGGCCATGTTCGGAGTTACCATTGTGACGCTATACATATGTTGTGACATATGTATAGTGCACGTGTGTAATGGTGTCCCTGCACTCACAAAGTCTGGGGAATTGGCCCTGAACAATGTGGGAGCACCTTGGCTAGTGCCAGGGTGCCCACACACTAACTAACTTAGCACCCAACCTTTACCAGGTAAAGGTTAGACATATAGGTAACTTGTAAGTTACTTAAGTGCAGTGGTAAATGGCTGTGAAATAACGTGGACGTTATTTCACTCAGGCTGCAAGGGCAGGCCTGTGTAAGAATTGTCAGAGCTCCATATGGGTGGCAAAAGAAATGCTGCAGCCCATAGGGATCTCCTGGAACCCCAATACCCTGGGTACCTCAGTACCATATACTAGGGAATTATAAGGGTGTTCCAGTATGCCAATGTAAATTGGTGAAATTGGTCACTTAGCCTGTTAGTGGCAATTTGGAAAGAAAATGAGAGAGCATAACCACTGAGGTTCTGGATAGCAGAGCCTCAGTGAGACAGTTAGTCATAACACAGGTAACACATACAGGGCACACTTATGAGCACTTGGGCCCTGGCTGGCAGGGTCCCAGTGACACATATAACTAAAACAACATATATACAGTGAAATATGGGGGTAACATGCCAGGCAAGATGGTACTTTCCTACACAACTCCCCCCCAAACGAAGGACAATAAGACTAGCCATGACCTGATGAGTCTTCATTGTCTAAGAGGAAATATCTGGAGAGTCCATCTGCATTGGAGTGGGTACTCCCAGGTCTATGTTCCACTGTATAGTCCATTCCCTGTAGGGATATGGACTACCTCAACAATTTATGGTTTTCACCTTTCATTTGTTTTAGCCAAAGTAGAGGTTTGTGGTCTGTCTGAACAATGAAGTGAGTGCCAAACAGGTATGGCCTCAACTTCTTCAGTGCCCAGACCACAGCAAAGGCCTCCCTCTCTATGGCAGACCAACGCTTTTCTCTAGGGGTCAACCTCCTGCTGATAAAATCAACAGGTTGATCCTGGCCCTCAGAATTAAGTTGTGATAAGACTGCCCCTACCCCTAATTCAGATGCATCAGTTTGGACAATGAATTTTTTGGAGTAACAGTGGCTTTTCAGGACAGGTGCAGAGCACATGGCCTGCTTCATCTCCTCAAAAGCTTTCTGACAGTTTGCTGTTCATAATACCTTTTTAGGCATTTTCTTAGATGTGAGGTCATTAGGAGGGGCTGCAATGGAGCCATAGTTCTTTATGAACCTCCTGTAGTACCCAGTGAAGCCTAAAAAGGCTCTCACCTGAGTCTGGGTTGTGGAGGGAACCCAATCTATAATAGTTTGGATTTTCCCCTGAAGTGGTGCAATCTGTTCTCCACCTACCAGGTGTCCCAGATAAACCACTTTCCCCTGCCCTATCTGGCACTTTGAAGCCTTGATAGTGAGGCCTGCCTTTTGCAGGGCCTCCAAAACGTTCCATAGGTGGACCAGGTGATCATCCCAGCTGGAGCTAAAGACAGCTATATCATCTAGATATGCTGCACTAAAAGCTTCCAGCCCTTGCTGGACTGTATTCACCAACCTCTGAAAAGTGGCAGGTGCATTTTTCAATCCAAAAGGCATTACTGTGAATTGGTAGTGCCCTCCAATGGTTGAAAATGCAGTTTTTGCTTTAGCATCCTCTGATAACTTGATCTGCCAATACCCTGCAGTCAAATCAAAGGTGCTTAGATACTTGGCAGATGCCAGTGTATCTATTAGCTCATCTGCCCTGGGTATAGGGTGAGCATCAGTTTTAGTTACCTGGTTGAGACCTCTGTAGTCAACACAAAATCTCATTTCCCTTTTACCATCTTTGGAATGAGGTTTTGGTACAAGTACCACAGGAGAGGCCCATGGACTTTCAGAGTGCTCAACCACTCCCAGTTCAAGCATTTTCTGAACCTCTTGTTTTATGCAGTCTCTGACATGGTCAGGCTGCCTATAGATCTTACTTTTGACAGGCAAGCTGTCTCCAGTATCTATAGTGTGCTCACACCAAGAAGTGGTGCCAGGCACAGTAGAAAAGAGTTCAGAAAACTGACCCAGGAGATTTATGCAGTGGTCTTTCTGCTCAGCAGTAAGACAATCTGCCAAAACTACACCTTCCACTAGAGAATCTTGTTCTGTGGAAGAGAAGAGATCAGGGAGAGGGTCACTCTCTTCTTCCTGTCCCTCATCAGTTGCCATGAGCAGGGTGAGATCAGCCCTGTCATAGTAGGGTTTCAGGCGATTGACATGGAGCACCCTAAGGGGACTCCTGGCAGTGCCTAAGTCAACTAAGTAGGTGACTTCAACCTTTTTCTCAACAATAATGTGGGGTGCACTCCATTTGTCTTGGAGTGCTCTTGGGGCTACAGGCTCCAAGACCCACACTTTCTGCCCTGGTTGGTACTGAATCAGAACAGCCTTCTGGTCATGCCATTGCTTTTGGAGCTCTTGGCTGGCCTGAAGGTTTTTACTGGCCTTTTTCATGTACTCAGCCATCCTAGATCTTAGGCCAAGTACATAGTCCACTATGTCTTGCTTTGGAGCTTTTAAAGGTTGTTCCCAACCCTCCTTGACAAGTGTCAGAGGACCTCTCACAGGGTGTCCAAATAGGAGTTCAAAGGGGCTGAAGCCCACTCCTTTTTGGGGTACCTCCCTGTAAGCAAAAAGGAGGCAAGGTAACAGGACATCCCATCTCCTGCGGAGTTTTTCAGGGAGTCCCATTATCATTCCTTTGAGAGTTTTATTAAACCTCTCAACCAGTCCATTTGTTTGTGGATGATAGGGTGTGGTGAACTTGTATGTCACACCACATTCCTTCCACATGGCCTTTAAGTAAGCAGACATGAAATTGCTTCCCCTGTCTGATACCACCTCGTTTGGGAAGCCCACCCTGGAAAAGATTCCCAGGAGGGCCTTTGCCACTGCAGGAGCTGTAGTGGTCCTTAGAGGAATTGCTTCAGGATATCTGGTGGGATGGTCCACTACCACCAAGATAAACCTATTGCCTGAAGCAGTAGGAGGGTCAAGGGGGCCAACTATGTCAACCCCTACCCTTTCAAAGGGAACCCCAACCACAGGTAGTGGAATAAGGGGTGCCTTTGGGGTGCCACCTGTCTTGCCACTGGCTTGACAGGTTTCACAGGACTTACAAAATTCCTTTGTGTCCTCTGACATTCTAGGCCAATGAAACGAGGGGACAAGCCTGTCCCAAGTTTTCATATGCCCTAAATGTCCAGCTAAGGGAATGTCATGGGCTAGAGTTAGGAGGAACTCTCTGTATTGCTGAGGAATCACCAATCTCCTGGCAGCTCCAGGTTTTAGATCCCTTGCTTCAGTATACAAGAGGTTGTCCTCCCAGTAAACTCTGTGAGAGTCACTGACATCCCCATTTGCTTGTTTGACAGCTTGCTGTCTTAGACCCTCTAGTGTGGGACAGGTCTGCTGTGCCACACTCAGCTCCTCCCTGGCAGGCCCCCCTCCACCCAAAAGCTCAGCAGTGTCTGCTTCAAGCTCCTCTGGTGTAGGTTCTGCACAGGGTGGAAATTCTGCTTCCTCAGAAGTTGAATCCACTGTAGAGGGAGGGATAGTAGGTAGTGTTTTACCTTTACTAACCCTAGGTTTAGGGAGCACTTGGTCCATTCTTCCAGGATCCAAGTCACCCTGTCCTTTTTGCTTTTTGGCCTGAGCCCTGGTTAAAGCAAAAATATGCCCTGGAATGCCCAGCATTGCTGCATGAGCCTCCAACTCCACTTCTGCCCAAGCTGATGTCTCTAAATCGTTCCCTAGTAGACAATCTACAGGTAAATCTGAGGCAACCACAACTTTCTTTGGACCAGTAACCCCCCGCCAGTTGAGATTCACAACAGCCATGGGGTGGCTAATAGTGTTGTTACGAGCATCAGTCACTTGGTACTGGTGACCAAGTAGGTGTTGTTCAGGGTGGACCAGTTTCTCTATTACCATGGGAACACTGGCATCTGTGTCCCTGTAGGCCTGAACCTCAACACCATTTATTAGGGGAAGTTGCTTGTACTTATCCATATTAAGGGGACAAGCAACCAAGGTGGCCAAATCAATGGCCCCCTCAGAGACTAACACAGCCTCTGTGGTCTCCCTAACAAGACCAACCCCAACTAAGTTACCAAAAGTGAGCCCAGCTACTCCCTTGGATTGGCTATTAGTAGGTTTGATCCCACCACCCCTGCTATTACTAGGGGCACTAGGTGTAGCAGCAGGGGTTGTAGTGGTAGGAGGCTTGGTGCTTTTCTTTGGACAACTGGGATCAGTTGTCCAATGGCCTTTTATTTTACATAAATAGCACCATGGTTTCTTTACTTGATTTTGATTTGAAGAGGATTTGGGCCCACCACCCCCACCAGAGTGTTTTTGTGGGCCTGATGAAGACTCATTTGTAGATTTGTCCCCACCCTTGTCTGAAGACTTACCATCCTTCTTCTTGCCATCCTTGTTACCCCCTGTATGAACTTTTCTGTTCACCCTTGTTCTGACCCATTTGTCTGCCTTCTTTCCCAATTCTTGGGGAGAGGTCAAATCTGAGTCCACTAGGTACTGGTGCAACAAATCAGACACACAATTATTAAGAATATGCTCTCTCAGGATTAAGTTATACAGGCTTTCATAGTCAGAAACTTTACTGCCATGTAACCACCCCTCCAAGGCCTTCACTGAATGCTCAACAAAGTCTACCCAGTCTTGTGAAGACTCCTTTTTGGTTTCCCTGAACTTGATCATGTACTGTTCAGTGGTTAAGCAATAACAATCTAGGAGTGCATTCTTAAGAACTGTAAAATTATTGGCATCACTTTCCTTAACAATAAGGAGCCTATCCCTACCCTTTCCACTGAAAGATAGCCATAGGATAGCAGCCCACTGCCTGTGAGGGACCCCCTGTACAAGACAGGCCCTCTCAAGTGCAGCAAACCACTTGTTAATATCATCCCCCTCCTTGTAAGGGGGAACTATCTTGTGCAGATTCCTAGAATCATGCTCTTTTACAGGATTACTATCTGTATTACTGCTGCTGCCACCATGGGGTCCAAACCCCAACCTCTGTCTTTCTTTTTCTAAGTCAAATGCTTGTCTATCTAAATCCAGCTGTTGCTTCTTGAGTTTCAGACTGGATTCTTCCACTCTCAATCTATTGAGTTCCCTTTCTAACATTCTGTCTTCAGGGAGGGTGGGTTGGGCATGCCTTGATACAGAAGAATGGTGAGAATGAACAGAGGGAGACCTGTCCCTAACAGATGGCACTCTAACAACCTAGCCTCAAGGGGTAACCTCTATACTATGATGAGAACTCACATTAGTACCAGCCATGCTAGGTGGCCTGCTAAGGGGCAGGTTGGAAAGGTCCCCTTTTAACCCCTTTACTGGGTGTGCCCCAGAATCAGAGTGTGAACCATCAGCTAATCTCTCACCAGAAGTGCCAACTAAGGTCTTATCCTGTTCAATGAGCATATTAACTAACAGTTCTCTTGAGGGATTCTTCCCTACCCCTAAACCTCTTTCAACGCAGAGACTCCTTGCTCCTTTCCAGCTAAGGTGGTCATAAGCAAGTTTAGTCAGATCAACAGTTTGACCTGTACCAGACATTATAGAAAAGGTTTAAGGGACAGAAAAAGAAATTGAAAGTTTTCAGAACTTTTTAAAGAACAGAAAAAAAAAACTTTAAAAACTTTTAAAGAACTTTTTGAATGTTTTAGAGGTACTTTTCAGCACTTAGCAAAAGAGTAAGAGAGGAAAAGCAAAACTTTTTGGTTAGGTGTACATACACTGAACTTGTTTTGTATATTTTTCTCTTATGAAAAGTACAAAATGACAAAGTGGTAAGCAGTTGCAAGTACTTATCCCACCGCTGCACAACCAATGTAGGAGGCTGGCCTGGCTTGTAGTGGGTACCAAGGGGTACTTACACCTTGCACCAGGTCCAGGTATCCCTTATTAGTGTAGAGGGGTGTCTAGCAGCTTAGGCTGATAGAAAAGGTAGCTTAGCAGAGCAGCTTAGGCTGAACTAGGAGACGAGTGAAGCTCCTACAGTACCACTAGTGTCATATGCACAATATCATAAGAAAACACAATACACAGATATACTAAAAATAAAGGTACTTTATTTTTATGACAGTATGCCAAAAGTATCTCAGTGAGTACCCTCAGTATGAGGATAGCAAATATACACAAGATATATGTACACAATACCAACATTTGCAGTAATAGCAATAGAAAACAGTGCAAGCAATGTATAGTCACAATAGAATGCAATGGGAGAACATAGGTATAGGGGCAACACAAACCATATACTCTAGAAGTGGAATGCGAACCACAAATGGACCCCAAACCTATGTGAGCTTGTAGAGGGTCGCTGGGACTGTAAGAAAACAGTGAGGGTTAGAAAAATAGCCCACCCCAAGACCCTGAAAAGTGGGTGCAAAGTGCACCTAAGTTCCCCAGAGAGCACAGAAGTCGTGATAGGGGAATTCTGCAAGGAAGACCAACACCAGCAAGGCAACAACGATGGATTTCCAGACGAGAGTACCTGTGGAACAAGGGGACCAAGTCCAAGAGTCACGATCAAGTCGAGAGTGGGCAGATGCCCAGGAAATGCCAGCTGTTGGTGCAAAGAAGCTGCCACTGGATGGTAGAAGCTGTGGATTCTGCAAGAACGAAGAGGGCTAGAAACTTCCCCTTTGGAGGATGGATGTCCCACATTGTGAAGAAGCTTGCAGAGGTGTTTCCGTGCAGAAAGACTGCAAACAAGCCTTGCTAGCTGCAAGGGTTGCGGTTAGGGTTTTTGGATGCTGCTGTGGCCCAGAAGGGACCAGGATGTCGCCAATTGCGTGAGGAGACAGAGGGGGCATCCAGCAAGACAAAGAGCCCACTCAGAAGCAAGCAGCACCAGCAGAAGTGCTGGAACAGGCACTACAAAGTGGAGTGAACCAGAGCTCACCCGAAGTCACAAAAGAAGGTCTCACGATGCCGGAGGACAACTCAGGAGGTCATGCACTGCAGGTGAGAGTGCCGGGGACCCAGGCTTGGCTGTGCACAAAGGAAATCCTGGAAGAGTGCACAGGAGCCGGAGCAGCTGCAAATCACGTGGTACCCAGCAATGCAGTCTAGCGTGGGGAGGCAAGGACTTACCTCCACCAAACTTGGACTGAGGAGTCACTGGACTGTGGGAGTCACTTGGACAGAGTTGCTGAGTTCAAGGGACCTCGCTCGTCGTGCTGAGAGGAGACCCAGAGGACCGGTGATGCAGTCTTTTGGTGCCTGCGGTTGCAGGGGGAAGATTCCGTCGACCCACGGGAGATTTCTTCTGAGCTTCTAGTGCAGAGAGGAGGCAGACTACCCCCACAGCATGCACCACCAGGAAAACAGTTGAGAAGGCGGCCGGATCAGCGTTACAAGGTCGCAGTAGTCGTCTTTGCTACTTTGTTGCAGTTTTGCAGGCTTCCAGAACAGTCAGCGGTCGATTCCGTGGAAGAAGGTGAAGAGAGAGATGCAGAAGAACTCTGATGAGCTCTTGCATTCATTATCTAAAGAATTCCCCAAAGCAGAGACCCTAAATAGCCAGAAAAGGAGGTTTGGCTACTTAGGAGAGAGGATAGGCTAGCAACACCAGGAGGAGCCTATCAGAAGGAGTCTCTGACGTCACCTGCTGGCACTGGCCACTCAGAGCAGTCCAGTGTGCCAGCAGCACCTCTGTTTCCAAGATGGCAGAGGTCTGGAGCACACTGGAGGAGCTCTGGGCACCTCCCAGGGGAGGTGCAGGTCAGGGGAGTGGTCACTCCCCTTTCCTTTGTCCAGTTTCGCGCCAGAGCAGGGCTGGGGGATCCCCGAACCGGTGTAGGCTGGCTTATGCTGAGATGGGCACCATCTGTGCCCATCAAAGCATTTCCAGAGGCTGGGGGAGGCTACTCCTCCCCAGCCCTGACACCTTTTTCCAAAGGGTGAGGGTGTAACACCCTCTCTCTGAGGAAGTCCTTTGTTCTGCCTTCTTGGGGCAAGCCTGGCTGGACCCCAGGAGGGCAGAAACCTGTCTGAGGGGTTGGCAGCAGCTGCAGTGAAACCCCGGGAAAGGTGGTTTGGCAGTACCCGGGTCTGTGCTAGAGACTCGGGGATCATGGAATTGTCTCCCCAATGCCAGAATGGCATTGGGGTGACAATTCCATGATCTTAGACATGTTACATGGCCATGTTCGGAGTTACCTTTGTGACGCTATACATATGTCGTGACATATGTATAGTGCACGCGTGTAATGGTGTCCCCGCACTCACAAAGTCCGGGGAATTTGCCCTGAACAATGTGGGAGCACCTTGGCTAGTGCCAGGGTGCCCACACACTAACTAACTTAGCACCCAACCTTTACCAGGTAAAGGTTAGACATATAGGTGACTTATAAGTTACTTAAGTGCAGTGGTAAATGGCTGTGAAATAACGTGAACGTTATTTCACTCAGGCTGCAAGGGCAGGCCTGTGTAAGAATTTTCAGAGCTCCCTATGGGTGGCAAAAGAAATGCTGCAGCCCATAGGGATCTCCTGGAACCCCAATACCCTGGGTACCTCAGTACCATATACTAGGGAATTATAAGGGTGTTCCAGTATGCCAACGTAAATTGGTGAAATTGGTCACTTAGCCTGTTAGTGACAATTTGGAAAGAAAATGAGAGAGCATAACCACTGAGGTTCTGGATAGCAGAGCCTCAGTGAGACAGTTAGTCATAACACAGGTAACACATACAGGGCACACTAATGAGCACTGGGGCCCTGGCTGGCAGGGTCCCAGTGACACATACAACTAAAACAACATATATACAGTGAAATATGGGGGTAACATGCCAGGCAAGATGGTACTTTCCTACAATGCCCACACTATCACGACCCACGAATCCACGCAGCGGTCTTTCAACGCTGTATTCCATTGGTTGTACACACCGCCGCGCTCAAAATACACAGACATTTACAAAACGCTACCACATTGGACAAATCCAAATACACACACCTGATACACATACACACACCACTCCCACACACCCAATCCAATATAAAACACACACCCACATTACCCACAAACCCTTACTACCCAAAAAGTTGAAGAAGGCCAGAGAGACAGCAAAGCAAAGACAACACCAGCATACTGAGGCACACAACACCATCACACATACACATCCACGCACAAAACAACACACACCCCTAAACATCACCCCACACATCACAACACACACCACCTCACACATCACCCACACCACCCCATAGCACCGCAAAGACACCCCAGGTTTTCTGAGGAGGAGCTCAGGGTCATGGTGGAGGAAATCATCCGGGTAGAGCCACAGGTATTCGGATCACAGGTGCAGCACACCACCATGCAACACAGTGGGACAGCATCCAAGAACACGGGATGACAACAAGAAGAGGTGGAACGACCTACCGGGGAAGATGCGTTCCGTGGTCTCAAGACACCACATTGCGGTTCAGAGGACTGGCGGTGGACCCCCAACTCCTCCCCCACAACTAACAACATGGGAGGAGCAGGTCTTGGCTATACTGCATCCTGAGGGCCTCGCAGGAGTAGCTGGAGGAATGGACTCTGGTAAGTTATATCTTTAACTACTTCATCCCCCACCCTACCTGCATGCTATCACATACCCCCACCCTCGCCCTCACCCCCATCACTCCAACTCCTCACATATGTCCCACTATCACAAACCACACATCCCAATCCAAGCCCTGCATGCAACAACAAAGCATGGACACCCATCACCAATGCATGTCCACTACATATACCCACACAGACCCCTAAACAATTATCACACAAGGTCCTACACAGGAATGGAAGCACTGAGGTATAGGGTCACCCACCCAGTGCACTCCATGGCACACACAGACGCAATAACCATGCCTTCACACCCCTGCAGAACCCTACCCAACATCACCGCACAGGAGGTTCCAGACATGTCCACTCCCCCCACAGAAGAGGCCCACAGTGATGACAGAAGCTCAGTCCAACTGGATCCAGATCACCAGCCCGGCCCATCTGGGACCTCAGGACAGTCGATTCCCCTCACACAGTCACAGGCCACCACAGAGCCTCCCCCTTCAGGGAACACCAGCACAGCACCCACCCAGCTGGCCCATATCTCTGTCCCCAGGACACGTCAAGCAGCAGTGTGTCCACCACCACAGGGAACCCAGGATAACCCACCACCCCAAGAACAGCAGGGACCTGGGGGCAGTGGTAGTGGGCACACGGTTCAGGGGACAGAGGCACAGGAAAACCGGGGAACTGGGAGGGAACTGGGAGGGCTGCTGTGCGACTGGGGGAGGACAGGCCCAGGGAACCCACTCTCCACGAGGCCCTCTCCAACATCATGGAAGCCTACCATCATTCCCAGGAGACGATGGCAATGGTACTGGCCAAGTTTCAGGAGACCCAGAGGCTGCAGGAGGAACAGTATTTGGGGTTCAGGGGGAACTCAAATCAATCAATTCCACCCTGGGCACAATTGTAGGGGTGCTGAAGGACCTCGTGAACACCAGGAGGGACACAGTGGCACAACAAGGGGGCCCTGACACTAGCCTGGACGATGAACTGCCCACCACCTCCGCCGGCGCTAGTGGACAGGAGGCACCACCATAGGACCACAACACCAGCACCCCCCCCCTGCAGATGGAGAACCACCCCGCAAGCGGTCCCTGAGATCCCGGACAAAGACAGAGAACAATGCCAAGACCCCCGCCAAAAAATGAGACCACCCTGATTGTCATCCTTCTGTCCCACTTTGTCACCCTGTCCATCCTTAAACTGCCCTGGCTCCACTTCCTATGCCCCTTTGGACAATGCACCTGTGAGACAAATAGACTGGACTCTGTCATGGACATTCCTCCACCATCACCCCTGACCATTTTACAACCCCCTCCACTATTTATCACTTAAATAAACACCCTTAAATCTCAAAACAATCTGTAGTCAGTCTGTGCTTTCACAATTGTGTATTTGCAATAATTGAGGGAAATAGCAATGTCCATTGTATTGTCAACATACCTATTACACACAGCTCTAGTCCATGAGGTAACATAGCAGAGGTCACACAGTAGGACCCACATCTGTGAAATCGAAAGGGAAAGTGACAAATCAGGGTCCATACACTGGGTGAAAGTGACAGACAGATGAGAGGTCAAACAATTTTATCAGATGTAGGAGGCAGTGAGGTCTTCTTACCTGTGTCTCACTGGAAGTATTGATGGATCACAGTGTTTCTGTTGTCTATGTCCTCTTCTTCTGCTTCCTCTTCTTCACTGTCCACTAGCTCCACAGCTGCCATAAGACCTCCTTCTGGTCCATCCTACTGCAGGAAAGGCAGCTGTCGTCGCAAAGCCAAGTTGTGCAGCATACAGCAGGCCACGATGATCTGGCACACCTTCTTTGGTGAGTAGTATAGGGAACCACCTGTCATATGGAGGCACCGGAACCTGGCCTTCAGGAGGCCGAAGGTCCTCTCTATAACCCTCCTAGTTTGCCCATGTGCCTCATTGTAGCGCTCCTCTGCCCTTGACATGGGATTCCTCACTGGGGTCAGTAGCCATGACAGGTTGGGGTAGCCAGAGTCACCTGCAAATGTCGGGGACAACTGTTAGACACACACTAACCCTTAGGGACAACCCCAGAACCAGACAACTATTCACACTGCATAGGGTCCTTGTCCTCACCTATTAGCCACACACGGTGCCTCTGGAATTGCCCCACCACATAAGGGATGCTGCTATTCCTTAGAATGTAAGCGTCATGCACTGAGCCAGGAAACTTGGCGTTCACATGGGAGATGTACTGGTCAGCCAAACACACCATCTGCACATTCATTGAATGGTAACTCTTCCGGTTTCTGTACACCTGTTCACTCCTGCGGGGGGGTACCAAGGCCACATGTGTCCCATCAATGGCACCTATGATGTTGGGGATATGTCTCAGGGCATAGAAGTCACCTTTCACTGTAGGCAAATCCCTCCACCTGAGGGAACACGATGTAGCTGCGCATGTGTTTCAGCAGGGCAAACAACACTCTGGACAACACGTTAGAGAACATTGGCTGGGACATGCCTGATGCAATGGCTACTGTTGTTTGAAAGGACCCACTTGCCAGGAAACGGAGTACTGACAGGACCTGAACTAAAGGGGGGATTCCTGTGGGATGGCGGATAGCTGACATTAGGTCTGGCTCCAACTGGGCACACAGTTCCTGGATTGTGGCACGATCAAGTCTGTAGGTGACTATTACATGTCGCTCTTCCATTGTTGAAAGGTCCACCAGCGGTCTGTACACCGTAGGATGCCGCCATCTCCTCACCTCCCCCAGCGGATGTGCTCTCTGGATGAGAACAGCAATCAGAGGGTCAGCCAACACTGAGGTACGAAATAAACAACTTTCGCTATGTGCCTGTCTTAGTGTGTATGCAAGGCCTAGATATGTGTGTCGCATTTAAAATTAATGCCATGTGGCCCCTTGAATAGGTGGCTGCCTGACCTGTAATGTGGGACAAGGGGATATGAGGTAACTGAGCTGGCGTTGTACACCGTCGCGGTAGGCAGTCAAAGACCGCTGCGCAATCCTGCATTGGTTAACATTGGACCCTAAGGGTCCCAGGAGCCAATGACGATGTACGCCGGCGGTGACGGTACGCACCGCCGCGGACGTGAGCGACATTTTCTCTGTTCACTCACTTGATACCTGATCTTCGACAGGAGAGGACCTACACTGCAAGTGCTGCTGTGAACTCAGTCTGGAAGCGGCAATGGCTCAAGTGTCTGGGGAAAGGGCCCCTGCCTTAACATCGGAGGAGTTGGACAAACTAGTGGATGGGGGTCCTCCCCCAGTACACACTACTCTACGGTCCTCCAGACAAACAGGTGAGTACACTGTGAGCATGCTGTCTGGGCAATGCCTGTTTGGAGAGGTGTGGATGGGAGATGGGGGGGAATGAGGCGTGTATGAAACGAAGGTGAGTGTATGTGCGTCAGGGCAAGGGTGGGAACGTGGGCCAATGACTGTGACAGTCCGGACGGTCATAGTTTTTCCTTTTCCCCTGTACTATTCCTGTAGGTCAGCGCCCACCAGAAGAAGGATATTTGGCGTGCCATCGCCAAGGACGTCCGGGCCCTGGGGGTCCACCACAGACGGAGCACCCACTGCTGTAAAAGATGGGAGGACATTCGCCGCTGGAGCAAGAAGACGGCGGAGGCCCAGCTGGGGATGGCCTCCCAATGTGGGAGGGGTGCCCATCGCTCCATGACCCCCCTGATGTTCCGGATCCTGGCGGTTGCGTATCCGGAGTTGTATGGGCGCTTTAGGGCATCACAGCAGCCACAAGGGGGTGAGTACCGTCACATCCATCTGATTCAGCGCGCATTGGAGGTGTCTGGGTGGGGGAGGTGGGCTGTGGGTTCCCATAGGCCAGAGTGAGTTTTGTAGCCAACTTCCCTTTGTGAGGCAGGCTATGTGGCACCCCACCCCACCAGTGTTAAGAGCCATCTATCCCTAGTCAGGCTCCTGTGACTTCCATGTGTGCAGCAGTCGGGCATAGGCCTTGTACACCATGTCTGTGTGATTAATTAGGGAACTCTAAGTGCATGGAGTACTGCAGAGGGCTGCTGTGTCTGTAGTGTCCGCCAACGGTAGCGGTATTGCATGCACTGAACATGTCTTTCTACTTTCTTTCCCCCCCTTTTTGTGCTCTCCCTGTTCTTGTGTGCATTAGCATCATCAGGCAGAGGAGCTCTGCCACCGGAGCAGGAGGGAGCTGCACCCCACATGGCCCTGGAGGGCGAGACTACAGACTCAGAATTCACCCGTGGGACGGAGGGCGAGGGGAGCTCCATGGCAGGGACAGGAGCTGAGACCAGCGACACCGACTCCTCCTCTGATGGGAGCTCCCTTGCGGTGGTGGGCCCCTCTGTGCCCACCGCATCTACAGGTACAGGTGCCACCCCCCCTACCAGCACCGCCCTCCCAGCAACCTCTCAGCGTGTGCCCCATGGCCGCTCACCCAGGAGGGTGGGCATCTCCTTCGCCCCAGGCTCCTCAGCCGCTACCCCAGTCAGCCCTGCTGCCCTCAGTGAGGAGGCCATTTACCTCCTTAGATCCCTCACCGTTGGGCAGTCTACCATTCTGAATGCTATCTGGGGTGTAGAGAGGCAGTTGCAACAGACAAATGCATACCTGGAGGGCATTCATTCTGGTCAGGCAGCCCAACAGCGAGATTTTCAGAATCTAGCCTCAGCACTGATGGCAGCCATTGTCCCTGTGTCCAGCCTCCCCCCTCCAACTTCCTCCACCCAGACCCAATCTCCAGTACCTCAGCCTATCCCAAGCACACCATCAGACCAGCATGCACACATCTCAACACACAAGGGTAGCTCTGGCAAATATAACCACCACACATCCCACAGACACTCACACAAGGATCATACCCATGCAGGCATACCAACAGCCACTGCCTCCACTGTGTCCCCCTCCTCCACGTCTCAATCCTCCCTCCCTGTCACGTCTCCACTCAAACCTGCATGCACTACATCTTCAGCCACTACGTCCATCACCAGCATGCCCATCACCACACACCGCTCACGTGCACTCACCACCCCCACTACCATTCACACATCCCCTGTGTCCTCTCCCAGTGTGTCTGTGAGCCCTCCTCCCAAACTACACAAACGCAATCACACACCCACCCAACAGCCATCCACCTCACAACAGCCTCCAGCCCATGCACCTTCACCCAAAGTCAGCAAGCGAACATCTCCTACAACCACTACCTCTTCCTCCACTCCCAAACCCCCTCCATCTACCCATCCCAGTGTGTCTCAAAAGCTTTTCCTGTCAAACCTGCCCCCTTCACCTCCCCCACCATTTCCGTCCCCTAGGGCCCGCCTTTCCAGGTCCCAACCCAGCACCTCAGCCACCACATCACCGGGAACAGTGGTGCCAGCAGTAACCAGCTTCTGGAGTGCGCCACGCAGCAGGGCAGCCAGTGTCCCAAGGAGCCAGGCCAAGGACATTACCCCACCTCCAAAACAAAAGAAGTTGTCCACAGCCCGGAGGGAGAAGGCCAAAACACCTGCCACCAAGGGCTCAGCCAGGACAACAATTGGGAGTGGCAAGACAGCTGTGCCACCATCCAAGGTGGGGAAGGGCCATAGAAGGAAAGGGAAGTCGCCGCCAACTTGCACGGCGGACAAGACCACGGGCACCGCTGCTCAGGACACAGCCACCAGCAGCACGCTCAGTGAGCCCCCCACCAACACCGCTGTCCAGGACACCGCCACCAGCAGCACGCTCAGTGAGCCCCCCACCAGCATCGCCGCTCAGGACACCGCCGCCAGCAGCACGCTCAGTGAGCCCACCACCAGCACTGCTGCTCAGGACACCGTCGCCAGCAGCACGCTCAGTGAGCCCCCCACCAGCACCACTGCTCAATGAGCGCCGCAAGCACCGCTGCTCAATGAGCGCCGCAAGCACCGCCGCTACTAAGGCCGCCGCCAGCACCGCCAGCGGCCATGCCACATCCTGTGCCAGTGGCACCACCGCAGACATGGCTGCCATCCCCAGTGGTCAGTCATACGAGGCTGGTGGTCAGTTCCAGGGGCCTGGACAGCTTCCATGTTGTCCCACCATCAGTGGAGTGTCAGATGCACTACCTCAGTCCTTGGCAGGATGAAGCACTCTGGGCACAAAGCCCCCTCCAGAACCAGTGGAGAATGACATCCACTACCTCTGTCCTTGGCAGGATGAAGCACTCTGGGCACAAAGCCCCCTCCAGAACCAGTGGAGAATGACATCCACTACCTCTGTCCTTGGCAGGATGAAGCACTCTGGTCACAAAGCCCCCTCCAGAACTAGTGGAGAATGACATCCACTACCTCTGTCCTTGGCCGGATGAAGCACTCTGGGCCCAAAGCCCCCTCCAGAACCAGTAAAGACTGTTATCCACTTGAGAGACTGTGGCTTTGCACTCCCCAGGATAAATCAGTGGGCAAACCACCCACTGGAGAGACTTGAGAGACTGTGGCTTTGCACTCCCCAGGATAAATCAGTGGGCAAACCACCCACTGGAGAGACTTGACAGACTTTGGCTTTGCACTTCCCAGGATAAAGCAGTGGGCATAGAGCCCCCTCATGGAGCTGGCGTGGTCTACTCATCCGGCTGAGGGGCCCCCTCTTCCCCCTGAGGTGCCTGTTATATTTTGATCTGATGCCCCTGCTGTGTTTTCTCTGTTTGGATCGGGTATTGCCCATGAATTTTGGGCCCAGTGGTCCACGGACTATGTAGGTGCAGTACATGGACTTGAATTCTTGCTGTACATATTTGTTAATAGTGTATATATATTTTTGACTAATGGATTTTTCCTGATTACAATCATTCACCTCATTTCCTTTTGTCCTTGCGCTCTTCCAGGGGGTGTTGGGGGTGTGAATGTAATGTTTCAACATGTATTGGTGTGTGTGTTGTTGTGTGTGAGGGTGGGGGTGTTGTGTGTGTGTGTGTCACCCTCTTTTCCCTCCCCCCTCCCCTGTGTCGTAGGTGCAGTACTCACCATGGTCGTAGCCGCCGTCAGTCGTGCTCCTGGTAGAGGAGCAGGAAGACAATCGCAGGTAGAATTTTGAGTTCTGGCTCCATGGTGTCCTGGTTCCTCGTGGGGTGTGTAGAGGTAAGAGTTTTCCCTTCCAAGTCCAGTTTCTGCCATTAAGGCGGATTGGCCTCTCATAATGGTGTGGGCGGTACATTGTCTTCCGCCTGTCTGTTGGCGGTGACCGCCATGCTGTTTGTTTGTACCACCATGGCGGTCGGAGTGTTAAAGTGGCTGTCTGTGTTGGCGGTTTCCGCCGCGGTCATAGTTCAATTTTTTTTACCGCCGGCCTGTTGGCGTTCTTATCGCCGCTTTAACACCGACTGCCAGGGTTGTAATGAGGGCCTTAATCTTTAAACACTATAGATTGCCACGTTTGAGTACATTTATTTACTCCAGCTGCAGAAGATGTGACGTATCATCACATTCCACTTTCATATGAAGTTACATGTAGTATATTGCTTAGTCTATTTTGTAGACACTAATATTTTGAATATTATTTTTTTAATGATGATATGTTTCTTTCTAAAGTCGCTTTCAGAAAAGAATGAACACTCACCTGCAAGCTAAGGACATGGAGGTTTGCTGCTATTTCTTTAGATCCCCTACAAAGGCAGACACTGTTAGGACATTTGGAAAGAATCTGACTTGTTTAATAAAACCATTATAAACTATATTTATTTTAGCAGTAGAAGAAAGAAGAGCTCAAATGTTTCATAATGAAAATAAAGAGGAAGATATCAGAGAATATTCGCAAGGAAGAAGAAGAAAATGATATATCCAAATTTAAAATCAGATAGATGACAGAAAGGAAAATTAGGTGTTTACAAAAGGAGAAATCAGTTTAGAAAAAGACATATTGGAATAAGTAGCTGTGAACTCATATTTGAAGTTCTTGAAGGGTCTGTTCAAATATAAATGGGAAAGGTGGCAGTTAGTCCTAGAGTCTGTTTTGTTTGTGGACAGGATGCATATTTTTAGTTGCTGAAGATTGGGAAGGAGTTTGCTATTTAGCTCTAATATTTCCTTAAGTTGTATCAAGTACATAGCTTAGATGCTTTAACAATGACATCTTCTCACAGACAAACAGCTACTACCACTGATGGGACACAAATGGTAAGAGATATTTTTGGAGCACTTATTTCTACAGTAGGAGCAGTTTTAGATTACAAGAAAATTGGAAAGCTCAATACCATACGAGATAAGGTGCATATTAATACAGCTGATGCTTTATTAGCAGTTAACACAGAATTAGTAGCCTTAGATCAATGGTCTTGCTGGATCTATTGACTTTAGATATATTACTGGCAGAAAAAGGTGGACTCTGTAAAATGCTGAAGGCTCAACATTGCTGTTGATGCGTACCTGATGAGAATAGGATGATTGCTGAATCTGCAAAAAACATTCCTGACCTGAAACCTGATTTACAAACTTCAGAGACAACTAGTGTGTTAGGAACTTTAGGCCGAGGAGCTTCTGCCATCAGCAATTGGTTTGTAAATGGAGGGGAAGACTTTTTAAGGATATATTGGAATCTATATTAATTGCTGGCATTTGCTTATATGCTTCACATAAAGTGTTTAAATGTTACCTAATAATAAAGAAAAACAAAGAAAGAAAAAAGCAAAATAGGAAAGAAATAGAAATGGAAAAAAAGAAAGAAAGAATAGGGCATACAAGTAGCTGTAGGAAGCTGAAACTGAAAAAAAATAGTTGACAGAGCAGGGAATGAAGGTGCACTTTAGAGATTAATTTATGGGAAATGTTGACCATCAGATGGTGGGGGGATATGCTTCCATCAGTTTTTCCTTTTGCAAATAACAAAATGCACTCAAATAAAATGTGCAAATGTCTGTTAGATAACATGTCTTATGAATGAGAACATTGTAGAAGGTAATCATACTTGAGCAATTTTATGCATATATCCAAAATAATAATGTGCTGATTTAGGTTAGCCTCACTATTGATGTCATGTTAACATAAATGTATATGTTAACATTGAAAGGCCTGTATTCCATATGGAGCTGTTGTTCTGCACAAGATGTTTTTCTCCTTAATGCAGATGCTGTAACTTTCCAGAACCTGTCTGTTAGTGACTAGACATTTGTTTTGTATTAAACAAATGATAGTGAGGTTCTCATCAACAGAAAAAGAGACAACAGAAAGGATGATTCATGGGAAGAATTGTCTGAACCGCAAAATATGGATGAGCTATATTTTCTAGAACTTGTTTCTGTGGCCTATTATGAAGACTTGAGAATCTGGAGAGTTTACCTACTCCCAAGGGCTTACTTAACTCCTACTGGATACTGTGATTGAAGAAAGTAATACTTGTTTACATCTAAATTATTCTGTGTTTATATAAAAGAGTGTGTTTCTAGAGTAGGGAAGGCTTTTCTTGCTTTCATTTTCTGGGAATCCGTGTCTGGGTTTCTTGAGGCCATATCTTACTTCATGATAGATTACTTTTGAGACTATTCCTAGTTTTATTAGATGCCTGCTGATTTATAGCTGAGAATAACTTTCCAGCTTGTTCGTTCTTTCTATTTGAACTGCAAAGTCTTTATGCTGATACATTTATTCTCTTATCAGACCTGTTTATTAAGTTACTGAACTGATGCCATATCCTGTTCCATACATATTCAATTTAGATTTGGTAAATTCATTTATGGAGCACACTATTATATTATTTCAGTTTTAACTGTCAGACTTACTAATATTATTTTTTCTTTTCTATTGAAATATTGATTACTGGATTATATTAATTTCTATTGATGTTTAAAAGACTAATACTTATTGATTTAATGATAAAAATGGAAGAAGTGATTAATACCACCCTTTAACTCACACAGTTTCTTTTTATCTCTTTGTTGACTGAACTAAAGTTTTTAAATAATGTTATTATTCATATGGATTTGATGCATATGATTGCTATGTTTAACTTCTCCTTGTCAACAAACAATTGTCCATACGACAAATGGTGGGTTTTATTTAATGATTACATCTGAAGATTAAGATATAGAAAACCCTGCTCCGCATTGAGCAGGTAGAAATGCTATGTTTGTTATCTTATGGAATTGTAATTTAAAATCCCCTTTAATTGTAAACTTGAATTTTTAGTCACAACTCTGAAAAAGCCACTTTTAGAAAGTTGACATGTTGTTTTCCCAACCATTTGGTGCCTGCTTCCTGGGTCACATAACTAGGTGTAGGTGGCAATTGGCCTTTGTGTATTCCTCCCAGACAGTCACACAATAGAGGGGACTGGGTGTGGTCAGGATGAATCATTCTGCCAGGATGGGAGTGTGGCGTTTTTTACAGCTCCACTTACACTTCAAAGCAGCTGCCTTAGCACACACACAAAGAACTTCACAATAGCCTTTTTTAACACCAGGCCCTGTGGGGCCTGGGCAGGGAGCAAGAACGTCCCCCACCATATGCAGGGATGAAGTCTAGAAGTTTCTTCCAATTCAAAGCCGGCACCAAAACTAGAACTCTTACACCCACTCTTCATTTCACTTCTGGACCCGAGGACAACTCTCAGAGGACTGTCCCGCTGCTTGAGACCTATTTTTCCTCTTAACCCCAGAACTTCAAAAGTGACTCCAAGGGTTAGTTGGCTGGCTTTCTGATCAGAGCCTCAAGGACAGAAAGGGTTCCAACCATCTTGAACCTGCACCTGGACACAGAGTGAGTGAGTCCTGACCATCCAATTGCTGCTCTACCAGTTCATGACCCTTGGAAGTGGTGCTAAACTGCCCCAGTAGCCCAAATCCAAAACTTGGAACTTTGAAATTTTTCAGCCAAAAGGTTCACTGAGAACCGAGAGGAGACCAAGACCTACCCATATTCCAATTCGCCAAGTTTGCAGTAGCTTCTGCTAAGTTCTTCCCTGGACCAGCAAATCCTGTTCAGCAGCTCCTCACAGAAGGGTATGCGGCTTCATGGAGCCCTCATTTGCTACATCTTGCACCTTCATCCCACTAGAGATTTTAAACTTTCAAATAGGGTCTAAGTCCATAAATAGAAATCTTCACCACAACTTTGTCCAGCAGCTTCCCAATGATGCTGCCTCATCCTCATTACCTTGCCAAACTTTACCTTCCCTTACATTTTTTCCAAAAATGCCTTCTAAGTAGAGGTAGGCAAATATTCTATTCTGCCTGCGTAATCTGCAGAATTCTGTCGAGTCTGTGTTACTCTTTAACAAACAGTTCTAGCCTAATTCTACCAATCGGCAAATTTTTCTCCTATTAGGCTCCAGAATATGCGAGCTGGCGAGCATGAGCAAGATTTGGCACCCCCTAGTATAGTTTTCTAATGTAGGCAGTTGCTGGCATTTATAATCAGAGGGCTGTCATTTGAGTAGATTTGCTGTCACTTGAGTAGATTTTCTACTCCAGCACCAGCAAAATCAACTTGAATAGCTGAACATGGTGCCATTCATGCTTTTCTTCAGCACTGTGCACGTTACTGCTGATAAATTGCAATGTGAGCAGCATGGTCTGCATGTTTTCTACTTCTTGGTGGAATTCTGCTGAATCTCGCAGAGTTTTATTGTAACTCCGTAGAATGCCAGAGAAAAACTCCATGATTTCCACCCACCCCTACTTCTAAATCTGAAGGTAAGTGAAGATCAGGCCCAATCCACCTTGTGTATCAGAACTGTGCTTGATCACAGTCAGCCATATCTTTCAACTTTGCCCCAGTCTTGAGCAACTCGATGCCCGCTATTAGAGCTTTGATCTTTTAGGTGCTATTTTTCACTTTAAACATTAAAAATGTATAACCCCAAATGTACTGATTAGTGTTTTGGTGGTGAATAATTTATTGCAGTTTTCACTCTTGTTCTAAATTGGTGTGAGATTTTCATGAGTTGTGTTTTGTCTTTATTACTGTTAATGTACAGCATAAATACTTGATACATTGCCTCTAAGTTAAATCTGACTGCTTTTGTGCCATACTACCAGATGGTTAAACACAGGTTAATTTAGTGACTTTGTTTGTTTACCCTGACAAGGAATGTAGCTGTTGCTTGCGGAGGGCGCATCTACCCCTGAACCACCAACTTAATTTCTCACAACAACAATAATAAAGACAACTAGGTATAGAAGATAGCTCAGCCTCTGGGCCCCCAACAACAATTATTAGCATGCTCTGTGTTTCATTAAGAAATAGTTATATGCCTCCTGTTGGCACTTCATCTTGCCTGCCAAGAATATGAGGAATGTCTTAAAGCTGGTACTCAGTAGTATTGTTGCAAGACAGGATCTATGACTCACGTAAAAACATCTTCATCCCTTTTCACGCCTCAATATATATTTGAATGCTGATATAGCCATATAACAGTTTTGGCAGCAAGAATTGTGCTGTAATGGACATGAGTTAGGTTTCTCTCATGTACAGGTTACCTCCAAGAATCTAATTTCCAATATTTTCATGTCCCTTGTTAACTTTTCCTCTAATTTGTGCCCACACTGAGTGGAATGACAAGAAACTGTTACTCAATAGCAATCCTACAAGTAAGGAATCACGAGAAGAATATATCCAGGTCAACATGTAATTATTTTATCTTGCCACATTAGGCTACGAAATGCTAACCTCAGGTGAAATACAGCAGGGTTGGCCGACAAGAATATGGCCATTGAATGGCACCATTTTATCAATTCCTTTCATGCATTGTGCATCCAAAAATATTTTGTAGGTAGAAATAAAAATCTGTTACTTATATGTGAATGTGAACCTTAGACATACACAATGTTATGTTTAATATTAGCTAGCACAAATATTAGAGTTGAGGTTATTATCTGAACAATGTCCTGGAGCTATAAAAAGGAGTTGGAATTGAGGGAGAAGTGGGTTATGTTTGAAAGTTTGTGCTGGCTTCTTTAATACTATTAATGAAGGACAGACCAAGAGGCAATGACTGGAGAGTGGATTTAAATGCAATTACAGGTACAATATCTGAAACACTGAGTGCACAATCAAGGTCCTCCAATGTACACGTATGTGTCCTCCTCCCCTATTCTTTGTCCCCATTAGTGCAATGGTATATCACAAAATGGTGCCACCCCAGCAGAATTTGATAACAGGCCTCAGAGTCTCCTCATTCATTGGCCTGGAGCTCAGTGGGCCAGCTTAAGTGGTGGGGGCCTCTGAAGGATTCAACCCCCCCGCACAACAGAGGCAGCAGGAGTCTGTGTTAAGCCCTTCTGTTAGTGGTTTCATGTGGTGAATGAATACTAACAAAGCCCCTCCACTCTTGATAAGGGGTAAGCACCCTTAATTAATTGCCTGTTTCAAGTTCAATAGTGCTGACAAAATAGATACACAACTGTTTTCTCCTTCAAGCACATATAATCCTTCCCTCTGGAACTTGTGTTTCTGGAACCATGTGTAATGCAGAGTACACAAGTATTTTTGTGTAGTAGATAAATACGCTCTCAGGGTCAGGGTGCTGTAGCTCTCAAAATTCATAATACTTATGTCTGTTGCACAAACATCAATGCACATAAGTTGTGAGAAAACAGGACTGATGGCAGAGGCCCCCTAACCTTTTGCCCCCATTTTTCACTTTTTGCTGGAGTTTTCCTGACTCTGATGGTACGCTGGATACTGTTTACCAGTCCCAGTGCCTCTGTTCTGTGTGAAATCAGTATGCAAATTAGGCTAATTATAATTAGCTATGTCCACCTACCTATAAGTCCCTAGTATATGGTAGGGCAAGTAGGTTTAGGGACCCCAGCATAGGTGATGCACCCATACGTGCACTGCTGTGGTGCCCAGTGTCATTTTAAAGGCAGGCCTGCCTTGCTAGATGCTTTTAAATTAAAGTTAAATGCAAATTCGACTTTGGAATTAAAAGTACTTCCAAAGACTTAAACTACTTATTTTTACATATAGGTCACCCCTAAGGTGTGCAATATGTGCCCCTAGGTTTGGGTGCCATGTAACTATAAGCAGGGACCTTATAAATATAGTTTTATAAGCCCTGGTGAGGTAAAACAGCCAAATTTGTTTTTCCCTCACTGTAGTAAATGGCCTCCATAGACTAAAATGGGGAGACTTTATTTTAATTAACAAAGTCCCCTTAAGTGTCAGATACCTCGAGTTTGGTATCAAATTGATTGGTATAATAAATCCCACAACTTACAATTGTTGGATTTAATATAACTTGTTCAGGTAAAGAGTTTTAAACTCTACCTGAAAAGTTGCCAATTTCAGCTCTGTAGTGCCCTTCTCTGATTGGCCAGCCTATGGCAGCCTGGGCAGGCTGCCTTGATGAGGTGTGAAGTGGCCTGGGCTGAACACAGAGGATGTGCCTGGGGAGGAGAACTACCTCAGCAGATGGGAAAGCAGGAAGGGGGAGGGCTGCCAAACTGATCTTCAAAGGCACAGAAGGACATATGGAGCAACCCAGCACCTCCCTCACATCCTGCAACCCTAGATAATTAAATGCTGTCTTGATTAGACTAGAAAAATCCAGGAGAGGGGTGTGTTTAAGATTTTTAGCCACACCAGTGGGTGGGCTCAGCCAGATGTAACCTCCAAAAATCTGTTTCAGTCATGATGGATTTTTGAGGAATGTTGCTCCCTGGGATTTATTTTTGCTACACTTCCCAGAAAGTGGTCATCACAGGGGGAAGGACCCTGCATGTGATTGGTGAACCAGGACAACCCTGTTTTTCACCCAGGAGTAAGGCTAAATATGGCAGAGCTGCACCCACACCTCAGATCCCCACCAGATCCCTACTGGATCCTTACAAGGAAGAACATCAGAAGAAGAATGACTGCCCTGCTGGACCCCTGACCTTCACCTGGACACTGCACTCTGAAGGACTGCACCAGCTGCACACTTGGGCTTCACCACTAAAAGGACTTTGCCTGTCTTCTACTGCTTCAAGAAGGGCCTCCCTGTTGCTACAGGTACAAAGGAGCTGCCCAGAGTCCCCTGCATCAAGTCCTGCAAGCAGGGCCCAGCTGACCAGCGTCCAGTGGCCATTTGAGGATTATGACCAGGTGCATTCTGGGAATTATAGTCCCAACTCCCAAGGAACAACTCAGAGCTTCTGGAAACTTGGATCAAGTTGGGGACACTTGAAGGACCCCAAAAAGGACATCTGGAAGAAGATCAAGAAGTTTGTAGATGTTTGGAGCAACTTCATAAGTTGAAGAGGTGCATTGTGGGAGTTGTAGTCCCAGAACCCAAGAGGCAAACTAGAGCCTCTGAACCCTTGGCTGGTGCTGTGGACCACTTTCCTGAAATAAGAAACACTTCTGAAAGTAAGTGTAACAGTGTTACCTTGTGGGTGGGCTGAACTCTGGACTTTGTTCCTTTCCAGTGTGACCTTTTTTTAACCCTTTGAGCGCTAGTTGCTTCTATGTGCTAGAAAACATTAATTCTTTAAAAAATCTTATCTCCAGTTCCCCCTATCCGATTTTAATCATTTTGGTGTAATTCTAAAGATCACAATATAATCTATTTTTATAAATTTGTGTTGGATTTTTGTTGTGTTTGCTTGCCACCAGTTCTCTTGCAGTTGCAGCTTGCGTGTCCAAAGCAATGCACATACTTCAACTGATGCGTTTCATCTGTAGCTTTTAGGCAGCAATAAAAACGTCAACCAACTCTTGTGAATATGTTTCTGCTACAAAATGATCTGACTTTTGTCTTTTGGCAGTTTTGATGTTATAAAGTAGTGCAGAAGGTTTAGATGCCTACTGCAAAAATCAAATCTGTATTTTATGTAAATAGCTGAGTGGATCAGTAAAGCCAGCCATTACCCGCTCTATAATAAAAATGAAATGTATGTGCAAGGGGGGCTATGGAGAGATGAAGGGCACTTTTGCTGGGTAGTAGTGAGGGAATCTGAGGAGGAGGTCATGGGAGTAGGAGCACCAAAAGTGATTGTTTGACTGGGTGCCAGAGGCGCTAAAGACTGACGATTGGTATGTGACAAGGTGAAGTAATAGTGTGTCTTTTTTGTTTTTTTGTTTTTTTGAGTGTCTTGATAGAACGTGCTGATTGAGGGAAGAAGCAAAGGTAAGGTGACTGACCTTTACTGTAGCACGCATCTCACACACATCCACCAGCACTTTTGTGACTGTCTACGTAAGCTAGTGTTTTAAAGTGACAGTTTAGCCAGTAGCAGAGATGGCGTCTCGTTGGGTGACTGCTGCTCAAGCCCTAACTCTGGTTATAGAGGACAGTTCTGATGTAGGATCAGAGACTGAGACAGCAGATACTGAGACAGCATCTGAGGGATAGGACAATGGAGCAGACTCTGGGAGTGATATTTCGACAACTCCTCTTCCAGTGATTCTGAGGGAGGTGATGAGGACAGTCCTGTTGTCCCTTCGCAAGCACAGTCTGTGCAAAGGGACAATAGCAGGTTAGCCCAACCCAGAGAGCAGGTGCATGTGGCGGCAAGCACAGCGAGAGTGCTCTCTTGGGAGCTCACCAACTTAGTTCAGACCCAAATTCCAACACCCAATTCATATTATGGAGACATCAAAGTTATTTCTAAGGCAGGCACCTGTGTTTTTGGTCCCGGGCTCAGCAGCCATACAGGGAAACCTACCAAACCCAAACTTTTCTGGAAACTAGACACCTAGGGGGAGTCCACAGAGGTGTGACTTGTTTGGAATCCCCAAAGTGTACCTTACCCAGAATACCCTGCAAAGGTGAAATGTTGAATTAAAGCTCTATTTGTTCTTGCATTTTCTGTCACACAAACTACAGGCATTTGCTGGGATATACACAATCCCTACCACCCAGTGTTTCCCCACCTGTCCTGATAAAAATGCTACCCCACCTAGTGCCTGTGTCAGGAATGGATCACACCAGGGTCAACAGCTGCCCTCATGTAGGGACTAACATTGACCATTGTGTGATCTATTCCTGACACAGGCACTAGGCCTACCCATTCAAGAGAGGCACCATTTTTACTGGGAGACATGGATAAATGCTGGGAGGAAGGACATTTGTGGCTCCTCTCAGATTCCAGAACTTTCTGTCACTGAAATGTGAGGAAAAAGTGTTTTTTTGCCAAATTTTGAGGTTTGCATAGGATTCTGGGTAACAGAACCTGGTGAGAGCGTCACAAGTTACCCCATCCTGGGTTCCCCTAGGTGTCTAGTTTTCAGAAATGTCCAGGTTTGCTAGGTTTTCCTAGGTGTCGGCTCAGTTAGATGCCAAAATCTACAGCTAGGCACTTTGCAAAAAACAGGTCAGTTTTCTTTGGGAAAATGTAATGTGTCCACATTGTGTTTTGGGGCATTTCCTGTCGTGGGCATTAGGCCTACCCACACAAATGAGGTACCATTTTTATTGGGAGACTTGGGGGAATGCTGGGTGGAACGAAGTATGTGGACCCCGGAATTCAGAGATGTGCAAATAACCACTGCTTCTCAACACCTTATCTTGTGCCTATTTTGGAAATACAAAGGTTTCCTTGATACCTATTGTTCACTCTTTATATTTCACCAAATGAATTGCTGTATACCAGGCATACAATGAAAACATATTGCAAGGTGCAGATCATTTATTGGCTCTGGGTACCTAGGGTTTTTGATGAACCTACAAGCCCTATATATTCCCACAACCAGAAGGGTCCAGCAGATGTAACGATATATTGCTTTAAAAAATCTGCCATAGTTAGAAAAAGTTATAGAAGAAAGCGTGGACAGAAATGGCTGTTTTTTTTTTTTTACCTCAATTTCAATATTCTTTTTATTTCAGCAGTTATTTTCTGTAGGTAAGCCTTGTAGAATCTACACAAATGAACCCTTTCTGAATTCAAAAAGTTGTCTACTTTTCACAAATGTTTACCTGTCCAGGATCCATTATTGGTTTCACACCCATTTCAGTCACTAACTGGAAGGACTGGAATAGTAAAAATAGGGTATGTCCCAGTAAAATGCCAAAATTGTGTTGAAAAATGTGGCTTTCTGATTCAAGTCTGCCTGTTCCTGAAAGCTGGGAAGTTGCTGATTTTAGCACCAAAAAACCTTTGTTGATGCCATTTTCAGGGGAAACACATGCTTTCTTCTGCATACCTTTTTTCCCATTTTTCTGAAAAAAATGAAATTTTTGTCGTATTTTGGCTAATTTTTTGGAACCCTCCAGGGGAACCCACAAACTCTGATTACCTTTAGAATCCCTAGGATGTTGGAATAACAGAGCGCAAATTTGGCATGGATAGCTTATGTGGACAAAAAAAAATGAAGGGCTCAGCACTGGGGGGGAGGGGAGCCCCAGCAGCTAAGGGGTTAATGGCCGGTACAGCCCGCAGCAGTGGACTATATGGCTATACCAGTATAATAAAAATGAGGTTCAATTAGGTGGAATATGACCTTCCCTGGGAGCCGAGGTAAGTAAAAAATGTTTTATATGTATGTTGTGTGCATGCTTAGGGGTCAGAGTGAGTATGCATGAGAGTGAGTATATAAATGTGTGTGTATATATAAGACTATGTGTGAGTAACGGTGAAAGTCAAAGGGCACGTGATGTCACTTCCACTGCCCCAGGCATTCTGGTGAGTTAACATGCATGGGTACCTGCCACCCGACATTCATTGAGGATTATAATGCAGCAAAAAAATGCAATAAGGTACAGACGCAAATGTGTATCTAATCTTGACATACTTTATTCTTCACTTAGTAAGGCAGCAACCACATTGAAGAAGCACTTACTTGACTTTAAAAGCAGAAAGTATATAGCCACTGTTAGACCTCACAGCCTTAGAGTGTTCACCCTCAACTTTTTGCCTGCCTCCCTTGACTTATTGACACTGTTTTTGTGGTTTTAGGACTCACTGCACTTTAGCGCTGCCAACCAGTGCTAAAGTGCATATGCTCTCTCCCTTAAAACATGGTGACATTGACTCATACCCAACTGGCATATTTAATTTACTTGTAATTTCCTAGTAAAATGCATTGCATATGCCCATGGCCTGTAAAGTAAATGCTATTAGTGGACCTGCAGCACTGATTGTGTCGCCCACATAAGTAGCCCCTTATCCATGTCTCAGGCCTGCCATTGATATGGCCTCTGTGTGCGGTTTCACTGCAAATTCAACTTGGCATTTAAAAGTACTTGCCAAGCCTGAGGCTCCCCTTTTTCTACAAATAAGTCTCCCCCAAGGTTGGATTGCACACTGGGCAGGGTTCTAAGTAGGTAAAAGGTAGGACATATACCTGGGTGTTTTATATGTCTTGGTCGTGGAAAATTCCTAAATTTGTTTTTTACTGCTCTGAGGCCTGCTCTTTTCATAGGCTAACATCAGGGCTACCCTCATATGCTGTTTGAGTGGTAGGTTCTGATCGGAAAGGGGTAGACAGGTCATATTTAGTATGGCCAGAATGGTAATAAAAAATCCTGCTGGCTGGTGAGGTTAGATTTTATATTACCATTTTAGAAATGCCACTTTTAGAAAGTGAGCATTTCTCTGCACTTACAATCCTTCTGTTTCTTACAGCCTGTCTCCAATCCATGTATGGTCTGGGCTGGTTGACAGCTCCCTTGTGCATCTCACCCAGACAACCACAAACACAGGATGCTCAGTCACACCTGCACACATCTCCATACTAAATCGGCATTTCAAAGGACAGTGGCCAGCCCTCACACAATGGAGTGCCAAATCCCCTACTGGGTCCCTGTCAAACAGAGTTGTACTGAAAGGGGACATTTCGCACTTCAAAACCACTCTTTGAAGTCTCGCCCACTTCTGTAATCGATGCACAGCATCACGCATCGCCGACCCAGAATGACGCAGCCTGGCTACCCAAGAGGATATCGATGCAGCACCAGCTTCGTGACCGGAACTTCTACACACAGCCCACTGGATCAACACATCGCTGAGCAGGTACGATGCAGCCTTACTTCCTGCAGGAGGAATCGATGCAGCACCTGCCGTGCGACAGAAACTCCAACGCATCACCCACCGGATCAATGCAGCACCTGTGACTTTGTTCTGCATGCCCAGGATTTCCACGCATTGTCCCTGGGAGTCAAAAGACCCCGCATCACAAAGAGGATTCAAGCCTGTGCGCCGGAATTCGACGCAAAGTCCTTGCCGCATGGAAAAGAATCAACGCATCGTCTGTGTGCACCCGGAAATCTGACGCACACCCTTTGTTTTCCACGCATCTTCTCCTCTGTGGTCTCCGTGTGTGTAATTTTGACACATAATAGGTATTTTGTGCTTGCAAGAGACAATTGTTGCTTTTAAGAACTTAAGACTCTTATTATTATTACCAAAGTGATATTTCAACTTGTGATTATCAAATCTTGATTGTTTTGACCTTAATTTATTCAGATAAATCTCTTGTATTTTTCTGAAAGTGTGTGGTGTATTTTTGTGGTGTTTTACTGTGTTATTGCATGATTTATTGCACAAATAGTTTACACATTGCCTTCTAGGTTAAGCCTGACTGCTCAGTGCCAAGCTACCAGAGGGTGGGCACAGGATCATTTGGATTGTGTGTGATTTACCCTGACTACGATTGTGGTCCCTACAAGGGTGCATTCCTTTGCCAACCAGAGACCCCATTTCTAACAGCCACTGAACCATGTTTCATGTTTTTGTGTTCTTTTACATTTGGTTATTTGCACCCATATTGCTCACAATCCATCAGTCTCTCAATAACAAATATGGAATAAATTGCCAGCCCTTAAGTCTGTATACAATGTCAATTTCATTGCATGTGCAGTCTTAACTCTATTATTTTAATCATTGGTAAATAAACGATGGCCGCTAAGTTCATAAAAAATAGTCATGTCACATTTGTTACATGCCATCTAAAAATTAAAAATAATGCTCACAATGCTCTACTATTTACCAGTATCTCAGGTTTAGGTGAGTAAGCAAACAAATTAACAGTGAGAGCTGAGCCAAGCCAAGGGGCTGGCCTGCCTTTTAGGGCCTATGTACGAGCAGAGCCATGAAAATATTTGCTATGTGTATCAGACAACAAACATCATGTGAAATATGATAAAGCCTCATCAAAATTGGAAGCAAATATATTTCTTTAAAATGTGGAAGCTTTGACATTAATACATCATATGATAGCACTGCACCGAGAAGTACTGTTAAAAGTAACAGTTTTTAACCACAAACCATTAGTTAACTAAGAAGCAGAACAGTTGTTATGTAAATCCTGTGTGAGGCCCAGATTGTTACAGAGCAACATTATAGTCTATTAAATGAAACACAATATAATTTTGTATATCTGGTATTGTGACTTTGTTTTCATACGCAATAACCAAGGGGGAAAGGGGTATTTTGGTGATTTAAAATGTTGCCTAGGATCACATAATGTAAGCAGGGGAATTGGAATTTATCCATGGTGTCTGTTTCATTTTGTACAAATCCAGTAAATGGGTACCTAGTTGTCTTTTCTTATGCTGACTCTTTGTTTTTGCCTCTTTGTGCAATTTTGTGCAGTTTTTATATAGCGTACACTTGTCCCAAAGCACTTTCTGTGATTATCAGTTACATTACACAAGGTCACATTCATTGTTTATATGCATGGGAATATTATTAATTTGCCCAGTATCACAGGATGTTCAACCAATGCCGGGATGGGAACCTAGTTACCCAGTTCCAAAGCTCTGTCCGCTGTGTCCCTAAGGCCACTTCCTCAGTAGAGGAAGAGTGACAGGCAGGACCAAGAATTAATTTGAGAGGTGTCAATCCCAAACACCCTGCTAAGGCTTCGCCCCCACCCATCCCAGCTGGGTCTGGTAGTCTTCCCTGGGAACCCATGACTATGGCCACATTGAACACCATGGCCTGGAGTCCCTGCCATAGGATCGATTATTTTAAATGTATTTTCACTGCACTTTTTTTATTTTTTTTATTCTGCTACAAGAAGCATTGATGGCAGAGTCATAATATTAGTGCATATTGGCAGAGCTCCCAGTTTCTTGTTATTGCCTTTTACAAATCATTTTATCAAGAGACTGACAGCCCCATGTACTAAGCCCAAGTCACAAATAGAGGAGGGCATGCAGGCAAAATAACAGAGCGAGCCATGGATCTGGCTTGGCTCTAAGAGTCCGTGCAATAGCCGAGCCATGAAATTGTGTGGAATGTATATTGTGCATCAAACATAATGTAAAAACATTATACAATTCATTAAGAATTCAAAAATTTTATTTCTTTAACATGCAGATTGGCTTGACTCAGAACATCAGATTATATCACTGCCTAGACATTCATTAAAAGTGAAACATTCGGGGGGCGTGGCTTCGGGCGTCAAGATGGCAGTCGCACTCAGAGAGTGCTCTGGACCCCTCCGTCATCCGCCCCAAAAAGCGACTGCCACAACACCTTAAAAATCACCCTGGGTGCTCCCACGGGCTCCAGAACACTCGGCCCCCCTCTGAGGCCGGCAACAACGTGCTCTGAGCCGCGGGCGCTGAACGCGACCGGAGCGACAGAGACAAAGTCAAAACCAAGATGGCGGATCGGCCCGCGGCGCCCTGCCAGACCCGGGGCTGAGGACTGGCTTGCCGACGCCGCCGCCGCGAGCAAAGCCGCTACGTGTGATTCGGAGGGTGCTGGGACCAGGACTGAGCCCCCCCCCACGCGGAGGAACGGTGCGGACGGGACGACCACCGCGAATCGGGCAGCCACAAACGACGTGGGGACCGCCTGGCCCGGGATCTGACGTCCGAGCCCCCCAGGCTTGAAAACAGCATCACCGGCGAACAGGAACATCCCGGCGACCCGCGCCCCGTGAATCAGGTAGGCGCGGGTCTGGGAAAGAAACACACCGCTCCAGAGGGGATTCCCTCGTCTGAATTGCGACTGGGGCGAGCAGGCGCTTGGGGTGAAACGGGCGGCGCCCCCCCCCGGTGAACCGGCGGGCCCGGGGACCCGACACCGAGGGGTAGTGGCGCTCCCCCCCCGGAAGATAAAGAGAGGCCACAGAGCAAAAGAAATCATTGATCGGCCCAAGTGGAACAGTGGGCAAGGCGATGATTCCAGTCCCCCCTCTGTCAAAGAGACCACACATAAAATTTTAATAAGCAAGGCCCCCATTAATGTCAATGCTAAACGCTGGGGAACGACTCATCTGAACACTTGAACTTATCGTCAACAAACCAGCCAACCTGGCCATAGCGACAGGCCGATGAGGGACAGGAACAACCATAGGGGGAAAGAGACAATTAAGAGAAACTCCATGTTCTGGGTTAGTGGGCTAACGACTGCCGGAAGCTGGGAAGGAAACTGAGATGAAGACCACACGAATGACCTAAAAGATAACACACCCGCAAACTCCCTCCGAGACTCCCCCCCTGTGAAAGCGCTAAGGGTGCAGAACCTAGACGAGATAGCGGTAAAAGCCGGAGAGGCTACCTCCAACCCCCTGAGACAAAATGGGAAAAGACAGAACGAACAAACAAACCCCTCCCTCCCAGCAGCAAAACATTGACCAATTTACAACGCCAGCAGGCCCCAAGGGAGAAGGGGAGACAACCACTGGAGGCCCAGCACTAGATGGAGTAAGTGCTATTCTCCAAGCAATTCAATCATTGCAGTCAGCCGTAGAGACCAAAATTGGGGAAGTGCGTGAGGATATGGGCCTCATAAGGCAAGATCTAAAAAATGCGGTGAATCGAATCACTGAAGTAGAGGGTCGAGTTTCGCAAACCGAAGACTAATTAGTTGATCTTCGAACCAAAGTGGCCCAGCTACAAACACGAACATCCGAGCTACACCGCCGTGCGGAGGATGCAGAAAATCGATTGCGACGTAACAACCTACGCCTTGTCGGATTTCCTGAGGGAGTAGAAGGAGATAAAGCCTCTGACTTCTTGGAGCATTGGATTAAGACCTGGATGCCAGACCAAACTCTTTTGCCCTGGTTTGCGGTGGAACGCGCTCATAGAGCCCTGGCCCCACGTCCCCCACCGGGCGCCCCCCGGCGCCCAATGATTGCACGCATCCTCAACTTCAGAGATCGGGACAATATCCTTAAAGAAGCAAGACGTTCGGGGGATCTTCAATGGGAAAACCACAGAATTCTAATATTCCCGGACTACACCCGGGAGGTCCAGACCCGTAGACGCTCGTACGAACAGGTTAAATAAAAACTTAGAGCCATACAACTTTCATACATGCTCCCATTCCCTGCGAAACTCAAAGTCATCATGGCGGGCAAGGCGCACTTCTTCGAATCCCCGGAGGAGGCATGGGACTGGCTCACTGAAGAGGGCTTAGGGGCCCGCAACAGACTTACAACACGAGGGGGGGTATCCTCCCGCGATGATCCCCCACCTACCGGGGGGCCCCGAGGAGCCGTAAACGTACTAGATCTTGGAAGGGAAGACAAAATGACCTGGACACCCCCATGGAAGAAGGAGCCGCTGGGGGGCCCGGCCCCCGAGGGGAAGGAACGCCCGGCGAACCCCCGGAATCACGGGGCCAGACACGAGCTGGAGACGATGACCGCCTGAGCCTATCTCCGGTGCTCGGTTGAGATGCTGCACGAGGCCCTGATGGGAGTGCCGGGGAGAACCAGGGGATCTGGGTCGCCCCGTGGGGCCCCCCTTTGGGGGGCTCCGCCGGTGACCTGATTCCTCTCCTCTCTGAGGTTTGACAAATCCGGCCTGACTTCTTGTGAACAATTGTAAGCGATCCAACTAAATGGAGGGGTCCATCACTCCACTCCTATGACAGCCTCATTGGCTGTTTTGTTCAGGTTGGGGACTAGGGCGACAGATGCTTCCGGGGAGGGAGTATGGGGTGGGGGGCGGTTGGGGGGTAAGAAGTTTGAGTTGGGGATAGATAGCTACAGTTTGTTGACTGTTTCTCACAACTTTAGTAGTGCACTGTTACGGTTAGAATGGTCATTCCGGTGTCCGTTGGCATACACCGAACAACGTAAGACTCCCACACAGTCCACGCAGGGTCCTCCTTGACACAAATCATCTCCTGGAATGTGAACGGTCTATTAGATAAGATCAAGAGATCCGCAGTAATCAATACTCTCCGTAGGTACTCCCCCTCAGTGGTCCTACTGCAAGAAACCCACCTTTTGGGAACCAAATGCCCTATGCTCGCACGAGGAGGATTCAATAGAGTTTACCACGCAGGCTTCTCTAGAGGCTCTAGAGGAGTGGCCATCCACCGCTTGCTGCCTATGGTGATCACATATACGTTGTCTGACCCGCAGGGCAGATTTGTAGTTGTCTCGGGGCTGCTTCGCGGCTCACCCCTAAATCTCGTATGCATATATGCCCCCCCAGCAGGACTTGACGCCTTTTTACTGTCACTCTGCCAGGTAATAGCGAGACTCCCCCGGGGAACCACGTTGGTAGGAGGAGACTTTAATGCGGTCCTGGACCCCAGACTAGATGTATCCGGAGATATTACTGCAGGCAGGTCCTCCCGAGCCACGAATCTTATCGACTGGGCTGAAAGCCTTGGCCTGTGTGAAGTGTGGAGAACTTGGCACCCCAGAGAACGTCAATACACACACACATCGGCCGCTCACCGGGCACATTCTAGAATTGATCTAGTATTCATGCCGGCCCTTGATGTCACCGGCGTCACGGGGGCAGAGATACTGCCCCGGGGGTTGTCGGACCACGCACCGGTACGAATCCGGCTGGGCGGAGTGGATCCCACTAGGCGCCCAGTGTGGCGTCTGAACGCATGGTTCCTGCAAGACAATGATTATACCCTTGAAATTAGGGAACACCTCACACAATATTTTGAACTAAATGTAGGAACGGTGCAGTCCCCTGGCACATTATGGGCCGCCTGTAAGGCTACCCTGAGAGGGCAAGCTAAATGCCTCATACGGGCGTGTGAGCGTGCTCGCGATTCGCGAGTGACCGAGTTGGAAACTGAAGCATTAAAGCTGGAGCACCAACAAACAACCTCATCTGAGGCCTCTACAATGAGACAGCTCACCAGAGTCCGGGACGAAATCAAACACTTAGTACTAGAGTCAGCAAAACACATGTGGAGGGCATCATCCGCACGAATATACGGATGGGGAGACAAAAATGGGAAGCTCCTCCATTGGCTGGCCACCCGCACCCTAGTTAACAGAACAATTCCCGAAATCAGAGACGACTCAGGTACCCTCTCTAAGACACCTTTTGAGATTGCCCAGAGCTTCGCTTCCTACTATGCACGCCTCTACACAGAACACCCTCGGCCCACTATGGAAAAAGAATCCCCCCTTCTGAATGACATAACTCTTGCCAGGGTTCAAGGCAAGGATGGATGAGGCAATCAGCATTGCAGAAGTAACCAACGCGATCGCCAGCCTTGCCACAGGCAAGACCCCAGGGCCAGATGGATTCCCAGCGGAAATATACAAGAAATGTAGCGACATTCTTGCTCCATACCTACTTAAGATGTATGAGGAAGCTGATCAGAGGGGTCACTTCCCTCTCGGGATTGACCTAGCTACAATCGCAGTGATCCCTAAAACCCAACCTCCATCACAAAACTGCTCGGCATACCGGCCCATTTCACTCCTTAATATCGAGATCAAAGTACTAGCCTCAATCCTAGCCTCTAGACTAAAAGATACAATGCCCACCTTGATACACCCTGATCAATGCGGCTTCATGCCTGCTCGCAGCACTAGGCACTGCATTAGGCGGTTACATCTGGCTCTGGCACACCGAGGGACCCTGACACACACCCCACTGGCGTTGCTTTTACTTGACTTCGAGAAAGCATTTGACACAGTGGATTGGTCCTACCTTAAACAAGTGTTAATAAAAAACGGATTCGGACCCAAATTCCGGGGCCTGGTGGGACTACTCTACTCTAACCCAACGGCCCAAGTCCAGGTAAACGGAGTAGTCTCAGACACATTCCCTATTAGCCGAGGCACTAGACAGGGCTGTCCGCTATCCCCCTTGCTCTTTGCGCTAACGATAGAACCCTTGGCAAAACTGCTACGAGAAGACCCTCTGATAGAGGGCTGGCCTTGGCCGATGTGCCCAGAGGACAGAGTGGCGCTATACGCGGACGATGTCCTGTTATACATCTCTAACCCGGCCAAGAGTGGCCCACGCATTCTGCAAATTCTGAGGGCCATATTTATACTTTTCGACGGACATCTGCGCCAACGCAGTTGTGCATCAAAAAATCTAACGGCGGCTAACGCCATTCTGAAGCGCCATGCGGGCGCCGTATTTATTCAATGACGTTAGCCGGCGTTAGCCGGCGGAGCTGCCTGGTGTGCGTCAAAAAAAATGACGTACACCAGGCAGGGCCGGCGTAGGGGAATATGGAGCTTGGGCGCCAAAAAATGGGGCAAGTCAGGCTGAGGCAAAATTTTCGCCTCCACCCGATTTGCGCCATTTCTTTTGACTCCCAACCCCCATTGAAATGACTCCTGTCTTAGCAAAGACAGGAGTCATGCCCCCTTGCCCAATGGCCATGCCCAGGGGACTTCTGTCCCCTGGGCATGGTCATTGGGCATAGTGGCATGTAGGGGGACACAAATCAGGCCCCCCATGCCACAAAAAAAAAAAAAAGAAATTACTTACCTGAACTTACCTTATGTTCCCTGGGATGGGTCCCTCCATCCTTAGGCGTCCTCCTGGGGTGGGCAAGGGTGACAGGGGGGGTCCCTGGGGGCATGGGAGGGCACCTCTGGGCTCCTTCCAAGCCCACAGGTCCCTTAACGCCTGCCCTGACCAGGCGCTAAAAAACGACGCAAAAGCGGCTGGCCGTCATTTTTTTTTACCCGCCCACTCCCGGGCGTGTAAATACGGCGCACATGCCTCGGAGTCAATTTTTTAGACGGGAACGCCTACCTTGCATATCATTAACGCAAAGTAGGTGTCCACGCTAAAAAATGACGCAAACTCCATGGACTTTGGCGCTAGACGCGTCTAACGCCAGAGTATAAATATGGAGTTTGTTTTGCGTCGAATTTGCGTACAAAAAAAACGCTGCAAATCCGGCGCAAACGGAGTATAAATATGGCCCTAAATCTCTTCTCGGAGGCTTCAGGACTGACTCTGAACCCCAATATATCCCTGCTGGTTCCCCTCCATCAATCGTGCGACTGTGTGGACTGGCAGCAAAACATACCTGTGCGGAGGAATAGCTTCAAATACCTAGGGGTACATGTTTCAACGCTCCCTGAGTTAACATGGGAGCTCAATATTACTCCACTAACCAAAAAAATCAAAAACGATCTCCAACGTTGGAGGGACCTCCCCCTCAAACTACTTGGTAGAATCGCTCTCTATAAAATGATGGTTCTTCCCAGGCTCCTCTATCTCCTCCAGAACTTCCCACATCCTATCCCCATGAAATGGTTTAAAGATATGGACTCGCTAGCTCGACAGTTCCTGTGGAGCGGTACCCGGCCCCGTCTGGCGCTTAAAACTTGCCAGAGAGATGTCTATGAAGGGGGTCTGGGAATGTCCAATATTCACTACTACCACCTGGCAGCGCAGCTGTTAGTGATTAATGACTGGATCGGGGGAGGATGGACAGATCCGGCATACCGGCTGGAACTCCAGACACTGAGTTATACTAGGATTTTTGATGCCCTGTACGGTGGCCCGATCTCGCGAGGGGTCCCAGAGGTGACCGGGGTGGTACTACAGGGATGGCGGATGGCCCAGAAGGTGTCGGGATGGTGGGGGCGACTTACCCAACAGACTCCACTGTGGCATGGGACATACTTAAGAGAGGTGGCCGGCCTGGAGGGATTCCAGAAATGGGATAACATAGGTATCTCCACGCTGGGAGATGTATGGGAGAGCTCACACATGCGCTCCTTTGAAAGCCTGCAGGAAACCTATTCCCTAAACAAGACGCAATTCCATAAATATCTCCAGGTCCGTCACGCCCTACTGACGCAGATACAGACAGGGGATAGCATTCCCGAGAGTAGACCCTATGGAGAGAAGGGCATTGATGGGGAACCTGGGTAAGGGAGGCGTCTCCCAGATATATCGTACATTGATTACTGCCACCGCCTGTTCCCTGGAGGGGCTGCGTCGGAAATGGGAGGGATGGGTGGGACCTCTGGAGGAGATGGACTGGAATGAAGCACTGGCAGCTCCTCATACCTTAACGATGACGACTCGTCTCCGACTAATTCAGACCTACTATCTCCATGCAGTTTACCTTACACCCGCCAAACTATACAAGGCGGGCCTCCGACCCACAGATGACTGCCCCCGGTGTATGAGCCCAGATGCCGATTTCTTCCATATGGTGTGGGCATGCCCAGTGATTAAAACATATTGGGGGGCTATATCGCGAGAGATCTCAACGGCCTTGCAGGTAGACACGGAGTTGACACCATTGACATTCCTACTAGGTATCATGGAAGACTCTGGGCTGAGAAGGCCAGAACGAACCTTCCTAGGGGTGAAATGCCTAGTAGTCAAAAGAGACATCATGGCAGACTGGAAAGCCAATAAAGCACCAGCTCTGACGAAGTGGAGACGGGGGGTGGACTGGTGTGCTCAATGTGAAAAGCTAGTATACGAGGCTAGAGGTTGCCCCGAAAAATATAACAAGGTATGGGGAAAGTGGGAAGCCACAACAGATTACCCTGCCCCTACAAACTGAATGACATACCAAGAGGGTGAGCCGGAGTACACACCACCTTCCCCCTCTCCTATGTGGGACGAGTTACTCACAAATTACACCATCGTAGAGATGCACAATCTACGCGCACAGGGTGTCGTCTGAGACATTGGGATTGACCACTGTTTAGTGCCCGTTGGCACCTATTCATCAATATGTACAACTGTTTTATTTGTTTTTTCCTTTTGCAAAAATCAATAAAATTTCTTTATAAAAAAAATTAAAAAAAATGTGAAACATTCATGGCTCACCCTCGAACTACAATGCCATTAGTGTACAAAGAGAAACATTAGCAGCCATATAACCCTAAGCATGGACTAGATTCCTATTATACATAGAGGAGCAATACAGTCTACTAAGTCAAATATAAAAGGTGCTTTTATAGCACAAATCTGCAACTCAAGCATTTAAAAGTGGGCTCATAAGTGCTAATAAAGAAAAAGGAGGCTCTGTGAAATAAAATGTGTGTCTAAGATCACACAATTTGGACGAGCAGGGAAGCAACTTTGATGCCAGGATGTCTGGTTTAAAATTTTGAACTTCAGCCACCAGATGGGAATCTCTCTGTGTGTCTCTCTCCCCTGTCTATCTCGGTCTCTCTCTCCTGTTTACATCAAAGGTCATTGTTTTGTGTTTCATTCTTGACTCAGGACATCAGGCCCCTAAGACCCATCTATAAAGCCAAGAACGCTTTTATTTGGGAGTATCACACCCCAAACACCCATCCTAAAGCTACGCCTCTGGGTGGACTAGACATGCTTGATTTCAAATCCTGTCTTTTAGCAGCACAACTCCAATAGGTATGGAAATAGATGTACTCGGATGGGATGTCAGAGACTAGATACATCTGCAACACTTTGTGCACAAACAAAATAAATTATATTGTTTTCGGTGATAACCCTCGTGACTGGTTATCCTGTTCTACTATGTAAGACCAAACAGTGCTGTAGTAGATACTTGAAAACGTGTGCTTCGAAAACAATGTAAATGCCTGAAATGCCTTTCTGGTGCCTTCCCAGAATGTTAGTGATGTATCGGAATTGGAGCAGGTGGTGTATTAGTCAAGTAGCTCTTAGACACTAGTCCATGTTTCTCCAGTACTCCTTTGATTCAGTTGCAAGATGTAGCAAAGAAGATGAATTTTCAGTGACACTCCTTTGTGTTCAGAGGAACACTTTGGCTCTCAATGGTTTGATCCTACTTTTGTCATGTTTGATAACCACCTTATGTTTTTTGGTGATGTGCACTTTCCTTGTTTTTTAGATGGCCTTACTCTGTTCACTGCCAGAACTCAGGCCTGATTTATACAATGGTGGAGAGGGTGTGGCGAGGGTTCTCCGTTGAGACAGAGTTCCCTTCCTGCCAATATAGTGGCTCACCCGCCACATTTACATGCAGGCAGACTTTGGGGTTAACTTCTCTGTCTCTGCTATGATTAATCCCCTTGCTATGGGAGAAGTGGCTACATGTCCACCCCGCCAATTTAGATGGGCGGTCATGTAGTCATCTTTTACTGTTCCTTACCACCAGGTAAAAACTAGTGGTACTGTTTGCTATAGGGTTGCTTCCTTCTGATGCAACCCCGAAGCAAACAGTAAATGCATTAACAGGAACTGCTCTGATGGCAGTCTGCCAGTGCCATTATAAATGGCCACCAGGTAGGCCACCATTCGTAAATCTGGTGGGTAAAGTAGTCCCAGCCTGGTGGATGTAGAGTCTTGCCAGGCCAAGGGAGAATACTCCATAAATAAATCGGGCCCTTAGTGTTGTCTGGTGTCTCATGCAAGAAGCAGGGATGAATTTTGTATCCTGTACTAGTTGCTGTGCTGTGCTGTGTGCGTGTCTGTGGTTAGCGTTAGCCCGTATGAGTTTGTGGTGTTCAATGCATAATCTCGTTTTTATTGATAAGAAGTCAGGGACTGAGCAGGAAAGACAATTTTCAGTTAAGCCATGTTGCTACGTGTAACATATAAATAGAGATATATGTATATTTTTTACAAGAGCGTAATTAAACCGAAATCCCAATAATCGTGCTGCGTGAATCACGTGTCATTACTGTTTCACTTAACCTTACATTGACAGGAAACTTGGGGCCAGATGTAGCAAGCCGTTTGCATGTCGCAAACTGCGAAAATCGCACTTTGCGCAATGCAAACGGCCTCACGCAATGCTCATTCCCAAATTGCGAGTCGGTACCGACTCGCAGTTTGGGAATGCGACTCGCAAATAGGAAGGGGCGTTCCCTTCCTATTTGCGACTCGCATCGCAATTCAGAGTTGCTTTGTGACCGCGAATGCGGTCGCAAACCAACTCGCAGTTACCACCAGTGTCACACTGGTGGTAACTCATTCGCAAAAGGAAAGGGGTCCCCAGGGGACCCCTTCCCCTTTGTGAATGTCGATAAAAATATTTTTTCAGAGCAAGAGACCACTGCCTACTCTGTAAAAAACGAAACCAAATGGTTTCGGTATTTTTTTCATTTTGCAACTCGTTTTCCTTAAAGGAAAACGGAATGCAAAATGAAAAAAAAAACTGCTTTATTTAAAAAGCAGTCACAGACATGGAGGTCTGCTGACTACAGCAGGCCACCATCCATGTGAGTGCAGGGACTCGCTATGGGGTCGCAAAATGCGACCCACCTCATGAATATTGAACAGCGAGTCGCAGAAGGTGTCTGAGACACCATTCTGCATCCGATTTTGCAACTTGCAAATTGCGAGTCGCTCAGACTCGCAATTTGCAAGTCGCAAAATCGGATTTTGCTACATCTGGCCCTTGGCTCGACCAGAAAGGTTTTGCTGTAAATGGCAAACGTTGTTGGTGCGTGGCCTCGTGTACTACGTAAGCAACATTCACATCTTTAGAGACCGTACGGACAAGCAACTGAGACAATTTTCATCTAGGAGACATCGAATAGTGAATACGTTTCATTTCATTTTACCCACTCGTAATTAAATCTGCATGAGAGACTGAAACATTCCCTACACTTTGTGCCATTGTAACTACAGAGCTGTATGACACAGCCTTTTAAGGCATCGGTGCATTCATTTAATTTTTCCTGTTCACTGTCACAGACGTGTCAGAGGAAGACAAGCTAATTGCGCCCATCTTGGAAAAAGGTGAAGGAGCAAGTACTGAACAATCTCGATGCTGATCTAATACAGGCAACCACGTATTTTAGAAAATACAGACAGGGGTTGACTGGAGCCAATCAGAGACTGTGGAACTGTACGAAAACTCACGGTGCGATTGGTGCTTGTAAACACGCTGATGAGCTGCTACAGGAAGGGTATGTGACTCTCTATAACAGCACTATCAAGGAAAGTGTCTTTTTTATAATTTTATTTAATTGTAAGCATTTTAGTTCAGGCTTGTTGGCTCTCTATTGATAGTGTAGAATTGGGTTTGGTATTGCTCGCTTGCTTAAAGCATCAAAAACGTGGATGATTTCACTGAGCACAAGAGAGAAAGAGTATGGCTCAAAGAAATAATATCTTTTTCGAATTATAGCACTGGCAATTTAATTTTGTAAAAGGCCATCCTGCTTCCCTGCCTCAATCAGCTTTCTGATTCCGTCTTCAGAAGCAACCGATACAAGTGGTGAGGGAAGCTATTGTAGGGCAGACATACAAGTCAAACAAAATTAAGCTAACGCTCCACTAACCCAGAAAATATGAATTTAAACTCGGAGATCCCATTTTCCTCCAATTCTGAGCGTGAATCTCAGAGACCAGTAGCTGCAGCGGTAACGAGGAGAAAATCAGCATAATACTGCGTTGCAACTTCTATGTCAACCTCAGTCCCCCAGGTTGTTTTGAAATTCTGGGGAGGAATAGAAACCTGTTTCCTTCGTTCTCCCCTTGTGTGTTCCGGAGGAAAAAGACCGCTCTCCAAGGTAGCTGCAATTTCTTTTCTTTATTCAAAATCACAGTCTTCTGGCAAAGAAGCGCCCGACGCGTTTCGGTCACCTGGACCTTGTTTACGGACATAAACATCACAGTCTCTCCTTAGTGTTTATATAAATGTTAACCCCTTCGCTGCCAGGCCTTTTCCCCCTCCTGTGCCAGGCCTTTTTTTGCCTATTTGGGGGAGTTCGCGCTTAGGCCCTCATAACTTTTTGTCCACATAAGCTAACCAAGCCAAATTTGCGTCCTTTTTTTCCAACATCCTAGGGATTCTAGAGGTACCCAGACTTTGTGGGTTCCCTTGAAGGAGGCCAAGAAATTGGCCAAAATACAGTGAAAATTTCGTTTTTTTTTTAAAAAATGGAAAAAGTGGCTGCAGAAGAAGGCTTGTGGATTTCCCCCTGAAAATGGCATCAGCCCCTGCGCGAGACGGGGGGGGGATTCGGGCTACGTTTGATCCACTCAGGCGACCCCTGGCGAGACTAACATTGATAGCACCGAAGACTTCCTAGAGTATGGTGTTGAACGCTTGATTTGTGACTGCTAATTGCAATTGATCCGAAGGAAAGGAGGGGTCCATCACTCCACTCCAACGACAGCTCCACTGGCTGTCTGGTTTTGGTTGGGTACATGGGCGACAGATGCTTCCGGGGGGGGAGTATGGGGAGGGGGGGAGTTCAGGGGGGGAGAGGAAGTTTAAGTTAGGTTTAAGAGGCGACAAGTTAGTTAGCCTGGTTTGTAAATTTAGAATTTCGCTGTCACGTTCGAAATGGTCATCCCAGGGCCTGCACCCACACATCCAAACATGCCCAACATCGGCACACCTCACGCTTGGTCCTCAGTAACCCAGGTCCTCTCCTGGAATGTAAATGGCCTATTAGACAAGATCAAAAGATCGGCAGTATTTAATACCCTCCGCAGGTATTCCCTCTCAGTGGTTCTCCTGCAGGAGACCCATCTTCTTGGGTCCAGATGCCCTATGCTTGCGAGGGGAGGATACGATAGGGTATACCATGCAGGATTTTCCAGAGGCTCTAGAGGAGTGGCTATTCTGCTCCATCGATCTCTGCCCATGGTGATCACTTCCACGCAATCTGACTCACAAGGTAGATTCATGGTAGTCACAGGGACTCTTCACGGACAACCGCTAAACTTGGTATGCGTATATGCACCCCCGGCAAATCTTGACTCCTTCCTACTTTCGCTCCACCGAGTAACCTTAGGATTACCCCAAGGAACCACCCTACTGGGCGGCGACTTCAACGCGGTCCTTGACCCAAAGCTGGACATCTCTGGGGAAACTACCATAAATAGATCCAAGCGGGCCTCAGCCCTAAGTAATTGGGCGGAGAGCCTCGGCCTGTGTGAAGTGTGGCGCACCTGGCATCCCAGAGAACGCCACTACACACATACTTCGGCAGCCCACCAGACGCAGTCCAGAATAGACCTGGTGTTCATGCCCGCCCTAGATTTCTTAAAAGTCGCAGGGGCAGAGATTCTTCCACGGGGGGTCTCCGACCATGCACCAATACGAATCCGACTGGGCAGAGCAAACCTTACCAGACGGCCTATGTGGCGCTTAAATGCGTGGCACTTACAAGATAAAGAGTATACCCAAGATATCAGGTCGCACCTCGGCCAGTATTTCGAATTAAATGAGGGCTCGGTTCGGTCCCCGGGAATGCTATGGGCTGCCTGCAAGGCCACTATTAGAGGTCACGCCAGAAGCATTCTTCGGTCCCGTGAACGGGATCAAAACTCACAGATCACCGAGCTAGAGAACAAGGCCCGGAGACTCGAATGCCAACATGTAAACTTGGCATCTGCCTCGACTATGAGGAAACTGACCAGGGTAAGAGAGGATATCAAACATATAATGCTAGAATCGGCCAAGCACATGTGGAGAGCCTCAGCAGCTCGAATCTATGGATGGGGGGATAAGAACGGGAAGCTACTGCATTGGCTGGCCACCCGCCCCATGGCTAACAGAATTATACCGGAGATCTTAGATGACTCGGGCACCCTTGTCAAAACAGCAGTGGAAATCGCACATAGCTTCGCCTCCTACTACGCCCGTCTATACGCCGGACACCCACGCCCTGCTGTTGAGAGAGAGTCCCCCCTACTAAATGAGATTACCCTTCCCGGGGTATCCCCAGAGGCGAGAGACAAACTGGACGAGGCCATTGGTCTTGTAGAGATCTGCAGCGCAATATCGGGCCTGGCATCAGGCAAAACACCAGGCCCCGACGGCTTTCCAGCGGAATTTTACAGTAAATGTAGTGATATTCTGGGCCCCCACCTGCTCAACATGTACGAAGAAGCGGAGAATCAAGGCCGCTTCCCAACAGAGATTGATCAAGCCACTATTGTGGTGATCCCCAAAACCCAACCCCATCACGACACTGTTCGGCGTACCGGCCTATCTCGCTCCTAAATGTGGAAGTCAAGGTGCTTTCTTCGATCCTTGCTTCCAGACTGAAGGAGGTAATGCCCACGCTGGTGCATCCTGATCAGTGTGGTTTTATGCCCACTCGTAGCACAAGGCACTGCATCAGACGACTACACCTTGCTTTGGCACACCGCGAGGCGCTATCGCATACACAATTGGCACTGCTTTTACTCGACTTTGAAAAGGCATTTGATACGGTAGATTGGTCCTACCTCGAACAGGTCCTATATAAAAATGGGCTTGGACCTAAATTCCGGGGATTGGTGAAACTCCTATACTCTAACCCGACTGCCCGTATCAGGGTGAATGGAGTGGTCTCCGATCCAATCCCTATTGGCCGTGGGACTCGGCAGGGATGCCCGTTATCTCCCCTGCTCTTCGCACTAGTAGTAGAGCCACTGGCGATATTACTGAGAAGCGATCCACTGATCGAGGGCTGGCGCTGGCCCTCTGGTTCGGAGGACAGAGTGGCCTTGTTCGCGGACGATGTGCTCCTGTACATCTCCAACCCATCCAAAAGTGGCCCACGCGTTCTAGAGATCCTTAGACTTTTCGCGGAAGCTTCAGGACTGACCCTGAACCCAGCCAAATCTTTGCTGATTCCCCTTCATCGCGCGCGCGACTGTATAGATTGGCAACGAAATATCCCTGTACGGAAAAACAGCTTCAAATACCTCGGGATACACATCTCACTTCTCCCTGAGCTAGCGTGGGAACTCAATGTCACGCCGCTTACAAAGAAAATCAAAACCGACCTTCTGCGCTGGAAGGCCCTCCCCCTGAATCTACTTGGTAGAATAGCGCTGTACAAGATGATGATCCTCCCCAGGCTCTTATACCTCCTACAAAATTTCCCACTCCCCATCCCCGTGAGATGGTTCAAGGAGATGGACTCTTTAGCACGCCAATTCATATGGAGTAGCTCACGTACAAGATTGTCGCTAAGAACCTGTCAGAGGGATGTATATGAGGGTGGACTGGGCATGTCGAAATTTCAATACTATTATCTAGCGATGCACACACTTGTAATCAATGACTGGATGGGAGGTGGATGGACAGACCCCGCATACCAACTAAAATTACAGACAATGGGCTACCCACGGATCCTTGACACACTCTACGGGAGCCCGATACCCCGAGGGACCCCAGATGTGACCAAAGTGGTACTTCTGGGATGGCGTACTGCCCAGAAAGTGACGGGGTGGTGGGGACGTCTAACCCAACAAACCCCGCTTTGGCATGGAAAGCAGCTGATACATGTGGCAGGTCTGGAGGGCTTTAAAAAATGGGACACCATAGGGATCTCCACACTGGGAGATATTTGGAGAGGGTCACACATACGATCTTTTCAAGACCTCCAGAAACAATATTCCTTAAACAAGACACAATTCCATTGATGTCTCCAGTTACGCCACGCTCTACTAGTTCACCTACAGACAGGAGACACCATACCTGAACATAGCCCCATGGAAGCCAAGGCACTGATGGGAGACCTGGGAAGGGGAGGGGTTTCTCAGATTTATCGCACCTTAATCACCGACGCTGGGGGACCCCTGAGAGAGCTTCGCCAGAGGTGGGAGAGTTGGGTGGGACCCAAGGAGGAAGCGGACTGGACAGAAGCACTAATGGCCCCACGCTCCCTAACAATGGCTACACGCTTCCGGTTAATACAATCCTATTTCCTACATGCTGCATACCTCACACCCGCCATGTTACATAAAGCAGGCCTCCGCCCCACAGCGGAATGCCCCCACTGCAGGTATCATACAGCCGATTTCTACCACATGGTATGGGCATGTCCGACTATAACGGCCTATTGGGAAAAGGTGGTGCAGGAGACATCCCGGGTCCTACAGGAGGAGGTAAAGAGGTCACCACTGCCCCTCCTTCTGGGGGTCATGGGAGATACAGAGCTACGAAGAGCATGTCGGTCCTTCTTAGGGGTGGCATGTCTAGTGGCCAAAAGGGATATAATGGCAGATTGGAAGGCCAGGGTGGCTCCGACATTGGCTAAGTGGAGACGGGGTGTGGATTGGTGTGCGCAGCGAGAGAAACTAGTGTACGAGGCCAGAGGCTGTTTACACAAACACAAGAAGATATGGGGGAAGTGGGAGGACGTAGCAGGCCTTTAAGCGTTGATGGTGAGCAATATTTAGTAATAAAATGTGGCAGGGACTGAGGATTTGGCCATTATTGTTTGATGCCCGTTGGCATCATGTTGTACTGTAAGCACAATTGTTTTATGGAAAATTAATAAATTCTCTTTATCAAAAAAAAAAGAAAATGGCATCAACAAAGGGTTTGTAGTGCTAAACTCAGCAGCTTCCTAGCTTTCAGGAACAGGCAGACTTGAATCAGAAAACCCAATTTTTCAACACAATTTTGGCATTTTACTGGGGCATACCCCATTTTTGCAATTTTTTGTGCTTTCAGCCTCCTTCCAGTCAGTGACAGGAATGGGCATGAAACCAATGCTGGATCCCAGAAACCTAACCATTTCTAAAAAGTAGACAAAATTCTGAATTCAGCAAGGGGTCATTTGTGTAGATCCTACAAGGGTTTCCTACAGAAAATAACAGCTGAAAAAGAAAAATATTGAAATTGAGGTGAAAAAAACATAAATTTTTCTCTACATTTTACTCTGTAACTTTTCCCTGCAATGTCAGATTATGGAAAGCAATATACCGTTACGTCTGGTGGACTCCTCTGGTTGCGGGGATATATAGGGCTTGTAGGTTCATCAAGAACCCGAGGAACCCAGAGCCAATAAATGAGCTGCACCCTGCAGTGCGTTTTCATTCTATAACGGGTATACAGCAATTCATTTGCTGAAATATAAAGAGTAAAAAATTGCTATCAAGAAAACCTTTGCATTTCCAAAAAGGGCACAAGATAAGGTGCTGAGGAGCAGTGGTTATTTGCACATCTCTGAATTCCGGGGTGACCATACAAGCATGTGAATTATAGGGAATTTCTCAAATAGATGTCTTTTTTACACACTCTCCTATATTTGGAAGGAAAAAATGTAGAGAAAGACAAGGGGCAATAGCACTTGTTTTGATAATCTATGTTCCCCCAAGTCTCCCGATAAAAATGATACCTCACTTGTGTGGGTAGGCCTAGCGCCGGCGACAGGAAACACCCCAAAGCGCAACGTGGACACATCCTAAATTTTGGAAAAAAACGGAGGTGTTTTTTGCGAAGTGCCTACCTGTAGATTTTGGCCTCTAGCTCAGCCGGCACCTAGGGAAACCTACCAAACCTGTGCATTTCTGAAAACTAGAGACCTAGGGGAATCCAAGGAGGGGTGACTTGCGGGGCTCGGACTAGGTTCTGTTACCCAGAATCCTTTGCAAACCTCAAAATTTGGCTAAAAAAACACGTCCCTCACATTTTTGTGGCAGAAAGTTCTGGAATCTGAGAGGAGCTACAAATTTCCTTCCACCCAGCGTTCCCCCAAGTCTCCCGATAAAAATTATACCTCACTTGCATGGGTAGGCCTAGCGCCGGCGACAGGAAACACCCCAAAGCGCAACGTGGACACATCCTAAATTTTGGAAAAAAACAGAGGTGTTTTTTGCGAAGTGCCTACCTGTAGATTTTGGCCTCTAGCTCAGCCGGCACCTAGGGAAACCTACGGAACCTGTGCATTTCTGAAAACTAGAGACCTAGGGGAATCCAAGGAGGGGTGACTTGCGGGGCTCGGACCAGGTTCTGTTACCCAGAATCCTTTGCAAACCTCAAAATATGGCTAAAAAAACACATGTTCCTCACATTTCTGTGGCAGAAAGTTCTGGAATCTGAGAGGAGCTACAAATTTCCTTCCACCCAGCGTTCACCCAAGTCTCCCGATAAAAATGATACCTCACTTGCGTGGGTAGGCCATGCGCCGGCGACAGGAAACACCCCAAAGCGCAACGTGGACACATCCTAAATTTTGGAAAAAAACAGAGGTGTTTTTTGCGAAGTGCCTACCTGTAGATTTTGGCCTGTAGCTCAGCCGGCACCTAGGGAAACCTACCAAACCTGTGCATTTCTGAAAACTAGGGACCTAGGGGAATCCAAGGAGGGGTGACTTGCGGGGCTCGGACCAGGTTCTGTTACCCAGAATCATTTGCAAACCTGAAAATTTGGCTAAAAAAACACATGTTCCTCACATTTCTGTGGCAGAAAGTTCTGGAATCTGAGAGGAGCTACAAATTTCCTTCCACCCAGCGTTCCCCCAAGTCTCCCGATAAAAATGATACCTCACTTGCGTGGGTAGGCCTAGCGCCGGCGACAGGAAACACCCCAAAGCGCAACGTGGACACATCCTAAATTTTGGAAAAAAATAGAGGTGTTTTTTGCGAAGTGCCTACCTGTAGATTTTGGCCTCTAGCTCAGCCGGCACCTAGGGAAACCTACCAAACCTGTGCATTTCCGAAAACTAGAGACCTAGGGGAATCCAAGGAGGGGTGACTTGCGGGGCTCGGACCAGGTTCTGTTACCCAGAATCCTTTGCAAACCTCAAAATTTGGCTAAAAAAACACATGTTCCTCACATTTCTGTGGCAGAAAGTTCTGGAATCTGAGAGGAGCTACAAATTTCCTTCCACCCAGCGTTCCCCCAAGTCTCCCGATAAAAATGATACCTCACTTGCGTGGGTAGGCCTAGCGTCGGCGACAGGAAACACCCCAAAGCGCAACGTGGACACATCCTAAATTTTGGAAAAAAACAGAGGTGTTTTTTGCGAAGTGCCTACCTGTAGATTTTGGCCTCTAGCTCAGCCGGCACCTAGGGAAACCTACCAAACCTGTGCATTTCTGAAAACTAGAGACCTAGGGGAATCCAAGGAGGGGTGACTTGCGGGGCTCGGACCAGGTTCTGTTACCCAGAATCCTTTGCAAACCTCAATATTTGGCTAAAATAACACATGTTCCTCACATTTCTGTGGCAGAAAGTTCTGGAATCTGATAGGAGCCACAAATTTCCTTCCACCCAGCGTTCCCCCAAGTCTCCCGATAAAAATGATACCTCACTTGTGTGAGTGGGCCAGGTGCCTGCAACAGAATAAGGCCCAAAACCTGAAGGGATAGAAGGGATAGCACAGCAAGTTTATAAGGGCATATTCTTTTATACATCTTTAGACGGACTCTGCTTTGGGGACCCACATAAGTGAGGTGTCATTTTACTTGGGAGACTGAGGGGAAAACTGGGGAGTAGGAATTTTGTGCTGGAACGGTGATCCTACTAAGAAAAATCAGGAAAATATGCTTTTTTATGCAAATTTTGAGGTTTACAGAGGAGTCTGGGTAAGAAAATGTTGGGGGAACCACACAAGCCACACCTCCCTAGACTCCTTGGGGTGCTAGTTTTAAAAAGTTTCTGGGTTTTGTAGGTTTCCCTACATGACGGCCGCACCCAGGACCAAAAACATAAGTGGGCCCTCCCCCCCAAACACAGGTATTTTTGGAATATATCACTTTGATGTGTGCACATACGTCCGTGATGTGCCAAACACTAAAATTGTGAAAAGAAACACACTTAGGTTATGTGAAGAAGACCCCTCACCCACCAACCAAGTTGGTGGCATGCTTCATCATCGGGGTCCCACCCGAGGCACCTAGCGTGTCTCAAGTGTGCTGCGACGCCTGATTACAGCGGAGCAGGTTTTGTCATTTGTACCACACATACTGGTTGGATTTGGCACGAGGGTGAGTGATGGTTCAGTAGATCAAATTTTATTAACAAGAGATTTCACAAAAGTGAAATGCACTGGTAATAACTGAAAGACCAAAAAACTTAACCAATGACTCACAGCTCGTGAGCTGTAAAGCCACGACAAGGCACCAACCGCTTTACAGTCCATTCACACACCTTTCATACATGACATGCACTAGACCATTCACGCCGCCAGCCACGGGCCCAGCACATTACAAGACTCGCATCCACAGACAGCGCCAGTCAAGAGCCCATCACTTTCATACGCCCACATGCCTGATACAGCAATCACACCAGCTGATGAGTGTGTGGACTGGCGTTTGGCCGGCACTGCCAGCCAAGCGCCACCCCACCCACACCACCAGCCAAGCGCCACCCCACACACACCGCCAGCCCAGCACCAACCCACACACACCGCCAGCCAAGCGCCACCCCACACACACCGCCAGCCAAGCGCCACCCCACACACACCGCCAGCCAAGCGCCACCCCACCCACGCCGCCAGCCAAGCGCCACTCTACACATGCCATCCCCTTTTTTTTGTTTTTAAACAACAAAGAAACCACTAATCATAAATTAGTACAAAACTACAAACAAAAAAGCTCTAACTGAATACATGACTAATGCCAACCGTGAAACCGAACATATAAAAATATAAAACACCAGTTTACGCTCACGGAATTTCCCAATAATTCTTCTGTGTGTGGTAGCTCCTGAAACAGCCACCCACACACAGTCCAGGCTTTGAAGGACAATCAGGGCAGTACATCCTAGTCTCCTTCCTGATACCTCTTCGAGCACAGACTCTACATCTCTTAGCAGGAAAAAAACTTTTGGCCGTGGGAGGAATGTGCTCAGCAAAGTGACGATCTTTCAATCTAGCCACATCCTCCACCACTGCTTCTCTAGGAACTCTTGCCTGTTCCAGCACAACAAGGCTAGCTATGATAGACTCCTGAAATTTCACAAATGTCATCCTTGACTCTGGAGAACTATCCTTAAACACAACAAAAGCATTAAAAGTTGCCAAGTGGAACAAGTGAAGCGCTAATTTCTTATACCACACATAAGACTTACGAGCAGCAGTGTAAGGTTCTAACCTCTGATCTACTCTATCAACACCACCCATGTGCTTATTATAGTCTAAGATGCACACAGGTTTGCGCACTTCGGCAACCTGACCCCAAACAGCCACAGGTGAAGTACTCTCATCATGGATGGTGCTTAGCATGTATACATCCCTCTTGTCTACAAATTTCAGAGCTAGCAGCTCATCATTCCGCAAGGCACTGCACTGTCCCTTCTCAAGTTTTTTACAGACAAGCTCTTTTGGATAGCCTTTCCGATTAGAGCGGATTGTGCCACAAGCAACAGTGTCCACTCTGAACAACTCTTTGAACAACCGAACTCCAGTGTAGAAGTTATCTACATATAAATGGTGACCTTTGTTAAACAGTCGTCTACCAAGTTCCCACACAATTTTCTCACTAACTCCAAAAGTGGGAGGACAACCAGGGGGGTCAATATTGGAATCCCTACCAGTGTAGACCCGGAAATTATAAACATATCCTGTACTACTTTCTGACAGCATATACAATTTAATTCCATACCGTGCCCTCTTGCTAGGAATGTACTGCCTAAAAACCAAACGACCCTTGAACAGGACCAAAGACTCATCTACAGATATTTCTTTCCCTGGAACATAGATCTCTGAAAACCGATCTACCAAATGATCAAGGACAGGTCTAATCTTAAAAAGACGGTCAGAATCAGGATGATCTCGTGGCAAGGCTAAAGCATTATCTACAAAATGCAACATCCGAAGAAGAAGCTCATACCGGTTACGACGCATGATGGCAGGAAATATAGCAGTTGCCATCAAGGGACTAGTAGACCAATATGAAGACAGCGACGACTTCCTTATCAGCCCCATCAAAAAAGTTAAACCCAAGAACTTTTTCAACTCTTCCAGATTTGTGGGAATCCACCGGCTAGCTCTAGAGTGTGGCCTAAGTCTGGCAGCGTTGTCCCTCAAAAACTGCTCTGCATACAAATTAGTCTGCTCAACAATCTCTTCCAAAAATATATCGTCCATAAACAACTCAAAAAAGTTGACGGGCAAAAAGTTTTCCGTATTAACTCGACACCCTGGAAAACCAGTAAACGCAGGCAACTGTGGCTGCTCCATGTTTGGTGCAACCCATGCGTCAGGTCTTCCAATGGGAAGCCTTTCAGCCGCTGGCTCCTGCACCATTGGCACATCACTGTCCTCCTCTAAAACAGGCCCTTCATCAGCACTGAGAGTGGCTTCATCATCAGATGATTCATCTCTGACAGAAAATTCACTTCCAGAATCCTGCACTTCCTCCTCTGCCTCAGATGCAGAGTTAGTCTCATATTCATGGTCAGAAGATGACTCAAAAAGCACACTAACAACCTGCTGAGCGGTCATCCTACGGCTGGCTATGATCCTTCCTACAAAAATTAACTGGACAAATACACCACCAACAACCAGCACTGTGTAAGATAAGTAACAAAGTATAGGTTTATCACTAAGAATTATAAACTCAAAAACTATACTGCTCACTTGCCTGAAAAAGCTTGACTCACCAGCAACTACTCTGCACAGCCACAGCAATCACCAACGATATCCCACTAAAAAGAGAAAAAAAAAAGCAAATTAGACATAAGACAACACAATAATCATTGTGCATAACTCTAAGGACAATTTCACACACAATCCTGCATAAAGTACACCACCTACAAACATGTCATTCATGCATTGCAACAATACTCACTTGGAGTAAATTTATTTACTTACCTAAAACATGCAACTACGCAAACCGCAGGACAACTACTGCCAAAACTGCAACAAGCCACAGCAAAGTCAGCAAAAGCTTTGAACTAGAACAAAAATGAGAAAAACTGTTATTATCATAAAAGCAAATACTTTGCCAGTTGACAAACACTCCGCCACTAACCATTTTTTCATTTTCCCTTGTGTCTAGTCTTCTCTGCTTGGGGGAAGATGGGCCTAAAAATAAATAGGCCAATCTACCCCCAAGGGGAGGGGGCAGAAATCGCCCAGATTACATTGCACCCTTTGGGGGGGGCGACCCTTGCCCAAGGGGCCACACCCCCACACAAAGCACACACACACACACACACACATATAGTATCCCTGGCGCTATGGGGATTCTGCCCCCCTTGGAGACAGAAAGGCCTAAAAAATAGGCATATCTGCCCCCAAGAGGGGCAGAACTGCCCAAAAATACATGTGGGCCCCTGGGGGCGACCCTTGCCCAAGGGGCCACCCCCCAAAACAAAAAATAAAAACCAACAATAAAATCCCTGGTGTCTAGTGGCTTTCTGCCCCCCTTGGGGGCAAATCGGCCTAAAAATAGGGCCAATCTGCCCCCAGTGGGGGCAGAAACGACGTAAAATACATTTGCCCCCAAAGGGGAGCGACCCTTGCCCAAGGGGCCGCCCCCCAACACAAAAAATACAAATCAACAATAAAATCCCTGGTCTCTAGTGGCTTTCTGCCCCCCAACACAAAGCACACATACATACATACTATTTCTGGCGCTATTGGGATTCTGCCCCCCTTGGGGGCAGAAAGGCCTAAAAAAAATAGGCCTCTCTGCCCCCAAGGGGGGCAGAACTGCCCAAAAATACATGAGGGCCCCTGGGGGCGACCCTTGCCCAAGGGGCCGCCCCCAACACAAAAAATAAAAATCAACAATAAAATCCCTGGTGTCTAGTGGCTTTCTGCCCCCCTTGGGGGCAGATCGGCCTAAAAATAGGGCCAATCTGCCCCCAGTGGGGGCAGAAATGACGTAAAATACATTTGCCCCCAAAGGGGAGCGACCCTTGCCCAAGGGGCCGCCCCCCAACACAAAAAATACAAATCAACAATAAAATCCCTGGTCTCTAGTGGCTTTCTGCCCCCCTTGGGGGCAGATCGGCCTAAAAATAGGGCCAATCTGCCCCCAGGGGGGGCAGAAACGACGTAAAATACATTTGCCCCCAAAGGGGAGCGACCCTTGCCCAAGGGGTCGCTCCCCTACACTAGTAAGCACTCAAAAGAGAAATCCCTGGTGTCTAGTGGGCATTCCTGCTGCCCGATCGCATCGCGATCGGGCAGCAGGAATGCTCAAAGAGACATCGAGGGAAAGGAAAACCCTTTCCTTTCCCTCGATGCCTCTCTCAGAGCACCCCCACCCCGCACGAAGGTGAAATACTCACCTTCTCCCTTGACGCGCTGGAAGCAAATGGCTTCCAGCGCGTCTTTCCCCCTTTCCATGAAATCAGCACGCGATCGCGCGCTGACGTCATGGGGGGGTGGGGGGGGGTGGGCGTGAAAGGGGAAGGGATTCCCCTTTCAGCCCTGGCCTGGGGGTGTTGGGGGGCGGCCCTCGGGGGAAGTGCTAGCGCTTCCCCCGACTGCCAGTCCCAGGACGCAATGGGTTACGTCCATGGCGCCACACGGGCGCTGCCATGGACGTAACCATTATGTCCCTGGCGGGGAAGGGGTTAAAGGGCGCAAATCACAACTAACCACGAACCACGGGAAACAAACTTTTTTTGCCTTTTTCTTTTAAAAAAAACAGTCGATTTTAACACACACAATTATATTCATTACACCTTGACCCAATTTTTATGCAAGTTACTAGTTTGGTGATTACAACTGCTGATTTACCAACATAATGCTGCCACAGTGCATTCCATTCTCACAAATGCATTGTGGTCCCTGTAATTGCAACATTCTACTGCTATGTGTGATAAAGAACACACTTTGGGAACCTTGGGCCAGATGTAGCAAGGGTTTAGCGAGTCGCAAAAGGCGAAAATCGCCGTTTGCGAGTCGCTAAAGCCACTTTGCTATGTAGAAATGCATTTTGCGAGTCGGAACCGACTCGCAAAATGCATTTCCGACTCGCAAATAGGAAGGGGTGTTCCCTTCCTATTTGCGACTCGCAATGCTATGCATTTTCATTTGCGACCGCGATTGCGGTCGCAAATGAAAGCGCAGTTACCATCCACTTGAAGTGGATGGTAACCCAGGCGCAAACGGGAAGGGGTCCCCATGGGACCCCTTCCCCTTTGTGTCTGGAAAAAAAAAAAAAAATTCAGAGCAGGCAGTGGTCCAAGGGACCACTACCTGCCCTGAAAAATACCGAAACTAAAGGTTTCGTTTTTTTTTTTCAAAGTGCAGCTCGTTTTCCTTTAAGGAAAACGGGCTACACTTTGAGAAAAAAAGACTGCTTTATTTAAAAGCAGTCACGGACATGGTGGTCTGCTGTCTCCAGCAGGCCACCATCCCCGTGAGTGCCCTGAATTGCTATGCGGTCGCAAATTGCGACCCACCTCATTAATATTAATGAGGTGGGTCTTTGCGACCCCATAGCGACTCGCAGAAGGTGTCTGAGACACCCTTCTGCATTCCAAATTGCGAGTTGCAATTTGCGAGTCGCTGGGACTCACAAATTGCAACTCGCAATTTGGAATCTTCCTACATCTGGCCCCTAATGATTACCAACAATATGGCATCCGATGCGACCCAGTGTTGGGGATGGGTGTTCTTCACACAAATAAGCGATTTGTGTGCCACCACAAGTATAAAAATTGTAGCTCACAGGATCAAGTAAACCCAATGTGCCATAGTCACAACAATAGTTAAATCTACCCCAGTCACAGGCACCGGTGCCCCAGTCACTGTGGCTAATAAATGTGTCCTTATCTGCAAAAAAGGAGTTTATTTTTACATCCTACCTTGTGATGGTCTCTCGTGCCGCCAATGATTCAATTATTGATTTGAGCCATCAATGTATTTAATAGTCACCATTATACTGAAATTTGTACAAAAATCATGGGCTCCAGTGCCCATTTTTGCAGTCTGATGGACCTTCATCTCTCCATTAATGCTTTTGTTGTCATAGTATAAAGCCACCCATCTATATGATAAACAACTCCCACATCCTGGTACAGGTTCAAGGCCTTATACGAACAGGGTCTCAGTCAGGGGGCGCGAGTTCTAGTTACCTTAGGCTGAGAGTTATAGTTACTTGAAATAACTCTAACCATACCTGTTGAATTTCTCCCATTTTGTGCAAGTAAATTCAGAACCTAACTATAACGTCCCTGTAACCTTTGTTTTTTCAAGTGAATTTTATATATATATATATATATATATATATATATATATATATATATATATATATATATATATATATTTTACACAAGAAAGATGTATTATATATATATATAATATATATATATATATATATATGTATGTACATACATATGTATATATATATATATATATATATATATATATATATATATATATATACACATATATATATATATATACACACACACACACACTGAAAAACCAAAGGTTACAGGGACCTAACTGGTTAACATTTGAAACGTACAAAACCATAGAAACTCAGCCCTTATTGTTACCTCATCTAACTATCACTTACGCCCACGCAAGGCACTGCTTATGACATCACATATTATATCACTTATGACATGGTCAGTGACATTACTAATGATGTCACTGATGGCATTTCAAATGACATCACTCATGACAACACTGATGAAATGATTTGCAGTACGACTACAACAAACACTCAAAAAAGCACACAGCCACTAAACTACCCACCCACACTTCTATACAGTTACTCACACAAAAACACAAACTGTCATAATCTCACTGACATACTAACACAAATACTGACACAGGCACATGCACTCACACAATCACTAGCACACAAAGTGACAGACCCATTAAACTACCAATGAAGCTACTGACACACACAAACACTTACAAACCAAGTTACACACCTGCACAAGCTCTCAAACACCAAAGTCCAAACCAAGACAACCACTAACAATACAGTTTTGAAAGATCGAGGCACAAACCCAAACAGCCACTCACAGATACACAAACATTTACACAACCACTCACCTACCCACTTACACATTCATTCCATCACTTACACACCCAATTACACTTCCATACAAACATTCAAACACCCACTGACATACCAATAACAACCCTAACATACCCACTTGAACACTAAGATGGAACCCAAACACCCATATAAACATACATGCAACACCACACATATCCAATCAATGAAAAATCCATTAACACACTCATACAATAACAGACAGTGGCACTCATACACCTAAAACACTACTCACACATGCATTCACAGACCTATGCAGTCACTGACATATCCAGAAATATACATATACACCCACTCACAAACCCAGTACCAAACTCTTAAAGCCACTCACAAAACCATTCAATCACTAATGTAAAAAACGTATTACTAATTTAGTGACAAATAGCGATTAAAATAGTACACTTTACCTAATTATAAATGTGTAAATCACATAAACATTCAGAAAACACTTGCAGTCAATGGATGATGTCATCAGTGATGTCATATATATATATATATATATATATATATATATATATATATACATACACACACACACACACAAACACACACACACATAAATGTATATATATATATTTTTTTTAAATCAAAGGTTACAGGAACGTTATAGTTAGGCTCATGTTTTAAACATACAAAACCATAAAAATTCAGGAGTCATAGTTAGAGTTACTTCAAGTATCTATAACCTGTGCCATAAGGTAACTATAACTCGCGTCCCCACCATGCACAGTTTTTTCATCAAAAATGTTACTGCAAATATTACATTGATACTATCAATGATGTTATCAAAGATGTCATGAGTGCTGTAATTTGTGGGTTAATTAGCAGTGCATGGCGAGGGAGAAAGTTATAGGTACCTTAGGGCATGAGTTATAGTTACTTGAGGTAACTCTAGCTATAACTGGTGACCAGCACCTCCCTGGGGCTTTAATGAATTATAGGCGGGGGGCCGCATGGCCCCTCTCGCAGCCCCAGGTACTACTACTCCTGGGGCAATTTTTTTTTTTAATATGTAGGAGAGGCCCAATGGCCTCCCCCACAGCCCCAGGGACCACGATTTCCCCAGGGCTAGAATGAAATATGAGCAGGGGCGTGTGGCCCCCCATACCACAGGGACTACCAGCTCCCCAAGGCACATTCTAAATAATGTGAAGATGGTATGTTTCAGACCCCAATTTGCATCGGGGACCACCACCTCCCGGGGGCTATTCCTATATTGGAGGGGGGCGCGTGCCCCCCTCCAGGAGCCACAGATGGCCTTGGGGACCACCACCTTTCCGGTGCTGGGCTGGCTCCTGCTTTGTCCTGGGGTGCCTACCCCTGGGGCACAGTTGTGCGCTGTGGCTTGGCTGCAGCTTTGAAGCTGCAGCCAAGCCACAGCAAACACTCCGGTTTTTGGCAGTGGAACCTGTCAAGCAGGCCCAACTGTCAAAAACCAGAGCTTTCATCTCTATCCCCTGCACACAGGTATTCATGCAGGGAACTGAGATGAAAGGTTTGCTTCATCAACCATGGAGCTGCTACTTGAAGCAGCTCATTGGCTGCTGGAGCAATGGGACTGTGGGGGAGGCCTTGGGGCTTCCCCCACGATCCCAGATAGCCCATAAAGGACTTGTTTTACAATTCATTTAAAAAAAGAAATACATGATGTCATGAGTTTGCAATATGTGGGGTAATTAGCAGTCCATGGCAAGGGTGCGTGTTATAGTTATCTTAGGGCATGGGATATAGTTAACTTGAAATAACCCTAACTGTAACAGTTGAATTTGTTTTGGTTTTGTACATTTGAAATGTGTGCATAACTATAACATCACTGTAACCTTTGTTTTTTTAAGTGAATTTCTATGTTGTTTTTAAATTCTATTTCTTAACTATAATGTCCCTGTAACCTTTGTTTGTCAGTGAATTTCAATGCTTTTTTAATGTAATTATAATTACTATATGTTAATCTAACCATGGACAGGCACTGTCATGCCCTGCATCCAACCCCTAAAACCACCCAACCCTGCACCATACACAGCCTGCGCCCAACCCAGCACCACTTAGAGTGAGAAACGTTCTGAGAAAATTAACAAAAAATGTATTTGACAAGTACAAAGAGTAAGATCATCTTTCTGTATGCACTTTAAATATTTGAAGTTAAAAATATTTTAAAGGTGAGAAATAACACCTGACACACCTAGACTGGAACCCTAAACCTTCTGTGTGAGGGTCTGAGAACTTAACAACCAGACCACAATGACTCTTTATTTTGCAGTGTTCAGACACCTCTATGACATTCAATCCAAAGATGGTGATAGGAAAAAGATGTAGATGTTCATCACTAGGCATGTTTAACATTCACAACACCGGTAAATAAACATACACACTGCCATGAGATTTGCCCTGGGGAGGTGGTGGTTCCTGGGGCTTTGATAAGCCCTGGGAGGTGGGCCCCTGGTCCCCCCTTCTATACTTTATGAATGCGCCCAGGACATGGCCTACTCGGGGGCAACAAAAAAGTAAGCATGAGGGACCGCGCTTGCTTTTGTTTTCTTTTAAATAATGGGGCCACGGTTTTTGCTGTGATTTGAAAAAAATAAAACTTTTAAGCCATGAGGGGGTATCAGGGGTACCCCTGCCCTAAGGCTAGGGGGTTGGGGTAAACATACCCTGCCCCCTTTTTTTTATCATTCGTTATTGAGAATCAGCTGAAGTCGAATCTCAAAATGGCTGCCAACACTTCCTGGTTGAAGTGTTGGCAACCAATCAGATCTCTGCACGAGACTGGTAGTATTTGCAAAGCCTTTGCACCTCCAGGTATACAAATTTAGTTTTCTTTTTATATTTCAAAAACAGCTGAATAGATATACACTAAATAATAAAAAAACACTCTTTCTTGGCGAAGAGCTACCCTCCTGCCAAATTTTGTTTCATTCCGTCTAGCAGTTCAGGCTGAAGTAGTGTCTAAAATCTCTATGGAAATTAAATGAGAAATGCACTTTTTTGAGCCCCTCACCCCCTTCATGGATCACCCAGAAACTTCCCAGCCACAATAAGATTCATAAGGACACTTTGTTTGGAAAAGTTTGTGAAGATTTGTCAAGCGGTGTCAAAGATATAAAAGGTTACAGGGACAATATAGTTAGGCTCACATTTTAAAAATACAAAACCATAAAAATTCACCTGTTACAGTTATAGTTAGCTCAAGTAAACATAACTTGTGCCCTAAGGTAACTATAACTCATGCCCCCACCTTGCACAGTTTTTTTGTCAAAGATTTTACTGCAAATATTATATTTAGATTATCAATGATGTTATAAAAGGTGTCATCAGTGGCTTAATTTGTGGGATAATTAGCAGTGCATGGTGAGGACGCGAGTTATAGCTACATTAGGGCATGAGTTATAGGGCCAGATGTAGCAAACTTTTGCGAGTCCAATTGGCCCGAATCGCTCTTTGCGACTCCGCAAAATCGGAAATGGGATGTAAAAATCCCATTTCCGACTCGCAAAAAGCGAAGCGAGCCGTTACCGACTCGCAAAATTTGCGACCCCATTTTGCGACCCGCAAATAGGAAGTCGCAATTTGCGAGTCGCAAACCATATGCAATAGCAACTCGCAAATTGCGACTAGTCGCAAAAAGCCCAGTTTGCATGTCCAATTTACCACTAACTCAGAGCAGGTGGTAACCATTACCAAAGTATAAAAGGAGACCCAGAAGGCATCTGGGTTACTCAAGATGGCAGAGATATACCTGATAGCAGTGAGGAGGAGAGCCCACGCAGCCCAGCAGAGGAAGAGGAGGAGCCAGACACAGGAGAAGATTTACAGAACAAGGCAGACACTCTTCCAGCAAACTGAGGAGGAAATCTATGAGAAATACAGACTTAGCAGCGCAGCTATACTAGATTTAATAGATTTACTCAAACCACAGCTAGATCGCCAGACTCTGCACGGCTGCGCCATCCCTACGCATGTGCAAGTGCTATGCTCACTGCACCTATTGGCCTCAGGGAGCTATCAGTGGGTCATTGCTGTGGCAGGTGGGGTATCCCAAAGTGCACTATCAAGGTTCCTCAGGGCATTCCTAGATGCCTTACTCACACACATGTCCCGATACATATACCTACCCAGGAATGAGGCAGAAATCAACCGCACAAAGTTGGACTTTTACCGGACTGCCAACTTTCCCCATGTCATAGGGTGTGTAGATGGGACACATATTCAAATATGCCCCCCTGCAAACCTGGAATATCTGTTCCGCAATAGAAAGTGTACCCACTCACTCAATATTCAGGTTCTTTGTGACGCCCATTATGTCATCACTGACATCGTAGCTAAATTTCCAGGCAGTACTCATGACTCCTACATTTTTAGGTACAGTGGGATACACCAACGCCTGGAACGTGGGGAGTTTGGAGACGGATACCTCCTAGGTAGAGCTGCATACACCTTGTAGACATGCACACAGATCAATGTGCACACCAACCAGGACTTTCTAACAGTGTACTTTTTGTGCCCAACAGGTGACAGTGCACATGCACTACGGCCATGGATACTGACTCCGTACTTAACACCCAGCAATGAATGTGAGAGGCGTTACAACAGTGCACATAAGAGGACCAGGAACCTGATAGAAAGAACCTTTGGATTGCTGAAAGCACGGTTCAGATGCCTTCACCGAAGTGTAGGTGCCCTCCAGTATACCCCCATAACGGTATTCAAAATAGTTGTTGCATGCGCTATCCTCCACAACATTGCCACCCGACGTGGGCTACCTCTCACCCCTGCAGACCCAGATTCTGAGGATGAAGAGCAAGAGCAACCACATCGCCATCATGGGGATAGGAGCATCGCAAATCAAGGCAGACTGAGACGGGAACACATTGCAAACCAATACTTTGGAAGGTACGTGCCAACTTCTACCATACTCACCAATTGAACAAACACTCCATTTGTTAAGTGGAACAAAAAAACTATTTAATATGTGCAAAAACTAAACTATATACAATGAAAAACTGTTCAGGGACTTCAAAAAGTCCACCTGGCATGGGACACATTGCCATCATGTGCCCCAACAGCAGGGACAGTGGTTAGTTCACAGCCTACGGCGGCCTCTGCCAGCCTGGCTGGTACCAGGTTGCTCAGCAGTGCTCTGCCTCGTACTCCCACTCCGTAGCACCCTGGTGTCACCAGCAGAGACACTGCTGACAGTGGAGCCCTCCTCACTGTCTTGTGGGGTGTCCCCTGTACCCCTGGACACCTGCCATGCCTCCATGAGGTCTATCGCATGGGTGATCCGGCCCAGGCCCCTTGCCACATCACCCGCAAAGTGGCCCATTTCAACCTGGAGGCCGACTGTTCTCCTTGACAACCCAGTTGTGTTCACTGCCAGTCTTCAAATAGAGGAAGCCATCTTGTCCAGCCTTTGGAGCAGCTGGCGGTCCCTGCGCCGCGCACCCTCACTCTGCGTAAGCAGTCCAGCCACCAGTTCACGCATTGACAGGGCTAGGTCACCAGTGTTGTTGCCAATTACCTCCAGTTGTGCATGAACCTGCTGCATGCTGTTTGCATGGTTCCTTTCTAAGCGCTGCAGAACCCCACTAATCCGCCCTAACTGTTGATTCTGCAGGCGCTGACCCCGTAGCAGTTGTGCCTCCGTCGGTGTGGTGGATGGAAGCCCTGACTCTGCCTACAGCCCTGCTCTCCTCATCCTGCGTCGCCTGCGCAGCGGTGGAGGCCCTGTGATGTGTGATGTGGCACTCCTGGTTGTTGCTGGTGCAGGCTCCGAGACCACTGTTGCAGCGGGTGTCGCCATAGAGGGGGTGGTGTTGGTGGTGCAGGTGGGAGTGGTGGCTGCTCCTGTTGTCTCCTCATGGGGCTGGCTGACCATTGGCACCTGGCTGCTGTGGCTGGTGGTGATGTCTTGTGGGAGACCTGTGGGACATGGGGAAAACACTGTCAGTGTCTACTATCTGTTGCACACTTCCTAATAAACATTTGCCTATTAACTGCCTACTTGACTACATTGCCCATAATGCATCATGCTGGTAAATGCTACTCTGAAATGGAGCTATCTTGGTTGTGCAGGCCCCTGTGTACATGGTGGGTGGGGGTATGGCATTGATGGGGGTACAGGCATATCACATGGTACTCACCGGTTGATGTTCTGGGCTCAGAGGTGTCCAGTTCTCCAAATCCAGTTACTGACTCCGGCTCCAGGGTCTCCTCCACCCTTTCCTCCAGGGGTGTGGGTGGTGGTTTGGAAGATGGTCCCCCTCCTGTGCCTCTCATCTCCCGGAGCCTTTCTGCCACCCTCTCCTTGGTCCGGGAGCGGAGGTCATGCCACCTCTTCTTTAGTTCATCCACACTCCTGTGGCTGACCCCCAGGGAGTTTACCTTCTCCTGAATTTCCTGCCAAATTCGTATTTTGGCAGAGTCTGGCACATTGAGGACTGCCTTCCCAAAAAGCTCATCATGGTGCTGACAGCACTCCTCTGTGAGCACCTCCAGCTCCTTCTCTGCAAACTTCAGCTTTCTCTTCCTGGGAGTGTCAGCCATGGTTGCTGTTGCTCTGTTAACTGTGCGGCAGTTAAAAAGGGTGTGGTCCTCCCTCCTCCCAGGTGTATTTGTAAACTTCCTGGCTGTGATGTCATCATCATGTGCCAGGAAGTGTTTTGCAGAGTGTTCTGGAGTGGTTTCTGGAGTGTTCTGCAGCACCTGCATTCAATTTTCAGCACAGTCACAATTGCGAGCCTGTTTTTTGCGCGGTCGCAAAAAGCGACCTCGCAAACAGCGGACTCGCTATCTGCGGTGCGACTCCGGGTGCGAGTCGCAATTTGTCCCGCAAATTCTACCTGCATTCCAGTTAGCGACACGCAAATTGCGAGTCGCACATGCTCGCAAATTGCGAGTCGCTAATTTTTTGTACCTACATCTGGCCCATAGTTACTTGTGAGCTGGTGAATGTATGTTTGAAACATGAGCCTAACTATAATGTCCCTGTCACCTTTGGGTTTTTTAAAGTTTTTTAAGTGTTTTTATTTTTAATGTAAAGTAATCTTAATTACTATACATTAATCCAACCACTAGCATGCCTGGCCTTTGGCTGTGTGTGGCGGGGATTTGCCTCAGGGCCTGGCCTGTGGACAGACGCTGCAGCTAAGTCCTTATAACCACTCAAACCCGAGCTGTGCATGGCCTTTGGCTGTGCCCAGCAGAGTTTGGCCAGAGGGCCTGTCTCTGTCAGTGGATCTGTGAGTAGGTGCATGAGTGTCTGATTGGATCTGAAAGTGGGTGTGTGGGTCTATGGGTGGGTCTGAGTGGTTGCGTGAGTGTCTGTGTGGGTGTGTGAGTGGTGCATGAGTCCCTGAGTGCATGTATGAGTAAAAGAATTGTGTATGAATGAGTCTGTGAACGTTTTAATTTTTTTGCTTATTCATGATTAAACTTGATTAATCACGAATATCGTGCATGGTGAAAAAAAATCATTTTAAACTGCTAATTTGACCCTCAAACACCCCTATATCACACCCCTGGGATCAAGCTACCTCCACCCTGACCCCTTATGCTACTTTTCAGTTTGTTTTTCAGGCCCAGGGACGATATTCTGGGACCTTAAAATGGCGGCCACAACTTTCTGTGCAGATTGTAGCCAGCCAATTACAGCACTTCTATTCTCATATGCATTCAGAAATACAAACTTATTTCCCCCCTTAATATCTCAAAAACTACTGAATAGATTTACACAAAACACCCAAAAGCACAATCTGTGTACCAACAGCTAGCTTTCTGCCAGATTTGGTGTACTTAATCCAGTGGTTCTGGATGTAGTCGTGTTCAAAGGTGCTATGGAAAGTAAAATGGGAAATGCAACTTTTTGTTACCTCCCTTTCTTCTCCGCCACCACTTGATGGATCACCCCAAACGTTTGGAACACAACAAGAATCACAGCGTTCTTTTTTGGGAAAATTTCATGAAGATTCATCAAATCATGCCAAAGATATGGGTAAGTCAAAAATACTTTTTCTATGGAATCATCGTCCAAATTATAACAACCTACTGGTGATCACCAGTACGTTATATATATATATATATATATATATATTTATATATATTTATATATATATATGCAAATGTTACAGTGTACCTCACGTAAGTATAACTCATTCCCTAAGGTAATTATAACTCCCACCTTCACCATGCACAGCTAGAAACTCTATATTATATCATTAATGAGACATATTATGACATCTTTGATATTATTGCTGCAACATTTGCAATAAAATTAGTGATGACAAAACTGTGCGCGGAGAGGGTGCGAGTTATTGTTACTTGAAATAACCCTAACTATAACTGTTGAATTTCTATGGTTTTGTACGTGAAAATTCCGAACCTATCTATAACGTCTCTGTAACCTTTTGTTTTTTCCAGTGGAAAAAATAAATATATATATGTATATGTATATATGTGTGTATATATATATATATATATATATATATATATATATATATATATATATATATATATATATATAAAAATCGAAGTGCTCGGGGTGAGATCTCAATCAGCCCAAAGGAGTGGTGCAAGAACCGGTACGAGCAAGCCGGTAATTAATAAAACAAAGAAAAAATGATAATGCTCGCACACTCAGGTTTCAGGAACAAGAGGAAATCAGTTTAATAGAACACAAAACGCGTTTCGACTGACACAGCAGCCTTGGTCACGTGATATATATCACCAATAAATTACCCTTTAAATACCCTCTTGACATAAACATATAAATGGAACAATTAACAAGTGAATCAAGCGAAAACCACACCACAAATTCTTTGCAAATACTATTATAGTAACAATATTAGTAATAAAAACAGTTCATGCCACTAAGTATAACTTGATATAATTCTGATATGTTTGTTTACATTTTAGATAATTTCCCTAAATTTTTAAATAAAATTTCTTTCTTTTTTTAATTAAAAAAATATTATTAAAAGGGAAACAACCACATCAAAAAACAGTGCTCTATCTGTTAAAATTCATATTTCTTTCTAGACCACAGTGTCTGTAATAAAATATTATCATTTTAAATCAAAATAGAAAATTAACCAGATAGTACAAATATACACTGTAACTATATCATCATAAGCTTATTAAGGGCCATAACATTATCTACATTACTAAATTGAATATTCTTATCTGAAAATCTGCAAAGTGGATCACCCAATGATAACGTGAAAATTGTGAAGAATGAATAGAAGAGGACAAGTAGAGTTTGGTAGCTCTCCATCCGACCCAAAGTATCTAAAAGGAATATCCGAAAATGAATAAATATATATATATATATATATATATATATATATATATATATATATATATATATATATATATACATATATATATATGAGAGAGACCTAGTTTCTATAGAAAAAGCATTTTTAGTTTTGCTAATAAATTTGGCGCCAATTGATGAATCTTCATTACATTTTCCCACAAAAAAGAGTGGTTACTTCAGCTGCAGTCTGGAAAGTTTCAGAGTGATCTGTCAAGCGGGGGCAGAGAAAAAGGGGGGGTCCCATAACGTGGCTTCTCCATTAGTTTTTCCATAGGGATTTTGAACAGCGATCGCTCCAGAACCACTGGACAGAATTACATCAAATTTGGCAGAAAGGTAACTCTTGGTCCAGAAAGAGGCCTTTTTGTTTTGGTATAAATCCATTCAGCAGTTTTAGAGAAATTATAGAAAATCCAAATTTGTATATATAGGGATGTGAAGGCTCCACAAAAAGGAAGTGTTGGCAGCCATGTCGGGACTCGCCTTCATCCGAGTCACAGAAAAAAAATGTTAAAAAAAACAAAAGGGGCCAGGGTAGGGAGACCCTTACCCCTTAGCTCTGGTGCCGGGGTCCCAAAGAGACCCCCCACACCTAAAAATATTCTTTTAAAATTTTCACCACGATTCGATGCAGGTCCATGGAGCCGTCAAAAATTTTAAAAAAAAATCCAAGTGCGGGCTACCGCACTTGTTTAACTGTACCCCGTGGATGGGCAAAGTCCCAAGGGCATTGCCATTTTACTGCGGGGGCGGCTGGTCCCCCAGCTACCCCGGGGACTGACACCTCCCCAGGGCAAATAAAATGATGTGTGCGGAGCGCCACCCCAACCGCAGTCTCGTGGACCCCCACATCCCTGGGGTGTAAAAGAATTGTAACCTGAGGGGGACTCCTGGCCTCCCTACAGCCTCAGGGACCACCACGTCCCTGGGGCTATTTTCAAATTTAAAGCAGGAGGCACCCCTCCAACAGCCCTGGGGACCACCAGTGAATGCTTTCAGTAATGTTACCCCTAAAGAAGTGGAGAGGGTTCTCAGAACGCAAGGGGAGTGTGGTGGCTAGAATCTCCTTCCCCTGCTCACACGATGGGGTTGAGCTGCAGAAGCCTCGCTGCTTCTCAGACACTCGCATTGCTTATTATGTGTTTGAGGTGGGAAAATATGTTCCTTTCTCCTTCTGTCTTTGCCCTTCATGTTCCCAGGATTGCAAGGTGTGGGGGGCTTCCAATAAAGCTATAGAACACACTTCACAATTTATAAAGTGAAGTGTGAGGCCATGTTCTGGCACTTTTATGGATGCATGAGTGCTCAAGCAGAACCCGTAAAGTTACAGAGCACAATCAGAGCCATGAAAACAACAGCCTCGATCTGAAAAAGTACAAAAGCTTCACTTTAGACCCAGCAGCTGCTTAACTCCGCACCGAGGATCTCGTCATTTGTTGTGTGTATGTGAATAATTTGTGTTTTCTTTACATAAAAGAGTTCACAGGCTAACAGTTTGCAGAACAATGCTAGGTGAAAGTTTGTGTTGGCCTTAAGCTCTTCAAATAAAAAACCATGCCGGTGCCTCTTAAGGAATGCATCATTTCTATAAAGTGTGTGTGCTCTGCCAGGACACCGGTGTTCTGCAACCCTTTAAACAGTTCATTGCAGGCACCGTGTAAAACTGATCTACATGTTGATGACACAGGCAAAATCACCATAAAGCAGATGTATCACAGTTCTGCTAAGAACCACAGACAGACCCCGCCCACGCTGAATATAAACAGTGCAGTTTGCAAAAAAACGCAGTCGTGAAAATAAAGAGGAAATGTAAAAAAAACACATTCAAATAAGTACATTTTCCATCATAATGTGAGCATGTAAGAAACGAGTTGCTGTACCACAGTAACCGAGGCATTTGCAGTCCTTGTACAAGCCCCTGCATAAGATCCTGTGTTTTATTCCAGCTGTCCAGCTGCAAATGTTTTTTTTACCAGACCCAGCTGCAAAACATAAGCTTTTGAGCATCTCCCATAGCCAGTTTTAGATCATTTTGTTTGACTGCTTATGTGTCCAATAAGCCATTTTTTAAAATAAACTTGAAACCTGTATCCATGAAGCGCAACTGGAATAAAGTTGTTATAGAGGACCACATTATCTGGGAGAGTTTACTATATGATCTTGTCAGTGTCTGGCTTTTCTATATAGCAATCAGACAGTGCCTCACGGGCTGGTCTAACAGGTCAGTGTGTCAGCCATTTTATTGCTGTTTGTGGGCCTGTTTTATTGTAGATTGGCCAATTTTTCCTGTTGGTTTCTCTGATATTGCCACAAACATTGCCTGCACCAACCACAAATGCATACAGTTTCACTTACCTTGCAAAATACGTATATGACATGTCTTTATAAGTCTAAAACTGGCCCAGTTTTTAAACGTGGATCACTTTTATTTTAGCTATTTGATATACTGATGGGGAGTCACTTTTATTTCTGGCCCAGGCCTATTTTCTGTCCCAGTCCGTCCCTGGGTAGTGTGTGCAAATTATAGGAATGTATTTCATGAATAGTATTCTAAGTTCCAAGGTACTCTGCTCATAAGACATGTACAGTATTGGACAAGGCAAAAAATAAAGCTACCTGTGCCTGCTTCTTCTAAAAACAGACCTTCCTCTTTTATTCCGCAAATTGGAGTAATAGTTTAAAACTGGTCTTCATAATATTCTATGCTCACACTATGGGTCCTCTGGAAATGGCTCTTTCTGTTAAAAAAACAACTCACCAGAACAATACTATACATTATATATATTAATTTTGTACTTACCTCACAAAGACACTCTTTATGTAAAGGATTCAGGTGCTGTGCTTAATTTGTGCTGATAGTTGCAGGTTGTTGCAACAGCACTATGGTGACCACCTAACGCCAGGACACCACACACACTGTCTCCAGCCCTGAACGTTTCACAAGCAAATTGCTCTTTTTTGGGTGTATTAGTCTAATTACATAAATAGAAGCAAAGGATTACTTGATCACACAGAATGCATTGGGTTATCACATGAAAGTCTAAAAGTGGATTATATGTTGCTGTTATCAATCAGCTTTACTATTACCACAGTAATGCAGCCTCACATTTCAAATATGGCTTAGCTCTTTTTTTGTTAACTATAAGATATCCAGCACAACAGCTAGCACAGCTGTGGACCATGTCTAAAAACGTTGACAAAACCAATAGATTTCGCAGAGACTGAAAAATTCATAATACTTTTACAGTGTTTCTTTTGCTTATAATGCATGATTGCTCAATTTGCTCACCGAGCTAAAGCTTACAAAAAAAGTTGTTAATAATCACATAGGCAAAACCTGTTGCATTTTCCAATGCTTGTTTTTGGTTATTATGGCTCTAATGGTTCAAGAGAGGAGGGGGGACTAAAGATATATGTATAGCTCCTCTTCAGTGTTCAACCCATCTGGTATTTTTGTGTTCAATTTGAGTATGTAACAGGATTCTAATTTCCTCAGTTGCCAATATCTGTTCTCACCTCTTATGTAAGGTATAGCATATATCACAAAGTATCTCAATAACTGATTGTTGCTGGTATGTACTTCCTGAAAATGTTGGGTAACAGGGTAACTCTGATAGTTGTGTTTACCAGCCCATATGTTGCTATGTTCTCTTATGTTTCTGGGGAATCATAGTTCCTACATACATATTGGGATGGGGACACTCCAAGACATATACTGCATATTCAGTTTTGCAGTGAAATGCCACTCATCTTTTGCTGAAGTTTGGATAATGTCAAGGAGAACCTCTAATTTATTGACCTGGTAATTGCAGGCCTTGCACCTATGACATTTACTAAAGCCTTTATAGCTAGTGAGCTAGTTTCTAGGTGTCTTCATCTCTGGGCTACTGCTCACAAGTTTCTGCCTGTGGGAAAGTCATCTTTTTTGCCCTGATCACTCCCCAAATGTTTGGACTGATACTGGTGGTTACTGACTTTTACTGTGCCCTAGGCACTGCTAACCAGTTCCTGGGCCAGAGCTCTGTGTAAAAGGGTATATGCGTATGAGACCTAATTTTAATTGGCTCAGACAACCTACCTGTAAGTCCCTAATATATTATAGGGCATGTCAGTGTAGGGACCCAGGTATAGATAGTGCACTCATAGGTTCACTGCTTTGGTGTCCAGTGTCCTTTTAAAGGCAACACTGCATTGCTGCCTGCTTTTAAGTTAAAGTTAACCCCAAATTCAACTTTAGAATTAAAAGTACTTCCAAAGTCCTAACCTACCTTATTTTTGCATATGTCACCCCTAAGTTCTGCCCTGAGTGCCCCCAGGGTTGCGTGCAGTGTAAATATAAGCAGGAACTTTATAAAAGATGTTTTATAAGCCCTGGTGAGGGAAATGTGTTTTTCCTCATTGTAGTCAATGGGCCTTACAGGTTAACATTGGAGAATTTATTTTAAAATAATACAGTAGAACTCTTTCTGAAAGTTACCAAATTCAGCCCTGTAGTGCCCTTTCCTGATTGGTCACCCTCTGGCAGCCTGAGCAAGGGAGCCTTAATGAGGTGAGAAGTGGCCTGGGCTGACACAAATGAAGTACTGCTACAGCAGGTGGGAGAAGATTAGCCAAAAGGGTCTTCAAAGGAGGGAAGGTCACTTGGGACAGAAACTTGACCTCCCCCATTTCCTGCACTCCCACACAGCTGGGAGCCCCACCGATTAGTTTAGGAGAGGGGTTGGAGGAAGTGTGCCAGGGGAACTTGACCACACCAGTGGGTGGGCTCAGACAGAAGTAACCTCCAAAGATAGATTTCCTCCATGTTGGACTTGTAAAGAATGTGGCTTTCAGGGCTTGACTTTTGCCACACTTCACATGGAATGGTCACCCCAGAGGGTATTGGCCTGCACCCCATTGGACAGGATCACCCCCTGCTTTCCACCCCCAGGAGCAACAATAAATATGGCAAAGCTGACCCATAATTCAGATCCCTGCTGGAAGAAGATACTGGAGAAGAAGGACTGCCCTGCTAAACACCTGGCCTGCACCTGGGCACTGCATTCACAAAGACTGCATCAGCTGCACCAGCTGAACACTGCCTTAACAAGCCCTGGCAAATGTACACCTGTTGTAAAACAACTGTGGTCTTACTGATCTTATGCACATGTTTTATCTGTTAAATGTCATAAAGTGTTTAATATTGTTAACATTTGAATTAATCTAACAATAAAGCACATTACATACATAACCAGAGGTATTCTCAAACAAACTTCCAATTGCTAATATAATTGGTCTTTCTAGGGGAAAAACAAAATTTGTATGTACTTTAGGAATAAGATACAAAGTTGGCATGATTGGAAAATTATTTCTAAGAAAAAGATATTCACCTTGTGATAATAACTCATCATTATGGCATTGAATCAAATCTGAGTTATATAAGGATTTGTTTCCAATCACCTCTGAATGCAAAGTTTTACAGTGACAGTCTGTATCACTCAACTGTCTGAGAGCTTCCTGTTTCTACAGTGATGTAGGCCATAGCAATACATTTCCACTTTTTTCTAACTCATAAAAAATACATCTGTTCTCTTTTTTAGTTTTATCATTACATCATAATATTTGAGCTGTTGACCAAAAATGTTCTCTTTCTTGCCTTGTTTTTTAGTTCTTGCACCAAGTCTAAAAATATATCTATACAATCCTTCTGCATAGTCAGCACAAATGTGGACGGGAGCTTAAAGGGCAAAGGTGATCTCTTATAAACATCAAGATCTTGTAGTTCTATAATTTCTTGTTCAGTTAGTGTTGTGTTCATGTATGCCCAAAATTAATTTCTCTAATTGATCAAGTTCCATTGTGAGCTTTAAGTCCTTGACTTGAAGATTGTCATATTTGGCAGGTGCACCAATATTGCTAGATTTTGTCACTGGCTGCTTATTATGAAACTATTTTTGAAATGTAGGTTCCCGAATGAATTTTAAAAACTCAATTATTACCTGACTATAATTAAATTTGATTGGTGCACAATATAATAGACCAAGAGATAGAATATAATTTTCTTAATGGGACAATTATATATTTGACAAATTGACTATTGTGTTATCGTTCACTATTTCTGTTTTTGTTTCTCGTTGTCCTTAGACGAAATTTCCCCATGCAATTCCCCGTAGGGATTTTGAACAGACTACAGCCGAAACCCCTGAATGCAATTACACAAAATTTGGCAGAAAGATAGACCTTGGTCCAGAAGAATCTGTTTTTGTTCTTTGGTGTAAATCAGTTCAATAGTTTTTAAGATATTTAAAGAAAAGAAAATATAAGCATCTAGGGATGCAGATCCTCCTTGGATTTGACAGATCTCATGATGATATCTGATTGGCTGCCAATACTTCAACCAGGAAGTGATGGAAGCCACTTTGGGACTTGGACTCAGCCGAGTGCCAAAAATAGTTAAAGAAAAAAAGAACAGGGCAGGGTAGTAATATCCTCATCCTGTAGGCCTGGTGACAAGGTCCCCCACCCACCAGGGCCAGAAAGCATTTAAAAACCATTTTCCAGTGAAAATTGTGGAGGATCCAGTGATCCCAGGAAAATGTTTAAAAAAACAACAAGTGCAGTCTCCCACACTTGTTTCTAGTTGAGTCCCCGGGTCGGCCCTGTCCTGGGGCCATATTTAATTGTTAATCATGAAAAGGGGCACATGTGGCCCCTCTCTCCATGGCTGATATTGACCCAGGAGACCACCACCTCCCTGGGCCCAGGCCAATGTGAAATTGAGTGGTGGGGGCTTCACGTCACCCCTCGGTAGGCCATTTACAGCCCTAGAGATAGCTACCCCGAGGCAAGGCCATAACAATATAGGGGAGGGAGGTCATGCAGACCACCCTCCTGAGTCTATTACAGCCCTGAAGACCACCACTTCCCCGAAGCCAACCTGCATTACAAAAATGGGGAAGGGGGGGCTGGGTGGGCTGGGTGGGCCCTCCTTCTGGGCCACTTTCAGGCCAGAGAACCACCACTTCTCTGGGGCATGGCTTTATTGTTAATGGGGAGGTGGCAGCGAGCCCCCCCTCCAGGGTGGTTTTCAGATGTCGGGACCACTACCTCCCCCGGGCAGCCCCTGTAATAGGAAAGGAGGGCTGGCATGCAGCCCCCCTCCTGGAGCCTTTATTCATCCTTGGAATTGCAACCTCCATGGCTGGCTTGCTATGTACTGAGATGCCCACCCTCAGGACATAGGATTTTGCTGTTGCTTGGCAGGAACTATGACAGCTTCTGTCGTTGTTTGAATCTTGATCTACAAAAGACTACTGCTTTAAGGATGACAGTACTTATGTTTATAGGTGACTATGCCAGTGCTACAACAAGTCACAACCGTCGTCCTAATCCTCCTGGCTCACAAGCAGCACCTCACTAAAAACCCAAACAGTAAAAAGTGATTTGTGGCAGCCTTTAAGCATGGACTCAAGAGTACAACATCTCAGGGAGTGTCGTGGTTAAACGGAGATTACCCCTTTCTCACATGAACAACATGTCTCAGTCAAACACACAGGCAATGAAGGAGATGCAGTAACGTTTTCAATTGGTTTTAGTAACAAAACTGCAATCTACATAAAGTTGCATGGGCTGCAATGATAAAGATAATGAACAGGGCAAGAAGCAGAATTGTGAACACGAGAGTAATTAATACAAAGACCCCCACCATCTTGCAATAACATAAAATGACATGAGATATGTCCTAATACGCTAGCATGATGAACCTAATCTCAAACCTAAAGATAGCTAGATGTGTTAAACCTAATCTGCCAATGCCATGTCCATGAGAAGAGCCCCCAACCCTTGTTACCTTGGAATGAGGTCTTTAGCTCAGACTCTGTAGGGGCACCAAGACTGGGTCAGCATCAAGGTGACGTGCAGCAGAGATAGCATTGACGGCATCTGGTAGGAATCCCTTCCCCTATCTGTCTGTGTAAGGTGCATTTATACAGATCTGCTCAGACTCTTGACGTAGGCTTGTTCCCAAACAATAGATAACTAGGCATGCTTGGGGCAGCAATTACATAAACAATTCCTCATAAGCACAAAGTGGGAAAGTACCTAATGTGAATACCCACATCTTATCTATCTTCTGGCACTGATAGTGACGCCTTAGCAGAGTGGCACTGATAGCAGCAAACTAAAACATTCTCCTAACTAAAAACAGTGCAGGCATCTTGGAAAGATATAATTAAATAATTGTGCTAAAACAGAGCTAGCTAAGTAGGGTAAAAGTAACTTGGTGACATGGGCACAGGTCTTTAAGTCAGTAGGCAAAGCTAACTCTTGCTTCCCATTAAAACAATATAGAATTCACTACACTTCCGCCAAGTGAGCGAGAACAGTAAGTTCACTCCCAGCAGGTGGGAGCAGGAAAACTGCTCTTGCCCACTGGGAGTGGACTTTTCATCTGAGTTTCTGCTCGTTGTCGAGTAGGTAGGAAAATTGATAAAAAAATTGCTTCTGCATGCAGGGTGCAGCATTTTGTGCTGCACCCTGCATGCAGGAGCAATGCTGCCTCTTGTTGAAGGTAGGGATCCGGCTGGGACCACGGGGGATTAAGGCTCCACACTGTGCCGTTCTGGATGGGACCAGGATACCCAGGAACAAAATCAGCACAGGGAGGGGCCCTGTGGCCCCATCTCCCTTTAAATAATTGTCTGGGACCTGGGGATGGGATCCCTGCGGTCAAAATCTGCCCAGGGAGAAGGGCCACATATCTCCCCTCCTCTTAAATTAATTGGCAGGGCCCCGGGGATGGGGTGTCCTGGGCCAAAATCATCCCAAGGAGGGGGCCATGTGGCCTCCTCCCCTTTCACAATTTAGCTGGATCCAGGGAAACCTGTTTTTTGAGAAAATAAGGTTAAAAATATAGTGATATCTGGACTGTTGGTATGCAGATATGCTCTGATTGGCCACTTTAAAGGGGACTAGTCATTCCCGATTGGCTCGCCTCAACATGGACAGCATGTTGTGGCAGCCATTACAGGACTCTAGGACATGGTCCTCATTGAAATGCATTGTAGTGAAATTCTGTTTTTGACGGTCACAAAAAGCAACACATTTAAAGGATGATAACAGGTTTTAGTCACAATATAAAACAGTTGTTGGTGGTATCCTACTTGGATGTTTGGTGAATTCTAAGGTGAAATTACCATGTGTAACATGCTGATCCTCTAATAGGATTTGATGAACGTTGTTTATGAGAAAATTGTTCCCTCTCATGATTTTCTCATTGAGGTTAAAGAAAGTACTTCAGAAGCCAAAATGAGAGGATATTTTCCATAAACTCACACTGTCTTTCCCAGCCAAATGAGAGCTAAGCCTAGAAAAATTAGTAAAATGTGTACTTCCAAAAGCAGCAACAGCCTGTCAGTTTATTCCCCAGTGTTATGCTGCAGCCTCCACACAGAGGGCTCTAATGAACAAGTAGCATCCTAACATTCTTATTTATGTCAAATGCTATAAAATATAAATATTTCTGTTAGAAATTAACAAAATAAAGGGGTCTATTTTGACATAGATATTATGGTTAGTACTGAAGAAAGCAAAATTAGGACACCTTTTCTATGAATTCCCAAATATCTTCCTCAACCATTTCAGCAAAACGTTTTGAAGGGCAGACAGAAAATGTGCTCTCAACACTAAGAGCAGTCTGCCACTTAAGTCCCTGGTGAGCAACCGGAGCTTTACCACAGCATTCTAATGAGCAACCACAGTCTTAACCTTCTGAAGATATGACAAAAGTGTGGCACACCTAAACAACATCTTGATGGAATCAAAGCTATAAAACTGAAAGCATTTTGTACAGTGGATAGTGTAGTACTATCTGCCCATACAAATATTTTTTGGTGCTGCCAACTCACTTTGTTCACTACCTTGTCATACCTCATAACAGTTAATTTTGTTATTACTGACCCGTTTTCTAATTTTACTATAGTTTTTTTGGCACTTTTTTAACATACTCATTGGTGGTACCTTCAGATTATGTATTTGTGCAGAGTATGGATATACCTTCAATCTAAAAGTATAAAATTCATCTCATCCTTTCTCAAAGTCAAAATCACATATGGTTATGTGAGAATGCACAGATTATGTTCTATATCCCTCAAATCCAACACAATCAAATTCACATATTCTACCTAATATTGGTATTGGAATATGCCTATGAAGTGATGACTAAGTGCATTTATGGTATAGGGATAGTATGCTCTTGATACTCAGAGCGGGGTAAAGCTCTATATGTAAAAATACAAATTGATTATTCTTTTCCACAATGGAGTGTTTTACACTCATTGCTTTCAGAAGGGTAGTTCTCTATATCTAAGGAAAAAAACTGCTTGTGCTTATTCACAATAAGATGTTACCAATACGATGTTGTTCTTAGTCAACTTAAACTGACTTCTTTCAAAAGGAATTCCCAGATGTAATAATTTCACCATCATGTGTCATGTGACAAAGTGACATATGCAGAGAAATTTGTCACATATTGGAAGCTGTGAATCACCCTATGGCCCTATTCTAGAGCTGGAAACATAATTTCTTCCAAATTATGCTAAGTGTATATTTAGATCATATAATAGATGAAAAGATTGTCACTTTTACTGATTCCAATCATCCATTCTAATCAAGTAGCATAGGAAAAAAGGTGACAAAGATCTCAATGAAAACTTCAGCAAATTAAAGGACAGCAAATAAAATACATTGCATCATAGATGACTGTGAAGTTCCTCATCACCATTCAACTCATGAGGTATCTTGGTTCTTAGCCTTATGATGGAATGTGACTCCAAACATCTTAGTTGTTGTACTCTATCACCTCATCTTTCATCTCTCCAAATACTGAATATACCAAAAAAGTGCATACTTGACCAATCTCTTCCAGGATGTGTTAAAAGATGCTTAGTCATAGCATAGGTCGTCTGCATTCTGCACCTCTCTAATATGTTCCAATATCTGTTTTTAAGGGGCATATGGTACTACCCACATATCTTTGTCCAAAATAACACTCTATCACATATACCACAAATGTGGTATCAGACGTGATCCTCTTTATAATTGTCACTTTCTTACTTTTGAGGTCCAAGAACTCTCATATTTTTGCAACGTCTGCATAGCACCTAGGGCAAGCCTATGTCGCAGCTGGGAACATAGCATGTATTTGCCAGGGGTTAATGTAAGCCTGGTTCAAATAATATAACTGAATGAGCTTGGAGCTTGACAACCGAGGGGTAAACTCCAGCACCCTACTCCAAGCTGAATCTGACAAAGGTGTCCCTAAGTCCCCATTTGTGTTCTGGGGGTTCTGCAACTTCGCAACGTGACCACTAGCTTATCCTGTGTACCAGGGCACCATGTAACAAAAAATGCCCAACTGGGAGGTTATATGTCTCTTGGAGTTCCAAAAAGGGACAACATTTCCCACCCACAAAAAGATCACCCAGTATCAAGACCCCAGCTGCCATCCTCTTGCGGAGCCCCGACCATCTCCCCAGGCACTCCCAGCTTCAGTCTACCAGCAATAGAAACTCACATGTGTATGACATTGTAGTGCTTGAGCCAAACCAAAGCATGCTGTTCTTATCAGAACATTCATGTTCCGCACCCTAGAAGCAGATACTGACTTCATCAAAACACTAGTTAACAACTTGTTAGATGATGGTCCTCCCTCACATAACCCCATGCCCTACCAGATATATGGCCTCCACTGTGTCACCCACTGTAGCTGCGCTGTTAAGTAAAAAAGCTCAAGAACCGGAGCCACTAGACCACCTTTCATCACCCGTAAGCACAACTTCCATATTGCCACACGGAATAGCAAAGTGCCCCAGTACAATGTCAGCAGTATACTACTGAGTTCCTGAAAGAACTTCTGGGGTAGCTCCAGTGGGAGAGCCACAAATAAATAAAGGAGATGGGGCAGCTCAACCATTTTTGATACAGCCACTAGGCTACTTACTGACAGTGGTAACGTGGTCCAGAAAGACAAAAGGCATTGCAAGCTTGCGACTGCGCAGCTGTGATTTCATTTGTTCAGTAAGTCTGCAGAGCAATAAATGGCTATCCCTAAATATCTGATAGTGTGCAATTCCCACTGCTGCTTAGGGGCCATAGGGAGATATCCACCACCTTTGAATACTCTGGAGAGAGTGGACACAAGACTTATCCCAGTTTACCTCCAGACCTGAATGGCAACCGAAGTCTGTCAACGTGGATGCAGCTCCCCCAAGATTGGAGTCTTCCCTTCTCAAGTACATCAGCATATCATCAGCGGTTAGGGAGAGATACATACTTTCAGAGGCAACTAGTAGACCGAGATATGGTGGCCCAAACGGACTGGGCATGCAAGGGGTTCCAGAACCAGGGCAAATAATAGTGAGGGCAAGAGGCTACTCTGACTGGTGCTCCGTTCCACCACAAAAACTTTGAAGACCAGTGGACCCTAGCCAATCGATCAGTATATAAAAGCTTCATCTACTTGATGAAGGGCAGTCCAAAGCCTATGCCTAACAAATTTGCATATAAAAATTCCCAATGGAGTGAATCAAATGCCTTTCAGATATCCACTGAGATTACCAGTGCAGTCACCGGCAACCGCTCTCAGTGGTCTAAAGCCAGAAATAGTTGATGGATTTTGGGCGAGGTGCTTCCATGGGGAATGAAACCAGTCTGATCAAAGTGAACCAAGGTGCTCATATGGGGAAGCGCCAGGTCACCAGTACTTTGATTAAAATGTTGTAATCAACATTAAGCATAGAAATGTGACGATAGGAGTCAAGGTGGATTGGGTCCTTATCATTCTTTAAATGGGATACGATAGCAGCCTCTCGTAAGGAAGAAGGGAGCCAACACTACTTCTGGGAATCATAGTAGAAAGTGACAAGTCTAGGGACAAGGAGTGAGGCAAATGCAGCATAGAATCGGTATACCATCCAAACCAGGTACCTTACCCATTGCCATATCCTCAATCTTACTGCATACTTCCTGCTCAGTAATGTATGCACCTAATCATTCTGCCACTGTGGCATTAAGGGTCACCAGGGAGGAGGCTATTATATAATTGAACAGGTCCACCACAAAATTAAAGACCCCCCATTATTCTCAGATACGGAACCTTCAATGACAGGAGAGGGGTCAGGCTAGACAAGAACGTAGATTGGTCCACATTCGGGGTGTAGCATTCAGTGGAGTCACATCCCCACCATCGAAGCAATCTGATACCATACCGAACATCCAGGTTGATGACTGCCCTGTCCAAGTGGAAGGGAACTCTAGGGCTTATCCAGTCAATGGAGTGCCCCTCAAAAATCAGAGTAAGTGTTAGCATAGTGTCATCTCTGTCAGTGCCCCTGAAGGGTCTGCCCCTGAGATTCCATAAGATCCATTTACTGTAGGAACCTAATATGCACTCCCTTATGCTTCAAATAAGATAGCATGTTATATCACTTGGAGTGGATCAGAAAAAAGGAGGCAGTCCACACACATTTCCCGCCAATCAAACTGGTCCCACCCCACCACTCCAAACATGAAGATACCACAACCACACACTCACCTGTGCAAGACTGTAAATTTAAAGAACAGAAAACACAACTAAATACAGTAATTCCAAACAAGACCCATGGACTGTGACTTGCAACCATCCTGTCTAAACAGCAGACAACACAAGGCCCACCAATGAGCCAACTAAAGGCTCAACTAGTTCTGTAACTGTTCCGTAACTCAAAGGTGTAATGGGGATGGAGCCGCCAGCTAAAAAGGAGGAAAAGACACCCAGAAAGACAGATTGTGAATTACACTTATAAGACGTAATAAGGTAATCCCTATGTTATCTTTAGGGAGAGATAGGCCATGCTGTAGTGAAAAATGACTTTGGGGGTTTTCAATACCAGGCCATGTAGAGCATAATAGTACATGTCCTGCCTTTTAAATATATTGCATGTTGCATGTTGCCCTCTAGGTTGCCCAAGGATTACCTTAGGGGTGACTTATTTGTATAAAAAGAGAAAGTTTGGGCCTGGCAAAAGGATTATTTTGCCAGATCGACCTGGCAGTTTAAAACTGCACACACAGGCTGTGGAAAAGCAGGCCTGAGACATGGTTAGAGGGCTACTTAAGTGGGTGGCACAACCAGTGCTGCAGGCCCACAAGTAGTATTTCATTTACATGCCCTGGGTACATGCTGTTACTTTCCCAGGGGCATATAAGTGAATTAAATTTGACAATTGGGGTTAAGCGAATGTTACCATGATTTACAGGAGTGAGCACAAGCACTTTAGCACTGGTTAGCAGTGGTAAAGTGCACAGAGACCTAAAGCCAGCAAACATGAGCTCAGAAAATGGAGAGAAGCAGGCAAAACGTTTGGGGGAATACCACCCTAAGACTGTCAGGTCTAATGTGTTCCCCCAACTGGAAGTTTGGAGAGCTAACGTACCCCTTGGGAGTTCTCTTCACTAAGGTGGAAGAACCTGGAGAGACCAACAGCATTGGCGTGTTCTGATCTTTGACGGTGTTCCACCGTAAAGTCTACTCTCTGTAAGAAGATGAACCACCTCAACAGTTTCAGATTTTTACCCCTGATCTGCATGAGCCATCTGTGGGGCCTGAGGTTAGTCTGAACCAGCAAGTGAGTCCCAAACAGGTATTGTCTAAACTTCTTCAGTGCCCAGACCACAGCAAAAACTTCCCTTACAATGGCACTCCACCCTTGTTCCTGTGGAAGTAACCTCCTACTAATGAAGGCTACTGGTTGGTCAAGGCCCTCGTCATTTAGCTGTGCTAAGACCACTCCTATGCCATGGTCTAAAGCGTCTGTATGCACAATGAATTACTTGGAGAAATCAAGTGCCTTGAGCACTGGTGCTCTACATATGGCTTCTGTAAGGGTGTCAAAGGCTTTCTGACAAGCCTCTGTCCAGATCACCAATCTGGGCTGCTTCTTCGAAGTCAGTTCAAGTAAGGGGGCAACAATGACACTGTAACCCTTAACAAATCTTCTGTAGTAGGTTGTGAATCGGAGGAAGGCTTTCACTTCTGGTTTTATCTGGTTGCCATGCCATGATGGTTTCAATCTTGGCCTGTAGAGGCTGCACCTTGCCTCCACCTACCAGGTGTCCCAAATATACCAATAAACCCTGTCCAATCTGGCACTTTCTGCGCTTATTGGTCAGGCCTACCTGTTGCAGGCCTCATGAAGGTGGTGCAGGTGTTCCTCCCAAATGGTACTGTAGACAGCAATGTCATCTAGGTAGGTGGTATAAAAAGCCTCCTTTCTGACAGCCAAGACCCTGTTAGCCAACCTTTGGAAGGTGGCAGAGTCATTTCTCGATCCAAAGAGCATCACCCAAAACTGGAAGTGACCCTCTGGATTGAAAATGCTTATCTCTCTTTAGCTCCCTAATTCAGGGCGATCTGTCAGTATCCTGAGGTCAAAACAAAGACACTGAGGAATTTGGCAGTACCTAACCTGGCAATGAGCTCATCAGCTCAAAGGATGAGGTATGCATCAGTCCTGGTGACTGAGTTGAGTCCTTTGTAGCCCATGGAGAACTGGACTTCTGGTGTAGTGCCTGGTGGGGCGGCCTTTGGTACCAACACAACAGGGCTGGACCTGGGACTTTTGGAGGGCTCAATCTCCCCTAAGGACAGCTGGAAGAGACTTCCTCCTTGATGCTGGCTCTCACCCTGTCTGGAAATCTGCAACTTTTGTTTCTTTATTGGGGGACTGTCTTCCATGTAAATATCACAGACACACAGATGTGTAAGTCCAGAGGTGAGTGAGAAAAGGGAAGCAAACTGTCCAAGCAACTGGTAACAGTCACCCCGCTGTTTTGGGGTCAGGGTTGTAGAGAGGTTGACACCCTCCACTGATCCATTGTGTTCTTGTGCAGAGAGGAGGTCAGGAAGAGGTTCACTCTCCTCTTCCACCACCTCATCTGTCACAAGGAGCATGCTCACTTCAGACCTTTCGAAGTGAAGCATGTTTACATGGAGTACCCTTGGGAGAATTTCAAGGGTCTGAAGATCCATCAGGTGGGTGGTCTTCTTCTTGCACTTACTGATCTCATATGGGCTGGTCCAGCGGTCCTGGAGAGCCAGTGGCTCTACTAGTTTTATGATCCACAGAGTGACCTTCTGGTCATACCAGAACTTTTTCACTTCTTAGTTGGCCTCAAGATTGCTTGTCGCCTTTTAGCGGAAGCAATTGTATCTGGTTGCGGAGGGCCAGCATGTAGCTGACCACATCCTGGGAGCACATTCTTGGGAGCTTTCTTCCACCCCTCCTTAATAAGGTTCAGAGTTCCCCTAACAGGATGCCACAGAGGAGTTTAAAGGGGCTGAACCCTACTCATTTCAGTGACACCTCCCTGTAGGTGAAGAAAAGGCATAGCAAGATGGTGTCCCACTACACCTCATTTGCTCAAGCAGGACCATACTATTCATGACCTTCAAGGTCTTATTGAATCTCTCCCCAGTACAATTGGTTTGAGGATGATAGGGTATGGTGAACTTGTAAGTTACACCACACTCATCCCACATGGACTTCATGTACGCAGACATGAAGTTAGTTAATCTGTCAGACACTACCTCCTTTGAGAACCCCACATCAGTAAAAATTCCAATCAGATCTCTAGCCCCCACGAGTGCAGTCACTAACCTAAAAGGTTGTGCCCCTGAGTAGAGGGTGGCTTGGTTCACCAAGACCAAAACAAACCTATTGCCTAAAGCTGTCTTGAGGTCCAAGGATCCTATGATGTTGATGCCTCCTGTTTCAAAGGGGATGGTAATGACTAGCAGTAGGGTTAGGTGAGCTTTGAGCTTTTTTCATGACTTCCCTCTGGCATGACAGGATGGAAAAGACTTGCAAAATGCATCTGAGGCTGTCTTCATCCTAGGCCAACAGAAGTGTGAGACTGGCGAAGGTCTTGTGTTGCCTCAAATGCCCTGCCAGGGGTATTTCATGAGCCAAACTCAGTAGGAAGGCCTTTTAACACTGGAGACCACCAGAAAACATGTTGCCCCAGAACCAGGATCCTTAGGCTTGCTATAGAGGAGATCATGCTCCCACTATATTAGGTGATCCCCAGAGGCTTCACCTGCTGCATGAGCTGAGGCCTGGTGCCTCAAGCTCTCAAGGGTGGGACACTCTTTCTGCGCTTGGCAGAGTTGCTCCCTGGTAGGTCCACCCTCCACTTGCCAGCTGGCATGCTCAGGTAGGTCGGCTAAGGGGCCTCCTCCTCAGGGACCCCATCGACTTCTACCACAGGAACTTCAGGAACTGTTTTCCTGCACCCCTTTCCCTCTCCTTGGCAGCTGTCTGGGCCATTGAACCAGGCTCCAGACCCCCTTGAGTCCCTTCCTGGGCAGCCATGGACCATGTGTCCAAAGGACCCATTCAGGCAATCCCATCATCCCCAACTGAGACCTGTCCTCTACCTTCCTCCAGTTAGTGTGCTCCAGGCTGTTGCCTAACAAACAATCAACCGGCATGGCAGGGCTCAAAGCATCTTTCAGAGAATCTGAGACTCTCCCCACTCAAAGGGAACCACAGCCAGCAGTAGATAGCTCTCACAATTGTAGGCGACTTTGACTTGGTGGAATGTGTTAGGTAGGACCTGCTCTGCAGACACCAGCTGACACTTGACAGTTGTCATGCTGGCTCTTGTGTCTCACAGAGCCTCCACTAGTTGCTCATTAATGGTGATCCACTGCCTATTCTTTGAAGTAATAGAGGGCATTCGGGCATTTGGCACCATTTCTCTATCCATAGGGAAACTAGGGTCACCTCTTTCTGTCTCCCAAAACTAACTGGAACAACCTCCTCCCCAAACCCTACACTCACCAACTTAGGTGCCTGACCTCAGTTGGGGGGGTGTTCCCTCTTGAAATACTTGGGACCATTTTGGAGTATCCATACCTGTAGCACTTGGTACATTGGGGTACAAACCTCCCTGTCTTATGATCAAAGAGCCCCTTCGTCTGAGGATCAGACTGGGACTGGTTACCACTACTCCCTTTGGACTTATTTTGGTGGCCTTTTGCTTAACTACTTGTTTTTAGGTTTTTCTTCCCCCCACTTTGTTCTGTTGGGATCTGTGACCAGCTTTGTGGGTGTCCCCCTCAGATACCAATTTGGACACTGTGGTGATAGCCCAGAGGTCCGCCTCCTCAGCAAGCTTGCTGGTGTCAGTCACCTTACTGTCAACTAGGTGCCAGTGCTTTATTTTGTGGCAACTGGTTCTTTCCAAGTGACAGTGGGCTTGGCAGCAGGAATGTCACAGCCAATGTTCTCAATAGTGCTGGCAAGGGTTTTGTTTGCCTTGGTCAAACACATGTGCAGCTACATCGCATCCCCCCAAGTCCAAGTGTAAGATTTGGCCACTGTGAAGGCTGGATTCTATGCAATGAGACATATACAAAATATTATTGGGGCAATTGACAGAACACATATTGCGTTTGTCCCCCTCGGCACAATGAACAGGTATTCAGAAATCGGAAGAGTTTACACTCACTCAATGTGCAAATGGTGTGCCTGGAGGACCACTACATCTCCCACGTCACTGCCAAGTATCCTGGTCGGTGCATGACACCTTCATCCTGAGGAATAGCATAATCCCAAATATGATGGCACATCTACAGAGGCACAGGGTGTGGCTAATAGGAGAGCCAGAGTACCTACCCGATGTATGTCAGTGTATGCCTTCTGGAGTCATTCTCCATAACATTGTGTAAGGCTAATATTTGTCCTTCAATACTTGCAGGTGACTCTGGATACCCAAACCTATTGTGGCTCCTGACCCCTGTGAGGAATGCCAGGACAGGGACTGAGATTCAGTATAATGATGCACATGAGCGAACCAGGCGGATCACAGAATGTACCTTCTGCCTCCTAAAGGCCAAGTTCAGATGCCTCCATCTGAGAGGTGGATGCCTGTTGTACTCCCCGAAGAAGGTTTGCCAGCTGGTTGTAGCATGCTGCATGTTGCACAACCTGGCCCTCAGACAACATGTACCTTATCTGCAGGAGTAGGAGATTGAGAATGCCCCTGTGGCAGCAGTGGACTTTGAGGACAGTGATGATGAGGAGGCAGAGGATGAGGATGTGGACAACAGAACATCAGTTATACTGCAGTACTTCCAATGACACACAGGTGAGACAGTGGAACTGACCATTCCTCAGATTTTTTTATTCTTTCAGTGTGGCTGTTACATGACAGTCAATTGCTTTTCATCTCAACTAACTGTCATCTATGCCTTCTCATTTTGCAGATGTTGGTGTTCTACCAACTGTGTATTGATGTGATGATTACAGACAGCTACAGGTCATTATGTATATACTATCACAGTGTTCATGGCATTTGCACAAGATGTAAGTGTTACCATAATTGCACATTTTCTTCACATAAAGCACTATCAGTCAAGTTGTGTTCAAGGTTGTTTATTGTAGTGAAATTTATAGACGGAATAGTGCAGTGGAATGGGGTGATGGTAGAGGTGAGTCCAGGGTATTGGTCCAGTCTGTTTGTAGCACAGGTCTAGTGTCCAAGGGGTCATAGGAAGGGGAGCAAAGGCAGTTCAAATTGGATAAGGTAACAGAGTAGGACACAAGGGGGAAATTCAGGAGAGTCTCATTTCCTGGCGGTGGTTTTGGTCCTGGCAAGAGTCACTGGCATCTGTCTTGGTTGCTAATTTGGACACTGTGGTGCTAGCCCAGAGGGAACATTTGCAGGGTGGTTTACCTTCTGCAGGGAGAGGGGTGCTGATGGCCTGTGGGCCCTGTGGCAGGGCCTCCTGTCCACTAGCTGCAACATATGTGGTGGGCTGTTCAGTTGACTGACTAGTGGAAGGGACCAGCTGGTCTGCTGTATATTCCCTCATTATGTTGGCCATGTCAGCCAGCACCCCTGCTATGGACACCATGGTGGTGTTGAGAGCCTGCAAATCTTTCCTGATCTCCTGATGGTGTACCTCCTGCAGCCGCTGGTTCTCCTGCATGATGTCAAGAATCTGGCCCATCTTGTCCTGCGATTGTTGGTAAGCCCCCAGGACATTAGTGAGTGCCTTCAGGACAGTTGGTTCCCTGAGCCTGTCCTCCGCCTGGCGCACAGCTGTCCTCCCAGTGTCCCTATCCCCCTGTGGCTGTGTCCCCTGAATAGTGTGCCCACTGCCACTAACTGCAGGACCCTGATTGTCTTGGCTGTAAGATGTGGACTGGGGCCCCTGTACAGGTGAGCACACTGCTGATTGACATGTCCTGGGGACAGAGGTGTGGGGTTGTTGGGTCGGTGCTGTGGTATTGGATACTGAGGGGGGAGGCTCTGTGGTGGACTGGGAGTGGGCTGGGGTGGCTGACTGACCAGTGGCCCCTGATGGGCCAGGAAGTTCATTCAGATCCAGATGTCCAGAGTTACTGTCATCACTGGGGGCATCTTCTTTTGGGGGACTGGACAGCCGTGGCACCTCCTTGCCGCTGGGATTGGATGGGGCACCTGCAGGGATGTAAGTGATGTATTATGCATCATGTCTGTGACATATTCTACATCCCTAGCTTCCCCTATATCGTTGCCATTGCCCTGCCCCTTCTGTTTGTGTGTGATGATGGATTGTGGGATTGTTAGTTCTCCATGCTGTGCATGCATAGGTGGTGGGTGTACATGGAGGGCCGGGAGGGCTGTACATGCAGTGGGTATGGCATGCAGGGCTTGGCATTGGGGTTAGTCAGATGTGTGGGTGCACTGTGTGGGATGGAGTGGAGTGATGGGAGTCAGGGTGAGGAGGTGAGATAGAATGCAGGTATGGAGGGTGATAGTTCGTAAATGTTGACTCACCAGTGTCCAGTCCTCCGGATACTCCAGTGAGTCCTTAAGGATGCAGTATTGCAAAGACTTGCTCCTCCCATGCTGTCAGCTGTGGGGGAGGAGGTAGCGGTCCACCACCAGTTCTTTGGATGGCGAGCTGGTCCCTTGCTGCCATGGAACGTACCTTCCCCCATGGCTGTTCCACCTCTCCTGGATGTCATCCCTTTTTCTTGAATGCTGTCCCATGGTGTTCACCCGGTCCACAATTATCCGCCATAGCTACATCTTCCTTGCTATGGATATTTGCTGTACCTGTGCTCCATACAGCTGTGGCTCTACCCTGACTATTTCCTCCATGACCCAAAGCTCCTCATCGGTGAAACGGGGGTGCCTTTGTGGGGACATGGGTGTTGTGTGGTGTGTGTTGTGCAGTGGGTGTTGAATAATGTGGTGGGGTGTGGGGTGCGTGACAGATGGCTGGATGTTAGTGGTGTGTGCAGTTGTGCCTGTGATTTGCGTGTTTGTCTCTTGGCTATTTTTTGTGTTTGAAAAGGGTTGTGGGGGTGTGTTTTATAGTGCTTTGGGTGGGTGTGTGTGTATTAGTGTTAGGTGTGTGTTTTTGGTATTGGCCTATGTTGTGTTGTTCTGTATTTGAGCGGCCATTCTGACCGCGCCGGTGTCTACTGCCAATGGCTTACCAAAGTTGAATGTCCGCTGTGGTGATTTGTGGGTCATAATGTGGTGGGCATTGTTTTGTTGGCGTGACGATGTGGGTGTTTGTACCAACAGTTTAACACTTATCTTTGGTCTGGCGGAAATGTGTTTGTGGCAGTATTCTGTTGGTTTAGTTTGTGTGTGTCATAATATGGCAAATGGATGTTCGCCTCTGCGACTATATTTTGACAGCCGTCACTGCGGCGGAAAGCAGGATTTATCGCCAATGTCATAATGAGGGCCTATATGTTATTTTTCAGTGACTTTCCTGTGACAACCCAAGTAACAGAAGAAATAAGATTGTTCGCTCTTCTTTTATTTACAAATTGTCTTGGAAAACCAAAATGACATTTGGTTTAATGTTTGGATTTGTTTTTAAATATACATAATCAGTACTTTCCACATTTATGACTCTGAAATGTGTCAACTTTTTCAAACACTTTAGTATTTTTTTCCTTATTAGGGATTTCACAAGGAACATACTGCTCAATAAAATTAAGAACAGATCCATCTGAGTCATAGCCATATTTTGGAGCATTTCCAATCCACAACATCATATGCATGTGAGGTGCATCTCTTGCTTGGTACTCTTTTTTTCAAAAGGAAACAACAAATCCTCCTAGAGAATATTTTTCTTTGTTAAATACTTAAGCATAGTATTGAATTTGGGATTAAAAAATCTGCAAACATTCTCTGGATCCAAAGAGACAGTATACCAGTTGTGTTTAAGGCAACATCTGTAAGACTATTGTTTGCTTCAAGTAGGAAACTGAGAAAGTCATCACATAAGTATTCAGCACAAATAAAAGTGAGAAACCAACCAGGTCGTCTCAAATTCCTCAACATCATACTTCATCATGTCTTCGGAACCAATATTCATTTGTATGTCACTGGCAGGCCATTATGTTGATTAAGTTATATTTAAGGTTTCCGTCATTAGTTTCCACCTCCTGTAGAAAATCTTTAGCTGTTTAGGTATTAAATCCAGTTCCGCTTTTCATAATATGCTTAACAGCATAAGAAGTCACCAATAATTCACTTTCCTATAAGAAAGTAAAGTTGTAAGAAATAATCTGGTGAAAATGTCAGACCTCTAAATATAGTCTTGTTGAGTGATATTCAGAAGCAGATATTTGAACAGGGGGATCATCATATCACCCTAGTTTTCCTGTTGGAAATCAATGCAGATAACATCTAGCTTTTAAAGTTTTATTCCCATATACTAACTGGGTGTCCTATAGCCTCTCTCTTTTGATACAGTTCTAACGCATCACCCATCAGAGCTTTAGAAAAAAGTGAAGGTATACTGTAGTGCTCATAAATTTGCTCTGAGTGTTTTTTTTTTTTTTTTTTAAACTGGCCAATTTTATTTTCATATGTGAATGGCAGCTCCGTAGAAGGAATAAAGTCATGAAACTCCATATTTTTGTAGAGGATGTTGTTTTTACCAAGGTACAAATGGCATCTTGTATGTCTGTGATACTTATTCATTCTTGCCAATTTTTGTGTGTTTTTTTGTTACGACTCCAGGGCGAAATCAACAGGTGGTGGTGACCGCCAACAGCCAGACGGAGGACAATGTACCGCCCACCGTATAATGACAGTCCAATCCGCCACCGTTTCTGGGGCGGTACCAACAACATCAAAAGCCTAGCGGAAACACTGCAGTGAAGGGAAACGACTCTCCTCTGGACACTCAAGGAAGAACCACGCCGCCATGGAGCCCGAGTTGCATGTCTTCCCCATGCTTTTCTACCTTCTGCTCTACTACGAACACCAACGCCGGCAAAGACAACCACGGTGAGTACTGCCACCTAGCACACAGGGGGGGAGGAAAAAGAGAGTGACACACACACACACACACAGGCAACACCCCCAACACCATACACACAAGCAGATGCACTAACATTACATATTCACCCCGTAACCCTCAGGAATAATGCAAGGACAACTACTATAGTGTAAAAAGGCTGTAATCAGATAAATATTGGTGAAATTCGTGCATCCAAATAAAAATGTATGTACATATTTACAGTGCAAAGGACACTGCCCAGTCCTCAATGTCCCTTGGCCACAGGGCCACATCGCAAAGTCCAAGGCCCAACCTCACTCCTGCAACAACACGGAGAGAACACTGCAGGGGCATCAGGTTGAAAATAGACAGGCACCTCAGGAGGACGGGGAATGGGGGGCACCTCAGTCGGAAGATGGAACACCACTGGTCCTAGAGGGGGCAACATGCCCTGTGCTTGGTCCTGGGGAGTGCAAGGCCACAGTCTCTCAAGTGAGTGATTTGCCCACATGCTCTGGAGGGGGCATTGTGCCCAGTGAATTTCATCCTGTGGAGGATGGGGTGAGTGGATGGCTTCTTCCACTGGTTCTGGAGAGGGCATTGTGCACAGTGAGCTTCATCCTGGGAAGGATGGGGTGAGTGAATGGCTTCTCCACTGGTTCTGGAGGGGGCTTTGTGCCCAGTGAGCTTCATCCTGCGGTGGATGGGGTGAGTGGATGGCTTCTCTACTGGTTCTGGAGGGGGCACTGTCCCAGTGAGCTTCATCCTGTGGAGGATGGGGCGAGTGGATGGCTTCTTCACTAGTTCTGGAGGGGTCATTGTGCCCAGTGAGCTTCATCCTGTGGAGGATGGGGTGAGTGGATGGCTTCGCCACTGGTTCTGAATGGGGCATTGAGCCCAGTGAGCTTCATCCTGGGAAGGATGGGGTGAGTGGATGGCTTTGTCCACTGGTTCTGGAGGAGGCATTGTGCCCTGTGATGCAGATCGTGGGGAGTGCAAATTCACCGTCTGTCCCCTGGGTGTCAGACCCACAGGATTTGCAGGGGCCAGGACGCACAACAGCCCATGGATGCAGGACTACACACTGACCGCTGACGGTGACGGCTGCTCAGTGGTGGCAGTGGCAGTGCTGCTGTTGTCGGTTCTGGCAGTGGTGGGGGGAGGCTCCAGCCCTTCCCCTGCAGCCTCGGATGGCTGCCCACTGGGGCTGCTGCTGCTGGCAGTGGTGCTGGTGGTGGTGCTAGCAGTGGTGGGGGGAAGCTCCAGCCGATCCCCTGCAGCCTTGGACGGCTGCACAACCATGGTTGTTGGTGGGGGCTCTGACTGAGTCCCAGCACCAGGGCTCCTGTCCTTTTTGCCTGCTGGTGCAGGCCCCTTGCCCTTCCTGACAGCAGCTGGGGATGGCTCCTTGCTCCTTTTGGTAGCTGCCAGGGATTGCTCCTTGCCCTTCCTTTTACCAGCTGGGGGTGCCTCCTTGTCCTTCTTTACAGCAGCTGAGGGTGCCTCCTTGACCTTCTTTGCAGCAGCTGGGGGTTCCTCCTTCCCCTTCCTTACAGCACTTGGTGCAGGCACCCTATAGGTGTGGCTGGCTGGTGCCCAGGATCCTCTCCCACCTGGTATAGCTGTGGGCACTACTGTGCCCCTGGACTGGGTGGCTGAGGTGCTTGGCTGGGTTCTGACCACCCTGGCCTGACGTGAGGGATGGGGGAGGGCTAGGGAAAAGGTCAAAGGTGGAGAGGAAAAGCTTCTTAGGGACATTGGTACAAGAAGAGGGAGATGGTTTGGGAGTGGAGGTAGAGGGAGTGGTTGTAGGAGGTGTCTGTCTGCTCTGGTTGGTAGCAGGTGCATGGGCTGGATGCTGTTGTGAGGTGGATGGCTGCTGGGTGTCTGAGTGCTTGCGTTTGTGTACTTTGGGAGGAAGGGGCACAGACACAGTGGGAGAGGACACAGGGCACATGTGCATTGAAGTGGGGGTGGTGACTGCCAGTGAGGGGCGTGTGCTGATAGGTGTGCTGGTGATGGGGGTAGTGGGTGAGGATGTAGTACATGCAGGTGTGAGTGTAGACAAAACTGGGAGGGAGGTGGATGATGAGGAGGAGGGGGCCACAGTAGAGGCAGTGGATGTTGGTATGTCTGCATCTGGATGGTGTTTGTGTGAGTGCCTGTGGGATGAAGTGTGGTGCTTGTGTTTGCCATGTCCACTCATGTTTGTTGTCCTGGGTGCCTGATCGTCTGCCTGTGTGCTTGGGATAGGTTGGGGTTGAGGGGAATGGTATTGGGTAGAGGAAGTTGGAGGGGGAGGCTAGAAACAGGGACAATGGCTGCCATCAGAGAGGAGGCCAGAGACTGGATTGATCTATGTTGGGCCATCATGCCAGTGTGAATGCCCTCCAGGAATGCATTTGTCTGTTGTATTTGGGCTGCCAGCCCCTGGATAGCATTCACAACGGTAGACTGCACAACAGAGATGGATCGCAGGAGGTCAATAGCCTCCTCACTCAGGGCAGCAGGGCTCACTGGGGCAAGACCTGAGGTGCCTGGGGCGAAGGAGATGCCCACCCTCCTGGGTGAGTGGGCATGGGAAACATGCTGAGGGGCTGCTGAGAGGGTGGGGCTGGTACAGGGTGGCGGCTGTACCTGTAGCTGGGGTGGGCACAGAAGTGTCCACCACCACCAGGGAGCTTCCATCGGAGGAGGAATCCATGTCCGAACTGTCTCCTCCTGTCTCTGCTGTGATGCTTCCCTCGCCCTCTGTCCAACTGGTACCCTCACCGTCAGTGGATTTGGCCTCCTGGGCCCTGTGGGATGCAGCTTCCTCCATCGCAGGTGCCTCAGCTCCTCCGCCGGGTGATGCTAATGCACATAAGGGCAGGGTGACAAAACAAAAAAGGGGGGAAGAGACAAAGGATACACTTGGTCAATGGCAGCAACAACACCGCCGTTGGTGTACATGACACACACACACACAGAGAACAGCCCTACGCACTAGACAATGCACTACCAGTCACAATGCTAGTCACCAGGCCATGGATAGGGACACCTAACGCCAATTGCAGTATACCTGAGACCCACAGACCCCTACCAAGTGGTGGATCCCTACTAACTTGGTTGGAGGTATTTTACATCAGAACCCTGCTCAACATGGGAACTACTCTGCAATGTCAAACTTGGCCTAGGGGAACCCACAGGCCCACATCCTCCACCCGGGTACCACCACACCAGGTGCAAGTTGTATATTAGGGCACTGTCCTCACCCCCTTGTTGCTGCTGTGATGCCTCCAAGAACCCATCCCGCTCTGGATAGGCCACTGCCAGTAAGCGGGCCACCAGTGGGGTCAGGGTTCGACGGGCACCTCTTCTTCGTTGGGAGGCCATCCCCAGCTGGGCCTCTGCCGTCTTCCGTGCCCAGCGTCTCAGGTCCTACCACCGTTTGTGAGAGTGGGTGCTCTGCCTGCCGTAGACCCCCATGGTCTGCACATCCTTGGCGATGGCACGCCATATTCCCTTATTCTGATGCGCCGACCTGCAGGGAAATGGACACAGGGAAAGGTATTATTCTGACCATCCTGCCTGTTACACTCATGGCTCACCATGCCCCTTCCCATCCCCATTAGCACGGACAAGACCCACCATACATGCAGCACGCTGCCCATGGCCCATCCACCAACCCCCCCACATGAGGCCTTCACACACAGCACTCCATGCATTCACGCCCCATGCATCGTACTCACTGTGTACCCACCTGTTGCTGTGGGGGCCCATACAGCATTCCGTACTGGTGTAGGACCCCATCCACCAGTCACTCCAAGTCCGCCGAGGTGAAGATAGGGGCCCTTTTTCCAGTGACACGAGCCATGGTCAGTTCCAGACACAAGTCACAGCAGCACTTGCAGTGTAGGTCCTCTCCTGTTGAAGGTCAGGTAGCAAGTGAGAGAACAGATAGAAAATGGCGGTGACGTCCGCGGCGGTGCATACCATCACCTCTGGCATACATCACCATTGGCCACTGTACCCCATAGGGCCCAATGTTAACCAATGAGGAGTTGCACAGTGGTTTTCGACCGCCTCCCGTAACGACGCTCGTCAGCGGAATCACCTCATTTCCACCTGTGCCTCAATACAGGACAAGTAGATGCCATTTCAGGGGGGGTGCAGGCCATGGCTCCTAACTGCACCTAACAAGGTTGAAACATTGAAAAACAGGTCATTCCTATGTATACATTTCTGTACAGTTGATTTTCAATGTTTCAACCATATTTAAATCATTTGACATACTCCATACTTGTATTTTTTCAAAGGGTGTTTATTTCAGTGCTAAGAGGTAGAAGGGGATGAGCATTGGGCTGGGGGGATGATGGAGGAAATTCCAAGTTGGAGTCCAGTCTATTTGTATCACAGGTGCATTGTCCAAGGGGATATAGGAAGGGGAGCAATGGCAGTTCAAGGTGGACAGGGTGACAGAGTGGTACACAAGGGTGACAATCAGGAGAGTCTTATTTCTTGGCGGTGGTCTTGGCAGTAGTCTCTGGCTTCTGCCTGGATTGCAGGAAACATTTGCCGGGTGGTTCACCTTCTGCAGGGGAAGGGTGTTGGTGGCCTGTTATTACTGTGACGGGCCTCCTGTCCACTAGCGGCAGCAGAGGTGGAGGGCTGTTCATTTGTTTGGCTAGGGGCAGAGGCCTGGTGGGGTGCCACTGCCTCCCTCATAGTGTTGGCCATGACTGCCAGCACCCCTGCAATAGAGACCTGGGTGGTGTTGATGTCCTTCAAGTCCCCCCGATCCCCAGATACAATCCCTCCTGCAGCCACATGTTCTCCTGCAACTTGTCCAGTATCTGGCCGATTGTCTCCTGGGAATGTTGGTATGCTCCCAGGATCGTGGTGAGTGCCTCCTGGAGAGTCGGTTCCCTGGGCCTGTCCTCCCCCTGTCTCACAAAAGTCCTCCCAGCTTCCCTGTTGTCTTGTGCCTCTGTCCCCTGAACCGTGTGCCCACTGCCACTGACCCCAGGTCCCTGATCGTCCTGTGTTTGTGGGGTGTCCTGGGGTCCCTGTAGTGGTGGACACACTGCTGATTGATGTGTCCTGGGAACAGAGGTATGGGCCCACTGGGTGGGTGCTGTGTTGGTCTTTCCTGAGGGGGGAGGCTCTGTGGTAGTGGGAGGGTGTGCCTGGGTAATTGACTGTCTGGTGATACTTGATGGGCCAGGTTGTTCATCCAGATCCAGGCAAGGAGAGCTGCTGTCATCTCTGTGGGCTTCTTCTGGGGGGGGGGGCTGGATGTTGTTGGCACCTCTTCGCAGGTGACATTGGCTTGGGGACCTGTAGGGATGTAAATGCAGTGTTATTGTTTCTGCGTGTGACATCATGTGCATGGGTGTGTTGCCCTCTATGGTCGTTGTTGCCCTGCCAGATTTGCCTTTGAATGAGTAGCTATTTGATGGGCTCGGTGATTCTCTCCAGTGTGCATGCAGTGGTGATAGGTATCCATGCAGGTCTGTGAGGGGTGTCCATGTATTGGGATGAGTGGGTTGTGATGGTGGGGTATGTGGGAGGTGGTAAAGTGATGGGAGTGAGGGTACAGTTGAGGGTTTGTGATGGCATGCAGGTAGGGGGGTGATAGTAACAGAGATTTGAATGACCAAAGTCCAGTCCTCCTACTCCTTCCAGGCCCTTGGGATGCATGATTGCCAAGACTTGCTCCTCCCATGTTGTTAGTTGTGGGGGAGGAGGTAGGGGTCCACCGCCAGTCCTCTGTACAGCTAGTTGGTGTCTTGCTGCTGTGGAACGTACCTTCCCCCGTAGGTCGTTCCACCTCTTTCTGATGTCGTCCCTTGTTCTGGGGTGCTGTCCCATGGCTTTGACCCTGTCCACGATTCTCCACCATAGCTCCATCTTTCTAGTAATGGATGTCTGCTGCACCTGTGCTCCAAATAGCTGTGGCTCTACCCGATGATTTCCTCTACCATGACCCTCAGCTCCTCCTAATCTGTGGTGTCGTTGTGGTGCCATGAGTGTAGTGTCAGTTGTGTCGGTGAGGGTGTGTGGGGTGATGTGTGGGGTGTGTGATGTAAGGTGCGTGGATGGTGTATAGGTGATGTTGTTATGTGGCTCGGGTTGTGTGTGTGCTCTTGCTGTCTCTCTTTGGTGGCAATTCTTTCTAGTCGTAAAGGGTTGTGGGTAGTGTGGGTGGGTGTTTTATAGTGATGTGGGTGTGGTGTGTGTATGGGTGTCAGGTGTGTGTAGTTTGAATTGACCTATGTAGAGTTGTTTTGTTTGTGTGTGTGTATTTTGAGCGGGCAGTATGTACCGCCAATGGTTTATCGACATTGAATGTCTGACCCAATGATTCGTGGGTCATAATGCTGTAGGCGTAGTTCTGTTGGCGTAACAGTGTGGGTTTTGCTACCGCCAGTTTATCGCTGACCTTTGGGCTGGCGGACTTGTGTGTGTGACTGTATAGTGATGGATTGGTATATGTGTGTCATAATGTGGTCGTCGGTAATCCGCTGCTGCGGCGTTATGTTAGCGGCAGTCGGCATGGCGGTAAGCGGAATTTACCACCAATGTCATAGTGAAGGCATTAATGTTTTGTTTAAAATCTAATGGTCAAAAACAACCTTTCCTTTTAGTGCACAAACTAATTCTTGTGGTTGGAAATTCCAGAGTTAGAAAAACTAATAATAGCTTGATGTGGATGTAGAGGCAATGTACTTTTGCATACATTTAGATTTTTTAATTCTGGAGGTCTAGGATACAGTTCTAAATTGTTATGAATCTTTATGAATTGCATGTGAAGGCATAACGTCATGGTCCATTTGATCATCACAAACATCATATCAGTATCCAACAAAAAGATAAATAGCACATTTTTTCCAACCTACTTTGTCTTCCTTTTCTGTTTTTTCAAGAAAATCTATAGTTTTAGTTTGTTTAGCATAATGTGTTCTTCTGCAGCAAATGCATATTTTATTTGGTATTTCAGAAATGGTTTCTTGAAATTGTAGAATATCCAATTCATAATTTTTTAAGTCCATAGTTGTATTTTCCATTATATTTTTGGAGTATAGAATATCTGGATCAACTGAATTGTCTGTTTCATCACCAAAGTATTTCGATTGTATGTACTGTGAAATTGAGAGGACCTTCTATGGATTTGAGCATAGTAAAACATGATTAATTTGTAGTGCTGGTCCTTTAACAAAGTGTAAAGCCCAAATAAGTTGTCTTTTACTTGAAGGGTGAATGGAAAGCATTTGAATGTCATGGAAAATTGAATTGCACATTTGATTTTGAAGACAGCCTAAAGAATGTCCTTGTAGGTTTGTAATATTTCTAAATGAGCAAGTGTCCATTTTTTGTAAGATATTTATTTTGCCTTGAAGATGTGATTTTTTTAAAGTAGCAAGAAAGATCCATAGTTTTTGTGTGAATTTATTGGCAATATTGCAAATTGAAGTGCAATTCCATTCGCACACAGGATATTTATTCAATTTCTCCTGGAAATTCTCTTTAGACACCTCTCATATAGTTTTTACTTTTTTTCTAAGTCACAGACCCATTTAACACTTAATAGCAACCTCCCTCATTACTCACTGATAGGACCCAATTAGTGTGTGAATAATAAGCCTCTTCATGAGAGTATGATTATGTACTGGAGGTCTGTCTCCAACAGCCTCCAAAAATATTGCAAAGGTTTAGTGAATAATTTTTTTTCCTAATGTATATATTTTTATATTTAGCAATTAAACATGTGAGGCTTTCCATGTCATTCATTGTTAAAATAAATAATTTTCTTTTGACTGTGAAAGCTTTTTCAATAACATATTGAACATATTGTTTCTGAGTTTGTCAGTCTTCTTTGCTTCAGTGGGAATTCTTTTGAGCAAATTAGCAAGCACCCCAATACCAATACCAACAAGCTTTATTCAGTTTGGTACATTAAACCATAAAAGCACAACAATAAAAAGGTACATTTCATTAAAAGGAGAAAGAAAGAAATAAGAAAATACATTGAAAATCTTCTTTTGTAAAAAAAGAAAATTGGAAAATATCGATCTAACACCTTTGTAAGATGTTGTCATGGAAAATGTATAAACATACAAAAACTCCTTTTAATTGATTACCCACTAACATTCTTATGTACTATTATAGCCTTCCATAAAAACGGTACCATTGTTGTAAAAAAAGTAAAGCTAGTCTGCATTGCTTATGTTTGAATTGATGCAATATTAGCTTTAAGATGTGTGTCCTGAGTACCTCATAAAATTTACAAAAATAAGTAATGTGCAATGTGCATTGTTCACTAACATCATCACACAGGCAAATGACAATGGTGGGTAACCAGTCCTTCACCCTAGGCATGGACACAAAGCGTAAATGATGTTACATTTGAATTGAGTTAAAGCAAGTCTATGCTGAGGAGTACACATATTCTAGATAAAATTGTATGCCTTCATTGGTTAACACCAGTGCATCATTTCAAACACTAGGTTTCCATACACCAGGTAAAAGCTCTCATCCTCAGACATATTCATTGAAATGTGCTTAATGCACACATTTGTAACACCACATAGGGAGTCCGGGTCAATAAAAAAAAATGTAAAACGGTCTACCAAACCAGCCACAAAAGGCCATATTTGAGTTATATAATTGTATCTGCCTGATCCAAATGTGAACATTTAGGCCCTCATTACGAGTCTGGCAATCTTAGGACTGCCAAACTTGAGGTGGTGGTTGGACCACCGCCAGTGCAGCAGTTCATACTCCACATTATGACTGTGGTGAAAGTGCCATGGTCGGACCTCTAGCACTGACACATTTGTGCCGGCCGAAAGCGTGGCGGTGGCAGTTGTCAGAATACGCCAGGTTATCGCTGCCCTGAGGATTACTACCCCCTGTCTGCCAGCTTTTGCATGGCGGTTCTACCACTATGCAAAGGCTGGTGGAGACGGGATGCCGGGGGCCCCATGGGACCCTTGCACTGCCCAAGCGATTGGCAGCCCTGTCGCACTTTTCACTGCCTGATTTATAGGCAGTGAAAAGCATGACGAGTGCTGTCGCATCTGACGCACTGCAGCATTGCCGCCAGCTCTATTACAAGCCGGCGTCAATGTTGTGAGTAGTTTACCGCTGGCCCAGTGGGAAACTCATAATAGGGCCAGAGAGTAGAATATCGAAATGGCGGTCTTTTGGACACGGGGGTTTGGCGGGCAGCCTCCTCCGCCCATCAAACTCGTAATGAGGCCCTTAGTAATAATCTTCCTGTTTAAACATGTCTCAGGCTCGTTCCAAATTCTCTGCCAAAGTAGGGTATGGCATATCTTAATCAGATCTTTAAGAAACAAGAGACTCAATTCCCTGTGACCAACATAGGTAGAAACACCTTGTGGAAAGGAAAGGTACTTTCTTAGGCAGGTATTTTCGGCACACTGTAGTTTTACTAAATTGCAATAGCCCCAAACGCCTGCCCAGTACTGGACCATGGAGGTACATTTTGCTCTATATAACACACAACTCTTTTCCTCCCTAATTTTGCTGAAATTATATTTAACGCAGCCATTGATTTATTCATCTGCATTATTCTATCTGGCCCCAGAAGCCCCCACCAGTATCAAACAACAGTCCCAAGTAGGATAGATGTCTTTGCAAACTTAGTAGCCCCTCATTTAAATGTGTAAGACTTATCTGCCTCTGGACTGCAGTTCATAAAAATGGGTTTTGACAAATTCACTCTCAAGTCTGTGGAAGCCAGATAGTTAACAAATTAATCAATCTAGGGTTGGAGTATCTTGGTACGGAGTACTGTGTCATCCTCATACAGTAGTACGGGTATTGGTCTTGTTGGAAAATGGGTTATTGGTAAGGGCAGGTAGGTACCTACACTTAGCAATAGGCCACTAACCTCCACTTAGGTCCAGTTAGGTCTCAGTAAATTAAACCTAGCTCAACCCTTGGTAGCTGGCAATGAGCGACAAGGCTTAACTTAGGAGACAGAGTGTAAAACATTCAAATATCACAAAACCGTAATTAAATAAAACACAGGAAACAGTTTAAAAATCCAAAACCAATTTAGAAACCTAGATTATATTTGCATCTTTAAAATGACACAAAAACAAATACAATCGGATGAGGGGAACCGGAGATATGAATTTTTAAAGAATTATTGTTTTCTAGCACCTGGAAACAAAAAGCGCCAATCTGGTCTCTGGTCGCACCTCGACTGGGGCAAAGTCAAAGTTTAAGGCCGACCACGATGGAGCCCGGCTCGGCTACAGTCCACGGGAGGCCTCGGTCAAAAGTTTACCTTCGCACTTAGTCGTTTTTCTGAAGATTTTCTTCAGCGGGACGAACCTGCCAGTCCAATCCGACCTCCTGGAACTCTTCTCCGGATACGCGTCGCGGGAGCCCTCAGTGGAGATTTTTACCTTCGGACTTAGTCATTTTTTCGAGGGAAAAATCCTTCGACCGGGGTAAACCTGGATCTTGATCCGCCGTCCCTGGAGCCCTCCTCGGATACGCTGGCTGGGAGGTCCCGGTCAACTTTCTACGTTCTGACTTAGTCTCTTTTTTGGAGATTTTCTTTAACGGGATGAACCTGCAAATCAGGCCGGGTTGCGGTTGACACAAGCCAGCTAGAGTTGCCGTGGCGGGTCGGTCCCTCTATGGAACTTTTTTTCAAAAGTTCTCCAAACTCCTCCAAACTTCTGGATCTTCTCCCAGATGTTCCTATGAGGTTCTTTTGGGGTCCACAGCTAACCCCAACGTTCCAGAAGCTCTGAGATGATCCTTGGGGGTGTGGACTACAACTCACAGAATGCAACTGGTGCAAACTCCTTTTTGGCCACTGGACAGTGGTCAGCTGGTTGATTTCTTCAGGAGTTGGTGCAGGGGACTCTGGTTAGCAAATTGTCACCTGTAGCAAACAGAGAGTCCCTCCTTGAACTGGATTTGAGGTGTGGGTGCAGGTCTGCCAGTGTTATCCTTGCTCCTGGGTGAAAAACAGGGGGGTCCTGATTCTCCAATCAGGTGCAGGGTCCTTCCCCCTGTGATGACCACTTCCTGGGAAGTGTGGTAAAAATCAATCCCAGGAGGCAACATTCCTCAAAAATCCATCATGGCTGAAAGTGATTTTTGGAGGTTACATCTGGCTGAGCCCACCCATTGGTATGGCTAAAAATCATAAACACACCCCTCTCCTGCCCTCTCCTAATTTAATCAAGGGGGCACCTAGTTGTCTGGGGTTTCAGAATGTTGGGGTGTTGCTGGGTTGCTCCAAATGTCCTTCTCTGCCTTTGAAGACCAGTTTGACAGCCCCTCTCCCTCAGGCACATCTCTTTGCGTGAAGCCAGGCCACTTCACACCTCATCAAGGCAGCCTGGCCAGGCTGCCAGAGGCTGGCCAATCAGAGCACAGTAGCAAAAACAATGCAGGGCTGAAGTTCGCAACTTTTCAGGTAAAGTTTAAAACTCTTTACCTGAACAAGTTATATTAAATCCCACAACTGGAAGTTGTGGGATTTATTATAACAATTAATTTGATGCCAAACTCTTTGTATCTGTCACTTAAGGGGACTTTTATCACACCAGGGCTTATAAAACTATTTTTATAAGGTCACTGCTTATAGTTACATGGCACCCAGCCCTAGGAGGCACATAGGGCACACCTTAGGGGTGACATATGTAAAACTAAGGTAGTTTAAGACTTTGGAACTACTTTTAATTCCAAAGTTGAATTTGCATATAACTTTAATTTAAAAGCAGCCAGCAAGGCAGGCCTAACATTAAAATGACACTGGGCACCTCAGCAGTGCACCTATTGGTGCACTACCTATGCTGTGGTCCCTAAACCTGCAGACCCTACCATATACTAGGGATTTATAGGTAGGTTGACTTAGCCAATTATAATTAGCCTAATTTGCATATCCACTTCACACAGAGCACTGGCCCTGGGACTGGTAAGCAGTCCCCAGGGCACAGCCAAGAGTCAGTAACCACCAGTACCTGTCCAAAAAGTGTGGGGGTGACCAGGGCAAAAAGGAGGACTTTCCTACAGCTCTTTGGCCAAATTTCGCAACGTCCATGCTAACTTCCTCAAGAACCCTGCTCAGACTATTAATTTAAAGTGTAAAGAGAAAGGGCACCAGGGCACAGCCATGATGTATTCCATGGCCAATGGCAAAATCCTGTGTGTACTCCCCATGAATCCCAAACCTAACGCTGGCATTAGTGCCCAAATAAATGTAGGTAATTAAGGGACCCCCACTGCCCATCCTTCTCATCATATTCCATAATTTATTGTGATTCATGCATTCACATGCACTGGAAAAGGTCCATGAATGCCATATAAATAGAGCCTTCCCTTGCTAAAGGGTATTTCTCAATAAGGAGACACAAATTGAGACATTGATCGACTGTTCTTATCCCATTTCTGAAACCATACTGCGTCTCTGCCAGGATTTGGTTATTCTCAGCCCATGTCACAATATAGAAAGTAGTATTCTTCTAGTCACCTTCAGGAGTGAATCCAAGAGTGAGATTAGCTGATAACACTTTGGGTCAGCCCTGTCCCCTTTCTTATAAATTGGCACAATCAAAGAGGTAGACCATGTTCTTAGTGCCCCCAGTTTACAAATGACTCTCTGAATATTGGTCAGTAGTGGGCCCCAAAAATCCAGGTTAGTTTTAAAGAGATCAACTAGGACCACAGCAGGACCTGGGCCCTTTCCACCATGACTACTATGAATGGTAGTGTTAACTTCATCTAAGGAAAAAAACAACGAAGTCTGTTTCTTGATAGTTCTCAACAAACTGTACAACCTAGGGCCAACTCCCTTCCCAGACACAGGGTCTTGAGTTGCATAGGTCTTAGAACAAATGATACTCCCAGGTTTCTGATGAAATAGCATCCTCATTCAATGGAGCATACTGTTCTCAAATACAGGGCTCTAAATAACTTGCCAGAAGCAGTGATTAGTACAGGCCATGCCTCAGTTTTTAGTTCACTGGCCAACACTAGCTTATAAGCCCATCTACAGGCTGCAACTTCATTGATAGTTCTAAGGGGTCTACTTAAAGCCTCTATCAATTAATAAAGGGCTTTAGTACACTTTCTATCTAACCAACCTTTGTATCTCCCACTAGAATGAAGAAGTGGATATGATAGCCTGTTTTTTATATGGCTAGCAAGTCCCACTAAAGCATACTTAATTCCCACAACCTCAGCACAGTCATCAAGACAAATATCCAATAGAGAATATGTATCTTGATCAAAACATGAAAAGAAAACATAATAACTCAAATTAATACAGTTAGAAGAGGCAACTTCAATGTCACTTATAAGATCAACACCTCTAATCTTTGAAGCATCGCTTGTGGAAATAATAGGTATGCTCTGAGCACTATGATGACTTAACAAATTAGAATGCAATTTAAAATTTGAAATCAATGAACCTAGAGTATTTCTGGCTAAAATAAAGTCAATGATCTTGATTCTCTGCTTAGGAAGTTATAGTTGAAAGGGGCTTGTGGAACATAGACCTTATTGACAAGTTCCATGTTGTATTTAAAAAGTAAATTGTTTAATCTTTTGCCATACCCATTGGAGTTATACCTTGGTCAGTGTCATCCACAAGTTTACACATTTCTCTTGTTGGCGAAGAACAAAGATGAATATTAAAATCAACCCTCCATATTGCGTAATTGACCACTCTAGTTGTGGAGAAGATATTTTCTAGATCTTTTTCCAGAGTTTTTAGCACAGAACCCTTGCACCCAGAGAAAAATAGCATTACAAAAATTAAATATGTAGAGGCATGGGCTCCTCAACATTTTAAGGTCAATTTCCTGATAATAAGGGTAATCCACTTTTTTTTTACTAAACACACCCCCTGGAGTCAAAGTAGAAACAAAGGTGGCAAGACCCTCTTTTACCCTGCCTGTGATGGAAGGTACCGCTGGAGTTTGGTATTTAGTATATCTGGTAATATGGGGACAATCAATGGCCCATGTCTCCTGGCAACCTATCACATACAACGTTTTAACAACATTTAGCCAATTTGGTTTATGTAACTTACTCCTGATGCTTGTTCTGTTCTTAAAATAAAGACTGATCTTATAGCTGTAATAAGAGATAACATCAGAATTACTTTGAGCACAGGGACCAGTGCTGCATGACTGGAGACTAGCAGGATCCATACAGTTGTGCAATAGTACTAAGATAAGGTAAGGTTTGTTGTTGAATTACTTAAAACCATAGGAGTTGGTTTTAAAACAAAGTAAGAAATTGCTGCTTAAGACTTTGCTTTCTCCAGTGTGAGTAGAGCATTGGTTAATGCCAATAAAGACCATTTTCAGGCATTGCTGTGAACTATTCTCATGTGGATCACAGAGAGGATGGTATTTTTTTTTAATTGTTGCTTTTGCGTCATCTGTGATAGAAACTTCACCAAAGCACAGTTCAGCTGCAGGTCCCGAGGTGCAAAGCACGCCATCACTGCTTGTCTCTGTATCAGAATGCCTTTTTTGTTAAATGTATTCTTTAGTAGGGCTTTCTGTTCTGGTGCAAGGTGGTTGCATGAGCAGAGGACATGCAGGAGATCTTCCCTGTCCTCACCACACAGGCAGTAGATGGAGTTGGTTACATCCCTCAGCCAGGGGGCTGCATTTAAAGCAAGTGGTAGGAGACCAAGATGATACTTTGAGAATTGATCCTTTATTCGTCTCGAGAAACTCTGACCTAGGTATGGCTGAGGTACGAAAGACGTGTAGGTGTGCAAAGTCATCCATGCAAGAGACCTCCGTGAGAAGGCTGCTTTGTCCTCCAGTAGTGACTAAAGCCTAATTGATTTCCCGGCTGCTTTATTGAATGCACTGTGTGGTATTGGGGTCCTCCAAAGGTTGGTGAACCTGGTCTTCTTAAGTGAATTATCTAATTGGATTCTGAGCGGGGAGGTGTTCTTTCGTTCAAGCTCTTGCCACTTATAGTAATTAAGAGTGTCCAGGGAGGCACCACAGGCTTTGCTCCAGAAGTTTATGTAAGCAACGCGTCGTGCCTGGGATTGGTTCAGTAGGCCAATCGCCAGAGTCAGTTCGGCGAGGGATGTGAAACTGGGGATGTTGAAGATCATCTGGTAAACTTTGCTCACTGGGTGGTTTAGGATGTCTGAGTCCCTGTCTCTTTGTACTTTGCTCCTGAATGTTATTGTGGGCAGGAGCTTGGCTTTTAGCACATTTAGGGGGGTGTATGAGGGCACATTCAGATAAGATTTCAGTCTTTTTAGGGATAGCGCTATGGCTAGGCTTTTTTCCATTAGGCTTTTCCTTTGAGGAGCAAAGTTCTCTGATTTGTCGATGACGACTCCAAGATATTTATACTTGTCTGTTTGAACAAGTTATGTCTTACCCCAAAACCAAGTTCTCAAGGGTGCCTTTGATCTAATTGACAGTGTACAGGTTTTTTCCAAAGTTTGCTGTCAAGGCATTAGTGGCTGAGTAGTGTTGAGTGGCGTTTCATAGTCTCTGAAGGCTTACTTCCGTATGGCTGATCAGAACAAGGTCATCAGCGTACATGAAGCAAGGTAGTTCCAGGTCCCCGATTTTTGGGGGGTGCGAGTTTATGGGGGTGAGTGAGCCCCCTAAGGGCCAGATGTGCAAAACTTTTTGCACATTGCAAACAGCTAATTTTGCTGTTTGCGACGTGCAAAAAGCACATCGCGATGCCCAATCCCCGTTTTGCGATTCAGTAACCTGGTTACCGATTCACAAAATGGGACTGCGAGTCGCAATTAGGAAAGGGTGTTCCTCTTCCTAATTGCGAGTCGCAGTGCGATGCTGTATTGTTTTGTGACCGCGAATGCGGTCGCAAAACAATCACAGTTAGCACCCATTTCAAATGGGTGCTAACCCATTCGCAAAAGGGAAGTGGTCCCTATGGGACCCCTTCCCCTTTGTGAATGGCATTAAAAACATTTTTCAGAGCAGGCAGTGGTCCTATGGACCACTGCCTGCTCTGAAAAAATGAAACAAAAACTTTTAATTTTTTAGTTTTGTAATGCATCTCGTTTTCCTTTAAGGAAAACGGGCTGCATTAAAAAACTTGTTTATTTAAAAGCAGTCACAGACATGGTGGTCTGCTGTCTCCAGCAGGCCGCCATCCCTATGAGTGCTGCGAGTCTCAAGGGGGTCGCAAATTGCGACCCACCTCATTAATATTAATGAGGTGGGCCTTTGCGACCCCCTTGCGAGTCGCAGATGGTGTCAGGGGTACCATCCTACATTCTGAATTGCGACTCGCAAATTGCGAGTCGGTCTGACTCGTAATTTGTGGGTCGCAATTCAGAATATTACTACATCTGGCTATGTCTGCTAAATATAGATTGAACAGTATGGGGGCCAAAACACAACCCTGTTTTAAACCTTTAGTAGTAGGGATCTGCCTTGAAAGATGAGTGCCTGTACCCAATTTTATCTGGACCAATGTATCCGAATGAAGAGCTATTATCAGGAGAAAGAGTGGATGTAGAAGCCCCCAGGTTTCAAGCTTCTTCCACAGCAGATTGCTGTCCATGTGGCCAAACACAGATGGAGAAGACGTTATAGCTTTTGTCGGTTAAGAGGGCAATGGCCATGATGTTTGTGATGGTGCCAGTATGTTTGGAAAATCCTGTTTGGAGTGTGGGGATTATTCCATTTTCAGTAGACCATGCAAGCAGATGATCTAATAACAGGTCTGCAAAGTATTTTGCGTCATTGTCAGTTAAGGCAATCAGGCGATAGCAATTGGGGAGCGACCTGTCCCAAATTTTAAAGATGGGGAGATTATGGACCCCTTCCAGGACTGTGGAATCTTACCTGTCAGGCCTATTTCCAGGTAGAGAGGTTCGAAGATCTTTTCCCAGAAAGGTCTGTTGTGCTTGAAGACTGCAGGCAGAAGTCCATTCGGGCCTGGGGGCCCTCTCCCCTGCCCTTGGCTATCTGATTTTTTTATAGTAACCGAGTCAGTGAGTAATATGAACGTGGTCTTCAAAGAGGGCCAGTGTGGGAGAAGATTTCTTGGAGAAGTCATGCATTGTGTGGCCATGCTAAGTGGTGTCAGGCTGTTGAAATGGACTCCAAGATATTGGTCCCAGAGAGCTTCCAGTATATGTGATGTAATGTCACCATGGTATGGGCGTGTAAGGTTGCATATTGGACGCCTCAAATGTGTGCTTTTGTTGCTCCATGCGTCTGAGTGTAGCCTAGCCCTCAAGTCTTCACTGCGGCTCCTATTGGTTGCCCATTTTAGCTTGTTCAATAACTGTTAGTGGTGCCTTAGGATTATCAGAAGGTCTGGATTGCCCGGGCTGCCACGGAGACGCCTTTTGCTTGAGTTAATTTTTCTCCTTGCATCTTGTGCTGTTGTCCTGTGGGCTTGTGCCAAGTGAGTTACAGCTGAAAGACGTGGCAGTCGCCTGTTAGTGATTGGCTCAGCAGAAATTCCACTAAGCCTGGTTGTGAGTTGTTCCCATTTCTGCACGTCACTGTCTTTGTTTGTTTCTAATTCAAATGCGAGATCCATTGCTGCTTTGGTGACAAGATCTATGTTTGATTGCCCACATTTGACCCATTTGCAGTTTATGGTGAAAGTGGTAATTTGTGCAATATTTGTTTTCTCCATTTTGGTTATCCCCAGGGGGTTGGCTGGTTCCTGTGGGCAATGGTCGTTCTCACTCCTGTTGCCTAGACAGTAGGAGAGGAGGCTATTTGTTTGAATAGTGGAAGGGTAACAAATGTGTAGTCAATTGTGGTAGAAAAGTATGAAGCTGCTGGAGGTGAGTCCTCAGTAAATCTGCCATTCAGGGCTCTTAGCTGTAACAGTTCTAAGCCATTAAGCAAAGTCCTGCTGGTCTTTGTGGAACGGGCATTTTTGTTGGCCCCCTGTGTAGGAAGGTTCCAAGAGCTGGAGAGGGTAATGGAAGTTTCATCTGTTGAGGATCCTAGTAGATGTAAGTTGAAATCGCCAGAGACGAAGATGTTGGCTGTTCACTACTTATATAGTTCTCGGGTAGAGCCACTAGGTTGTTAACGTCACTGAGTTTAAGTTTGGGGTATAGATAGGTGTTTAGAAGAACTATCTCTGCTGTGGGACACTCGTTGTGGTGGCAATTGTCACAATATTGTTAGAGGAGCAGATGGAGTGCAAAGGGGTGGCTCTGACCGATAGTGCTAAAGAGACGTAAGGGGCCAAGCCACATCGCGGATGACCATACTTCGCCTTCCTGGTTGCTGGGGTGATAAAACACATGTAGCCCTGCAAGTGGAATGGTTCATCTAGCCAAGTTTCCTGCACTGATATAATATCAAAAGTGCTGAGGTAATGGATGAAGTCAGGGTCCAAAGCTTTAGAAAGGAGGCTGTTTACTTTCCAAGAACACAGGCATAGGTTCTCCTTTGACAATGTGGAGCCCCGCTTTTTGTCTGAGGTTTGTCACCCTTGCCTGTTGCAGTTATTGAGTGTTTTTGAAAACCACCTTAGGTCATTGTTGTTTAAAGAGAAATTGGCTGAAGTGAATAATTTTTGGGGCCGAGAGTCACCCCTAACAGTAGTGGAGGAACTTGATGAAACAGGAGAGCAACCCCGGATGCTCCTAAATATGGAGCCGGGTTCCCTGCACAGGGGGTCTGATTCAGGGGCAGGATCCGGTGTTAGTAAGGTGGTTGGGTAGCCAACCTCACGGTGCGTGCTAATACTAATACCCCAAAGTTTGAAGGTTGTGCTTAATCCTATGATTGTTTGGGCAATTAGTCTTGTCTTCCATGTGGCCTTTGTGGATTCAGGGGCAGTAGTGTTAGTTGGCTGGAGACATTCTACTGCTAGGAGATCAGTTGTGTCCAGGCTGCTTGTAGAGGGAATATGTGAAAGTAGGCAAAGAATGTTCCCTCTGTTCAAAAAATCACCAGCTCCCCTAGATTTATAGTGAGGATGAACAATTAGTGAGTTTGTGGTTGAGGGATCCAGTCGAGTTTAGAGTTTCACCGGTGGTTGCAGAGGGTTCCCTGGGGGGGGGAACATCCTTCAAGATTCCAGCAGTTGTTTGACCTGTTGGTTGGTGAGTTCCCCACTTGTACGTGATGTGTGGGGCTGGAAGGTAAAATGATTGCTCCCAGGTCCTGTGGAGAAGGGGCCATTCACTTAGCCGGGGTGGGAGTGGGGGAAGTTGCTTGTGTAAGTTGACTGTAACTTCCAGAGGATATAGCCACAGCGGTATACTGGGGCAGCTTGGATTGGAATTCCCTGGCATTGCCCGCCCCATCTGCAGGCCAGGAGGACTAGGTGCTACATCTATAGAAAAACTAGAAAACAAAGAAGAATCCTTCACAGGACATGTGCTAAATACACCCCTCTGAGGCAAAACTGTGGGACCAGTATCAGTATTGTGAGACAGTAGGTGATCATTAACATTCATTGAACTCAGTGCAGAGAAAGGATTCAATATAGGAGCATTAAAAACATGGCTACAACAATTACTCCCCAAACAGAGTGTTAATGTAAGGGTCACCACATTATTCAGATTTATAAAAATAACCCAGCGGGGCAGCATTAATGTTTGTGCTGAAATACCATAGCATTCCCAGTTTGTGGAAGATTAGCCTGAACAAATGAAAAAGCCTACAATTCATGAAAATGCAATCCCCTGGACCCTTTTCTAGACTCCTGTCCACTCAACTTACCTTTTGGCCATGATGAGCTCATTAAAGAGTTCTCACGTCAGACCTGTTTTCTGCCCAATCCAGTAGATGGATCCATTCTTAAGATTCTCCCAGGACTCCGACTGATTGGCAAATCTAAATTAACTTCATGGCTAGTAAAAGGCTGCTTAAATCAAGATGACTTTGATGAGAGGGTAGGTTTAGGTCCAAAAGTCAGAGGGGCTCCACTAAGTTTTTCACTCATGGTAAGTCAATCCTCAGCTTCAACTAACACTCTCACCCAAACCCTTGGCCCCTCCTTGGCTAAAGATGGACAATCACTGGCTAAATTACACTTTTGCTTAATAGGGATATTGTCTGCCTGATGGGACATCAACAATTTCATTTCCTGTATCGTGCTGAAGCAATTGGTAGCAAAAGTTTCAACCACCTTTAATCTAGATAGCAATAGGTCCAGCATTTTGTTTTATCAGCAACTCCAGGCCCTTTATGGCAGTCATACGATCATTTATATCCAAGGCAAGGTTACTTCAGGCATATTTAAAAATCTTTTTAATCAGATCTAGGGGGCTGAGAGTGTTCCTCTGCCACTGGTATATCAGATTTGTTACTTAGAATGTTAGCAGTTGCTTTCCTTTTTCTCTTTGGTGGTGGAGAAGTCTCAGGAGCAAGTGAAGAAAGGCCTTCAATTGATAGCGCTTCATTGGAAACACAAGAATTTAAAATGACATTGCCAAGGTTCCCCTTCTCACTTCCAGGTAGATCTGCTATGGAATTCAGGGAAGACCAAGTGCTTCTCTCAGTAATTGTTGGGCAGATGCCAATCTTTCCTCCGCCTTACTAATTCCCTTATCAATATCACCCTTAGTGTTGGTTAGGTAGGTAGTTATGGGGTTGGGGGTTTTAACATAGGGCGCTGGCAGGATGTATGCTCAGCTTCCTTTTCCCCATTTAAAAAATATAATGAAAATATCGCAATACTGAAACCCAGATGGGTGGCCCAGCTCAGCGTCCTCCAGACTCAGACAGGCATGGACAGACCCACTCTTAACCAGGTCCTCACACTTGGGGTTAGACACCTGGGCACGTCCTATGCTGCGGGACCTTCAGGCAGCTTTTAGACGTCCACTCAGTATTGCTGGGTGTCCCTCCTGGCACACAGGGAATTATGGTAGATGCAGTTTTAGCCCCATTGAGACTCCCAGAAAAGAGTGCAAGTACTCTGTTTTTAAACTGTCTACATATAATATTTCTAATGCTCTCACTTCTTGTGCAACTATGTAAAAACATTAAATTCTCCTTTTGCTGTTTGTACGCCTCTTCTGTAGACATCTAAGCTGTCTTACAGACTTTCTTTACATGTTATCTACTTTACATTGCTATGCCTATAATGAGCATAAAATTGTTCATTACCATCTAAATATTTTGTAAGAAGCTTACCAGTCTTCATTTTCTTATGCCCACTTTCTCCTTTTGTAGGTGTGGTTAGGGTTTCTCTTATCTCTTTATAGTATATTTTCATTTTTTAAGGTAATGTTTTGAAAGCATCTTGTTAAATCTAGGTAAACCTGTAGACATTAAAAATAAGGAATACTTGGTATTATTCAATGTTATAGCAAAGTGTAAATCACAGAATTGTTGTACAGCCATTGTGTTACTCAGTAACATCCAAGAATGGCTTACAAATTATGTCGAATTTTATTTTGGAAACCTCAAATCGAAAGCTCTTATAAGAGCCAACCAAATCTTTCAATCACACTTCAAATCGAAGGCTCTCATATCAGCCAACCTAATCTTTAAATCAATAATAGTAAAGAATGTGTGGTTTATTTTCAAAAACTTGCTTGTAAGGTACCTCAGTACTCTCTAGAAACCTAGGTGGTAGTACTGTGGTACTACGTAATTATTTTTAAAAATATGGAGTCTATACTAAAGAAGCAGTAGACAAAGGAAAAATTCAAAACCTAATAAAGTGGTGCAAAATACTAAATAGCTGTCTTGTTTCAAAGGTTGACATTAGCCAATCATAATGTCTTGTAATCGCTATGTACCGCAGTACAACCACCACACTACTATGACAGCAGATAGCACCATTTTCTATCTGTTCACTCACTTGCTACCTAACCTTCAACAGGAGAGGACCTATGTTGCAAGTGCTGCTGTGACCTGTGTCTGGAACCGACCATGGCTCGTGTCACTGGGGAAAGGGTCCCTGCCTTCACCGCTGAGGAGTTGGAGAGACTAGTGGATGGGGCCCTACCCCATTACCGATTGGTGTATGGGGCTCCAGACCGACAGGTGAGTACACTGTGAGCACGATGTATGGGACATGAATGCATGGAGTGCTGTATGTGAGGGCCTCGTGTAAGGGGGGGTAGTTGAGGGGTTCTGGGCAGGATGCTGCATGTATGGTGGGCAATGTCTGTGCATAAGAGGATAGGAGGGCTTTGGTGGGCCATGAGTATAACAGGCCGTACAGGATGACTGATACTTTTTTCTATGTTTATTTCTCTGCAGGTCAGCGCCCATCAGAAAACGGGTATATGGCGTGCCATCGCCAATGGTGTGAGGGCCCTGGGGGTCTACGGCAGGTGGAGCACCCACTGTCGCAAACAGTGGGAGGACCTGAGACGCTGGGCAAGGAAGATGGCAGAGGCCCAGCTGGGGATGGCCTCCCAACGAGGAAGGGGTGCCCGTCGAACCCTGACCCCCCTGATGTTCCGCATACTGGCTGTGGCCTATCCGGAGCTGGATGGGCGCTTGAGGCCATGACAGCAGCCACAAGGGGGTGAGTACATTTCCCAATATACTACTTGTGCATGGTGGGGGTCTGCCTGTTGGTGCCCCTAGGCCAGGCCGGACATTGCAGGGCAGGTTCCATGTTGGGAAGGGCTTGATGAACTCCACCCCCAAACAAGCTAGTGGGCATCCACTACTGGGCAGGGCTCTGTGGGTCTCAGGTATACTGCAACTGGCGTTAGGGATTACTGTCCATGGCCTGGTGACTAGAATTGTGTCTGGTAGTGCATCGTCTAGTGCATAGGGCTGTCCCCTGTGTGTTGTGTACACCAACGGTGGTGTTGTTGCTGCCATTGACCAAGTGTATCCTCTGTCTCTTCCCCCCTTTCTGTTTTTTCATCCTGTCCTTATGTGCATTAGCATCATCTGGTGGAGGAGCAGAGGCACTGGCGACGGAGGGAGCTGCATCCCACATGGCCCAGGAGCCCGAATCTACCGATGGTGAGGTCACCAGTGGGACGGAGGGCAAGGGGAGCACCACGGCGGAGACAGGAGGGGACAGTTCAGACAGTGATACCTCCTCCGATGGAAGCTCCCTAGTGGTGGTGGACAGCTCTGTGGCCACCTCAACTACAGGTAGAGCCGCCACCCCTGTACCAGCACCGCCCTCCCAGCAGCCCCTCAGCAAGTTTCCCATGTCCGCTCACCCAGTAGGGTGGGCTTCTCCTTCGCCCCAGGCACCTCAGGCCCTGCCCAGTTAGCCCTGCTGCCCTGAGTGAGGAGGCTATTGACCTCCTGAGATCCATCTCTGTTGGGCAGTCAACCATAGTGAATGCCATCCAGGGCCTGGCAGGGCATTTGCAACATACAAATGCATTCCTGGAAGGCATTCACTCTGGCGTGGCGGCCCAACAGACATCATTCCAGGCTCTGGCTTCCTACCTGATGGCAGCCATTGTTCCTGTCTAGCCTCCCCCCTCCAACTTCCTCTGCCCAGTCCCATGCCCCTGAGCCCCAACCCATCCCAAGCACACATTCAGACCAGCATGCACCCAAGACAACACACAGGAGTGGTTCAGGCAAACACAAGCACCACACATTATCCCACAGGCACTCACACAAACACCATCCAGATGCTGACATAACAACATCCACTGCCTCCACTGTGTCCCCCTCCTCCTCCTCGTCCATCTCTCTCCCAGTAGCATCTCCACTCACACTTGCATGCACCACATTAACACCCACTGCCTCCATCAACATAACACCTATCAGTACACGCCCCTCACTGGCAGTCATCACTCCCACATCCATGCACATGTCCCCTGTGTCCTCTCCGACTGTGTCTGTGCCCCCTCCACCCAAACTACACAAATGTAAGCACTCAGACACCCAACAGCCATCCACCTCACAACAGCATCCAGCCCATGCACCTGCACGCAAACACAGCAGACAGGCACCTCCTACAACCACTCCCTCTTTCTCCACTCCCAAACCTTGGCCCTCATCCCACCCTAGTGTCCCTAAGAAGATTTTCCTCTCTGCCGTTGACCTCTTCCCTATCCTCCCCCCCATCCTTCACATCAGGCCAGGGTTGGCAGAATCCAGGCCAGCACCTCAACCACCCAGTCCATGGCCACTGTAGTTTCAGCAGCTACTGCAGGTGTGAGAAGCTCCAAGGAGACACCCATCCACACTGGCAGTGTGCCTGCACCAGCTGCCAAGGGGGAGGGCAATGTGGCACAACCACATGGCAAGAGCAAGGAGGCACCACCACACAGCAAGGGCAAAGGCAAGGAGGCACCACCACACGGCAAAGGCAAGGGCAAAGGGCCTGCCCCTGCAGGCAGGAGGGACAGGAGGCCTGCTGCTGTGACAGAATCTGAGCCCACAAAACCAACCATGGCGCTTCTTCCATCGGAGGCTTCTGGGGAAGGGCAGGAGCCTCCTCCCCCCACTGGCAGCACCGCCACCAGCACTGCCACCTGCACCGCCACCAGCACCACTGCCAGCAGCAGCAGCCCCAGTGGCCAGCCGTCCGAGGCTGCAGGGGAAGGATAGGAGCCTCCCCCCACCACTGCTAGCACCGACACAGAACCGCCCCCTGCACCACCCCCTGCACCGCCACCAGCACCGACACTTGCACCACCACCAGCACCACTGCCAGCAGCAGCAGCCCCAGTGGGCAGCCGTCTGAGGCTGCAGGGGATGATAGGAGCCTCCCCCCACCACTGCCAGCGTCAGACACCAGCCCCGCCACTGCCACCAGGGACCAGCCGTCACCACCGGCGGGCAGTGTGTAGTCCTGCCTCCATGAACTGTAGTGCGTCCTGGCCCCTGCAAATCCTGTGGGTGTGCCATCCAGATGAGAGACTGTGACCTTGCACTCCCAAAGATCTGCATCACAGGGCACAATGCCCCCTCCAGAACCAGTGGAAGAAGGCATCCACTCACCACATCCTTGCCAGGATGAAGCACACAGGGCACAAGGCCCCCTCCAGAACCAGTGGAAGAAGGCATCCACTCACCGCATCCTTGCCAGGATTAAGTACACAGGGCACAAGGCCCCCTCCAGAACCAGTGGGCAAACCACCCACTTGAGGGACTGTGGCCTTGCACTCCCCAGGACAAAGCAGTGGGCAAACCACCCACTTTAGAGACTGGCTTTGCACTCCCCAGGACCAAGCAGTGGGCAAACCACCCACTTAAGAGACTGTGGCTTTGCACTGCCCAGGACCAAGCAGTGGGCAAACCACCCACTAGAGAGACTGTGGCTTTGCACTCCCCAGGACATCGCACAGGGAATGTTGCCCCCTCCAGGACAAGTGGCGTTATACCATCATCCGGTTGAGGTGCCCCCCATTCCCTTTCCCCCTGAGGTGCCTGCGTATTTTCAACCTGATGCCCCTGCAGTGTTCTCTCCGTGTTGATGCATGAGTGAAGTGGGGCCTTGGGCTATGTGATGTGGCCCTGTGGCCCACGGACATTATGGACTGGGCAGAGTCCCTCCATTTGTATATCTGTAAATACTGTTTTGAATTTAGAGGATGTTTTTCTGGATTTACACTCACTTTCTCCAAATCCTTTTGTCCTTGCATTATTCCTGAGGGGTATGGTGTGGATGTGTAATGTTGTTGCATCTGTTTGTGTGTATGTTGTTGGAGGTGGGGGTGTTGTGTGTTGGCTGTTGTGTGTGTGTGTCACTCTCTTTTTCCTCCCCACTCCCCTGTGTGCTACACGGCAGTACTCACCGTGGTCGTCATCACCGACATTGGTATTCCTGGTGTAGGAGGAGGTAGACCAGCATGAGGAAGATCTGCAGTTCAGACTCCATGGCAGTGTGGTTCTTCCCTGAGTGTTCAGAGGTGAGTCCTTTGCCTTCTGTGTTTTGTTTCTGCTGTGCTTTTGATGTCGTTTGTACCACCCTGGAAAAGCTGGTGGATAGGCCTCTTGTAATACAGTGGGCGGTACATTGTCTTCGGCCTGGTTGTAGGCGGTTAACGCCGCGGTGCTTGTTGCTACTGCCGTGGCGGTTGGTGTGTTGAAGTGGCTGTCTGTGTTGGCGGTTTCAGCCGTAGTCATAATTCCATTTTTTACCGCCAGCTTGTTGACGGTATTGCCACCGCCTTATCACCGACCGCCAGGGTTGTAATGAGGGCCTTGATTTTCCCATGCCTAAAACCAAATGAATGTGCCCTTGTGTAAAGTAACTGATGCACGTGCAAAGCATACCTTCAGGTCAAGACTGTGCTGTACAAAACTGCAAAAAAAAACTACAAATGAAGGGCCTGATTATGAGTTTAGCGGGCCGACCGTCAGCCCACTAGACTTATGGGGAGGAGACCACCGTGGAGCTAGAGGTCTCAGCACAATTACAATCTTTCCACTAGGCTGACTGGCAGAAACCTCCATATTAGGATGTTCCACCATCCAGCCCCGAGAAAACAGTGCAGTGCCACTGGCCTTGGCTCCTCATGGAGCCGAGGGCAATGCCATCACACAGAGAGTGCTCCAGCACCCTCGAAATACACACTGCACTGTGTGCCACAGTGGACAGTGCGCATTCTGAGGGTGCTGAGCAGGAGGGCTCTGCACTACCCACAAAATGGTCATGGGCAGTGCAGGGACCCCCCTGTTTCCCTCAGCACTGCCTTTCCGTCAGACTCTATGAAAAGGCCGGTGGAAAGGTAGGTTGTGATCAGTACAGCAGTGCTGAACTCAGCACTGTTGTGGCTGACCACGTCTTTGACCGCTGCCAGCACATCGGGATCCATGATCCTGGAGGTGGTGCTGGTCCCCTGCAGGGTCATATCTGGTGGTCGGACTGCCAGAGCACCAGGAGTGCATTGGTCTGACCACCACCACAAGTTTGGCAGTTACAAGACTATCAAACTCGTAATTAAGTGTTTTGCACACTTCTGTCATTGGGCTATACTTCGGATACATTTGGGTGAAATGTGTGCCACATTAGGGCTATCTTTATGGTGGCCATATTGAGAGCCTTATTTGTTATGAAGCTCCCTGATTTCCTCACTTACTGCAGTGTCCTTACTAGAAACTGCTTTTAGTTTTGACTTTGATTCCATCAAGGTGGCATTCAGATGTGTCACACTTTTGGCATAAATTCAGAATGTTTGCACTCTAGTTGCTCATTAGAACATTGAGGTAAAGCTGCTTATCACCTGAGAGTTAACTGGCTACCTGCTGCTGGTGCTGAAAGTGCATGTTTCAGTCTGCATGTCAGAATATTTTTAATGAAATAAAAGGGGAAGATGTTTGAGAATTCACTTAAAACATACTAATTGTTCTTTGTACAGCACTCTAGTTGTTATTTAGAACACTCTGGGAGGCTGCAGTGGAACACAAGGGAATCAACTGACAGGCTGCTCCTTTTGGAAGTACATGTTTTAATGAGAATGTCAGACTTCATTCTCATATGACTGAGAAAGATAGTAAGAATTTACAGCAAATATGCTCTCATTTTAGCTTCTGGAGCACCTTCCATAACCTCTATGAGAAAATCATGGAAAAAGTTGATCTCAAATATAATTCATGAAATCCCAACAGGGTAAAATCACCTTAGAATACACCACAATTCCGAAAATTAGTATGGTCCCATCAACAAATGATTTATCTGGTAACTCAAATTTGTTATCACCCTTTGTACGTTCTCCTTTTTGTGACCCTCAAAACCTGCCAGCACTACATTGCATTTCAGTAGGGTGCGGTCATGTATATTGGTCCCAGAATGGCTGCTTGAACTTCCTAGTTGAAGTGCTGACAGCCAATCAGATCTCATCATAAGATCTGTGCTTGGTATCTGCCCAGATATACAAATGTATTTTTCCTTTAATATCTCAAAACTGCTGAATGGATTTACACCAAATAACAAAAATTGTGTTTTCTGGACCAAGAGCTACCTTTCTGCAAAATTTGGTGTAATTCCATTCAGCTATTCGGGCCATTTACGGCCCTGAGGACCACCACCTCCCCAGGGCAGGCTCATGTCAATTAAAGGAAGTGTGCCACGCGGCCCTCCTCCTGGAGCCATTAATGTCCTTGGGGAATGCCACCCCCAGGGCTGGCTCCTGCTGTCTCCTGAGGTTCCAATCCTTGGGAGATAGCTATTTACTTTCGCTTGGTGAGAGCTGTGACAGCCAAGCGAGAGCAAAAACTAACTCTGCTCCGAGCAAGCTGAGCTGAAAAACTGCCCCCACTTGCTGGAAGTGGAGTTTTCATGTGTTTCTTTGCCTGCTGACATGCGGGCAGTGAATCAGATGAAATATTGCGCTTGCAGGTGGGGAGCTGCATATTTAGCAACTCCCTGAGTGCGGCAGCAATGTCGGCTTCCACAGACGAAGGGATCTAGTTGGGATTTTGGGAACAATAAAGCTCCTCTGCAGTCCCCTTCAAAGCACACTGGTTTCCCCGAAAGATGGAGTCCCGGGCCCAAAGCGGCCCATGGAGGGGACCTCGCGGCCCCTTCACTGTTTTCATTTTTTTATAGGCCCCAGAGAGGTGGTGGATCCCGGGGCCTTGGGGTCTGTGTGGCCCCCTTTAATGTTTTGTTTTTGATTCAGCCCATAGGAGGTGGTGATCCCCGGGGCTTCAAACAGCCCCAGGATGGGTGTGCATGCATCTCTGCTCCATTTTTTAAAATCAAGCCCTATGGGGAGGGTCTTTGCAGCCCCCCTTCAAAATAGTAATAAAGCCCCAGGGAGATGGTGGTCCCCGGGGCTCCATAGAGCCTTAGGAGGGGGGCCCGAGTGCCCCCTCTCTTTTTTTCATAATGGCATATGCCCCTAGGACCTGACCAACCAGGGGGCTACACTGAACAAGCACAGGAAACTGCGCTGCTTTTTTGTTGAACCTTTGCTGGATTTGGAGATCCTCCATGATTTTTTTTTTTTTTTAAGTGCATTTTTGCCCTGCCCGGATCCCTTAGGGATCCCTGCACCTTGACTAGGGTATTCCTACCCTGCCTCCTTTTCTTTCCAAAGGCTGCATGTGGTGAAGGGTTGTGTCACAGTGTCCTTTCCTCAGGATCTGCACGACGCCGAACAAAAGACACACCTTCTGGCGTCACCAACTCAGAAAGCTATTATAGCACAGTTATGATGAAGCCAGTCGGGGGAAGGGAATTAGGGTCTGAAAAGAAAAGGTTAGAACAAATATGGATTTACTCATTCATAGAAATGTAACTCATCAATAGACTCTTGAATAAATGCGTCTCCGAGATATCAGATGGAGACCCCTTTTGAAATGAGGGCAAAGCCCCTTTTTGAAACATGGAACAAGAATAAACTATGACCTCAGAAACAAGAGAGGGCAAGAGCTTTGGACTATGATTACACTCAGAATATCAATCCTGTAACATCTATGCATTCACAACATAAACCTTTGATCATGACCTAGAAAATCTCAAAGAATTAAATATGCTTTTCACATCTTAAGCTTTTCAAAGAACAATGAAAACTATGATTTGCGTATCTCCAAAAATACTTCCACATTCACAACTATAAAGACCAAAAAGTTTTTACTCATTGAACTTGAAGCGCTTTACTTATAATACCAGGAAGCACTTTTACTCAAGTGGCCTAAATCACTTTGATTGTTGTACCAAGAGCGCTTTACACCTATGGACTGAAGCGCTTGAATTGTCGTGCCATGAACACTTTACACCTGTGAACTGAAGCACCTGAACTGCCATGCCAAGAACATTTTACATCTGTAAACTGAAGCGCTTGAATTGCCATGCCAAGAGCACTTTACATCTGTGAACTGAAGCTCTTGAATTGTCGTGCCAAGATCGCTTTACATCTGTGAACTGAATCGCTTGAATTGCCGTGTCTAGAGCGTTTTATATCTGTGAACAAAAGCGCTTGAATTGCCGTGCCTAGAGCGCATTACATCTGTGAACTGAAACGCCTTTGATTGTTGCGCAAGGCCGCTGTACTCTGGAAACTGAAAACGCTTTGCTCATTGTGCTAAGGGGTGTTTTACCTTTTGGAAGTAACGACTTCCTCCAGTACGCTTTACTAGTTTTTTTAATGCACCATGGAAACAAGGATACTTCGGTTGGATGTCACACTGCCATTCAGGAACTCTGCTCTTCTTCAGAGAAATCCCCATGAGGTCTGGCTGCATCGAAGTCTTCAAAATAGTGAGCAACGTGCTTGGGTGTGGCTGGGCTTTATAGGCCTGCCACACTCCAAGATGGCTTCTGCCTCTAAAAACATGGGAATTGTAGTCCCTTCATGGAATAGCACTGATAAGTGCATCTTGACCACCAATGTCCTGAGCCTGCAGCTCTATGAGCTTTGCCACAGGGCAGCCGATGCTGATGACCACCTTTGGAGCAAGAGGGGATGACAAGTGGTGCGCGTAAAGCGCTGCAGAGCCGCCCAGCGGAGTTTCAGGCAAGACCTGGACCGTGCATGGCCTTATTGCTGACAGGTTGGGTGATTATAGGGTGTAGTTCACAGGGCCTGGCCACAAGCCAAGCCCTGCAGCCAACCCCCGCTGCACACGACCTAAGGCTGTGCATGGCACAGGGTTAGGTGCTTATAAGGGTTGGCCCTGCCGCTAATGTAAAGTAATTAAAATTACTTAACTTTTAAAAACCATAGAAATTCACTGAGCAAATAAAGGTTACCAGACATTATAGTTAAAAAATGGATTTTAAACTTCACTTAAAAAAACAAAGATTACAGGGATGTTATAATTAGGTTCACATTTTACTGGCACAAAACCATACAAAATTGCAGTTATAGTTATGGTTATCTCAAGTAACTATAACTTGTGCCCTAAGATAACTATAACTCATGCCCTCAACATGCCCTGCCAATTATCCTAGATACTAAATCACTCATGGCATCTTTTATAACATCATTGATAGTATCAATGTAACATTTGCAGTGAAATCATTGATGAGGTAACTGTGCATGACAGAGGCGCAAGCTATAGATACCTTAGGGCATGATCTATAGTTACTTAAGATAACCATAACTATAACTGCTGAATTTCAATAGTTTTGTGCAAGAAAGATGTGTGTGAACCTAACTATAATGTCCCTTTTTAAATAAAAATATATATATGTGTATATATATAAATGCCCTGTAACTCACATGCTAGTATGGGGACCCAGGAATTCAGAGATGGGGACCCCGGAATTCAAAGATGTGCAAATAACCACTGCTTCTCAACACCTTATCTTGAGCCCATTTTGGAAATACAAAGGTTCCCTTGATACCTATTTTTCACGCTTCATATTTCACCAAATGAATTGCTGAAAACCTGTGTACAATGAAAACCCATTGCAAGGTGTAGCTCTTTTATTGTCTCTGGGTACCTAGGGTTCTTGATGAACCTACAAGCCCTACATATCCCTGCAACCAGAAGAGTCCAGCAGACGTAACAGTATATTGCTTTAAAAAATCTGTCATAGGTGGAAAAAGTTATAGAAGAAAACGTGGACAGAAATGGCTCTTTTTTTACCTCAATTTCAGAATTTTTTTTAATTTTACCTGTTACTTTCTGTAGGAAAACCTTGAAGGATCTACACAAATGATCCCTTGCTAAATTCAGAATTCTGTCTTCATTTCAGGTTTAGCTGTATGGGATCTAGCATTGGTTTTATACCTATTTCTGTCACTAACTAGAAGGAGGCTAAAAGCACCAAACAAAGTAAAAAATGGGGCATGTTCTAGTAAAATGCCCAAATTGTGCTGGAAAATGTGGTTTTCTGATTCAAGTCTACCTGTTCCAGAAAGCAGGGAAGATTGTGATTTTAGCACCACAAACCCTTTGTTGATGCCATTTCAGGGGAAAAACACATGCTTTCTTCTGCAGCCCTTTTTCAGCATTTTTCTGAAGAAAACAAAATGTTAGCTATATTTTTGCTGGTTTCTTGGTCTTCTCCAGGGGAATCCATAAACTCTGGAAACCTCTAGAATCTGGACAAAACGTTATGAGGTCCTAAGCACAAACTGCTCCAAATAACCAAAAAAAGGCTTGCCGCAGGAGGGGAAAAGGCCTGGTAGCAAAGGAGTTAAACAACATAAATGTAAATATTGCTGAAACAGCTCACAAAGTTAGTCAACTTAATATTATGCTTGGGGATATACACAGATATTTCAGGCACTATAGATGTAATTTTCCTCAGTTATTCCATCCGATCTTACTAGAATAGAGGTTAGTCAAACCGGAATAATTTCGAAAAAGGAACAGTTCTTTATTTCAATCAAATTCTGGCTCAGTGCCAGTTGTCATATGATGTAGTATCATTATCACAAAGGAAAGGAGAATACATCATTGATTCCACCTCATTGTGCCTCAAATTTAGGCTACGGTGGTCATTACATTTTTGGCGGGATGCCCTGCTGCCAACTGTGCTGGCGGTCAATCGAAGACCGCCAGTGTTGGCGGCCGGCATCCTACAAATAATGACCCATAGAGCCTCACAGCCATTGATGGTGGTGAGGGCCGCCATGTGCCTTGCTGGCGGTCGGTGGCTGGGGTGGATGCTGCTCCACCCTCACCGCCACATCAGACCATACACTGCCACGCCTAAAATGAAGCAGTTATAGGCGTGGCGGTGTATGGAGGGGTACTGATGGCTGCAGAGCAGCATCCAGGGAGCCAGTTCCCTCCCGGAGCGAGGAAAAGGTAAGTGCTGTCCGAGAGGGAAGGGGTTCAGGGGTGTGTGTGTGTGTGTGAGTGCATGGGGGTGTGCATGAGTGCATGTGGGGGGATGTGTTTCTGAGTGCATGTATGCATGTGTGCATGTAAGTGAATGGGTACATATGGATGTGGGGGGTAGGGGTTTGAGGGACCTATATGTAGGGGTGGGACGTGGGGGGTGGTGAGGCTCACGTTGGGGGGACCTACATGGGGTTTGGGGGGGTTAGGGGTTGGTTTTCGGGGTTTGGGGTTGGGGGGCTCTTCAAGGGGCTTGGGTAGTAGGTAGGTGTAGTGGAAAGGGGGGAGGGGTCTAGCATGCCACATACTGGTGACAGGAATGATTGTTCCTGTCACCTGTATGCTTTCCACCAGGGAATCCCTGGTAGAAATGGGATCATAATCCCACCTCCTGTCCGTCATCCACCGCTGGGTCAAATGTGCCCACAGTCGACCCAGCAGTCGAATCTGGCCTGACGGTGGGTGGTAGTGAACTGGCTGCTTTGCGGCCAGTTCACTACTGTGTTCAAAATATGGCGGTCTGGAACACCATGCCGTTGGCGGTAATGACTGCCACCGCCAGGATAGCAGTCCAGACCGCCATGCTCATAATGACCACCTAAGTGCCATGAGCTTTAATAAAATGATATATATATGTCATCATGTCAAAAAGAGAAGAGAAACATAACACTTTTCCTTATAAAATACGGAATGCCCTAATTATCCAGGGACTACGAAGGTGCAAAGGCAAATTATATTTACTAGTACTATTAACTCAATAGTATAGATACTGATTCTGTCATTGTGTAGCATTCCTAATAATGCCAAAACCTATTCAGAGCTGGCCAAAAATGTACTATTCTTCAAACCGTAATGTCTTACCTATTATAAATGTACACAAAGGGGATCATTACAACCCTGGCGGTCGGTGTAAAAGCGGCGGCCAACCCGCAAACAGGCAGGCGGCCAAAAAAATTGAATTCCGACCCTGGCGGGAACCGCCAACACAGCCCGCCACTTTAACACTCCGACCTCCACGGCGGTACAGACAAGCAGCGCGGCGGTCACCGCCAACAGACAGGGGGCAGACAATGTACCGCCCACCCTATCACAACTCACCAATCCGCCACCTTTTCCGGGGCGGGAGCCCAGCCAATAAAAACACGGCGGAAACAGACTACGAACGGGAAAACGCTCACCTCTACACACTCCACGAGGAATCTGGACAGCATGGAACCCGAACTACACATCCTACCAGCTATTGTCTACCTGCTCCTCTACCAGGAGCACGAACGCCGGCGCAGAAGACAACGGTGAGTACTGCACCTACGACACAGGGGAGGGGGGATGCAAAAAATTACGGGGACACACATATGCCACACACCCACCCCCACCCTCACCCACTACAACACACACATCAATGCAGAGCAACAAGTCAGAGTGTCACCCCCCAACCCCTCCGGAAGAATGCAAAGACAAAATAAAATGATCATTAAAAATGAAGCATATTATAGCATAATTGAAGTTAAGTGAAATATGAAATATATAAATAAAATATATTACATCATGAACAATATATACATAGGTCAAAAGTCCGGCCCATATTGGCTATCATCCATTGTTCGTGGGCCAATGGGCCTAAACACATGGGCAAAGCCCACACACGAGACCCGATTCCATTGGAGAGAACACTGCAGGGGCATCAGATAGTAAAACTACAGGCACCTCAGGGAGAAGGGAAGGGGGGGCACCTCAGCCAGTTGAGTCCACGACACCAGATCCACGAGGGGCCTCCATGCCCACTGTACCATCCTGGGGAGTGCAAAGCCACAGTCTCACAAGTCTCTACAGTGGGTGGGTTGCCCACTGTACCATCCTGGGGAGTGCAAAGCCACAGTCTCTCAAGTCTCTACAGTGGGTGGCTTGCCCACTGATCCATCCTGGGGAGTGCAAAGCCACAGTCCATCAAGTGGATTACAGACTCCACTGGTTCTGGAGGAGGCATGGTGCCCAGAGTGCTTCGTGAAGCCCTGGCCGACACAGATCCGGCCCTGCCAATGGGCCAGCGGTGCTTGAGATGAAGGGCCCAGCGGAGCGGTGCTTGACAGGAAGGGCCCAGCGGAGCGGTGCTTGACAGGAAGGGCACAGCGGAGCAGTTCAGAGACGGCGGTGCCCAGCGGAGCGGTGCTTAACAGGAAGGGCCCAGCGGAGCGGTGCTTGAGATGAAGGGCCCAGCGGAGCGGTTCTTGACAGGAAGGGCCCAGCGGAGCGGTGCATGACAGGAAGGGCCCAGCGGAGCGGTGCTTGACAGGAAGGGCCCTGTTCAGCGGTGCTTGTCTTGAAGGGCCCAGTTCGGCGGTGCTTGTCACGGCGGGGACCTGTTCAGCGGTGCTTGTCTTGAAGGGCCCAGTTCGGCGGTGCTTGTCACGGCGGGGCCCAGTTCAGCTGTGCTTGTCTTGAAGGGCTCAGTTCGGCGGTGCTTGTCACGGCGGGGCCCTGTTCAGCGGTGCTTGTCTTGAAGGGCCCAGTTTGGCGGTGCTTGTCACGGCGGGGCCCTGTTCAGCGGTGCTTGTCTTGAAGGGCCCAGTTTGGCGGTGCTTGTCACGGCGGGGCCCTGTTCAGCGGTGCTTGTCTTGAAGGGCCCAGTTCGGCGGTGCTTGTCACAGTGGGGCCCTGTTCAGCGGTGCTTGTCTTGAAGGGCCCAAGTTCGGCGGTGCTTGTCACGGCGGGGCCCTGTTCAGCGGTGCTTGTCACGGCGGGGCCCTGTTCAGCGGTGCTTGTCTTGAAGGGCCCAGTTCAGCGGTGCTTGTCACGGCGGGGCCCTGTTCAGCGGTGCTTGTCTTGAAGGGCCCAGTTCGGCGGTGCTTGTCACGGCGGGGCCCTGTTCAGCGGTGCTTGTCATGGCGGGGGCCAGTTCAGCGGTGCTTGTCTTGAAGGGCCCAGTTCGGCGGTGCTTGTCACAGCGGGGCCCTGTTCAGCGGTGCTTGTCTTGAAGGGCCCAGTTCAGCGGTGCTTGTCACGGCGGGGCCCTGTTCAGCGGTGCTTGTCTTGAAGGGCCCAGTTCGGCGGTGCTTGTCACGGCGGGGCCCTGTTCAGCGGTGCTTGTCATGGCGGGGCCCTATTCAGCAGTGCTTGTCACGGCGGGGCCCTGTTCAGCGGTACTTGACATGTGTTCCCAGGGAACCAGATCGGGCCAATATTTTCCACTCAGTCGCCATCCGACCTTTCGCTTGCGGGGCCCTCCTGTGCTGGAGTCCTGGGCCCGTGGGTGTCCTCCTTCACACCCGAAATGGGGCTGGTGGGGCCCTCCTGGGCAGCTCGCCTGCTGCCGGAAATGTCCGCCCTGCTGCCCTTGCCCTCCTTCACCGATTCTCTGGGGCCCTTGCCTCCCTTTGTGGATGTGCCAGGTGACGGTGCCAGGGTAGTGCCTTTGGGGGCTGCCGTCTCTGGCCTCTCGTGCCGGCCCTTCCCTTTTTTAGTTTTTTTCCCAGGGGGTGGGCTGGCTGTCCCCTTGCTGCTGGCCGATGTTGCTGCCCTAGAAGCTGGTGGACTCCAATAGCCCTGGACTATGGTCCTTGTAGGTGCAGGGCTTGTGGTGGCTGAGGTGCTGTTTGGACTCTTACGAGATGGAGGGGGTGGGTCAGGTGATGCAAAGAGGTTAATTTTGAGGAGGAAAAACTTTTTAGGAGCAGTGGGAAGGGAAGGTGCAGTGGGTATGGGAGTGGAGGAAGAGGATGTGGTTGTAGGAGAGTCAAGTGTGCTGTCTTTGGGTGCAGGTGCTTGTGACGGAGGCTGTCGTGAGGTGGATGGCTGTTGGGTGGGTGGCTGCCTGCGTTTGTGTGGTTTGGAAGAGGGGGTGACAGACACACTGGGAGAGGACACAGGGGACGTGTAAATGGCAGTGGGGGTGGTGACTGCACGTGTGCGGAGTGTTCTGGTGGGTGTGCTGGTGATGGACGTACTGGCTGATGGTGGTGTGCATGCAGGTGTGAGTGGAGACGTCACAGGGACGGAGGAGGGAGACGACGAGGAGGGGGACACAGAGGAGGCAGTGGCTGTTGGCATGTCTGCATGTGGATGTTGCATGTGTGAATGCTTGTGTGATCTGTGGTGCTTGTGTCTGGATGAGCTGCCCTTGGGTGTTGATGTGTGTGCAGGCTGGTCTGTAGGTGTGGCTGGGATAGGCAGAGGAACAGGGGAGTGGGACTGGGATGAGGAAATTGGAGGGGGGAGGCAGGAGACAGGGACAATGGCTGCCGTCAGTGCTGAGGCCAGAGCGTTGAACGATCGCTGATGGGCAGCCTGACCCGAATGAATGCCCTCCAGGTATGCATTGCTCCGGTGCGCCTCCCTTTCTACACCCTGGATGGCATTCAAAAGGGTAGACTGCCCAACAATGAGCGTCTGGAGGAGGTCAATGATCTCCTCACTGAGGGCAGCAGGGGTAACTGGGGCAGGGTCTGAGGTGCCTGGGGCAAAGGAGATGCCCGCCTTCCTGGCCGAGCGGGCACGGGGCGAACGCTGAGGGGCTGCTTGGAGGGCAGAGCTGGTGCGCTGGGTGGCGGCTGTACCTGTTGTAGCGGTGGGCACGGATGTTGCCGCCACCACAAGGGAGCTCCCTTCCGAGGACGTGTCTGTGTCGCTGACGTCTCCACAGGTCCCCGTTGTGGAGCTTCTCTCGCCCTCCGTCTCACTGGTGAACTCGGAGTCGGTAGCATGGCCCTCCGGGGCCATGTGAGATGCAGCTCCCTCGTGCTCCAATGCCACTTCTCCTCCGCCTGATGATGCTAATGCACACATGAACAGGAAGACCAAAAAAAAGGGGGGGGGAGAAAAAATGACATGTTGAGTGCATGCATTGGCAACACCGTTGTCGGAGAGGACAGACACAGAAGCCCCCTGCACTTCGCCGCGCACTCGGTGTACACTACTCAATTATTGTGACTTGGCCTACAAGCCTATGGACGACAACTGCACACATAGGTGACCCAGGGCCATGGATAGCTGTACTAAGCACCCTACAGAGGTGGGGGGCGGGGGCACAGGGCCATGCCTTACGGAGGGGCCCAGCCTACAGAAATCGCCCTGGCCTAGAGATACCCACAGCCCTCCTCCCCCACCCAGACACCTCCACTGTGCGCTAACATAGCAGAATGTGCTGGTACTCACCCCCTTGTGTCTGCTGTGATGTCCTCACGCGCCCATCCAAATCGGGGTAGGCCACCGCCAGGATCCGGCACATCAGGGGGGTCAATTGACGGGAGCCCCCCCTCCTACGTTGGGAGGCCATCCCCAGCAGATCCTCCGCGGTCTTCCTGCTTCCGCGGCGGATGTCCTCCCACCTCTTGCGGCAGTGGGTGCCCCGTCTGTTGTGGACCCCCAGGGTCCAGACGTCCTTGGCGATGGCACGCCAAATGTCGATCTTCTGATTGGCGCTGACCTATGTGACATGGACAGGGTGGGAAAATAAATATCATCATTTTCTGCATGGTCGATGTGAGTGGCCCCCCCTCCCCAACCTTGCCATATGGCACATGCTCTCATCTGTCGTGCGATGCATGCCTCATTCGCTCCCCTCCCCACCATCTTTCATCCACCCCACTCAACACAGGCATTGCCCACAAAGCATGGTCCCAGTGTACTTACCTGTTGGTCTGGAGGACCGTAGAGTAGCGCATACTGGGGGAGGAACCCATCAACAAGTTTCTCCAATTCCTCAGATGTGAAGGCAGGGGCCCTTTCCCCAGTCGCAGCAGCCATTGTATCTTCCAGACCGAGGTCACAGCAGCACTTGCAGTATAGGTCCTCTCCTGTGGATGATCAGGTCTCGAGTGATTAAGCAGATAGAAGATGGCGGTCACGCCGGCGGCGGTACGTACCGCGGCGGTGCGTACCGCGGGCGCACATCATCATTGGCTCCTGAGACCCATAGGGTTCAATGTTAACCAATGCTGCTTTGCGCCGCGGTCTTCGACCGCCTACCGCCACGGTGTGCCACGCCAGCGCATTGACCTCACATCCCATTGTCACACTTCACAGGTCAGGCAGCCGCCATTTCAAGGGCCCACATGGCTTAATTTCTACTGCGTCACACAGGCCTAGGCATTGCATTGCCACTCATACAAGCCATCCAATGCATAGCGAATCGTGTTTTGTGCAAGCTGTGGTTACGTACCTGTGGGTTGCTTGACTCTGTGCTCCATGTTGTCCTTCCTAGGCACCGTCCGCTGGGACTTGCGAGGAGATGGAGGAATGTTCCCGTGTACAGACCGCTGATGGACCTGTCGAAAGTGGAAGAAAGACATGTCATACTGACATACAGACTTGACCGAGCCACTATACAGGAACTGTGTGCCCAGCTGGAGCCAGACCTGATGTCCCCCATTCGCCAACCCACAGGGATTCCCCCTCTGGTGCAGGTTCTGTCAGTACTCCATTTTTTGGAAAGTGGATCATTCCAAACAACAGTGGCCATATCATCAGGGATGTCTCAACCTATGTTTTCTAAGGTTTTGTCCAGAGTGTTGTCTGCCCTGATGAAATACATGCGGAGCTACATTATTTTCCCTGAGGTGGGCGATTTGGCTACAGTGAAGGGTGATTTCTATGCCCTTGGCCATATCCCCAACATCATTGGTGCCATTGATGGGACCCATGTGGCTTTGGTTCCCCCCAGTGAAAGTGAGCAGGTGTACAGGAACAGAAAAAGTTATCATTCGATGAATGTCCAGGTGGTCTGTTTGGCTGACCAGTACATCTCCCATGTAAATGCCAAGTTCCCTGGGTCAGTGCATGACGCGTACATCATGCGAAATAGCAGCATCCCTTATGTGATGGAACAGCTACAGAGACACCGTGTGTGGCTAATTGGTGACTCTGGTTACCCCAACCTGTCATGGCTACTGACCCCAGTGAGGAATCCCGGGACAAGGGCAGAGGAACGGTACAATGAGGCCCATGGGCATACTAGGAGGGTGATCGAGCGGACCTTCGGCCTCCTGAAGGCCAGGTTTAGGTGCCTGCATATGACAGGTGGATCCCTAATGTACTCACCAAAGAAGGTGTGCCATATCATCGTGGCCTGCTGTATGCTTCACAACCTGGCTTTGCGACGCCAGGTGCCTTTCCTGCAGGAGGATGGTCCAGATGGTGGTGTTGTAGCAGCTGTGGAGCCTGTGGAGAGTGAAGAAGAGGAAGACGACGGGGACGACACAGACAACAGGGACACAGTGATACAACAGTATTTTCAGTAGCACACAGGTACGAACCAACCCCGCCATTTTACATTTACTTAAAGTCTCCTGCCTCTCTACTGTCTGTGTTTCCCCCAGTTCCTGTTAACTGAGTTGTGACTTTCCCTTCCGTTTTCAGAGCTGTGGGCCCCACTGCGTGACCTCTGCTTTGTTTGGCCATGGACTACAGCTGTGTGACAGTGGTATGTTGTCATCACAATGTAACTGAACATTTTGGCACCGTTATGTCTAATACATTTGTTCAAAATACAAGCAGACTCCAGATTTTTTAAGTGCAATAAGTGATTTTATTAAAGTGCTAAATTTAGGGACATGATTGTAAAACGGTGATGGGTGATGGTGGAGTAATGTCCATGGCAGAGTCCAGTTTTCAGTCTCACAGGTGCATTGTCCATATGCCTGTGGAAGGATGGAGCAGGGGCAGTTTAAGTTTGGACAGGGTGACAATGTGGGACAGTGGGATGACATCAGGGGGTATCGTTTGCTGGCGGGGGTCTTGGCATCCTACTCTGTCTTCTTGTGAGATCTCAGGTACCGCTTGCGGGGTGGTTCTTCTTCTGCAGGAGGTGGGGTTCTGGTGGCCTGTCGTTGTGTGGGGGCCTCCTGTCCACTAGCGCCGGCAGAGGTGGTAGCCTGGTCTGGGTCCATGCTAGTGACAGGGGCCCTTTGTGGTGCCACATGGTCCCGCAATGTGGTGACTATCTGGTTAAGGGCCACGACGATGGTCCCCATTACGGAACTAATGTTTCTCAGTTCCTCTCTGAACCCCATGTACTATTCCTCCTGCAGTACCTGGATCTCCTGGAACCTGGCCAGTACCGTAGCCATCGTCTCCTGGGAGCGGTGGTATGCTCCCATGATGGAGGAGAGGGCCTCTTGGAGAGTCGGTTCCCTGGGCCTGTCCCCCCCGTCACACAGCAGCCCTCCCAGTTCCCCTGTTTCCCTGGGCCTCTGTCCCCTGGACCGTGTGCCCACTACCACTGCCCCCAGGTCCCTGTTGTTGTTGGGGTGGTTGGGTTGGTGGGTCAACCTGGGTGCCCTGTAGTGGTGGACACACCGCTGATTGACGTGTCCTGGAGACAGAGGCATGGGCCCGCTGGGTGGGAGCTGTGCTGGTGTTCCCAGATGGGGTTAGGTCTGCTGTAGCTTGTGGCTGTCGGTGGGGAACCGACTGTCCCGTGGTCCCCGATGGGCCTGGCTGGTCATCTGGGTCCAGGGAGACAGAGCTGCTGTCATCACTGGGGGCCTCTTCAGGGGGTGGGATGGACATCTCTGGACCCTCCTGGGCGGTGTGGTGGCGCTCGGGTCCTGCAGGGGTATAAGAGTATGGTTATTGCTTCTGTGTGTGCCATTTTGTGTAATGGGTGGGTGGCCGTGTACCCCAGTGCTGGCATTCCCTTGTGGGGGCTTTTGTGACGGTGGCTTGTGGGGGAGATGGGTATGTGCAGTGGGCATGCTTTGGTGATGGGTGTCCATGCTTTGTGGACGCATGCAGGGCTAGGTTTTGGGATGGGTGGGTTGTGATGGTGAGCCATTTGCAAGGAGTTGGTGTGATGGGGGTGGGGGTGAGGGGGGGGTATGATTTGGCATGCAGGTGGGGTGGGGGGAATGAAGTAGTGAAGATTAGACTTACCAGAGTCCATTCCTCCGCCTACTCCTGCGAGGCCCTCAGGATGCAGGATGTGCAAGACTTCCTCCTCCCATGCTGTGAATTCTGGGGGAGTAGGTGGGGGTCCGCCGCCAGTCCGCTGTACCGCGATGTTGTGCCTTGATACCATGTAACGCACCTTCCCCCGTAGGTCGTTCCACCGCTTCCTGATGTCGTCCCGATTTCGTGGATGCTGTCCCACAGCGTTGACCCTGTCCACTATTCTTTGCCATAGCTCCATCTTCCTGGCAATGGTGGTGTGCTGCACCTGTGTCCCGAAGAGCTGGGGCTCTACCCGAACTATTTCCTCCACCATGACCCTGAGTTCTGCGTCAGAGAACCTGGGGTGTCTTTGGGGTGCCATTGGGTGGTGTGGATGAGGTGAGGGGTGGTGTATGTGTTGTAGAGTGTGGTGAGTGTGGTGGTGTATGGTGTTTTGTGCGTGGATATTGTGTTGGTGATGTTGTGATTTGCCTCTTTGTGATGGTCTACTCTATGCTGTGCTGTCTCTCTCTGTCCTTCAGTCGCAATTGTGGTCGTAAGGGTTTGTGGGTGATGTGGGTGTGTGTTTTATATTGTATTGGGTGTGTGGGAGTGGTGTGTGTATGTGTCTCAGGTGTGGGTATTTTGAATTGTCCAATGTGGTAGTGTTTTGTAAAGGTGGGTGTATTTTGACCGCGGCGGTGTGTACCGCCAATGGAATACCGCGGTTGAAAGACCGCTGCGGGGATTTGTGGGTCGGAATGGCATGGGCGTATTTCTGTTGGCGTGACGGTGGAGGTTTGGTCATCGCCAGTTTTTCGCTGACCGTTGCTGTGGCGGACTTTTGTTGATGTCGGGTTTTTGGCGGTTTGCCAGTTGCGGGTCAGAATGACCGTGGCGGTTCACCGCGACCGCGGCGGTGTTATGGCGGTCTTCTGACCGGCGGTAAGCGCCTTTTACCGCCGAGGTCAGAATGACCCCCACAGTTCCTTATCTATGTTCAACCTTTGAGGTGTCTTAGTTAGAAGTTGGATAATGAATCACCTCTTGTCAAGTTGTCACAATTTTAAGGTCCTGTCTTCAGGAGATTATGATGTTTTGCAACCGCGTAACTTTGATCTTGATGCTGTATCACTCTTGCATGTTTCAGTATTATTTTCTTTAAAGGGCAAATAGTACTGCCTACATATTGTAAGCCACATTCACATTCAATTAAATAAACAACATATTGACTATTAAATGTTATTCTTTGTGAAATGCATATTTCTCTCCCCTTGTAGTCGTCAAAGGTTTTCACATTTCTAGCTATTTGACAGGCCTAACAATTGTTGCACTTATACAAAACTGTTGATTCTTTATTCAGCCAATTTTTTGTTGGTTGTGAGGTATAATGGCTTTTAACTAACATGTCTTTTATAGACCATGATTTTCTGTACGTTACTTGGGGTCTTGCACCTACTATTTGCTCAATGTCTTGATCACTTCTCAGTATTTTCCAGTATCGTTTGAAGATATTAACAATTGCTTTACTCTCCTTACTGTAGGTCAGCATAAGCTGTGGACTTTCCTTTCCTTTTTTTCTTTGCGGAGTGATGGATGTACTATCACTTAACGTTTACTGACAAGTTCTACCTCTCGCTTTTGTAGCTCCTACTTCAGTATGTGCTCTGGGATATCTCCTCTGAAGAAATCTCTGACTCACATCCATGAACTGGGTTTCCATCTCCATCATTTGAGCAATTACTTCTAGTCCTCAAGAATTCCCCAAATGGGATACTCTTGAGTAGTGGTTTGAGATTGAAACTTATTCCATGAAAGAGGCTGTATGTAGCAGTTTCTTTTCTGTACATGGTCGTATGTTGCTGATTGTTCACCACATAGACTTGAATATCCAAGAAATGTATCTGTGTAACATTAATATTGCATGTGAACTGGAGGCCACAATCATTTTGATTCAACTGTTGAAAATATGTGCCAAATTCTTCCTCTGAGCCATTCGATATTACAAACAGATCATCTATGTAACGCAGCCATAAGACAATCTTATCAATTTGTTCACGATGATCATCTTGCCATGCCACCTCTCACTCCTGCCACCCCATGGTGAGGTTTGCATAGCTCAGAGATAGAGAAATGCTCATGGAAGTTCCGCGTACCTGTTTGTACACTTGATGGTTAAATAAGAAAATGTTATTATGGAGACATATTTCCACCATTTCCGAAAGCATCACTGAATGTTTTGTGTCGTTTATATTCTGAGAAAATATCCAAGGGCTTGAAGACCTATCTCATGTTGGATTGATGTGTAGAATGACACCACATCTATGGTGACTAAAAAAAACTGGGTTGCCACTTTATGTCTGAGATGGCCCTTGTTGGACCTGGCTTTTTGACAGGGTCATCCCCAAACTTTTTGCCTTCCTCCTTCTCTTTTTCTGACCTCATTTTTGCTGGTTTTTAGACTCTGCGCACTTTACCACTGCTAACCAGTGCTAAAGTGCATATGCTCTCTCCCTTAAAACATGGTAACCTTGAATCATACCTGATTGGACTATTAATTTACTTATAAGTCCCTAGTAAGGTGCACTTTATGTGCATAGGGCTGGTAAATTAAATGCTACTAGTGGGCCTGCAGCACTGGTTGTGCCACCCACTTAAGTAGCCCCTTTTCATTGTGTCAGGCCTGCCATTGCAAGGCCTGTGTGTGCAGTTTCACTGCCACCTCGACTTGGCATTTAAAAGTACTTGCCAAGCCTAGAACTCCCCTTTTTCTACATATAAGTCACCCTTAATGTGTGCCCTAGGTAACCCCTAGAGCAGGGTGCTGTGTAGATAAAAGGCAGGACATATACCTGTGTAGTTATATGTCCTGGTAGTGTAAAACTCCTAAATTCGTTTTACACTACTGTGGGGCCTGCTTCCTTCATAGGCTAACATTGGGGCTGCCCTCATACACTGTTGAAGTGGCAGCTGCTGATCTGAAAGGAGCAGGAAGGTCATATTTAGTATGGCCAGAATGATAATACAAAGTCCTGCTGACTGGTGAAGTCGGATTTAATATTACTATTCTAGAAATGCCACTTTTAGAAAGTGAGCATTTCTTTGCACTTAAATCTTTCTGTGCCTTACAATCCACGTCTGGCTGGGCTTGGTTGACAGCTCCTTGTGCATTCACTCAGACACACCCCAAACACAGGGTACTCAGCCTCACTTGCATACATCTGCATTTTGAATGGGTCTTCCTGGGCTGGGAGGGTGGAGGGCCTGCTCTCACACAAAGGACTGCCACACCCCCTACTGGGACCCTGGCAGACAGGATTGAACTGAAAGGGGACCTGGTGCACTTCTTAGCCACTCTTTGAAGTCTCCCCCACTTCAAAGGCACATTTGGGTATAAAACAGGGCCTCTGCCCTACCTCATCAGACACTTGCTGGAGAAGAAACCGGAACCAGAAACTACATCCTGCCAAGAAGAACTGCCTGGCTGCTCAAAGGACTCACCTGTCTGCTTTCTACAAAGGACTGCTGTCTTGCTGTTGCCCTGCTGCCTTGCTGAACTCTTGTCTGGCTGTGAAAGTGCTCTCCAAGGGCTTGGATAGAGCTTGCCTCCTGTTCCTTGAAGTCTCAGGACCAAAAAGACTTCTTCCTTTCACTTGGACGCTCCGTGCGCCGAAAATTTCGACGCACAGCTTGTTTCGCGGCGAGAAAAACGCCGCACACCGACGCTGATCGACGCGACGTCCTCGGGACGATCGAGACTTCGACGCACAACCTCGCAAGGACAAAGCCGCTCGACTTTCCAGGAGAAATCGACGCGACGCCTACCGTGAGCGTGAAACTTTGACGCACGGCCTCGCAAGGACAACGCCGCCCGACTTCCAAGGAGAAATCAACGCGACGCCTGCCGTGAGACCAAATTTCCGACGCACGGCCTCGCAAGGACAACGCCGCCCGACTTCCAAGGAGAAATCGACGCGACGCCTACCGTGAGATCGAAACTTCGACGCGCAGCCCCGCAGAACGACGCGCAGCCGGAAAACAAGCAGGAGAATCCACGCACAGACCCGGGACATCTGGTAATCCCCGCGATCCACGAAAAGAGACTGTCTGCGCGCCGGAAAACGACGCCCGACTTCCCCACGTGGAAAAAGAACGACGCAAGTCTTTGTGCGCTGAGGAGAAATCGACGCACCCACCCTTTTTCCACGCATCTCTCCACCCGTGGCCCTCTGAGGAGATTTTCCACCAGAAACCAGGTACTTTGTGCTTGAAAGACACTGTATTGCATTCTAAAGACTTAAGACACTTTATATCACTTCCCTGTGATATTTCTACAGTTTTCCATTGCAACTTTATTCTTTTTGACCTACAATTATCCTGATAAATATTATATATTTTTCTAAACACTGTGTGGTGTATTTTTGTGGTGCGATATGGTGGTATTGTATGATTTATTGCACAAATACGTTACACATTGCCTTCTAAGTTAAGCCTGACTGCTCGTGCCAAGCTACCAGAGGGTGGGCACAGGATAATCTTGGATAGTGTGTGACTTACCCTGACTAGAGTGAGGGCTTTTGCTTGGACAGGGGGTAACCTGACTGCCAACCAAAAACCCCATTTCTAACATTGGTGATCAGCGGTGAGGATAGGACTTGTATTGTGCAGTGACATACAGTAGCTAAGTATTTCACTACCTACCCACAGTTGAAGGTCAACTTGGTTTTTATCTCTTTTTGCAAATCCGTTTTTTTCCTGACAATTTTCAAAAACTAAATCCTCACTCAACATGTCTCTGACTGGGTCTCAGACAGGGGACTTTGACCTAGTCCAGGTGGATACATATACGGTCAAACAACTAAGAGGATTCTGCAGGGCATTGAGGGTACCCACCCAAGGGGCCTCCAGAAAGGAGGACTTTCAAGTGGCGCTGAGGGCCTGGGCAGAAGCCCATTTAGAGGATGATGAGGAAGAGGAGCCAGAAAATGGCCCCTCAGAGGAATTTTCACTATCTGTGGATGGTGTTACCACTGCAATTGTGCCCCCTTCCAGACCAGGGAGCAGTGTCTCTGGGCAAAGCCTGACCGCAGAGGAAAGGAGAGAAGAAAGGGAGTTCCAATTGCAAATGGCAAAATTGAAAATTGAGGCTCAACAGGAGGAGAGAAGGGCAGAAAGAGAAGCCAAACAAGCTGAGGCTGAAAGAGCAGCCGAACAGATTGAAGCTGAAAGAACAGCCAAACAGATTCAAGCAGAAGCTGAAAGGGCAGCCAAACAAGCGGAAGCTGAAAGAGCAGCCAAACAGGTGGAAGCTGAAAGAGCTCTGGCTGAAAAGAAACTCTTGTTGGCTCATGAACTGAGTCTCAAGGAGCTGGAGATCAAGGCAAGACAGTCTGAATCCAGCAATAATGGTGGCAGCATACTGACAGGACCTGCTGGAGAAAAGAAGGTTCGTATACCCAAGAATGTGGTGCCCAGTTTTGTGGTGGGAGATGACATAGATAAATGGTTAGCTGCTTATGAAGTTGCACTAAGGGCTCATGAGGTTCCTGAAGGGCAATGGGGGGTAGCTATGTGGGGTTATGTACCGCCATTGGGGAGGGATACACTCCTCACATTGGATCAACCTGATCAAAACACATACCCACTTCAGAGAGCCATTTTACTTGCCAAGTTTGGGCTGGCCCCTGAGGGATACCGTCAGAGGTTCAGGGACAGCACCAAACAAACCACACAAACATGGGTAGATTTCTTTGACTTCTCCAGTAAGGCACTGAATGGATGGGTGCGGGGCAACAAAGTAACTGATTATAAAGGTTTATATGACTTGATTCTGAGAGAGCATATGCTTAATACTACTTTTACAGAGTTGCGCCAGCACTTAGTGGATAGTAAGCTGACTGATCCCAGGAAGCTTGCTGAGGAGGCGGACCTCTGGGCAAGCACCAGAGTGTCCAAAAAGGTATCTGGGAGTAACCCCGAGAAGGGTAGTTCCGGTTCCCCCCAACAAAGTGAGGGGGAGGTTAGAGATGACCCAGACGAGTTCCAGAGTAAGGGGGGAAGAAAGGGTTCCCATACCCCCTCTGAGAAACAGGGTGGGGGTTCTGGTGGGCAGTGGCCCAAAGTATCCCATTCCCAACCCCGCTGCTTTGAGTGTTCCCAGATAGGACACAGGAAGGGGGACTCTGTCTGTCCAAAGAACTCACCCAATATTGGGACCTCTACAGGGGTGGCCAATGTGGCCTTAGGGGAATGTCGTCCCCAGGGGCAGGTCGTAGACCATGCCTTCATCTCCTTCAGTTGGGAGGTGGACTCAGAGGGTAAACTGGTGATCCCTGAGGGTGGGAGTCGTCACTTCCACCAGGTGGGAGTGAATGGGATCCCAGTCACCGCTCTGAGAGACACGGGGGCTAGTCTTACCATGATTGTGGAGAGACTAGTGTCACCAGAGCAGTACACCGGACAGGTGTGTAGAGTGACTCCAGCCATTGGGGAAGATTTCTTCCGCCCCATGGCCCGGGTGTCCCTAGAGTGGGGTGGGGAGGTGACCCAGAGGCGGGTCATAGTTAGTCCCCAGCTGCCCATTGACTGCATTCTGGGGAATGAGTTTCCCTTAGTGTCAGGAGAGCTGAGAGGGCCGACCCCCAAGGGTGCCCTAACAGTTCAGATATCTGGCGGTACCACTCCCCAGAGGAGGGTATGGAAGCCCAGATGGGGAGGCACGGGGAAAAAGGACTCACCCCTGCCCTCTGTTCAGCCTCAGAGTACAGACCCTGGGCTGAGGGACCAGTATCAGGGACCCACCCCTGACCTGGTGAGGGTGGAGAAGGGGTGCCAGACCCCTGGGGTTACTACCCCCCATTCTGGGATGCTACAGGAATCCCTTGGGAGCTCCCTACCAGCCCCCCAGCTGGAGGAGAAGCTCAGCCAACGGCCCCCCTCCGGGTCTCCACCTAGCAGTGGATGGTCAGGGGCCTGGCTCATAACACTGACAGCTGTCAGTGGCATCTATTGGTTTCTGTCCTTGTGGGCAGAGTTTTCCCTGGGTGGGGGACAGAAGTCAGACCCAAGGAATGGAATGGGCCACATCACTTTGTTGGCCATGGTGATACTGTCTGCATACTGGGATACATCTGTAAGCAAATTAAAGTTAGGAGCTGTCCAGATGGGGTCCTCAGGTGATGAGAAGGGTTCCCCATGGGCCAGATCAGTGGCCCCAGAGAGTATAGACAAAGAAGCCTCACTGAGTTCGGAAAGGCGTAGAACTGGTGAGTGCCCCTGCAGTAGTGGGCCATTGTCCATGTTCTATCGCCTTAAGCAGGGAAGTCCATCAGAGTGTTGATTAGTCTACCCTGGCTTTAGGCTGGGAGGGGGTCATGTTGGACCTGGCTTTTTGACAGGGTCATCCCCAAACTTTTTGCCTTCCTCCTTCTCTTTTTCTGACCTCATTTTTGCTGGTTTTTAGACTCTGCGCACTTTACCACTGCTAACCAGTGCTAAAGTGCATATGCTCTCTCCCTTAAAACATGGTAACCTTGAATCATACCTGATTGGACTATTAATTTACTTATAAGTCCCTAGTAAGGTGCACTTTATGTGCATAGGGCTGGTAAATTAAATGCTACTAGTGGGCCTGCAGCACTGGTTGTGCCACCCACTTAAGTAGCCCCTTTTCCTTGTGTCAGGCCTGCCATTGCAAGGCCTGTGTGTGCAGTTTCACTGCCACCTCGACTTGGCATTTAAAAGTACTTGCCAAGCCTAGAACTCCCCTTTTTCTACATATAAGTCACCCTTAATGTGTGCCCTAGGTAACCCCTAGAGCAGGGTGCTGTGTAGATAAAAGGCAGGACATATACCTGTGTAGTTATATGTCCTGGTAGTGTAAAACTCCTAAATTCGTTTTACACTACTGTGGGGCCTGCTTCCTTCATAGGCTAACATTGGGGCTGCCCTCATACACTGTTGAAGTGGCAGCTGCTGATCTGAAAGGAGCAGGAAGGTCATATTTAGTATGGCCAGAATGATAATACAAAGTCCTGCTGACTGGTGAAGTCGGATTTAATATTACTATTCTAGAAATGCCACTTTTAGAAAGTGAGCATTTCTTTGCACTTAAATCTTTCTGTGCCTTACAATCCACGTCTGGCTGGGCTTGGTTGACAGCTCCTTGTGCATTCACTCAGACACACCCCAAACACAGGGTACTCAGCCTCACTTGCATACATCTGCATTTTGAATGGGTCTTCCTGGGCTGGGAGGGTGGAGGGCCTGCTCTCACACAAAGGACTGCCACACCCCCTACTGGGACCCTGGCAGACAGGATTGAACTGAAAGGGGACCTGGTGCACTTCTTAGCCACTCTTTGAAGTCTCCCCCACTTCAAAGGCACATTTGGGTATAAAACAGGGCCTCTGCCCTACCTCATCAGACACTTGCTGGAGAAGAAACCGGAACCAGAAACTACATCCTGCCAAGAAGAACTGCCTGGCTGCTCAAAGGACTCACCTGTCTGCTTTCTACAAAGGACTGCTGTCTTGCTGTTGCCCTGCTGCCTTGCTGAACTCTTGTCTGGCTGTGAAAGTGCTCTCCAAGGGCTTGGATAGAGCTTGCCTCCTGTTCCTTGAAGTCTCAGGACCAAAAAGACTTCTTCCTTTCACTTGGACGCTCCGTGCGCCGAAAATTTCGACGCACAGCTTGTTTCGCGGCGAGAAAAACGCCGCACACCGACGCTGATCGACGCGACGTCCTCGGGACGATCGAGACTTCGACGCACAACCTCGCAAGGACAAAGCCGCTCGACTTTCCAGGAGAAATCGACGCGACGCCTACCGTGAGCGCGAAACTTTGACGCACGGCCTCGCAAGGACAACGCCGCCCGACTTCCAAGGAGAAATCAACGCGACGCCTGCCGTGAGACCAAATTTCCGACGCACGGCCTCGCAAGGACAACGCCACCCGACTTCCAAGGAGAAATCGACGCGACGCCTACCGTGAGATCGAAACTTCGACGCGCAGCCCCGCAGAACGACGCGCAGCCGGAAAACAAGCAGGAGAATCCACGCACAGACCCGGGACATCTGGTAATCCCCGCGATCCACGAAAAGAGACTGTCTGCGCGCCGGAAAACGACGCCCGACTTCCCCGCGTGGAAAAAGAACGACGCAAGTCTTTGTGCGCTGAGGAGAAATCGACGCACCCACCCTTTTTCCACGCATCTCTCCACCCGTGGCCCTCTGAGGAGATTTTCCACCAGAAACCAGGTACTTTGTGCTTGAAAGACACTGTATTGCATTCTAAAGACTTAAGACACTTTATATCACTTCCCTGTGATATTTCTACAATTTTCCATTGCAACTTTATTCTTTTTGACCTACAATTATCCTGATAAATATTATATATTTTTCTAAACACTGTGTGGTGTATTTTTGTGGTGCTATATGGTGGTATTGTATGATTTATTGCACAAATACGTTACACATTGCCTTCTAAGTTAAGCCTGACTGCTCGTGCCAAGCTACCAGAGGGTGGGCACAGGATAATCTTGGATAGTGTGTGACTTACCCTGACTAGAGTGAGGGCTTTTGCTTGGACAGGGGGTAACCTGACTGCCAACCAAAAACCCCATTTCTAACAGCCCTCAAGAAGTATCTAGTGTCTTTGATGGAGCAGCTTAGTGATCCATTATGGGGGCAAGGTAAAAATCCACATACTTTGAAATATTTCCAAACACCGATCCACAGCCTGAGACAATTGATCTGCCAGGAGGTTTATTTTGTGTAAGAGTATTGAAGCAGCCCTCTTGTCGAGAGGCCTTACACTTACAATTTTATGAGTAGAATCTTCAGGAGTGTGGAGTCCTTAATGGATAGGTCAACGCACATCATAAACATCTCCTTCTACTGGGTTAAGCCTCTTCTGTACACACCATTGGCCCTGAACAGAGCTCTTCAGGGAGAGGCCGGAACCCCACCAGAGACACCTATGAATAAGCCAAGCCTCTTCTACAAACACCATTTTTCCCTTGAACAGAGGGCTTCAGAGACCGAGCACTCCTGCACCAATATCATCACTGATTAGTTGGATAAAGCGCTTCTACATACAGCTTTCACTGTGAATAGAACTCTTCAAGAAGACACCACCCCCAGCTCACACATCACCTATTGGTTAGCCAAGCCTCTTCTATATACACCTTTTGTCTTCAACAGAGATCTTCATACAGAATAGTCCTCCACTTCAGACTTCATTTGCCCTAAGCAGACTTCAAAACAGAGCAGTCAGTCTCCCACCACAGACCTCACCTATTACTTGGTAAAAACCCTTCTACATACAGTTTTTGCCCTGAAAAGAGCTCTTCAGGGAGAACCAAAGACTCTTCTATGTACAATTTTTGCTATGAGCTGAGCCTGATATAGAGAGGGAAATACCTCACCACAGACATCACCTATTATTTTTGAAGCCTCTGCTACATACAGTTTTCATCCTGAACAGTTTTTCAGGGAGAGGCCAATCAACCCCTTCAGAGAGAATACCATCTTTCTATTACAATGTATTATCTTAGAATCATATAGAATCTTGTTTAGCAGAGTCTGTGATAGCCTTATTATATGCACATTCAATTTTCATTGCTAAAACTATCTTGTGCCCTATAGAAGACAAAAGGAAAGGGAGAGATAGGTTTCTTTTAACTTATGTTCTCCCTTCCACCTGAAAATTAGCCATCATAGTGTGTCAACCTATTTACTTGTTACAGTTGCAATTGAAATGTGGACTCTTCATGACAGCCTTTCCCCACAGACCTTTCCACAACCTCAGTTTCTTTGGCAACTAATTTGAAAATCCGTACAAGCAAGCTTTAAGTCAACAGTGTATACTGCTTTGTCAGCTCTGGAGCCTCGGTTTAGATTCACATTGGAAGTCACCTTGTATAGTCAAAAAATATAAACCTATTACAAACAATATAACATTAATGATATGTTTCTCCCATTCACAATATGAGATGCAAATAGGAGGTATTGACTACCTAATCTACTATTCAGCACTCCAACATCAGCCAACCACAACCTTTGCACTGCTTGTTTTGTTAAATCCTCTTCAAACTCTAAGCTGTTTGTGAAAATTTCTCATTTTGCTACAGACTCCTCATGTGTCTTGCTCCTATATACTACCATCATGGCTAGAGTGTGGATTTTGAGACATAGTTTGTCTTTTGGGCCACAGTTCAAACCAAAAAGGGTGGCATTTACATGAATTTTGGATTTTCCCAAATGGACATTACTTGGATTGGCCATAGTGGTATGAGGTAGCATCTACTGTTACCTATGATCGAGAGCATTTCAGACTGCGAACACCCAGACCAGATTGTGGTCTGTGGTTACAATGAACCAGGCACAGTCAACAGGGTGCACTCCAAATGAAATGAAGGAGACATTGGCAATATTGGTGACTCTCTTTCCTCACATTGCCTTTGTATATTTCACCGTATGCCAAGTGCGGAAGTGGCAGGGGTCATCTCAGTTTTGCCCAAAGATTGAGAAATCTCAGAGACATGTCAACAAAGCAATTTTGGCATTTATCTATGACCATAGAAAGGGGATCATTTACTACAACAATATCCGCTTGGTCCCTGTGATAAAAAGCATTTCAACACCTGGCAGGAATATGAAGCTCATGCTTTATAAAGATGGCATCCTGATGATGATAACCTCTGACAGCACATCAGTACCGGCAGTGATGGAACTTATTACTAACTTCTCAGTCTTTCCAGGTTACAAAATTAATGGGACAAAAATGAGACAGTGTCCATGTCGCCTCTTACAATCATCCACTCCCTACAAGCCATGGTGAGGAATAATATAGTTCTCATGAAGGACCAAATGCTGAACTACTTCACAAAATTAAAACATCTACATGAGGTAGGGTTAAGACAGTCAAAATGGTGGTTGTACCATGTTTCAACCATATCTTCCACATGCTGCCTCTGTTGCTTCCTCCTACCCAACTTCATCAAATCAAAAACCTGATCAGGCAGCACACTTGGCTTGGGAAAACACCACAACTGTCCAAAGTGAGGATGCACGTAGCCACAACAGAGAGGGAGGTATGGCTCCCCAGCCTTCCGCCATATTACAGTACCACACATCTATTACAATTGGCATATTGGCTCCATGTATCACTGGAAGCTCATGATTGGGTAGCTCTGGAAGCACACCTAAAAAGAGGCCTTAGAAGCATGTCACTCCTGTATAGGAAATTTGCCTCGGACAAAGTAGGCTGTAACCTGATCATGGCCAGTACGATTAAGGCATGGGAAATCAGCCACAAGTCTCTGTATATCATGTTTAGAGCATTTGGGTTGTTTTTGACATTTGAGGAAATGAAAAGGCAGTAAAAGAGCCTCTGGCAATTGAAAACATTTGAGTGGTTTTCTATATAAAACAAGATAAGCTAACAGCAGTAATGCCTTCTGTGGCACTCAATCAATGGGATCACATGACTTGAAGGAACACTGGGTATTTAAGGGCAAGAAAATATTCCCATGCTAAGATGTGATGAAGGGAGGAATCAAATAGGTTAATGGCTGGGAAGAGACATTTGGCAAAGTAAGTGGGTCCTCTGACTAGAAGAACATGGATGTGACACTCTTCTGGGTGCTCTTTTTACCTATTTGTTAACAGAGTTTGAACTCATGAGCTCTAAATCGGATGTTATTAAGTAAGGGGAACGAGCAAAAATCACATTTTATATGCATGATTAGTGCAGCACACAACATCTTGGTAACCTCAAGGATAATACTTGCACACTGTGTACCAACCTAGTGCAGGAAGAGTATGTGCAAATTGTTTAGAATAACTGTGATGGAGATTCAACCTTTGGACTGGTTACATACTGGTCATGCTCAATGTGAATTAATCACAGTGTTCACCCAGAGACTTGTATAAGGATATACACAGATATAGATCATGATGTTGTGCTTGAATAAATATCTCTGTCTCTTTCACACCAACAGAGACATGTGACCATAGAGACCAAATGGGTCAGTAGGTATGGCAGGTATGAGTACGGCGAATAGATGTTTCACAATTGAATACTCACAAATAGGATCCTCATTAGGTCATGACAAAATCCACCTAGCCCGGAGAGGCAATTGTGTGCTGGCTTGAAAAATGATAACCCAGGGATACAGAGGATACACATTTCTTCAGTACATCCCCTCCTGTTTTTAACTCTGTCAGGGTGCTGTTTGAAAATAAAACTAATCCTCAAGACACCCTTAACTATTTTAAATCTAGGATCCAAACTTAAAAAACAAAGAGTTCTCTTGGCTACCAAGGTTGAGCTCGTCCAGATACACAAGGTATCTGGATGAAGATTCTATGATGAAGAGTACTACTTGGAATCCAAGTGGGTGAGAGTCCTTTCAACACCATAGGGTGATGCCCTTGGGTGGTTCAGAGAGATAGGCAAAGCAATGTAGGAGTTTCTGCCTGTTGTGTTTGAATGACAAGATGTTTAGGAAGGTGAGCAAACCTTGTATCACTTTTCACTCCCTCCTGCTTGGAATATAGAATCTCTCAACAAACCCATTCATTTGGGGGTGATAGAGTGTGGAGAACTTATAGGTTACCCCCATTCATCCCACATGGACTTCATGTACGTGGACGTAAAGTTGGTGTCTCTGTCAGACACCATTTTTTGTGGGGAGAACCCCCACTTGGTTAAAAATCTCAATCAGGGCCCTGGCCACTGCAGGTGCAGTTACTGACCTCAGAGAGATGGACTCTGGGTACCTAGTGGTATGGTCTGCCAAAATCAGAATTAACCTGTTACCTAAGGCAGTTTGGGGTTTGAAGGATCTAACAATGTTGATGTCTACCCTCTCAAAGGGAGTGCCAATGACAGGTAAGGAGAGCCTTCAGCTTCCCTGCTTTCCTGTTGACTTGGTAGGTAAGACAAGACCTACAGAATGTATCTGAGGCTGTCTTCATCCAGGACCAAAAGAAGTGAATGATAAGCCTGGCAAAGGTCTTGCCCTGCACAAGAGAGCCTGTCAGGGCTATGCCATGAGCTAGTTCCAGTAGGAAGGTCCAGTAATACTAGGGGACCACTATTAGCCCTGGCCTCCTTGGCGCAGTTTCCCATAACTTTTTACCTCTGCTTCCCAGGTTGTTGCTGTATGCTAGACTCTGTTTTTGTTACTCTGGGCACTTTACCACTGCTGACCAGTGCTAAATAACAAGTGTTCCCTATGTGAAATTGTAAGTGTAATTGGCTTTTCCATAATTGTCATATTTGATTTACTAGTAAGTCCCTTATGAAGAGCACTAGAGTTGCCTAGGGCCTGTAAATCAAATGCCACTAGTGGGCCCTCAGCACTGGTTGTGCCACCCACATAAGTAGCCCTGCAAACATGTCTCAGACCTGCCACTGCAGTGTGTGCAGTTTTGAGCTGCCAATTTGACCTGGAAAGTGTACACATTGCCAGGCCCAAACCTTCCATTTGTATACATTTAAAGCACCTCTAAGATAGGCAATAGGTGGCCCCATGGGCAGGGTGTAGTGTATGTTAAAGGTAGGACACGTATTGATGTGTTTTAGATGTCCTAACAGTGGAGTACTGCAACATTCGGTTTTCAGTGTTGCAAGGTCTATCTCTCTCAAAGGTTAACATGTGGGCTGCCTTTAAATAACTTTTAAGTGCAGTTTCCCTTTGGGAGCAGATAGAAATATAGAGTTTGGTGTCTCTGAACTCACAATTTAAAAATACATCTTTTGGTGAAGTTGTTTTTTAAATTGTCAGTTTGAAAATGCTAGATTTAGAAAGTGGGCATTTTCTTGCAGAAACCATTCTGTGACTCTGCCTGCTTGTAAATTCCCTGTCTAGGTCAGACTGACAGTTAGACTGTTTGTGAATACCCTCTAGACAGTGACACAAAGGGAGCTGAGGTGTAGCCTCAATCAATCAATCAATCAAAAATGTTTTATAGAGCCGCTACTCACCCATGAGGGTCTCAGGGCGCTGGTGGGGGGGAGGTGGATTACTGTTCGAACAGCCACATCTTGAGGTTCTTTCTGAAGAGCAGGAGGTTCTGAGTCTTGTGGAGGTTGGTGGGGATGGAGTTCCAGGCCTTAGGGGCGAGGTAGGAGAAGGATCTGCCTCCGGTGGTGGCGCGTTGGATGCGGGGAACTGTGGCGAGAGCGAGGTCGTCGGAGCGGAGGTGGCTAGTGGGAGTGTGGAAGTTCACTCTTTCGTTGAGGTAGGTTGGTCTTGCGTTGTGAAGGGATTTGTGTGCATGGATGAGGATTTTGAAGGTGATCCTCTTGTCGATCGGAAGCCAGTGAAGGGACCTGAGGTGTGGGAGATGTGTTTATGGCGTGAGAGGTCCAGGATGAGGCGGGAGGCTGCATTCTGGATCCTCTGGAGTTTGCGTTTGAGTGTGGTGCCGGCATAGAGGGCGTTACCGTAGTCTAGCCTGCTGCCGATGAGTGCATGGGTGATGGTCTTTCTGGTCTCTATGGGTATCCATGTGAAGGTTTTTTGCAGTATGTGGAGTGTGTTGAAGCAGGAGGAGGTGATGGCGTTGATTTGCTGGGTCATGAAGAGGGAGGGGTCCAGGATGATGCTGAGGTTACGTGCGTGGTTTGAGGGTGTTGGTGGGGGGCCTAGGGAGGTGGGCCACCAGGAGTTGTCCCATATGGTTTTGTTGGCGCCGAAAATGATGACTTCGGTTTTGTTGGAGTTGAGCTTGAGGTGGTTAGCTGTCATCCATGTTGCGGTGTCAAGGAGTCCAGCATGGAGGTTGGTTTTGGCGGTGGTGGCGTTTCGGGTGAGGGAGATGATGAGCTGGGTGTCGTCTGCGTAGGATAAGATGGTGATTCCGTGTGGTCAGAGGATATTGGCGAGCGGGGTCATGTGAATGTTGAAAAGTGTGGGGCTGAGGGAGGACCCTTGGGGGACTGCGCAGATGATTTTGGTGGCTGTGGAGTGGAAGGGAGGGAGGCGGACTTTCTGGGTTCTTTCGGTGAGGAAGGAGGTCAGCCAGTCTAGGGCCTTGTGTCGAATACCTGCGTTGTGGAGGCGTGTGCGGAGTGTTTGATGGCAGACAGTGTCGAAGGCAGCGGAGAGGTCCAGGAGGATGAGTGCGACAGATTCCCCTGTGTCAACTCTGGTTCTGATGTCATCAGTGCATGCGATGAGGGCGGTCTCAGTGCTATGGTTCTTGCGGAACCCAGACTGGGAGGAGTTGAGTGTGTTGCTTTCCTCTAGGAAGTGAGACAGGCTGGTGTTCACTAGTTTCTCAGCGACCTTGGCGGGAAGGGGAGGAGTGAAATTGGGTGGTAGTTGGTGAGGTCATCAGGGTCTGCTTTGGGATTTTTCAGGAGTGCAGTGATTTCTGCATGCTTCCAGGGGTCTGGGAAAGAGGCGGCGTTGAAAGAGCTGTTGATTATGTCGTGAAGCTTGGGAGCAATGGTTGGGCTGGCTTTGTTGTACATGTGGTGGGAGCAGAAATCCAAGGGGGAGCCTGAGTGGATGGAATTCATTGTTTTTTCAGTTTCTTCGTTGTTGGTAGGGGTCCAGGTGAGTAGTAGGTTGGGGGGGGGTGGTGGGTCTTTGCTATTTGAGTCAGTGGTGTGTGTGGCGGGTGCGTGAGGTGTGAAACTGTTGTGTATGTCTGAGATTTTGCAGTGGAAATGGTTGGAGAGGGAGTCGCAGAGGAGTTGTGTGTGTGTGGGGTCGATGTTGCTGGCTTTGGGTTTGGAGAGCTCTTTGGTGATGGTAAGGAGTTCCTTGCTGTTGTGAGAATTACTGTCTATGCGTTCCTTGTAGTATGCTCTTTTGGTGGTGCTTATGAGTTGGTGGTGTTTGCGAATGGTGGTTTTGAGGGTGGAGAAGTTAGGGGTTGAGGGTTCCTGTCGGTAAGCTTTCACCATTTTGCGGCATTCACGTTTGTAGGCTGCATATCCTGATGGGCCATCTGAAATAGAACAGAGGGAGGAGTGGTCACTTAGACCTCAATGGGATGTGCCAGCCCTCACACAATGCAGTCTCCAACTCCCTGGTGTGAGTCTGGAGCCAGGCCTGGACAAGGCAGGATCTTGTGAACAACAGAGACTTTTCTTTGACGTTTGCCTACTTCAAAGACAGAAAAGGGTATAAGTAGTGGAGCCAAAACCCCAGATGTTTACATCTGGCATCAAGAGGAACCTCTGCCTAAGAGAAGAGCTGAAGTGCTGGAGGAGGAGTACTGCCCCTTTGCCTGTGATTGTGCTTTGCTGAGTTGGCCTGCAGTTGCTGCTTCTGCCTGAAAGAGGACAAAGACTGTACTTTGTGATATATTCCTGCTTGTGAAGAATCTACAAGGGCTTGGATTGAGCCTGACTCCTGTTTTGAAGTCTCAGGGCTATCAAAGTCTTCCTCTGCCAGCACCTGGAATCTCTCTCGAGACTCCTGCCCTGCCAAGTGGTGCCCTATCCAGTCCCTGGACCCTTGACATGTGAAGTTGGCAGAGCAAGGACTGAAATCCATGCACGGAAAATCTTGCGGGCAAAATGTAAACGTACCACCTGTAACATGGCTAAAAAACGACACGTCACCCGCTTTGTGGCTAAAATTGATGCTCCACCTGCATTGCGGCTGAGAGATAGATGCTTTGCGGCTGATAACGCTGCAAACTCCACGCAGTGTGGTTTTCTGACACAGTGCAACCAGATTTCTCACGCATCATTGCTGGGCGTCAAAAATCAACTGAAGCCTGCGCAGATCTGATGTGCCCGTCCAGAAATCGAACCATTGCTGTCCTGCAGGATAGAAAAACGATGCCTCGTCGACCAGACCAGAGAAGAAATTAAGCACTGCCTCACTTGTGAGTAAGGAATCAACGCATCGCTGACCTTTCTGATGCAGGCTCGTCCGTGCAGTTTTATTTTTGACGCAAACCAGGTACTTTATGTAAAATCAACTTTTCCATTGTTTACTATGGAGTAAGACTCTTATTATTTTGAAAAATCACATCTTGACTTGGGAATGTTGGATTTTTGTTGTTTTGGTCTTGTTTGATTTAGATACATATTCCCTATTTTTCTAAACTGTTGTGGTGTTCATTTTGTAGCGTTTTCACCGTACTACTCTGTGTGTTGGTACAAATACTTTACACATTGCCTTTGAGATAAGCCTGACTGCTTGTGCCAAGCTACCAAAGGGATGAGCAGGGTCTTGCGTATGTATCTCCCTTGCTCTGACTATACAGAGTGCAAACTGACTGCGAACCCGACACCCCATTTATAACAATCACCAACACATGCGTGGCCCCAGGTCCAGGTACCTAAGGCCCAATATATAAGAGGTAATTTTCCCAATAAATAATGTGATCTCCAGCAGTATCACCTACTGCCTGGGCCTCAGCTTGCTGCTTCAAGCCCTGTAGGGTTGGGCACTCCTTCTGTGCCTTACATACTACCTACTTGGTGGGCCCACTTCAATGTGCCAACCAGTAAGTTCAGGCAGGTTTCCCTGAGCAGCATTGTCCTCTCCTGTAGGATCCGGAGTGGCTTGTTCAGGCACCTCATCAACCATTACTATGGAAGCTTCAAGTAGGGGTTTCCCACATTCCCTGTCCTTCATCTTCTTGACAGCTACCTCGCCTATTCTTCCAAGCTTCCTTTACTCCCCTCTTGGGTACAGTCCCACTCAGGAAATCCTAACATCTCCAGGTGTGACCTGAGCTCCTCTTCCTTCCAGACTGTGTGCTCAAGGTTGTTACCTAACAGACAATCTACAGGCATGGCAGGGATCACAGCTTCTTTGAGAGAACCTGAGAACTCCCCGTGAAGGGAACTAGAGTCTGATAGTTACTCTCATGGTTGTCTTCGAGTATAACCTGGTGGAAAGTATAAAGGATTGTCTGCTCTAAGGACACCTAATGATACCTCTCAGTAGTCATACCTCCTCCAGCATCTCTCCGACCCTCCACCCTTTGCCAATGTAGGTGATCCACTGCCTATACTTGGAAGTATTGGATACCATGTGGGCTTTTGGCACCATCTATCTATCCATGAGGACACTGGGGTAACTTCTGTTTTCTCCCCAAGTTAACTGATCCACTTCCTCCCAATGAGTTACACTCACCATTACAGTTGTCTTTCCACCTGCAGGGCATTAGACCTTCTTGAGACACATGGGGGGTCATTCCGACCCCGGCGGGCGGCGGGCGCCGCCCGCCGGGCAGAAACCGCCCAAACACCGCACCGCAGTCCAATGACCGCGACAGTGATTCTAACTTTCCCGCTGGGCCGGCGGGCGATCTCAAGAAGATCGCCTGCCGGCCCAGCGAGAAAGCCCCTGCAAAGAGGAAGCCGGCTCCGAATGGAGCCGGCGGATTTGCAGGGGTGCGACGGGTGCAGTTGCACCCGTCGTGATTTTCAGTGTCTGCAAAGCAGACACTGAAAATCATTATGGGGCCCTGTTACGGGGCCCCACAACACCCGTTCCCGCCAGCCTCTTCCTGGTGGTGTAAACCGCCAGGAACAGGCTGGCGGGAAGGGGGTCGGAACCCCCATGGAGGATTCCCTGGGTCAGGGGTAAACCGGCGGGAAACCGCCGGTTGCCCTTTTCTGACCGCGGCTTTACCGCTGCGGTCAGAATTGCCCATGAAGCACCGCCAGCCTGTTGGCGGTGCTTCCGCGGCCCTCTGCCCTGGCGGTTTCAAACCGCCAGGGTCAGAATGAGGGCCATGGTGTCTCCCTTGTAGTTCCCATACTTGTAGAACTCAGTACACTGGGGTGGGGGCAAACCTTCCTGTCTGCTTATCAAAGAACACCTTTCTCTTTGGATCAGACAGAGACTGGTTACTGTTCCCATGGGAATTAGTTTGAGGCCTTTAGAGAACTTCTTAATTTTAAGTCCCGCCCTCTTTGTTCTTTAGGGACCCCTAACCACCTTTCCTTTTGCAAGTCCCCACAGGTACCCTGTTGGACACTCTGTTGCTGACCAAGAGGTCCCTCTCCTTAGCAATCTCCCTGGGAAAAGTGAGCTTACTATACACTTGGGGTAGGCACAGCACTGTAAAATGGATATTGAACATGTTATCTCTCTGTATCAGATTAGACAGCCTAGTAAAATCATCAACTTTTCTGTCCTCACCTAACTATTCAGTGCCTTCCTGGAGAAATAAAAAAAATCCACTCAAGATTGGTTTGGCACTTTCTGGCTGTCTTTAAACTTCATGCAATACTTTTATTGGCTGAGTCCAAATTTGCTGACAAGAATGGCTTTCATGGGGGCCACCTCATCTGGTCTCCTATCTCAGGTGGGAGCAAGTTGTCCATACCCACTGTAGGCCTGTGTTCCCAGAGACTCGCCCCTCCCAGTACTCTTCTAAGACCCTTTGTATTCTTAGGGCTACCTAATAGGCTGAGAATCATTTGTCAATAGCATTCCCTATCACACAACTAGGCACCATGTCTATGGAGATGTGGACGTTTTTTGTCTCACTTAGATACTGCAGTATTGTTCCCACCATTATGGTTGGATTCTGCTTGTTTTGCTTTGCTTTAGTTACACCTCCATAAAGCTCAGCCGTCCGCAGCTGACTTTTGCTCCCAGCTCTTCTGGCCTCCAGCCTCTCTTGGGACAGACCGCCTAAAGAGACACTGCTTTCCGATCTGACAGTGGGCTCCATTCCTGGGGCTGAGTTGTCCTCAGGACCTGTGCGCAGGTATTTCTCTTGCCCCTCCATACCCTTCTCCTCACCCTGGTCCTCTGTTGTTGTCAGCAACTGGTGAACCTCTGCTCCCGCCCTCAAAGTCTTCTGGTGCTCCAGCTTCCTGGTGTTTCTCTTTGCTGGAAGCCCCCTTTCCATTCAGAACTCCTTGAGCGCAGCCACAGTGTAGCTCTACAGATTGTTGAGCTTAAATGTCATTATTGCAGGTATGGTTGCATACACAGACAGTCAGGTAGAACAAGAGTGAATTTGGAAAAAGCAGAAAAGTGCCAATCAAGGAGAATTTAAAAATAGGTTGAGTATGATATCAATTAATTTATATGGGATTTTAGTTTTGCACAAAATCACTGTATGGCACTGCACAAACACAAGTAAAGAGTCTCACCACTAAATGCCGATGTGAGAAACTGGGTTACTGGTTGAGTGGAGGGTAACTCTACTCAAGCAGCAACCACAAGTCTCATCAGGGTGAAACACAATCGAGCCAGCGGCAATGCTGTAGGATGCAGGGTTGGCAACCGGAGACAAAGATTAACTTATGAGACTATTGTGTAAAGCATTTAAAAATCACAAAACAGTAAATAAGTAAAACACAAAACACAATAAAAATCCAACTCTAATTTATAAAAAAGGTTTGCCTCTTGGAGTCTGGGGCTACAACTCCCACAATGCTCTTCTTCAACTTATGAAGTTGCACCAAACATCTCCAAACTTCTGGGTCATCTTCCAGTGGTCCGTATTGGGTCCTTTAAGTGTCCACAACTTGATCCAAGGTTCCAGAAGCTCTGAGTTGCACCTTGGGAGTTGGGACTACAATTCCCAGAATGCACCTGGTCAGAATCCTCAAATGGCCACTAGATGCTGGTCACCGGGCTCTGTTTACAGGACTTGATGCAGGGGACTGTGGGCAGCTCCTTTCTACCTGTAGCAAACAGGGAGTCCCTTCTTGAAGCAGTAGAAGACAGGCAAATTCCTTTTAGTGGTGAAGCCCAAGTGTGCAGGTGGTGCAGTCCTTCAGAGCGCAGTGCCCAGGTGCAGGTCAGGGGTCCAGCAGGGCAGCCCTTCTTCTTCTCTGTCTTGTTCTTAGTAGGGCTCTGGTAGGAATCTGAGGTGTAGGTGCAGCTCTGCCAGTTTAATCCTTGTTCCTGGGTGAAAAACAGGGGGGTCCCGGTTTTCCAATCAGATGCAGGGTCCTTCCCCCTGTGATGACCACTTCCTGGGAAGTATGGCAAAAATCAATCCCAGGGAGCAACATTCTTCAAAAACCCATCATGGCTGAAACTGAATTTTGAAGGTTACATCTGGCTGAGCCCACCCACTTGTATGGCTTAAAATCTTAAACACACCCCTCTCCTGCCCTCTCCTAATCTAATCAAATGGTCACCTAATTGTCTGGGGTTGCAGGCTGTGGGGGAGGTGCTAGGCTACTTCAAATGTCCCTACATGCATTTGAAGACCAGTTTGGCAGCCCTCCCCTCTTCCTTCTTCGCCATCTGCTGAGGGGAGTTCTCCTCCCCAAGGCACATCTCTTTGTGTTCAGCCTAGGCCACTTCACACCTCATCAAGGTAGCCTGGCCAGGCTGCCAGAGGCTGGCCATTCAGTGAAGGGCACTACAGGGCTGAAGTTGGCAAATTTTTAGGTAGAGTTTAAAACTTTTTACCTGAGCAAGTTATATTAAATCCAACAATTGTGAGTTGTGGGATTTATTATAACAACTAATTTGATACCAAACTTGAAGTATCTGACCCAGTACGAGCTGGTCTCATCCTCACACATGGTTCCAATGACCAGCTCGTCCTGCACCGGGCAGCAGAAATGCCCACTAGATATCAAGGATTAAAAAAAAAAAGAAATTTCAATAAGGGTAGCGGCCCCTTGGGCAAGGGTCACTTCCTAGAGGGATCATTTTTTAAACGCCTTTTCTGACCCCCCCACACCCCCTGGGGGCAGATCAGCCTATTGTTATTAAGCTGATCTGCCCCCAGGCGGGGCAGAAACCTCTAGATACAAGGGATTATTATTATTACTTTTTTTTTTTTGCAGGAGGGGAGCGACCTCTTAGGCAAGGGTCGCTCCCCTGGGGGGCAAATTGTTTTTAGCCCATTTCTGCAGATCAGCCTATTTTTCTTAGGCAAATCTGCCCCTAAAGGGGGGCTGAAACCACTAGACACCAGGGATTTTTTTCTTTATATATATATATCTATATATATATATATATATATACATATATATATATATATAGACATATATATATATAATAATAATAAGGGTTGCGACCCCTTGGGGGAGGGTCCCTCCAATGGGGGCAATTTTTTTAATGCCTTTTCTGACCCCTCAGGGACAGATCAGCCTACTGTAATTAGGCCGATCTGCCACCAAGGGGGGCAGAAACCACTAGGCACCAGGGATTTGTATTTTTTTTATTTATTTACAGATGGCCTAAGGGGTCGCTCCCCTGAGTGGGCAATTTTATTTTAGGCCAATTCTGCCCCACTTTGGGACAGATCGGCCTATTTTTCTTATGCCAATCTGCCCTCAACGGGGGCAGAAACCACTGGACACCAGGGATTTTTTTTTTGTGTGTGTCAGTTTTACGCAAGAGGAGCAACCCCTTAGGCAAGGGTCATTCCCCTGGGGGCAAATTTGTTTTAGACCATTTCTGCCCCACTTGGGGGAAGATCAGCCTATTTTTATTAGGCCGATCTTCCCCCAGGGGGAGCAGAAACCACTGGGCACTAGAGATTTTAATTTTTTGCGCCAATATCACACATGAGGAGCGACCCCTTAGGCAAGAGTCGTTTCCCTGGTAGGCAAATTTATTTTAGGCCATTTCTGCTCCCCTTGGGGGCAGATTGGCCTATTTCTATTAGGCTGATCTGCCCCTGGGGAGCTGAAATCACTGAGGCACCAGGGATTGGTGTGTGTATATGTGTGTGTTTTGTTTGAGGGGCAGCCCCTTTGACAAGGGTCGCTCCCTATGGCAGTACATTATTGTTTGCCATATCTCCCCCCCTTGGGGGCAGATTGGCCTATTTTTGGAAGGACAATCTGCTCCCAACAGGGGCAGAAAGCCCACCAGAGAACAGGGAAGATTTTTTTTCAGAAAAAGAGGGTGGGGTTATGACCATGACCATATCCCCACACCAAATAAATGGGGCCAAAGTTGTTCTGCCCACCGATGGGCAAATGGGGCAATTACCCACTGATCCACTCTCCGGGGGGGGGGGGGCGGTCAGAAAGCCTACTAGATGCCAAGGAATTTAAAAAAAAAATGGGGTGGTGGCTACCAACCAGTATGGACCTGGTTATGCCCCCACCCTAACTGAAGGGGGTAACAGTCTTTCAGCTCTCCCCCGCACACTGAAACATCTTATCCCATTGCAAGTAAGAGGACATTTGATTATTTTGGGTTTTCATTTTACATTTGGGCCTGGAGAGCTTGTCTAACTCTCAAAATCGTCCCATTTCAAAAAGTGAGGGCTACACTTTTTGGACTTTGGGACGCTGCGATGTAGAAAAATCCACAAGACCTAGACACATCTGAAAACTAATCATCTGGGTGAGTTCAGGGTAGTGTACATGCCATCACTTTATTACCCACAATGCCCTGAAAACCTCCAACTTTGCTGGAAATCACCCATTTTTTCCACATTTTTGTGATGGAACCTTCTGGAATCTGCAGGAATCCACAAAATTCCTACCACCCAGAATTGTCGCATCTATACCGATAAACATTGTGCCCCACTTGTCAGCCTAAACATTTTTTTTTTCAAACTGCCCTTTTGGACCTGCTTTGGTTCCCCCTCAACTTCAACATGTTTTTGGCTCTTCCCTGTCAAAGGCACTTGGCCCACCTACACAAGTGAGGTATCCTTTTTACCGGGAGACTGAGGGGAACATTGGGTGGTAGGAAATTTGTACTGGGGGATCCACGCAAATCACACCTCCCTGGACTCCCTAAGGTGTCTAGTTTCAGAAATGTTTGGGTGTGGTAAGTTTCCCTAGATGGCTGCTGAGCCCAAGACCAAAAACGCAGGTGCCTCCCCCCCAAAAAACAGGTAGATTTGTATTTGATAACTTTGATGTGTCCACATAGTGTTTTGAGGCACTTCCTTTCGCGGGCAGTATGCCTACCCACACAAGTGAGGTACCATTTCTATCGGGAGACATAGGGAAACGCTGGGTGGAAGGCAATTTGTGGCTCCTCTCAGATTCCTGAACTTTCTGTCAACAAAATGTGAGGAAAAAGTGTTTTTTGGCCAAATTGTGAGGTTTGCAAAGCATTCTGGGTAAGAGAACCTGGTGCGAGCCCCACAGGTCACCACATCTTAGATTCCCCTAGGTGTCTTGTTTAAAAAATGCACAGGTTTGGTAGGTTTCCCTAGGTGCCGGCTGAGCTAGAGGCCAAAAATCCACAGCTAGGCACTTTTTAAAAAACAGCTCTGTTTTCTTTGGGAAAAAGTGATGTGTCCACGTTGTGTTTTGGTGCATTTCCTGTTGCGGGCACTAGGCCTACCCACACAAGTGAGGTACCATTTTTATCAGGAGACTTAGGAAAACGCTGGGTGAAAGGACATTTTTGGCTCCTCTCAGATTCCAAAACCTTCTGTCACTGAAATGTGAAGAAAAAGTGTTTTTTGGCCAAGTTTTGAGGTTTTCAAAGGATTCTGGGTAACAGAACACACCAGTTTTCAATGTAAAAATGTGATGTGTCCATGTTGCATTTAATGTCATGGGCATTAGGCCTACCCACGCAAGTGAGGTACCATTTTTATCGGGAGACTTGGGGGAACACTGAATAGCAAAACAAAATTTATTGCCCCTTGTCTTTCTCTACATCTTTGTCTTCCAAATGTAAGACAGTGTGTAAAAAAGACGTCTATTTGTGAAATGCCCTACAATTCACATGCTAGTATGGCCACACCAGAATTCAGAGATGTGCAAATAACCACTGCTTCTCAACACCTTATCTTGTGCCCATTTTGGAAACACAAAAGTTTCCTTGATTCCTATTTTTCACTCTCTATATTTCAGCAAATGAATTGTTGTATGTCCGGTATACAATAAAAACCCATTGCAAGGTGCAGCTCATTTATTGGCTCTGGGTACCTAGGGTTCTTGATGAACCTACGAGCCCTATATATCCCGGCAACAAGAAGAGTCGAGCAGACGTAACAAAATATTGCTTTAAAATTTTTTACATCACTTGAAAAAGATACAGAGTAAAACGTGGAGAAAAATGGCTGTTTTTTCACATCAATTTCAATATTTATTTATTTCAGCTGTTATTTTCTGTCGGAAAACCTTGTAGGATCTACACAAATGACCCCTTGCTGAATTCAGAATTCTGTCTCCTTCTCTGAAATGTTTTGCCTCCTGGGATCCACACTGGTTTCATACCCATTTCTGTCTCTAACTGGAAGGAGACTAAAAGCACAAAATATAATTAAAATGGCATATGTCCCAGTGAAATGCCAAAATTGTGTTGAAAATGTGGCTTCTGATTCATTTCTGCCTGTTCCTGAAAGCTGAGGAGATGATGAGTTTAGCACCACAAATGCTTTGTTGATGCCGTTTTCAGGGGAAAAACCATAAGCCTTCTTCTGCAGCCTTTTTTCCCATTTTCTTTTAAACAAAATGTTCGCTCTATTTTGGCTAATTTCTTGGTCTCCTCCAGGGGAACCCACAAACTCTGAGTATCTCTAGAATCCCTAGGATGTTGGAAAAGAAGCTCACAAATTTGGCATGGGTACCTTATGTGGACAAAATGTTATGAGGGCCTAAGCGCAAAATACCAAAAAAAGGACTGGCACTAGAAGGGGGAAAGGCCTGGCAGTGAAGGGGTTAAGGTGACTTTATAAAATAAAATAAAATTTCCCCATTCTAGCCTATGCAGGCCATCCACTACAATGAGGGAAAAACTAATTTGGCTGTTTTACCTCACCAGGGCTCATAAAACAATTTTTATCAGGTCCCTGCTTATAGGTGCATTGCACCCTACTCTAGGGGCACATAGGGCACACCTTAGGGGTGACATATGTAAAAATAAGTTAGTTTAAGACTTTGGAAGTACTTTTAATTCCAAAGTTGAACTTGCATATAACTTTAATTTAAAAGCAGCCAGCAAGGCAGGCCTGCCTTTAAAATGACACTGGGCACCTCAGCAGTACACCTATGGGTGCACTACCTATGCTGCAATCCCTAAACCTACATGCCCTACCATATACTAGGGACTTATAGCTAGGTTGATATAGCCAATTATAATTAGCATAATTTGCATACTTTTTTTATACAGAGAGCAGGCCCTGAAACTGGTTAGCAGTACCCAGGGCACCATCAGAGTCAGGAAAATACCAGCAAAAAGTGTAAAATGGGGGCAAAAAGTTAGGGGACCTCTGCAATCATCCTTGTTTTCTCACATGTCTGCAAAGCAGACAGCAAACATTGCGAGAGTGTTGGCCAGGGGAACCTCTGCACTGCCATTGCAAGTGCATGGGCAGTGCAGGAGCTCCCCTGGGGCCCCCTGCACTTGTTCCCCGCCAGCCTTTTCATGGTGGTGCTACCGCCATGAAAAGGCCGGCGGTGAACGAGGTTGTAATCCCCAGGGCAAATTAGGACTGCTGCAACTGCAAGACCACTGGGATCTCTGATCCTGGTGGTGCTGGCAGTCCCACCGCGGCATGATCTCTGTGGTCAAAATATGGTGCTCGGACTGCTGCATTGGTGGCGGTCTGGCCGCTATCTGCGAGTCTGGCAGTCAAGTGACCATCAGACTTGTGATGATGCCCAAAGTCTGGAGTGGGAATAATATATTTAACCCCTCCGAAGTCCTACACTTTATCTACTGTTGCATAAACAGAAGTGGGACTAGTGTGTGTATTATTCCAAGACTCAAGTGCATTTCCTAATATTGGTTAAATATATGTATTATTAATATTTGTTTACAATTTTAATTTTATAGCATTTGTGATATTGTTATTGGTTTCTAAATTGTATGATATTTTAGAACATTTTATTTTTTATTATGTTTGTTTAGTAATTTATTTAGTGTTTTGTAATTGAATTGTTAATCTTTGTTATGTTTCATGTAAAACAAATATGTACATGTATATACATTTATAAACATTTATTTATATGTGATGTGCTTTTTATAGTAAAAAAGTTAAAGAATTAAACGAAAAATAATATAATATAGAATATACCTTTTTAATAATTGTGTTATATGTATGTATGTGTGTTTATATATCTATCTATCTATCTATCTATTTATATATATAGTATTACATATTGAGTTTATTCAATTAAATTATATCAATGGTATATATGAAAATATTTCATATATATATATATATATATATATATATATATATATATATATACATTTGTATATACATATATATATATATATACATATATATATATATATATTTATACTTATATATATCTGATAATTGTGCATGGTTTTAAAAAAAATGATTTTAGTGTGAAACGATTTTTAAATATTTTGTTACTTACCATTACAAGGGTGGGGAAACAATATTTTTGTAAACTCTATTTTTGACGTAATATTTTGATTACACACTATTGCTGATTCCGATATTGTGTCAGGGATCCATCTACATGAGAGCTCCTTGAAGACTTCAGGGTTCCCTGAAGGCTTGAGAACCCCGTTGCGCCGTAGGAGCTGCTTGGGCTTGCACTACACCCCTCATCACTGTCACTGATCCATTTTATCAGATATTTCCCAGGAAATGTCAGTTAAAGCCCAGTCAAACACTACAAGGCCTGATGCTTTAGAACTGTAATCACTGTCTATGACAAAGTACAACGTGTTCACCGTGCTCTCGTTCCTGGAAAAAATACGCTTTTCAGACGAGCTGAAAAGGAAAAAAGAAAAAATGTAGAAGATAGAACTCAGTTATTATGAAGAGGCCAGTCAGTGAACCCAAATGATCTTCCATCCTTTGTTGAAAAAAGATAAAACGACAGTGTGGCAAATGGCTTTGACTGCGTAAATAGGCCGGGATCATGCATAAGGGCCAGATCCAGCAGCAAGAACAGTACAAGTCCTCCTTTAAACATAAAAAACCTAGATTGCAGACTAATGAAATTAAGTGCCTGCTTTTTTCCAGCAGGTCATTTTAAGGTAAGTCACAAAACAAGTATTTCATGTATTTTTCTAAAAAAAAATAGCCACTCGCATAAAAAGAAGAGCAAAAGAATGGCAGGGATGACTGATATCTAGTTTTCACATGGAGGTAGCTGATGTAACAGCTGATGGTAATATACATGTAATCTCATCGTACTTTAGGCAATACTTTATGTATTAAGGGTACAGCAAATAATGAGATTCAGCTCTATAAAGTTTCCAGCAACAGATGTCAGTCTGAGTCGCAGTGATAAGATGAGTCAGAATGCTGGTGCTAGTGAAAGAGGAGTGTGGTAGAGCGTTGTTCCTGGAGAGGGTATGAACATTAGTAGTCCCAAAGCGTTGGCTTTTTTGAGGGTGGCGGAAAAAAAATCGAACTACTGTCTCAGAAATTGATCTGGAAAATCTTCTCCCCAACAGTTGAACTGCACATCATATCTTGCTCTTAAACCTTTAAAGTAATAATTATTCTAAATTTGGTTTGTGCTAGTTAGTGATGCACTTGTATTCCGGCTAGATTGTAAAGTATCACAACTGAATAGAAGGCTAGATTACAAAGTATCACAATTTAATAGAACTATCGTCTTCATAATCAGATGATGCTTGATGTCAGGTCTTGTGAAGATTTCTACCTTCAGGCTAAACCTTTTTTCTAGAGGTAATATTTCCTCAGCAGGGAAAGACTGCAGGCTGTAACAAATGTTTATGTTGTCAGATGCTGGTTGTCGTCGCGCCCACTGAACCAGCTAGTCTTCCCCTGAGAAGAACACTGGGGGAGCTACAGCCAAGTCAAGCCCAGTGGTGTTGCACCATCTGAGGACCTCAAGTTAGCAAAACGTTTTTAGGTCCTAGATCTTTAGGTTTGGGCAGGAGGAGTACACGCTGACACTAGCCAAGGGTTCCAGGACCTCAGGAACACGACTTGGGAATCAGGACTCATTGCCACAGAATCCACCAGCAAGGGCCAGGGCAAGTACAGTTAAAACTGATCATCTGTACTTTCTCAGGAAGGTGGGCACACCTAGAGGTGTGGTAAAGAAAATGAGCAAATCCTCCTTTGTGGTCACTCAAAACTAGGATTGGTACCTCGCTGACTAGAAGGAAAATTGAAGAGGCAGCTCAGGTGTGAGCTACACCTGCCTTTAAAGATAATGAAGTTCCTGATTACTGCCAGATGGTCATCCTGTCAGAGGAGAAGGACACCTTTCCAAACCCAAGCTCTTTGCCTCAGCTCTGGGAGCTAAATGCTATTCAGCTCCTGGGTGATAGTTGGAAACTCATGCAAAGTGACTTTTACAGGTATTAGGCAGTTGAAAGGTGACTTTTTAGATTTATGTTTGTAAAATATTTAGCACTCTGCTAATTTATTGGACTATTTTAAAAAGTCGAAGGATGAAATTTTTATCTGATTCCTAGGCAGCGATAACTTTACTTCATTTTAATATTTTCTACAAATGCTTTGGCCCTCCCATCCTGACAGGATGGCCCACACTGCCAACACCTAGACCCCCTGTATGTCACTGTCTGCGAGAAATACACAAAGGACAACTACACCTATTCATGTTCCCCCAGGATACAGGCTACAGGCACCAAATGGTGAGAACAAGAAGATGGCAACTTTCTGAAAGTGGCATTTTCAGAATTGTGACTTAAAATCCGACTTTACCATTGCAAATGGCTTTGAAAATCCATTTGTGTGTAAACATCCATTCCTACCTTCTCCTAATCAAAAGGTATCATTTATTAAATGTAATAATGTAAACCAATGTTATCTAATGGGAGAGATAAGCTTTAGAGTAGTGGAAAATGATTTTGGTAGTTCTTCAATGCTAGAAGACGTAAATCTTAAAAACATATGTCTGTTTGGGAGGAATGAACAAAGACCCACTGCCGACTATACCAGGTCATGTGACACAAACAGGCTGTGGGCACGAAGGGCCAGATATACGACCTTTTGTTTTGCGACTCACAATTAGTGATCCATTTGCAAATCGCAAATTGCCTAGTCACAAAACAATATGTACAACAGTGTTCACCACACTGTTTGCAATTCCCAAATGGGTCGCAAGGGACATGCCTCATGAATACTCATGAGGTAGGTCACAATTTGCGACCCATTTGGGAATGGCAACACTCACAGGGATGGTATCCTGCTAGGGTCAGCAGACCACCACACCTGTGTCTGCTTTTTCAATAAAGCAGTTTTTTTTATTTAAATGCATCCCGTTTCCCTTAAAGAATGAATCTGCCACACCAACCAAGTCATTAGGTGAACTCAGTGGTATAGCCACCTGATTCAACCCCATTACCCCAAAATTTCTAACACAGTTGTCACGTTTGCTGTGGCCAAACTCAGTCCCTGCTTCAATTTCACTCCTTCCATCATGGCTATTATCTAAATTGTACTCTTGTTTTATATTGAAAGGCTCTATGGTAGGACCATTACTCAAGGCCTCTCCAGTTGCTACATCACAATTAATTGTTATATGGGCTCCAACATTCTTGTGAGTATCTTAATTAGGGGCCCTACCCAAAGACGAAGTGCTCTGCCTTCCATAGTTATTGAAATTCACCAGCTGCCAATTGCCCCAAAAATAGAATATTATAAATTACCCTCAATCAACCTATTAGCATAAGCGGACCCACTTCCATTAAGTCAGTCCACCCCCTCCAATACATCATATCTGATGGCTTCACGTATTTCATAACATTTAAATCATGAAGATTGGGGTGACTATCCATGGGGGCTATATTCAAAGCATTGGGAGCATTGGGGCCAAGCTGTTAGGTTTGCCGAAGAATTGAGGTCTATGAAAATACCCCAAGGGTAGACTAATTATGGAAGAACCTGGCTCCAGGTTAAGTGATCCGCCCATCAAGAGATTTTGAATCAGCCACAGGTTTCTAAAGGTAATGATAACAGAGTCACCCAATCGATCAATTGGTCCTTGCCCTATCCAACTCACCCTTTGTGTCAGGAGGACACAGCTGACCAATGTAGGGGGAACAATCCTATTTCTTGCAAGCCATTGCTTGACACTTGTTAGTTAGACCTTCCTGTGACTCAGTTTGTCTCAGTTCCAATTCCGGAACCCTTGACAGAATAAAAAACATAGAGGCAGAAGGTGGGTGGGAGAATAATGATAGGTGGTTTTAGGTTGTTAACAATGGCTGGCTCTGTAAAAAAAAATCCCACTTGCCTATACACTAATTGCCCCCTTCTATGAGTGGTGGCCAAGCTTCTTTGAGTCTGGTCAACCAATTCTATGTCACTGGCAAAGGTACCGAGTGGCTTCCCCCTCCAATTTATATTATTAGTGCTAGACCTATGAGAATTAGTAATGGAGTCAAATGCTGTCTGGCTTCCTATTTCCATTACTCACCTTGGCCTTGAGGGGGCAGGACATAAAGCAACCATGCACATGTCTTCCACTTTTTCCAAATGGTCTAACAGCCGCAAGTGTTCCCCAATGCGTCAGATTTTACTTGGGCCAAAATGTCCCTCATCAAGGCCATTACCCAGCACGGCTGATAATCCTCCATTATATTTCCCTCTGCAGCAATTGTGTCCACAGAACAGAATAGTGCAGAATAAACTCAGCCCCCTCTAGTAGATTTATAAATGCACAAAGTCTTGCGCTTCCTCTTACCTGTTGAATTAGGCTCTACACTTGAATCCTTAGTTGTAGAATAATCATTAACCAGGGTCAGCCTCCACCCATCTGCTCCACACTGAGCGGGTGCCAAGGTGGTACCATTTTCAGAAAGCTCTGCGCTGCTAAGTACAAGAGTCTGAGTACCCAATGTAGAGCTATGTGCTTCATGGTTTAGCAAGACTCGTCCTTCTGTTAATTCTATTTCAGAAGCCACCACCCCAATAGCCCTCTGTAATATGTCAATCAATGTAGGTTTTGGGGAGGGTAATGGTGACTAGGTCCTGCCTGGGCACTTACACTTCCCCATTACCCAAACTCTGCCCTTCCTTCAATAGACAGTGACCTAGGGGTGAGAGAAATGCCTCTAAGATGAGTTAATCGGTCACTGGTTACTTCAGGTTCTTCTAGAGATCCCCCAGTATGGGCAACAAATCAGCAATAAGAGGGTTGCAAAAAAAAAATAGGATAAATCGAAGTAAGAGGTCACTCACCCCTCGACCCTCCAAGACTTGGGTCACTCAATCTTTAGCGAATAAAACTACAGGCGAAAGAGACAGGGCCCTGGCCCAGCCTCGTCTGGCTGTGGACAAGTGCAGAGGAGCCCAGTCTTCGTCCGAGCACATCCCCAGGTGCATCCCACATGCATCCCGCGCATTGGGAGCTGCTTCTTAGTTTAAATACAGTACTTCCTGGCGCGTTGTTGCAGAGGGCAGTCCAAGGCAGCAAAGGTTTCTGGAGCCTGTGGTCCTGTGTTAGCACAGCCACCCCCAGCTGTCTCCTTCTTGTTAACAACCCCCTGTTTACAAGTTTTTATAGGTTTGAATTTATGTGTAAAAATCCATGGTTAGATTTAAAGGAACCCCCATGTACCACCCATGGAATGCCTCACTGATGCAAAGCAAAGCAAGGCAGCACAACCCCGATGTGAACTTTGTGAATCTGGGCTTATATGAGCTATCATGTCACTAGGCTTCATGGTGCATAGGTCTTTAGATGTATACATTACTGAGTGGTCTCAGTGAATCTTTATAAAAACAACTGAAAGAGCGATAATAATAAACACACAATTATATATATGTATATGTTTTTAACAAGTGCATTGTAAACTGAAGTGCAACAGCATTACTTTGCCTGGAGTAAAAACAGTACCTAGGTTAGACGAATATATACATGAGATATTCAAGGCTCAACAGAAACGACATGTATGAATGGAAAGCAAGGTGACAATTGAAAATAAAACTAAAATCATTACTTAAACTTTTCTGTAGATGCCCTAGATAACAAAGGCCTTAGGAAAGTTATATTATCATATGAAACCTAAAGACCAGAAGGAATGTGTGGTTTGAAGGGTTGTGCAGAAATACATGGGGAAGGTAGAAAGTGACTAGAGAGGGAGATAACAAGGTAATAAAATGGCGAAAATCAAAGAAATGCAATATTATTGTTCACTGTATTTCAGAAGAGGTAATACCAGGTGTCAGCATTAAATGCAGTTCAGGCCAAGATAATTACAATTCATAAACCACGCACACGAATATGATAATATATTGCTTTAAAATAGTCTGATTAATGGAAGTAGTGAACTTGATTAATTATTACACAATAATTATTTAAAATATGTATCACATGTCAAGTTCGAATCATGTACCCAAATAAAATAATGTCATGATAAAATAGTGCATTTACGTCATAAAAACTAAGAAAAAATGAAAGATTTGCAATTACACATAAAACACATAGGGATATAAATCTGCTATATGTAATTGGTTATATGAGATACAGGCGAGGCATATATAATGCGGCTGAGAAGTGGATGGAGTTTCAATTCTCAAACAATTCTGAAACCCAAAATCTGTGATAAGTTTGAAGGAAAAGGTCACCGGCCAATAACAGTGAAGTCCAGACCAAAAACATCTCCCAGGGTCATCCTTGGTGCAGACGCTTAGGCAAAACAGTCCTTGCTGTCCCTGTGGCAACTGAGTTATTCAGCATGAGTTTTAAATCACAAGTCTTCTTCCACAGCCTCTTCTTGAGTGCATTCATATCATATAGGGGGCCCTTATAACCCCACTGTGTGAGGGCCAATTCACGATACTTAACAAATAAATTTACACAAAGGGGATAGATAGATATTGATATATCAACAATGAAAATATTAATCATTGGATAAACTTCTATTTCTTTTAGATCTATTATTTACTTAATATATGTCTCTTTTTGTATTACTCCCATACAACATAAAAGGACAAACCGATTCCCTTATTTACACACCATGTACAAAAACCATTCATAATATACTATTACATATAATTAGTGAAACAATTTAAAACATTCCGTTGCACCAAATTTTTCCGTTTCAACAATTCCTAAACAAATCCGCTGCTAAACCTTTTCTTCAGATAAACAGTCTTTGCATTGAGGTAGTCCTATTTGTGTACTAACTTTGATAGGATATTACTTCCTTTTGTTTATATGTGGTACTGTTGCATTCTTCTTTTTATATTCAGTAATTAACATTATGCTCCTCAATATTGTGGTTGACGCGTTTCGGCCTTACACCTTATGGCCTCCTCAGGACATCGGAAAAGGTGTCTTAGTATTGTCACAATAATCTTCTTTCATTAAGTCCTCCAACTGGCGACTCCAATAGGATTTTGTTTCCTTTACCCGTTTACGGTGAGTGTTTTTATATTACATTTTCTTTCGTTTTTGTTATAATTTACGGTCACAGCCTCACACCACGAGCTCGCTGGAACACTGTCTGCACATCTGCATTCAGTGCAAGGCTGGAGGGAAGATTTCTCTTACACATCCTACCACTATGAAGTTTCTGGTTCTTGTTAGGCACTGGGCTATTTTATCATGCAGCCATGATAGCTTTTTAATTTTCTAAATTAAGATTCCCATTGGTTTTGTTATTTCACAGTTGCTATATTTCTCTTGCCTTTTACCAAGACCATTATCTCTGTATTTTAGATTTTTGTAATTGAGATTTTTGTCTCACTATTTCATTTGGAACCTTGGTTCAGGTGCATTTATAATTTCAATTGCTGCAGGCTTCGCACTGGGACTGAAGGTCTCCAGCATGATGTTTGGGAGGCTTTTGACTGGTGCATGATTAAACTGGTAGCTAGATTTCTGATGTAAGGTCACTTATGAATATTTCAGAGATTGTCTAATGTAGCTTAATTTGTTTGAAGGTGTTTGTACCTTGAATAGTAGGATTTGTTAAATAGAACATTTTCTGTAGGTTGAGAGTCCCTCCAATTTATCTCCCCCCATTCCCTCTGCTCTTCAAGTATCTTCTTTTTCCCTTGTCCCTGTGGCTCTGAACTCAGGGATACTATTGGAGTGTTGTTCTCAGATGTTATACCTATGCCTCTTGAGCCGTAGCCTCCGGACACTGATTCTGACATTAAAGTAATTGTTACCTCAGAGTTACTTCCCAGCCTCAAAACCTCTAAAAAGGGTAACCGAGGACAAGATAGGTAATTTTTCCTACCCCAATGTATAGCAGTACAGGCATGGACAAGTAGGAATGGCCATAGAGTGGGTAATTTATGACCCAATGGATTTTGAGGATGTGACACAAAACTGCTAAGAGAAGTGCATCCTCCAGTTCCTCCTTTGCCATCTCATCTCATTAAGCTTACATAGGAATCTTCAGTTTTTTCTTCAGTGCACTCAAGATACCTATTTCTTCTTCACCTTCGCCAATCTGTCTGGCTTTGCACTTTTGTTTGTGACTCAGGGAAAGAGTGATTTGGGGAATCAGCACTAGTCAAAGTAAATGGAGTAATAAAGAAAGGCAAGCTTCTGAAGCAGTGGGTGGGCAGACTGCGCGGTTCCGTCCACGATGATGCCACAAGCGGGTTCTTTTAGGATACATAAAAGGGAGTGTGTAACACTGTAGTAAATATAAGACAGGTGATCCTTCATAAATAAATTCAATGTAGACGTGTGAGGTTGTCAATGAATGGCAACATGGTAATAAGGGTTTGGTAGGTACCTTATAAACAAAATAAGATAGAAGGTTTACCACAACCTGACATGTTGATGTTTTCCACTCTAAGTGTGTGACTACAGGACTGCACCTCCACCAGATGTGCATGAGTCGTGGATAACCCACAGATAGGATAAGAGTATTGACTGTGATTCACACACTGGTGAGGTGTTTAGAGGGCATTTTGGACACTGGCTGGTGCATGTTTTCTCTGGATTCTCTTTCTATTTCTATAAATAAGATGACGGGATATGTTAAGAATTACAGGAAGGAGGGTGAGCACAGTCACTTTAGCTGAGTAGGTGCTCCTGTTAAATGTAGGGATGCCTAGAGAAATTAAGGTGCAGGTGACTGCTATGGACATCAAAGTTGTATAATCAGACCCTTTTGGGCAACTTGATGAAGAATGAAAAGATTCAGGATGGAGTGCTATAAAGCTAGGTGATAGATTTTAAACAGATTTAAAAAAATCTAAATTTAAGAAAATGGGTGAGTAACATCAGAATTACCCTGGCATAAGGTCACAGGGGTTTAAATTGACAGGGAGACCTTGTGTTTCCTGTCCATAGATAGGAATTCTTGTTATGGTAAGAGGAACTATCATAAAACTAGCCTCTCAGATGAACTAATGTTTTTATGTTTTGGTTTATTTTAGGTACTTCAAAAAGTGACATCAACTTTAAAAAACAGGTAACAGCAATAGGCCTCATGTGTGTGTATGACATTAGTTAAAGTAGGTAGGGAAAGTTATCAATTGCCCTGACGAAGGCCCCTAAACCCGACTGGGCTCTTAGAGAGTCCCAAAACATGTTGGCTTGGAAATAGGGTTTCCTGGGAACATTAGAGACCCGTGAGAGACAAGGAATATTGTTGTTATTCATACCTTTGGGACCTCATAATAAAGGAGACATTCCTGGCGTATCCCAACAGATATTTTTAAGGATTTGATCTGGATCCCTGCTATTATCGAGTAAATTATTTCATTTTGAACTCCCAAGAATCCTTGGTTGAGTCTGCCCCGGTAGTAGCATCTTACCAGGGTGTAGATAGACAGCCGATGATGAATCATGCCACTATGAAGTGGGTGAGGCATCTATTCCAATTCTTGGAATAATCCAATTGGCTGCTAACATGAGAGGTCAGTCCTGATATTAAAGAAAACACATCTTGGACAAAAGGTCCTGATATAGACGTTTTTCCATAGGCTAGTTACTATTTTGTGGTTTTGTTTCTATTATTTGTGTTCCCATGAATCCTGGCCTACTCTTGGAACTTAGGGCCAGTCCTACTGGGTATAATAAATTAATTACAACTAACAATAGAGTTATATTCTAGAAACCGTAGAATGTTAAAAATATATCCTTTGTGCATCACATGTACGAAAATAATATTTTACAGATCTTTTGTCAACTGCAAGATAAATACCAAATTCCTAATTCTTTTTCTGGACCATGTGATCAAATCAAAGATGCAATCGTAAATTTGTCTAGATTTTATGTAAATACTACCATTATTGATGATAAGAAAACTATTACATGTTATCAATCATATGTTCCTCCTAAAGTCTCTATTGTTTTTGTCTTCTCAATACTTTGGATATTAGAAGGTATAAGCATATAATTGAATTTGCATTGGAAAGAGGTGTTGATATTAGTAGATCTCTTCTACTGTGGAAAAATATTTGGTAACAAAATCTGTCTACTTCCTGGGCTGTCAGTGCCACACAAATGTTGCACTTCCTGTTTAATCAATGATGTTGTACTCCATTATTGCTTCTCAAAATGAATTTCTCTATATCTGAGCAATGTTGGACATGCTTCTCTCACGGTGGAAGACTAAATGACATACTTTTTGAATATCCTTCAGTTAATCTATTCTGGATTCAAGTTTGGAGACAGGTCAATGTTATTCAAAATCCTGATGTTCAGCCCTCATTGTAGAATATCATTTTTGGGGAATCTAATTGAGGACTGGCACACACTTCCTTTACAACATTAAATAGTTGATATATTTATTGCTGTTTCTGTTTTAAAAAAACGACAAACTGAAACAATAGCGCAAAACTCTCATATTTTGGATGGTGGAACAGTATTTGCTGTAACCATAAAATAGATATATTAAAATATGAATCCCTACAATTAACAATTAAAACCGATATGCTATTGTCTCCCTTAATGAATTATCTATTCCTCTCCCCTGCATTTAATATTCAAGAACTGATGAGAGAACAGCAATTTGCCTGACGGGTATTAATTGTTATTATTATATATACGTTTCTTTATTGGGCAAGGTGTTATTTCAATTACCTATTGACAAATGCATTTTATTCGTTTTTTATTATCCTGTATCTATGTAAAACTGGTCATTACTTAGGGCATAATAATGAGTATAATGGCCCTGGGACCGCTGTACCTGCAGTGGCAGTCCGACCGCCGCTTCCTTGGCAGTCCTACCACCAAATTATGAAGGTCCCACGTTTGTAGCAGTGGGGAAAGTCGTGGTCAATCATGGCAGTGCGGATGTCGGCTCCTCCGTTCTGATCACCAGTTGCCTTCCTGACGATCTTTTCATGGAGGGGACACTGCCATGAAAAGGTCAGCAGAAAGGCAGAGGAAGGACCACAGAAGGGCCCCTGCACCGCGGATGCCCATATCATGGGCAGTGCAGAGGCCCCTCTGTCAGCACAGTCAGAATGTGCACTGTCTGCATTGGCAACAGTGCACATTCTGACTGTCCTTGCGATGCAGACAGTGCAGCAGCATTGACCTTGGTTCTCCTTCAGAGCCAAAGTCAATGCTGTTGGACTGTCTGCATTCTCCAGACCCGCTGGAACATCATAATATGGAGGTCCAATGGTCGGACCACCAAATTCATAATCGGCCCCTTAGTAGTGTATTATGTGATGAAACCATGTACCCCTACTTTTACCTGTCCTTGTTTTCCCTCTCCTTTTATATACAATGTTCTATTTCTTATTGATGTTTGTTTTTTTGCCTTTATGTATGATTTTTCTGAAGAAGCAATGTTATAATCAATGCTGTATCCTACTTACCTTAACAGTTCAAATGGAAAATATGTGCTGTTGTATAAACACAAAATAACTAAGATGATATGCACTAACATACTGGTTTCAAAAAGCAGTGTGGAATTACACACAAACCTTTTTTGAAAAGTATTTCATTTTCGAAACTGATCTGTGTAACAAATGTCAATTCATAAAACAAGGTATCGCAGATGGTTGCAGAACGACTTGCTTAATTAATGTTCATTGGGATGGTCACAATTTGTGACTACGACTACAGTGATGGTGGTCTTTAAGACACAGGAGACAACCATGGCTGTCACTGTGTTTCAAAATATTAAATGTTTCATTTTCCAAGCAGCCAATTTCTTTCAAAGACAACCCCTAAGCCTTTGCAAATCAGTTACCACCCCATCCTGGGGGTCTTTAGGGCTGCAAACCACTTAGAGATATGTATAGCCAAATCACAATTCCAAACTGATAATCATTTCAAAACGAATTTTCTTACTCAGGCAATCGTTTTCAAACTGCAAAATGAGATTGGAACAAATGAAATAGTGATTTAACATTCACAAACCACGTGATTTAGTGATTTCCATAGCTTGTGACCACTAAATGGCTTACTACTCTGGCCCTGGATTACACAAATCCAAAAACTGCCTGAAAATTGGACTACTCAGCCTGCTCCTTAACTGACCTCAACATAGAAGAGTGGGTTGAAGCTACTGAAAGTCATCAGGCACAGATCCCCATCTGTATCTGATGTCATTCTCACTGCTCCACACATGGTGCTATAGAAAATGCTACTTAATACATTAATAAGTTATAAAATATACTGTTGCTCTTGCCCCAACTTTTCTATCTTCATTGTGTATGCCAGTTTTGAGTCTTTAAAAGCAGTGGGTGTCCTGGCCCTACACACCCTGCTGCCTAGATTTCCTTCTTCAACTTTTTTGATAAGGCCTACATCATACATAACTAAAAATTAGATAGAGCACCAGGGGTCATATTTTGAATAGGATGATCTGCCCTGGTCTGCACCACTGCACATCCTTATTAGGGTGCTCTTGGTGCAGAATGAGTCAGTGAGCCCTATTACAGATGTGTTGCCCTCAAGGTAGTTGCAAACTTGCAGAAGCACTGGGGGCAGCACATTAGTGAACGGTGGACTGGATACCTGAAGAAGCTGGCCTGTCCTTTTACAGTGCAGGTGGCAATGCTGCCTGACTTTGAAAGTGGGGCTGCAAACCCCTCTCAGGCGGGTGCAGTGATTAACTGCTCTGTATGCTGGGAGATGTCAGTGGGGGCCATGGAACGCCATTTCCTGTCTTCAAGGGGTACTGTCAAGCAGTGCATTTACTGTGCATCACCTATCTGCGGTGCACAGTCAGCCTGCATCCAGGCATCTTCTTTGCCTCTGCACCTGTAATAGCGTCTGACTCCAGAAAGAAAGGGTTTCATCATTTGCGCAGGGCCATGCCACTGGTGCTACTGAGTGAATGCCCCATTAGGATCACACCAGTTCTACATTTGAGTGGTGTGAACTTTATTACAAAAGGGGCTGAACAAGTATCTTCAAACCATTCCGTGTCCCAGGGATGCAGAAAGCAAGTGCACACACTTGTTGCAGCCCCTGGAAAGTGTGTAATGTGGCTCACGATGCCCCAAGACTGCTCAAAATTAGATTACTTTTATTTTAATATAACTTTCAATTTTAATTTGAGTCTTTACTAGTATGCCTGTCAAAATGATTCCATTGGTACTTCTGCTAAGAATCATGATAATGACATTTAAACTGCAGAAATCCTCCACTATTGTGGTCCGCTAATGAATGTGGGCTGCATCAAAGCAAGTTTCTGTGCTGTTCTGGATTATTGCAATGTATATGAGTACATAGCTGGGCTGTATGAGGATGTAATGGTATAAATCACTAGGAGACTCAGAATTATGATGCAGATCTGTTCACAGTTGTAGAGATGAGTAAGCAAGGCACACAGTCACAGGTGTTTGTGATGTTAGCCAAGTGAAAAAGTTATAAAAGGGGATACCAAGGTTGTTAGCCATAATGTTTTGTTTTTCGGAGTGCCATATTGCCAGTAGTTTAGCCCCTTAGCCTCTGGCAGTATGGTGGTGGAAAAGTAGAAAGGAGCTGGTGGGGGAACTGAGAAGGCTATGGTGTGAAGAACAATTGAGAGTGGTACTTTGTCACTGAGCTAGCCTTTGATGCCGTGGTAGATGTACAAAAAAATAATATAACCCACAGAAGGAATGCCAATGCCAATTTAGTACTGAGGAAGTTTGTGGCAATATATAAAAAATTAAGCGTGTTCACATTATGTAGGTGTTGTAACTTTTTGCCACTTAGAGTGATAATTTGGCAGTTAAGTTACTATCTGAGCTACAGTTTTGTGAGTTGTTTCTATTGTGTTGAGTTTGTACCTAATGCTCTTGAGAGTAGCATTATTCCTTCCCATCTGTAAGCCAGTGTGCTATTAGTGCAACATACGTGTTTTGTTTTTCTGGTAGTGTTTGCTGAGCTATGGATTAAGTTGTGTGTTCCCTGTCTTTGAATTATGTTGCAGGTGATGAGGAATTTTAACTATGTTTATTACTGCTTGAGAGTGGTGTATTGAAATCTGTTTGGTTCAGTACTGGTTCTATGAGAGCATGGCACTTGTGCTTCTAGTGGATTGGTTGCATGAGAACGTTTTCTATTAAAATTGTTGAATCGATTTATGCAAGTGTATTAAAGCAGCAAAGAAAAGAATTTGCAAATTAGTTAGTTTCATCACTGTGAAGAATCCCAGTTGAGCTAAATCAGAGTCTTAATTTACATAACACAAGTTCAGTTATGGAATTCAAGGCTGAAGGGAAGGAATTTTTACAAACTTGCATCTAAAATATTGATAGGTATTTATAAGCCCATGTTTTCTGAAGTGGATCCCAAAGGCCTGATTCTAAACATGTGATATGGACTCAAAAATGAATGTACTAACTTGGGTAAGGAAAAAGCTATATACTCCAACTTCTGTGTGTACATGTATATCAGTATGACACAAATATTCAAGGTAGGCTACTTGAAGCTTAGTTGCCAGTTTAGCAAAGAGACCTTCATATTCTTGGCTCATTTACTGTTGCTCACACATCTTCAGTTTTTATACTGTTATTGCAAAACTTCTCCTTAATATATGGTTTTGTCTCAGTTTTTTCTTTCTAACACCACAAGTTAGAGTATGTCGGAGGTTTTAAGTATGGCAAAGAACCGAATGTATCCTAGAGAAAAAATCAGTCACAGTTGGCACCAGAAAGTGAAAGTGAGAAAATAAATTACATGTCAGGATATGGTGGTAGAGATACTGCTTTGAGTGGCTCAAATGTACGGGAGGTGTACTCTAAATTTGAAGGTGCTAAGTGTCTTTCAGCAAAAGAAAGACTGGTGGTGATCATGAAGTGCTGCTTGGACTAAGGCTGCATATTCTTGGAGGAGGCAGCAGCATGATAGCAATGAACTGTGTTGGACCTGACCCTTTCTACAGGGTCATCCCCAGACTTCTTGCCTTCCTCCTCCTGTTTTTGCTGAATTCATTTTTGTTGGCTTTAGGAATCCGTGCCCTTTACCATTCCAAACAGTGCTAAAATGAATGTGCTTTTTCCTTCACATATGATAGAATTGTCTTGTACCCAATTAGCATATTTAACTTACTTGCAACTCCCTAGTAAAGTGGCATTATATGATCCCAGGGTCTGTAAATTAGATGCTACTAGTGAGTCTCCAGCATTGATTGTGACACCCACTTAAGTAACTCTTTAAACATATCTTAGGCCTGCCATTGCAGCCTGTGTGTGTGGTGTGCTGCTCTAAACTGCCATATTGACCTAGCAAGATAAACCTTTTGCCAGGCCCAACCCTTCTTTTTTAATACACATAAGGCAGCCTTGGGGGAGGACAACAACGTATTTAAAAAGTAGGACATATACTTTTAAGTTTTACATGCCCCAGTACATGTTCAGATAGTGAACAACTATTACATTTGTTTATCACTACTGCGATGCCTACCTCTAAAATAGGATAACATTGTAATTACCTCATTACATTTTATAAGTGTAATTTCTCAATGGGAATAGGGGGCCAGTTCATGTTTGGTGTCTCCGAAATTACAATTTAGAATCCTGATTTATGGAGAAGACAGATTTAAAATTGCAAATGTGAAAATGCCACTTTTAGAAAGTTGACATTTTCTTGCCTTAGCCATTTAGCCCTGAAGGGGAAATGATTATATTTAAAGCTCTATACTGTGGAAGAATTTGTTGTAAGAATAAGGACCTATAAAGACCATATTTCCAATGTAATTTTACAGGGACATATAGAACACTATAATAACAATTGGAACAGCCATTAAGGATACTATGAAGCGTATGTAACACTCAAGCATATTTTGAAGGTATGATTAGTTGAATTATGGATTGCACAATATGGATATGTTTGGGAAGCGTCCTCTATAAACACACTACAAGCACGGTGTTCTGTGTAAGGGATGTGCATGTATAGTTGTAGGAATTAGTCACTGATTTTACATAGGGTAGTTGGATTTATAATTCTGGATTATCAGTTTTAATTTGTCACAACTAATGATAATAGGTCTATATAGATTCCCACTGCCAAGCATGTTACTTTGTCAGAATACAACAAATCTGGAAATGTTTAGAACACATAATATTCATATCATGTAACACCATGTATGAAATGTTATTATAGGAGGTCCTGATGAAATCCAGGGGTACCCCCCGGATGAAACACGTGTTGACGAAGGAGGAAGTTGCTGGACTGAATTGGTAACATTGGGATCAATCACGTAGGATATATATATTGGACTGGTGGATACTATTTTCGGACTGTGGAGAAGATATAAATATACATTGGACTGATTCTTGTGGAACCTATATTTTAAGGAAGAATTTGATTCAAGAATGAACTGTACTACTTCGATTTATGATTTGTTTATACTTTAATTATAATAGAATCTGAATACCTTATGAAACTAGAATATGTTCTTTTTGTGACTAATCACGTGTGCAATTGTATTTATTTATCATTTAGCGCCTGTAGTTTGTCCATATGACTGGGTATAGCTGACTGTTGAGCTTTATGTATTCCTCCTAGAAAACCACTCACAATAGGGAGCTTAGGTGTGCCTGGATGGGCCATCACTGGCAGGAAGAGAGGCCCATCTTATACCTGAATAGTCTTTGTCGTGCCTCCACACAAAGGACTGGATAGTCCCTGTAATTAACTTGCAGCTAGGCAGGGAAGGCAGAATTCCTAAGGACTTCAAAGGGAAACCTCTAGAATGTTCTCCCCTACCTCAAGGGCACAACTGGGTACATAAACTAGAACTCAGACACCAACTCTTCAGTACACTTCTGGACCTGTCGATACTCTTCCAAGAAGAAGGACTGCTGTGCTGCTACAAGAACTGCCACTCTGCTGAACTGCTGCTCGAAAGAGATGGCTGCACTGCTCTGCTGACCTGCTGCACTCTTGCCTGAGGAAGAAGAACTGGACCTGCAACTTCACCTTGAACCCAGGACTCCAGAGTGACTCTAAGGACTAGTCTGCTCGCTCAGGGACATAAAAGGCTCACCAACCAGCTCCTTGACGCACCTGCAATAAATTGCTGACCCTCAACTCAGGCCCTCTACCTGTGGTGTGGCTCAGCAAGCTTAAATCAAGCTTTTGGCTCTTTGTGACCGCAAACGGCCCCATTCGCTCTGGGATCACACCACTCGCACCATCTCTTCGCACTGCAGCATCGACCGCTCGGGGGACTGCCAATAGGAGGTTCCAGTACACCAGTCCACAAAAACCTCTTGATACCATGCTGACAACCACCCGCAATGCTCTCCTTGCTTCTGGATGTCTTCTCCAACACAAAAGGGACTCTTGGCACATAACTTGAAAAGGTAAAACTTCAGCAGACTAATCTGGGACTGTGTCCAACCTACGCTCCATTGTGGTTGGCCGGAACTTTTTACTTTGACTGATCCAGTGCGACTAGATAGCCACAGTTGGTGCTTTCTGCTTTTAGGTGTATTTTACACTTTATTTTTTAAATATTCATAACTCCAGTTATGATTGGATTTTCTTTTCGTTTTGATCTTGTTTTATTTATTCCATTTTGTTCTATTTTTCTAACCTAGTGTGGGATCCTTTTTGAGTGGTGTTTTCACTGTTTTACTGCTTGAATTGTTGCACAAATACTTTACACATTGCCTCTAAGTTAAGCCTGACTCCTATGTGCCAAGCTACCCAGGGGTTGAGCACAGATTAATTTGGTATCTCCTTGTGCCTTTCCCTGACAAGGATTGTGGTTGCTGCTTGAACAGGGCTCTCTCCCCAGTCAACCGGTAACCCAATTTCTTATAAACTGTGATTCCCAGTAGGCCACACACTCTCTCATAGTCTGGCAAGTCACTGGTGATCTTAGATTATAGGGCATAACGTTCTTCATGGTTCATGGTGTCCTTGTTATGCAATCATGATACAAATGATGTGGAGAAGATATAAATATACATTGGACTGATTCTTGTGGAACCTATATTTTAAGGAAGAATTTGATTCAAGAATGAACTGTACTACTTCGATTTATGATTTGTTTATACTTTAATTATAATAGAATCTGAATACCTTATGAAACTAGAATATGTTCTTTTTGTGACTAATCACGTGTGCAATTGTATTTATTTATAATTTAGATAACGTGATGTCTGTTCGGGGGTTGTAGAGGGTGTGACCCCAGTCTTTTGCACCGTAAGATATAGTGTAGTATAACGTTATAGAATTGGAGTAGGGAGCGCCTATTACTCATTAATCACCCCCTTATTTGATATTTATTATTGGAGTGGGCTGCTCCATACTCTAAAATAAAGATAGTTTAAGAGTAGTTTTAATTTTTTTAATAATGGAAGAGACTGAAAGAAGCGGAAGAACTATTTAGGAATTTGGATAGAGGAGCCACGGTACGAGAAGCTGCGGGTGGTGGGAGTCACAGGATGAAAGAAGGACTTAGAGACAAATTTATTAGGTTGGAGAAATTAAAAAGAAATGAAATGTCCAGATGGTGGGACACAATAACATTGAAGCAATATAGAAAGTTGGACAGAATACCAAGGGGCCTACGTTCACATATATTCCCCACATATGATGATTTAGAGATTGATTTATTGAAGAGATGGGAGGAAGAGTTAAAGAGTTAAAGATGAATTCAATGAAGTTGATGGATATCCTGATAGAGAATGCAGAAAGAAAAGTTGGGAAACTACAATTAGAGATTGATGCATTAGAAAAAGATATAAGAGCAATGGGGCTAAAAGAAGCCACGGATAAAAATTATACTATTCTGAACGATGTGATTATGAAATTTCAGGACGAGATTAAACAGAGGAAAGCTAGGAAACTTAGAAGAGATGAGTTGGATTATATAAACGGGAGAGTTTTTACTTTCTCGTGAAAATATGATAATTTGATTAAAAATGGGACAACTATAGGGGAATCCAGTACCTCAGCGGAATCTCCCTCTACATCTAGAAGCAGTTCAGCTACGAATATGAGTGATATAGGATTGAGTGAATCACATATGGAATCAAATCTACAAGGAGTAGGTTTTTTTACAGGAGTTAAAGAGAATAAAACAGGGAAATTGGGAATTAAATCAAAAAAGGAATCGAGCAGGAAGACCAGAAGAGGGAAAAGAGGAAGAAAAAAGCGAAATGTACTCGGGAATGAGAACAAGATCACGGGACAAAAAGATGTAGAATTATGCACAGAGGTTGAGAATAATGTAGTGAACCTGTCTAATAAAGAGTTATCTCCAGATATGACATCTCTTTTGAATAAGGGTCTTGGTTTCTGTCCATCATCTAAGGGAGACATCTGTAACTCTAAAATAGACCTGTATAAATTCATAAGAAAATTGAAACTTAAGAAGTATTTTTATTCACGAATTAGAGATGAGGATGCAGCCCAACAAGTGGAATCGTCATATGGTGGTCTATCTATTCAGGATATTTATGACACAGTGGCACTAATCTCAATCACAGATTATGAGGAGTATCCAATTACCGTTGCCACTGTCTTACAAGATTTAAACCTTTCATCAAATAGACATATTACAAGTGGTCTGAAACAAAGATCCACCTGGGTGCCCAGATCCCTTGTGGATAGTAATTTAGAAACCATTTTCAAAATGGTATGGACTGATCTTAATAAAGAGGCGAAGAGAAAAATTATCTTGAGAAAACCAAACCTTAATGGTCGGGAATATGCGGCACTGAAAGCTCTCAGAATAGACAGAGACTTAGTTATAAAAAGAGCGGATAAGGGTGGTAATATAGTGGTTATGAATTGCAAGGATTACGAACAGGAGATCTATACGCAATTGAACGATACAAATTGTTATGAGAAAGTGGTGCGAAATCCAATTATGACTTTAACTAGGGAAATTAATGATATTTAAAAACTATAGGGATAAAGAGCTATTGGATGAAGATGAGTTTCTTCATCTACGGGTACCACGTCCGAAGTTTCCATGTTTATACACCCTACCGAAAATACACAAACAGTCAGTTTTCCCTCCTGGGAGACCGATTGTCTCAGGTGTGGGGGGTCCCACAGAGACACTTTCAGAGTTCGTTGATATATTTCTACAACCATTTGTCTGTAACTTACCGTCCTTTATTAAAGATACCAAACATATACTCAGCATATTATCAGACATACAGTGGGAACCAGGTATGATCATGGTCACTCTAGATGTAGTAGTATTATACACCTCTATACAACATGAATTTGGAGTGAGAGCGGTAGAACATTTTTTGAACAGAACGGCAGCACACTATTTAGAACATACAAAGATGATTCTTAATTTGATAGATTTCATACTGAATAACAACTATTTTCTATTCAAGAGTGAATGGTTTAAACAAAAACAGGGCGTAGCTAAGGGATCCAAAATTTCCCCCTCATACGCTAATTTGTTTATGGGGTGGTTAGAAGAAACATGGCTATGGGGCCCGGGTGCAGCGAAATGGCACACACATATCTTATACTGGGGACGATACATTGATGATTGTTTCATGCTGTGGACAGGAGATGAATCAACATTACAAGAGTTTTGCGAGTATCTCAATACGAATGAAGTGAACATCAAGTTTACACACAAATACAGTGAGACTCATTTGGAATTCCTTGATGTGGAATTTTATGTGGAGGGGGATACAATTGAAAGTAGATTATATCGTAAACCAACTGCCTGTAATACTCTGCTGCACGCTACAAGCGCTCACCCTCGACATCAGATTGAGGCTATACCATTAGGAGACATGATAAGAGCCAGGCGAAACTGCAGTAAGAATGGAGAATTTTGGGAACAAATTACAGATATAGGACAAAGATTTATAGCCAGAGGCTATTCAGAGACACTTGTACGAAAATCTCTTTATAAGGTGTGGAATATGCCTCGCCGGCAGACATTGGATCCAGGTGTACGCAAAAAGAAGGATAACATAAGGAATAGGGACCACAAAATTAGAATCATCTTAGACTACACGGAAAATTCTCAAAAACGAATTAATATCATGAATAAGCACTGGTCCATATTGAGTCGAGATGAGATACTCAAGAAATTCATAGGCAAAAGACCAGAAGTGGTATATAGAAGAGGAAACACCCTTAATAATATTCTTAGTCCGAGTTATTTGGCAGATGAGACTACAAAGAATTGGCTTACTAAGCGAAATTTGGGCTTTTTTAAGTGTGGGTCATGCACAGTCTGTAAATGGGCATGGCAACCCAAAAAGGAATTGGAGGATATAAGAGGTGATAAGGTGCCCATAAGATCGCACATAGATTGTAACACTAAATTTGTTGTGTATATGCTTATATGCACTTGCGATAAAATTTACATAGGTAGTACGATCCGTCCCTTGAAAGTTAGGATTTTAGAACACTGGAGGGCGATTAACCAAGGGGATGAACGTTATCCTATAGCATCCCATATGAAAGTATGTAGCGCACAGGGCGTCCATAAAATGTTTAAATTTATAGGTTTTGATCACTGTGAAATAAATCCACGGGGGGCAATAGAGAGTTGGACTTACGGAAAAGAGAATCTAAATGGATTATGAGAATGGGAGCAGTGGAACGGGGTTTAAATACAGATTAAGAAATGGAATATTTCTTACGGGATAAATAGTCCAGTTTAGAGTAGGGATTAGGTTTTATCTCATGGGACATTCAGGATTATGTGAGATTTGTTCTAAGAAGCATAATACACTTATGTAGATATAATTTATCTGTTTCATAATAATATAACATAGCGGAGTGTAAGGGACACACGTGCGTTGGATAATGTGAGATTTGTCCTAAGAGGCACAATATATCCATGTAGACAAAATGTATCTGTTTCACAATAATATAACACGGTGGAGTATAAGGGATACACGTGCGCTGCTCACATCATTTTTAAACTCAGTATAGATAATGATTTAACATATAGATTTAGATATATTTAGTAAAAAAAAATAGTGAAGCTATACATTGTGTTATTTCGCACTTTACTCAAATTAGATTTGAAAACAGAGAAGGTGATGTATAAAATTAATTTCTTTTATTATTACTATGGAGAGACGCTAGAGTGGATTGGAACAATATAGCCTCAATCCACAATAATAGGGAAATGTACCGGCTAGAATACAAGTATAGAAAGGAAGTCCGTTGTCGGTTTCTACCATCCCGGAAACGGGGAGGGTATCCTGTGCAGTCCATCTTCTCTTTCTACCATAAAGAGAGACGCTTAAATAGTCGGAGGTTACATAGCCTCGGTTTCAAATATTGGAAGCGTACTCGCTTGCATGGATTATACCAACCGGTAAGCACACAATGAAGGGGAAATGATTATATTTAAAGCTCTATACTGTGGAAGAATTTGTTGTAAGAATAAGGACCTATAAAGACCATATTTCCAATGTAATTTTACAGGGACATATAGAACACTATAATAACAATTGGAGCTATAAGGGAGATACAGACATATTAGGTGAGTGGAATACACATATATATCACAATAAAAAAAAATTTAAGACGATGTTTAGAAGGAAACTGTTAACAAACATTTACGATACTTTGCTTGTCTTTGAGTAGGACATAAGAAATAGACTGAATAGCCATTAAGGATACTATGAAGCATATGTAACAATCAAGCATATTTTGAAGGTATGATTAGTTGGATTGTGGATTGCACAATATGGATATGTTTGGGAAGTGTCCTCTATAAACACACTACAAGCACGGTATTCTGTGTAAGGGATGCGCATGTATACTTGTAGGAATTAGTCACTGATTTTACATAGGGTAGTTGGATTTATAATTCTGGATTATCAGTTTTAATTTGTCACAACTAATGATAATAGGTCTATATAGATTCCCACTGCCAAGCATGTTACTTTGTCAGAATACAACAAATCTGGAAATGTTTAGAACACATAATATTCATATCATGTAACACCATGTATGAAATGTTATTATAGGAGGTCCTGATGAAATCCAGGGGTACCCCCCGGATGAAACACGTGTTGACGAAGGAGGAAGTTGCTGGACTGAATTGGTGACATTGGGATCAATCACGTAGGATATATATATTGGACTGGTGGATACTATTTTCGGACTGTGGAGAAGATATAAATATACATTGGACTGATTCTTGTGGAACCTATATTTTAAGGAAGAATTTGATTCAAGAATGAACTGTACTACTTCGATTTATGATTTGTTTATACTTTAATTATAATAGAATCTGAATACCTTATGAAACTAGAATATGTTCTTTTTGTGACTAATCACGTGTGCAATTGTATTTATTTATCATTTAGCGCCTGTAGTTTGTCCATATGACTGGGTATAGCTGACTGTTGAGCTTTATGTATTCCTCCTAGAAAACCACTCACAATAGGGAGCTTAGGTGTGCCTGGATGGGCCATCACTGGCAGGAAGAGAGGCCCATCTTATACCTGAATAGTCTTTGTCGTGCCTCCACACAAAGGGCTGGATAGTCCCTGTAATTAACTTGCAGCTAGGCAGGGAAGGCAGAATTCCTAAGGACTTCAAAGGGAAACCTCTAGAATGTTCTCCCCTACCTCAAGGGCACAACTGGGTACATAAACTAGAACTCAGACACCAACTCTTCAGTACACTTCTGGACCTGTCGATACTCTTCCAAGAAGAAGGACTGCTGTGCTGCTACAAGAACTGCCACTCTGCTGAACTGCTGCTCGAAAGAGATGGCTGCACTGCTCTGCTGACCTGCTGCACTCTTGCCTGAGGAAGAAGAACTGGACCTGCAACTTCACCTTGAACCCAGGACTCCAGAGTGACTCTAAGGACTAGTCTGCTCGCTCAGGGACATAAAAGGCTCACCAACCAGCTCCTTGACGCACCTGCAATAAATTGCTGACCCTCAACTCAGGTCCTCTACCTGTGGTGTGGCTCAGCAAGCTTAAATCAAGCTTTTGGCTCTTTGTGACCGCAAACGGCCCCATTCGCTCTGGGATCACACCACTCGCACCATCTCTTCGCACTGCAGCATCGACCGCTCGGGGGACTGCCAATAGGAGGTTCCAGTACACCAGTCCACAAAAACCTCTTCATACCATGCTGACAACCACCCGCAATGCTCTCCTTGCTTCTGGATGTCTTCTCCAACACCAAAGGGACTCTTGGCACATAACTTGAAAAGGTAAAACTTCAGCAGACTAATCTGGGACTGTGTCCAACCTACACTCCATTGTGGTTGGCCGGAACTTTTTACTTTGACTGATCCAGTGCGACTAGATAGCCACAGTTGGTGCTTTCTGCTTTTAGGTGTATTTTACACTTTATTTTTTAAATATTCATAACTCCAGTTATGATTGGATTTTCTTTTCGTTTTGATCTTGTTTTATTTATTCCATTTTGTTCTATTTTTCTAACCTAGTGTGGGATCCTTTTTGAGTGGTGTTTTCACTGTTTTACTGCTTGAATTGTTGCACAAATACTTTACACATTGCCTCTAAGTTAAGCCTGACTCCTATGTGCCAAGCTACCCAGGGGTTGAGCACAGATTAATTTGGTATCTCCTTGTGCCTTTCCCTGACAAGGATTGTGGTTGCTGCTTGAACAGGGCTCTCTCCCCAGTCAACCGGTAACCCAATTTCTTATAAACTGTGATTCCCAGTAGGCCACACACTCTCTCATAGTCTGGCAAGTCACTGGTGATCTTAGATTATAGGGCATAACGTTCTTCATGGTTCATGGTGTCCTTGTTATGCAATCATGATACAAAGTTGCTACAGACAGGAGTTCGCTGCAAAGATCTCTGTTTTTCCTTGCCAAGACCTGTTGCTTCCCAAGGAGTGTTTTTTGGTGGACAAGGGCAATACAGAGAAGTATTCTGAGTGATGTGCTAGTGATGAAAGCAAACTTTGAACTATTTTTTGTACTTTTTAGACTGTAGCTGTTATATTGTACTAAGGATTACCTTATATTCAGTTAAATAAACAAAGGCTAAAGGGATGTTATAGTTAAGTGAAAATGTCAGTTAAAACATACCATTTTCAACTACCAAAACTACTGAAATTCCCGAGTTATAGTTACAAAAAGGTACTCTAACTCATGCCCTAAAGTAACTATAAATCCTGACCCCACCATGCACAGTGTGGTAATCAGTGATGGCATTTAAGATGTTGCTATAGTGTTATCAATAATGTAATAGAACACATTATGAGCGATGAAATATGTGAAGTAATTAACACTGCATGGCAAGGCCACGACTCATAGCTACTAGAGTTAACTATAACTAATGAATTTCAGTGGTTTTGTTCATTTAAAACGCTGTTTTAACTGACATTTTAACCTAGTTATAATGTCCTTTTAATCTTTGTTCTTTTTTTCAGTGAACGTCAAAAATGTTTTTTTAAATACCTAGCTACTACTGTCACTTTAAACTTTGTTTTTTTTTCAGGGAATATTTCTTTTTTTAATTGTACGTCACTGTCAATATATAAAATGCCGACCTATTGGTTTTGTTAAAGGGTCTTTGCACTGTCTGCCCATGAACATTTGAATTATCCATTTAGAGTCAAAACAACATTGCACAAGTGTCAGAGTTTTTCATTTGTACTCCCCAGGCCACATAATGCGGCCATAAGACCAACTACAAGGAATCCCTGCATTCCAAAACTAAAGGACAGCGAAGGCTCCAGCTCTGACAATGATAAAAATATCATAACATTTTTCAGAGCCACTACAAAACAAAGAGTTATTTTGTAGGTGTTCTGAGGGCAGTCTGTTGTGCTTGTTGCTTCTTGTAAAATACTTACAAATAGGTTGGTGGGACATTCCTTCCCAGGAGCAGTAAATAATAAATCATTTATCATACATTCCTCAATTTCTTTAATGTTTTTTTCGGGTCTCCCATTCCTACCCAAGACACCCACAGATTTTTTTTTTTGTTGGGTACTGTGTGGGGAACCACAGACCCCTCAAACACGCTACTGGCTCCCTCCAGAATACCTATTGTCTGAACAAGTGGGAGCTGGACACTTTTTCTTTTCAATGGGTGCACCTACATCAGTAAACTAAGTTGTGGACAATGGACAGGCCCAAAAGCCCTAGCCATGCCGGCTAGCTCCCCAGTCAGCACCCATCGTGGGTGATGGCAAGAGCTTGCAATAACTATGGGCCGGATGTATCAAGCAATTTTGCATTTGCAAATGGTGCGAATCGCAAAATTCGGCTGTTTGGGAATGCAAAAACGCCTTTCAAGATGTATGAAAGGCATTCGCTGTGCAATTTTAAAGAATCGCTAAAATAGGGATTCCTCAAAATTGTGACCCCATTTAGAGAATCGCAAATTGTGATTCTCTAAATAGGAAATCGCAAATAGGGAATTCCTATTTGCGATTTCCAAAGCACATGTATCAAGCATTTCCTAAATGTGAATTGGGCATTTAGGAAATGCAATTGCCACCAAATCCAATTTGGTGTTAAGCATGTGCAGTTTTAAAAAATGCATTATAAATGCATTTTTAAAAAATGACATGTAGCGCACACATGCCCCTTGGGCATGTGTGTGCTTCACATGTCCGCAAATATTTTTTGGGGTTGCATCAGAGGGGGCCTTATGCCCCCAGCACCCTGGGGTTTGCATTACCTAATTTGCGAATTCCTAACTGGAATTCACAAATTGGGAAATGCAAAACCATTCACACCCATGGGCCTACAGGCCCATAGGGATGAATGGAGTCCCATTCTCTAATTGCGATTCGATAATAGCGATTGCAAATTTTAAGAAATCGCTATTACCGAATACCAAATTTCATGCATCCCATTTTGCATTTCTTAAATAATGATTTCTTAAAATTTGCTATTTAAGAAGTGCAAAACGAATCTTTGATACATCTGGCCCTATGCTCCCACCATGCTGCAGTAGATCTGCTCTTGCAGTAGATGCAAACATTCTTCCCTGCCCGTGCTCACAGGCAGGGAAGATAAGCAAATGTTTGCCACAGGAGGGAGACATACGTGGAGCCCTAAATGATGGGGTCCCCATGGCTAAGGTATGATTTAGGGAAAAGGGCCACACAACCTTCTCCCCCCCAAAACATTTGATTGGCCCAAGGGGATGGGGTCACCGGGGCCATCAGGAGGCTCAGGGAGGAGGGGCCTAGAGTTGTGGGAGCCTTACTATATTGCGAAACATGGACTGTCATAAAATGATTTTAGATTATATAGGAACACAGTTACAAAACTTTTTACAAAGATTGTGACCTAGAAAACAATAATCTTTGGAATACCAAGACATTGTACAAAGCCTCCCCCAAAAAACATGTGCCCTTGAAAGCTACAACTGAGCAATTTGTCTGGCCGTGAGCTCTTTTAATATTAATGAGGTGGGTCTTTGCGACCCCATACCGACTCGCAGACGGTGTCTGAGACACCGTTCTGCATACCAAATAGCGAGTTGCAATTTGCGAGTCGGAAGGACTTGCAAATTGCAACTCGCTATTTGTTTTTTTGCTACATCTGGCCCTTGGTGTCTGCAGGCTGTGTCCTGGACACTTGACTAGTTATAGTTTGCATGTGACCTTGCTGTATTCCTCCCAGACAGTATCACAAAGTGGGACTGAGTGTTGGCAGGATGGGCCCTCCTTACAGGATGATTGGTGGTGGAGTTGTCACCTACCACATTTGCACTTCAATAGAGGCTGCCTCCTGCAATCACAAAGGACTTTACACTAGCCTTTGTTAACCTAGACATCTTGGGACAATGTGGCGGAAGTAAGGAAATTCTAGAACCAGATTTAGGGGTAAGTCTATTAGTTTCTCCCATGTCAAAGCTGTAACCAGGTATAAATATTGAACTCTCAGACCAATTCTTCAGCTCACTTTTGGACCTGTGGAAAACTCGGAAGAACTGCTGTGCTGCCCTGCTGCTGGAAGGACTTCCCTGCAGCGAGAAGGACTGCCCTGCTGCCTGATAAAGGCAGACTGTACCTGACTGGCCTCCTGTTCTGAGTTACAAAGACATAACAAGCTCCAGAAACCTGTATAACATCAGCCCAGACTCAACAGGACCTGCCTTTGTCCTGCTGCTTGCCTTTGCTGGAGTGATTTGTTATCCCTAAGAGGTGCCCCCCCTGGTCCTATACCCTTGGCTGGCATCGGAGTGTTCTTCTCCTGGCTTACCTATGGGATCCTTCAGCACAGATGTAACTTGACACAGTGGGATGCAGGACCTCGCGTTGCAGCTCCACGCAGCTCCTGAGCAGTGGCCTCATTGGAACCAACACAGCATGATGCAACTCGCTGCAGAACCTCACATAAGAGCACATCACAGCTCTTGATCGGCTGACTTATCAGAACTGACACAGCTTTACACATCTCAACGTAGGATCTTGCATTGCAGCACCTCACAGCTCCTTATCATCTGCCTAATTGGAACTGACACAACTTGACACCTCCCAAAGCAGGGCCTCACATCACAGTGCAAATACCACCAAGTACATTGTCCAGTGGGCCAAACCCAGTCCTGTACCTGCTCCGTGCGCCACTGCTGTCAGCTTGGACTTGTCACCTTGCTCTGGTCCTTTGATGACCAGATAGCCACCGCTTGTGTTTTACACTTCTTGGAATTACTTTTACCTGCATATCTTCTATCAGTTCTACTGATGGAATTTTTGTCATTCTAATACCATTTTATTTATTAAAATGTATTCTATTTTCTAGATTGGTGAGGGATTTTTCTTTTGTTTTCACTTTTACTGTTTGTGTGCTGTATAAATACTTTATACATTGCTCTACGTTAAACCTCATTGTTTTGTGCCAAACTGCCAGAGGGTTATACAGATTAATTTAGTGACTTTTGGGCTTTATTCTGAGATGGTTTGTGGTTGTGCCTGAGGGGGCTTCCACCCCTCCTAGACCAATAACGCAATTTGTTACATCCACACTTTTGGAGATGGCGCTTCTCAGTGGATTTTCATGAACTTTTTTTTGCTTTTTCCTCCTGGTCTTTTGCTGGCTCTCTCTGCGTGGCCTTAGAACTCTGTACTGCAGTGGGAAAGTGTGCCTGCCCTGCCAACACATGCTAGGAGGGGTGCATACATTTTGGTTCAGGTACTGTACCCCAGAGTGCCCTGTAAAAAGGTATACCATATACCTGGGGTGGGCAAGCCCTGGCTATTAGTGGGATTTTGCAATGAGAGTGCCGCCCACTAGAATAGCCTGTGAAGCATGTATCGAGCCTCCTATTGCAGGCCTCTGAAGGCACAGTTGCGCTTGGACTTGGGTTGGCACTACTAACGTCGTAGCCAATCCTGAGGAGACCCTCAGCTACACCTAGAGAACCTTTTGAAGGGCGGGGCAGATGGTAGATGAAGGCTGGGTTGGTATACATGGGTGTCCCATGCCTGTTAGGGAAGAACCCCCAAGTGGGTTCCCTACCTAGTGGGGTCAGCTTTTCTTATATGTTTTTGCTGATGCCATATCCAGTGGTCTTAGGGATGTGGGCCTGTACCCACAGTTAATACAGTGTGGAAAAAGGCTCACCTTCCTATAGATACAAGGAAGTAGTGCTGGCCAGTGTGTGGGAGCATGCCCACTGGCATGTACTGAGCCTGTCAAAGAAGGCCTATGTGCGCACTTGTCCCTAGGGCATGTTTATATATGTATCCAGCATGTCATAGCAGGCCTGGGTGTGTGCACTAGCACGTATGGTGCTTTAAACCTGCATCCAGTCTGTCATAGTAGGCCTGTGTGTGCACATTAGTACCTAGGGTTTTTTAAATATGTATCCATCCTGTTGCAGCAGGGTCAAGTGTGTGTACTATCACCTATGGTGTTTTAAACATGTATCTCGCCTGTCTCAGTGTGCGCACTTGCACCTATGGTGCTTATAAACATGTGTCCAGCCTGCCAATGTAGGCTAGTATGTGTGCAGGGGGACATATGCCCAGAGAGTGAAGAATACCCATGTGTGTTTTCACTGCATAGGAGAGCTGCTCAGCCCGTAGGTTAAAATGGGGGCAGTGTTACAAATACTCATAGCTGCAAAAGTGGATTGCACCAGAGCAGCCTCATGTTGTTTACTGCCATTGGATTCATTGTGACAAACCCCTTTCTTTGCTAAAGTTGGTTTTGTCAACAATCATAGAAAAATGCCACTTCTACAAAGTGGGAATTTCTCTGCCCTAAAATTCTTTGTGTGCCTTTTAATTTGATTCATGTCCACACTGTGGGATGGCGGAGCATATCTGTGCATTCCCCAGTGACAGCTATAAAACTTGGTCACACACCTGGAACGAAGACCTCTGCATTTATGGCCTCGATGGATAAATTGCGGGGAGAGGTTTTGACACTTGGCCTTTGAGATCCAGATCATGGCCCCACTAAAGTTTTAGGATCTGTAGTCCACAGTCTCATGGCAAACAGGATTGAAATTTAGGGGAGACATCTTTGGTTCAAAGGGGAACCCTCTGAACCTCTCCCAACTTCAAAGTCTAACAACAAAAAAACTATTGATGCCAGACTGCAGCAAAGCAGAGAAACACTGAAGGAATGTAGGACAGAGACCCTGGACCTTGTGGTGCACACTGCCAGAAGACTCTGTCCTGCAAAAGCAGTAATTACTGCCCTAGTAAGGGACCTCAAACCCTTCCTGGTTCGCATCGTGGCTGGCCTGGACAAACTGGTTGCTGCTGTCTGGCACCCTGAAGAATGCTATCCAAGGGCATGTTAACTTGCCCCCTGTTTTCTGGTGGAGATGTGGGGGACATCAAAGACCTCGGACAAGGGACCTATACCCTCTACTTGTGTCATCTTGAGAATGGTGCTCTCTCAAGTGCCTACATAGTCTGTTGGACGTCATCTAGCAGCAGCAGTGTGAGCATGGAGCTAAGTATTGCACCTGGAGACTGGATTTGATGCAGAGCCGTCAAAGTACTGCCAGCTTTCAAGGAGTGTGGCTCTTCATAATGGGACCATGACATGCATAACCGTCTCGTTGTTAGTGAGAGGATTCACCGGTTTTGGGACCCCCTGTGGCCCGCTTTTGTCAAGCATGCCTCATTTCTCTCATGTGACACACAATTGTATGCTCAGGGTGGTGGGTGTCTGATTCACTGGTTGTGAATCCTGAAGGTATGTGTGTACCCGGAGGAGTGTCGCATTCTACCTCATGTGGCACCACTGAACTTGCATCTGAGTGCGTGTGACTGGATTTGTCTGGTGCGGCTCAAGTCATTCCACACCAGACGTTGCACCTCATTCCAGGGAAGACCATCATTGAAAACTCTTGCTGTGTGTCCAGATATGTCTGGTGCAACTCAAATCATGGTGCACCAGACATTGGGCCTCATTCTAGGGAGGTACGGCATTGATAACTAATCATATGTGTGTCCTGATTTGTCTTGTGTGACTCAATTCATCATGCGCCAGACATTGTGCCTCATTCCAGGGAGGTATGGCATTGATAACTCTTCGTGTGGGTCTGAATTTGTCTGGTGCGAGCCCGGTCATCACGCACCAGACGCTGTGCCTCGTTTCAGGGAGGTGCGGCATCAATAACTCCAATCATTCCAAGGAGGTGTGGAATTGGTAATGCTTCGTGTGTGAACTGAATTGTCAAGAACAACATGTCATTGTGCACCAGACGTTGTGCTTCTTTCCAGGGAGGTGCAGATTTCATAACTCTTTGTGTGCAACCGGGACTGTCTGGGGCAACTCAAGTCATTGTGCCCCAGATGTTGTGTCCACTACCAGGGAGGTGCAGAATTGGTAACTATTTGAGTATTGGGCTGCCTTGCTTGGCTGGGGGCCACTATGAACAGTATGTGTCCTAAGGTGATTCCCCCTCTGTGTTTGGCAGACTGGAGCCTGTGCCGGAAGGCACTGTGCAGAGAACCCTGAGTAAATTTCCGAGTGGTGGCCCAACCTCCATTTGTCAACTGATCAGCTGTTATCTCTTTCTTCCCCCCACCTTTTCCCAGGATCCTGAAGAAGTGTACCTCTGGCCATGAGTGGCCTAGGATCCAGGGGAAAGGGTGCTCTTATCTTCAGCTCATGGGAGGTGGGATGTTAGAAACTGGTTATAGCATGGAGGAAGGTTTGGACCCAGGGGGTGTCTGTGAGCGCAGTGACCACTAGCTTGCTGGTTATCAGTGCAGATCATTAGGGTGCTGAGAGCGATTGTGTGCAAGTACGTGTTATACTATCCTGTATGATATCTGTGTCATTGCATAGCTGTATGGAGCAAGTGAGTGCGAGTGATTCCCTGTGATTGACTGTACTGCGGTATTGCCGAACATGTTGGTTCTTTGTCAGAGTATTATCAAGGTTGACATTGAGTTTTACTTGTACAGTCTATGCTGCAGAGCTATTTAAAAGTGCTGCAATTCTCTGTATGTACACATTGCTGCTATAGTTGTGAACCAGGGTGCACCCGATAGCTGCGTGATATTGAATTGGGTTAATAATTAGGGTGGGTCTCGTGTTGACGTCATTTTGGCATAAGGGGGCTGGGAGGGAAAGTATTCTGTTTCTCATGTGTACATACTGCTAGTGTTGTTTTAACACTACCAGGCCTGATACTGCTAGTGGTATTTTTTAATGTGATTTATGCCCAGATTTACATGATGTTCGCATTGTGTTAATTAATGGGTGTGTTGAACACAAACTACTTTATTTAGATACACCTTGTGTGAAGGCTCTTTTGTGATGCTCAGTGTATTTGTTGTGTGGTAGTGCTTTCCCAATGCTTTACATATTGCCCCTATGATAAGCCTGACTGCTCTGTGTCAAGCTATCCAAGGGTGAGCAAATGTTATACAGTGCGTGTAATCATCCACCCCTGACGAGAGTGGTAGGTTCTGCCTGGCTAGAGCCTCGCCTCGGCCAACCAGAATGTGCTGCCTCCAACATCCACTCTTAGATACTGTGGATTTCACATTTTGTTGGATCTTTCATATCCCTTTTGCTGTATATCATTTAATGCTGTGCTTTGCAATGCTATGCTATATTATGTTAACTTATGCTATGTTATCACAAAATACTTTCACTTGCGCTATTCATGCGCATTTGAACCCACCACTCTTTCAATTATGTCTGCAGGCTAAATAACAATTGTTTAGTGCACACTACCAACAAGTATTGGAAAGGCATGTGGAACCTACTATTTTAATAATGGGCAGAATATATACAATTAACAGTTAAGCCAATGTAAGTATTACACCAATTGTGGATTTCAAAGGCTTTTGCTTGACTGCTGGAGTGCTCTGTTGCTTCATAACACAATGTTTTTGTTAATATATGAATTTGTAATTGCTGCTAAACTCATATAAGAGAGTTGTGAGACTGCTTCCAGTAATGTGTGTCTGCAGGTTTTGGAGGCATATGAAAGTGCTTCCCTGACTTTGTTGTTTGCTGCAATTGAAATGTTTGTAGCAGTTGGTCCAAACTCCATTCAACTCCATCATCTGCAATGGTGTCTCAGCATTCCTGTGTTCTAATAAAGGTTTGCAAAGAAAACAATGCAAGTGCTAAACAACAACAGGTCAGTATAGTGAGTGTAGGGGCAGCATTGGTCAAAAAACTGTCAAAGTCTTGTTGCAATGGTTCCATCCTCTTCTCAATTTGGACAGTATGGGAAAAAGACAACTCTCTCATGGGGCCATAGTCCTGCCTGCGCTTGTAATTAATATGCTGGTCACTAAGTGTTTACAAGAATTGATCGCTGAGGCGTGGTTTCAGCACCACCTAAGATGGCTGCCTAACCTGTGAGGTCTGCAGCACTGTGGAACCTATGTCTCTTTTTCTGTGACCTACGAAGAACAAGGATGTGAGGCTTTGGACTCCCTCACCTCCATTCATCCAGGGGAGGACCATACCTAAATATTGAAATCAGGTGAACTCTTTTTCAGCTGCTTTTCTAAGGCAGCAGTGTGTACTTAGAAAATTGCGCTGCTATTTTGCATCACAATTCCTCATTGACATTCAGACAGAGTGCACACGCTGCCTCACTAGCAGAGATGTATTTTGTAACACTTGCCTAAAGGTATTCGGTTCTATATGGGCACCACAGTATGGATAATTATTATCAAAGCATGCAATGAGCATACCTCACTCATATATATTGTTTACTTCGGTTTCTGGTCACTTAACCCACTGAGCCTATTTTTATGAACTATGTTGTGAATAATTACCCCAGCCTATACATACCAAATTTGATTTTGGCACCCCTGCCTTCATCTGTTGCAGAGTATTTACTCAATCAAACGCCAGTTAATGCAACTTCAATTTGTTGTGCATTATAAACATGGTGCTGAAGGTCCTATATCTTCACTGTGCATGCTAAACTTGTTGCTGTTTTCATGTTTTTCTAGTCCATATTGTGCTATGGTACAGCACTCTCCAGTCATTCGCTGTTCAGAAGTTTTATGATTATATTGAATAAATCACGTTTAACTCCAACTTCAAGGCTCAGACAAATCATAAATTATCTGCGTTATCTCTCTCAAAAAGTTTCTTGAAGGATAACCTAGTTCCCTCTGAAATGGTGCAGACAGTGAACCCTCGCTCTACATCTACAGCTGGTTCTTCCATAAAGTCTCACTCACCCTCGTCCATGGAAAAAGACATAAACAGAACCCTCCTTCACTAGAAAAGTCAGCGTCTCCTATATCTTTGGAAATTCTACTGGAGGATATTCGAGCTCTTAGTCCTTCAGTTGTGGGGACTGTTAGACCAGACAGCCTTAGGGTGGTCACCCCTAACTTTTTCCCTGCCCCCCTCCACTTTTTAGATACTGTTTCTGCTGGTTTTAAGACTCTGGCCCTCATTACGACCCTGGCGGTATAGAACCGCCAGGGCCGCGGCACGCGGGAGCACCGCCGACAGGCCGGCGGTGCCCCGCGGGGCATTCTGACCGCAGCGGCTTAGCCGCGGTCAGAGAAGGGAAACCGGCGGTCTCCCGCCGGTTTCCCGCTGCCCCCAAGGAATCCTCCAAGCCGGCGCAGCTTGCTGCGCCGGCTTGGGGATTCCGACTCCCCCTCCCGCCATCCAGTTCCTGGCGGTTCTCCCGCCGGGAACCGGATGGCGGGAGGGGGAGTCGCGGGGCCCCTGGGGGCCTCTGCAGTGCCCATGCCAACGGCATGGGCACTGCAGGGGCCCCCGTAAGAGGGCCCCAAAATGTATTTCACTGTCTGCGTAGCAGACAGTGAAATACGCGACGGGTGCAGTAGCACCCGTCGCACCTTCCCACTCCGCCGGCTCGATTACGAGCCGGCTTCATGGTGGGAAGGTCGTTTTCCCCTGGGCTGGCGGGCGGCCTTTCGGCGGCCGCCCGCCAGCCCAGGGGAAAACTCTGAATACCCGCTGCGGTCTTCCGACCGCGGTGCGGTATTCACGACGCGCAACTTTGGCGGGCGGCCTCCGCCGCCCGCCAAAGTTGTAATGAGGGCCTCTGTGCACTTTACCACTGCTAACCAGTGCTAAAGTGCATATGCTCTCTCCCTTTAAACATGGTAACATCGGTTCATACCCAATTGGACTAGTTAATTTACTTATAAGTCCCTAGTAGATTGCACTATATGTGCCCAGGGCCTGTAGATGAAACACTACAAGTGGACCTGTAGCACTGGCTGTGCCAACCACTTAAGTAGCCCATTAACCTTGTCTCAGGCCTGTCATTACAAGGCCTGTGTGTGCAGTGTCACTGCTAATTCCACTTGGCATTTAAAAGTGCTTGCCAAGCCTAAAACTCCCTCTTTTCAACATATAAGACACCCCTAAGGTATGCCCTAGATAACCCATAGGGCAGGGTGCTGTGTTTACAAAAGGCAGGACATGTACCTATGTAGTTTACATGCCCTAGGTATTGTAAAACTCCTAAATTCGTTTTTACACTGCTTTGAGGCCTGCTCCCTTCATAGGCTAACATTGGGGCTGCCCTCTTACATTGTTTGAGTGGTAGCTGTTGATCTGAAAGGAGTAGGAAGGTCATATTTAGTATGGCCAGAATGGTGATACAAAATCCTGCTGACTGGTGAAGTTCGATTTAATATTATTATTTTAGAAGTGACACTTTTAGAAAGTGAGCATTTCTCTGCACTTAAATCTTTCTGTGCCTTACAATCCATGTCTGGCTGGTATTAGTTAACAGCTCCTTGTGCATTCAATCAGACACCCCCCAAACACAGGATACTCAGCCTCACTTGCATACATCTGCATTTTGAATAGGTCTTCCTGGGCTGGGAGGGTGGAGGGCCTGACACTTGCATGTCAAAGGACAGTAGCCTGACCTCACACAAAGGACTGCAACACCCCCTTCTGGTACCCTGGCAGACCGGATTGAGCTGAAAGGGGGCCTGGTGCACTTCTAAGCCACTCTTTGAAGTCTCCCCCACTTCAAAGGCACATTTGGGTATTTAAACAGGGCCTCTGCTCATACCAACTCAGACACTTCTTGGGGTAGACACTCTACCTCACAGACACTTCCTGGAGAAAAATCTGGAACCAGAACCAGCATCCTGCCAAGAAGAACTGCCTGGCTACCCAAAGGACTCACCTGTCTGCTTTCTGTGAACGACTGCTGCCTTGCTTTCGCCCTGCTGCTTTGCTAGTCTCTGGCTGTTGTGAAGAAGTGCTCTCCAAGGGCTTGGATAGAGCTTGCCTCCTGTTCCCTGAAGTCTCAGGACCAAAAAGACTTTGGGGGTCATTACGACCCTGGCGGTGGGTGGTAAAGTGGCGGTAAGACCGCAAACAGGCTGGCGGGAAAAAAAATTGAATTATGTCATCCGCCACTTCACCATTCCGACCGCCATGGCGGTGAAGACCACTGGGCTTGAGATTGCGGTCTCCACCCCGGCGGTCGTCAGTAGACCGCCAACGGTATCAGGACCCTGCATACCGCCATGGATCTCGGGTGGTTGGGAACCGCCATGAGATCCATGGCGGTAGGCACTATCAGTACCAGGTAATTCCTTCCCTGGCACTGATAGGGGTCTCCCCGCTACCCCCCACTAATCCTCCCCCCACACCCCCCGCACCCCTGCCACCCCCCAAAGGTGCCACAACCCCCCTCCCCACCCGACCCCGAACATGCACATATATACACCCCTACACGCACACACCCCCAACATGCACATTTACACACCCCTACATGCACACATACACCCCAACAACACATACCCGCACACATACAAACAGACATGCACAACGTCTGAACCGCACACATTTCCCATACACACAACACCCCCCGCACGCATACACTCACTCACTCACCCCCTCTACACTCTCACACGCACACGCCTATTCACGCACACAACACACAACACCCCCACCCCCTTCCCTAACGGACAATCAACTTACCTTGTCCGTTGATCCTCCGGGAGGGGACGGGATCCATGGGGGCAGCTCTGCCACCGGAACACCGTCACCAGAACACCGCCACACCGAATCATCCACATGATTCAGTGGGCGGTATTCTGTTGACGTGGTGGTGGAGGTTGAGCAACCTCCACTTTCCCGCCATCCGCCAGTATGGCTGCTGGCGGCTTTCCATACGAAAAAGGACGGCGGACTGTCAGCGGTCATAATGCACGGTGCGGAAGACCGCGGTCTTCAGCGCGGCGGTACCTCGGCGGTTTTGCGAAAAGACTGCCGAGGTCGTAATGACCGCCATTATCTCTACAAGAAGGACTCCTTGTGCAGAAAAATTTGACGCACAGCCTGCCAGAAGCGACGCACAGCCTGCACCGCAGGGAAAATTTCACTGCACACCTAACCGGAACAACACAGCCCGACTTCGTAACAAAAAAATCAACACAGCGCCAGTGTGGAGACTGGAAATTTGACGCACAGCCCACTGGATCGACACACAGCCGAGCCGGAACGACATAGCCCAACTTCCAGAGAGGAATCGATACAGCACCTGCCGTGTGGTAGAAAATTTGACGCAACGTCCACTGGATCGATGCAGCTCCTGTGACTTCGTCCTGCCAGCACAGGAACTCCACGCATCGTCCCTTACGCATCTGAAAACCCTGCAATCCAAGGAGGATCCACAACCGAGTGCCTGAAATCAATGCACAGCTGCCCCTGCATATAAACTAAGCAACGCATCGCTGTGTGCAGCCCGAGAAATTGCCGCACACCCCTTGTTTCCACGCATCTCCTCCTCTGCGATTCTTTGCGGAGATTTTTCACGTGAACCAGGTACTTTGTGCTTGAAAGAGACTTTGGTCCTCATTACGACCCTGGCGGGCGGGGGAGAAGTGGCGATAATACCGTCAACAGGGCCGCAAAAAAAAAAATTTAATTATGACCATGGTCATCCGACACTTCTCCACTCCGACAGCTGGGCTGGAGACTTCGGTCTCCAGCCCGGCAGCCGGCACCAGACTGCCAGCGGTATCAGGACCCTGCATACCGCCATGGATTTCGTGTGGTTTGGAACCACCACAAAATCCATGGCGGTAGGCACTATCAGTGCCAGGGAATTCCTTCCCTGGCACTGATACGGGTCTCCACCTCCCCCCTCCCCCACCCCTAAGTCCTCCCTCCACACCCGACCCCCCTACCACCCCCAAAAGGTGGCAGGACCCCCCCCACCCCCACATCAGTACACTCACCCCCACCCCGAACATAAACACACACATCACGCTACACGCACACACACACTACAACACATACCCGCACACATACAGACATGCAAACAGACCGACCCGCACACATTTTCCAGACACACAACACACCCCCGCATGCATACACGCACTCACACACCCCCTCTACATACTCACACGCACACCCCATGCACGCACACAACACCCCCCACCCTCCTCCCCTAACAGCCCGAGAAATTGCCGCAAACCCCTTGTTTCCACGCATCTCCTCCTCTGCGATTCTTTGCGGAGATTTTTCACGTGAACCAGGTACTTTGTGCTTGAAAGAGACTTTGGTCCTCATTACGACCCTAGCGGGCGGGGGAGAAGTGGCGATAATACCGTCAACAGGGCCGCAAAAAAAAAAATTGAATTATGACCATGGTCATCCGACACTTCTCCACTCCGACAGCTGGGCTGGAGACTTCGGTCTCCAGCCCGGCAGCCGGCACCAGACTGCCAGCGGTATCAGGACCTTGCATACCGCCATGGATTTCGTGTGGTTTGGAACCACCACAAAATCCATGGCGGTAGGCACTATCAGTGCCAGGGAATTCCTTCCCTGGCACTGATACGGGTCTCCACCTCCCCCCTCCCCCACCCCTAAGTCCTCCCTCCACACCCGACCCCCCTACCACCCCCAAAAGGTGGCAGGACCCCCCCCACCCCCCATCAGTACACTCACCCCCACCCCGAACATAAACACACACATCACGCTACACGCACACACACACTACAACACATACCCGCACACATACAGACATGCAAACAGACCGACCCGCACACATTTTCCAGACACACAACACACCCCCGCATGCATACACGCACTCACACACCCCCTCTACATACTCACACGCACACCCCATGCACGCACACAACACCCCCCACCCTCCTCCCCTAACGGACGATCACCTTACCTTGTATGGTGATCCTCCAGAAGGGAATGGGATCCATGGGGGCTGCTCTGCCGCGATCTCCCCGTCACAAGAACACCGCCACACCGAATTCTGGGTTGGGATTCAGTGGGTGGTGTTCTGATGACGGGGCGGTGGAGGTGGAGCAGCCGAAAAAGGATGGAGGGCTGCCAGCAGTCATGATCGCTGCACGAAAAACCGCCTGCACTGGCGGTCTTCAGCACAGCGGTACCTCGGCGGTTTTGAAATAAGACCGCCGAGGTTGAAACGAGGCCCTATATTTGCTTTCAAAACACGTTATATCACTTTTTAGTGATATCTCAACATTTACTTATTGCATCTTTAATCATTTTCACCTGCATTTTTTCAGATAAATATTATATATTTTTCTAAACACTGTGTGGTGTATTTTTGTGGTGTTCTATTGTGTTATTGCATTATTTATTGCACAAGTACTTTACACATTGCCTTCTAAGTTAAGCCTGACTGCTCAGTGCCAAGCTACCAGAGGGTAACCTGACTAGAGTGAGGGTCCTTGCTTGGACAGGGGGTAACCTGACTACCAACCAAAGCCCCCATTTCTAACAGGGACCAACAAATGCATTCAACATCTTGATGAAAAATTGTCCGTCATGGAGTCACATATGACTTTGTTGGAACAACAAGTTAGTGACTTACACAATGAAACCACTAAGATTCCAAACTTGGAAAAAGAATTCCTTTGGATAAAGAAACATATTGAAGATTTGGAAAATAGAAACATGTGCAATGATCTTCGTGTATATGGTTTGCTCGAAGGAACAGAAGGGAACAATCTTATCAGCTTTTTTGCTTCATTTCTTCCAAAATTGCCAGATTTTCAATCTTAATATATAGCATGCTCACAGACTAGGTCCACATTTGTCTAGCTCTGTATCACTTTCTGAACCCAGAGGAATAATTCTCTCCTTTTTTGAATGTACAGATCTTTTAAAAGTTCTTAATGCAGCCCTCCTTCTGTTATCCCTTTTAGTCCTTCTTTTACTCCCCCTGTCTAGCCCTATCTCCTTATGTATCATTTCAACTATTTTCTGTACCTCCCTTCATATTTCCCCTTTTCTCCATACCGTATTGCAATTTTGTTCCTCCTTTTTGTTCACTATGCAATAGTTATCATGATTTATAAATGTATTCACTGTTATAAAGTTCAGAGTAATTTCATGGAATGTTAAATCTTTTATTAGTCCTATTATAAGACAAAGATTATTATCTCACTTATTCAAGTCAGATCTAGATATAGTTTTACTACAAGACCCTCATCTTAAAGAATCTGAAGCTTTAAACCTTAAACGTGGTTGGGTAGGTCATGCATTTGTATCCCCCAATATTACTAAGAAGAATGGCATTATTTTTCTAAGTAAAAAACACTGAGTGCCTGATTATGACCTTGGCGGATGGGATACTCTGTCACAAATGTGACGGATATCCTGCCTGCCGTTTTACAAGTTCCATAGGATATAATGGAACTTGTAATACAGCGGGCGGGATATCTGTCATGTTTGTGATGGAGTATCCCATCTGCCAAGGTAGTAATCAGGCCCTAAATCTTGTGGTGCTTTCACAAGAAACAGACGACAAAGGCAGATGAATTATCCTTAAACTTTTAATTAATAATATCCCCCTGTCTGTGTTCAACATTTAGGCCCTCATTATGACATTGGCGCTTACCGCCACGCTGACTGTCGCCGACATACTGCAGCGGCGGCTGATATCCATTCACCATATTATGAGACCAACACACCAATCCGTCACTATTCAGCCACAGAATCAAATCCGGCACACCAAAGGTCAGTGATAAACTGGCGGTATCAAATCCCACACCATTACACCAACAGAACAACGTCAATCACATTATGACTCACAAATCACCACGGCGGACATTCAATGGCGGTAAACCATTGGCGGTACATACCGCTGTTCTCAAAATACACACACTCAAACAAAACCATACCACATTGGATAATTCAAACAACACATACCTGACACCCATACACACACCACACCCACAGCACTATAAAACACACATTACCCACAAGCCTTTATGACTACAAACGATTGGAACGATACAGACACCATGACCACAGACAAAACCAGAGCCACACACTACCTACACACCACCCACGCACCCCACATCACACACCCCAACACATCACCTTACACACCCTCACCTACACAACTCACACAACACCCATGACACCCCAGATTCTCAGAGGAGGAGCTAAGGGTCATGGTGGAGGAAATCATCAGGGAAGAGCCACTGCTATTTGGAGCACAGGTGCAGCAGATATTGATAGCTAGGAAGATGGAGCTACATAACCGTGGAACAGTACCCAAGAACCAGGGATGACATCAGGAAGAGGTGGAACAACCTACGGGGGAAGGTACATTCCATTGCAGCAAGACACCAACTCGCTGTACAGAGTACTGGCGGTGGACCCCCACCTCCTCCCCCACAACTAACAACAAGGGAGGAGCAAGTCTTGGCAATCATGCATCCTGAGGGCCTGGCCGGAGTAGAAGGAGGACTGGACTCTGGTAAGTCAACTCTATACTACTACTATCCCTCTACCTGCATGCCAACACATACCCCCAGCCTCACTCCCATCACTCCACCACTTCCCACACACCCCACCATCACACCTCACTCATCCCAATGCCAAGCCCTGCATGCCATACCAATGTAGGGACACCACTCACAGACCTGTATGGACACCTATCACTAAAGCATACACACTAGAGAGAATCAGCTAGCCCACCATATACCAACATACTCAAGTGAAAGCTGCCAGTGCAAATAAAACCAAAGAGGGCAAGCCACTGATGCAGAATATGTCACACACAGAAACAATAACACAGCATTTACATCCCCACAGGTATCCCAGCCAATGTCAGCGGAGAGGAGGTGCCAGCAGTATCCAGTCCTCCAACTTAAGAGGCCCACAGTGATGACAGCAACTCTGGTTGCCTGGATCTGGATGACCAACCTGGCCCATCATGGACCTCTGGACAGTTGGTTATCCAAGCCCAGTCACAGACAACCACAGAGCCTCCTCCATCTGAAAATACCACCAATGCACCCACCCAGCGTACCCACACCTCTGTCCCTAGGACACGTTAATCAGCAGTGTGTCCACCGCTAGAGGGACCCCAGGGCACACCTCAAACCCATGACAATCAGGGACCTGGGGTCAGTTGCAGTTGGCACACGGTTCAGGGGACAGAAGCACAGGACAACAAGGAAACTGGGAGGAGTGCTGTGCACCAGGGGGGAGGACAGGCCCAGGGAACTGACTCTCCAGGAGGCACTTGCAGAGATCCTGGGAGCATACCAACATTTCCAGGACAGGATGGGCCAGATCCTGGACAATGTGCAGGAGAACAGGCGGCTGCAAGAGGGAGAGTTCCAGGGGACCAGGGAGGACTTGCAGGCCATCAACACCACCCTGGTCTCCATTGCAGGGGTGCTGGCAGTTGTGGCCAACATTATGAGGGAGGCAGTGTCACACCAGCGAGCCCCTTCTACTAGCCAGTTATCTGAACTGCCTTCCACCTCCGTTACCGCTAGTGGACAGGAGGCCCGCCACAGGACCAACAGGCCACCAGCACCCCTCCCCCTGCAGAAGGAGAACCACCCCGCAAACATTCCCTGCAATCCAGGCAGAAGCCAGAGACTATTGCCAAGACCCCCACCAGGAAATGAGACTCTCCTGATTGTCACCCTGGTCTCCCACTCTGTCACCCTGTCTACCTTGAACTGCCATTGTTCCCCTTCCTATGTCCCCATGGACAATGCACCTGTGCTACAGACTGGAACTATACCCTGGAATTTCCTCCATCATCACCCAATCCCATTGCACTTTCCCCTCAATATCTTAGCACTTAAATAAACACCCTTGAAAACAATAGAAGTATGGAGTATGTCGCCTTTTTTAAGTATGTATACGTTTAACCATGTACAAACATTGCAATTCAACTGTACAGTAAATGAGCACATATGAAAGACCTGTAGTTTGCTGCAGTGATCACACAAGGAGCTATTGTGAGGCACCAGCATCTGTTATCTTCAAAATAATGACAATGAAATGTGAAGTACCACTGTCTTACCTGTGTGTCATTGGAAATATTGTCTGATCACTGCTGTTCTGTTGTTCTCATCCTCATCTTCTGCCTCCTCATCCTCACTGTCCACAGGGTCCACTGCTGCCACACGGGCAACTCCAGCCTCCTTCTCCCGCAGAAAAGATACATGGCGTCTCAAGGCAAGGTTGTACAACATGCAGCACTCCACTATTATCTGGCACACCTTCTTGGGTGAGTAGCACAGGAATCCACCTGTCAGATGGAGGCACCGAAACTTGGCCTTCAGGAGGCCAAAGGTTCTTTCTATGATCCTTCTGCTTCGCCCATATGCCTCATTATAACGTTCTTCTGCCCATGTCCTGGCATTCCTCAGGGGTCAGTAGCCATGATAGGTTGGGGTAACCAGAGTCACCTGCAAATATTGAGGGACATCTACCCTCATACTTTCCCATATGACCCACACCATACCCATACCCCAACATCTACTGGGTGGGAACAAGGGCTCACCTATTAGCCACACCCGGTGCCTCTGTAGTTGGGCCATCACATTTCGGATGCTGCTATTCCTCAGGAAAAAGGCATCATGCACCGACCCAGGATACTTAGCATTGACATGGGAGATGAATTGGTCAGCCAAGCACACCATCTGTACATTCATTGAGTGAAAACTCTTGCGATTTCTGTACACCTGTTCATTTTGGCCCGGGGACACATGCAATATGTGTTCCATCAATCGCCCCAATTATGTTGGGGATATGTCACAATTGCATAGAAGACAGGCTTCACCCTGGCCAAATCTTCCACCTGGGGAAATACACTGTAGCTGCACATGTGTTTAATCAGGGCAGACAACACTCTGGTCGGCACTATTGAGAACATTACCTGTGACATTCCTGCTGCCAAGCCCACTGTCACTTGGAAAGAACCAATTGCCAGGAAATGGAGAACTGATAGAACTTGCACAAGAGGGGGGATCCCAGTGGGGTGACGGATAGCAGATATCAGGTCAGGCTCCAACTGGGCACACAGCTCTGTGATTGTGGCCCTGTCAAGTCTATAGGTGAGGATGATCTGCATGTCCTCCATTGTTGCTAAGTCCACCGGGGTCTGTACACAGGAGTATGTCTCCATCTCCTATTCATCCGCAGCAATAGCAATCTAAGGGACAAAAGAGTGAGAAGCCAGTCACAAACGGAACAATGGGGCTACAGCAGTACGATGCATGCCGTCAAATTGTAATGGGTCAGTGAGAATTGTCCTGTATGTCCAAAATTAAACAGTGATGCAGTAATTATCCAGGGCCTGCCTCCCCCCCCCTCCGGAATGGCGTCCGCCTGTCCTGTGTGGAAGGAGAGTGGAAGTGAGGTAATCCCGCTGACATTGTGCACCGTTGCGGGAGGCGGTTTGGAACCACTGTGCAACTCCTTATTGGTTATAATTGGGCCCTCTAGGTTACAGTGGCCAATGGTGATGTACGCTGGTGGTGACTGTATGAACCGCTGTGGACGTGACCGCCATTTTGTATCAGATTCCTCACTTGCTAACTGACCTTCAACAAGAGAGGACCTACACTGTATGTGCTGCTGTGACCTGTGTCTTTAACCTACCATGACCTGTGTGACTGGGGAAAGGGCCCCTGCCTTCACTTCGGGGGAGTTGGAGAGACTGGTGGGGTGTATGGGCCTCCAGACCAACAGGTGAGTACACATTGGGCACGATGCATGTGGCATGAATGCATGGAGAAGGTGTGAAAGCATTGTGTAAGGGGGTGGGTGGATGTCACCTGGGCGGCGTACAGGTTGTGTGCTGGGCCATGTGTGTCTAAATGGTGATGTGAAGGGGTATGGTGGGCCGTAAGTGTAACAGGCAGGATTGTCTGACTAATACTATTTCCCTGTGTGTATTCCCTCTGCAGATCTGCACCCATCAAAAGAAGGGTATATGGCGTGCCATCGTCAAGGAACTGCGGACCCTGGGGGTCTATGACAGGCAGAGCACCCACTGTCGGAAACAATGGGAGGACCTGAGGTGCTGTGCACGGAAGGGGGCGGAGGCCCAGCTGGGGATGGCCTCCCAATGAGGAAGGGGTGCCCGTCAAACCCTGACCCCCTGATGGCCCACATACTGGTGGTGGCCTATCCAGAGCTGGATGGGCGCTTGAGAGCATCACAGCAGCCACAAAGGGGTGAGTACGTTGGCCATCATTGCAGCATAGGTCCCCTGGTGGCTATGGTCCAGAAGAGATAATCCTGCTACCTAGCTTGTAGGCATCCACTACTGGTCAAGGCTGCGTGGGTCCCAGGTGTGCTGGATTTGGCTGTGTGTGCCCCTCCCCATGCCTTTTTGGCTAGCAATATCATTGGTAGTGCAATGCATAATGCGTAGGCCTGTACCCTGTGTGTGAGTGTGCTGTGTACGCCAACAGTGTTAATGGTTGCAGCCATTGACCCCGTGTAACCTTTGTCTCTTCCCCCACCTTTTTGCTTTGTCACCCTGTCCTTATGTGCATTAACATCATCTGGCGGAGGAGCAGAGGCACCGGTGACCCAGGAGGTGGAGTCCATTGACGGTGAGGGCACCAGTGGGATGGAGGGCGAGGGGAGCACCATGGCGGAGACTGGAGGGGACAGTTCAGACACAGATGCCTACTCCGATGGAATCTCCCTGGTGGTAGTGGACACCTCTGTGACCACCCCAGCTACAGGTATAGCCTCCACCCCTGTACTAGCACGGCCCCCACAGCAGACCCTCATTGAGTTGCCCATGCCCGCTCTCCCAGGAGAGTGGGCATCTCCTCCGCCCCAGTGAGCCCTTCTGCCCTGAGTGAGGAGGCTATTGACCTCCTGAGATCCAGCTCTGTAGGGCAGTCAACCACTGTGAATGACATCCAGGGGCTGGCAGCCCAGATGCAACAGACTAATGCATTCCTGGAGGGCATTCACACTGGCTTATCGTCCCATCAGAGATCAATCCAAGCTCTGGCAGCCATTGTCTCTGTTTCCAACCTCCCCCATCCCACTTCCTCTTCCCAATCCCATTCCCCTCAACCCCAACCTATCCCAAGCACACAGGCAGACGAGCATGCACACAAAACAACACACAAGAGTGGCCAGGCAAACACAAGCACCACACATCATCCCACAGGCACTCACACAAACACCACCCAGATGCAGACATACCAACATCCACAATTTCCACTGTCTCCCTTTCCTCCTCCTCCCCAACCTCACTCCCAGTTCCATCTGTACTCACACCTGCATGCACTACATCCTCATCCACTACCAGCATCACCACCACACCTAGCAGAACACACACCTCACTGGCAGACACCTCCACAACAGCCATGCACACATCCCCTGTGTCCTCTCCCACTGTGTCTACCCCCCTCCTAAAGTACACAAACGCAAGCCCTCAGACACCCAAAAGCCATCCACCTCACAACAGCATCCAGCCCATGCACCTGCACCCAAAATTAGCAGACAGAAACCTCCTACAATCACTCCCTCTTCCTCCACTCCCAAACCTTCTCCCTCTTCCCGGCCCAATGTCCCTAAAAAGCTTTTCCTAACCACCACTGACCTCTTCCCTCCCCTTTCCCCTCCTCCCTGTCCTACACGTCTGGCCAGGGTGGCAAAAACCCAGCCAAGCACCTCAGCCCCCCAGTCCACGGGCCCAATAGTCACCACACTCACTTGTGGTGGGAAAGGATCCAGGGCACATTTCCTGAGGGCGAAGGAGCCTGCACAAGGCAGCCTCAAGGGTGAGGAGCCTACCCCAGCTGCTGCTAGGAAGAGCAAGGAGCCTGCCCCAGCTGCTGCCCGGAAGACCAAGGAACCAGCACCAGCAGGCAGGAAGGGCAAGGGGCATGGGGCAGGAAGTCTGACGGAGCCCCTACCACCAACCATGGTTGTGCAGCCACCCGAGGCTGCAGGGGGATGGGCTGGAGCCTCCCCACACCAGTGGCTGCAGCAGCACCACTTCTACCCCTGAGCACCCATCCATGGGCTGCTGTGCGGCCTGCCCCCTGAAAATCCTGTGGGTATGACACCTACCTGAGAGACTGTGACCTTGCACTCCTCAGGATCAAGATCACTGGACACGATGACCCCTCCATGACCAGTGGGTTAGACACCCACCAACCTCAGCCTCTCCAGGATCAAGAGCACAGGGCACGATGCCCCCTCCAGAACCAGTGGGTAAGACACCCACCAACCCCAGCCTCCCCAGATCAAGAGCACATGGCACTATTCCCCCTCCAGAACCAGTGGGTAAGGCACCCACCAACACCAGCCTCCCCAGACCAAGAGCACAGGGCACGATGCCCCCTCCAGAACCAGTGTGTAAGACACCCACCAACCCCAGCCTCCCCAGATCAAGAGCACAGGGCACAATGCCCTCTCCAAAACCATTGGGTAAGACACGTACCAACTCCAGCCTCCACGGGATCAAGAGCACAGGGCACAATGCCCCCTCCAGTAGCAGTGGGCAAGTCACTCACTTGAGAGACTATGGCCTTGCACTCCCCAGGACCAAGCACAGGGCATGTTGCCCCCTCCAGAGCATGGGGGCAAGTCACCCACTTGAGAGACTGTGACCTTGGACTCCCCAGGACCAAGCACTTGGCATGTTGCCCCCTACAGAGCATGTGAGCTAGTCACCTACTTGAGAGACTGTGGCCCTGCACTCCCCATGACAAAGCACAGGGCATGTTGCCCCCTCCAGAGCATGTGGGCAAGTCACCCACTTGAGAGACTGTGGACTTGCAGTCCCCAGGACCAAGCACAGGGCATGTTGCCCCCTCCAAAGCATGTGGGCAAGTCACATACTTGAGAGACTGTGGCCTTGCATTCACCAGGATCATTCACAGGGCATGTTGCCCCCTCCAGAACCAGTGGTGTTGTTCCATCTCCCGGCTGAGGTGCCCCCCCATCCTCTGTCCCACTGAGTTGCCTGCCTACTTACCAACTGATGCCCCTGCATTGTTCTCTCTGTGTTGATGCAGGTGACAACTGGGGCTTTGGACTTTGCCCTGTGGCCATGTGGCCCACACAAACAGAGGACTTCCAGTGTCCCTTGAACTTTACAACTGTAAATATCTGTAAAAATGTTATACTGTGTTGATCTTATTACAATCACTTTAGTACATTCATTTTGTTGTTGCATTATTCATCCGATTTAGGGGGAATAACTTGTTTTTTGTGTGCATCTGGTTGTGTGTATGGTGTTGTGCATGTGTGTGACACTCTCTTTTTCCTCCCCTGCCTTCTTTGCTAGGCGTCTGTACTCACTGTTGTTGTCTTCGTCGTCGTCGTTGGTGTTCATGATGGAGCAGCACATAGAAGAGCATGAGGAAGACAAGCAGTTCGGGCTCCATGGCAGCGTGTTTGTTCCCTGTGTCTCCAATGGTGAGTCCTCTCCCTTCTGAGGTCTGTTTCTGATAGGCTTTTGATGTTGTTGGTACTGCCCCGGAAAAGGTGGTGATTTCCAGGGTCTTAATATGGTGGGCGGAACATTGACTTCCGTCTGACTGTAGGCGGCTACCGATGTGGTGGCTGTTGTTTCCGCCCTGGCGGTCGCTGTGATAAAGTGGCTGTCTATCTGAGATCTATCCGCCATGGTCATAATTTGGCATATTACTGCCACTTTTGCACAAACCACCATGGTTGTAATGAAGGCCTTATTCCCTGATATAAACTGATTACAATTTTTGGCATACAATTTCTAAACAATGCATGCAACATAATGATACTTATTTCATTCTAGGTGGTGATTGTAACTAATTTATGGACCCATTCGTAGACAGACAATCCTCTGTCCAATTTTCTCCTCATAAAATGCACAAACAATTCACTCCACTATTTCTAATGCTTTAGTTATAGACTCCTGGACACCTTCTAATTCGCTTCTTGTCATTATACTTTCTATTTAGCTACATATGGTACCCTTACAAGATTAGACCATATTTTTGTTTCCAAACCATTTGTACAACATATAATTAAATCATTCATTAGCCCTAGAGTGCTTTCAGATCATGCCATGGTGATTGCGGATTTGGTTCCACCATAATCTGAGTCCCATAGATGGAGAATCAACACCTATTTGTTAAGAGATACATAATTTTCTGCATCATTTGCACCTGAACTTTTCTTGATTAATGACTCTCCACTACCCAGCCTTCTCTTCTTTGGGATACGTATAAAGCAGCTGCCCATGGTTTGATCATACATTATGTTTCCAAGAAAAATACAATTTGAAAAAAAGAATACTGTTTTTTATTATCCTCTATTAGGAGCTTAGAACACAAATATATTGTCTCTAAATCCATTACTGATTTTCAGAATTTGCTAAATACCAAAGTACAATTTAACACTCTCAACTAATGAGGTTTCTTCCATTTGGTTAGGAAATCCTGCATGTTATTATGGATAAGAGAATTCATTGATAAATTACTGGCAAGTTATCTAAAGTAAAGAAACAACAATTTAAGATAGGTTCATTAAATAATTCAGAAGGTACGTCTTGGAATAATCTTAAAGATATCCTGACTAATTTGTTAATTTCTTTAAAACGTTATATACCCTAAAACTCAGACGCAACTCACATTGAAGAATATCTACATAAAACCCACAACTCTATTCCCTCTCATCCAGATTTTGCATCTTTGTAGACAATTACTTTCAAAGAGATAACCCAAGCCCTAAACTCATAAAAGAAAGATAAAACACCTGATCCGGGTAGCTATACTGTAGAAATTTTTCAACATTTTCCAAATATTATCATCTCTCGCCTGGCATCTTTATTTATTCACTTCAATGTTTCAGGTTGTACTTCAGGTACTTTCCAAGAAGCCAAGATATGTCTAATCCACAAGAAAGAGAAAGATCCTACTTAATGAAAACATTATAGACCTATCTCTCTGGTAAAGTATTACAGTCCTGCAAAGTTCTTAGCACTTCAGTTAGAAACTTGTCTTCCACATCTTATTGGGAAGGAACAGTCAGGTTTCATAAAAGGTAGACTAGCATTTGACAACACAGTAGACTATTTCTTAATGTACTCTGCAAAGCTCCTCTCCTTAAAATACCATTGGCGTCAAAAACCATAGATGTAGGAAAAGCATTTGATAGAATTAATAGGGACTATATGTAAAAGCTTTATCCTGACATGGTTTTGGTCCTAAAATTATTGTTCTTATAGCTTTATTATATTAATCCCCATGGGCATCTTTCATGTTAATGGCAGAGTGTCTTCATATTTTCCTCTACAATGTGGTGTTCGACAAGGTTTTCCTCTTTCTCCATTATTATTTGTTCTCACTCTTGAACACTTCCTGTCCAATATTCATTTGAATCTGCCCATGTCTGTTTTTTTCATATGGTGATCATCCTCTGAAATCAGCGGCTTACACAGATGATGTTCTTCTATTCATGTAGTCACCAGAAGATTTCATACCTGCATTGCTTAATGAAATAACTATTTTCTCTAAGGTTTCAGGATATAAAGATAATAAAGAAAAAACAGAAGTACTTCCTTTAAATAGATTTACTTTTAAACAACCCTTTATAGAAGCTGGTTTTCAGTGAGGATCATCTTCTAAGATCAAATATGTAGGTATTTGGGCCCGTATTTATACTCCGTTTGCGCCGAATTAGCGTCGTTTTTTTCGATGCTAATTCGGCGCAAAACTAACGCCATAATTATACTTTGGCGTTAGACGCGTCTAGCGCCAAAGTATGGGCAAATAGCGTCATTTTTGGGCGTGAACGCCTTCCTTGCGTTAATGAGATGCAAGGAAGGCGTTCCCGTCTAAAAAAATGACGGGGACGCAAATGCGTCGTATTTATACTCCCGGGCAAAAATCACGCCCGGGAGGTGGCGGGTCAAAAAACCCCGCATTTGCGCCACTATTTAACGCCTGGGTCAGGGTAGGCGTTAAGGGGCCTGTGGGCTCAAAATGAGCCCACAGGTGCCCTCCCCTGCCCCCAGGGACCCCCCCCTGCCACCCCTGCCCACCCCAGGAGGACACCCAAGGATGGAGGGACCCACCCCAGGGACATTCAGGTAAGTTCAGGTAAGTATAATTTTTTATATTTTGTTATTTTTTTTGGGTGGCATAGGGGGGCCTTATTTGTGCCCCCCTACATGCCACTATGCCCAATGACCATGCCCAGGGGACACAAGTCCCCTGGGCATGGCCATTGGGCAAGGGGGCATGACTCCTGTCTTTACTAAGACAGGAGTCATGAAATGGCGTCTGGGCGTCGTAAAAAAATGGCGCAAATCGGGTTGAGGCGATTTTTTTGCCTCAACCTGACTTGCCCCATTTTAAGACGCCCTAACGTCATTTTTTCCCAACGCCGGCGCTGCCTGGTCTACGTGGTTTTTTTCCACGCACACCAGGCAGCGCCGGTCTGCTTGCGCCGGCTAACGCCATTCCATAAATACGGCGCCCGCATGGCGCTTCAGAATGGCGTTAGACGGCGCTAAATTTTTTGACGCTAAACTGCGTTAGCGCAGTTTAGCGTCAAAAAGTATAAATATGGGCCTAGGTTCACAGACTCAATACAGGAGTCGAGTGATATTAACTTTGAAGAACCTTTCAACAAAATTGACAAATTAATTTTCTCATGGTATCCCTTATACTTATATTGATTAGGTCATTTGGATTCTATTAAAATTATTATCTCTCTCCTTTTGCTCTATGCTATCTTCATGCTACCAGTATACATACCACAAGCCATCTTTAAAAAACTAAACATTAGGCTTTCTAAATTCTTGTGGAATAACAAGAAAACAAGGATTTCCTTATATGGTTTGTGCCAAGCTTTCCTTTGGATCTCTGATTCTACCAGACCCTTTTCTCCATTATGGCTTCATGTTGAAAAAGCCCTGCTCCATCCCTTTTCTCTGAAAGAAACTCTTTCATTTCGAAATCCTCTATTATTTCCATTCCAGTTCTTAAGCATTCACACTCCCTAATAAGATCCACTTTTACTCCCATACTACTAACTACTTCTATGTTTGTCTCTTGTATAATCATTTGGTTAAAATTCACAACAGACTGACTTTTTGTCGATCTTGGAAAAACAAAGGTATTATGTGAATAGTGCAACTCTTGAAACTGAGGTTCATCTCTCCTTTCCTCAATTTAAACAGACATTTAATTCCCCCCAATCATTTCATACCCACTTTCCCTACTTATAAAGGCTTCATTTGATACACTGTTCTCCTTACAGGACATCCTCTTTCTCTATCACATATTTACAAAACTTCTAGAACTGCTGGTGTTACTGAAACCCTCTAATTTATGCATCACAGAATCTACTTTATACCCTCACACTTTTCAAAATTTGCTACATCCACCTCATCTCAGTGCTGGTCTTGCGAATTCCCCAAAGGTGTTCTATGCATTTGTTTTTTTGGCGTCCCAAAACACTTTCCTTTTGGAATCAAATCTGGTCACAACTTAAATATATATTCCATTTACAGAAATACTTAAGCATTATACCTCTTATTGTAGGCACCTTAACTAATTAAATAGTTCCTACCTTTCCACATTATAAACTATCAGATTTTTCTTAGCAATGGCGTTTTAACAGATTGCTTAGAATTGGAAATGCTCTTCTAACTTATCATATAAGACTTGGTGGGATTATGTTTGTTATCATTATACATTGGATAACTTAAATATGCACCAGTGTTCTAATTCTCAAAATGCTCAATTGTTATGGTAAACCCTAACGTCTTTTCTTAATACTACAGTTAATTATACAGCATCTGCAATTTATATATTGTCAGAGAACTTTCAACCGCCAAGAATATTCTATCTCCGTCTTCTTATATTTATATAACAATTGTTTTTTTCCCTTAATTTTCTTCCTCCCAAACTCCCTGTGTTTACCCTTATTGAAACAGTAAAAGACTTGAACTGTTTCACTGTTACAATGTTCCATTGTAACAATGATATGCATAACTTGGATTCCTGAATTCATGGAAGAGAAAGCCTGAAAGGCATAAAAAACTTCCGGAGATGTTGTCTAAAAGAGGAAAGCAAATCCAGAAGAAGGACCAGACACTGAACTACCCAGAACTCCATGTAGAACATGGTCTGGTGAGAAGACTGGTACTAGAGACAGAAGAATATCCTGGAATGCTTTCAAATCTATCCAAAAATCAACACAAGGGGGCAAAAGATACATCTAAAAATACTAAAGCAAATGCATTGAGGAGCATTTCTCTCAGCGTCTCGTTGACCTTCACATGGTAAAATAGAAAATGAATTCTTAATGGAAAGAAAGGCACCATTTTGGTTTAGATAAATAATTAATCTAAGCCAGGGAGTCAGCCATCTTAAATTGGTTACTTAAATAACTAGCTCCTCCTATGAGAAACTTCGAGTAACATGCAGATAAAATAAGGGACAAATCCTTCTTTTGCCCCTCAGAACGCACAAACACGGATCATCACTCAGCATTTCCCATGCAGCCGTACAGGTTGGAGGAGATTCCAATGTGCAGCAAAACCTCTGGAAGTAGTGACCGGAGAGGTGACTAGACCTGGACTTTCGGGTAAGGAAATTGCACATAGACAAACCTTAGCAGGTCTTATTTGCCTCTTTTTCTCTGAGGTACACCAGAAACCTAGTGTGGCAGTGTTTATTCAGTCCACAACTGCTCAGAGTCTAAACAGTCCATTATAGTGGAATACATTCAGTGGGCATTCTAATGGAAATGCAACAAAAATCAATTAGTAAGAGATTAACAGTCTGAGATTGGCTGTACAAGAGACGGTTCCACCATTTGAAGTGCACCTGTGGAAAAACAAAGTACACTGCCGGCACTGGATATATTGTCAGTAGTCTTTCTGGAAGGTGGGAAGGAACATGAATTCTGGCTTAAACAGCTAAAGTCAGGAAGATACTCTTTGGAGTCATGCAACTCAGGAAGCACAGATGAAGATTCCCTGTGGGGGGTGGGGGGTTAACAAGGAGGGTGGTCTCCTCAATCGACCTAGACCTAAACTGATGTTTGCTGCATCACTGTAGAAGTATACTCCTTTGCAGAGAGGGTCCAGCAGGCGACCTCCCCCCGAAACATAGGTCTAGGTAAAAAGACACCAGATCAGATGTAGAGATTCAAGGGGGAGTTTGTAGAGGATAATAAAAGTTCTGTGAAGCTGCTCAGAACAGTAAGAAGCAAAGGTGGATGTTCAGAGCTATTTGGGCAAAAAGAATTGAACGGGAGATGGCTTCATAATGTTTGAGTGGCTATTCATCCAATCTGAAATGGCAGTTTCATCACTGTAGCAGTGGGTTCTATTTGCGAGAGGAAATTGTTTGTGCCCTATGCGAGTGCCTGATTGATTACTGGGGGCTAAGCCACTGGTACTGAGGAAGAAAACACATGGTGCTGATTGCTCCCACCACGGTTTGCATGATGCTAATGTTCCAACGCCACGATATTCAAATCAACATAGAATAACATTCCAGCCCACTCTAGGTCGATACAATCCTGAGTAAGCCTCATAATCAGTGGGCGAATCAATTTGTGAGCTAAAGCAAGCAGAAAAGGTATGCTTTAACACAACAAGACAGAAATGCACAAAACATAAGAGAAATCACTTACCATCACCCTGAAAAAAGAGTATGCAAGACTTGTTTTAACCAAAACCAGAAACCAGCGAGTCCTGGTGGTCCTTATAGGAGTCTAAATGTATATAAATTCAAGCCTCATTTTATTTCTTTTTTTTAGGTAGAAAGGTCAATGATATTACTTATAATAGAAAAACATATAATAGATAATAAATAAACAGCAATAATCTATTGCTCCAAATTCATAAACATGATTTATGACACATGATTCTAATAAACATCAATATTATTGTGTCATATCTACTTCAAACAATGGATTATTCATCTTGGGAAAAGAAAACAAACATACATGCAGCTCTATCAAATATCAATCATTTCTAGGCATTGGATAGGCTCGTATTCTCATATATCCCAATAGTTCTATAGCGCCCTCACTCTTTGTGCATAAAGTTTTTCTTTCAATTTAACCAGCTCCATTTTATTTACCCAGGAGTCGTAAGAAGGAGCTTCCACTGATTTCCACTTTTTGCCACTAAATAGAAGCTGTTGCCGCTGGACAGAGAGGTTCTGTGTTGTCGAAATTCAAAAAAGGGCTCAGTGGAATCTGGAGTTGCAGCCACCTATATTTGGCACTATCCCACTGAAATGTCTTCCTCCAGAAATAATCTAGGTCGGGACTGGTGAAGCAGAGATGTGGCTAATCTCCTGTGTTATGCTTACATCTAAAGCACTCCCCTGAGGTGGTATTAAACATTTTATGTATATGAAACAGTGTATAATACAGCATTCATTTTAAAAGAAAAGTAATTTTCTTAAAGTTAGCCCCTCTGATAGCTTTATGAGCCAACTGACTGTAACAATTCCAAGTACGTAGATCAATCTTATACCCAATGGTGGCTTCAATCTTGGTTAGAGTGACTGGGACCACAGTTGTGCTAATCTGTTGCTGAAGCTTATGGTACCAGTTACTCACTCCTGTCAGGCCACCTATAAAATGTGCTTGAGTAATGGTGAGTGCTAAAGGATTTATTGATGGCTGAAAGTTTTGCATGAAGTGGTAGGTTTAGAGGTAAGATAAGAACAGTGCCAAAGGGATCGCAGAATTGCCTGTAACCAGCTGATCCCAGGTTTTCACGATCCCTGCGAATGTAAAGTCGATGAACCAATATATTCCCATCTTTTCCCAACCCTGAATGGCTCCTGACTCTACCTGTAGGCCTTTCTGGCCAGATTCTCTTAGTCACATTTAGGGATGGAATTGGGGATGAGTGAAACTATACTTTAAGTTGAGTGTATCAAAAAAACAATGTATGCGGAACCATATACCTAATGCTTTTTAGGAGCATGGGAATTTTAAGAAAGTGAGAGAGACGCATGTCATCTTCAAGGAGCATTTGCTCAAGATAGAAAATGTTAAGTAAGTTTCAAGGTGCCACTGCTCGCATGGCCCAATCTAAAAAGGCAGCCCGATAGTATTTCTTAAAATGGGATAACACTAAACTCCTGTCCTTGATATTCAGTTGTAGTGTCCTCCGCTTCGTGCATGCTTTCTTTCTGTGCTAAACAAATTGGCACAGCATCTGCTCTAGTTCGTTGAAGTATTTTTGTGGATCCTTAATTATAATGATGGAAAAAAAAGAAACAGCGGGAGAATCATCTTTTTAATCAGCCCTATACATCAAATAATTGTTAGGAGAAAAGACTGCCAATGCTGCAATAAACTCTGTGCTTTGTTAAGGGTTGTTACATAGTTACATTGATACAACTCTGAAATGTTATGGGACATGATTATGCCCAGATATCTAATCTGCCAAGAGGTTGAAATGTGTGGCCACATATCGATAGATAGGGCTAGCTCAGAGCGGTTAAAAAGGAGATCTTCTGGTTTTGTGTGATTCACTCTATACCCCCCTAAGTCAGTGAATACTCTGATTTTAGGAATGCTCTGCCAACATACTGCTCCTCTGCAGTCAAACACAGGATCATGTCATTCTTAAACAACTTAGGCGGTCATTCTGACCGCGGCGGTCGGCGGTCGCCGCCCGCCAAGCGGTTCCCGCCGAAAGACCGCTCCACGGTCAAAAGACCGCGGCGGCCATTCCGGCTTTCCCGCTGGGCCGGCGGGCGACCGCCAGAAGACCGCCGGCCGGCCCAGCGGGAAAGCCCCTTCAACAATGAAGCCGGCTCCGAATGGAGCCGGCGGAGTTGCAGGGGTGCAACGGGTGCAGTGACACCCGTCGCGATTTTCACTGTCTGCAAAGCAGACAGTGAAAATCTTTGTGGGGCCCTGTTAGGGGGCCCCTGCACAGCCCATGCCAGTGGCATGGGCAGTGCAGGGGCCCCACGGCACCCGTTCCCGCCATCCTGGTTCTGGCGGTGGACACCGCCAGAAACAGGCTGGCGGGAAGGGGGTCGGAATCCCCATGGCGGTGCTGCAAGCAGCGCCGCCATGGCGGATTCCCTGGGCCAGCGGGAAACCGGGGGGAAACCGCCGGCTCCCCTTTTCTGACCGCGGCTTTACCGCCGCGGTCAGAATCGCCCAGGAAGCACCGCCAGCCTGTTGGCGGTGCTTCCGCTGCCCTCCGCCCTGGCGGTCATGGACCGCCAGGGTCGGAATGACCCCCTTAATCTTTGGTGCACCCTGTAGAGAAGCCTTCATCTGGGGATCATGATGCAGAGCAGCGGCTAAAGGCTCAATGAATAGGGCAAATAAAACCGGAGACATAGGGCAGCCCTGGCATGTACGCCAGCTAATAGAGAGAGTTCCGGCCATATATGAATTACCTATGACACTGGCGTCTGCTTTACTGTATAGATTTTCCAGCCAGAGCATCTGTTTCAGAGGAAAATTCAACTAATAAAGAACAGCAGATCCAACCTCCCATCACACCAAGTTGAAAGCTTTTTCTGCATCAAGCTTGATAATAGCAGCCTTATTTTTTATTGTTTTAAAAACAATCTATAGCCTGCAATAAAGAATAAGATTTGGGCAAGATAGTTCTTCCTTGTCGGAACCTACATTGATCCCTATGGACCACAGCTTGTGCTAATGGGGTTAACCTAGATGCAATAATGTGTGTGAATAGCTTGTAGTCACTGTTCAAGAAACTAATTGGGCGATATGAGCCCGGCCTATAGGATGGTTTATCCCTTTTCAGTAAGCTAATGATTACAGCTTCTGTAAAAGAATTAGGCACCTCACAGCCATCAAGTATTTAATTGAATACTATGATTAAGAGGTCAGCGATTTGGGCTGCAAAGATTTTATAGACAACAGCCCATCATTCCCACAAGCTTTGCCATGAGGAGATGTTTTGACAGCATCTTTTACCTTGAAAGGTGTAATTGCACTGTTGCAAAGTTCTGAAGTTTGCTCTTAACTAATGGCTGTTCAACTGCCCGAAGATACTCATTTATTTATTCTGGGTTGGGTCTGGAAAGGAGGCATACAATTTGGTATAAAGTTCTAGGAATACCCTGTTGATATTTTTCAGTTGGTTAACCATCTGGTGCCTGGCCTCATTGTAAATAGATTTAATACATGCATTATTTCATCTTTCCTTTAAGGACCAAGCCTGAAACTTCCATACGTGTTTGCTTTCTTTGTAGTATTGTTGGAAATGTGTTCTGGTTTATAATTTCCTGCAACATACCATTCTCACTCACATCCTGACCTGCTTTCATCATTCTGGCCCCTGAGGATAGTGAATAAAGGGCTGAATTGGCTGGAGTTGCTTGGCCCAACTCCTCCTGTAAAGCTACTACTTTTTCCTTTCTCAGCTTCAGTATTTGAGATTTATATGAAATCACTTCACCCTCAATAAAAGCTTTACATGCCCCCAAAGCTGCAAATGTGGAGGCAGAGCCTATGTTCCTGGCAAAGATTCCTCAAGTGCAGGTCGCATGATTGTTAACCAGCTGGAATCCACTAGAAGTGATTTATCCAGCGACCATAATGGTCGATCTGCCTGATTGGTCTTTATGATTACATCAAATGAGGGAACTGAATGATCTTAATAAGGATTTGCCCATATGTGAGGATTTCTTCTCGCCGATTGACGTGCAGCTAAAAAAAGTCGATCCTAGAGGCCGAGTTGAACAAGTAGGAAAAACAGGTAAATTCTTGTGCTCCTGGTTATTCTTGATGCCAAAGATGCACTAGAGCTAAATCTCTGATTAATTTAGCTGGAAAGCAAACAGCACTATGCTCGTTTTTCAGGTTATTCTTGCAATGCAAGTCTAACATAATGTCTTGTAGAATGTTACAATCTCCCATCACATGCCCAGAAGTGGGAGTAAGAGGTTTTACATTTCACTAAGAGAGGTTGAATCATCTTCTATTGGACCGTAGAAGCTAATCTGGTGGAAAAGTAGGTTCTCTATTTTTGAACTAACAAAAATCCACCTGGCTTTAGGATCCCTAAAAAAACTGTTGAACTTCACCCATGAAACTGTGTGAAATCAGAATCACCACACCATGAACAGTCACATTGGCTGATGAATAAGATCCTTGAGAAATAAAATTGGGTATCATAGGCACTTTGGCTTGTGCCTGGGGTAGGTTTCTTGAAGCAGAATTATCTGAACTTGCGTTGCATTAAGCCATTTAAATACAGACCAAAACATAAATTGGATATTTGCCTCATTGATATTGCAGAATGCTAGTCTAATAGATTTAGTATTTATGATGACAATTATGCAGCCAATTTTGTCCTCAATCAATCAATTAATCAAACATTTAACGAGCATGGCAAATCACCCGTGAGGATCGTGAGGACCTTGAGGCACTGGAGCTGTATGCTGCTGCGTGAAGAAATGATCATATAAAAACATCCAGCTTTTTAGCTTACTTCTGAATCACTGGAGTGACAAAGTGGTCCTGAGATACAGCGGCAGGTTGTTCCAAGCCTTTGCCACCAGGTATGAGAAGGAGCATCCTCCACTGTCGGCTTGACGGATCCATGGGGTGTCTGCGAGGGCGAGGGAAGCTTAGCTGCACTGTCTGGTGGAAGGTCAGGCATTTGTTGATTATGCTGGTCCTTTGTTGTACAGGGCCTTGTAGGTGTGAGTCAGCATCCTGATCTGACATCTCTTCTGAATCAGGAGCCACTGTAATTTCTTGAGATGGGGTGTGATGCTTGTCCTTCTAGGGCGGTCAAGTATGAGTCTTGCTGCTGAGCTCATTATTCTCTGGAGTCTCTTCAGGAGGCCTGCTGTGATTCCTACATAGAAAGTGTTTCTATAGTCTAGTCTGATAGTGATGTGGTACTGCATGACGGTCCTTCTGGTGTCTGCTGGGAGCCACCTGAGGATCTTGTGGTGCATGTGAAGGGTGTGGAAGTATGGCATAGGTTCTCATTATCCTAATGAGACCACTGGATTCGGGTGACAGAATCACTTGTAATGTGGGAGACTGAGCCTGAACCCACTACAGGTGACACCTGTCGGCCTACTCCGGGTTTTGTTCCAGTTAACTAGCAGTGCCTCATCTCTACCCAAGAGCAGGGATGACGGCCAACTGAGCGCATGTCACAAATGACTCCTAAGGGAAATCGTGGTCACTCAGATCTCATCCATTTCTCTCAGTTACATTAGTCTCACATATGCAAGAACAATAAGAGGCAGAGTATAGTTCAATGAGGTTTTATTGAAGTAACTGCATCTTAGATAATAAAGCATGTATTGCAATAACTAGGACGATGAAGCATGATAGGATTAAAATTGTGACAAGGAGAGTGAAACATAAAAATAACGCTACCATATTGTCACTAAGATCGTTAGGAATAGCTCCTACCTAGGCTATGTTAGAGCACATCATGTTAAGCTCTAATTCTGCCCTTCAGTTTCCCCTGGGAAGACATCATCCCGCATGCCTGAGCAAGAGGCCTGTAGTCTACATAAGCAGCTGCAACGAAGCACTCAGCATACAGTTGTGGTCATCTGGCTGGACTCTCCCTCTAATGTACATGTGATCCCCGCGTAATAGTGTGTATGTTTCTGTGAACATTAAAGACAAAGCGTACCACTTTTGCCAGCAACCTATCTTACTGCAGCCTTGAGAAAAGCACAGAGTGAAAGAAATGTCTTGTTTAAGAATGCAGTGCTGGCCCAGGAAAAGAACAGCTAGATAGAGAAAATAAAACAAGACCACAAATGTGGCTATTGGTAAAATAATAAAACAAAGCTGAAAAATATATCTAGGTTAAAGTGTACAGCGGCAGCCCTAATTTTCTAACATAACGTGTATAAAACTATAGCTAAAATGGCTACGCAACAGAAGTAAGCAGATGAGACTGCGTTGACTTATTTTTTCATGCATAGCTTGCTATCTAGGTTGATGCCGAGGTTGCAGGTGTGGTCTGTTGGGGTTAGGGGGTGCCGAGCTCGGCGGGCCACCAGGTGTCAGTCCATGGTGAGGTATTGTTCCCAAAGATGAGGACTTCTGTTTTTTCCGTGTTGAGTTTGAGACAGTTGTCCTTCATCCAATCTGCTATGTTCATAATGCATTTGTGGAAGTTAGCTTTTGTGGTGGAGGGATCTTCAGACAGTGTGAGGATGAGCTGTATGTTGTCAGCGTAGGAGATGATGTTGAGTCCGTGTGATCTGACGGTGACAGCCAGCGGGGTCATGTAAGTGCTGAAGAGGGTTGGGCTGATAAACGATCCTTGGGAGACTCTACAGATGATCTTCCAGGGCTTGGAGGTGAAACGGTGGGAGACCAGTCCTTTAGGGGGGGGTCTGTCAATGAGGTACGAGGCGATCCATTTGAGGGAGTTTCCTTTAATCCCGATGTGGTGGAATCTGTTGATCAGGATATGGTGGGAGGATGGGAGGGGTCAAGGAGGCTGTGGTCTTCTTGGTGTTGCTGGTTGATCGCTGAGCAGAGAGATCGGCTGGGTTAGCAGATGTTTTTTCCCAGAGCAGCCACTGAGAAGTTGGCCACTTTGATGTAGGTATTCAGGACCTTTGTGAGCTCATCGCCGATTGTCTTTCTTCTGAGGTTGAAAACGTGGTCGGGGCAGGGGTCCATGTGTGCTCCTGCATGTCCAGAGTTCATGATGGAGATAGTGTCTTGGATGCTGAGGAGCTCCCAGTGCATGAGAAGGTATTCAGGGTTCATGTTGGTGCATGTGAGCTGGTTGGTGCTGTCTGTGTCAGAGGGTTGGTGTTCAAAGTTTTTGTGAAAGCCCGAGATCTTGTTATGGAAGAAGTCCATGAGGTTGTCGCACAGTTCCTGGCAGGGATCGATATTGTTCTCGGAGCCTGCGGGATTGGTGAACACCTTCATGATGGTGAAGAGTTCTTTGCTGTGGTTTGTGCTGGCTTTGATGCTGGTCTGCTAGTGCATTCTTCTTGGTTTCTTTCAGGAAGCGGTGGTACTGGTTGATGGTGGTCCTGAAGGCACTGTGGTCTTCTGTTTTTTTGCTGATGCACCGCTTCCTTTCAAGTTGTTGGCAGTTGCATTTGGTAAAATGCAGTTCCTCAGTGAACTGCTTGCTCTTTTGTATTGTTCTTTCATCTTGGCTATCTTCACGGGTGCAATGGCATGAGAGCATTCTGTGGTCCACTGGGATAAGCTCTTTGCTGTTTGTTCAGGGTTGTGTGTAGAGCCTGGGAGGTGGGAGCAGAGAGTTTGTTCCACTCGTCTTCTGATCCCTTTTCCAGTTTCTTCACATGGATCTGGGGTGCACAGGGTATGTGGGTTCGGAGATGGGGAAGTGTACACTGTGGTGGTTGGACCAGGTGAGTGGTATGGTGTGGATTTAACTGGCTCTGTCGCTAGAGGTGAAGATGGGGTCTTCTGTTTTGGGAGTTTTCCCTACTTGTTTGTTTCTCCCTATTTGACAATCACCCTAAGGGTTTCTATAGAATTTATATGTTCCAAGCCTGCCTCTAACATGAGGCTTGAAAAAGCCTTGTCCTTTCTACCTGTATTTTTCAAACCTCCACCCAAATTGACCCAAGCCCCCATCCCCCTTGCCCAAATCCACCCAGTAGTTCCCTTTTTCCTTGGAGCCCTCCCCATATGGGCCCCCCTACTCGATATTATGCAGTGTCCCTTCTCCATCCCCACATCATACCACCTTCTGAATCTCCTCCCACACCCCTCCCCCCTACATGAGTCCCCTGACATGCCACTCCCAGAACCAGCAATGGGGGCAACAGAGGCAAACTAACCTATCCGAATTATTTCGGCATAATCATAAGGCATATAGTTCATTATGCATTCTACTAATCTCTTAAATTACTGCACTGATTACAATCCAATCATTCCAATCAGATACAAAAAAGAGAAAAAGAAAAGAAAAGAAAAGAAAAGAAAAGGAAAGAAAAGAAAAGAAAAGAAAAAAAAAAAAGAAAAGAAAAGGGGGAGAAAGAGGGACTGGGGAACCCACTATATCTTACAATGTGCCAGTTCTACTTCTTGCTACTTCTTGTACCCCCTTCGCACTCCAACATCATTGAATGCAGAAACCCCTACCGTGATCAACACATTGAAATATATGCACTTGTCCCTTAAGAAAGACTTTCAATTTTGACTGCTGAATAATGCCAGCAGATGCTTCTTGCCTCTTAAGTCATTAATTAACACTACGAAGTCTAAGTGGCATCATGCTGCCATTATTGACAGGTCTGAAAAGATTCCTAATGTAAAATTGTGGGATATGATATTTTCTTGATGGCGTGCAACAAGATCTGTTCTGTAATCATACATTTTCCAAAGTTCACCAGAATGATATGAGGATATCTGTCATTTTGAGATTGAACTGCAGGAATGCAGTGTGCCCGGATAACTGTTAAATCTGTGCCCAGCTCTGCCTTCTCAGGATACACGTACTTGTTAAAGAGGTCTGAAATTACAGCCCTAAGGAATTCCTATGAGCCTTAAATTTGAACGGCATATTCTATTTTCTACCTCTTCCATCTTCAATTGGAGTTCCTCTAGTTCTGCTTGAATTTTGGAAGTCACGGTCTCTTACTTATTTCTTGGATCCTCGAGGTAAGGAGTTGGATGTTAGTGTTGATCTGCTCTAATTGATCATTGGTCTTTCTATGTGTATCCTCTTGTGAGATTTTCATCTCACTAAGTTCCCCTATAATCTGGTCTTTAATTGATGGTATCTGCACAGGGGATATAGGCAATGCTTGCAAAGGTGTTTCCCCTATAGACTGCAAGCAGGTTGTTACCTTTTGGGAATCCTCTCCCAGGTTTATATATCACATCGCTGTCAGAGGTATTGAAGAATTAGTGGTACTGAGAGTAGCTGTCAACTCTGCACTTTGGCACCCCACCTGTCATTGAGCCAAGTCCACATTCCCTTTCTCTTTTAGAGCCTTAGGGCCAGTGGCCATAAACTGGGGCATGCTGGTCTATCCTTAGAAGAAGGTGAGTTGTCTAGCAAAGCCATGGGAGGGGGAGGTTTGAATTAATAGACAGCATTAAAGTACTTCACAAGACAGACGTCTGTTCCTCATTTCCCAAAGTGGGCAAGACCCGTGATAGTTCTGGTGTGGTGGAATGGGAGAGTTCTGTGACACCTGCACCACCCCCTAGGCTCATCTGGGCTGCTAAAGCCTGTCGAGGTATCTCATAAAACAGCGCATCCAATAAAATAGACTGTTGTGTTTCTCCCAGGGTCCGAGCGCTATGCGTTCGGCTAGTTAAAGACTGACCTCGTTGGTTGCTGCCTTTTAATGTTTTGCCTGGTACACTTGTTTTCATTGATATATCTCCTGAAAGTCGCTTCATTTGATGGCTGTAATTTTTAGTTTCAAGACTTTGAGGGTGACGGGGACACTGGAGGAACACAAGCTGCACCTATGCTACATAGATTGCTTCTGCAATCAATCAATCAATCAGGATTTATAAAGCATGACTAATCACCCAATAGGGTATCCAGGCACTTGCAGGTCCTGAAGGCTCATTCAAACAGTCTGGTCTTGAGGGTCCTTCGGAGTTCCGTAAGTGAGGTGATATGTGGGGAGGCTGTTCCAGGTTTTAGCTGCAATGTGAGAGAAGGACTGTCCTCCACTTCTGCTTTGATAGTTGCGGGAGTATGGGCAAGTGAAAGGGAGGCATAGTGTAGCCTTCTCGACAGTTGGTGGAAGTTCAGTCGATGGTTAATGTACATGTTTCCTTGGTTGTGTAGAGCCTTGTGAGCGTGAATCAGCAGCTTGAATTGGCATCTCTTCTGTACGGGGAGCCAGTGGAGTTGCCTGAGGTGGGGTGTGATGTGGGTTTTATCGGGGAAGGCTGAGCATGAGTCTGGCAACCCCTGAATCCCCACCACCCGGAAGGGACCATAGTGAACCCCTCACTGGGAGCTTCCACCCCAAACCTCAACTTAATACATAGTTGTGCATTGCTTGTAGCCCCCCACCTTGATGTCTTAGCTTGTTTTGTTTTGTAGAGTTGCCCTCCTATTTTACTGCCCCACCACCTTAAATTTCCTGCCCTCTACCTCAATGTCCCTGGGTGTATGCTTCCACATAGCCTTGCAATATAGTATATCTTGTGGTACTCAAAATCAGAAATGCCTTACCCCCCTAATGTGAAACAAGTGATCCTCTTTCCGCTCTTCCTCCCTTTTCTGTAAACGTACATCAACGTTTTCACCATCAGGCTTAAAGGGTTTCACCACATCGTTTTCAAGCAGCTCAGGATGGTTTGTGGTTTGTAGTTTTACAGGTGAGGGCGGGTGGGCGAGGTATAGCCTCATGCACCTGTATGTTTACAATGCATGGGGCTGCACCACCCCCTAGAGTCACCGCACAGTCTCTAAGCCCCTGCACGAAGAGAAATCTGAAGCGCCGATGCCAGCACTGTGCCTACCTGTCTCCTCTGCATCTGAAACGCGCCATGGCACACTCGTCACCGGACAGAACGCGAGGAGTTGAAGTCTGCACTCCAGGTGCAGAAATTCGGCGACAATGCAGTGCCCCTTGCCTGCAGTCTGGTACCTCAAAGTCTTGGATCCTCTGTCGCACTCCAAAGAGAGCCGGTCCCACGCTTCTCCACTGCTGCTGCGCACATCTACTTGTTGCCCATCTTGCTGCAGGCTCTCATAAGCCCCGATGCAGATTCGACCACAGAATATGCCTTGGTTGAATATCACATATATATTTCCTAGACTTTGCTTCTGGTGAGAACTGAATTAAATCAATGAGGACTGAAATGAAGAAGACAGACAAGGTGTTAATATTCGTTCACATTTTAATTATTGCTATCCCTGGCAAAAAACTCTTATTTTCTATCTATAATTGAATTTAATTTGTGCTTGTTGTTTCCTGTGCGGAGCACCAACACTTATTTTTGAGGGCCGGTACTTATTTTTCTGCCTCAAGAATTTACTGCGAGCTAAAGACACATAAGGAAAAGACAGAGGAAAAGAAAAACGAAAATGTTTCACAAAGGGAGAAAGCAGAAAGCTATAAGAGTGAGCTGAAGGGATTGAAGAGGCTCGAGATGGCTTTAGAATTACGCTGACTCACTATTCCGTGTTCCCACATTTAATTGTAGCAGCTCCGTGTTAAAGAGGAGGGCTTTGGGCACCCGAAGCGTTTTTATTTACAAATTAACCACTGGCTGGGACACAAAGTAAAAGATCTGGCTTAATCTTTCTTAGTGAATGTCCCCATTCTTGAGATCCTGAAACTATTAGTAAAGAAAGACCTTTGTTTGATAAGGCATTTCGCTCAATCGTGCATAGCTCTAAACCTTTCCCAATTTTCAGAACGGTCCACTTACATTAAAATTCTGGTCATTCTTGAAGTGCCGATTGAAATGCATCAAACGAAAGAAAAACTTTGAGGTTCACAATGCGAAACTTGTAGTTTTTAAACAAAAAAACAGATCTGTAATGGTGACAGGTGATGAAACTTAAGGGACTGCCTATCCTCACTTACAAAAGGTATTAAATCAGTTCCTCTCACTGAAGGAATTATTAATGGATGGATGTAAATTCACAACATGCTGTCACATGCCTTAGAAAAAGGCAATTTGCATTATTTGTGACATGAACCTACGGAACAAAAGGGATTTTCAAAGGTTCTGTAAGTATATGCAAAAGACGAAAACATTTATTTTGATATGACACTTCCACATCTTTTTCACTCCCTAGGTGTTCCATCATTTCGTAACAGTACTCGAAAGCAAGATGCTCATTGATACATCTTTGCCGGATGTTCCAGCTTAGATCCGGGAGGGCGACACCCGTGCCCTGTTTTCACAACATATGCATCTGTTAAATTTAGATCCATGTGTAAAGCTTTTAATTTCATTATTGCCACCAGTGCTGAAATAAGATCAAGTAACATGAGTATGGTGAGCCTTGCTCTATATCAGACTAAAATTTAAAATATTATTATTCACACTGAGTTCCAAGCGAAGGTCTCCCTATATACGTTTGAATGTTCTTGCACAATGAATACATGTTAACGCATTGAACTTAAGGGGAGGGCGTCACTACATACAACAAACTATTTTTGTTCTTCTCATTCCACGGACAGCTTTCTGTAAATCAGTGATAGCTATGGGAATGAATTCCATGCTATACATGAGAAAATACACACAAAAAACGTGGACAACACCAAATTCATATTCATGTATGCCAATCCTTGAAACCCATTCATATCACAGACCTTGAGACGCATCTTGTGTGGCATAAAGCGCAAAGGAAGATAAATTCCCAGTGAAAATGAAAACTCGAATATACTAATAACGTGTCAAAGGCAAGATAGTTGAAATGACAAAGAATGGCATTAGACAACCCTTAACTTCTTAATGGCCTTGATCTTCTCTTACAATGAATCTTGTAAAGATACTTTGTCATACCCATAGTAATAAAGTGCAGATAACATATTCTGTTTCTTGCTTACTGCTTCCATCTTTTTTTGTTTGCAATTTCTCATGGGAAACCTATCTTCTCTATGTTGTAGTAGTACAGAGGCACACACAAATAGCTTCTGCAAAATTGGCAGACTGAAGAAAGTGTAGTATTTGTAAGTGTCCTGTTGAAATCTAACATGTAATCCCAAGGTTTGTTACTCACTAGAAAACTGAGAATCATTTTGATCGTGGTGCATTAATGGTTAATGCTATTTCCAATGAGTGCCACGTTTATAGAGTGTTATTCAGAAAATAAAGGACTTAGAAATAGCGAAATGAGCTTTAGAAAACAATATAGCTTTGCTCGGTAGGCCCAATATTTTAAAAAGCTCATGCTTTGCACTTTTTATAATGCTGGAACTCTCTAAAGCATCAAACTGTAATAACATTCAACCATCTGTGTGAGTTGCTGGTGCCTCCTGGTTTTATTTAACTTTAAATATTTTATTGGAACTTCTCAGACCGGACAGCCGCCGCGTGGTCTTCTCCCCAACTTTTTGCCTACCCCTTCACTTTTCTGACCTATTACCACTGCTAACCAGTGCTAATATGCTTGTGCTTTCTCTCCTTAACATGGTAACATTGTCTTATCACCATTTGGCATACTTAATTTAGGTATAAGTCCCTAGTAAAGTGCACTTCATGTGCTCAGTGACTGAAAATTAAATGCTACTTGTGAGCCTGCAGCACGGATTGTGCCACCCACTTAGGTAGCCCTTTAACCATGTTTCAGGCCTACCATTAAAGAGCCTGTTTGTGCAGTTTCACAATGCCATGTTGACCTGGCAAAGTAACACAGTTGCCAGGCCTAAAACATCCTTTTTTATACATATAAGTCACCCCTAAGTCAGACCCTGGACACCCCAGAGGGCAGGGCACAATGTATTTAAAAGGCAGGACATTTACCTTTAAGGTTTACATGTCCTAGTAGTAAAAGCTCCCTATGTCCTTTTGTTACTACAACAAGGCCTATGCTTCCCATAGGATAACTGTGGGAGTACATTATTACATTTTATAAGTGTAATTCACAATCTGGAAGAGATAAACTTTTCGAGTTTGATATCTCTGGAATCATTGTTTAAAATCACAACTTATAGTGAAGTTGGATTTTGAATTAATACCCTGAAAATGTCCCTTTTTTAAATCTGGCATTTTCTTATTTTATCCATTTGGTGCCTGCTGCATGTCTCTGATCACTTGTCTTGGGTGGGTGACAGCTAGGCTTTGTTTATTCCCCTAGACATTCACACACAATGGGAACTTAGATGTGACTTGATAGACCTTGATAGGGAGGGAGGAGATGGCCACAGCCTCACTTACACCTGAATAGGCTATGTCCTGTCCCCACATAAAGGGATGCAGGAACACCTGCAGTGAGTCTGGAGCCAGAGCAGGAAGGGCAGGACCTTTGCACACTGCAAAGGCCTGTCTTTTAAGTCTCCCTGCTTCAATGGCCCAACTGGATATAGGTACTGGACCTCTGACACCACCAACTCAGTGAACGTCTGCAGATCTGCCAACTCACATTGTGGCACTGTATGTCACACGATGTCTGTCCTTTCACATGGTCACCCGGTAAAGAGCCAAAATCACATGATGGCAGACAAGGTGAGTTGGACACTCCTGCGGCAAGCATTTCCAACTCACATTGTGTTCAAGGCTGAGCACAGCTGATGTAAATCAAGGTTTTACAACCTCCCCAGTACATCAACGGCAGACTTCAAATCATTTTTTTAGAGGTGGGTGAGGTGATACTGTGCTCACGAGCAGTGACCTGCCCAAAGCCTCGCTGTCCACCTTAATAGCCACACACCCTCAGAAGCTCTTTCAGAGCTTTGGAGGTAAAGGACTTAAGGTCCCACCCCCTCCTTAGGCTCCTCCCTCTCCTTAACAGACAAAGATTTATATTAGGCAACTGGCAGGTCTGCTTCTATACCTGTAAAGGCTCTGCCAGGAAGAAGTTCTGCAGTGCTGTTGAAGGACTGCCACTCTGATGGACTGCTGCTTTGCTGGATTCCTGCCTTGCTGTGCTGCCCTGCTGCCTTCTGCTCCCCTGCCTGGGTGAAAAGGACTGGACCTGCTTCATTTGCACACAGAGTAACTCCAAGGGCTAGTCGACTGGCCTCCTGATTTGAAGTCTCAGGGACATAACATACTTCCAACCATCCTGCTTCTGCACCTGGACTCTGCCATCTGTAAGTCTATCTTGTCAAGTGGTGCAACCCCAGTACTTGACCCTTGGAAGTGTGCCTAGGGTGGTTACTCCAGCAGAACCAATGCATCCCCTGCTGCAGGAGCAGAAACACTGCATCTATGATGGTGTGTGTAGAAAATCGATGTATCACCGCTACTGCATGGTTCGGAACAAGTGCAACTAGGATAGCATCACCAGTGTACCTCACATCTCAACACCAGTGCATCCCCCTCAGAACCAGCACTCAAGTGTTTTTCTCAGTGCAAGGTCCTTGCATCCCTGTCAACTACAGCCTCAATGACGCAAAACCTCTGCATTGCAGCCTCTGTGCTCATTGACTGCACCTCAGCTCCTCGATGTTGACACAGTTGGAACTTGCACCGCAGCCTCACCGTATCTCAGAATCACTGCATCGCTGCTGTTGCATGGAAAAAAGTTGGTGCATCCCTTCTACTGCATGGTTTGGAACAGACACACCACTCTGCAACACGGATTTTAGGTACCTTTGCTCAGCGGGCCTAACTGGGTCCCTGTAGCTGGGCCATGCTCCATCGTGGTCATCCTTAAGCTTTGACTATGTCCTTGTCCAGATGGACAAGATATCCTGCTTGGCCCTTCTTGCCTATAAACACAATTTTACAGCTACATATTGGATTTTTGGCACTTCGGTCTTGTTTTATTTATTACTTCTTACTCTATTTTCCTAAAATGATGTGAATTCATTTTGTGTGGTGCTTTTGACAATTTTTTTTTGCTTGAATTGTTGCACTAATACTTTACAATCTGCCTCTAAGTTAAGTCTGACTGCTCTCTACCAAGCTACCAGTGGGTGAGCAAAGGTTAATTTAGGGTATGTCTGATACTTACCCTGACTAGGACTGAGGTTGCTGTATGACTAAAGTTTTCAACCTAGTCAACCAAAGCCCCAGCCATAGTAACAAAACAACAACAAATAGATATTCACATAGCTTTAAACTGACAAACATCAACAATTAAACAGAAACGTAGCTCAAATTACAGACCTCATTTAATAACAAACATCCAGGCAGATTAATTAAAGGGAGTTTAGTGCTGCCCCAGGGGATGCTGTTAAGGCTAGCCATCATACATATCACAGAAGGATTGCTGTGAGGAGGTCAATCAAAATGAAGTATCGTGTTGGCCTTTTGCAAATATTTCTTCTCTATTTCTCGTCCCACAAGGCTGTGATGGGTTGTTCTTTTGCCCCAGAAATGTCCATTATGTTTATGGCAAAATATGAGGAGAAATAAAAGTATGGTGAGAATCTTTACAAAGAGAACATCAAAACATGGAAGAGATTCATAGAAAACATCCTCCTGATTTGCAGATGTACTGAAAATAGGCTCCAAGGATTTGTTGAAAGGTTTAAACAACAGGACAGATGACATAAAATATACTTCTCATGGGAGTATTGAGGAAAAGAAGTTCCTGGATCTGAACACAAAACATGAGCAGAGAGAAATCTTCATGACTATACACAAAAATCACAGACCAAAATACATTCCACCACTATTCCAGCCATCATCAAAGAAATCTTCATGAAAACCTACGTTATAGTCAATTCTTAAGGATCTGCAGAAATTGTTCCAAACAAAGAAATGTTTTCAATCCCCAACAACTAATCATCAAACTGAAAGCCTGGAATTATCCACATACGTTTTTAAAAGGAGCCATGAAAAGAGCTTGGTACACACTGTGTGAAGTATTATTGGAGTATGCCAAGAAATGTCTATCAGACCACCTGGTATGTGTCACCCTTTTAGTTCCAATACACTTAAAGTAAAATGAATCATTCAGAACAATTGGCACATCATCTCAGCTATGGACTGCCGCAAGGAAAAATCAATTTTTGCCTTAAAAAGAAATAGGAACCCAAGGGATAGACTGATCCATTCCAATACAGAGGGGAGAACACCTACATCCAGCTTACGTAATTTACTTGGATTACCGCTCAGTACTTGCCATAAAGGATGTGGTACCTGCCTGTCATGTGACTCCATGATAGACAGCAGTGAATTTAAATATAACAAAACAGTGGTTAAACAGAATGAATCCACAAATTGTAAATCTAGGAGTGCCATTTATTGTATGCTCTGCCCATGTAAAAAGGAGTATATCTGCCAAACAAGTCAGGATGTCTGCCACAGGATCAGCCAACATAACTCAAGAATTAGGTGTCAGAATATTTCAGGCCCACTGGTCCAACATTTTATAGATCAAAAACACACCTTATCTGATCTCAGATGGACAGTACTTAGAAGGGTGCAATCCAGGAACAACCAGTCTGTTCTGCGACAAGAAACGTTCATGAGTCTGAAACCATGAAAAGCTGAAACAGGCCTCAATTAACTGTCAGAAATAGACCATTTGTACGGGATGTGTTAGCCTTCTTACACCTCGCTTGGCCAGATGAGATCCTGAGAGCAGGTCCTCCATTAATTTACCATCAGGACCTTTTCCTCCACCTGAGGACGGTTCACCATCATTTTAAATCTAGGCACAGTTAACACATCCATTGTTTCTTTTCCCATAAGGGCAGCTGTATAACTCCAGTAACTGCTTGCCATCCCTTAGATAACCATTCAAATGAATGGTCTACTCAATTAGTGCTTTGTGCCTTCCCCCTCACCAAACTATAATTCGCAGGGGCCTTGCACTTGTGTAAAGTATCCCTGCCCGCTAATGCCTATTTACTCTTTTGCATATAAGGGCCATTAAGAGGGTTTTTAGTCTACCTGTACCTGAAATCAGTGATCAAACCAACTTTTTGAACATTTCAAGCATTTGGGCTTGTGTACCGTTCAGAGAGGACTTTCTTTCCCATGTTTATGACGCCTACGCAACATGTTGACACTGGCCACACCCAGCTCACTACAAACATGATGGCGGCCAGCCTCGGCAACCATAGCTCAAGTTAAACAGGATGCCAAGACTGACGCATTCCCTTTCTGAACTCTGATAAAAAAATGCTGACTCAACAATGGCTTTAAGTATCAGTAGTGGGCACATGAGAACCCGGCCTTGGAAATACCGGCCATGCCGCAGAGGATGCCCCCACACATGTGGATGTGACTTGGAAGCTATAGCACTCAAAAATATTTACTCTAGTTTGAATACAGGTACCCGCAAAACCAGTTAACTCTTAATTTATGGGTATACTACCTACACCATTACTCTGGTGAGTGATTTTTGTAACTTTTTTTCAGGCCCGTACTCATTAATTGAGAAGATCGTCCATGTGGTAAGCTCTGCCCTTGGCAATATGTGTGGCATGAGTACCTAGAGGCACATTGAGAAGGCATGCAGTCATAAATATGGATGTCTCCCTTTGCTAAACCGTTGGCCTTGGGTCTCAATACTTTTATGCTAAAGCATAACTCACTGAGTATACTTTTCCCACTTTCCCCCTTTTATTGTATGTCTTCAACTTGAATCCTGACCGCACAATTAGTTCCCTTTTTTGAATCAATATGGTGTTTTTTGAGGTTGATAACATGGGGTTCAAGTACACTGTTGCTTTCCTTTGAATGTCATTCTTTGTACCAATGCAGATGGATTCTCTTGTTTCTGTAGCCTGTCCAGATGCTAATTAAGCTGTTGAGCCCTGATAAAGACCTCCTTACATTTGTAGCCCCTCTTTTCCTTAAAGGTCAAAACGTGTGGGTGATTTCCTGATGTGAAGGAGACGGAGAACCCCCCTTTTCCATTCCACTGGTACAAGGCAAAAGTAAAGGCCTCGTGGGATGAAAAAGAAAGAAGGAATATTGTCAAAAGGGCAACAGGACTCTTAATTTTGATTGCCTTCCTCAAAACAATCCTTCTGGGACATTTTTTATGGCTAGTCCCAATAGAATCCCCTGGGGCAGGACTAAACTTCCTTTAATTCATTTGTTTGGATGTTTGTCACTAGATGAGGTTTACAATTTTTGCTTAATCCCTGGTAAATTGTTGATGTTTGTTGGTTTAAAGCTAGCTGAATATCTATTTGTTGTTGTTCTGCTTGCTCTCGTTGTTTTAAGTTTTGTGTACTTTGTGGTTACTTTGTGTAGGATAATGTTTTGAATTATGCAAATGGATCTGAGAAAAAGATACAAATACAAACAGGATTAATGTACTGTTATGTGTATTTTTGCTCTAAAAAAGTTATTGATAGCAGGAGGAGGGTTGTTGCTTTATATTTATATATCTATATCTTGATCCCCCCTTTCCTTTTCTTTAGATGCTCATATCCCATTTAGTACATTTAGGCCCTCATTACAACCCTGGCGGTCGGTGTTAAAGCGGCGGTAAGACTGCCAACAGGCCAGCGGTAAAAAAAATGGAATTATGACCGTGGAGGAAACCGCCAACATAGACAGCCACTTTAACACTCCGACCGCCACGGCGGTACAAACAAACAGCATGGCGGTCATCGCCAACAGACAGGCGGAAGACAATGTACCACCTTTTCTGGGGCGGATTCAACGCGAACAAAAACACGGTGGAAACAGGACTTGGAAGGGAAAACGCTCACCTCTACACACCCCACGAAGAACCAGGATGCAATGGAGCTGTAACTCCAAATTCTACCTGCCATTCTCTTCCTCCTCCTCTACCAGGAGCAAGACCGACAGCGGCGACCACCACGGTGGGTACTGCACCTACGACACAGGGGAGGCGAGAGGTAAAAGAGAGTGACACACACAAGCAACATGCAACACCCCCACCCCCACCCTCACCCACAACAACATACACACAAATACATGTTGAAACATTACATTTACACCCCCAACTCCCTCTGGAAGACCGCAAGGACAAAAGGAAATGATTTGAACGATTGTAATGAGTAAAAGTAAAAACTCATTAGTAAAAAAAAAATGTATACACTATTAACAAATATGTACACCAAGATTTCAAGTCCATGTACTGCACCTACATAGTCCGTGGACCACTGGGCCCAAAATGCATGGGCGAGGCCCACACAAGATACAAACAGAGAGAACACTGCTGGGGCATTAGATTGAAATAAAACAGGCACCTCAGGGGGAAGGGAAGGGAAGGGAAGGGGGGACACCTCAGCCGGATGAGTGCACAACGCCAGCTCCACAAGGGGGCTCCATGCCCATTGAGGCATCCTAGGGAGTGCAAAGCCACAGTCTCTCGAGTCTCTACAGTGGGAGGTATGCCCACTGCTTTATCGTGGGGAGTGCAAAGCCACAGTCTCTCAAGTCTCTCCAGTGGGTGGTTTGCCCACTGCTTCATCCTGGGGAGTGCAAAGCCATAGTCTCTCAAGTCTCTCCAGTGGGTGGTTTGCCCACTGCTTTATCCTGGGGAGTGCAAAGCCACAGTCTCTCAAGTCTCTCCTGTGGGTGATTTGCCCACTGCTTTATCCTTGGGAGTGCAAAGCCACAGTCTCTCAAGTCTCTCCAGTGGGTAGTTTGCCCACTGCTGCATCCTGGGGAGTGCAAAGCCACAGTCTCTCAAGTGGATAACAGTCTCCACTGGTTCTGGAGGGGGCTTTGTGCCCAGAGCGCTTCATCCTGCCAAGGACAGAGGTAGTTGATGTCATTCTCCCCTGGTTCTGGAGGAGGCTTTGTGCCCAGAGTGCTTAATCCTGCCAAGGACAGAGGTAGTGGATGTCATTCTCCACTGGTTCTGGAGGGGGCTTTGTGCCCAGAGTGCTTCATCCTGCCAAGGACAGAGGTAGTGGATATCCTTCTCCACTGACGGTGGGCCAACATGGAAGCTGTCCAGGCCCCTGGAACTGACCACCAGCCACGTACGACTGACCACTGGGGCATGGCAGCCATGTCTGCGGTGGTGCCACTGGCACAGGATGTGGCGTGACCGCTGGCGGTGCTGGAGGCGGCCTCAGTGGCGGTGGTGCTTGCTGTGCTCATTGGGCAGCAGTGCTGGTGGGTGGCTCAGTGAGCTTGCTGCTGGGCAGCGGTGCCCGTGGCGGCGGTGCCTGTGGCGGTCTTGTCCGCCATGCAGGTTGGCGCCGACTTCACTTTCTTCCTCTGGCCCTTCGCCACCTTGGATGGTGGCACAGCTGTCTTACCACTCACAACTGTAGTCCTGGAGAGCCCTTGGTGGCAGGTGTTTTGGCCTTCTCCCTCCGGGCTGTGGCCAACTTCTTTAGTTTTTGAGGTGGGGGAATGTCCTTGTGCTGGCTCCTTGGCACACTGGCTGCCCTGCTGCTTGGTGCACTCCAGAAGCCGGTTACTGCTGGCACCACTGTTCCCAATGATGAGGTGCTGGGTTGAGACCTGGACAGGCGGGCCCTCGGGGATGGAAGGGGTGGGGGAGGTGTAGGGAAGAGGTCAAGGTTTGACAGAAAAGTTTTTTAGACACACTGGGACGGGTAGATGGAGTGGGTTTGGGAGTGGAGGAAGAGGTAGTGCTTGCAGGAGGTGTACGTTTGCTGACTGGGTGAAGGTGCATGGGATGGAGGCTGTCGTGAGGTGGATGGCTGTTGGGTGGGTGTGTGACTGCGTTTGTGTAGTTTGGGAGGAGGGCTCACAGACACACAGGGAGAGGACACCGGGGATGCGTGAATGGTAGTGGGGATAGTGGGGGCACGTGAGCGGTGTGTGGTGATGGGCGTGCTGGTGATGGACGCAGTGGCTGAAGATGTAGTGCATGCAGGTGTGAGTGGAAACGTGACAGGGAGGAGGGAGACGTGGAGGAGGGGGACACAGTGGAGGCAGTGGATGTTGGCATGTGTGCATGGGTATGATGCTTGTGTGAGTGCCTGTGGGATGTGTGGTGCTTATGTTTGCCAGAGCTACCCTTGTGTGTTGAGGTGTGTGCATGCTGGTCTGATGGTGTGCTTGGGATAGGCTGAGGTACTGGGGATTGGGTATGGGTGGAGGAAGTTGGAGGGGGGAGGCTCGACACAGGGACAATGGCTGCCATCAGTGCTGAGGCCAGAGTCTAAAAAACTCGCTGTTGGGCTGCCTGACCAGAATGAATGCCCTCCAGGTATGCATTTGTTTGTTGCAACTGCCTCTCTACACCCTGGATGGCATTCAGAATGGTAGACTGCCCAACAGTGAGGGATCTTAGGAGGTCAATGGCCTCCTCACTGTGGGCAGCAGGGCTGACAGGGGCAGGGGCTGAGGTGCCTGGGGCGAAGGAGATGCCCACCCTCCTGGGTGAGCGGCCACGGGACACACGCTGAGGGACTGCTGGGAGGATGGTGCTGGTGGAGGGGTGGCGTCTGTACCTGCAGATGCGGTGAGCACAGAGGGGCCTGCCACCGCAAGGGAGCTCCCATCAGAGGAGGAGTCGGTGTCGCTGGTCTCAGCTCCTGTCCCCGCCATGGAGCTCCCCTCGCCCTCCATCCTACTGATGAATTCGGAGTCTGTAGTCTCACCCTCCAGGGCCATGTGGGATGCTGCTCCCTCCTGCTCCGGTGGCATGGCTCCTCCTCCTGATTATGCTAATGCACACAAGAACTGGGAGACCACAAAAAGGGGGGGGGGGAAGAAAGTAGAAAGACATGTTCAGTGCATGCAATACCGCTACCGTTGGCGGACGCTACAGACACAGCAGCCCTCTGCACTACGCCATGCACTTAGAGTTCCCTAATTAATCACAGAGCCATGGGGTACAAGGCCTATGCCCGGTTGCTGCACACATGGAAGTCACAGGAGCCTGACTAGGGGTAGATGGCTCTTACCACTGGTGGGGATGGGGTGCCACTGAGCCCGCCTCACAAAGGGTCCTTGCCTGCAAAACTCGCCCTGGCCTAGGGTAACCCACTGCCAACCTCCCCCACAAAGACACATCCCATGCCCGCTGAATCAGCTGAATGAGAGTGTACTCACCCTCTTGTGGCTGCTGTGATGCCCTAAAGCACCCATCCAACTCCGGGTACGCCAGCGCCAGGATCCGGAACATCAGGGGGGTCAGGGTTCGACGGGCACCCCTCCCACGTTGGGAGGCCATCCCCAGCTGGGCCTCTGCCGTCTTCTTGCTCCGTCTGTGGTGGACCCCCACGGTCCAGACTTCCTCGGCGATGGCAAGCCAAATATCCTTCTTCTGGTGGGCACTGACCTAGAGGAATAGTACAGGGGAAAAGGAGAAAATATAACCGTCCGGACCGTCGATGTCATTGGCCCACGTTCCCACCCTTGCCCTGATGCACATACGCTCACCGTTGTCTCATGAACGCCTCATCCCCCCCCATCTCCCATCCACACCACTCCAAACAGGCATTGCACATACAGCATGCTCATAGTGTACTCACCTGTTTGTCTGGATGGACCGTAGAGTAGCGTGTACTGGGGGAGGACCCCATCCACTAGTTTGTCCAACTCCTCCGAAGTGAAGGCAGGGGCCCTTTCCCCAGACACTGTAGCCATTGTCACTTCCAAACTGAGGTCACAGCAGCACTTGCAGTGTAGGTCCTCTCCTTTCGAAGATCAGGTATCAATTGAGTGAACAGAGAGAAAATGGCGGTCACGTCCGCAGCAGTGCGTACCGTCACCGCTGGCGTACATCGTCATTGCCTCCTGGGACCCACAGGGTCCAATGTTAACTAATTCAGGATTGCGCCGCGGTCTTCGACCGCCTACCGTGACGGTTTACAAGGCCAGCACAGTTACCACATATCCCATTGTCCCACCTTACAGGTCAGGCAGCCACCATTTCAGGGGGCCACAAGGCATTAATTTTAAATGCGTCACACATATCTAGGCCTGGAATACACACTAAGACAGGCACATAGTGGATTGACAAATATGTGGAATAAAGTTGTGTTTTCGTACCTCAGTGTTGGCTGACCCTCTGCTCGCTGTTCTCATCCATAGAGCACGTCCTCTGGGGCAGGTGAGGAGATGGCGGCATCCTCCGGTGTACAGACCGCTGGTGGACCTGTCGACAATGGAAGAGCGACATGTAATTGTCACCTACAGACTTGACCGTGCCACAATCCATGAACTGTGTGCCCAGTTGGAGCCAGACCTGATGTCAGCTATCCGCCATCCCACAGGTATCCCCCCTATAGTGCAGGTCCTGTCAGTACTCCATTTCCTGGCAAGTGGGTCTTTTCAAACGACAGTGGCCATAGCATCAGGGATGTCCCAGCCTATGTTCTCCAACGTGTTGTCCAGAGTGCTGTCTGCCCTGCCAAAACACATGCGCAGCTACATCGTTTTCCCTCAGGTGGAGGATTTGCCTACAGTAAAAGGTGACTTCTATGCTTTGGGACATATCCCCAACATCATAGGTGCCATTGATGGGACACATGTGGCCTTGCCCCCCCCGCAGGAGTGAACAGGTGTACAGAAACCGGAAGAGTTACCATTCTATGAATGTGCAGATGGTGTGTTTGGCCGACCAGTACATCTCCCATGTGAATGCCAATTTTCCTGGCTCAGTGCATGACGCTTACATTCTGAGGAATAGCAGCAACCCTTATGTGATGGGGCAACTCCAGAGGCACCGTGTGTGGCTATTAGGTGGGGACATGGACCCTATACAGTGTGAATATTTGTCTGCGTCTGGGGTTGTCCCTAAGGGTTAGTGTGTGTCTAACAGTTGTCCCTCGACATTTGCAGGTGACTCTGTCTACCCCAACCTGTCATGGCTACTGACCCCAGTGAGGAATCCCAGGACAAGGGCAGAGGAATGCTACATTGAGGCACATGGGCGAACTAGGAGGGTTGTAGAGAGGACCTTCGGCCTCCTGAAGGACAGGTTCAGGTGCCTCCATATGACAGGTGCTTCCCTATTCTACTCACCAAAGAAGGTGTGCCAGATCATCGTGGCCTGCTGTATGCTGTACAACTTCGACAACAGGTGCCTTTTCTGCAGGAGGATGGTCCTGAAGGAGGTGTTGTGGCAGCTCTGGAGCCTGTGGACAGTGAAGAAGAGGAGGCAGAAGAAGATGACGTAGAGAACAGAAACACTGTGATTCATCAATACTTCCAGTGAGACACAGGTAAGAAGACATCACTGCCTCCTACATCTGATACACTTGTTCTACCTCTCATCTGTTTGTCACTTTCACCCAGTGTATGGACCCTGATTTGTCACTTTCCCTTTCGATTTCACAGATATGGGTCCCACTGTGTGACCTCTGCTATGTTTCCTCATGGACTAGAGCTGTGTGACATAGGTATGTTGACAATACAATGGACATTGCTATTTCCCTCAGTTATTGCAAATACAGATTTCTGAAAGCACAGACTGACTCCAGATAGGTTTGTGATTTAAGGGTGTTTATTTAAGGGCTAAATAGTGGGGGGGTTGTAAAATGGTCAGGGGTGATGGTGGAGGAATGTCCATGGCAGAGTCCAGTCTATTAGTCTCACAGGTGCATTGTCCAAAGGGGCATATGAAGTGGAGCTGGGGTAGTTTGAGGATGGACAGGGTGACAAAGTGGGACAGAAGGATGACAATCAGGGTGGTCTCATTTCTTGGCGGAGTTACGGTCCTCAGAGGGATTGCCTCTGGGTAACGGGTGGTATGGTCCACCAAAACCAGGATGAACCTGTTGCCTAGGGCAGTTTTGGGGTCAAATGGACCAACAATGTCAATGCCTACCCTTTCAAAGGGGGTGCCAACGACAGGAAGTGGAATCAGGGGGGCCTTAACGCTTGTTCTCCTGTTTTACCACTGGCCTGGCAGGTAGGACAGGACCTACAAATGTATCTGAGTTTGTCCTCATTCTGGGCCAATAGAAGTGGGTGACAAGCCTGGCAAAGGTCTTGACTTGCCCCAAATGTCCTGCCAGGGGAATGTTGTGAGCCAGTCCCAGTAGGAAGGTCCGGTAACACTGGGGGACCACCAGCGCACGTGCTGCCCCAATGGCCGGAACCTTAGGCTCACTGTAGAGGAGATCATTCTCCCAATATATGTGGTGATCGCCAGAGGCTTCACCTGCTGCCTGAGCTGAGGCTTGCTTCCTCATGCCCTCTAGAGTGGGACATTCTTTCTGCACCTTGCAGAATTCCTCCCTGCTGGGCCCACCCTCAACTTGCCAGCCAGCAAGCTCAGGTAGGTCACCTAGGGCGGCAATGTCTTCCCCAGTTGGCTTGGGGACCTCCTCCTCAGGAACCCCGTCAACCACTGCGGGAACTTCTGGGACCGGTTTCCCGTGCCCCTTGCCCCTCCTCTTGGCAGTTGTCTGGGCCATTGTTCCAGGCTCCAGGTGCCCTTGACTTCCCTCTCAGGTAGCCATGGACCGTGTGGTCATGCAGACCCGCTCGGGCAATCCTAACATCTCCAAGTGAGACCTTAGCTCTACCTCCCTCCAGGTAGTGTGCTCAAGGTCGTTGCCTAACAGACAATCTACAGGCATGGCAGGACTCACAGCTACATTCAGAGTACCAGAGACTCCCCCCACTCAAAGGGAACCAGAGCTACCGGTAGGTGGCTCTCACGATTGTCGGCTACTATGACTTGGTGGAATGTATTTGGGATGACCTGCTCTGCTGACACCAGCTGACCCTTGACAGTAGTCATGCTGGCTCCTGTGTCACGCAGAGCCTCCACCCTTTGCCCATTGATGGTGACCCACTGCCTATACTTGGAAGTATTGGCAGGTATGTGGGTTTTTGGCACCATCTCTGCATCCCCCAGGGACACTAGGGTTACCTCTGTCTGCTCCCCAAAAGTGACTGGGACCATCTCCTCCCCAAGCGCTACGCTAGCCAACCCCGGTGTCTTCCCTCCTTTGGGGGGCTGTGCCCTCTTGGGACACTTGGCGTCACCCTCAGAGTGCCCATACTTATTGCACTCTGCACAGTGGGGAATAAACCTCCCTGTGTTATGGTCAATAAAACCTCTCTTTTGAGAACCAGACCGGGACTGGTTACCACTACTCCCTTGGGAACTATTTGGGGGCCTTTGGAGAACTCCTTGTTTTTAAGTTTTTCTCCCCCCTCTTTCTTCTGATGGGAACCCTGACCACCTTTGTGGGTGTCCCCCCCATATACCTTTTTGGACACTCTGGTACTAGTCCAGAGTTCCGCCTCCTCAGCAAAGTTCCTGGGATCAGTCAGCTTACTGTCTACTGGGTGCTGGCGCAACTCTGTAAAACAAATACTGAGCATATGCTCTCTCAGAATCAAATTATACAATCCTGTGTAATCATCTACTTTGCAGCCCTGCACCCATCCATTCAGTGCCTTACTGGAAAAGTCAAAGAAATCTACCCATATTTGTGTGGACAGTTTGGTGCTGTCCCTGAACCTCTGATGGCATTTCTCAGGGGTCAGCCCAAACTTGGCAAGTAAAATGGCTTTCTGAAGTGGGTATGTGTTTTGATCCGGTCTGTCCAATGTGAGAAGTGTGTCCCTCCCCAATGGTGGCACATAACTCCACATAGTTGTACCCCTTTGCCCTTCAGGAACCTCATGAGCCCTTAGTGCAACTTCATAAGCAGCTAGCCATTTATCTATGTCATCTCCCACCACAAAACTGGGCACCACATTTTTGGGTTTACGAACCTTCTTTTCTCCAGCAGGTCCTGTCTGTATGCTGCCACCATTACTGCTGGATTCAGACTGCTTTTCCTTGAGATCCAGCTCCTTGAGACTCAGTTCATGAGCCAACAAAAGTTTATTTTCAGCCAATGCTCTCTCTGCCCTTCTTTCCTCCTGTTGAGCCTCAATTTTCAGTCTTGCCATTTGCAATTGGAACTCCCTTTCCTCTCTCCTTTCCTCTGCGGTCAGGCCTTGATCAGAGACACTGCTCCCTGGTCTGGAAGGGGGCACAATTGCAGTGGTAACATCATCCACGGATGGCAAAAAATCCTCTGAGGGGCCATCTACTGGCTCCTCTTTCTCAGCATCCTCCTCTAAATGGGCTTCTGCCCAGACCCTCAGTGCCACTTGAAAGTCCTCCTTTCTGGAGGCCCCTTGGGTGGGTACACTCATCTCCCTGCAGAAACCTTTTAGCTGTTTGACAGTCTATGTCTCCAACAGGGCTAGGTCAAAATCTCCAGCTTGAGACCCAGCCTGAGACATGTTGAGTGAGGATTTAGGTTTAGAAAATTGTCAGGAAAAAAACGAATTTGCAAAAGAGATAAAAATCAAGTTGACCTTCAACTGTGGGTAGGTAGTAAAATACTTAGCTACTGTATGTCACTGCACAAATACATGTCCTATCCTCACCGCTGATCACCAATGTTAGAAATGGGGTCGTTGGTTGGCAGTCAGGTTACCCCCTGTCCAAGCAAGGACCCTCACTCTAGTCAGGGTAAGTCACACACAATCCAAATTATCCTGTGCCCACCCTCTGGTAGCTTGGCACTGAGCAGTCAGGCTTAACTTAGAAGGCAATGTGTAAAGAATTTGTGCAATAAAACATACAATAACACAATATAGTACCACAAAAATACACCACACAGTGTTTAGAAAAATATCTAATATTTATCTGGATATTTGCAGGTCAAAACGATAAAAGATGTAATAAGAAAATGTAGAGATATCACTGAAGAGTGATATAAAGGGGGTCATTCCTACCCTGGCGGTCTATGACCGCCAGGGTAGGTGACGGAGGAAGCACCGCCAACAGGCTGGCGGTGCTTCCGGGGGCATTCTGACCGCAGCGGTAAAGCCGCGGTCAGAAAAACCGCCGGCTTCCCGCTGCCCCAGGGAATCCTCCACGGCGGCGCTGCAAGCAGCGCCGCCATGGGGATTCCAACCCCCTTCCGGCCAGCCTGGTTCTGGCGGTTTTCACCGCCAGAACCTGGCTGGCGGGAACGGGTGTCGTGGGGCCCCTGGGGGCCCCTGCAGTGCCCATGCCACTGGCATGGGCACTGCAGGGGCCCCCTAACAGGGTCCCACATAGATTTTCAGTGTCTGCGTGGCAGACACTGAAAATCGCGACGGGTGCAACTGCACCCGTCGCACCCCTTCCACTCCGCCGGCTCCATTCGGAGCCGGCATCCTGATGGAAGGGGGTTTCCCGCTGGGCGGGCGGGCGGCCTTCTGGCGGTCGCCCGCCAGCCCAGCAGGAAACTCAGAATGACCGCCGCGGTCTTTTGACCGCGGTAGGGTCTTCTGGCGGTTCCCGCTTGGCGGGCGGCGACCTCCGCCCGCCAATCTAGGAATGAGCCCCAAAGTGTCTTAAGTCTTTTAAAAGCAAACAAAGTCTCTTTCAATCACAAAGTACCTGGTTTGAGTGAAAAATCTCCACAAAGGGCCGCAGAGGAGGAGATGTCTGGAACAATGGTGTGTGCGTCGGTTTCGCCCCTTCACACACGGACTTGCGTCGCTATTTTTCACACGGGGAAGACGTTGCATCGATTTCTGGTGCGCGGACGGGTCTCCTCTGCGGGTTGCAGGATTTTCAGACGCCCTGTGGTCTGTGCGTGGAATCCTGGGTTTGTTGACCAGGTCTGCGTCGTTCCAGTGGGCGATACGTGCAAATTTCTTCCTCACGGCAGGCGTTGCGTCGATTTCCCCTCTGGAAGTCGGGCGGCCTTGTCCAGGCGGGCCGTGCGTCGAAGTTCCGGTCGTACGGCAGGCGCCGCTTCGATCTTTTCCTCGCGAAATCAAGCGGCATCGTTCCGGGTCGGCGAGCAGTGAATTTTTCACTGCAAAACAAGCTGTGCTTCTAATTTTTTGCCACACAAGGAGTCCAGTTGCAAGAGAGAAGTCTTTTTGGTCCTCAGACTTCAGGGAAACAGGAGGCAAGCTCTATAGAAGCCCTTGGAGAGCAATTCTGCAGCAAAGCACGAGAGCAGCAAGACAGCAGGGCAACAGCAAGGCAGCAGTCCTCTGTAGAAAGCAGTCAGGTGAGTCCTTTAGGCAGCCAGGCAGTTCTTCTTGTCAGGGTGCAGGTTCTGGTTCAGGTTTCTTCTCCAGGAAGTGGCTGAGGTGGTAGGGCAGAGGCACTGTTGTATACCCAAATGTGCCTTTAAAGTGGGGGAGACCTCAAAGAGTGGCTTAGAAGTGCACCAGGTCCCCTTTCAGTTTAATCCTGTCTGCCAGGGTCCCAGTAGGTGGTGTGACAGTCCTTTGTGTGAGAGCAGGCCCTCCACCCTCCCAGCCCAGGAAGACCCATTCAAAATGCAGATGTATGCAAGTGAGGCTGAGTACCCTGTGTTTGGGGTGTGTCTGACTGAATGCACAAGGAGCTGTCAACTAAACCCAGCCAGACGTGGATTGTAAGGCACAGAAAGATTTAAGTGCAGAGAAATGCTCACTTTCTAAAAGTGCCATTTCTAAAATAGTAATATTAAATCCAACTTCACCAGTCAGCAGGATTTTGTATTACCATTCTGGCCATCCTAAATATTACCTTCCTATTCCTTTCAGATCAGCAGCTACCACTTCAATATTGTATGAGGGCAGCCCCAATGTTAGCCTATGAAGGGAGCAGGCGTCCCAGTAGTGTAATAACAAATTTAGGAGTTTTCCACTACCAGGACATGTAAACTACACAGGTACATGTCCTGCCTTTGACCCACACAGCACCCTGCTCTAGGGGTTACCTAGGGCACACATTAGAGGTGACTTATATGTAGAAAAAGGGGAGTTCTAGGCTTGGCAAGTACTTTTAAATGCCAAGTGGAATTGATAGCGAAACTGCACACACAGGCCTTGCAATGAGACAAGGTAAAGGGGCTACTAAGGTGGGTGGCACAACCAGTGCTGCAGGCCCACTAGTAGCATTCAATCTACAGGCCCTGGGCATCTATAGTGTACTCTACCAGGGACTTACAAGTAAATCAAATAGTCCAAATTGGTGTGATCCAACGGTTAGCTATCCAACGGTTAGCTATCAACTCCTTGTCTTCCAATCCAGACATCACGCTTAAACCAGCAGACAAAGGTGGTGCCATAGTGGTTATGGATACCACCTTCTACCAACAAGAATGTAGAAGATTACTTAGTGAAACTTCTCACTACCGCCCTATCTCCATTGACCCCACCCCACGGTTGCAACGTGAAATTCATGGTATGATTATGGAAGCTGAAGTAGCCGGATGGATCACTCGACAAGAAGCGGAGTTCCTTGACGCAAAGAACCCCAGAACCCCGTACTTTTACTGCCTTCCAAAAATCCACAAAGGCCTTCCTCCTCCTGGTCGCCCTATAGTGTCTGGTATTGGCTCTTTACTGGAGCCGCTGTTCAAATTTTGCGACTTCTACTTACAGCCCATCGTTCAAAGAACATCTACCTTTTGGAAGGATACAAAAGATACTTTGGTTCTATTGAATGATATCAATGAGTCAGGTACCACCGATATATTGATATGTTTAGATGTAGAGGCTCTATATACCAATATTCCACAAGAAGCCACACTCGCCGCTGTTGAGGAAATACTGCTAGCTGAGGTATGGTCTAACAATACCCCAGTGAACTTCATTATGCAATGTGCTGGTTTGGCCTTACAACAGAACTTTTTTCAATTCGAAAACAGCCTCTATCATCAAATACAGGGTACATCTATGGAGAGTACGTTTGCACCAAGTCTGGCCTGCATCTACATGTTTACTTTTGAACAACGATTCATCTTGGCCCCTAACCAACCATTTTTTTCCAACATTATACTGTGGCGCCGGTATATAGATGATATCTTGGTAATTTGGAGGGGTGAAATGGAACGTGCAATAGCTTTCACACAGTGGGTTAATACTTTGGACACCAACCTTCGTTTCAGCTCTACTGTTTCTGACAATGAGGTTTCCTTTCTAGACTTACAAATTACACTTAGAGATGGTACCCTCCACTCATCTGTATACCACAAACCCACGGATCGCAACAGTCTTTTGCTTTACAGCAGCCACCATCCTAAAGCCCTCCGAGACAATTTACCTTTTGGACAATTCCTGAGGATACGACGTAACTGTTCAGATAAAAATGATTTCCATACACAAGCCAACACTCTATGTCGTAAACTCAGTGATCGAAATTATCCTCAACCAAATATTCGACAAGCCAAGAAGAGGGCTGGTAATATCCCTAGAGATATACTACTGACCAATCACACCCGCCCTCAGCAGACTAGACTAACCTGCGTAACTACATTCACTCCCCTCAGTAACAGAATAAAGGGTATTGTCCGCAGACTCTGGCCGATCCTGACTAGTGCCGGTGCCACCCTAGAACGGCCTTTATTTGCCTTCAAAAGAACTCCTAATATAAAAGACTTGGTGGTGCACACGAGACCGTCAGGGAATCGGCCCTCCGCCAACCAGGGCCCGGATCAATGGCTTAAAGTTAAAGGTCACTATCCTTGTGGCTCTTGTAATGTCTGTCCCCTCACAATTAACATTCGTGAGGTGGATATAGGTGAACAAAAGACTTGGCAACTCAGATCCCATACCAATTGTAGGACTAAGAACTGTATCTACATGATCACTTGTCCATGCAATTTGCAGTATATTGGTATGACAACGAGGATGGTGAAAATCCGTATTAATGAACACCGCAGTACCATCAGGTGTAAGAGATCTTCCACTAAACTGACTAACCATTTTATTGAGAAACAGCATACACCTGACGACATCAAATGGTTTGTCTTAGAAACTATCAGAGACAACATCGACATTTCTAAGAAACTCTTTGAAAAAGAACAACGATGGGTCTTCAGACTTCAGACCCATGCAATTGGACTCAATGACAATATTCAATGGACGAACTTTATCCACTAATAATAAGATTTCCCCTTTTTTCCTTTTTTTGCTTTTTATGGCCATTTTCCCAGACAATTGTACTATAACTTTAATATCCCAAGCAATTTGATATATATCTATTTTTTACTGGAGGTGATATCCCCTTATATTGACTTTCAGAATAAGACTCATACTCAATGATTTCATTATTATATATACACTTTAAGATGGCCGACACACTTCTCTCTTTTTGAATTCCATTTCTGGTGTCCAAAATGGCCGACACTTTATTGCATTTGAAGTCCTTTCTTTATGTTACTATTCTTTTCTTTAATAAAAAAGCCCCCCGGCATCAGTGTCTCCATCGATACCGGGGTGGAGAACTGGCGTAGGTGATCCGGCATTTTCGGTCCCGTATTCAAGTAAGTTCCTTGATTGGTATTGTTGATACTTCTGTAACTCCGTCATATTATTGACGAGCACGGAGGATCGGCGCGTTTTTTCTATCCATTGCGGAGCTTCCAGCATTCGGAACTCCTGCTTTTCAAAATATCTATACTTTGCCATATCTTACGCTATAATCGAGGTGCCGCATTCAAAGGCAACCCGTTTGTTTTGGGTGACCCGGGGTATACGAGGGAGCGACGCTAATGGATTTACGCGCTCTCCACCCTGTTCACAGCACTCGCGGTGCTAGCTGTATGCGCGCTGTTAGTTGACCCGCGTTTTTTGAACTAAACTCATTTTTGTTGCAAGCCTAACTTCTTTCTATGACGCTACATACTAAGAGTAATAGATACTTTCATGATCCACTAGCTGTTGAATCACCAGGATTGGGAATTGCATGTGATATTATAACTTAACCCTCATCCCGCTTCTTAGGGAGTCTGTTCTAGTTAGACTATGGTACTTTTATACGAATCCGTTTCTCCTCGCATTACAGATGACGTTATATTAGTTTGTATTAGGACTATCCTTCTTAATGTAAGTCTTCTTTATGTTCCTTCTCTTGTACATATAGAGAACGGAGTTGATTTCTTTAGCCTGGACCCCCCCGATGTGGCCCTACCATGAATTTTTGGAGGGTAAGCAATACAGACGTGTATCTGCCTAATAGGCCTTCGTCTTTCCTTCCTTTAACAGCGTTCTTGTTCTTCTTAGCACCAGAGTGATTTTACACTTCGTTTTGGGTGTGCACTATGTCATTATTTATTATTAAATGACATTTTTTGGGGAATATGTTTCCTATATGAATTGTGTTATGTTAACTATGGTTTCTTTCTGCATTTCTTTAGGTACTTGACTTACAAACTTGTAGAATTTTCCACCATTTATTGGATTAGGTATGTTACTAGGTCCTGATGAATCGCACTAGATAACTCATCTATAATAGGCGAGAAACATGTTGACCACTTACATAGAGTAACACAGGGGACCCTGTGTGCTCCGTCTCTTGTATATTATTTTCTTCCAAGAGACCCAACATCTATTATTATACCTACTTACACTTATATGGGGGGTGTGGACATCATTCCACGACCTCCCCGTGTTTGGTTTTTAATCTTGCCAGAGGTTGTAGCATGAGAATTAAAAATATTAGTGACCACCTCTAGGCATTTTTAATCTTTCCTTTTACCAATCCACCCCTGTTTCTGACCGGCTTTTTCATTTCTTAAAAAGATCTCCGGCAAAGAGCCCCCCTGCGGGGCCCGTCAGGCATTGCAGTGCCAGCCTGACGAGGAGCTGGCCCTATGATGGAGCATGTCACCGGATGGTGAGTGAGGGCTCTTGCTTCGAAAAGTTTCGGTTCCCAGTTAATGACTGAACTACATATTTGAAAGAAACCTATAATATTAGTTGGAACCGTGTGTTACACTCTTTGTTTTAGTGATCCAAGGTTACCATGTTTAAAGGGAGAGAGCATATGCACTTTAGCACTGGTTAGCAGTGGTAAAGTGTGCAGAGACTAAAAACCAGCAAAAACAGTGTCCAAAAAGTGGAGGGAGGCAGGCAAAAAGTTAGGGGTGACCACCCTAAGGCTGTCAGGTCCAACAGCTGGGGTCTTGGCATTGTCCTCTGTCTTTGTCCTGGATCTCAGGGACCGCTTGCGGGGTGGTTTGCCATCTGCAGGGGGTGGGGTGCCTGTGTTGTGGTCCTGTGGCGGTGCCTCCTGTCCACTAGCGCCGGCGGAGGTGGTGGGCAGTTCATCGTTCAGGCTAGTGTCAGGGGCCCCTTGTTGTGCCACAGTGTCCCTCCTGGTGTTGAGTACTTCCTTCAACACCCCTACAATGGTGCCCAGGGAGGTATTGATGGATTTGAGTTCCTCCCTGAACCCCAACTACTGTTCCTCCTGCAGCCGCTGGGTCTCCTGAAACTTGGCCAGTACCGTTGCCATCATCTCCTGGGAATGATGGTAGGCTCCCATGATGTTGGAGAGGGCCTCGTGGAGAGTGGGTTCCCTGGGCCTGTCCTCCCCCTGTCGCACAGCAGCCCTCCCAGTTCCCCTGTGTTCCTGGGCCTCTTTCCCCTGAGCCGTGTGCCCACTACCACTGCCCCCAGTTCCCTGCTGTTCTTGGGTTTGTGGGTTAGCCTGGGTTCCCTGTAGTGGTGGACACACTGCTGCTTGACATGTCCTGGGGACAGAGATATGGGCCCGCTGGGTGGGTGCTGTGCTGGTGTTTCCTGAAGGGGGAGGCTCTGTGGTGGCTTGTGCCAGTGTGAGGGGAACCGACTGTCCTGAGGTCCCAGATGGGCCGGGCTGGTCATCTAGATCCAGTTGGACAGAGCTGCTATCATCACTGTGGGCCTCTTCTGTGGGTGGAGTGGACATGTCTGGAACCTCCTGTCCGGTGACGTTGGGTAGGGGTCCTGCAGGGGTGTAAAGGCATGATTATTGCATCTGTGTGTGCCAGGGTATGCAATGGGTGGGTGACCCTGTACCCCAGTACTTGCATTCCTGTGTAGGACCTTGTGTGCTAATTGTTTAGGGGTCTGTGTGGGTATGTGTAGTGGACATGCATTGGTGATGGGTGTCCATGCTTTGTTGTTGCATGCAGGGCTTGGTGTTGGGATGTGTGGTTTGTGATAGTGGGGCATATGCGAGGAGTTGGAGTGATGGGGTGAGGGCGAGGGTGGGGGTATGTGATAGCATGCAGGTAGGGTGGGGGATGTAATAGTTAAGATTTAACTTACCAAAGTCTATTCCTCCTGCTACTCCTGCGAGGCACTCAGGATGCAGTATTGCCAAGACCTGCTCCTCCCATGTTGTTAGTTGTGGGGGAGGAAGTGGGGGGCTGCCGCCAGTCCTCTGAACCGCAATGTGGTGTCTTGAGACCACGGAACGCACCTTCCCCCGTAGGTCGTTCCACCTCTTCCTGATGTCATCCCATGTTCTTGGGTGCTGTCCCACTGTGTTGACCCTGTCCAAGATTCTGTGCCATAGCTTCATCTTCCTAGCTATGGTGGTGTGCTGCACCTGTGATCCGAATAGCTGTGGCTCTACCCGGATGATTTCCTCCACCATGACCCTGAGCTCCTCCTCAGAAAACCTGGGGTGTCTTTGCGGTGCCACGGGGTGGTGTGGGTGATGTGTGAGGTGGTGTGTGTTGTGATGTGTGGGGTGATGTTTAGGGGTGTGTGGTGTTTTGTGCGTGGATGTGTATGTGTAATGGTGTTGTGTGCCTCTGTATGCTGGGGTTGTCTTTGCTGTGCTGTATTTCTGGCCTTCGTCAAAAATGTTGGTACTAAGGGTTTGTGGGTGATGTGGGTGGGTGTTTTATGTTGTATTGGGTGTGTGGGAGTGGTGTGTGTATGTGTATCAGATGTGTGTATTTGGAATTGTCCAATGTGATTGTGTTTTGTAAATGTGTGTGTATTTTGAGCGTGGTGGTGTGTACCGCCAATGGTTTACCGCAATTGAAAGAGCGCTGTGTGGATTCGTGGGTCGTGATAGTGTGGGTGTATTCCTGTTGGCGTGACGGTAGAGGTTTTGTTATCGCCAGTTTATCACTGATCATTGGTGTGGCAGACTTGTGTGGGTGTCTAGATTTTGGCGGATTCCGAGCTTTGGGTCGTAATAGCTGTGGCGGAATTCCGCGGCGGTGTGTTGGCGGTCTTTTGCACGGCGGTAAGCAGCATTTACTGCCAATGTTGTAATGAGGGCCTTAGAAATGAAAAATGGAGGCAGAGGAGAAAAAGGCAGAAAAAGCCTTAGCAGAGACGACAATCTAACTGGCTCATGAACCGAGTCCAAAAGAGCTGGATATCAAAGCCAAACAGGTGGTGACAACATATCTGCCGTATCTGAATGCGAGAAAAGGGTTTGTATACCTAAGAAGTTGGTGCCCAGTTATATGGTGGGAGACAACAGTGATAAATGTTTTTCTGCTTTTGAAGTTGCACTGAGGGTTCACAAGATTACTGAGAAGCAGTGGGGGTGGTCTGTAGAGACACATGCCTACTGTAAGAAGGGTCACACTTCTGACACTAGAGGTTTGGGACCAAACTAAGAACATCCCTATGAAGGCCATTCTCAAGCCAAATTTTGTCTGACCCCCTGAGAAGTATCACCAGAGAGTCAGGGACAGCCTGAAGTAAGTAAGTACTCCAGTAAGGCACTGAATGATTGGGCCCCGGGCAGCAAAGTCAATGATTATGTTGGATTGTACAATTTAATCATGAACAAGCACATGCTTAAAATCTGGTTTCTAGAGTTGTACCAGCACGTAGTGGACAGTAAGCTGACTGACCCAGAAAACTTGGATTTGCCTGATACTTAACCTGACTAGGATTGTGGTTGCTGTTTGACTGACGTTTATACCCTAGTCAACCAACAACCCAATTTATTACAGAACGTTTTAAAGAACTAAACAAAGTTAGCTGCCAGTGCAGTAACAAAAGACAAAGAAAAAGCATTGCATCCATCAAGTTAATATCTATAATTTACAATAAAAAGAATGAGTCCCAACAAGATGCATAGCAAAGGACTAAAACATTCCAACATCATTTTCGATACAACTGTTTTGATATGCTGAAAGTATGGTGAAGACTTGAAAGTGGAGGATCTAATAAAGATTCTTGTAACACATTGAGCAGCCATAGTCAAGACTATTTTGGGGAATAAAAGTAGATAGATCTTTTTAACTTTCAAAACTGAATTCTTTCCTCCTTCCTTGATTTGTTGTAATAGCTCAGTGAAATGTTTGGTATCCACGGGGCAATAGATCAGATTGCATATGTAGATATATTGGTAGTGTTTAATCTGCAATATGAAGAGTAAGAACAAGTGAATGCTACATTGCAAGATGGTTGTTGTTATACTTAAAAGAGTGAAAGAGAATGAATGCTGCAAAAATGGTTCATTTCCCTAGGTGTTCACATGATGAGCTATTCTTTTATATTTTTTACGTTTTTTTACACTTTTATATAAAGAAAATTTGATCCAAAAGGTATTGGAGCACTTTACATAAGCACCAGAACGTTACACAAGGATGGATTCCTTTTGGGATTTTTTTAGGCATGGGAACATTAGCTTCTTTGCCCAGAATCACAGGATGTTGAGCCAACGTGGATACTTCAAGCTGATTCCCTGGTTCCAAAGTTGGCAGCTCAGACCATTACCTTACCTCCTCACAGAGGTTGTTGCTTCACTTGTAGTTCTTTGATTGGTGCTGCTTAATTGAAGACCTCTGTAGACAACAGTAAAGTTATTTTTGTCCATGTTAGGCATACACCATCAGGTCTTTCTATCTATCAGGAAGCAGAAGTCAAATTAATTTGAATAATCAAGTCTTCAAAGTGACAGAAAATGGACTGAAACAAGTGAAACACTGACTACTATTGGAGATTATCTCAGAACAATAGAAATGAACTGCCTCAAAGTCATTGTTTGGAAAACAAATGGTGGAAAGATGTTGTTACTTTCCCGTTCAAATGTAGGCCCCAATTTTGACTTTGACGGTCAGGCCACCAGATTGGCATGGGGCGGTCGGAAGGACGCCGCAATATTAGAACATCCCCATGGGGCTGGTGGCACAGTCAATGTAGCCGGCACTGGACCTGGCTGTAAGGTGTGCCAGCACCAGTGCCGGCTGCACTGACTGAAAAGCCAGGAGATTGGGCTCACTGTTGTCATGCACTGTGTCATGCATGGCTGTCAGTATACACACTCTGCTGGCAAAAGGGCCTTGTGCAATGCTGACAACATGGACAATTGCCATCCTGGGACACCCGTCTGGCCCCTTCCACCGACCTTTTCATGGCGGTGTCCCTGCTATGAAAAGGTTGGCAGAAAGGCAGGTCAGAATATGGACAGAGGCACCACTGCTGTCACCGCCTCCATTTTCTGCAGCTCTCCCGACTGACGCAGCCCTGGTGGGACAGGAGTTGGTATGGTGGTTTTGTGGCGGTCCGACTGCCACCATCCAAATCGGGCAATGGGACCACTGAGAATGCAGTGGTCACACCACCAGAGTTGGTACTGCAGTCTTGGGACCATAGTACTCCTAATAGGGTCCTTTGTTTTTGATAGTCCCCATGGAGTCTGACATATCACAAACCATGGTTCTTGTGATACTCTGTCAGTGGTTCTGCATGCAGATGATACCAAACATGGCAATGTGTGCTATGTGTGACTCACAAAACAAATTGGGTGTGAGCCCAACACACAAGAGCACAGACTGGGACCACATAGGTACCTCAGATGGTCTCTTAGCGTATCTAGCATGCAAGCAAGCCATGAGCAGGGCCTCTGAATGAGAGTGCCTGGTTAAAGGGTAAAATAAACTTAGAAAGCTGGTGCGCCATGTTAGCATGCGTGTCAGAAAGAATCACCACTCAGCTTATGTACATTTGTACCTGTCAATTATCGATGAATATTCAAGAATATTCACATTCTTTAAGAAAAATAAATACTAAGGGGCCTAATTGGCCATGGACCACTGGACTTGATTTAGAATAGTACACCAGAAGGCATGAGCTAGGGATTGCAGATAGAGATTTCTAAAATGCTTTCTTTGCCACCATCAACCAGGACCTGGGCAAAAGTGCTAGGGAAGCAAACCCCTCAAAACAGTGAATTGGGGAAGCAATTAAGGTCCAATTTCATAGAGCACACAGAGGGTGTCCCTAAGGAGTTACATGTCTGCGACTTGTGTCATTCCTTGTGATCACTGGAACCATTCCCCCTCCTGTCCTGAAAAAGGGGCAATGCGACAGAACCTCAAGACAAAGGAAAACTGCTAGAGGTAGTACAGATTCTTTAATACACAATTTCTACCAACCACAGTTCAGCACAAATCTAATCAGGTGTAAACATGGCAAGGCCTGTGTTTTATACAATGCCCCAACTAGTAGTTATTTGTGTTTATTGTACAATGGCATTAAATACCTATATAATGAAATGAAGATGAGGACTCCATTAATTGTTTAATAGCATGTCATTTAATATGTTTACTTACAAATAAAACAGAGGAGCATTCTTCTACATGCTTTTCTACACAAGCACTAAATTGAATGAAAACACGTAAGAAAATCATACTTTAAAAAGCTCAGTAAGCTCTTGTTATGTCTGGCTTAACAGCACAGCTGTCTCTCGACCTTATGTGATCAACAGAAAAAGAGCTTTCAAAAGTACTACCGGTAGAGGGGTGTAGGTTTCACCCACATATTGGGTTTCTTGAGAGGAGCATTGAATTGGGCAGACATTGTGTGCTTCACTAGAAAAGGAGTGGCTGTATTGTGCCTTTGTCCTTTGTCAGAAAGTTATCGAACAACAAAGCTGCTCTAAGTTGGTTATGGGGGCAAACCAATGATCAAGATTATAGACCTGATCTCTTTACCATGGAAAGTTACAATAGCGACAGTAAGTCTGAAGTATTTACTGTGAAAATCATTTGATAAAGCCAAAGGGCCTTTAATTGTGTATCATTATAAGACTGTGCTACATGCTGTAGATGTGCATTTTGTAACATGAAATCGCACAAATTACAGTAGCAGACAAGGTTTTTGGTTTCTGTCTTTGACAAACACTGGGAGTAGAAGAGTATCACTGTAATAGCTCTTGTTAGATCATTTGAAAAGGGATTGTATGTTGTTTTGCCAACTGTCACTTTGCCCATGCTTGTAATTTTATAACGTATGCATTATTGTTGCCAGGATGTGCACACTTCAATAGGACTGTGTTAGCTTTGACGGTGTCTATCCTACAGTGAAGGCTATAGGCATTATTGGCTAACTGAGAAAAGTTACTTCAGATTCCATGGGTTTGATCTTTTCATAATGAAAAGTTATGGCAAAACTAGTAGACTTTGCTTACATATTATGGGAACACATTAAAAGCAATAGGATTCTAAGTGTGGATTTTTACTACACTGTGCTAAAGCCTGTAGGTAATCATTTTGTCACATGGAATGTTACAGGTTAAAGTAGTAGGCAAGGGTTTTGGTGCTGGGGACCCAGTCGAACAAAATGTTGGGATAGAAGATATGCATTTTGATAGTTCTTATTAGGCACACTTAGGCCAAAGGCCATTTGCAGTGAGGTGGTTAGGCATCCACAGGGGCAATAGGGAGTTGGGTGCAGGTTATCCCAGGGAGTTGAGCATATGATAACTATGTTCTCAAAAAAGGTTAAAGTGATGGTATATAGTTACGTTTGGTAATAGAATATTAGCTTACAATAGGAATACCAGGGAATTCACTGAAGAAACAAGGGTAAAAGTGCCCATATAGTTAGATGTACAGATGAAATAAGAACTAACTCTTAAAAACCAAAACAGATTGAAATTTGCCAGTTTATTGAATTAACCATAGATTCCAACCCCTCAGGCATTGCTAATGACCTCTCCTACATCATTTCTTATGACATGTTGAATGACATCATTGATGACATCAACATCACTGGTGACATAATGCAGTCATTGTGATAGCATCCTATATTTGTCTTTGTATGTCATGTTTTATGCAGATCAATCAAAGGACATTGAATTTAAATGGGAGGTGGCTACATCTTTCATATGCTAATAACCTTGGTACCTTATGAAAGGTCTGCATGGAATCTAGCGTCCTCATCATGGTTAGCTCACTCTAGATATATTTAATTTGATAAAAATCCATCAAAGAGATAGCTGTGGTGGTGAAAAAGTGTTCATTTGCAAATCCATTTGACACTGGTATTTAAAACGGCATGCTATTTAGACTTTTTTCCTTTAGTGTTTCTATATGTTGTGAATTCTATTGGAAACATCTGATCTGTGGTTATTTTTTTCTCCATAAACTATTATGAGGATGATGTTTTTCAGCGCTTGCGATCAATATGGCTTTTATTTTATTCCTTCCATCCTTCATTCCTATTGTTAATTAGTTCGTTCTTCTTTCATGCTCCCAATTCCTTTTTCTCTAATTTTTCCTTCTATCTGCTCCTACTAATAACATTTCATTATTCCCTTACCTCAATGCTTGTCTTATTCCGTAACACTCCTCCAGCAGGCCAATGCCATCCCATCTCCAGGATGTGTAAGGGTAGCCACATGTTTAAATCTCACTGATACTTGACGACAGCAGATTTAAAGTTAACAGTGAGCATGTAACACCTTCTTGCTGCTCTAGTCTTCCCACAAATGACAACCATTGTAATTGTTGTGAAGAGTGTCCACTTAGGACATAAGCTTTGTATTGTGGGGTACTTAGTGCTCTGTTATTGCAAGACAGTGTTAAACCGCTCTGTTCTTTGTCTCGAGATACCACCAAAGGATTGGGCTAAAAACGTGTAGCCGTATTTATACTTTTTTTAGCGCCGCATTTGCGCCGCTTTTTGACGCAAAACGGCGCAAACCTACAAAATACAATGGCATTTTGCAAGTTTGCGCCATTTTTGCGTCAAAAAACGACGCAAATGCGGCGCAAAAAAAGTATAAATACGGGCCCACGTGGTTTTACTGTCTGATATGACCTATTCATGGTGCATATGGTCATAGGAGAGAAGTCTGAAAATAAATCAATATGTATACTGTTTACTGGAGAGCCTTAGATGACGGCAACCTGTGTGGCTATATAAAGAAATAGGTAATTTAAGAAACTTCATGACCTGAGGGATGCCTTGGGTTTTTGGCCTGTGCAGTTCATACATTGAATGAAGTTTATTTTAAATTAAGGGCTCTGCTATGTCATTTTGTATTTATTTGAAAGCCAACATGAGGATCATTGAGCATCATTTTATATTGTACATGGGCGCCTTTGTTTATTTCCAAGCAGTTCAGGAACTGCGTTCCTGCTTGGCTTGAGTGAAAGTTGTACAAGACATTTTGGCCCATATTTATACTTTTTTAGCGCCCCATTTGCGTTATTTTGTTACGCAAAAGCAGCGCAAACTTCCAAAACACAATTGTATTTTGCAAGTTTGCGCTGTTTTTGCGTCAAAAAATGACGCAAATGCGGCGCTAAAAAAGTATAAATATGGGCCTTTATCTTTGTGTTCTGTGCATCATTTACTGTTGTAGTGCATTTTCTTCTTGGTGAGAAGAAGAAGCACAGTTGCACATTTCTCCATTAAATATGGCCACCCTAGATTGTATAGACGGTTTTGCCAAGCTCTAGGTGTAGTTTCGGCACCATAATTCTGGGCTTCTTTTTGACATGTAGGCAGTTGGATTGAAAATTGAATTAGGTGATCCTGGGGCTTCATCATGAGTACATTGTACTTTGCTGCAGCCTCAGAATGGATTCATGCACCTCAAATGTTGCTTTCTGTGGCACGTAGTAGGAACAAGTGCAGCAGCTGTCTCTTCAAGTTTCTGAGCTGCACTGTCTGCATCTCATTCTGAGTACATTTATGCCCTAGAGCCAGCACAATTTCTGCAAAACTGGAGCATGCACTCCTTCTGGACTTGTGCATAGTTCCAAAATGATTGTAATATGGCTCTTGTCATTCTGTATAAGGGGATGTGGGTCCTATAGTCACGCTTTTTAGACCATCATAGTGTAAAGCTAAGAAAAGGAGTGTTGGGTACAGAGCTGAATTGGAGGACATTGATTTTAGAGATGTTCATAAGCACAGTGATCTCTGTTGCTACAATCTTGAGAGCAGAGTAATCTAACAAAGTGCAGATGATGCAGTGAAGAGGAAGACACACATAAGGTTACACAGTTAAAAAGAAGCATTAAACAAATGATACCTGGTTGTCTTTCTGTATAGCTCTATTTACAATCAGTTCACTTAGACACCAGTCTCATCAATTTATGACCAGGGGACCTAATGTCGTTGCTTTGACCCTTGGGTTATTTCAAGGGTCTCATCAGGACCAGACGTTTTGGGAATGGTTAGCCTATGGAAGCAAACATAAGGCCTAATTAGAATGATGTGTATTCTGCGCGGTGTAACCTTAAGTGACTGACCACATGAAATGCCTTTAGACCAGATTTATTTAACAAATCCAGAGTCCAACTTAGTTCAAATCTACAGAGAAATGTACAATATGAAAAATCATTAATCAATATATGTGCGGTCGGGGTGAACCAACTCCCATGGTATGCTTAGGCCTCACTGTATATAAAACTGTATCTTACCACATTGTTTCCTGCTGAAATCTATGCTCGGATAGTGTAAACGTCTAGCTGTGTGTTCCGATTTACCTTATCCACAAAGGGTTACATTCAACTTGTCATTGGTAGTAATTCGAGATCGTAAATCAGTGCCGGACAACTATAAAGCTATCATGAGTCTCAACAGAAATACTTTCAAAGTGTGGTAATACCTGCGCCGCCAATTCACAAAATCATGCAATCAATCCATCATCACCGTACATGCACCAAGAAATAAACACTGGAACAGACCACGTTCGAATAACATATCAAACTCTTCTGGTGCAGATATCATGCTTGCCAACAAATTGCAATTGGGTCTGGACCAAATGAACAGTAAAAGCGGCAAGACTTGTAGTCTGTAATGAAACAACCTGATAAACAGGATGCCTCTTGCTAATGTAACAATCAGTGGGCTACAGTTCTTAACAATCACTCTTTACAATACCGGGATGCGTCTCCGTTCACCCCTACGAGTGCCAAGTGATGGACGAGCGGGAAGCACCCATACTGATAAAACCTTGTCTGTGGAAGATGAGGCTGCCGTCTCGGGACTGGGAACTACCTAGTGATTGGAAAATTCACATATAATGCAACCAATTCGGTGTCTCACCTATTGGATATGGTGTACTTATGTAACACAACCACTTTTAATGTTCGTATGAAATACAGCCTATGAGAATATAATCTATCCAGTTACCACACATCTTTTGGAGAAGGGCAGCCCCACATAATAGATCACTCATATTTACATAGGCACATGATACATCCAGTGTACAAAAAATCCTCAAATATAATTTTGTAATTTTGAGTGCACTAACACGTCCTCTCACTGTCCAATTCTGACAATGCCTAAATGCACTCCATGTCATTAATAGACAATAATTTACTTTTGGCTAGTCTAGAAACCTGCACACCTTTATCACAGTTAGATTTCATTTGAAACCATTTTAACTGTTTCAGGTTCCTATTGAACTGCAATAAATCTATTCTACACTGTACATGGTCCATATTGTTAATTGGACAAAAGGATAGCCAAAAAATAACAGTTTTAGGGGCACAGAGTGCAGCGCTACTTTTCTTGCGCCCCTTAGCACCTCCCTAACACCACCGTGTGTGCCGTATTTAAAATATGGTGCACCATGGCGGTAGTTAGGGGACTAGTGTCAGAATTCTTTATGCTAGTCCAGCCCATTGTAAGCAATGGAAGCTTCCTTTAACTCTTGCTCTGAGCAGGCATTAAAAGTGCCCAAAAAAATGGCACAAGAAAATCTCTTAGATTTCCTTACGCCATTTTTTGGGACCACCTAATGGAGGAATACCCCTTTTGCATACATTATGCCCGGTGCAGGCATAATGTAGTGCAAAGGCTCACAAAGTGGCACAATGCACGCATTGTGCCACTTTCTAAATATGGCGCACATTTTTGGTCTTCTAACACCACATTAACATACAAAAATGGCACTAATGTGGCGTTCAAATTGCGCTAGGGGCTCTTAAATATGCCCCTTAGTTTCTTTCAATTAAAAATACATTCAGAGAGATTTACCACATTTATTCTTGAAAATTCATTGTCCTTGTTTCTTGCCCCTCGTCGGGGTGCAATTCTGTCCTTTCTTTCTCAGGAATCGAAAAATTTTAAAAAAATCACTCCTGGTTGCTGAGGTGCCTTCTCTACTCATAGTTACTTCCAATGTATTTGAGGTGCTAGTATCAGAAACATCACTCTCCCCAAGGTTATCAATGTTCTGAGGCAAGGTAGCTTTATTCTCAGGTGTCATTGAGTGGGTCGGTAAGTCACTCCTACGTAGTTGGTCATATTTTTGGTAAATGATACTATTCTTCTGGGTTGACAATCTTTATACCCTCTGACACATTTTTGTTGCTTTTTCAATTGTATTTCTTTCATTTTGCCTAATTTCCTTGGCAAATTGTTAATGAAGGCATCAATGATTTGTAAAATATCCATCTACACTAATTCTTTACTTAATTTGGAAATTTCATCAATTATCTTCGCTCTATCTTCGCTCTATCTTTTAACCAGTATACACATCATCTCCAGCAAACAATTTTTGGAGTTACCTGCCCATTCCTCCACCATTTCCTGGTCGAGTTCCTTGTATGTAGGCAGCACAAAAATCTTCAAGCCACGTGGAACTCTCTCACAGTTAATATAGTTTGAAGTGACTTTGCTTCCCACCGTTTGAATTATTCCTTTTTGTATAGTTTCTCCAATTTATATTGTTTTTGTTGTTCACTAAAGGAGTTCTGTTCATTAGATGACTAATGACCAATTATTCATAATTTGGCATCTAAAAGTATATTGACATCATGGCCACATTGGTGTTTTTACCATCACTCCCACATGAGGTCCTTGATGTGTTTGAGAAGGGAGGCTGGTCAACCTCTCCAAATCTGCACACCTAAAGGAGGGGCTTAGACAGCTAAGCAAATCTGAGTGTTATGAAAAGATCTTGAAGTCTGTGATATGTACGTCTAACCAGCAATATTCTGAAATGCTAATTGATGGAAGAGACAAACGTCTCATCAAACAGGAGGAATATTTTTTCTTGAACTGTGGTCATCCAAAAATTCCTGTTTCACACTAGCTTCCTAAAATGCATAAGGATGGTATAAATCATCCAAGAAGACCCATACTGTATCTTCAATGGGTTCACTGCTTGAGAAAACATTGAAATATACTAAATATTTTCTGAGACCGTTTTCCCACCATTGACAACACCTATTCTGAAAAGGAGTATGCACTCTTAAACGTGGATGTTAGTAGACTGTACACTTGCATCAAGCACGACTTAGGTATCCAAGCTTGCACACACTTTATTCAAGCAGGGTCATTATCCTTCTTTTACACAAAGAAGCAATGATTTATATGATTATTTTTGCCTGAAAAGCAATTTCTGCAATAAATAGTACAGGCAAACCCAGGTAATGGTGATGGGTATCTGCTTCACCCCCAGCTATGCAAAACTGTTCATGGGTTGGTGGAAAGGGCAAGTAAAAAGGAACATTGATACATTTAATGATAATGTGGTGCTCTCTTTCCGGTTCATTGATGATCTGTTTTTAATATGAAATGGATCAGAGGAGTCAGCTTATGACTTTATGGAAGTCCTAAACAACAATAATTGTAATCTACTCTTTCATGAGAGAACGTTTTCTGTAGAGAGGATGTAGCCCTAAAATTATTAATCTAACCTTAGAGAATGCTAAAAAGGTTGAAAGATAGGAACTCACTTTTTCCAAAATTAAAGAGATTTTATCTATTGAGAATAACAATATATTTCTTACCATATATTATTGGAAATCAATGCAAATTAGGGGTATACTTCATAAACATTGACATGCTATAGAGACAGATGAGACTCTTTCCAAACACATCACTCATGTACCTACATACATAAGAAAAATTATTTGAAGGATAGATTGAGCGGAAATATGGTGACTGATAGCTGTAGTGATGATAGCCTGTCTGGGTTAATGGCTTTTTCAGATGCGCTAAATGCAAGGGTTGCAAAATAGCCTGAATGTCTCAGAATTCACAATTCCCAATAGTCCGAAAAAGGTTTTGAGGCATTTTTTAACTAGAACTCAGATTATTATGCATATAGCCTTTGCTAGTCCTTGTGAGAAACTTTACATTGAGAGTATCATCCACCCTCCAAAGAAACCCATTTTGGAATATGTGAGGGCAATTAAAAGTGTAGACAAACAAAATCCAGTAGCACATCATTTCTTTGACACAAATTTTCAGAATAGTGAGGACCTCCAATTCTTTGCTTTTGACGTGGCTGCACACAACATATGGGGATGCAAAAGGACTCAGGAATTAAGGAGGTTAGAGACCAGATATATAATTAACTTTGACACTCAGCAGCAGGCGCCTTAATTCTGATGAGGAAATGGCTGCCCACATGAGATTATTAAACATGTACTCTTCTGTTCTCTTGATTTTTCTAGCTTTGGTGGTAATGAGTTACCATGAGTGTTATTTTAGCAAGTTTTATTTTCTGCAGGCTCGTTAGGGACTTGCATGCTTTACATGACATGAAGCAGCACTGTGATAGCTAAAATGATCTTTAAATGTTAGAGCTATTGGCAAGCTGGTTAATGAAATTGATCAATACATGTGAGCTACTCACGCTCATAGACAATGGTTAACTGTTTCTGTGCCTTGGACGAGGTGACCCCGTCCAAGGCTACAGTTCCCGTGTGCCTTGGACGAGGTCACCTCGTCCAAAGCACGGGAACTTGGGGGAGCGCTAGCACGCCCCCCTGTGCACCCACCCTTAATGCGGGGATGTAAGGGGAAGACCTTCCCCTTCCCCTTCCACCCCTGACTCCCCCACCCCCCCTGTGACGTCAGCGCGCGAGCACGCACTGATTTGTCACAGGGGCCTCCCCAGCGCGATTGAAAGAGAAATGCAAAGCATGGTCGCTCCTGGGGGGGCATTTTTCAGGAAGGCCTTTTCTGCCCCCCCCCAAAATCTACATGTAGGCACTTTGCAAAAAACACCTCTGTTTTCTTTCAAAAAATGGGATGTGTCCACGTTGCGTTTTGGGGCATTTCCTGTCGCGGGCGCTAGGCCTACCCACACAAGTGAGGTATCATTTTTATCGGGAGACTTGGGGGAACGCTGGGTGGAAGGAAATTTGTGGCTCCTCTCAGATTCCAGAACTTTCTGTCACCGAAATGTGAGGAAAATGTGTTTTTTTTGCCAATTTTTGAGGTTTGCAAAGGATTCTGGGTAACAGAACCTGGTCAGAGCCCCACAAGTCACCCCATTTTGGATTCCCCTAGGTCTCTAGTTTTAAAAAATGGACAGCGATAGTAGGTTTCCCTAGGTGCCGGCTGAGCTAGAGGCCAAAATCTACAGGTAGACACTTTGCAAAAACACCTCTGTTTTCTTTCAAAAAATGGGATGAGTCCACGTTGCGTTTTGGGGCATTTCCTGTCGCGGGCGCTATGCCTACCCACACAAGTGAGGTATAATTTTTATCGGGAGACGTGGGGGAACGCTGGGTGGAAGGAAATTTGTGGCTCCTCTCAGATTCCAGAACTTTCTGTCACCAAAATGTGAGGAAAATGTGTTTTTTTAGCCAAATTTTGAGGTTTGCAAAGGATTCTGGGTAACAGAACCTGGTCAGAGCCCCACAAGTCACCCCATCTTGGATTCCCCTAGGTCTCTAGTTTTCAAAAATGCACAGGTTTGCTAGGTTTCCCCAGGTGCCGGCTGAGCTAGAGGCCAAAATCCACAGGTAGGCACTTTGCAAAAAACACCTCTGTTTTCTTTCAAAAAATGGGATGTGTCCACGTTGCGTTTTGGGGCATTTCCTGTCGCGGGCGCTAGGCCTACCCACACAAGTGAGGTATCATTTTTATCGGGAGACTTGGGGGAACGCTGGGTGGAAGGAAATTTGTGGCTCCTCTCAGATTCCAGAACTTTCTGTCACCGAAATGTGAGGAAAATGTGTTTTTTTTGCCAATTTTTGAGGTTTGCAAAGGATTCTGGGTAACAGAACCTGGTCAGAGCCCCACAAGTCACCCCATCTTGGATTCCCCTAGGTCTCTAGTTTTAAAAAATGGACAGGGTTAGTAGGTTTCCCTAGGTGCCGGCTGAGCTAGAGGCCAAAATCTACAGGTAGACACTTTGCAAAAACACCTCTGTTTTCTTTCAAAAAATGGGATGTGTCCACGTTGCGTTTTGGGGCATTTCCTGTCGCGGGCGCTATGCCTACCCACACAAGTGAGGTATAATTTTTATCGGGAGACTTGGGGGAACGCTGGGTGGAAGGAAATTTGTGGCTCCTCTCAGATTCCAGAACTTTCTGTCACCAAAATGTGAGGAAAATGTGTTTTTTTAACCAAATTTTGAGGTTTGCAAAGGATTCTGGGTAACAGAACCTGGTCAGAGCCCCACAAGTCACCCCATCTTGGATTCCCCTAGGTCTCTAGTTTTCAAAAATGCACAGGTTTGCTAGGTTTCCCCAGGTGCCGGCTGAGCTAGAAGCCACAATCCACAGGTAGGCACTTTGCAAAAAACACCTCTGTTTTCTTTCAAAAAATGGAATGTGTCCACATTGCGTTTTCGGGCATTTCCTGTCGCGGGCGCTAGGCCTACCCACACAAGTGAGGTATCATTTTTATCGGGAGACTTGGGGGAACGCTGGGTGGAAGGAAATTTGTGACTCCTCTCAGATTCCAGAACTTTCTGTCACCGAAATATGAGGAAAATGTGTTTTTTTTGCCAATTTTTGAGGTTTGCAAAGGATTCTGGGTAACAGAACCTCGTCAGAGCCCCACAAGTCACCCCATCTTGGATTCCCCTAGGTCTCTAGTTTTAAAAAATGGACAGGGTTAGTAGGTTTCCCTAGGTGCCGGCTGAGCTAGAGGCCAAAATCTACAGGTAGACACTTTGCAAAAACACCTCTGTTTTCTTTAAAAAAATGGGATGTGTCCACGTTGGGTTTTGGGGCATTTCCTGTCGCGGGCGCTATGCCTACCCACACAAGTGAGGTATAATTTTTATCGGGAGACTTGGGGGAACGCTGGGTGGAAGGAAATTTGTGGCTCCTCTCAGATTCCAGAACTTTCTGTCACCAAAATGTGAGGAAAATGTGTTTTTTTAGCCAAATTTTGAGGTTTGCAAAGGATTCTGGGTAACAGAACCTGGTCAGAGCCCCACAAGTCACCCCATCTTGGATTCCCCTAGGTCTCTAGTTTTCAAAAATGCACAGGTTTGCTAGGTTTCCCCAGGTGCCGGCTGAGCTAGAGGCCAAAATCCACAGGTAGGCACTTTGCAAAAAACACCTCTGTTTTCTTTCAAAAAATGGGATGTGTCCACGTTGCGTTTTGGGGCATTTCCTGTCGAGGGCGCTAGGCCTACCCACACAAGTGAGGTATCATTTTTATCGGGAGACTTGGGGGAACGCTGGGTGGAAGGAAATTTTTGGGTGCTCTCAGAATCCAGAACTTTCTGTCACCGAAATGTGAGGAAAATGTGTTTTTTTAGCCAAATTTTGAGGTTTGCAAAGGATTCTGGGTAACAAAACCTGGTCAGAGCCCCACAAGTCACCCCATTTTGGATTCCCCTAGGTCTCTAGTTTTCAGAAATGCACAGGTATGGTAGGTTTCCCTACGTGCCGGCTGAGCTAGAGGCCAAAATCTACAGGTAGGCACTATGCAGAAAACAGCTCTGTTTTCTGTCAAAAAATGGGATGTGTCCACGTTGCGTTTTGGGACATTTCCTGTCGCGGGCGCTAGGCCTATCCACACAAGTGAGGTATCATTTTTATCGGGAGACTTGGGGGAACGCTGGGTGGAAGGAAATTTGTGGCTCCTCTCAGATTCCAGGACTTTCTGTCACCGAAATTTGAGGAAAATGTGGGTTTTTTTGCCAATTTTTGAGGTTTGCAAAGGATTCTGGGTAACAGAACCTGGTCAGAGCCCCACAAGTCACCCCATTTTGGATTCCCCTAGGTCTCTAGTTTTAAAAAATGGACAGGGTTAGTAGGTTTCCCTAGGTGCCGTCTGAGCTAGAGGCCAAAATCTCCAGGTAGACACTTTGCAAAAACACCTCTGTTTTCTTTCAAAAAATGGGATGTGTCCACGTTGCGTTTTGGGGCATTTCCTGTCGCGGGCGCTATGCCTACCCACACAAGTGAGGTATAATTTTTATCGGGAGACTTGGGGGAACGCTGGGTGGAAGGAAATTTGTGGCTCCTCTCAGATTCCAGAACTTTCTGTCACCAAAATGTGAGGAAAATGTGTTTTTTTAGCCAAATTTTGAGGTTTGCAAAGGATTCTGGGTAACAGAACCTGGTCAGAGCCCCACAAGTCACCCCATCTTGGATTCCCCTAGGTCTCTAGTTTTCAAAAATGCACAGGTTTGCTAGGTTTCCCCAGGTGCCGGCTGAGCTAGAGGCCAAAATCCACAGGTAGGCACTTTGCAAAAAACACCTCTGTTTTCTTTCAAAAAATGGGATGTGTCCACGTTGCGTTTTGGGGCATTTCCTGTCGCGGGCGCTAGGCCTACCCACACAAGTGAGGTATCATTTTTATCGGGAGACTTGGGGGAACGCTGGGTGGAAGGAAATTCGTGGCTCCTCTCAGATTCCAGAACTTTCTGTCACCGAAATGTGAGGAAAATGTTTTTTTTTTGCCAATTTTTGAGGTTTGCAAAGGATTCTGGGTAACAGAACCTGGTCAGAGCCCCACAAGTCACCCCATCTTGGATTCCCCTAGGTCTCTAGTTTTATAAAATGGACAGGATTAGTAGGTTTCCCTAGGTGCCGGCTGAGCTAGAGGCCAAAATCTACAGGTAGACACTTTGCAAAAACACCTCTGTTTTCTTTCAAAAAATGGGATGTGTCCACGTTGCGTTTTGGGGCATTTCCTGTCGCGGGCGGTAGGCCTACCCACACAAGTGAGGTATAATTTTTATCGGGAGACTTGGGGGAACGCTGGGTGGAAGAAAATTTGTGGCTCCTCTCAGATTCCAGAACTTTCTGTCACCAAAATGTGAGGAAAATGTGTTTTTTTAGCCAAATTTTGAGGTTTGCAAAGGATTCTGGGTAACAGAACCTGGTCAAAGCCCCACAAGTCACCCCATCTTGGATTCCCCTAGGTCTCTAGTTTTCAAAAATGCACAGGTTTGCTAGGTTTCCCCAGGTGCAAGCTGAGCTAGAGGCCAAAATCCACAGGTAGGCACTTTGCAAAAAACACCTCTGTTTTCTTTCAAAAAATGGGATGTGTCCATGTTGCGTTTTGGGGCATTTCCTGTCGCGGGCGCTATGCCTAACCACACAAGTGAGGTATCATTTTTATCGGGAGACTTGGGGGAACGCTGGGTGGAAGGAAATTGTTGGGTGCTCTCAGATTCCAGAACTTTCTGTCACCGAAATGTGAGGAAAATGTGTTTTTTTAGCCAAATTTTGAGGTTTGCAAAGGATTCTGGGTAACAAAACCTGGTCAGAGCCCCACAAGTCACCCCATTTTGGATTCCCCTAGGTCTATAGTTTTCAGAAATGCACAGGCATGGTAGGTTTCCCTACGTGCCGGCTGAGCTAGAGGCCAAAATCTACAGGTAGGCACTTTGCAGAAAACAGCTCTGTTTTCTATCAAAAAATGGGATGTGTCCACGTTGCGTTTTGGGGCATTTCCTGTTGCGGGCGCTAGGCCTACCCACACAAGTGAGGTATCATTTTTATCGGGAGACTTGGGGGAACGCTGGGTGGAAGGAAATTTGTGGCTCCTCTCAGATTCCAGGACTTTCTGTCACCGAAATTTGAGGAAAATGTGTTTTTTTAGCCAAATTTTGAGGTTTGCAAAGGATTCTGGGTAACAGAACCTGGTCAGAGCCCCACAAGTCACCCCATCTTGGATTCCCCTAGGTCTCTAGTTTTAAAAAATGGACAGGTTTAGTAGGTTTCCCTAGGTGCCGGCTGAGCTAGAGGCCAAAATCTACAGGTAGGCACTTTGCAAAAAACACCTCTGTTTTCTTTAAAAAAATGGGATGTGTCCACGTTGCGTTTTGGGGCATTTCCTGTCGCGGGCGCTATGCCTAACCACACAAGTGAGGTATCATTTTTATCGGGAGACTTGGGGGAACGCTGGGTGGAAGGAAATTGTTGGGTGCTCTCAGATTCCATAACTTTCTGTCACCGAAATGTGAGGAAAATGTGTTTTTTTAGCCAAATTTTGAGGTTTGCAAAGGATTCTGGGTAACAAAACCTGGTCAGAGCCCCACAAGTCACCCCATTTTGGATTCCCCTAGGTCTCTAGTTTTCAGAAATGAACAGGCATGGTAGGTTTCCCTACGTGCCGGCTGAGCTAGAGGCCAAAATCTACAGGTAGGCACTTTGCAGAAAACAGCTCTGTTTTCTATCAAAAAATGGGATGTGTCCACGTTGCGTTTTGGGGCATTTCCTGTTGCGGGCGCTAGGCCTACCCACACAAGTGAGGTATCATTTTTATCGGGAGACTTGGGGGAACGCTGGGTGGAAGGAAATTTGTGGCTCCTCTCAGATTCCAGGACTTTCTGTCACCGAAATTTGAGGAAAATGTGTTTTTTTAGCCAAATTTTGAGGTTTGCAAAGGATTCTGGGTAACAGAACCTGGTCAGAGCCCCACAAGTCACCCCATCTTGGATTCCTCTAGGTCTCTAGTTTTAAAAAATGGACAGGTTTAGTAGGTTTCCCTAGGTGCCGGCTGAGCTAGAGGCCAAAATCTACAGGTAGGCACTTTGCAAAAAACACCTCTGTTTTCCTTAAAAAAATGGGATGTGTCCACGTTGCGTTTTGGGGCATTTCCTGTCGCGGGCGCTATGCCTACCCACACAAGTGAGGTATCATTTTTATCGGGAGACTTGGTGGAACGCTGGGTGGAAGGAAATTTGTGGCTCCTCTCAGATTCCAGAACTTTCTGTCACCGAAATGTGAGGAAAATGTGTTTTTTTAGCCAAATTTTGAGGTTTGCAAAGGATTCTGGATAACAGAACCTGGTCAGAGCCCCACAAGTCACCCCATCTTGGATTCCCCTAGGTCTCTAGTTTTAAAAAATGGACAGGGTTAGTAGGTTTCCCTAGGTGCCGTCTGAGCTAGAGGCCAAAATCTCCAGGTAGACACTTTGCAAAAACACCTCTGTTTTCTTTCAAAAAATGGGATGTGTCCACGTTGCGTTTTGGGGCATTTCCTGTCGCGGGCGCTATGCCTACCCACACAAGTGAGGTATAATTTTTATCGGGAGACTTGGGGGAACGCTGGGTGGAAGGAAATTTGTGGCTCCTCTCAGATTCCAGAACTTTCTGTCACCAAAATGTGAGGAAAATGTGTTTTTTTAGCCAAATTTTGAGGTTTGCAAAGGATTCTGGGTAACAGAACCTGGTCAGAGCCCCACAAGTCACCCCATCTTGGATTTCCCTAGGTCTCTAGTTTTCAAAAATGCACAGGTTTGCTAGGTTTCCCCAGGTGCCGGCTGAGCTAGAGGCCAAAATCCACAGGTAGGCACTTTGCAAAAAACACCTCTGTTTTCTTTCAAAAAATGGGATGAGTCCACGTTGCGTTTTGGGGCATTTCCTGTCGCGGGCGCTAGGCCTACCCACACAAGTGAGGTATCATTTTTATCGGGAGACTTGGGGGAACGCTGGGTGGAAGGAAATTCGTGGCTCCTCTCAGATTCCAGAACTTTCTGTCACCGAAATGTGAGGAAAATGTTTTTTTTTGCCAATTTTTGAGGTTTGCAAAGGATTCTGGGTAACAGAACCTGGTCAGAGCCCCACAAGTCACCCCATCTTGGATTCCCCTAGGTCTCTAGTTTTAAAAAATGGACAGGATTAGTAGGTTTCCCTAGGTGCCGGCTGAGCTAGAGGCCAAAATCTACAGGTAGACACTTTGCAAAAACACCTCTGTTTTCTTTCAAAAAATGGGATGTGTCCACGTTGCGTTTTGGGGCATTTCCTGTCGCGGGCGGTAGGCCTACCCACACAAGTGAGGTATAATTTTTATCGGGAGACTTGGGGGAACGCTGGGTGGAAGGAAATTTGTGGCTCCTCTCAGATTCCAGAACTTTCTGTCACCAAAATGTGAGGAAAATGTGTTTTTTTAGCCAAATTTTGAGGTTTGCAAAGGATTCTGGGTAACAGAACCTGGTCAGAGCCCCACAAGTCACCCCATCTTGGATTCCCCTAGGTCTCTAGTTTTCAAAAATGCACAGGTTTGCTAGGTTTCCCCAGGTGCCGGCTGAGCTAGAGGCCAAAATCCACAGGTAGGCACTTTGCAAAAAACACCTCTGTTTTCTTTCAAAAAATGGGATGTGTCCAGGTTGCGTTTTGGGGCATTTCCTGTCGCGGGCGCTATGCCTAACCACACAAGTGAGGTATCATTTTTATCGGGAGACTTGGGGGAACGCTGGGTGGAAGGAAATTGTTGGGTGCTCTCAGATTCCAGAACTTTCTGTCACCGAAATGTGAGGAAAATGTGTTTTTTTAGCCAAATTTTGAGGTTTGCAAAGGATTCTGGGTAACAAAACCTGGTCAGAGCCCCACAAGTCACCCCATTTTGGATTCCCCTAGGTCTATAGTTTTCAGAAATACACAGGCATGGTAGGTTTCCCTACGTGCCGGCTGAGCTAGAGGCCAATATCTACAGGTAGGCACTTTGCAGAAAACAGCTCTGTTTTCTATCAAAAAATGGGATGTGTCCACGTTGCGTTTTGGGGCATTTCCTGTTGCGGGCGCTAGGCCTACCCACACAAGTGAGGTATCATTTTTATCGGGAGACTTGGGGGAACGCTGGGTGGAAGGAAATTTGTGGCTCCTCTCAGATTCCAGGACTTTCTGTCACCGAAATTTGAGGAAAATTTGTTTTTTTAGCCAAATTTTGAGGTTTGCAAAGGATTCAGGGTAACAGAACCTGGTCAGACCCCCACAAGTCACCCCATCATGGATTCCCCTAGGTCTCTAGTTTTAAAAAATGGACAGGTTTAGTAGGTTTCCCTAGGTGCCGGCTGAGCTAGAGGCCAAAATCTACAGGTAGGCACTTTGCAAAAAACACCTCTGTTTTCTTTAAAAAAATGGGATGTGTCCACGTTGCGTTTTGGGGCATTTCCTGTCGCGGGCGCTATGCCTAACCACACAAGTGAGGTATCATTTTTATCGGGAGACTTGGGGGAACGCTGGGTGGAAGGAAATTGTTGGGTGCTCTCAGATTCCAGAACTTTCTGTCACCGAAATGTGAGGAAAATGTGTTTTTTTAGCCAAATTTTAAGGTTTGCAAAGGATTCTGGGTAACAAAACCTGGTCAGAGCCCCACAAGTCACCCCATTTTGGATTCCCCTAGGTCTGTAGTTTTCAGAAATGCACAGGCATGGTAGGTTTCCCTACGTGCCGGCTGAGCTAGAGGCCAAAATCTACAGGTAGGCACTTTGCAGAAAACAGCTCTGTTTTCTATCAAAAAATGGGATGTGTCCACGTTGCGTTTTGGGGCATTTCCTGTTGCGGGCGCTAGGCCTACCCACACAAGTGAGGTATCATTTTTATCGGGAGACTTGGGGAAACGCTGGGTGGAAGGAAATTTGTGGCTCCTCTCAGATTCCAGGACTTTCTGTCACCGAAATTTGAGGAAAATGTGTTTTTTTAGCCAAATTTTGAGGTTTGCAAAGGATTCTGGGTAACAGAACCTGGTCAGAGCCCCACAAGTCACCCCATCTTGGATTCCCCTAGGTCTCTAGTTTTAAAAAATGGACAGGTTTAGTAGGTTTCCCTAGGTGCCGGCTGAGCTAGAGGCCAAAATCTACAGGTAGGCACTTTGCAAAAAACACCTCTGTTTTCCTTAAAAAAATGGGATGTGTCCACGTTGCGTTTTGGGGCATTTCCTGTCGCGGTGCTATGCCTACCCACACAAGTGAGGTATCATTTTTATCGGGAGACTTGGGGGAACGCTGGGTGGAAGGAAATTTGTGGCTCCTCTCAGATTCCAGAACTTTCTGTCACCGAAATGTGAGGAAAATGTGTTTTTTTAGCCAAATTTTGAGGTTTGCAAAGGATTCTGGATAACAGAACCTGGTCAGAGCCCCACAAGTCACCCCATCTTGGATTCCCCTAGGTCTCTAGTTTTAAAAAATGCACAGGTTTGGTCGTTTTCCCTAGGTACCGGCTGAGCTAGAGGCCAAAATCTACAGGTAGGCACTTTGCAAAAAACACCTCTGTTTTCTTTAAAAAAAATGGGATGTGTCCACGTTGCGTTTTGGGGTGTTTCCTGTCGCGGGCGCTAGGCCTACTCACACAAGTGAGGCATCATTTTTATCAGGAGACTTGGGGGAACGCTGGGTGGTAGGAAATTTGTGGCTCCTCTCAGATTCCAGAACTTTCTGACACCAAAATGTGAGGAAAATGTGTTTTTTTAGCCAAATGTTGAGGTTTGCAAAGGATTCTGGGTAACAAAACCTGGTCAGAACCCCACAAATCACCCCATCTTGGATTCCCCTAGGTCTCTAGTTTTCAAACATGCGCTGGTTTGCTAGGTTTCCCGAGGTGCCGGCTGAGCTAGAGGCCAAAATCCACAGGTATGCACTTTGCAAAAAACACCTCTGTTTTCCTTCAAAAAATGGGATGTGTCCATGTTGTGTTTTGGGGCATTTCCTGTCGCGGGCGCTAGGCCTACCCACACAAGTGAGGTATCATTATTATCGGGAGACTTGGGGGAATGCTGGGTGGAAGGAAATTTGTGGCTCCTCTCTGATTCCAGAACTTTCTGTCACCGAAATTTGAGGAAAATGTGTTTTTTTAGCCAAAGTTTGAGGTTTGCAAAGGATTCTGGGTAACAGAAGCTTGTCAGAGCCCCACAAGTCACCCCATCTTGGATTCCCCTAGGTCTCTAGTTTTAAAAAATGGACAGGTTTAGTAGGTTTCCCTAGGTGCCGGCTGAGCTAGAGGCCAAAATCTACAGGTAGGCACTTTGCAAAAAACACCTCTGTTTTCCTTAAAAAAATGGGATGTGTCCACGTTGCGTTTTGGGGCATTTCCTGTCGCGGGCGCTATGCCTCCCCACACAAGTGAGGTATCATTTTTATCGGGAGACTTGGGGGAACGCTGGGTGGAAGGAAACTTGTGGCTCCTCCCTGATTCCAGAACTTTCTGTCACCAAAATGTGTGGAAAATGTGTTTTTTTAGCCAAATTTTGAGGTTTGCAAAGGATTCTGGGTAACAGAACCTGGTCAGAGCCCCACAAATCACCCCATCTTGGATTCCCCTAGGTCTCTAGTTTTCAAAAATGCACAGGTTTGGTAGGTTTCCCTAGGTGCCGGCTGGGCTAGAGGCCAAAATCTACAGGTAGGCACTTTGAAAAAAACACCTCTGTTTTCTTTCAAAAAAATGGGATGTGTCCACGTTGCGTTTTGGGGTGTTTCCTGTCGCGGGCGCTAGGCCTACCCACACAAGTGAGGTATCATTTTTATCGGGAGACTTGGGGGAACGCTGGCTGGAAGGAAATTTGTGGCTCCTCTCAGATTCCAGAACTTTCTGTCACCGAAATGTGAGGAAAATGTGTTTTTTTAACCAAATTTTTGAGGTTTGCAAAGGATTCTGGGTAACAGAACCTCGTCAGAGCCCCACAAGTCACCCCATCTTGGATTCCCCTAGGTCTCTAGTTTAAAAAAATGGACAGGGTTAGTAGGTTTCCCTAGGTGCCGGCTGAGCTAGAGGCCAAAATCTACAGGTAGACACTTTGCAAAAACACCTCTGTTTTCTTTCAAAAAATGGGATGTGTCCACGTTGGGTTTTGGGGCATTTCCTGTCGCGGGCGCTATGCCTACCCACACAAGTGAGGTATAATTTTTATCGGGAGACTTGGGGGAACGCTGGGTGGAAGGAAATTTGTGGCTCCTCTCAGATTCCAGAACTTTCTGTCACCAAAATGTGAGGAAAATGTGTTTTTTTAGCCAAATTTTGAGGTTTGCAAAGGATTCTGGGTAACAGAACCTGGTCAGAGCCCCACAAGTCACCCCATCTTGGATTCCCCTAGGTCTCTAGTTTTCAAAAATGCACAGGTTTGCTAGGTTTCCCCAGGTGCCGGCTGAGCTAGAGGCCAAAATCCACAGGTAGGCACTTTGCAAAAAACACCTCTGTTTTCTTTCAAAAAATGGGATGTGTCCACGTTGCGTTTTGGGGCATTTCCTGTCGAGGGCGCCAGGCCTACCCACACAAGTGAGGTATCATTTTTATCGGGAGACTTGGGGGAACGCTGGGTGGAAGGAAATTTTTGGGTGCTCTCAGAATCCAGAACTTTCTGTCACCGAAATGTGAGGAAAATGTGTTTTTTTAGCCAAATTTTGAGGTTTGCAAAGGATTCTGGGTAACAAAACCTGGTCAGAGCCCCACAAGTCACCCCATTTTGGATTCCCCTAGGTCTCTAGTTTTCAGACATGCACAGGTATGGTAGGTTTCCCTACGTGCCGGCTGAGCTAGAGGCCAAAATCTACAGGTAGGCACTTTGCAGAAAACAGCTCTGTTTTCTATCAAAAAATGGGATGTGTCCACGTTGCGTTTTGGGACATTTCCTGTCGCGGGCGCTAGGCCTACCCACACAAGTGAGGTATCATTTTTATCGGGAGACTTGGGGGAACGCTGGGTGGAAGGAAATTTGTGGCTCCTCTCAGATTCCAGGACTTTCTGTCACCGAAATTTGAGGAAAATGTGGTTTTTTTTGCCAATTTTTGAGGTTTGCAAAGGATTCTGGGTAACAGAACCTGGTCAGAGCCCCACAAGTCACCCCATTTTGGATTCCCCTAGGTCTCTAGTTTTAAAAAATGGACAGGGTTAGTAGGTTTCCCTAGGTGCCGTCTGAGCTAGAGGCCAAAATCTCCAGGTAGACACTTTGCAAAAACACCTCTGTTTTCTTTCAAAAAATGGGATGTGTCCACGTTGCGTTTTGGGGCATTTCCTGTCGCGGGCGCTATGCCTACCCACACAAGTGAGGTGTAATTTTTATCGGGAGACTTGGGGGAACGCTGGGTGGAAGGAAATTTGTGGCTCCTCTCAGATTCCAGAACTTTCTGTCACCAAAATGTGAGGAAAATGTGTTTTTTTAGCCAAATTTTGAGGTTTGCAAAGGATTCTGGGTAACAGAACCTGGTCAGAGCCCCACAAGTCACCCCATCTTGGATTCCCCTAGGTCTCTAGTTTTAAAAAATGGACAGGATTAGTAGGTTTCCCTAGGTGCCGGCTGAGCTAGAGGCCAAAATCTACAGGTAGACACTTTGCAAAAACACCTCTGTTTTCTTTCAAAAAATGGGATGTGTCCACGTTTGGTTTTGGGGCATTTCCTGTCGCGGGCGGTAGGCCTACCCACACAAGTGAGGTATCATTTTTATCGGGAGACTTGGGGGAACGCTGGGTGGAAGGAAATTTGTGGCTCCTCTCAGATTCCAGAACTTTCTGTCACCAAAATGTGAGGAAAATGTGTTTTTTTAGCCAAATTTTGAGGTTTGCAAAGGATTCTGGGTAACAGAACCTGGTCAGAGCCCCACAAGTCACCCCATCTTGGATTCCCCTAGGTCTCTAGTTTTCAAAAATGCACAGGTTTGCTAGGTTTCCCCAGGTGCCGGCTGAGCTAGAGGCCAAAATCCACAGGTAGGCACTTTGCAAAAAACACCTCTGTTTTCTTTCAAAAAATGGGATGTGTCCACGTTGCGTTTTGGGGCATTTCCTGTCGCGGGCGCTATGCCTAACCACACAAGTGAGGTATCATTTTTATCGGGAGACTTGGGGGAACGCTGGGTGGAAGGAAATTGTTGGGTGCTCTCAGATTCCAGAACTTTCTGTCACCGAAATGTGAGGAAAATGTGTTTTTTTAGCCAAATTTTGAGGTTTGCAAAGGATTCTGGGTAACAAAACCTGGTCAGAGCCCCACAAGTCACCCCATTTTGGATTCCCCTAGGTCTCTAGTTTTCAGAAATGCACAGGCATGGTAGGTTTCCCTACATGCCGGCTGAGCCAGAGGCCAAAATCTACAGGTAGGCACTTTGCAGAAAACAGCTCTGTTTTCTATCAAAAAATGGGATGTGTCCACGTTGCGTTTTGGGGCATTTCCTGTTGCGGGCGCTAGGCTTACCCACACAAGTGAGGTATCATTTTTATCGGGAGACTTGGGGGAACGCTGGGTGGAAGGAAATTTGTGGCTCCTCTCAGATTCCAGGACTTTCTGTCACCAAAATGTGAGGAAAATGTGTTTTTTTAGCCAAATTTTGAGGTTTGCAAAGGATTCTGGGTAACAGAACCTGGTCAGAGCCCCACAAGTCACCCCATCTTGGATTCCCCTAGGTCTCTAGTTTTCAAAAATGCACAGGTTTGCTAGGTTTCCCCAGGTGCCGGCTGAGCTAGAGGCCAAAATCTACAGGTAGGCACTTTGCAAAAAACACCTCTGTTTTCTTTCAAAAAATGGGATGTGTCCACGTTGCGTTTTGGGGCATTTCCTGTCGCGGGCGCTATGCCTAACCACACAAGTGAGGTATCATTTTTATCGGGAGACTTGGGGGAACGCTGGGTGGAAGGAAATTGTTGGGTGCTCTCAGATTCCAGAACTTTCTGTCACCGAAATGTGAGGAAAATGTGTTTTTTTAGCCAAATTTTGAGGTTTGCAAAGGATTCTGGGTAACAAAACCTGGTCAGAGCCCCACAAGTCACCCCATTTTGGATTCCCCTAGGTCTCTAGTTTTCAGAAATGCACAGGCATGGTAGGTTTCCCTACGTGCCGGCTGAGCTAGAGGCCAAAATCTACAGGTAGGCACTTTGCAGAAAACAGCTCTGTTTTCTATCAAAAAATGGGATGTGTCCACGTTGCGTTTTGGGGCATTTCCTGTTGCGGGCGCTAGGCCTACCCACACAAGTGAGGTATCATTTTTATCGGGAGACTTGGGGGAACGCTGAGTGGAAGGAAATTTGTGGCTCCTCTCAGATTCCAGGACTTTCTGTCACCGAAATTTGAGGAAAATGTGTTTTTTTAGCCAAATTTTGAGGTTTGCAAAGGATTCTGGGTAACAGAACCTAGTCAGAGCCCCACAAGTCACCCCATTTTGGATTCCCCTAGGTCTCTAGTTTTAAAAAATGGACAGGGTTAGTAGGTTTCCCTAGGTGCCGTCTGAGCTAGAGGCCAAAATCTCCAGGTAGACACTTTGCAAAAACACCTCTGTTTTCTTTCAAAAAATGGGATGTGTCCACGTTGCGTTTTGGGGCATTTCCTGTCGCGGGCGCTATGCCTACCCACACAAGTGAGGTGTAATTTTTATCGGGAGACTTGGGGGAACGCTGGGTGGAAGGAAATTTGTGGCTCCTCTCAGATTCCAGAACTTTCTGTCACCAAAATGTGAGGAAAATGTGTTTTTTTAGCCAAATTTTGAGGTTTGCAAAGGATTCTGGGTAACAGAACCTGGTCAGAGCCCCACAAGTCACCCCATCTTGGATTCCCCTAGGTCTCTAGTTTTAAAAAATGGACAGGATTAGTAGGTTTCCCTAGGTGCCGGCTGAGCTAGAGGCCAAAATCTACAGGTAGACACTTTGCAAAAACACCTCTGTTTTCTTTCAAAAAATGGGATGTGTCCACGTTGCGTTTTGGGGCATTTCCTGTCGCGGGCTGTAGGCCTACCCACACAAGTGAGGTATCATTTTTATCGGGAGACTTGGGGGAACGCTGGGTGGAAGGAAATTTGTGGCTCCTCTCAGATTCCAGAACTTTCTGTCACCAAAATGTGAGGAAAATGTGTTTTTTTAGCCAAATTTTGAGGTTTGCAAAGGATTCTGGGTAACAGAACCTGGTCAGAGCCCCACAAGTCACCCCATCTTGGATTCCCCTAGGTCTCTAGTTTTAAAAAATGGACAGGATTAGTAGGTTTCCCTAGGTGCCGGCTGAGCTAGAGGCCAAAATCTACAGGTAGACACTTTGCAAAAACACCTCTGTTTTCTTTCAAAAAATGGGATGTGTCCACGTTTGGTTTTGGGGCATTTCCTGTCGCGGGCGGTAGGCCTACCCACACAAGTGAGGTATCATTTTTATCGGGAGACTTGGGGGAACGCTGGGTGGAAGGAAATTTGTGGCTCCTCTCAGATTCCAGAACTTTCTGTCACCAAAATGTGAGGAAAATGTGTTTTTTTAGCCAAATTTTGAGGTTTGCAAAGGATTCTGGGTAACAGAACCTGGTCAGAGCCCCACAAGTCACCCCATCTTGGATTCCCCTAGGTCTCTAGTTTTAAAAAATTGACAGGTTTAGTAGGTTTCCCTAGGTGCCGGCTGAGCTAGAGGCCAAAATCTACAGGTAGGCATTTTGCAAAAAACACCTCTGTTTTCTTTAAGAAAATGGGATGTGTCCACGTTGCGTTTTGGGGCATTTCCTGTCGCGGGCGCTATGCCTAACCACACAAGTGAGGTATCATTTTTATCGGGAGACTTGGGGGAACGCTGGGTGGAAGGAAATTGTTGGGTGCTCTCAGATTCCAGAACTTTCTGTCATCGAAATTTGAGGAAAATGTGTTTTTTTAGCCAAATTTTGAGGTTTGCAAAGGATTCTGGGTAACAAAACCTGGTCAGAGCCCCACAAGTCACCCCATTTTGGATTCCCCTAGGTCTCTAGTTTTCAGAAATGCACAGGCATGGTAGGTTTCCCTACGTGCCGGCTGAGCTAGAGGCCAAAATCTACAGGTAGGCACTTTGCAGAAAACAGCTCTGTTTTCTATCAAAAAATGGGATGTGTCCACGTTGCGTTTTGGGGCATTTCCTGTTGCGGGCGCTAGGCCTACCCACACAAGTGAGGTATCATTTTTATCGGGAGACTTGGGGGAACGCTGGGTGGAAGAAATTTGTGGCTCCTCTCAGATTCCAGGACTTTCTGTCACCGAAATTTGAGGAAAATGTGTTTTTTTAGCCAAATTTTGAGGTTTGCAAAGGATTCTGGGTAACAGAACCTGGTCAGAGCCCCACAAGTCACCCCATCTTGGATTCCCCTAGGTCTCTAGTTTTCAAAAATGCACAGGTTTGGTAGTTTTCCCTAGGTGCCGGCTGAGCTAGAGGCCAAAATCTACAGGTAGGCACTTTGCAAAAAACACCTCTGTTTTCTTTCAAAAAAATGGGATGTGTCCACGTTGCGTTTTGGGGTGTTTCCTGTTGCGGGAGCTAGGCCTACCCACACAAGTGAGGCATCATTTTTATCAGGAGACTTGGGGGAACGCTGGGTGGTAGGAAATTTGTGGCTCCTCTCAGATTCCAGAACTTTCTGACACCAAAATGTGAGGAAAATGTGTTTTTTTAGCCACATGTTGAGGTTTGCAAAGGATTCTGGGTAACAAAACCTGGTCAGAACCCCACAAATCACCCCATCTTGGATTCCCCTAGGTCTCTAGTTTTCAAACATGCGCTGGTTTGCTAGGTTTCCCGAGGTGCCGGCTGAGCTAGAGGCCAAAATCCACAGGTAGGCACTTTGCAAAAAACACCTCTGTTTTCCTTTAAAAAATGGGATGTGTCCATGTTGTGTTTTGGGGCATTTCCTGTCGCGGGCGCTAGGCCTACCCACACAAGTGAGGTATCATTTTTATCGGGAGACTTGGGGGAATGCTGGGTGGAAGGAAATTTGTGGCTCCTCTCTGATTCCAGAACTTTCTGTCACCGAAATTTGAGGAAAATGTGTTTTTTTAGCCAAAGTTTGAGGTTTGCAAAGGATTCTGGGTAACAGAACCTGGTCAGAGCCCCACAAGTCACCCCATCTTGGATTCCCCTAGGTCTCTAGTTTTAAAAAATGGACAGGTTTAGTAGGTTTCCCTAGGTGCCGGCTGAGCTAGAGGCCAAAATCTACAGGTAGGCACTTTGCAAAAAACACCTCTGTTTTCCTTAAAAAAATGGGATGTGTCCACGTTGCGTTTTGGGGCATTTCCTGTCGCGGGCGCTATGCCTCCCCACACAAGTGAGGTATCATTTTTATCGGGAGACTTGGGGGAACGCTGGGTGGAAGGAAACTTGTGGCTCCTCCCTGATTCCAGAACTTTCTGTCACCAAAATGTGAGGAAAATGTGTTTTTTTAGCCAAATTTTGAGGTTTGCAAAGGATTCTGGGTAACAGAACCTGGTCAGAGCCCCACAAGTCACCCCATCTTGGATTCCTCTAGGTCTCTAGTTTTAAAAAATGGACAGGATTAGTAGGTTTCCCTAGGTGCCGGCTGAGCTAGAGGCCAAAATCTACAGGTAGACACTTTGCAAAAACACCTCTGTTTTCTTTAAAAAAATGGGATGTGTCCACGTTGCGTTTTGGGGCATTTCCTGTCGCGGGTGGTAGGCCTACCCACACAAGTGAGGTATCATTTTTATCGGGAGACTTGGGGGAACGCTGGGTGGAAGGAAATTTGTGGCTCCTCTCAGATTCCAGAACTTTCTGTCACCAAAATGTGAGGAAAATGTGTTTTTTTAGCCAAATTTTGAGGTTTGCAAAGGATTCTGGGTAACAGAACCTGGTCAGAGCCCCACAAGTCACCCCATCTTGGATTCCCCTAGGTCTCTAGTTTTCAAAAATGCACAGGTTTGCTAGGTTTCCCCAGGTGCCGGCTGAGCTAGAGGCCAAAATCCACAGGTAGGCACTTTGCAAAAAACACCTCTGTTTTCTTTCAAAAAATGGGATGTGTCCACGTTGCGTTTTGGGGCATTTCCTGTCGCGGGCGCTATGCCTAACCACACAAGTGAGGTATCATTTTTATCGGGAGACTTGGGGGAACGCTGGGTGGAAGGAAATTGTTGGGTGCTCTCAGATTCCAGAACTTTCTGTCACCGAAATGTGAGGAAAATGTGTTTTTTTAGCCAAATTTTGAGGTTTGCAAAGGATTCTGGGTAACAAAACCTGGTCAGAGCCCCACAAGTCACCCCATTTTGGATTCCCCTAGGTCTCTAGTTTTCAGAAATGCACAGGCATGGTAGGTTTCCCTACGTGCCGGCTGAGCTAGAGGCCAAAATCTACAGGTAGGCACTTTGCAGAAAACAGCTCTGTTTTCTATCAAAAAATGGGATGTGTCCACGTTGCATTTTGGGGTATTTCCTGTTGCGGGCGCTAGGCTTACCCACACAAGTGAGGTATCATTTTTATCGGGAGACTTGGGGGAAAGCTGGGTGGAAGGAAATTTGTGGCTCCTCTCAGATTCCAGGACTTTCAGTCACCAAAATGTGAGGAAAATGTGTTTTTTTAGCCAAATTTTGAGGTTTGCAAAGGATTCTGGGTAACAGAACCTGGTCAGAGCCCCACAAGTCACCCCATCTTGGATTCCCCTAGGTCTCTAGTTTTCAAAAATGCACAGGTTTGCTAGGTTTCCCTAGGTGCCGGCTGAGCTAGAGGCCAAAATCCACAGGTAGGCACTTTACAAAAAACACCTCTGTTTTCTTTCAAAAAATGGGATGTGTCCACGTTGCGTTTTGGGGCATTTCCTGTCGCGGGCGCTATGCCTAACCACACAAGTGAGGTATCATTTTTATCGGGAGACTTGGGGGAACGCTGGGTGGAAGGAAATTGTTGGGTGCTCTAAGATTCCAGAACTTTCTGTCACCGAAATGTGAGGAAAATGTGTTTTTTTAGCCAAATTTTGAGGTTTGCAAAGGATTCTGGGTAACAAAACCTGGTCAGAGCCCCACAAGTCACCCCATTTTGGATTCCCCTAGGTCTCTAGTTTTCAGAAATGCACAGGCATGGTAGGTTTCCCTACGTGCCGGCTGAGCTAGAGGCCAAAATCTACAGGTAGGCACTTTGCAGAAAACAGCTCTGTTTTCTATCAAAAAATGGGACGTGTCCACGTTGCGTTTTGGGGCATTTCCTGTTGCGGGCGCTAGGCCTACCCACACAAGTGAGGTATCATTTTTATCGGGAGACTTGGGGGAACGCTGGGTGGAAGAAATTTGTGGCTCCTCTCAGATTCCAGGACTTTCTGTCACCGAAATTTGAGGAAAATGTGTTTTTTTAGCCAAATTTTGAGGTTTGCAAAGGATTCTGGGTAACAGAACCTGGTCAGAGCCCCACAAGTCACCCCATCTTGGATTCCCCTAGGTCTCTAGTTTTCAAAAATGCACAGGTTTGGTAGTTTTCCCTAGGTGCCGGCTGAGCTAGAGGCCAAAATCTACAGGTAGGCACTTTGCAAAAAACACCTCTGTTTTCTTTTAAAAAAATGGGATGTGTCCACGTTGCGTTTTGGGGTGTTTCCTGTTGCGGGCGCTAGGCCTACCCACACAAGTGAGGTATCATTTTTATCGGGAGACTTGGGGGAATGCTGGGTGGAAGGAAATTTGTGGCTCCTCTCTGATTCCAGAACTTTCTGTCACCGAAATTTGAGGAAAATGTGTTTTTTTAGCCAAAGTTTGAGGTTTGCAAAGGATTCTGGGTAACAGAACCTGGTCAGAGCCCCACAAGTCACCCCATCTTGGATTCCCCTAGGTCTCTAGTTTTAAAAAATGGACAGGTTTAGTAGGTTTCCCTAGGTGCCGGCTGAGCTAGAGGCCAAAATCTACAGGTAGGCACTTTGCAAAAAACACCTCTGTTTTCCTTAAAAAAATGGGATGTGTCCACGTTGCGTTTTGGGGCATTTCCTGTCGCGGGCGCTATGCCTCCCCACCCAAGTGAGGTATCATTTTTATCGGGAGACTTGGGGGAACGCTGGGTGGAAGGAAACTTGTGGCTCCTCCCTGATTCCAGAACTTTCTGTCACCAAAATGTGAGGAAAATGTGTTTTTTTAGCCAAATTTTGAGGTTTGCAAAGGATTCTGGGTAACAGAACCTGGTCAGAGCCCCACAAGTCACCCCATCTTGGATTCCCCTAGGTCTCTAGTTTTCAAAAATGCACAGGTTTGGTAGGTTTCCCTAGGTGCCGGCTGGGCTAGAGGCCAAAATCTACAGGTAGGCACTTTGCAAAAAATACCTCTGTTTTCTTTAAAAAAAATGGGATGTGTCCACGTTGCATTTTGGGGTGTTTCCTGTCGCGGGCGCTAGGCCTCTCCACACAAGTGAGGTATCATTTTTATCGGGAGACTTGGGGGAACGCTGGGTGGAAGGGAATTTGTGCCTCCTCTCAGATTCCAGAACTTTCTGCCACAGAAATGTGAGGAACATGTGTTTTTTAAGCCAAATTGTGAGGTTTGCAAAGGATTCTGGGTAACAGAACCTAGTCAGAGCCCCACAAGTCACCCCATCTTGGATTCCCGTAGGTCTCTAGTTTTAAAAAATGCACAGGTTTGGGAGGTTTCCCTATGTGCCGGCTGAGCTAGAGGCCAAAATCTACAGGTAGGCACTTTGCAGAAAACAGCTCTGTTTTCTGTCAAAAAATGGGATATGTCCACATTGCGTTTTGGGGCATTTCCTGTCGCGGGCGCTATGCCTCCCCACCCAAGTGAGGTATCATTTTTATCGGGAGACTTGGGGGAACGCTGGGTGGAAGGAAACTTGTGGCTCCTCCCTGATTCCAGAACTTTCTGTCACCAAAATGTGAGGAAAATGTGTTTTTTTAGCCAAATTTTGAGGTTTGCAAAGGATTCTGGGTAACAGAACCTGGTCAGAGCCCCACAAGTCACCCCATCTTGGATTCCCCTAGGTCTCTAGTTTTCAAAAATGCACATGTTTGGTAGGTTTCCCTAGGTGCCGGCTGGGCTAGAGGCCAAAATCTACAGGTAGGCACTTTGCAAAAAATACCTCTGTTTTCTTTCAAAAAAATGGGATGTGTCCACGTTGCATTTTGGGGTGTTTCCTGTCGCGGGCGCTAGGCCTACCCACACAAGTGAGGTATCATTTTTATCGGGAGACTTGGGGGAACGCTGGGTGGAAGGGAATTTGTGCCTCCTCTCAGATTCCAGAACTTTCTGCCACAGAAATGTGAGGAACATGTGTTTTTTAAGCCAAATTGTGAGGTTTGCAAAGGATTCTGGGTAACAGAACCTAGTCAGAGCCCCACAAGTCACCCCATCTTGGATTCCCGTAGGTCTCTAGTTTTAAAAAATGCACAGGTTTGGGAGGTTTCCCTATGTGCCGGCTGAGCTAGAGGCCAAAATCTACAGGTAGGCACTTTGCAGAAAACAGCTCTGTTTTCTGTCAAAAAATGGGATATGTCCACATTGCGTTTTGGGGCATTTCCTGTCGCGGGCGCTAGGCCTACCCACACAAGTGAGGTATCATTTTTATCAGGAGACTTGGGGGAACGCTGGGTGGAAGGAAATTTGTGGCTCCTCTCAGATTCCAGAACTTTCTGTCACCGAAATGTGAGGAAAATGTGTTTTTTTAGCCACATTTTGAGGTTTGCAAAGGATTCTGGGTAACAGAACCTGGTCAGAGCCCCACAAGTCACCAAATCTTGGATTCCCCTAGGTCTCTAGTTTAAAAAAATGCACAGTTTTGGTAGGTTTCCCTAGTGCCGGCTGAGCTAGAGGCCAAAATCTACAGGTAGGCACTTTGCAAAAAACACCTCTGTTTTCTTTCAAAAAAATGGGATGTGTCCACGTTGCGTTTTGGGGCGTTTCCTGTTGCGGGCGCTAGGCCTACCCACACAAGTGAGGTATCATTTTTATCGGGAGACTTGTGGGAACGCTGGGTGGAAGGAAATTTGTGCCTCCTCTCAGATACCAGAACTTTCTGCCACAGAAATGTGTGGAATATGTGTTTTTTTGCCAAATTTTGAGGTTTGCAAAGGATTCTGGGTAACAGAACCTGGTCAGAGCCCCACAAGTCACCCCATCTTGGATTCCCCTAGGTCTCTAGTTTTCAAAAATGCACAGGTTTGGTAGGTTTCCCTAGGTGCCGGCTGAGCTAGAGGCCAAAATCTACAGGTAGGCACTTTGCAAAAAACACCTCTGTTTTCTTTCAAAAAAATGGGATGTGTCCACGTTGCGTTTTGGGGCGTTTCCTGTCGCGGGCGCTAGGCCTACCCACACAAGTGAGGTATCATTTTTATCGGGAGACTTGGGGGAACGCTGGGTGGAAGGAAATTTGTGCCTCCTCTCAGATTCAAGGACTTTCTGCCACAGAAATGTGAGGAACATGTGTTTTTTAAGCCAAATTGTGAGGTTTGCAAAGGATTCTGGGTAACAGAACCTGGTCAGAGCCCCACATGTCACCCCATGTTGGATTTCCCTAGGTCTCTAGTTTTCAAAAATGCACAGGTTTTGTAGGTTTCCCTAGGTGCCGGCTGAGCTAGAGGCCAAAATCTACAGGTAGGCACTTTGCAAAAAACACCTCTGTTTTCTTTCAAAAAATGGGATGTGTCCACGTTGCGTTTTGGGGTGTTTCCAGTCGCGGGCGCTAGGCCTACCCACACAAGTGAGTTATCATTTTTATCGGGAGACTTGGGGGAACGCTGGGTGGAAGGGAATTTGTGCCTCCTCTCAGATTCCAGAACTTTCTGTCACCGAAATGTGAGGAAAATGTGTTTTTTTAGCCAAATTTTGAGGTTTGCAATGGATTCTGGGTAACAGAACCTGGTCAGAGCCCCACAAGTCACCCCATCTTGGATTCCCCTACGTCTCTAGTTTTTAAAAATGCACAGGTTTGGTAGGTTTCCCTAGGTGCCGGCTGAGCTAGAGGCCAAAATCTACAGGTAGGCACTTTGAAAAAAACAGCTCTGTTTTCTTTAAAAAAAAATGGGATGTGTTCACGTTGCATTTTAGGGCGTTTCCTGTCGGGGGCGCTAGGCCTACCCGCACAAGTGAGGTATCATTTTTATTGGGAGACTTGGGGGAACATAGATTAGCAAAACAAGTGTTATTGCCCCTTGGCTTTCTCTACATTTTTTCCTTCCAAATATTGGAGAGTGTGTAAAAAAGACATCTATTTGAGAAATGCCCTGAAATTCACATGCTAGTATGGTCACCCCGGAATTCAGAGATGTGCAAATAACCACTGCTCCTCAACACCTTATCTTGTGCCCTTTTTGGAAATACAAAGGATTTCTTGATAGGTATTTCTTACTCTTTATATTTCAGCAAAAGAATTGCTGTATACCCGGTATAGAATGAAAACGCACTGCAGGGTGCAGCTCATTTATTGGCTCTGGGTACCTAGAGTTCTTGATGAACCTACAAGCATTATATATCCCCGCAACCAGAGGAGTCCAGCAGACGTAACGGTATATTGCTTTTGATAATCTGATATTGCAGGAAAAAGTTACCGAGTAAAATGTAGAGAAAAATTGATGTTTTTTTACCTCAATTTCAATATTATTCTTTTTCAGTTGTCATTTTCTGTAGGAAACACTAGTAGGATCTACACAAATGACCCCTTGCTAAATTCAGAATTTTGTCTACTTTTCAGAAATGTTTAGGTTTCTGGGATCCAGCATTGGTTTCATGCCCATTTCTGTCACTGACTGGAATGAGGCTGAAAGCACAAAAAATTGTAAAAATGGGGTATGTCCCAGTAAAATGCCACATTTGTGTTGAACAATTGGGTTTCCTGATTCAAGTCTGCCTGTTCCTGAAAGCTGGGAAGCTGGTGAGTGTAGCACCGCAAACCCTTTGTTGATGCCATTTTCAGGGGAAAAACCACAAGCCTTCTTCTGCAGCCACTTTTTCCCATTTTAAAAAAAAAAACGAAATTTTCACTGTATTTTGGCTAATTTCTTGGACTCCTTCAGGGGAACCCACAAAGTCTGGGTACCTCTAGAATCCCTAGGATGTTGGAAAAAAAGGACGCAAATTTGGCTTGGCTAGCTTATGTGGACAAAAAGTTATGAGGGCCTAAGCGTGAACTGCCTCAAATAGGCAAAAAAAGGCCTGGCACAGGAGGGGGAAAAGGCCTGGCAGCGAAGGGGTTATTACTCTAGAATGGGCCTGTTACTTTTTTTTCATTTGTTATTTTGTTTATTTATTATTTTAATTATTTAGACTTCCCTAATTTGAGTAGTATTGTCTATAATATGTCTTCTTAGCTCACTAGGGGCCAGATGTATGAAAAAGTTTTGTACTCGCAAATGGTGCGAATCAGTAAAATCGGCCGTTTGCGAGTGCAAAAACGTGGTCTGCGATGCATGGAAGGCATTCGGAGACCAAAAAGAAGAAATCGCAAATTTTGCAAATTTCTGCGGTGCGACCTGGTTTTGCGAGTCACATTTTGTGATTCGGAATTTCCAGTAGGAAATTGCGAGGTGCAAAATGCGAATCGCAAAATCCAAATCGCAAATAGATGCATCAAAAAATCGCAAATAGCGATTTTTCGTAGAATGGCATTTTGCACATGCAAAATACCACTAAGTGAAAGCAGGTGGTAACCAGGTGCAACCTATATAAAGAGGCCCAGAATGCCTCAGACTCTTTTCCACAATGGCTGCACTCTACGTCATGGCGAGGAGGATGAGGATGCTGGCAGGTTTGAGGAGAGGGAGGAGGAGACAGGAGCGCATTTTCAGAGTGCGCATTACACTTTTTGACCTGACAGAGGAGGAAATATATGAGAGGTATAGGTTGAACTCAGCCATGATACTTGACCTGATACCTGAGCTACAACCCCTACTGCAGCGCAGAACACTAAGGACACATAGTATCCCCACCCATGTGCAGGTATTATGCTCCTTACACCTACTCGCCTCAGGGAGCTATCAAGGGGTCATAGCAGCAGCTGGGGGGGCGTCACAGAGCACCCTCTCCAGATTTTTCAATGCATTTATCAACGCTAAGCAAACTCCAACAGTACATCAGATTCCCCCACACCCCACAGGAAATACAGCAGACAAAAATTTAGTTTTATCAGATAGCACAGTTCCCCCACGTCCTAGGTGCCATAGATGGCACACATGTGGCAATATGTCCACCATCAGCCACAGAGTATGTGTACCGAAGCCGTAAACACCAACATTCCATGAATATACAGTTGATATGCAATGCCTCCTATATCATAACTGATCTCGTGGCCAGGTACCCAGGGAGCACACATGATTCATATATCTTTCGTCACAGCGGCATTCACACAAGACTGCTAGCTGGGGAGTTTGGTGAAGGATATCTACTAGGTATTGACGCTCTGTACACTGGCGCATAGATGACAAACCCATGTCAGATGGCAGAGTTACTCATCACACCTTCTGTCCCTTCCAGGAGACAGTGCCTACGCATTGCGCACCTACATGATGACGCCCTACCTCAATCCCACAACACCAGCAGAACGGAGATACAATGCAGCACACAGGGCAACCCGCAACGTGGTGGAGCGCACATTTGGCCTTCTGAAGAGCCGCTTCCGTTGCCTCCACAAGAGTGGAGGGGCACTACAGTACAGTCCAGAAACCACATGTAGAATAGTGGCTACTTGTGCAATCTTGCACAATATAGCTACAACCAGGGGCATACCTATAGAAATCAGTGACATTGAATCAGATGAGGATGACAATCCCATACCACCTCTACAGCCAAAAGACAGGACCAGTGCAGCAGAGGGAAGGCAAAGGCGTGCTGACATCACACACAACCATTTCAGACATGAGTATGAATGACAAAACTCCACTGACAACTGTACCTGTAGTGATAGAAATTTATTACCTTACGTCAGGTAATGAATGGTGATAAATAAAGTAAACAGGTGATGGCAAAAACTAAAATTAACAAAAGAACTGAGTCCCGCACTATTACGTCATAGTGGGAACACCATTGTCAATGCGGCAAGAGTCACTTCCTCCTCCCACGCTCACCACTCGGGTGCCCAGTTAACTCACTGGCACCCTGAATGTCACCCTCAGTTGCAGTGCTGCGCCTGACACTGCGCCGTCTGGTGTCCGCTACAGGTACTGCCACACTACTGAGGCTCAAACTGTCCTCAGTATCCCCCAAGGCTACCTCACTGGGAGTGGCAGATCTCTGTCCCATGACAAGTTAAATCACATTAGTGATTTGTACAAGGCCCTGGACCATGTCCCTGCTGGTGTGTGCAGCCTCCACTTGGGCTGCCACAGCGCAACGGGCGATGAGTGCTGTGGAGTTTGCCATCCTGTTTGAGGACCTGCAGTAGTTTGCAAACATTGTCCTGAAGCGGTGTTCATGTCTGCGTCAGCTCACCCTTTCGTGGCGCAGCCCCTGACAGAGGTCACGCACTGCACTAGTAAGGTCCCTAGTGTCCTCAGAGGCCTGCACCTGTCCCTCACGCAGCTGTGTGATGTTGCTGTTCATTGTGTCAAGTTGCCGATGCAGGCCCATCATGTGTCTATTGTGGACTCTCAGGTTCCGGTCCAAACTCAGTATTCACTTGTTTTGCAGGCGCTGTTGCTGCAACATAGCAGCCTCAAGTCCCCCGAACAAGGATGGACCCTCACCTGCCTCATGCGGTTGCTGCTGGGACACTGTGGCACTCCTGCATTGTGCTGCATGACCCCTGTCCTCCGGTATCTGGCTGCGCCTGTCTGGTGTAGATGGTGTGCTTGGCCCCTCCTGCTGCACATCCGAGTCGCCACTGAGGTCTGGCAGTGGTAGTGCCCTGGGCCTGCAGCGCACAGTGGAGATGTGGAGGGACCCACTGGTGTTGGTGTCAAAGGGCTGCTGGGTGTCCGTCTCCCCTAAACAAAGGCTGGGTGTGGCTGCTGGGCTAGGCCCACCTACAACAACAATATGCAGCATGTCAGTTCTGTATGTTTCATTATCTGTCTGAAAATGGCAATAAAGGTACAGGTACTGATCTACATGGTGTTGTGTGTGTTGTGTTACCTTGGGTGTCACTATGCTTCCTTACATTGTCATGCTACTGTCTGTACTAGTTTGTGGACCGCAACTCCCATAATGCATACATTACATGCTAATTCCTAAGGGGCTTTTATGCATGCACATATTGGGTTCACACAACAACATTGCACTTACCTTGGCTGGTACTCGGTTGACCGGAGGTGTCGATATCTGTGACCCCTGTCACAGCTTCAGGGAGGAGTGTGGATTCCACCAGGTCCTCCAGTGGTGTGGCAGGTGGTTCGGTTGGTGGTCCGCCACCTGTGCCCCTGGCCTCTGCAAGTCTCCTTGCCACCCTCTCTTTTGCCCGGGAGCGCAGGTCGTACCACCTTTTCTTAATCTCCTCAATGGAGCGCTGTGCCACTCCAATGGCGCAGATTTTTCCCTGGATGTCAAGCCACAGCCTTCTTTTCTCGCTCTCAGGGACCTGGAGTGATGATTTACCAAACAGGCGGTCATGGCTCCTCACAACCTCTTCTGTCAGTACCTCCAGCTCCTGTTCACTGAACTTGAGTTTGCGGTTCCTCTCCTGCTTCTCCTGTGATGTTCCTTGGGGCTCCATTCTGGCTCAGGTGTTGGTGCTCCTGCTGAGTGCTGCTCTATGTGGCTGGGCTGCTCTCTCAGGATGCTGGTTTGGGTGTGGCACCTGAAACTGACTGGGATGACTCATTTCCTGCTGGTGATGTCATCAGGCTCCTCCAGGTGTGCATTCTCGAACTTTCTCGCATTTTGCAATTTTTTACCGAATCGCAAAAAAATTGCAAATTGCGAGAATGCAAATTGTGATTCGGTAAATGGGCCTCGCAAACCACAAATAACAATTTTTAAGAAATCGCTAATTCTGAATCGCAATTTTGTTACATAGCCACTTGCGACTCGGAAATTGCGATTTCTTAAAAAAAGCATTTTGCGATTCGCAGACCCCAGTTTTCATACATATGGCCCTAGGTCTTGACTAGCAATACTTTACATCAGGTGTAAAAGATTTTGGGGCATATTTATACTCCGTTTGCGCCGAATGTGTGTCAAAAATTTTGATGCACAATCAGCGCAAACCCTGCCCCATATTTATACTTTGACGTCCGACCCCGCGGGCGTCAAAATTCCACCATGTGCGTAATTTTTTGGAAGGGGGAACCATCCTTGCGTTAATTATATGCAAGGTAGGCGTTCCCTTCCAAAAAATGACTTTAAGGCCTGTGCCCCATATTTATACTCTGACGTCATTTTGACGCACAGGAGGGGGTGGGCCTTAAAAAACAACACACAGCCTGATGGGCGCCGTTTTTTAACGCCTGGGTCAGGGCAGGTGTTAAGGGACCTGTGGGCTCGGACGGAGCCCAGAGGTGCCCTCCCCTGCCCCCAGGGACACCCCCTGCCACCCTTGCCCACTCCAGGAGGACACCCAAGGATGGAGGGACCCATCCCAGGGAAGTAAAGGTAAGTTTGGGTAAGTATTTTTTCAGATTTTTTTTGTGGCATAGGGGGGCCTGATTTGGGCCCCCCTACATGCCACTATGCCCAATGACCATGCCCAGGGGACTTAAGTCCCCTGGGCATGGCCATTGGGCAAGGTGGCATGACTCCTGTCTTTGCTAAGACAGGAGTCATGTCAATGGAGGTTGGGCATCAAAAAAAATGGCGTAAATCCGTTTTGAGGCCTGAATTTTGCCTCATACCTGACTTGCCCCATTTTTTGACGCACAACCCCCATTTTCCCATACGCCGGCTCTGCCTGGTGTGAGTCATTTTTTTTGACGCACACCAGTCCGCAGCGCCGGCTAACGTCATTCCATAAATAAGGCGCCCAAATGGCGCGTTGGAATGGCGTTAGCTGGCGGTAAAGTTTTTGATGCACAACTGCGTTGGCGGAGTTGTGCGTCAAAAAGTATAAATATGGGCCTTTGTTTTAAAACAACATGATTTTACCCTTTTAGGTGATATGCTGATCATATATATTAAATGCAACGCTTGTGATACGGGTGAAATTATTATCACCTTTGCAAGTAGGATATTTCTACATTGAAATGATGAATTCATAAAAGGATACATGGGAAGATACAGTATGCCTTCTCATATGTTCACATGAAGTAAGAAATTTCAAGATGGTTGCAGCTTGTGATACCATAGCATGTTATGTGTTTGTATTATGTGGACAGCAATGTGGACAAACAATGTGTTGTGGTACAATTGACACTTTATATCGATTTTGTGTATTATTATTGAAAGCTGGAAAATGTCTATATCAAGTTGGCAGCTGTTTTCGATTTTGAATTGAGTGTTTTGTTTTTTAATGCTTTTTATGGTTCTTTATTTCACCCCACTTAGGCAATATTTGTGAAATTTTAAAACATGGAGGCATAGGTTGTAATTGTTTATATTATTTTTTAGTTATTGAAAGGCTTAATTGTATTTTGAATTATTGCATTATAGTAACATGTGAAAACATGAAATATCCAAATGATCAAACTTGTTTGGGGCACCAGTAGATCTATTATAAGGATATGACTATGGGGATATATTGTGCTGGGTTAAAGGTGTATTGCATAATGAACTGTTGTATTATTATGGAAGCTGAGTTATGTTCACATTATTCAAATTGGACGTTTGAATATATGGCCACTTTCTTTGATATTGAGTCATTGTATCAAACCCTTCTGTCCTTCATTTTATATTTGCACTTTTTCAACACAATATATAGTTGATGTTGCGTAACTGACAACTTGACCCATGACCAAGGCTGTTGCCTCAACACAAGGAAATGTTTAACAATGTAAATATATCGCCAACAGGTAGATATAGTTAGGACATACTTTCTATAGAAACAGCAGTTGTTTGCTTGCCTATATCTTTTAGCACCCTTGACAAATCTTCACAAAATTTTCCCAAAAAGTTGATGTTCACATGAGCTGCTGTCTGGAAAATATCGGGGTGATCCATCAAGTGGGAGCCGAGATAAAGGTGGGGTGAAATTTAGAGCTTTTCCAATGTTAATTCCCATAGGAAAAATGTAACAGGGCAAAAACCACTGGACAGAATTACACCGAATTTGGCAGAAAGGTAGCTCTTGGTCCAGAAAGAGCCCTTTTTGTTATTTGGTATATAAATCCATTCAGTAGTTTTGGGGAAATTTAAAGAAATCCAAATGTATACACATTTCAAAGGATTTCAAAGGATTCACGACCCCTAAGGATCTTGTGCAGAGATCTGATTGGCTGATAACACTTCAACAACAGCAGTGTTATCAGCCATCTTGACACTCGGCTGAAACTGAGTCCCGGAAAAAAATAAAAAATTACAAAAGGGGCCAGGGTACGAACACCCTGACCCCTTAGCTATGGTGGTGGGACCCCCCCCCAGGCTTTTATTTTACTGATGAATCCACAGCAGATCCGTGGATCCTCTGTAAAATAAAATACACAATTCATGAAGCCCCCGGGTGGGACAAATCCAGGGAGCATTTCTTTAGAACTCCAAGGGGCGCCCCCTGGCCCCCTCCCGATGCCCCAGGGACCACCACCTCCCTGGGGCAGTTAGTAAATAAAATGCTACACTGAATTTTGAGCGGGGACCATGTAGCCCCCGTGCCCTGGGGACCATCAGAAAAAACAAAGGGCTTCCCTATTGGACACCCAAGACCCAGAGACCACCACCCTCCTGGGCATCTATATATATATGTGTGGGAGGCCCGTGCCCCAGGGACCACCACACCCTGGAGCAAACAGTAAAACATTGAAAGGGGGTCTTGGGGACCACCACCCCTGGGGCTATATTCACCTTGGAGGGGGGCTGCGTGGCCCCCCCTGGTGAAGCCACTGATGGCCCTGGGACCACCATCCCCCAGGCCCAGCTCCTGCTATGTCCTGGGGTGTCCACCAGGACATGGAGCTGCTGTCAAAGGGGAAGCCTTAAGACTCTCATACAGTCACTGACTCAGCCACTCAGTTATACTTACAATCAATCGTACACTCACTGACTCACCCATATAGTAACTGACTCACCAGCTCACTCACCAATGCAGTGACACACATTCACTTACCCGGACAACCACCCTCACACTCACTCACCAGTACAGCCACACACACACCCACTCACTCAATGAAATGCAGCCACTCACACAGTCACTTGTTCACCCATGCAGCTACTTACACATCCTCTCACTCTCCCATACAGCAAATGATTCAACCACTCATTCACCCATAGACCCACTCACACACCTACTCACACATCAATACACTTGCTTACACTCACTGGATGCTGTCATCAGTGATGTCATCAATGATGTCATTTGAGATATCATCAGTGATGCCATCAGTGATGTCACTGACAATGTTATGAGTGATGTAATATGTGAGGTAATAAGCAGTGCATTACAGGAGCGCAAGTTATAGTTAACTCAGGTAAGTATAACTGCTGAATTTCCTAGGTTTTGTATGAGTAAATTCAGAAGGTAACTATAACGTCCCTGTGAGAGAACAGGGATGATTGCAGAGGCCCATAACTTTTCCCCCCCTTTTTTCCACTTTTTGCTGGTGTTTTCCTGACTCTGATGGTGCCCTTGGTACTGCTAACCAGTCCCAGGGCCTGTGCTCTTTGTAAAATCAGTATGCAAATTAGGATAATTATAATTGGCTAAGTCAACCTACCGATAAGTCACTAGTATACGGTAGAGCATGTAGGTTTAGGGACCCTAGCATAGGTAGTGCACCCATAGGTGCACTGCTGAGGTGCCCAGTGTCATTTTAAAGGCAGGCCTGCCTTGCTAGCTGCTTTTAAATTAAAGTTAAATGTAAATTCGACTTTGGAATTAAAAGTAGTTTAACTACCTTATTGTTACATATAAGTCATCCCTAAGGTGTGCCCTATGTGCCCCTAGGGCTGGGTGCCATTTAACTATAAACAGGGACCTTATAAAAATAGTTTTATAAGCCCTGGTGAGGTAAAACAGGCAAATTTGTTTTTCCCTCATTTTAGTGAATGGACTCCATAGGCTAGAATGGGGAGACTTTATTTTAATTTCTGGTAACAGATACCAGAAGTTTGATATCAAATTAATTGTTATAATAAATAATTGTTATAATAAATCCCACAACTTCCAGTTGTGGGATTTAATATAACTTGTTCAGGTACAGAGTTTTAAACTTTTCCTGAAAAGTTGCCAACTTCAGCCCTGCGGTGTTTTTGCTGCTGCGCTCTGATTGGCCAACCTCTGTCAGCCTGGTCAGGCTGTCTTGATGAGGTGTGAAGTGGCCTGGCTCAGCACAAAGAGATGTGCCTGGAGGAGGAGTTCTCCCCCTCAGCAGATGGGGAAGCAGGAAGGGGGAGGGCTGCCAAACTGGTCTTCAAAGGCAGAGAAGGACATTTGCAGCAACCCAGCAACACCCTCATATCCTGCAAACCCAGACCATTAGGTGCCCCCTTGATTAGATTAGGAGCGGGCAGGAGAGGGGTGTGTTTAGGATTTTTAGCCACACCAGTAGGTGGGCTCAGCCAGATGTAACCTCAAAAAATCACTTTCAGCCATGATGGATTTTTGAGGAATGTTGCTTCCCTGAGATTGATTTTTGCCGCACTTCCCAGGAAGTGGTCATTACAGGGGGAAGGACCCTGCCCCTGATTGGAGAACCAGGAACCCCCTGTTTTTCACAGAGGAGCAGGGATAAAACTGGCATACCTGCACCCACACCTCGGATCCCTATCAGATTCCAACAAGGAAGAACTACAGGAGAAGAAGGACTGCCCTGCTGGACCCCTCACCTGCACCTGGACACTGCACTCTAGAGAACTGCACCAGCTGCACACTTGGGCTTCACCACTAAAAGGACTTTACCTGTCTTCTACTGCTTCAAGAAGGGACTCCCTGTTTGCTACAGGTACAAAGGAGCTGCCCAGAGTCCCCTGCATCAAGTCCTGCAAGCAGAGCCCAGCTGACCAGTGTCCAGTGGCCATTTGAGGATTCTGACCAGGTGCATTCTGGGAATTGTAGTCCCAACTTCCAAGGATCAACTCAGAGCTTCTGGAACCTTGGATCAAGTTGTGGACACAAAAAGGACCTCTGGAAGAAGATCCAGAAGTTTGGAAACATTTGGAGCAACTCCATAAGATGAAGAGAGCCATTGTGGGAGTTGTAGTCCCAGACCCCAAGAGGCACACCAGAGCCTCTGAACCCTCGGCTGGTGCTGTGGACCACTTTCCTGAATCAAACACTTCTGAAAGTAAGTGTGACAGTGTTACCTCGTGGGTGGCCTGAACTCTGGACTTTGTTCCTTTCCAGTGTGACCTTTTTTAACCCTTTGAGCCCTACTTGCTTATATGCGCTAGAAAGCATTAATTCTTTAATAATTCATATCTCTGGTTCCCCTTATCCGATTTTATTTGTTTTGGTGTCATTTTAAAGATAAAAATATAATCTATTTTTCATAAATTGATTTTGGATTTTTAAACTGTTACCTGTGATTTATTTCATTACTGTTTGTGATATTTGAATGCTTTACGCTTTGTCTCCTGAGTTAAGGCTTGTCACTCGTTGCCTAGCTACCAAGGGTTGAGCTGGGTTTAATTTACTGAGACCTGACTGAACCTAGGTAGAGGTTAGTGGCCTATTGCTAAGTGTAGGTACTTATCTGCCCTTACCAATAACCCATTTTCCAACAGTCCCAGTAACCTTTGTTTTTCAGTGGCTTTTAAAAAAAAATTTAATTCAATTTCTTAACTATTACGTCCCTGAAACCTTTGATTTTTCCAGTGAATATATATATAGGTTTGGGAATGTTAAAAGGAGAGGTTGTGGAGGTTAAAGTCTAGAAACCTCTGCTTTTTCAAGGGAATTTCTATTTCCTAACTATAACGTCCCTGTAACCTTTGTTTTTTTCAGTGAATTTCTATATTTTATTTAACGTAATTTTAGTTAATATACGTTAATCCAACCACAACTGCACACAGCCTTCAGCCATGTGCAGCTGGAATTGGCTTTGGCCAACACCCTATAACTACCCAACATCGCGTCACACACGTCCTTTGGCCATACGAGGTGTGGGTTGGCTCTCAGCTGCAGTTAACAAGAAAGAACCCACTCTTCACAGAACTACTTGAAATATTGCTTTAAAAAAAAAACAAGGGCGCAAACACCTCCATGAAGGTTTAAAGATAACATTTCAACGTGATAATGCAAAGAAAAAACATCTGCTTTGCCTTGACCATGCAGAAGAAATTAGGATGATTAGTACTTTACAGAAGTGGATGTTGAACTTGGGCACCTGCTTTGTTTCTATCAGTAAGTGCTGCCCATTGAGGTTTAATTTCTGTGAAATAAGCATTGTATCAGAATTAATACTTCCATGACTATTTATCCAATAAGAGACATCGTTCAATACAAAATGTCTACCCAACTGGAATACTTTTTACTGGTTATTTCATAACTTCTACCTCTTTGGATGAATGTAAAGTGCATCTCCTACACTACAGCTGTGTAAAGGACATTGAGAAAATGTCTTCAGTGACCTTGTGTGTCTGTAAGTTTGCCCATGTGATATTTCCTCAAGCATTTTCATCAGGTACCTTTGCAAGGTGGAGCTGCAGAGAAAACACACTTGGATAAGATGGGGACACCCAAGGAGCCTGAAGGCCCCCGAGGCACCTGCCGGCTTCCGTCCCCTGTGGTAAGCAGCTTTGCTTCTGCAAGCAGGGATCTGTTTTTAAATAGCAGCTCCCTGCTTGTGGGAGCAATGTTTTCATCTCTTTCCCTGCACGTGTGTTAGCGAGCAGGAAAAGAGATGAAAACTCCACTTTCAGCAAGCGGGAGCTGTTTCACAGCTCCTGCTTGCTGAAAGCAGAGTTATGTTTGCTTTTTCAGACAGCTACCTCCCGAGGATGGGCTTCTTGGGCAAAGCGGGAGCCAGCCTTGGGGTGGCAGTCCCCAAGGCTATAAATGGCTCCAAGATGGGGGACCGCATGGCTCCCCTCCTTATATTGTATTTGCCACAGGGAGGTGGTGGGTGCGGGGAGCGACGGGGCTCCCCGCTTACATTACAAGCATTGCACTGGGGAGGTGGTGGTCCCCAGTGCACAGGGGCTGTGCGGGCCTCCTGCATACATGTAACATAGATTGCTCCTGGGAGGTGGTGTTCCTGGGGGTGCAGGGGGGCCGTGTGGGCCCCCAACATATATTTAACCTTCACTGACAGAGGGAGGTTGTTGTCCCCAGGGCATGAAGGGACGAGCAGGCTCCTGTGGTGGTTCTTAGGGTGCGGGGGCCACATAGGCCCCAGCATTCTTTTAAGATAAACAGCCTTGGGAAGGTGACAGTCCCTGAGACTTTGATAAGCCCTAGGAGGGGGGCCACAGCGCCCCCCCTCCTACATTTTGGCAATGCTTCCGGGACCTGGCCCCCCCTTGGACAAAATGAAAAGCAGGAGTGGCAGACTGAGATTTTTACTGTGATTTCTAAAAATACTTTTAAACCTTGGGTGGTACCAGGGGTGACCCTGCACCTAGGGTAAATGTACCCTGCCCCCTTTCCTTTGTTTTATTTATTTTTGAGACTCGTCTGAAGCCGGAGTGTACTCTACGCATTCAGAGTGTACTCTCTGCACTTGGGCTAGAGATAACACAAGTGTGTAGAATACACTTCTGGTGTGGAGAATACACTCCAGATGCAGAGAGTACACTCCGCAGCCTGAGTGGAATTCAGTGGGCTTTATACAAACTTGATAAATCATAACTTGGTGTTGCTTCCTAACATAGGCAGCAAAACAACTGCCACTGGACGAGATATGATAAATTAGTAAATCTAATCTGCATTTAAAAGTTTTAAGATTTCCAATTTTGGCTCTCAGCAGCAGACTCTTCTTTTTAACTAACCAAGGGCATGCAGTAGGATGTTACAATTAAGTGGGCAACAGATACTCATGTGTAAAAGTAAAGCATTTTGACGTAGTCCACACACTTAGATCCCAGACATCCTCTTCCACCATATACAAGCACTATCTGTGTTTCTGCTGCTGCTGTTCTGGTTCCTGGTTATCTCTGAGAGTGTGTTGCAGCTGTGACTAAGGGCCAGATGTAGCAAACTTTTGTGAGTCGCAAATGTCCCGATTCGCAATTTGCGACCCCGAAAATCTGAAATGGGATGCAAAAATCCCATTTCCGACTCGCAAAATGCGACGCAAGCCATTACCGACTCGCAAAATTTGCGACCCCATTTTGCGACCCGCAAATAGCAAGTCACAATTTGCGAGTCGCAAACCATATGCAATAGCAACTCGCAAATTGCGACTAGTCGCAAAAAGCCCATTTTGCACTTCCAATTTACCACTAACTCAGAGCAGGTGGTAACCATTACCAAAGTATAAAAGGAGACCCAGAAGGCATCTGGGTTACTCAAGATGGCGGAGATATACCTGATAGCAGTGAGGAGGAGAGCCCACGCCGCCCAGCAGAGGAGGAGGAGGAGCCAGAGACAGGAGAAGATATACAGAACAAGGCAGACACTCTACCAGCAAACTGAGGAGGAAATATATGATAAATATAGACTTAGCAGCGCAGCTATACTAGATTTAATAGAATTACTCAAACCACAGCTACAACGCCAGACTGTGCGCGGCTGCGCCATCCCTACGCATGTGCAAGTGCTATGCTCACTGCACCTCTTGGCCTCGGGTAGCTATCAGGGGGTCATTGCTGTGGCAGGTGGGGTATCCCAAAGTGCACTCTCACGGTTCTTTAGGGCATTCCTAGACGCCTTACTCACACACATGTCCCGATACAGATACCTACCAAGGAATGAGGCAGAAATCAACAGCACCAAGTTGGAATTTTACAGGATTGCCAACTTCCCCCATGTCATAGGGTGTGTAGACGGGACACAAATACAAATATGCCCTCCTGCAAACCTGGAATATCTGTTCCGCAATAGGAAGTGTACCCACTCACTCAATATTCAGGTGGTATGTGACGCCCATTATGTCATCACTGACATGGTTGCTAAATTTCCAGGCAGTACTCATGACTCATACATTTTTAGGCACAGTGGGATACACCAACGCCTGGAATGTGGTGAGTTTGGAGACGGATACCGCCTAGGTAGAGCTGAATACACCTTGCAGACATACACACAGGTCAATGTGCAAACCACCCATGCCTTGCTAACATTGTACTTTTTGTGCCAAACAGGTGACAGTGCACATGCACTACGACCATGGATACTAACTCCGTACCTAACACCCAGCAATGATTGCGAGAGGCGATACAACAGTGCACATTAGAGGACCAGGAACATCATCGAACGTACCTTTGGACTGCTGAAAGCAAGGTTCAGATGCCTCCACCGAAGTGGGGGTGCCCTCCAGTATACCCCAATAACAGCTTTCAAAATAGTTGTTGCATGCGCTATACTGCACAACATTGCCACCAGACGTGGGCTACCTCTCACCCCTGAAGACCCAGATTCTGAGGATGAAGAGCAAGAGCTACCACATCGCCATCATGGGGATAGGAGCATCGCAAATCAAGGCAGACTGAGACAGGAACACATTGCAAACCAATACTTTGGAAGGTACGTGCTCACTTTTACCATACTCACCAATGTAACTCACAAAGAGTCCATGTGTTAAGTGGAAAGAACAAGTGATTTACTAAGTGCAAACAAAAAAACTATGTAGAATAGGAAGAGTTCAGGGGCTTCAATAGTCCACCTGGCATGGGACACATTGACATCATGTGCCCCAACCCCAGGACTGTGTGGAGGTCAGACCGTACGGCGGGCTCGGCCAGCATGGCTGGTACTAGGGGGGGTCAGCAGTGCCCTGCCTTGTGCTTCCACTGCGAAGCACCCTGGTGTCACCGGCAAAGACACTGCTGACAGTGGAGCCCTCCTCACTGTCCTGTGGCGTGTCGCCTGTGCCCCTGGCCACCTGCCGTGCCTCCATGAGGTCTAAAGCATGGCTGAGATGGCCCAGTCCCCGTGCCACATCACTAGCAAAGTGGCCCATGTCCACCTGGAGGCTGACTGTGCGCCTAGACAGACCTGTTGTGTTCACAGCCAGCCTTACTATTGAGGAGGACATCCTGTCCAGGGGGTTCAGCAGCTGGCAGTCCCTGCGCCGTGCACTCTCAGTCTTCGTTAGCAGTCCTGCCACTAGTTGGCGCATGGAGAGTGCAAGGTCACCCATGTTGGAACTGATCACCTGCAACTCTGAGTGTACCAGCTGCATATTGTTGCCATGATTGCGCTCCATGCGCCGCAATGCCCCGGTAATCCTCCTTAATTCCTGTGTTTGCAGGCGCTGACCCCGTAGGAGTGCGGCCTCAGTTTGTGATGTGGAGGCATCCCCTGACTCTGCCTGTTGCTCTGAGGATGGTGTTCCACGTCGCCTGCGACGCGGTGGAGGCCCTGTGATGTCTCCTGTGGCACTCTGGCTCGTACCTGGTGCAGGCTCACTCACCAGTACTACAACAGGTGTTTCCTGAGGGGACATGGTGTCGGTGGTGCAGGTCACAGTGGTGGCTGGTCCTGTTCCCTCATGTGACTGCTGGCTGACCAGTGGCCCCTGGCTGCTTGGGCTGGTGGGGGTGTCTTGTGGGAGACCTGTGGGACATAGGGAACACACTGTCAGTATCTACTATCTGTTTTCAACTTCCTAATAAACTATTGCCTATGAACTGCCTACTTGACTACATTGCCCATAATGCATCATTCTGGTGTTTGCTACTCTGAAATGGAGCTATTTTGGTTGTGCATGCGCCTGTGTACAAGGTGGGTGGGGGTATGGCATTAATGAGGGTACATGCATGTCACATGGTACTCACCGGTTGATGGTCCTGCCTCAGAGGTGTCCAGGTCTCCCATCCCGCTTACAGCCTCAGGCTCTGGGGTCTCTTCTACCCTTTCCTCCAGGGGTGTGGGTGGTGGTACTGTCGATGGTCCCCCTCCTGTGCCTCTCATCTCCCGGAGCCGCTCTGCCACCCTCTCCTTGGTCCGGGAGTGTAGGTCGTACCACCTTTTTTTCAATTCTTCCACACTCCGGTGGCTGACCCCCAGGGAGTTGGCTTTGTCCTGGATCTCCTGCCAGAGTCTTCTCTTCTCTGTCTCTGGCATAGTGAGGCCTGCCCTGCCAAACAACTGGTCATGGTGCTGACAGCACTCCTCAGTCAGCACCTCCAACTCTTTTTCAGCAAACTTAAGTTTCCTCTTCCTTGGGTTTTCAGCCATGGTTGCAGGAGCTCTGTTTGTTTGCTGTGCTGAAGTTGAAATGGGTGTGGTCCGCCCTCCTCCCAGGTGTATTTGTAAACTTCCTGGCTGTGATGTCATCATCATGTGCCAGGAAGTGTTTTCCAGAGTGTTCTGCAGCACCTGCATTCAATTTTCTGCACAGTCGCAATTTGCGACACCCACTCCCAAATTGCGTGTCCGTTTTTTGCACGGTCGCAAAAAGCAACCTCGCAAACAGTGGACTCGATATCTGCGGTGCGACTCCGTGTGCGAGTCGCACACTGTCCTCGCATTTTCTACCTGCATTACAGTTAGCGAGTCGGAAATTGCGAGTCGCAAAGAATCGCAATTTGCGAGTCGCAAATTTTTCCCTACCTACATCTGGCCCCAAGTGATCTCACAGAACAGCTGGCCTTGCTTTAGTATACTGTTCCTAGGGAACAAATGTAAGTTACTCTTTGATTGGTCAATTCACACAGCTGATGATTGGTCAATGTGCGCCCTTGTCTTATTGATTAATGTATGCTAAATGCAACTGGCTATTTCTGAAGGATGTTTAATGTCAAAGTGTGGTTGCTTTTCTCTTTCTTTTACTGGTGACCTTCTGTAATTTCTTTACTCAAGCAGAAAGCTTTAAAGTGCTTTATAAAATCAAGTAAACTGGGATGACTATTAACTCCATCTCCAGTCAACGCACGCAAACAACAGTTAAACCCTTTTACAAATTTTATTTATCAATGGCCAATCCTCTTTGTTTAGTTAGCTGCACATTGTCCCCAGGACTTTTCTCATCCAGGGGCTTTTTTCAAAACATAAACTTGAGCCTAACTATAACTCGCGGCGTGAGGTAACTATAACTTGCGCCCTCTAGGTTTAAGTTTGTTTAGCCTAAATAAAATAATTTCCTTTTAAATCATTTGCATTCACACTGTATATTGTGTTCATGGTGGTGCAGCTTACCTTGGGTTTCAAGGAAACCGAGTAGTGGTGATATATACATATATATATATAAGCAAAAGTAAAATATACATTTGTCAAGCAGACCTGAAGAATATGTATATTTTGTTAAACTATAGTTATTATATGTATTTGAACAAAGAATATGTCACACACTCACCTGGTTCTGACGGCAGAGACGTTGCTGGACCTTCTATCCCCCTGAAGGGCAGCTAATGATAAAGGAACCACAACCCTTAAATCATACACTGCTCTCTAAGGGAACGGGGGGTTGGGATAAAACAACTTGCGTCTTTCCATGTTCTTGATAAAAAAAACTGTCAAGAAATATGGATTACGTCCTTTAGTTCTGAGGCAAATAAAGTTTTGAGTGGCCAAGAGCAAAAGTGTCTGGAGCGCCAGGAGTTTTAGAAACATAGAAACAAAAAATGTCCAAATTCCAAGAATAGGTTTTCACTTTCAAAGAACTCAGTCTTGGCTTAAACTCAAACTTATCTATGGATTAGTGTGCACTAACCTGAGGATCAAGTACTTAGCTGTGCCTTTTAATTCTTCAAGTGGAATCTGGGGCAAGACTGGAGGCAGTGGTGCTAGAAGCCCAAGATGAGGTGTAAATGTAACTCTGGACGCAAAGACACTGGAATAGTCGACGGAGTCAGGATCACGGGATCAACAAGAAGGCTTGGAAGACTAGAGAGCTAGAGGTTTTTGGGTGATTCAGAAGGTGCATGCAAGGAAGATGTTTGCGCAGGACTGGAACAAGGACAATCCCTGACTCATAATCAGACAGAATATTTATACCCCCAGGGAGAGACTGTTCCAAAAAGGCATGTAGCTCACATGCAATGCCAAAAAGTTCAAAGGAAACCTGGGAGGGAACACATGTTAAAATAACAGATGTGACCTTTGCTGATGGCAGGTGCAAGTGACAGTTGGAATCAATTAACCATGGCAGGCGAACCAAAAAGCATAAGTCATTGGAGTCAATAGGTCACGGCAGTTGGTGCCAATAACCAAGGCAGGTGGAACAAATGAGCATAAATGGTTACAATCAATAGGTAATGGTAGATGGAGCTACTTAACCTGGAAACACATGGTTCTCTTACAAGAGTACAAACAGAGAGAACAACATGCAAGAGGGTCAAGGGATTAAAGAGCTCTTGGAGGTGGACCATGGATTGCAGGAAGCTGGTAAGTACCACAGGGGAAAGACAACATGATCCCTGTGTGCAAAACCCACAGTACAAAGGACACAAGAGTGGGTTGTGACAAAATATACATATTTTAAAATTATAAATGTTTACATGCACATGAATAAGCTGTACATTCATGTTTGAGTATGGTGGTTATGTAGGAAAGAGCCAACTGTTGAGTGGTCTTCTGTAGATCAGATATTTATCTGTGGACCTTATATTTAGGGGTGATAAAGTCTGCTTGAATGGAGAAAGACATACCGCCTATTTTCTTGCATGGTGGGGCTTTGAGGTGAGGTGACAATCTTTGCTGAATGTGTTTGGTGATTTTATTCCTGATGAAAAGCAGCCCTGTTCCATAAATTGCAATGTGGGTGATACAAAGCAGCTTGAATGTGGATCTTCTGGCTACTGGTAACTAATGTAGGGCCCTAAAGGCAGGGGAGATATGGGCTTCTGGGTTTACATGTAGGAGTAGTCTGGAAGTAGAGTTCCGAATTTGTTTAGTCTTTTCATAGTTGATAAAGATGATCCATTGTAGAGGTCATTGGTGAAATCCAATCTAGACAGCATAAGAGGGATAGTAGCCTGGACCTTCTGTGGAAATCCCAGGTGGGGGAAGATGCCTCACAGAGTTTTCATAGTAATAAAGCTTGGGCACTCTTTGATAATTTGAAGTCCATGGTAATTCCAAAGATCTCTTGGACACTTTAGCAGGAAGTCCTAGATCGTCAGGTCAGGTGCAGAGTGGGTCATAGTTTGTCCATTCACCACATGTGAGTATTTCAGTTTTGAAAGCATTCAATTTGAGATGGCTTCATGTCATCCACTGATCAATGGCTCTGAGGAAATTGATGAAGATGTTTAAGTTTCCAGTGTCTTTGGGGCTTTCAGTTTAACAAGTATTTGAGTGTTACCTGTATAGTTATAGCATGTGAGCTGGAATTCATTAATCATTGTTGGTAAGGACCTAATGTAGATGTTGAAAAGCATGGGTGAGATGATAGACACTTGAGAGACACCTGCTTTTGTGTGTTTGGGTGAGGAAGGGGTAGTATAGATGACATTTGTTATTTTTTAAAGGTAGGATGTAAACCATTCGAGAGCAGTCCCCTCTATGCCAGTTTTGTAGGGTCTTTGCCAACAGTGTCCAAAGTAGCTGAGAGGTCCAAGAGAAGTAGTGCAACGACCCCGCTCTGGTCTACTATGTTTTTAAGGTCAACCCAGATGGTGATGAGGGCAGATTCTGTGCTTCATCTTGGATGGAATCCTGTTTGGTTCGCGGAAAGTAGGGAGTTATATTCACTGAATTGTGACATCTGTGCAAATGCTCTTCTTTCTAACAGTGTGCACAGGAAAGGTCCATTTGTAATCAGTCTGTAGTTGGGGTCATGTGGGCCTAGGTTTGTTTTCTTTAACAATGGGCGTATATATACATTTTTTAGGTCTTCTAGAAAGATTACCGTAGTTAAAGAATTATTGATGAGTTTTCCTACTGGTGTGGCAACAGAGGTAGTTAAAAGAACGTCCTTGAAGATTTGTGGTAGACAAGGTTCAAAATGGCAGCTACCTGGCCTTCTTGCTTTGACCAGATCCATAAATTCACGTTGTGATAGTTGTTTGAAGGAATACAGAGGCTGGGTTAGCTTACTCTTGGAGGGTATTGTTGGAAATGGGTTGGCAATGGTGGTTTTCCTTTGTTTTACATAATAGTCCAACATGTCTGCTTTGGTTGTGTATTGATTTGCCACTGATTTGCCAGTTTGTGAGTGAATTCTTGAGCAATGGGAAGAATTCCTTCTATGCGTTTAGGTTTTCGAAATTCAGTGAGATTCGTATAAAATTCTATATTTGCACATTTAGCATTTTGAATTCTGTCCGAATAGTACCCTTTTTTAGCTTCTTTGATTGTTGTGTATTCTGTTATGTTTCTGTAGGTGAAGCTTGTCATGATTGCTGCTTGGTTTGAGACAGGTGCATTGAAGTTTTGTTTTGTCTTTTTTAGTTCTGTATTTCTCAAAGGTGCTTGTTTTCCTTTGTCCTGTTGTGTTGTTCATTGTGGTATTAGGACATCAAAAGCTTCCTGTAGCCACTCACATTTTTTTTAATGGAATTTATTGTGTCTAGATCTGTGTTGGATGTTAGTTGTGTTTCTTAGTATTCAAGATTGCGTTTCCTCCACATTTGAAAGGTGGATGCATGTTAGGTGGTTTTAGGTGTGTTGATTTGTGGTGTTTTGTGTTGAAAAACTGCCAAATGATGGTCTGACCATGTGACTGGAGTAATTAGTCATAAATACTTTTATTCAGTAACTGAAGACCATATAAAGGCCACACAACCATAAAAAGCATGTATAGTTATAAATACATGCGTAAAAGTATAAACATATAAAAACACAGTACAATAAATAAAACACCAGTAAAAAACAGATTTATCAGCATTTGCATTCCAGGGGACTAATAAGTCATTGTGTTTGAAACCCCTAGCAACTAAATAACTTTTTCCAAAGTCTGAGCACACCAGAAACAAAACTTGCCAACCCAAAGCAAAACGTGGGAGAAGAAAACATTTGAAGATACAACAGTGCTGATTTTACTTGCCCGCCGGTTTACCGCTGCCCTTCTGAATCCTCCATGGCGGCGGAGCGCGCTCCGCCGCCATGGGGATTCAGACACCCCCTACCGCCATCCTGTTCATGGCGGGAAACCCGCCATGAACAGGATGGCGGTAGGGGGTGCCGCGGGACCCCTGGGGGCCCCTGCAGTGCCCATGCCAATGGCATGGGCACTGCAGGGGCCCCCGTAAGAGGGCCCCGCAAAGTATTTCAGTGTCTGCTATGCAGGCACTGAAATACGCGACGGGTGCCACTGCACCCGTCGCACCTTCCCACTACGCCGGCTCAATTCTGAGCCGGCGTCCTCGTGAGAAGGTTGATTTGCCCTGGGCTGGCGGGCGGCCTTTTGGCGTCCGCCCGCCAGCCCAGGGCAAATCTCAGAATCACCGCAGCGGTCTTCTCTTTGCAAACTCCATAGCCACAACCCCTCCCCTCAAGAGAATATTTCTCCTTAGGGTCTTTTGCCGGTTCCAGACAAATAGTACACCCAAGTATGGAAAGGTAACTACATTTGTTAGTTCCACCCCCCCTTAGCAAAAAATGGATTTCCCCAAAATCTTTCAGAGGCCAGTCGTCAATGTATGCAATTTAGCATAGTTTGTTACAAGGTCAAGTGAGTCCATAAAATCAATGAAAGCATCCGAAAGCCATTGAAGACCCACCAGAGTCCTTGCAACCAAAACTGCATCATTTGTATACACCAATGTGAGTATTAACTTGGATCCAGCTCTGAGAACATCACTACAGGTGGCTGATAAGACCTCACCTAGTTGATTTATATAGAGAGTGAATAACAGAGGTGCCAGAATGCACCCCTCTCTTACCTCCTTTTGAACTGCCCATGAAGCGGGCAGACTGCCGTCCACATTGTACCTCACCAAGGCCGATAGGTTGGAGTGAAAATTGTGTAAAAAAAGGCTAAACCTCTACACCCATTTTAATAAATAGGTGCCAAAGTTTGGATCTATTAACTCGATTGAAGGCCATGATGAAGTCCATGAATGCTATATAAGAGCACCCCCTTTGGCTAGAGTGTATTTACCAACAATCAATTGCAAATGAATACAATGGTCCAAAGTCCCTCTCCCCTGCCTAAAGCCATATTGGATATCAGAAATGATGTTGTTGTCAAGCCAGGGTGTTGTCTATCCAACACTCCCCTCCCCATGATTTTTGTGGTAGAATCTATAAGGGAGCTAGGATAGTAGCATTGGTGGTCGTCCCGCGATCCCCTTTTAAATATGTGTAAAATCATTGATTTGGACCAGATATAGGAAAACATTTGCTGCATGCCGCATTAAATACCTGCACTAAGACCCTTGTCCACCTTAGGGAGTTGGTCTTATAAAGGTCATAGGGGACCCCCATCCGGGATCGGCACTCCCCTCCGCCATAGCGAGAATGGCCTTACACACCTCTTCCTCACTAAAGTTCAGGAGGGGAATGTCACTACCAGGTTGCCCATCTACTATACCACTCCTTATCATAACCCTTAGTGAACAACCCTGAAAATGTGACACTCATCTATCTCGAGTGATATTGCAATCCACTCTGGAATTAAATATGGTCTGTTTTCAATCTCCCAAAATTTGTTTGTTGCCTACAACAGTTGACTGCTGAAGCTCTTGCTAGGCTTGGTCCTTAATTTCTTTTTTGCAAAGAAGGATTGCTGATTTACAGGCCTGTATCTTGTCTGTGTCCCTTGGAATTCATTTAAGGGCAGTTCACAGTTTTTTATGTGCCCTTGAGAAGTTTCTATCAAACCATTTGTCCACCTTGTTGCTACCATATTTCCCTCTGATCAAGAGATTGGCGGAACTCTGCCCACATAACCTGTTGAAGGCATTAAGAACCTCATGTTCCTGTGTATTATTATCCCGACATAGAGCAATATCCACAACATTTACTATTCACAAATTCTCAAAAAAATACCTCTTACTCACCCTATCCCACTTAAGTCTCCGTGTCTGGTCCTTGGTGCTAATAACACCATTGGAGGGGGCTTTCCTATGATTACTTCCAGAGCCTAACCCCAGGCCAATTCCATCACAACAGGATTATGATCACAATTGTTTCTCCATATTACACTCATAGACTTAACTGGAGTAGGAGGGTGCTGATACAAGGATGTAGTCAATGATGAAATAACGGCCCCTACCCATAAAAGAAGGTGTTGCTTCATCCCCTCCTGTCTGCTCAATGCAATACAAGTTGCTAATTGCCAGAAATTCCTCCAAGAGCACCCCCTGCTCTATATGTTTTGTTATATGGGGGGTAACATCCAACAACACGTTGTCTAGACCGCATCTTTGTAGACACAGGTGACCATTAAAGTCACCCATTAATAAAACCTGAAACGGCAATGTCCTTTTCTCCCCATAACCTTCCTAAAACCTTTTAAGTAAAGGACGTGTTCCAACGGTCCATCTCTGGTAAAAGAAATATAAAAATTTATCACCAACAATGATGGGCCACACTTAAATACTAACTCTACTGCCAACAGATTAGGAGAGACCATTTCCACAATGGAGGAAATACAGGGGATATTGAAAGAAACTAAGGTAAGAAAGCTGCCCATTGCATGCCCCGAAGGTGAGGGAGATGCAGCTTTAAAAAAGGAGGACAAATCATCTAAATTAAACAATTTTTTACATCCCACGTTTCCTGCATGGTCACAATATGGTTCCCCCTCAGAGCTTCCAACCACCTAGCATCCTCCTTTTTACCTCTCAATCCAGTAATATTCCAGTACAGTACACTCTCTTTGATTCTCCTGCTTTCTCTGGGCATGGCAGGGTGTGACACTTAATGGCAGCACACTCAGTCAGTCATTATCATCCAGCCCACTCACAGACACAAACCTGTTCTCAAGCGATATTTCCTTACATGCATTCACTCCCCCTGTCACCAGGTGAAAATCAGATACAAGCAGACTTATATCATCTGTGTAGAGACGGAAGAAGGGGTAGAAGTACTGCAAACGGTGGATCCTAATTGTTGTGGCCTTATCGTGAGTAATAAAACTATTCTGACTAAGAGCTTTCACAAATCTAGGGTGCATTTAGATAACTATAATACAATCTCCTTCAGTATCCTTCCCCGTCCATCTCACCCAGCCATGTCTTCTCACCATAATAACATGTGGTGACAGGAGAGGTCCATTCATTAAAGCGGAATCACATCAATGTTTCACCTTGTGCATGAGATTGGCTGTTGATTCGCTCTCACCCGTTTTGTTAGGGGTTACCCCAATTAGAATCCCTACAAACAGTTGCAGATTCCAAGGGAAGATGTAACAGAGTGATGTCAACCCCTTATGTGGGAGCAGCCTAGTAAGATCTTTTGAAGCCTTCATCCCCTAGGATACACTTGGATGCAGGAGGTGGGGCTGGAACAGTCCATTGTGCATAAAACACTGCAAAGCCCCCATGGTGAGGAACATTGCTTGGACACCATGTCCTTTGTGTGGCTGCTCTTCCTGGGGTGGGACTTCATCCCCAGGATACACTTGGACTCAGGAGGCGCAGCTGGCACATTCCATCGCACATAAAGCACTGCAAGGCCCCATGGCTTTCAACGCACACAGGCAAAGACTGGGCAAAGAGCTGGCCCATCTGCTCCTGTCAGTGGTTGGAAGAGGCCAGACCGGCCTGCGCCTTAGGGGCAGAGGGTTCCTAGGCAGGGCAGTTTTTGTTCTATCATAAATCCAAGGGAGAAAAGAAAGTTGGGGTTTAGCTCCCCCGATGGGGATACCATTACCACTATTGACTCTTTATTGGTAAATGTGGCTGGGGTACTTTCCAAGGAGATAGAACTTACCGAAAGGAGACTCTCGATGGAAATAGTTAGGAGTGACTGTGGCTCGACGGCCTAAGGTGACATTGTAGAGGTGGAATCTCAGCCGACAGGATCAAAACAATTGCCAGCCGACACTAAGCATGTGGCTACTGAGGTCTTCTTTGTTCTTCCTACCCTTCCCACCCAGAGACCCAGGTTAAATAGAAGAGGGGGGGGGGGAAGAATGCGACGATACACTGGAAAGGGGCAGGTGTGAAGCTGGATTCTGGCACTGTCCCTAAAGTTGATTTAACCCTGGACATGCTCTTTCCAAAGTTTGAGGTGCTGCTCAAAGACCTGTTGTCACTGCTATTTCTGCAACTTGATAGGATCAAGGCAGTGATATCTAAACACTTAAGCATTTGTTTTGTTGAGGGGGCCCTACCTGCAGTGTCCCATGGGCTTGGGAGGACTATTGAGAGTGCAAGTCATGGATGTATGGGTACAAAGGGACCCTTATCTAATGGCTCTCGGATAGTAATAGAAGGGGCTAGCCATGCCTCACCATAATTCCTGCAAGGGAGCGGGAAAGGGGCACAGTGTGTAGTGAGCACTAGTCATGTGGGAATAGGTTTAGGGGGGTCTCTGGCTTCAGTTTTCCAGGTGGTAACAGACATGTCTAGTCACATCTTGTCAGTGAAGACAAATGCTCCGCTATTCGCACAGGGGAGCAGGGAATGGGCTCATTGTGTACCCAATGTCAAACTAGGGAATGGCCAAATAGCTGGGCAGGAAAGTAGGGTCAAGAAGCAGGTTTCAATTGTCTGGAGTAATAATTTGAAAGGTAACTAGTTCTGTATTTGCAAAAATAACATCTAGGATGTTTCAGCGATGGTTGTGGGTTTGTGGACAATCTGATATAGGTTTATTGTGACTAGGCCAGCAACAGTTTTGGATGGGGCATATTGTGGTTGTCAAACCAAATGTTTAGGTCACCAAGAATGCAAAGGTTGGACTGTAGTCTTATAAGGTTTGAAACTGTGTCTGCGTATGTGTTTAGGAATGTTGCATTGCTAGGTGGTGGTCTGTAAAAGAGGAGGAAGTACGGGAGAAAGTAGGTGTAGGGTTGCATTTGATGATGAGGACCTCACAACCTATGTGGAAATGTTGTCAACTTTGGTGACATTATTAGTTTTCTTAAATATAACAGTGAGGCCCTCATTCCGACCCTTGTGGTGGGTGATAAAGTGGTAGTAATACCGCCAACAGGCTGGCGTTAAGTACTGCCAAATTATGACGGTCATATCTCCAATAGACAGTCAATGTACCACACCAACCACTAGGGCAGAAACAACAGCCACCACGGCAGTGGCCACCAACAGCCAGGCAGAAGTCACAGTTCCGCCCACCATATTAAGACCCTGCAAATAGCCACCTTTTCTGGGGCGCTACCAACGCCAACAAAAGTCTGGCGGAAACAGAACACAGAAGTGAAAGGACTCCCCATTGGAGACACAGGGAAGAACCATGCCGACATGGAACCAGAACTGCATGTTTTCCCAATGACCTTCTATGTTATGCTCCACCTGGAACGCCAATGCCAACGAAGACGATGATGGTGAGCAGTACAGCTGCCAAGCACACAAGGGAGGGTGGGAGGAAAACGAGAGTGAAACACACACGCACCACACACACACCGTTCACACACACACCATGCACACAACCAGCTGCACTACAAAAAAATGGCCACAGGGCACAGTCGAAGGCCCAACTCAAATTCTGAGCACATCTGAACAGATCACTGCAGGGTTATCAGTTTTCAAATAGGCAGGCACCTTAGGGGGAGGGAGGGCACCTCAGCTGGATGCGGGAACAAGCTCACTGGTTCTGGAAGGGGGACATGCCCATTGCTCTGTCCTGGGGACTGCAAGGCCACAGTCTCTCAGGGGGGTGAATACCCCACTGGTTATGGACGGGGCAACATGCCCATTGCTCTTTGTCCTGGGGAGTGCAAGGCCACAGTCTCTCAGGTGGGTGGATACCCCATTGGTTCTGGAGGGAGATTCCCGCACAGTAGCCCCTGGAGGGTGGACTACATGACGTCTGTCGGCAGTGATGGCTGCATGTTGGTGGTGGTTGGGGGAGGCTCCTGGGCAGCCCCTGCACTCAATGATGGCTGCATGCTGGTGGTGGTTGGGAGAGGCTCCAGGGCAGCCCCTGCACTCACTGATGGCTGCATGGTGGTGTTTGATGGTGGAGGCTCCTGGGCTGCCCCTGCACTCACTGATGGCTGCATGTTGGTGGTGATTGGGGGAGGCTCCTGGGCAGCCCCTGCACTCACTGATGGCTGCATGTTCGTGGTGGTTGGGGGAAGATCCTGAGGAGCCCCTGCACTCACTGATGGCTGCACATCCACAGCTGGTGATGTGGACCCCGTGACAGCTGGTGGTGGTGGCGGTGTTTGCCTGACAGCTTCCAAGGCGTAGAGTACCTCTTGTCCTCCTGGTCATGGATTGGAGATCCCTTACCCTTCCTGGCAGGGGTGGATGGGCTTTTCCCCTCTCAGCCAGGTGGGGCAGGCTCCTTCCCCTTCCTCACAGCTCGTGCAGGTTCCTTCCCCTTCTTCACAGCTGGTGCAGGCTCCTTCCCCTTCATCACAGCTGGTGCAAGACTCTTCCCTTTCATCCCAGGTGGTGCAGGCTCCTTGCCCTTCCTCACAGCTGGTGCCAGACTCTTCCCTTTCATCCCAGGTTGTGCTGGCTCCTTTCCCTTCAGTGTTGTTAGTCTGTTATCGCTACCACCATGAGTAGGTGGTGCTCCCACTGTCCCCGTGGACTGTTTGGCTGAGGTGCTGGGCTGTGTCCTTGGCACCCTGCCCATATGTGCAGGATGGGGGGAAGGGTAGGAAAGAGGTCAATCTGGGAAAGGGAAAGCTTTTTAGGGACTCTGGGGCAGGAGGCGGGAGAAGTAATGGGAGTGGAGGATGAGGGAGTGGTTGTCAGAGGTTTATGTCTGCTGGATTTCAGTGCAGGTGCATGGTCTGTATGCTATTCTGAGGTGGATGGCTGTTGGGTGTCTGAGTGCTTACGTTTGTGTCCTTTAGGAGGGGGGGACAGACACTGTGGGACACAGGGGACGTGTGCATGGATGTTGTGGAGGTGTCTGCCAGTGAGGTGTGTGTCCTGCTTGGTGTGGTGATGATGCTGGTAGTGGATATTGATGTAGTGCATCCAGGTGTGAGTGTGGATGTGAGTGGGAGGGAGGTGGAGGAGGAGGAGGAGGGGGAGACAGTGGAGGCAGTGGATGTTGTCATGTCTGCAACTGTATGGTGTTGGTGTGAGTGCCTGTGGGATGAAGTGTGGTGCTTGTGTTTGCCTGTGCCACTCTTGTGTGTTGTCTGGTGTGCATGCTTATCTGCCTGTGTGCTTGGGATGGGTAGGGGTTGAGGAGAATGGGACTGGGAAGTGGAGGTTGGAGGGGGGACATTTGAAAAGGGACAATGGCTACCATCAGAGAGGAGGCCAGAGCCTGAATCGATCTCTGTTATGCTGCCAATCCACTGTGAATGCCCTCCAGGAATGCAATGCATGGCTGCATCTGGGATGCCAGCCCCTGGATGGCATTCAACATGGTTGATTACCGTGCAGAGATGGATCTCAGGAGGTCAATAGCCTCCTCACTCAGGGCAGCAATGCTGACTGAGGCAGGACCTGAGGTTCCTGGGGTGAAGGAGATGCCCACCCTCCTGGGTGAGCGGGCACAGGCAACTCGCTGAGGGGCTACTGGGAGGGGGCGGCGGCTATACCTGCAGCTGGGGTGGTCACAGAGATGTCTGCCACCACCAGAGAGCTCCCATTAGAGGGGGTATCAGAGTCTGTGTTGTCCCCTCCAGTCTCCACTTTGGTATTGCCCTCGCCCTCCGTCCCACTGGTTCCCTCGGTATCTTTGGACTCTGCCTCCAGGGTCCTGCGGGATGCAGGTCCCTCTGTCGCCGGTGCCTCTGCTCCTTTGCTAGATAAGGACAGGATGACAAAATAAGACAGGGGGGGAGAGAGACAAAGGATACACTGGGTCAATGACTGCACCAACACTACCATTGGCGTACACAGCACCCTCACACACAGGGAACAGGCCTACGCACTATTCAATGCACTACCAGTGAAATGACCAGTCACCAAGGCATGAGGAAGGGCACACACCACCAACTGAAGCACACCTGGGACCTACACAGCCCTGCATAGAAGTAAATACTAACAAGCTATGTAACCAGTATTTTCCATTCAACCATTACCCTGGTGAGGTCATACACTGCTATTTCTGGCCTGGCCAAGGGGCACCCACTAACACACAACCACCACCCGGATACCACCCCACCAGCCATTAATTGCAATGATAGCCACTGTACTCACCCTCTTGTGGCTGCTGTGATGCCCTCAAGTGTCCATCCAGCTCACGGTAGGCCACCACCAGTATGCCGGCCATCAGGGGGGTCAGGATCCGATGAGCACCCCTTCCTCATTGGGAGGCCATCCCCAGCTGGGTCTCAGCGGTCTTCCGTGCCTAGGGTCTCAGGTCTTCCCACCGTTTCTGACAGTGGGTGTTCCGCCTGCCATAGACCCCCAGGGTCTGCACGTCCTTGGTGATGGCACACCATATTGCCTTTTTTTATGGGCACTGACCTGCAGAGGCAATACAGACAGGAGAACACCATTAGACAAACAGTCGAGTCTGTCACACAAATGGCTCACCACACCCGTTTGCATCACCATTGGCACACACATGGCCCAGCGCACACCATGTACACCGCCAAGAGGAAATCCACCCCCCTTACATGATGCTTTCCCACACAACATCATACATTCATGCAACATGCATCATGCCCACAGTGTACTCACCTGTTGGTCTGGATGCCCATACAGCAGTCCGTACTGGGGTAGGACCTCATCCACCAGTCACTCTAACTCCTCCAAAGTGAAGGCTGGTACCCTCTCCCCGGTCACACGGGCCATGGTAGGTTCCAGACACAGGTCAAAGCAGCACATGCAGTGTAGGTCCTCTCCTATGGAAGCTCAGGAAACAAGTGAGGAATGTGAATTAAAATGGTGGTCACGTCTGCGGTGGTAAATACCGTCACCGCCGGCGTAGATCCCCATTGGCCACTTTACCCCATAGGGCCCAATATAAACGAATAAGGAATTGCATGGAGGTTCCCAACCACCTACCGCCACGGTGAAAGTCAGCAGCATTGCCTCACTTCCACCTGTTCCTCCACACAGGACAGGTGGTCGCCATTTCGGGGGGGGGGGGGGGTGAACAGGCCTATTGATAATTTCGGCATCACAGGATATATAAGCACATACTTTTAAATAACACTGTCCCAAAACATGATTGCACAATATGGACTGCTGTTGTGGTATGGTTGTTCAAATTGTAACAGCCTACTCACTCTTGTGTTCCTTAGATACCTACCGCTGCAGATAAATAGGAGATTGGGACATACCCCTGTGTACAGACCCCAGTGGACTTAGCTACACTGGGGGACAGGCACATTATACTCACCTATAGACTTGACAGGGCCACAATCACAGAGCTGTGTGCCCAGTTGGAACCTCACCTGATCTCAGCTATCCGTCATCCAACTGGGATCCTCCCTCTTGTGCAAGTTCTATCAGTGCTCCATTTCCTGGTAACTGGTTCTTTCCAAGTGAAGTGACAGTGGGCTTGGCAGCAGAAATGTCACATCCAATGTTTTCAATAGTGCTGGCAAGAGTCTTGTCTGCCCTGATAAAACACATCTGCAGCTACACTGCTTTCCCCCAGGTGGGGGATTTGGCCACTGTGAAGTCCGGGTTTTATGCAATGGGACATATCCCCAATATAATTGGGGTGATTGATGGAACACATATTGTGTTTGTCCCCCCCCCCCCCCCGGCAAAATGAACAGGTGTATAGGAATCATAAGAGTTTCCACTCCATGAATGTGCAGATGGTGTTTCTGGTGGACCAGTACATCTCCCACGTCAATGCTAAGTATCCTGGGTCAGTGCATGATGCCTTTGTCATGAGGAATAGCAGAATCCCAAATGTGATGGCCCAACTACAGAGGCACAGAGTGTGGATAATAGGTGAGTCTTGGTCCCCACCCAGTATATGTTGGTGTATGCCTATGCTGTTTGCCATATAGGATAGTGTGTGGCTAAATGTTGTCCCTCAATATTTGCAGGTGACTCTGGTTACCCAGACCTATCATGGCTGCTGACCCCTGTGAGGAATACCTGGACAAGCGCAGAAGAATGTTATAATGAGGCACATGGGTGAACAAGAGGGATCAATGAGAGGACCTTCAGCCTCCTGAAGGCCAGGTTCAGGTGCCTTTATCTGACAGGTGGATCCCTGTGCTACTCACCCAAGAAGGTCTGCCAGATATTAGTGGCATGCTGCATGTTGCACAACTTGGCCCTCAGACGCCATGTACATGTTCTGCCCCTGTGGCAGCAGTGAACCCTGAGGACAGTGAGGATGAGGAGGCAGAGGATGAGGATGTCGACAACAGACCATTGGTGATACATCAGTACTTCCAATGACACACAGGTGAGACAGTGCAACTTCACATTTCTATGAATATTGGTGTATTCTGTTTGGCATTGGCATGCTGGCATGAACCACTTCTTTCCCCTACTTACTGTTACCTATAGATATTCATTTTACAGATGTTGGTGATATTACAACACTGTCCTGATGTGATCACAACAGCCAGCAACATGTCATTAATTCTATACTCATACTATGACAGTTCATTTGCAATGGTTGTGGCTGTTTCAATCAATACAAATTTGCAATACATGAAATACTAGTAGTCGAGTTTTATCCGAGGGTGTTTATTGGTATGCTAAAATATAGAGGGGAAAGTGCAATGGAATGGGGTAATGATGGAGAAAAGTCAAGGGTATTATTTGTAGCTCAGGTGCAGTGTCCATGGAGACATAGGAAGGGGAGCAATGGAAGTTCAAGGTGGACAAGGTGATTGAGTGGGACACAAGGGGGGCAGTCAGGAGAGTCTCATTTCCTGACAGTGGTCTTGGCAAGTGTCTCTAGCTTCTGTCTGGTTTGCAGGGAATGTTTGCGGGGTGGTTCACCTTCTGCAGGGGGAGGGATGCTGGTGGCCTGTGGGTCTAGTAGCGGGGTCTCCTGCCCACTAGCAGCAGCAGAAGTGGAGGGCTGTTCAGATGACTGGCTAGTGGTAGGGACCCGCTGGTGTGCTGTTGCCTCCCTCATGATGTTGGCCATATCTGCCAGCACCCCTGCTATGGAGATGGTGTTGATGGCCTGCAAGTCCTCACTAATCCCCTGATACTGTCCCTCCTGCAGCCACCTGTTCTCCTGCACGTTGTCTAGGATCTGGCCCATCATGTCCTGGGAATGTTGGTAGGCTCCCAAGATCTCAGGGAGTGCCTCCTGGAGAGTCGGTTCCCTGGGCCTGTCATCCCACTGGCGCACAGCAGTCCTCCCAGTGTCCCTGTTGGCCTGCGCCTCTCTCTCCCGAACGGTGTGCCCATTGGCACTGACCCCTGGTCCTTAATTGTCTTGTGGGTGAGGTTTGGCCTGGGGTCCCTGTACAGGTGGGCACACTGCTGATTGACGTGTCCTGGGGACAGAGGCGTGGGTACGCTGGGTGGGTGCTGTGGTGTTGGTTCCTGATCGGGGAGGCTCTGTGGTGGTCTGTTAGTGGCCTTGGGTGACCGGCTGTCCAGTGGTCCCTTATGGGACAGGTAGCTCGTCCAGATCCAGAAGTCCAGAAGTACTGTCATCACTGGGGTCCTCTTCTGTTGGGGGACTGGACAGTGGTGTCACCTCCTCTCCACTGACATTGGCTGGAGTAACTGTGGGGATGTAAATGATGTATTATGCTTCAAGTGTATGACATTTGTACTTCCGTAGCTTCCCCTCTATGGTTGGTGTAACCCTGCCAGCTTTTGCTTGTGTTTATTGGTGTATTGTGGGATTGTTAGTTTCCCTATGCTGTGCATGCTTTAGTGATGTGTGTCCATGCAGGGCTGAGAGGGGTGTCAATGCATTGGTACAGCATGCAGGGCCATGCATTGGGATTAGTGAGATGTGTTGGAGTGTGTGGGATGTGGTGGAGTGATGGGAGTGAGGCTGTGGGTGTGTGATGACATGCAGGTATGGGGGGTGATAATTGTTAAATGTTGACTTAACAGTGTCCAGTCCTCTGCCAACTCCAGCAAGTCCCTCAGGATGCAGTATTGCTAGTACCTGCTCCTCCCATGCTGTCAGCTGTGGGGGAGGAGGTGGGGGTCCACCGCCAGCACCTGTTCTTCAAAGAGCTGTGGCTCTGCCCTGACTATTTCCTCCACCATGACCCTTAACTTCTCCTCAGTGAAACGCAGGTGCTTTTGTGGTGCCATGGGTGTTGTGTGATGTGTGTCATTGTGAGGGTGTGTTAGGTAATGTTGTGGGTGTGTGATGTGGAGTGTGTAAGGTGTGTATGGGTGTATGTGGTGTGTGTGTCTAGTTGTCTCTTTGCTCTTCTTCTCAGTCTCCTGGTGGCAATTGTTGTTCGTAAGGGATTGTGGGTAATGTGGGTGTGTGTTTTATGGTGGTGTAGGGGTGTGGGTGTGGTGTGTGTATGGGTGTCAGGTGTGTGTATTTGGTATTGTCTAATGGAGTGTTGTTTTGTATGTGGGTGTCCATTCTGAGTGTGGTGGTATATACCACCAATGGTTTACAGCAATTGAATATCCACTGTGGTGATTCGTGGGTCATAATGTGATGGTTGTTGTTTTGTTGGCGTAACAGTATGGGTTTTGAAACCGCCACTTTATCACTGACCTTTGGTCCAGTGGATTTGTGTATGTGGCTGTATTCTGTCAGATTGGTGTGTGTGTGTCATAATATGGTGAACGGATATTCACCAGTGTGGTGGTAAGTTGGCAGCCATCAGCGTGGTGGTAAGTGGGATTTACCGCCAATGTCATAATGAGGGCCTTAATCTGTCTCCTCTTTTGCCTATACGTTTTTTTTGTGTGATAGTTTGATAACCTGGAGAAACAGCTTTATACAACACTTGAGCCATGTCATCTCCCAACCATGTTTCAGTTATGAAGAGTAATTCAGGCTGTGTGTCAATGAGTATGTTGCAGGTGTGGTGCTTGTTTTTAGAGAGCGATTGAGCATTTATTAGTAGACAGTTTAGTTATTGTCCTTTGGTGGTAGTGTGATTTTCTTTTCTAGAAGAGTGAGCAGTATTCTTTGAACTTGCAGGAAGTGTGTCATTAGTGCTGGTATTATTGTACGAGGGCAGTGTTGTTTTTTTTATGTTGTGTTCCTCATCCAGCAGGTTTAGAAGGCATTTTGTTGGGTCTGCATGTTGAGATGGTGGTTGAGAGTGAGTTCGGGAGCTGTGTTGTTTTTGGAGAGTAGCCTTGTGGTGTAATGGACATGGGGATGCAAAGTTGTGAAGAATGGCATGTTGTCTATTTTGGTTATGTCTGTTTTTATTGGAAGGTGTATGGGTTAGGGGTGGTGATGGAGCTTGTGGGTCATGTTTTAATGCTCTAAAATGTGCAGTGGATAAGATGTGAGTGAATGAGAGTTATTGTGTTGTGGTATTTACAGAAGATGTTGGTGAAGAGAGAACATTTGAGAGTAAAGATGGTCTAGGATATGTATTATGTGTGTAGTCATGAGAGTGGGAGTGGGTAGATGTTTCAATTTTGTGACAGAATGTATTATGAAATTGTGTTTGTGTGAGAGATTTTGCTGTGCTGGTGTGTGCTATGTTTTGTTTTTGTGGCGTAGTGGGAGGAGATATTGATGTAGTTGTTTTCTGTCAAGGATTTGTGTACATAATAGGTGTGGGCGGTGAGCTCTGCTCTGCTGGTGGAGTTAATGGAGTTTTTGGCACTCTGCTACCCCTGCAGCTGAGCGGAGCTCTCCGGCATCCACTGCAGCCCAGTTATGGGCCACACAGCACAAGTGCAGACAGTCTGCGCTTTCGCTGTGTGGCCCATAACTAGGCTGCAGTGCACACTCAAATCCTGGCCTCCCTCCTTTCCCTGTCATCAGCAGCCCAGGAGCAGGGGGCAGAGGGAGGCAGAGAGCCAGGCCGCTGGCAACGAGGACCCAGGTAAGACCCCTGTTTCACTTTCTCTTCTATGTACATGCAGGGGCCGGCACTGGGCATGGACAATATTTGCATATGAGGGGGTCTGTGCTTGGAAAAAAGGAAACTTGCAGTCAGGACTCCACTTGAAAACATCCTGTCTCCCCAGAGAAGAATTGGTGTTATGGGGTATGTTGCTGAGGCCAGCAGGGACAGCTGGAGACCGGGGGAGCATCAGCTGCTTAGTGGTAGTCCAACATCCCCCGCCAGATAGAGAGCCCAGTGGCAACAAGGCTAGGCATTTTGTGAAAATATCTGGCTGCTGGTGGCGAGCTGGTTTGCTGCTGCTAGTGTTTGGCCCTAAAGAGCGGGCAGTCTGAGGCTGTGTGTAAGTGCAGACAAAGTGATTGCAAGGCTGGTGTAAGACAGGGGGTGTGCTTGGCCCTCCGTAGCAAGTTTGTGAATGAGGGCAGTTGGTTAAGGGAAGTGTGCAAATGTGAGAGCAACGGGCTCTAGGTAGGTGGCTGTGTCAGCACAAGAGGCCTGTAATGGCAGCTTTCGCTGCCTACAGAATACAACTGGCCTGAATGTGCCTGATCTTAGAAGCGCTAAGCAGGGTCGGGCCGTCCAATGCTGCTTAGTGCTTCTAACATCGGGTGCATTCAGGCCAGGGTGGTGGGGAAGGTGGCACTCTGCCACACGCCGAACTCTGCAGAATTCAACAGAGTTTTTAGCCAACTCCACAGAATTCTGCGGAGTAGAACTTTGTGAGCTCTGCCCACCCCTAATATAAAGTACTGTTGGTGAGTGTATGTTGAATGGTAAAGAGGGTGGTGATTTGTTTTGGAAAGGAGTGTATGTGGTGTGTGAGATGGGATTGGCAAGAGCTATGAGTGTTTATGTTCAATTTCATAGCTAGAAAAGACAATATATGAGGGGAGTGAAGGTGTGATGATAGATTGGTTGTGTGTTTTTGGTAAAAAGAGGAGGGGGTTGGTGGATGATTTGAAGGAGGGCTAAGTAAAGGTTTGGTGGTGACAGTAAGTGGTCTGTTAGTAACGAAGAGGGGATATAAGGTGGAGCTGGTGTTCTTTATGAATGGGGATTATGGGGGTCATTCCGACCCCGGCGGGCGGCGGGCACCGCCCGCCGGGCGGAAACCGCCCAAAGACCGCACCGCGGTCAAATGACCGCGGGGGTCATTTCAACTTTCCCGCTGGGCCGGCGGGCGATCTCCAAAAGATCGCCCGCCGGCCCAGCGGGAAAGCCCCTGCAAAGAGGAAGCCGGCTCCGAGCTAAGCAGACAGTGAAAATCTTTGTGGGGCCCTGTTAGGGGGCCCCTGCACTGCCCATGCCAGTGGCATGGGCAGTGCAGGGGCCCCCAGGGGCCCCACGACACCTGTTCCCACCAGCCTCTTCCTGGCGGTGTAAACCGCCAGGAACAGGCTGGCGGGAAGGGGGTCGGAATCCCCATGGTGAGGATTCCCTGGGCCAGGGGAAAACCGGCGGGAAACCGCCGGTTCCCCTTTTCTGACCGCGGCTTTACCGCCGCAGTCAGAATGTCCCGGGAAGCACCGCCAGCCTGTTGGCGGTGCTTCCTCTGCCCTCCACCCTGGCGGTTTGAAACCGCCAGGGTCGGAATGAGGGCCTATGTGTCTGGATAGATTGAGGTTATGTAAAATGTGGCTTTCTGTTGTGTTGGTGATGAATGGATCTGTCAGTGGTGTAGGGCAGAGTGGTGTTTTGTGTGTGCGTGAAGGCACCATTGTGTGGCTATTGGGGGAGAAGGGTGAATAGGTCTGGTTTGTGGTGTTTAGTAGTGGCTGTTGAGCAATTTAAATGAGGATAGGGTTTGTCTGTAGTAAATAAGTGCATTTGATGAGAGTGTCTCATTATGCTTGTGGATGTGGATGGGTTAAGGTGGTGGCTAATGAATGGAACAAATGGCAGCATTTCTGGCCCTAGGCCTGACCCAGCCCATACAGGCCAAAACAGACAACTACCGTTGGCTTCCTTGCCCGGGCTGAGATTCCCTGAACCCTAAGGTTATATACCCCTAGGTCAAGTGACACCTTTTGGCCAATCAGAACCCTAACCCTAAACCCTCGGACCAATGGAAGAGCTGGTTCTATCAAACAATCACAGCCCTAGCCCTATCAGCCATTCAGAAACTAAACTTCAAGCTCTAAGACCAATAGAAACTCTAGCAACCAATCAGAAACTGCCATATCAGCCAAACAAAACTCAAACCGTAAGCCCTAAGTTCAATAGGAACCCTAGCCAATAATCAGAAACCTAGTCCTATCAGCAAATAAAAATTCAAACTCAGCCCTAAGTCCAATAGGAAACCTGGCACTAGCAACCACTCAGAACCTTACCCTTATCAGACACTCAGATCAAAGACCTAGGACCTAGCTCCAATAGAAATCCTAGAGCTAGGAGCCATTCAGAGCATGGATGCAACAACAAGCAAAAAGGTTATATAAGGGACATGTGACCTTAAACACAGGTTGGTGAGCAAGAGGGCATGGAGCTAGCTGCTTCTGAAGTCAGAACCTCCTGGGATACAGACAGGATCCATCCACACTTTGTTGTGCCCAACTCTTAAAGTGACTAAAATACTACTTTTCGTGCACTTAAACAAAGGACTTTTCTAGCCCAAAAAACAGGGGCTACGCACACTTTCCAACACACAATTTAAATTACCAAACAGATTAAGGGGGTCATTATAACATTGGTGGTAAAACCCGCTTACCGCCGTGCAGAAGACCGCCAACACACCGCCGTGGCCGCAGAAATCCGCCACAGCTATTATAACCCACATCCCGAAATCAGACAAAATTCAGACACCCACACAAGTCCGCCACACCAAAGGTCAGTGATAAACTGGCGAAAACAAAACCTCCACCGTCACGCCAACAGAAATACGCCCATGCTATCACGACCCACGAATCTACGCGGCGGTCATTCAACCGCGGTATTCCATTGGCGGTACACACTGCTGCGCTCAAAATACACACACATCTCCAAAACACCACCACATTGGACAATTAGAAATACACACACCTGAGACACATACACACACCACACCCACACACTCAATACAATATAAAACACACACCCACATCACCCACAAACCCCTATGACAACAATTGAGAACGAAGCACAGAGAGAGACCCCACCATCCACAAACTAGCAGCCACAGACACTCAACATCATCACCCACACAACTTCCACGCACAAAACACCACACACCACTACATATCACCACACTTATCACCACATACACCACCACACACATCACCTGCACCACCCCATGGCACGGCAAAGACACCCCAGGTTCTCTGAGGAGGAGCTCAGGGTCATGGTGGAGGAAATCGTACAGGTAGAGCCACAGCTATTTGCTCACAGGTGCAGCACACCTCCATAGCTAGGAAGATGGAACTATGGCGAAGAATAGTCGACAGGGTCAACGCAGTGGGACAGCACCCAAGAAATCGGGACAACATCAGAAAGAGGTGGAACGACCTACGGGGGAATGTGCGTTCTGTGGTCTCCAGACACAACATCGCGGTACAGCGGACTGGCGGCAGACCCCCACCTCCTCCCCCACAACTAACAACATGGGAGGAGCAGGGATCGGCGATTCTGCATCCTGAGGGCCTCGCAGGAGTCGGTGGAGGAATGGACTCTGGTAAGTCAAATCTTAACTATCATATCCCACACCCTACCTGCATGCTATCACAGACCCCCACCCTCGCCCCAACCCCATCACTCCAACTCCTCACAAATGTACCAATATCACAAACCACCCATCCCAACACCAAGCCCTGCATGAAAAAACAAAGCATGGACACCCATCACTAAAGCATGCCCACTACATTTACCCATAACACCCCTCTCAACCATCATCACACAAGCCCACACACAGGAATGCTAGCACTGGGGTACATATTCACCCACCCATTGCACACCATGAAACACACAGATGCAATAATCATGCCTTTACACCCCTTCAGGACCACTACCCAACGTCACCAGACAGGAGGGTCCAGACATCTCCACCTCACCCACAGAAGAGGCCCACAGTGATGACAACAGCTCTGTCCACCTGGATCTAGATGACCAGCCCGGACAATCGTGGGCCTCGGGACAGTCGGTTCCCCTCACACAGGCACAGCCCACCACAGACCTTCCACCCTCTGGTAACACCAGCACAGCACCCACCCAGCGGGCCCATACCTCCGTCCCCAGAACACGCCAATAAGCTGTGTGTCCACCACTACAGGGAACCCAGGATAACCCACCACCCCAACAACAACAGGGACCTGGGGGCAGTGCCAGTGGGCACATGGTCCAGGGGACGGAGGCACAGGAACACAGGTGAACTGAGAGAGCTGCCGTGCGACATGGGGCGGACAGGCCTAGGGAACCCACTCTCCACGAGGCCCTTTCCAACATCATGGGAGCCTACCACCATTCCCAGGAGACGATGGCAATGGCACTGGCCAAGTTTCAGGTGACCCAGCGCCTGCAGGATGAACAGTATTTGGGCTTCAGGGAGGAACTCAGAACCATCAGCACCACCCTGGGCACCATCGTAGGGGTGCTGAAGGAGATACTGAACACCAGGAGGGACACTGTGGTACTCCAAGGGGCCCCTGACAATAGCCTGGACGATGAACTGCCCACCACCTCTGCCGGCGCTAGTGGACAGGAGGCACCGCCACAGGACCACCACACTAGCACCCCCCCTGCAGACAGAGAACCACCCCGCAAGCGGTCCCTGAGAACCAGGAACAAGACAGAGCACGATGCCAAGACCCCGCCAAGAAATAAGACCACCCTGATTGTCACCCTACTGTCCCACTTTGTAAGCCTGTCCATATTGGAACTGCCCCAGCTCCACTTCCTATGCCCATATGGGCAATGCACCTGTGAGACTAATAGACTGGACTCTGCCATGGACATTCCTCCACCATCACCCCTCATCATTTTACAACCCCGTCCAATATTTAGCACTGCAATAAACACCCTTGAAGCACAAAACAACCTGGAGTCAGTCTGTGATTTTGAAAATGTGTATTAGCAATGACAGTGACAAAAATGCGTTCTCAAATGTAATTTCAACATACCTATGTCACACATCTCAAGCCCATGAGGAATCTAAGCAGATGACATGTTGGAAACCACACCAGTGAAACCATAATGGAAATGTACAACTCAGTTACCACATAATGGTTGAAATCGACAGACAGGACAGAGGTAGATGTGTGAAAGTACTTGTAGTAGGCAGGAATGTATTCTCACCTGTGTGTCACTGGAAATATTGCTGGATAACTGAGTCCCTGTTGCCAATGTCTTCTTCCTCTGCTTCCGCCTCATTACTGTCCACAGGCTCCACAGCTGCCACAACACCGTCATTTGGACCATCCTCCTGCAGAAAAGGCATCTGTCATCGCAAAGCCAAATTGTGAAGCATACAGCAGGCCACGATGATCTGGCACACCTTCCTTGGTGAGTAGAATAGGGAACCACCTGTCATATGGAGGCACCTGAACCTGGCCTTCAGGAGGCTGAAGGTGCGTTCGATCAACCACCTAGTCCACCCATGGGCCTCATTGTAGCGTTCCTCTGCCCTGGTCCTGGGATTCCTCACTGGGGTCAGTAGCCATGACAGGTTGGGGTAACCAGAGTCCCCTAATAGCCACACCTGGTGCCTCTGGAGTTGACCCATCACATAAGGGATGCTGCTATTCTGCAGGATGTAGGCGTCATTCACTGAGCCAGGGAACATAGCATTTACCTGGGAGATGAACTGGTCTGCCAAACATACCATCTGTACCTTCATGGAATGATAACTCTTCCAGTTCCTGTACACCTGTTCACTCCTGTGGGGGGGGGGACCAGAGCTACATGGGTCCCATCAATGGCACCTATGATGTTGGGGATATGTCCAAGGGCATAGAAGTCACCTTTCACTGTAGGCAAATCCTCCACCTGAGGGAAAACGATGTAGCTCCGCATGTGTTTCAGCAGGGCAGACAACACTCTGGACAACACGTTGGAAAACATAGGCTGGGGCATCCCTGATGCCATGGCCACTGTTGTTTGAAATGACCCACTTGCAAGCAAATGGAGCACTGACAGCACCTGCACTTGAGGGGGGATTCCTGTGGGATGGCGGATTGCTGACATCAGGTCAGGCTCCAACTGGGCACACAGTTCCTGGATTGTGGCACGGTCAAACCTGTAGGTGATGATTAAATGTCGCTCCTCCATTGTCAACAGGTCCACCAGCGGTCGGTACACCGGAGGATTCCGCCATCTCCTCACATGTCCCAGCGGACGGTGCCTAGGAAGGACAACAGCAACCACAGAGTCAAACAACTCAGAGGTATGTACCCACAGTCTACACAGAACACAAATCATAATCCAAAAAGTTGCCTGTATCTGAGTTGAGTCAAGGCCTTGGTATGTGACGCACTTAAAAATGAACCCATGTGGGCCCCTGAAATGGCGGCTGCCTGACCTCTAAACTGGGACAATGGGATGTGAGGTAACTGCGCTGGCGTTGTACACCGTCGCGGTAGGCAGTCGAAGACCGCAGCGCAATGCTGCATTGGTTAACATTGGACCCTATGTGGCCCAGGAGCAAATGACGAAGTGCGCCAGCGGTGATGGTACGCACCGCCGCGGACGTCACCGCTGCGGACGTCACTGCCATTTTCTAACTATTCAATCACTCAATACCTGATCTTCGACAGGAGAGGACCTACACTGCAAGTGCTGCTGTGACCTCGGTCTGGAAGAGACAATGGCTCGTGCGTCTGGGGAAAGGGCCCCTGCCTTCACTGCACAGGAGTTGGAGAAGCTCGTGGACGGGGTCCTCCCCCAGTACACACACTCTACGATCCTCCATACCAACAGGTAAGTACACAGGGAGCACGTTGTATGGGCTATGCCTGAGTGGAGAGGGCTGGTTGTAAGAATGAAGGGGGCACAGTTCTGCGTGCATGAAGGACTGTGAATGCATGTGCCACATGGCAAGGGTAGGGATGTGGGCCACTCACTTCGACGGTGCAGTTGCTAATGACTTCTCTTCTTCCCCTGTACATTTCATTTAGGTCAGCGCCCACCAGAAGAAGGATATTTGGCGTGCCATCGCAAAGGATGTCCGGACCCTGGGGGTCCACCACAGACGGATAACCCACTGCCGTAAAAGATGGGATGACATTCGCCGCTGGAGCAAGAAGACAGGATGGGCGTTTGAGGGCATCACAGCAGACACAAGGGGGTGAGTACAACATCATTCTGCAGACTTTGCGCGCAGTGAAGGTGTCTGGGTGGGGGAGGAGGGCTGTGGGTTCCCCTAGGCCAGGGCGAGTTCCGAAGGCTAGGCCCCTCCGTAATGCAGGCCATGTGGCACTCCACCCCACCTCTGTAGAGTGCCAAGTACAGATATACATGCCCCTGTGTCAAATATGTGTGCAGATGTTGACCATAGCCATGTAGGCCATATCCCTGGAAGTGCATCTGAAGAGCCCAACAGCGCGGCGTAGTGCAGGGGGCTGCTGTGTCTGTATTGTCCGCCAACGGTAGCGGTAAGCCATGCACTCAACCTGTCTTTCTTCTGTCGTCCCCCCCCCTTTTTGTGGTCTCCCTGTTCTTGTGTGCCTCAGCATCATCAGGCGGAGGTACAGTGGCACCGGAGCACGAGGGAGCTGCATCCCACATGGCCATGGAGGGCCACACCACGGACTCTGAATACACCAGTGGGACAGAGGGCGAGGGGAGCTTCACGGCAGTCACAGGATCTGCAACCAGTGACACGGACTCGTCCTCCGATGGGAGCTCCCTTGTGGTGGTGGCAAAATCTGTGACCCCCACTTCTACAGGTCGAGCCGCCACCCCCCCTACCAGCACCACCCACCCAGCAGCCCCTCAGCCTTCGCCCCGTGCCTGCTCACCCAGGAGGGTGGGCATCACCTTCGCCCCAGGCACCTCAGCCCCTGCCCCTGTCACCTCTGCTGCCCTCAGTGAGGAGCCCATTGACCTCCTCAGGTCCCTCACTGCTGGGCAGTCTACCATTTTGAATGCCATCCAGGGTGTAAAAAGGGAATTGCAACACACAAATGCATTCCTGGAGGGCATTCATTCTGGTCAGGCTGCCCTTCATTGAACCCTGCAAACTCTGGCCTCAGCACTGATGGCAGCCATTGTCCCTGTGTCGAGCCTCCCCCTCCAACTTCCTCCACCCAGACCCAATCCCCTGTACCCCAGCCTATCCCAAGCACACCATCAGGCCAGCATGCACACACCTCACCATACACGGGAAGCTCAGGCAAACATAAGCACCACACATCCCACAGGCACTCACACAAGCATCACACACATGCAGACACACTAACATCCACTGCCTCCACTGTGTCCCCCTTCTCGTCGTCTCCCTCCTCCCTCCCAGTCTCGTCTACACTCTCACCTGCATGCACTACCTCTACAGCCACTAGGCCCCGCACCAGCACACCCACCACCACACCCCGCTCACGTGCAGTCACCACCCCCACTACCATTTACACGTCGCCTGTTTCCTCTCCCAGTGTGTCTGTGACGCCCCCTCACAAAGTACACAAACGCAGGCACACACCCACCCAACATACATCCACCTCACGACAGCCTCTAGCGTATGCACCTGCACCCAAAGCCACAAAAGTTACACCTCCTACAACCACCTCCTCTTCCTCCACTCCCAGACCCCCTCCAGCTACCCATCCCAGTGTTCCTAAGAAACTTTTCCTGACCAAGCTTGACCTCTTTCCCACCCCCCTCTCCAATTCATAGGTCCCGTACTAGCACCTCAGCCAAAAAATCTCCGGGACCAGTGGTGCCTGTTGTTAGAGGTATGTGGAGTGCACCGGGCACCAGGACAGCCAGTGTGACACAGAGCCACAGCACAGCCAGTCCCCCCCCTGTGAAGCACCAGAAGTTGGACAGTGCCCGCGGAAGAGGGGGAAGACTCCAGCCAGCAAAGCCGCTCACAAGGGTCCCGGGGGGAGTGTCCACTCAGCTGTGACTCCTCCCAAGGTGGGGAAGGGGCATAAGAAATCGCCAAAGTCTGGGAGGAGCAGCAGGGCGGAGAAGACCGCCATCATCCCCGCTGCTCAGGAGGCCACCGCCAGCCCAATCGTCAGTGGCCAGGAGGCCACCGCCAGAGTCAGTGCCAGGAGGGCAGCCCGATCGTCAGTGGCCAGGAGGCCACCGCCAGAGTCAGCACCCAGGAGGCCACCACCAGCCACAGCCCAGCTGCCCAGGAGGGCCCTGGCAGCCACAGCCCAGCTGCCCAATGAAGGACCGCCAGCCCCAGCTGGGCAATGAAGGACCGCCATGGCAAGCACCGCTGAACAGGGCAAACACCGCCATGGCAAGCTCCGCTGAACAGGGCAAGCACGCTGAACAGGGCAAAGACCGCCATGGCAAGCACCGCTGAACAGGTCAGAAACTGCAAACTCAAGCACCGCTGAACAGGGCAAAGACCGCCATGGCAAGCTCTGCTGAACAGGGCAAGCACCGCTGAACAGGGCAAAGACCGCCATGGCAAGCACCGCTGAACAGGTCAGAAACTGAAAACTCAAGCACCACTGAACAGGGCAAAGACCGCCATGGCAAGCACCGCTGAACAGGGCAAAGACCGCCATGGCAAGCACCGCTGAACAGGTCAGAAACTGTAAACTCAAGCACCGCTGAACAGGGCAAAGACCACCATGGCAAGCACTGCTGAACAGTTCAGAAACTGCAAACTCAAGCACCGCTGAACAGGGCCAGAAACTGCAAACTCAAGCACCGCTGAACAGGGCAAAGACCGCCATGGCAAGCACCGCTGAACAGGGCATGCACCGCTGAACAGGGCAAGCACCGCCGAACAGGGCAAGGACCGCCAACTCAAGCACCGCTAGCCCATGAGCGGCAGGGGCAGTGATGCAACTGGGACCGTCACGGGGTGAGTGATGCACTCTGGGCACCAGTCCCCCTCCAGAACCAGTGGAGACATGCATCCACTCTGTCTATCCTGCACAGGATGAAGCACTCTGGGCACCAGTCCCCCTCCAGAACCAGTGGAGACATGCATCCACTCCGTCTGTCCTGCACAGGATGAAGCACTCTGGGCACTAGTCCCCCTCCAGAACCAGTGGAGACTGTTATCCACTTGAGAGACTGTGGTTTTGCACTCCCCAGGATGGTACAGTGGGCAAACCACCCACTGTAGAGACTTGAGAGACTGTGGTTTTGCACTCCCCAGGATGGTACAGTGGGCAAACCACCAACTGTAGAGACTTGAGAGACTGTGGCTTTGCACTCCCCAGGATGGTACAGTGGGCAACCAACCCACTGTAGAGACTTGAGAGACTGTGGCTTTGCACTCGCCAGGATGGTACAGTGGGCAACCCACCTACTATAGAGACTTGAGAGACTGTGGCTTCTCACTCCCCAGGATGGTACAGTAGGCAAACCACCCACTGTAGAGACTTTGAGAGACTGTGGCTTTGCACTCCCCAGGATGGTACAGTGGGCAACCCACCCACTGTAGAGACTTGAGAGACTGTGGCTTTGCACTCCCCAGGATACATCAATGGGCATGGAGCCCCCTCGTGGATCTGGCGTGGTGCACTCATCCGGCTGAGGTGCCCCGCCTTGCCTTCCCCCTGAGGTGCCTTTTGTATTTGTATCTGATGCCCCAGCAGTGTTCTCTCCGTTTTGATCAGGTATCTGTTGTGGGCCTCACCCATGCATTTTGGGCCCAGTGGTCCACGGACAATGACTTGTGCATTACCTGCACTACTAATCGTGGAGTATATTTTGTTGAATGTGTATATATATATATATATATATATATATATATATATATATATATATATATATATATATAGATATTTGGTTACTGTATTTTGATATTTTACAATGGTTCCACTCATTTCCCTTGGTCTTTGCATTCTTCCGGGAGGGTTGGGGGTTGTTACTGTAATGTTTGGATATGCATTGGTGTGTGTGTTGTAGTGGGTGAGGGTCGGGGTGGGGGTGTTGCGTGTGTGTGTCCCTGTCTTTTGCCTCCCCCCCCCATGACAACTCACCGTTGTCTTCACCGCCGGCGTTGATGATCGTCGTATAGGAGCAGGAAGACTAGTGCAGGAAGAAGAATATGGAGTTCAGGCTCCATGGTGCCCTCCTTCCTCGTGGAGTGTGTAGAGGTGAATGTTTTCCCTTTGAAATGGCTGTTTCCACCGTGTTTTTATCCGCGGTGAATCCGCCCCAGAAAAGGTGGCGGATTGGTAGGTTGTGATACTGTGGGCGGCCTTTGTCTCCCGTCTGTCTGTTGGCGGTGACCGCTGCGCTGTTTGTTCGTACTGCCGTGGCGGTCGAAGTGTTAAAGTGGCTGTCTTTGTTGGCCACGGTCATAATTCCCATTTTTTTACCACCGGCCTGTTGGCGGTCTTACTGCCGCTTTAACACCGTCCGCCAGGGTTGTAATGACCACCTAAGTATTCTCTTAAACACACTGTGGTTACGCTTTGGGGTGAATGTTACCTTTTTAGCATGTACAATAGGGCATGGAGGGGTTGCCTTCTACGGGGCTTAGCACACTGTAGGGGAAAACCAGGAGAGACATTTAAACAGTCACAAACAGAAAAAAACAGCAGTTATTAAAGTTCAAATGGCACAGAAACCAAAATAAATGGCCCACACTCAGCACATACACACCACATCCCAATGTGCAGGCTGTGACGGTAGCTGAAGGATGGACACTGAGCTAGTAGCAATATATAGACATGTAATACAATTTGTAATGTGGACTTTGAACACCCTCACAGCAAGGGCTGCTCCAGCTGTTTACCAATTTGTCTTTCCAGGAATTAATTTAAAAACAGTCCACTCAATAATGGGAAAAGCACACACAGAGTAGGAGAAGATTCAATTCTGGATTGCACAAAAACAAATCAGCTGGAAGCAGTGTGTTCCCATTTGGGATCCCAAAGCAAACATTGAATTCTCACAATGTGCTTGCCATTTGGTATGGTACCCTAACACTTGGGACACAGTCTTTGCCGCAACTTACACCACTACACATGGTACTCTGATACTTGGCAATTTATCAGAAGTGTTAAACAAATTCAAAATGAACACAAGCAGCCCCATCCCTGGGCTTTGGGATTAAATTGATGCCAAATTTCAACACATTGTCCTCAATTATTTTACGCAAGATTAAAGGGGACATGGCAGTGTTGGCCATTTGCCAATGGCTCCGGGAGATTCCTCAACAGGAACAGGACTGCAAACTGCCAAAGATTAGCTCTGAAAACTATACCAGTATAGGACAGGAAAGTCTGTGGGCCAGCCCAACTAAACCACAAATTTAGAGTACCACCCCTAAGGAAGGTACTACACAAGCACAAGAAGGTTCTTAAAAATGCTGAGATAAACAAAAACAAAACAAGATAGAAGTAGTCAGAGAGGAGAATCTCTGCAACTGGAGACCTCTGAGAGAAGATATAGGCTCTAATTATAACTTTGGTGGTAATAACAGCCTACAACAGTGGTGACAGCCTCCAACATACCACTGCAGCGGCAACCATCTGTCCGTCAGATTATGAGCACTGCCTGACTTCCGCCACAATAAGGTTGAAAATCTGGCAGTATTCATACTGGTGGACGGTGGTGACCTGGCGCTGCTAACACCAGCACCGACCCACCAGTAGAACAATGGCAGCTGAATTCTGAGCAGAAATATGGCCTGGCAGTGTTCTGCTGGCAGTAGCAGTGCCCCTTCCCGTTCCCTGCTAGATGACCTCCTCGCCGGACAAGGTAAGTCAGGCATCCAACACGGGAGGGGGGCGGGAGGGTGAGGGATGTTGTGTGTGTCTGAGTGTGTGTGTGAATGTGTCTTTGTGTGTTGTGTTGTAAGCCGCATTGTATGAGTGTGAGTGAATGCGTGTAAGAATAGCGAAGTGAGTGCATGTCTGCATGTCAGTGTGTCTTTGTGTGAGAACGTGTGTGAGTATGTCTGGACAAATGCATATGTGAATGCGTGTATGCCAGTGAATGAGTGTATGCCAGTGGACGTGAATGGGTGTATGCGTGGTGCTTGTGAGCGTATGTGCGCGTGTATGTGGGAGGGGGTGTAGGGCGCTGTGACTGTAGTAGGGATGGGGGATGATATGTGCGTGTGTGTGCATTTATGGGGGTGAATGCATGTATTCAAGGGGTGGGGGTGTTTGAATCAGGGGTGGGGGGTGTTTAGATGGAGGGGGTTTGGGGGGTGTCAGGTAAGTGTTGTGGGGCGGGGGAGCCATCTACTGGTGACAGGAAAGGAATTACCTGTTACCAGTAGGGCCTACAGTCATGGGTCTCGTGGTGTTGCTAACGCCACTGAAACCATGGCGGTAGACCGGCTCATAATTTCGCCCGCTGTACTCTATGGGCCGCTGGGTCAGAGACTGACATCTCCGGCCCGGCAGCTCATACTGCCATGGTGGTAAGAGTGGAGAAGTGGTGGGTTGGCTGCAGCCAACCCGCCAGGGACATAATGTGGCGGTATGTACCACCAGTTGGTGGTAATACTGCCATATTAACCCTGGCGGTCAGAAGACCGCCAGGGACATAATGAGGGCCAAAATCTCTGAACTCAAGAAACTATAAAAAAACCCTGATAGATACCAATATACTGATAAACGTCCCTCTCGTTCCTTTCAGGACACACCGGATAAATGAAGTGAGAGAGTGGGACGATCAGAAACGCAAAGTGACTATACGAAGCCGAAGAAGGATCAACAACGTTCCTCAGGAGCTTATGATAAAAAGGACAAAACTCCTCAACAAAAGCCATAATTTAAAAAGAAAAAGGTGGCTGCAATTTTGAATAAAGATGCCAGCCACACAGAGAATGTTGTAGAAGAACCAGATGTGGGCAGTGACTCTGCTAGAAAGCACAGCAGAGGTCACAAGAATCTTATAGATCACCTGGATGTGACAGCAACTAACAACTTTCTTGTAGGCGAGACAGTGGACAGGCTTGTTTCAGCACCTGGAAGGGTTTACAAATTGAATATCCAAATTGAGGGGGACATAGAGTGCACCATTTAAGTAATCTTCTGGAAGCACTAAACTGTGATATACTATTGTGCGAAAAAGACAGTCCACCTGAATTAGTTTGCAAGGTGCCACAGGTGAAATAAGTAATTTCGCCTTCTTTCTCAGTCCTGGTTTCGGATGTTGTAAAGGAAGCCTATGCCTCTGATTGGGCTCTGGCACAGGCTCCTGTTCTGTACCACAACCACGTAGGGTGGGATAAAGATTACACCTACCATGTAATACATAGTAGGTCCTCACCACAGCCTCAACCACAGTATCCTATTAACCATGAGGCTAAAGCTCTACTGAGAGAGATTCTCACACAATTTGAGTACTAGGGAGTATTTGAGCCTTGTGTCTCTGCTATGAATAATCTGTTATTTCAGTTGCAAAACCAAGCCATTCATATAGAATAGTCTTAGACTACAGGCACTTGAACAGTCACACACACACTTATGCAATACAAAATGCACACAGCACAGCACTAATTAACAACATAGCGCGTAAAAAATAATAAACAGCCTTGGATATTTCCACTGTTGTTTATGCCAAAATCTAGAGCCTGAAAGTCAGCATCTAAGCACTTTTAGCTCATTAGGATCTTAGCAGCGCTTTTGTCATATGCCACAAGGGTATAAGAACAGCCCAGGGTTATTTTCAGCCCGAGTAACATCAATACTACATGATATTATCAGTCAGTCAAAAACTGTATTCAGAATTTCAGAAAATATCCATGAAAGAGTACACCTGAAAACATTAGATAAATTAATTAAAAAGGAATACATCCAGATAAATAATCAAGATTGCGCAATTTTAAAACTATTGAATTTAAAATCGATGAAAGGGGGTCAGAACACACCCTTGTCTGACCCCCTTCTAAACCTTAAAGAAATAAGTGCGCTCTTGCCCATATCTGATCCTAGCTTCTACATTACTGTGAATTTGCGCTAGCAAATGTATTATTATAGGATTTGCTCCATTCTTAATCAGCATTGCTCATAATTTACTTCTAACAACATTATCAAATGTCACAACAAATATAACCACCCTTTTTTAGCCCCCACATACTTTTCTCTTAGCAAACATAGGTTCAAACATTGATCCCCCCACCACCTTCCGAAAACCATACTGTGCCTGGGAAATAACATTATTATCAAAAGCCCATGCTTCCAGGTGATCCAAATGAATGTTCCCAAAAATGTTTGCAGTAGCATCAATCAGAGAGATAGGGCGGTAATATGCAGGAACATTCTGGTCACCTTTTGGGACAATAGTGGCTTTAGACCAAGCTAAACAAGGAGTAGTGCACAGAGCAGCTCTGAAAACATTAACCAGAATTGGCACCCATAGATCTAGATTGTTCTTGAATCGATCAACTGGGAGACCATCTGGGCCAGGGACCTTATTAGGGAGTGAACAGTTAATTGGCAATATCGCATCACCCAGATGCTGAGGCATTGTCCTATGGGGATGATATGTATCTCACAGATGATGACCTCAACATACATTTTGCCAGGGTCGATCGTATAGTGTTAGGATTCTACGCCCTGGACTACAAATTCGATTTAAAAAAAACTAAAATTGTCTTCTTCAGTGCCCTATTTCTGGAATGCGAGCTATCATATGAAGGCAAGAGCCTGACCCGCACTTTCTAGAAAAATAAGTTCAACTGCAACCTCCAAATACTATTAAGAAACTGCAGTTATCGCTGGGTTTCATTAACTTTGGCAGAATATACATACCTGATTATGCACAAAGCATAAAACCACTCTATGATCCAGATTTTTCAAGCAAACACTGGACAGCAGAACACACGAGCATACCTAAAGAACTGCAGCAGGACACCCTAGTAGTGAAACACTTACATACATGTGACAACAAACAAACCTGGTCATCAGACTAATTTCTGGTACCATTGGGTTCCCCTATGTCACTTTTAATGAGGGTTACACAGTACCCATAGCATCCAAATCTCATTCGTGCTCAAATGCAGAACAAAGTTTTGCACACACAGAGCAAATACTGACTGTGGTACAGATGGCTGTCATTAAAGAGAGGCCTCTTGCCCAAGGGAAATTAATTATTGTTGCTACCCCAGTACCAGGCCTTGAGGCAAATCACCATAGCTAGCATCCTGAATGCCAAGGCATTACATACACATTGGAGTCAATGGACAACCTCCCTGACTGACACTGATTACATCTTTGTCCCAAATCGTCATACACTAGAATTCTTCCAGTACGGACAGGAGTACATTGCACCTACTAATATATTACCACTTGATCAATACTGAACTATCATTTATACTAGTGGCTCAGTACAACCAGCTGTAGGTACTTAACATCAATACTTAACCGCTTGCACAGCAGTAAGCAGGTTGATGAGGGATTGTACCTTCCACCCTGAAAACACCTACATGCAGACCCTAGGGAACTGCACTGCACAATTGGCAGGCTTATAATTGTGTCCAGTCCCAGAACGATTACCTGAATCACAGGCGCCTGAACGGCTTCAGAGATTCCAAAGAGAACACAATTAAACACAAAAACTTGTGAGAGAGGGTAGCTGATCTTCAGGACAGACTACCAAACGCTCATGTAGTACATACATTGGGCCATCAACATGTAGGAGTACACGTTGTAGGAAACACTTTGGCAGATGAAGCTGCTAAATCTGCAGTAGCTACAACTTCTATTGCTGCAATACCTTGCTCTCATACAAGATCGAGTAATTAGACATTGGTTGCAGTGAAAGCTTCGGCTGATCGCAAGACTTTACATAAAGAATGCCCAGCAAAAAATTCCTACTATCTATGTGCCCAAAACATTGCATTCTCAACCGTTCAAGGGGTGGGAGATTGTGTGATCCCCAACCATGACCAGAGATTAGATCTCATTGAAGCAGCACGTGAGGGTGTCGCTTCTGCTCCCTCACGTGTGGTGGCTAATATATTTCTATTACAAAAATATTTTTGGTGGCCAGGTCTATACATACAGACAAAGCAATATGTCCTTTGTTAGGACATTTACCAACAAATTAAAGGGTCCATAATCAAACAGTCACCGTAGACATCCCTCCTAATTTCTAACAGACTTTTACAATGTGTGTACCTGGACCATTGTGGTCCCTTACAACCCAATGGTGTATTCAAATACATTTTAGTTGCTTTTGATGCCTGTTCTAGATTCCTTTCAGTATAGCCACAACGGTTGGCTGATGCTCTGACTTTTATTAGAGATTTGCATGTCTTTATCATCACACATGCGGGTGCAGCATTCCACTCAGATCAGGGCCCTCCTTTTGCCTGTAGGGCATTCAGGGACACTATGGCGATGATGGCTGTTCAGCTCCATCAATTCTCACCCAATCATCCTGAGGGAAATAGCATTGTGGAGGGGAGGAACTGAGACATAAAGCAGTCCTCAACAGCAGAAGTATTAGGTTCAGGCTGTAATTGGCTTTATCAGCTATATTGGTCCAGAGAGAACTAAATAGTCTGCCCAGAAAGCCCTTGGGGGAGTCGCACCCCTTATGAGGTGATATTTGGGATACCTATGTATGTCCCAGATCTTGATGGCCCAGGTGCGGTGGGGGCAGAAACACGGTTTAACATAAATGAACTTCTTGCTGTTTTGCAGAAGCTATAACAATTCCGTGATGAGAACTCATTCGCGTGTGCCACCACTTGGGAATAAGGAATTTGCCAACAACAATCAACAACAACTACAGGCTGGATTCCTAAAATCAGGGATCAAGTTTCTGAAAAGATTACTGTAAAAAAGGAGTTTGGCCCATCCTACAGAGCACCGGTTCCAGTCCCGGGAATACACGGTACCAGAACTGTCATCCTACTACCGCTGCCTGGTTCCAAAGAGAACAGAGGTGTTTAATATGATAATGTCAACTTACAGCATGTGGATGATCGTTCACAGTAAACCAAGAGGTCCTTTGGGTAGTACCCGTTCCCCTCTCACTACCTGACAGGATATACCTCTACAAGCAGTAAACTATGCTTCTGCAATTACCAATACTACATTTGCCTCCTCAAGCATGGGGAGGATGGAGAATGAGCTTCTGCTGATTCCTGTTACCACTTCAGTGACAAGAAACGTACGATATCTGGAGCTTTATTGTTGCAATTCAACACAAACGGCTGATATCATCCACTGTGAACCATCACAAGAAATGGGTCAATTCACTAGCTCTGCACTGGCTCTTTTGTTTGCACAGACTGCTTCTGGTTATTTTGTCAACACTGATGACTTTTCTTCTAACTCATCTGCTTCTGCAACTGAAACTGTATCAAAGACACATGAGCTGTTCATGTGGCTTAAAAACAATTACTTAATTTATCCATGGTATTATCTGTGAATACTGCTGACATTGCTTGCCTTTCTGCTTTGGATTGGTTTTGTTCTTGCCTTCTTTCTTTTGATAGATGGTTATTATCTTCCTGAGCGCTCTGACGTCAAGCCGGTGAATGAGGTTTTGACACCTTACCTATCTTACCATAAGGTCCGAAGAGAGTTGTCACTTGTGAACATTTCAGCAGTTCCAATTTCAGATGGAATTGTTTGGGATAAAGTACCATTTCATATGTACGGTCCTACTGAGGTCATGTAGATTCCATATATGCTTAAAATTTCAATGAGTGACATTATTACACATGGTATTGTTTCCAATGACTGGGGTGTTAAAACAGTTAGTTCCATGTTTTCTTAGCTTGAATATAATACTGTATTTGAAAGTGACGATGTGTTTATGAACACAGCGAATAATGGGGAAATGTTCTGTTATCACTATTACAGACATTATTTTCTGCACTGAACTACTATTCCAAGATTAGTTTACAATTACACAGAATGGGAACATTGTTCAACTCCACCTGTGGAGATTTCCAAAATGTATGTAGACAAATTTGCATAATTTACTGGGTATGACACTAGAAATGCTGAGTCATATTATTTTATATATTGCTGCCTTCTAGAATAAGGAACATATTGCTAACTGACACAAAATTGATCTATTCAGATTCCTTTGTTTCCCGGTTTGCTATTGAAGGATATGAGTATTGGAAAAACACTATTGAGTTGAAGAGTATATGGGGAACGAATGTTTAGCACACACAGGGCAGGGAAGCTTTATTTAGAGCATGCCTCATTCCTCTACAACTATTTTTAAATGACACCATCCAACAAACATCCTGTTTGGGATTAGTGAAAATAAAAGAATTGAATGAGCCCAGTATCCCCACACCGGCTACATTTTACAGTTGGCAAACATTCTTAAATGTTACTGAAAAACTGCTTATTGCTTGGGGTCAGAATGGCACTTTTAAATCCTCACTTTTGAGTCCTGGCAGGTGGTTATTTTGGCCAGTGGACACAAATGGGTGCCAGGCAAATTTTGTTAATTCCTCAGGGGGTTTTAGAGCAAGCCGACCAGCCCCTCACTGAGTCTCGGCTCAACATTCAGGTATTGTTACTATATACAGTGTGGGTAATCTATGCCAACAATGGTTACGTTCTTCTACCTTAGCAGGTATCAAAGAACACCTTAGTCTCCTTTCAGAGGAAGCAATGTACAAGATTTCTTGTTAGGACCCAGGAAGCCACGCTCGAAAAAATTCCTGTATGCCATATATAAAAAGATCTCAAAACTTTCCCAGATGGAAGCGGCTGCACTTTTTACAGCAGTTTGATAAGGAAAAATTGGAGAAGGCTATAATGGTATGAATACTTTTGTGTAGCCATTTTAGTTATAGCCCCGTGCACGTTAGTTTAACACACTAGGCCGCTGTGCATTTTGACCTAGATATATTTTATTCGGCTTCGCATTGTTATTTTTACAATAACCAGTTTTACGGTCTTATTTTATTTTCATCTATCTAACTGTTTTTGCTTAGCCCAGCACTGTGTTCTCAAACAATACATTCTTGATCACGTTGTGCTTCAGTCAAGGCTACAGTTTGGTATATTGCCGGTGAACGTGGTAGAAGTTTAGTCTCCAACACTGGTAGAAAATACACATCCTTATGTAGGGAAATTTCCTTAGAACATCAGCTGTGTTATTATAAAAACACTTCCTAGTCCCATTACACGTTAAGAGGGAGATTCCAGCCAGGGAACCACAACTGAATGCTGATTGCTGAATGCTTCACTGCAAATGCTAACGCAGACTACAGGTCTTTGCTCAGGTATGAGGGTTGATGTCCTCCCGGGGGAACCTGAAATGCAGAATTAGAGCTTAACATGCTGTGCTCAGATTATGACTAAGATAGGAAATAGTCCATAACTCCTTAGTGACAATATGATAGCGTTATTCTTATGCTTCACTCTCCTCGTCACCATTTTAATATTGTCATGTTGTGTCATCCTGGTTATTGCAGCTCACGCTTTGCTATATAAAATGCAGTTGTTTTATTAAACCAGTCATTAAAACTTATACTGCTTCTCATTGTCTTTCATATATGAGACCAAAGTGTGTGTGAGAGAACCAGATGCGACCTGAGTGACCAGAACTTCCCTGAGAAGCCTAATATATCATGTGCTCAGCTGCCCAGTCATCCATATCCTCTGGTAGAGATGAGGCACTGCTCTTTAGCCGGAGCAAAACCTGGATTTATGGCATCAGGTGTCACCCGCAGTGGGTCAGACTCAGTCTCCCACACTGTGGCCGATCTTGCTGCTCAAAATCCAGTAGTCTCATTAGAATAATGAGAGCCTACGCGACATGGTGCCGCCAACGTTTGGTCAGGCTCAAATTTTCGGGTCCTCCGGAGTATCTCTGTCTCATTATAGATAATGACACCTCAATGCCATATGCGGAGACGTCCGTGGTGCTGAGGATTTCTACCACAGCTGTGTAGGTAATCCTACTACAACTGGGGGTTGTTCAAGCTTGAACTTTAAAAGGAAACCCCATTTTGGTGTGCTTTCTCTGAACTCATAATGTTACTATCATGGCGCATCCCCAACAGGTACAAATAGCTGTTAATATGAGACAACCTCTAACAGCACACTGACTAGCAAATGGCCTAACAGCCCAGGGAGAACCAGTCACATTTGTGGTGGACACCCATGCAGCTTATAGAGCAGAACTCTTTTACTCTTGGGTCACATTTCCAGCAGTTGATGGGAACACAACTACATTTCACCAATATACACCTGCAAATGCGCCTGGACAATACAGAGCATACGCATATTTAAAGATACCTCTATCTTATCAAGAACATAATAATTGGCTTGATGGCGCCCTACCCCACACGATATTACCAGTAAGGTTAGGTCCACTAAGTAATGACGGTCCTACCTGGCATTTATTGGCCACCTATACACTACATACTGCTGTAGCAAATTTAGCAGTAGCTGAGGTTCGTTGCTTATATATTGAGTTAGAAGCAATATATAGACGATTAGTACAATTTGTGATGCAAACACTAAATACAAACCCAGCACGTGCTGCTCCAGCACATCCACATGCAGTAACGCCAGGTATAAATCCTGCGACTGTACATTTGATTATGGGTAAAGTACCCGCCAAACAAGAGGAAACTCAGTTTTGGTTAGCACAGAAAATGAATACGCTGGATGCAGAGTTTCCCCATATGGGACCCCAGGATAAACATAGAATATTAATGATGTGCTTGCCCTTTGGGATGGTCCCTACAGTAGAAAACTGTAATACTTGGGGCACGGTATTTGCTGCGCTCTACCCAACCGCACAGGGTACACCGACACTTGCCAATTTACCGGAAGTGCTGTAACAAATTCAAGATGAATATGGGGCTGCCCTGGCCTTAGATTTGGGGATGCAATTGATGGGCAATTTTGCCAAATTATCCTCAATCATTTTAAGTAACGTTAAAAGAGAAGCAGTCGCACTTGCAGTGCGCATGCGGCTTTGTGATATTCCACAAGAGGATCAAGAACCAGAGCTGCCTAAAATAATAGCTGAGACCTATTCAAGTATTGGTCGAGATAGCTTAGGGGCCAGATCACAAAAACTTCAATTTCAGGGTAAATCAAGCAAAGATACCCCCACGCAAGCACCTAGGGGTAATAAGAAACGCTGGGATAAAAAGCAACAAACTCCTAAGAAAGAGAGGGGAGAATCTCCGCGTATGGAAACCCCACAGAATAGGTATAATCTCAGAAATAGAGATAATATCAAAACGCCTGATAGATATCAATATACTGACACACAACAATCTTGTTCCTTTCAGGACTCATCGGAAAAAAGAAATGAGAGAGGTGGGTGATCAGAGCGAAGAACAGAGTACATGAAACCGAGACAGGAATCACAACGCTTTTCGGAAGTTTCTGTTAAAAAGGAAGAGAAACCCGCCCAACAAAAACAACAATTTAAAAAGAAAAAAGTGGCAGCAGTCGCAGTCTGACATCCCACACAGCAAGAGGGTCATCTTGAAGAACAAGAATTGGGCTCTAGCCTTGTTAGACAGCGCGGCAGAGGTCACAATAGTTCGCCGGAATCTTCTAGAGCATCTTGAGGTGAAAGCAATTGATGACTTTATACAAGTAGGAGCTGCGGACATGCGTGTCTCCACGCCTGATAGGGTGTATAAAGTAGCGCTACAGTTAGGAGGAGACATTGAACGCACAATAGACACCATCTTTTGGGATCACATAGTAAAAGTATATGATGTCTTGTTGGCCGAACAAGATTGGCCACCTGACTTTGTCCGTACCTGCTCATATGGAGAAGGTGTCATTAAGCCTTCTTTCTCGCCCCTTGTTCCAGAGGAACCATTGAATGGGCTTTGGCACAAGCACCTGCATTATATAGAAATCACGTGGGATGGGATAAAGAATCCCCCTACCATGTAATCCGATTAAAAAGGAACCTCAGCCACAACCGCCGTATCCTATAAAACATAAAGCAAAAGCACCAGTGAGAGAAATATTAATGCAATTAGAGTACCAGGGTGTGATTGAACCCTGTGTCTCACCAATGAATAACCCATTATTCCCAGAAGCTAAACCAGACCATTCATACAGAATAGTCTTAGACTACAGACATTTAAACAGTCATACACGTATCTATGCTATCCAAAATTCGCATAACACAGCCCTAATGAGCAACATAGTGCGTAAAAAATATAGAACAACACTAGACATTTCCAATGGGTTTTTCTGCCAGAATATAGCACCTGAGAGTAGAGACTTAACAAGTTTCAGCGCACTAGGCTCCAAGAAAAAATTCTGTAGTTTACCTCAGGGGTATAAGAACAGCCCAGGGCTGTCCGCAGCTCGTGTCACTGCTATATTGCACGAGATTGACCCTGAAGCATTGTCCCATGTAGATGATATATACATGACGGATGATGAATTACTACAACATTTAAGACGGGTAGCCCACATTGTTGTAGGGTTTGCCTAATTTGGCTACAAATTTAACTTAAAAAAAACAAAAATAGCCTTCCTAAGCGTCCGGTTCCTAGGATATGAGCTTTCAAGTGAAGGGAAGAGCCTAGCCCCACAATTCTTAGAAAAGTGCGCACAGTTACAACCACCGAATACGATTAGAAAACTCCAAAGATTATTGGGTTTCCTATATTTTGGCAGAACATACATTCCAGATTATGCTACATGCATAAAACCTTTATATGACTTAATACGTCCCGATTTTTCAAGTAAATTCTGGACAATTGAACATACACGTACTCTTCGAGAGTTGCAGACAGACATGCTTGCAGCACAACATTTACATACGAGGGACAACAAACCACATTTGGTCATCAGAATAATAGCCGGGGCCTTCGGTTTCACCTAAATGACATTTAATGAAGGAGAGACCGTCCGATTGCATACCAATCGCATTTGCACTCAGCAGCAGAACAACGCTTTGCTCCCACAGAGAAAATTCTCACTGCTGTGCAGATGGCTGTCATTAAAGAAAGACCTCTTGCCCAAGGAAAACACATTATTGTTGTTTCTCCAATCCCAGCCCTAGAGGCTGTTACAAAAGCTGGCATTCCAAACGCAAAAGCATTACATCCACGTTGGATACAATGGGCTAAGTCTCTGACAGCCACTGATGTACACTACATTTTTGACCCAAAGCTACAAACTCAGGAATTTCTACAATATGAAATAGAATATCCAGTTCCAGCAAATACTTTGCCTATTGATCAGTATCATAGAGTCATGTACACTGATGGTTTGGCACAACCTGCAATTGGAAGTAAACATCAATATTCTGCTGCTTGCGCAGTCGTAAGTGGACATATGGAGGGCGATAAATTTTGCCCTCTACATACCTTTACACAGACCCTAGAGGATTGGACAGCACAACTGGCTGAGCTAAAAGCTCTGCTGATGGCACTGGAACACACGGATTCGGCACAGCCTGCGCTGATTGTTTGTGATTCATATTACTGTGTCCAGTCCTATAATGAATACCGCCATTATTGGCGCCAGAATGGGTTCAGAGATTCCAAAGGCAACATCATTAAACACAGACTACTGTGGGGGAAAGTAGCTGACCTGAAAGAGACGCTACCGAATGTCCATGTTGTACATACACTTGGACACCGGCGCGTTGGAATGCCTGTTGCTGGAAACACATTGGCTGATGAAGCCGCAAAGTCAGCAGTGGCAGTAGCCACTGTAGCTGCAGTGACTCGCTCGAGTTCCAAACCGGACGCAGACATTTGGGCTGCCGTGAAAGCTACGGCTGATGGTACACCCCAGCCTAAAGGATTTCCTAACAAATATCATTATCGTATGGGAAGTATGCTGAACGCTGAAGTTAAGATACCAGACGTAGGTGTACGAGACATCCCTAACAAAGACATAAGACCACAATTGATTAAAGCAGCGCATGAAGGGGTGGCATCTGCCCATGTTGGTGTGGCGGCTACAATTTCGATCTAGCAGGCCCGTTATTGGTGGCCAGGTCTCTACAAAGAGACTAAGCAATATGTCCTTTGTTGTGACATCTATCAACAAATCAAAGTTTCCACTGCCAAGCGCCCGCCATGGACACCCCTCTTAATTTCAAACAAACCATTACAATGTGTGTACTTGGACCACTGTGGTCCCTTATCACCTGATAGTGCATACAAATATTTTAGTCGCTGTTGATTCATGCTCCAGATTTTTATGGGTGTGGCCACAATGCTCGGCTGACGCTCGGACTGTTATTTAAGATTTGCGAGTCTTTATCGGTACATATGCAGTTGCGGCCTTCCATTCGGACCAGGGCCCTGCTTTCGCCTCAAGGGCATTCAGGGACACCATGGCTTCATTGGGGGTCCAACTCCATTACTCGTCTCCATTTCATCCCGCGGTAAATAGTGTAGTGAAGCGATTAAACCGTGATTTAAAGCAATCATTAACAGCCAGAGTCTTAGGTACAGGTCATAGTTGGTTTAACCACCTGTATGGAGTCCAGAGAGCACTAAATAATCTGCCTAGAAGGTCCCTGGGGAGTCGTACTTCATATGAGTGCCTGTTCGGAACTCAAATGTATGTTCCAGATCTTGATGGTCCTGGCGTGGAGGCAGCAGAAACACCTTTTGACATAAATGAACGTGTCACTGTCCTACAGGAATTGCAACAGTTTTGTGATGATAATTCTTCCAAAAGTGCCGCCTCCACAGGAATTAAGGATGTGCCTGTAACATCTACCAGCTGGATTCCCAGAGTTGGGGATCTTGTACGTGAAAAAGTCATGGTGAAAAAATAATTTGGCCCTTCTTATCGAGCACCAGTCCCTGTACTAGGGATACACAGTACCAGAACTGTAATTCTACCACCGTTGGCAGGTGTCAAAGAAAATAGTTTTGTCTCTATTCACAATGTCAAACTACACCATGTGTCCGATCCTGCACAGCCGACCAAGAGGAACATCCGGTAGTTCCCGAATCCCTCTCACTACTGGCGAGGAAGTTTCTCTACAAGTTGTTTACAGTGACACCTCTCCGAGCATGTGGAGGGTGGAAGATGATCTTGCATTAGTTCCACTAACGTCAACTAATTTAGAAACATTTCACCAAGTCAACTGGACTTCAAGCCAACCGGAGGGTGCTGTCTACAGTGTGTCACTGCAGGAAACACCAACTCCACCACTGACAACGGCTCTGCCATTTGCACGAACTGCCTCAGTTTGCCGACTTCAACAATGATTTCTCAGACTCATTCGCCTCTTCGACAGCAAATTTGTCAAGTACACGTAAGCTAACAAACTCGCTTAAAGAAACGTATTTTATTTTTCCACTGAACTATCTATGGCTCTCTTTGACTGTCCTAGCCTTTCTACTTCGGATTGGGTTTGTCATTACCTTTTTCTTATTAATACATGGTCATTTTCTTCCTGAAAGAACAACAGTTGAACTGGTGGAGGAGGTTTTGAAACCACATTTTTCATCACACAAAGTCCGAAGAGACACATCCTTTGTGAACATTTCCGCAGTGCCAATTCCTGATGGGATTGTTTGGGACAAAGTAATGTTTGATATACATGGTCCCACAGAAGCTAGGCAAATACCGTATGTGTTCAAATTATCAATGAATGATATAGTGACACCAGGCATTGTTTCTGATGATTGGGATGTGAAAACAGTTGATTCTATGATAACTGAATTGCAATATTATACTGTCTTTGAAAACGAAGATGTTTACCAATTTAAAGAAAATTATGGTGATATGTTTTGCTATAATTATTATAGGCACCATTTCATACATAGAGTGAGCAGTCCCAAAACTGTTTTTATTTACACGCAATGAGAACCTTGCCCAACTCCGCCACAAGGGAGTTCGAAAACATATTCTGAAAAGTTTGCATATTTTTCTGGGCACAATCAAAAGAATGCTGAGTCATATTATTTTAAAGTACCATCTACTAAGGATGGTAGATCCCCCCACCCCACCCCCAGCGCCTTGAAACCCTCACGGGTACGTAGAGCGCTTTATAAATCCAATTATTGATTGATTGATATACATGTTATTGACCAATACAAAATTTATATGTTTGGAATCCTTTGCTTCCCGGTTATCAATAGAAGGCTATGAATATTGGTCCAAATCAATTGATCTGAAAAGTGTCTGGGGAACAAAAAATTGGCAAATTAAGGGAAAAGAAACATTGTTTAGAGCATGTCTCATTTGTGTACAAATGATTTTTTAAAATGAAATAGTGCAACAAACGAGTTGCTTAGGCTTAGCAACAATCAGGGAATTAAACATGCCCAGTATACCTGCCCCTGCAAAATATTACAAATGGCAAAAATATACGAATGCAACCGAAGATGAGCTCGATGAGTGGGTCCAAAATGGTATGTTTAATGCTTCACTGACACGTCCAGGCAGGTGGTTATTGTGGCCAATAGATACCAATGGGTGTCATCAACGTTTTATTAACTCCTCGGGGGTTTTAGGACGAGTAGGCCAGACCCTCACTATATATCACCAGAGCATGCAGATATAATTGCAACATATGTACAAACACTTTTTCCTACAGACACAGAATGGGTAAAAACCTTTGCTACATATGGCCCATAGTGTGGGTAAAGTATGCCAATAGTGGCTAAAATCATCCTTACTGAATGCGGTTAGAGAACACCTCAATCTCCTTTCTAACTCCACTGACTTACTAGATTTCTTGTCAGGCCCTAGAACACCACGTAAGAAGTGTTTTTTATATGCAGTATACAATGAGATTTGGAAACTTTCCCAACAAGATGTTGCTGCCCGGTGAAGGCAAATAGACCAGGAAAATTTAAAAAAGGCATTAGCTGTTGTGGATAATGGGATGACCACTTTGTCCAACCAGATACATACCACTAATAATATTGTCTCTTATGCTATAGACATTATAAAATCTGATATGTCTTCCTTACAGAGTCAGATCAGGTCCATTATGCAGTTGGGTTGGACACTTCAAACATTGAAGGCGGGTTGCGTTCATGGCAGCACGTCAGTGCAAGGGAGATATTTTCTTCTTTTAAATTAACGCGACAACGACTAATGGCTAAGAAGGAAGCAACTTATGTCATGCTTAACATTGAGAAATTAGAAAAATTACCTTTTACCATGGCCGAAATACCATCGGATGAGTGGTTAATACCTAGGGTTATTAATCTGCCTATTTCCACACTACAATTCAACTCCTGTTTAAAACACATTCCGGTAGGCAGCTATGAAAAGCTGGGCGATAGTTACATCCATGAGGTGTGGGAGCTTCCCTTCTCGTATAAATGCTTCAATGGCATGAAAGAGGTCTTTCTTAGCGGTAGTGAATGCGAGACTTCGGCCATTTGTAAACAGCTGCCCTTGCATGGGGCGTGTAACGCCTCGGCTGCAAACTTGGCTTGTTATCTTAAGGGAATCCCAGTCCAACGTTCTAGGAGCTTTCAAACAGCAGCTACGTCCTTCTCAATAGTAAAGGCTGTTGTGGTATGCTGGCCGGAATAGTTTACGTTGTTTCGGTCTCTAAGGTCGTTACATGCTGCGGGAACGTACTGTTTCCCCCCACTAAATTTAAGGAGGCAGCTGATATTTGGCCTTACATTGCTACTTCAAATGTGAATTTTGACAAGTTGAGTAGACTCAAGGCTTTACTCTTTCAAAAGCATGTGGCCCTTACATCTGCGCGCAAGACTTACGCACTTCAAGTGGCAAGGTCATCAGCAGAAATACAGTCCCTGTTAAATACGAACTTTCAGAGACACTTAGGTGAACTCGTGGGACGAATATTTAATGTGTCCAGCATGGCTGGAATCGCACATTTTTTTAAAGCTGTTGGTTCTGGTTCCGTTCACACCTTTTCTTCCATATTCGGTTTGATACCTTCAGCTATCCACTCAATTTTCGGTAGTATTTTGGGGGGATTTCCGATAACTTTGGCTTTATTAGCTGGCATCCTGCTGTTGCTGTTGTTTATGCACAATGGCTGTCCTGCCACAACAAGGAGAAATGACGGCGCTGCCATCAGCGCAGCTGTGTAGTGAACGTATGATAAAGCATTTTGAAGCAACACTCCTGGAGCAATTGGAGTGTGACTGGTCTTTATCATTCAGACCGGTTCTGAATTGTGTGCAGCCCGTGTTTCGGTGCCTCTGGTGCTCTTTCGAACATGCACTGGAAGTTTGTCTTTCACAGCAGCACCCCCCAGCAATAGATGCTGATCTGTTGATGTTCTTGTTGAGGGTTCATTAACAGACATGCACACTGAGGTTGCGTTTGCTGCGTGAAGCCCTTCCTGGAGTAAGTTGCCGACACCTCATCAATGGGCACTCCACGGGATGCCGCCTTGGTTGATACTGGGGCTATTAAACACACTTGCTCTTTGATAATTTTTGGTGCGGACTTTCTGGTTCTGTCACCTGCCGAAGTGGAAGATCTCCTGTTCTCTATGGCCCGTACTGCGTCAATGAGAAAATGTGTTCGTACATATGGCCCTTAGTTTGGAACTTTTTCTAAATTGGCATGTCATTTAAATTTGGTTATAAGTCACATGCTTATTTTTTAAATTGCCACGTAGTATGCTTGTGTGTCCTTTTAACTTGTCAAAATTGACCTTTTTTTTTATATATCTTAGATTGAGCTTTTAGCAATGACATTTTAGTTTTGGCTTTGAACCACTTTCAACCGACAAGGGGAGGGTGTTTTGTAGCCATTTTAGTTATAGCTCCGTGCACGTTAGTTTAACACACTAGACCATTGTGCACTTTGACCTAGGTACATTTTATTCGGCTTTGCATTGTTATTTTTACAATAACCAGTTTTACGATCTTGTTTTATTTTCATCTATCTAACTGTTTTTGCTTAACCCAGCACTGTGTTCTCAAACAAGACTTTCTTGATCACTTTGTGCTTCAGTCAAGGCTACAGTTTGGTACATTGCCGGTGAACGTGGTAGAAGTTTAGTCTCCAACATTCATAGAAAATACATATCCTTACGATGGGACATTTTCTTAGCTGTGTCATTATAAAAACACTTCCTAGTCCCATTACACGTTAAGAGGGAGATTCCAGCCAGGGAACCACAACTGTATGATGATCGCTGAATGCTTCGCTGCAGATGCTAACGCAGACTACAGGCCTTTGCTCAGTTATGAGGGTTGATGTCTTCCCGGGGGAACCTGAAAGGCAGAATTAGAGCTTAACATGCTGTGCTCAGATTATGACTCAGATAGGAAATAGTCCATAACTCCTAAGTGACGATATGATAGGGTTATTCTTATGCATCACTCTCCTCGTCACCATTTTAATATTGTCATGTTGTGTCGTCCTGGTTATTGCAGCTCACTCTTTGCTATCTAAAATGCAGTCGTTTTATTAAACCAGTCATTAAAACTTATATTGCTTCTTATTGTCATTTATATATGAGACCGAAGAGTGTGTGAGAGAACCGGATGCGACCTGAGTGACCACGACTTCCCTGAGAAGCCTAATATGTCATGCGCTCGGCTGCCCAATCATCCCTATCCTTTGGTAGAGATGAGGCACTGCTAGTTAGCTGGAGCAAAACCCGGATTTAGGGCGGCTGGTGTCACCCGCAGTGGGTCAGACTCAGTCTCCCACACTGTGGACGATCTTGCTGCTCAAAATCCAGTAGTCTCATTAGAATAATGAGAGCCTACGCGAGAATCCAACAGAACTTACACCTTAAATACTATAGACCCTCATTTTGACATTGGCGTTAAAAACTGCCTACCGCTGTGGTGACGGCCTCCAAAATACCATCACCGTGGCTTCCATCCATCCGCCATATTATGATCACTGCCGAACTTCTGCCAAAAGAAGGGTGGAAATCCGTCAGTGATCATGCTGGTGGATGATTGTAAGCTGGTGCTGCTACCACCAGCACCACCATGCCAGTTGAATGCCACCAGCCGCATCATGATCTGTGATAAGGCCTGGCGGTGTTCTGCTGGCGGGCATTGATGGCGGTAGCAGCGCCCCTTCCCGTTCCCTGCCTAAGACAAAGGTAAGTCAGGCTTCTGACAGGAGAGGGGGGCAGGGGGTGTTGTGTGTGTGTGTGTGTGCATGACTGGTTGTGTCTATGAATGTGTGAGTGTATGTGTGAATGCGTCTGTGTGTGTTGTGTTGTTTGCGTGGTTGTATGCAGGTGAGTGAATGCGTGTAAGAATGATGAAGTCAGTGTGACTGTGTGTAAGAGTGTGTGCAAGCATGTCTGGAAGTATGCATGTATGAATGCGTGTATGACAGTGTGAGTGATTGGGTGTATTGGTGGTGTGTGTCTGCAGGTGTGCGTGTATGGGGGAGTGTGATGATCGGAGGGGGTGGGGGAGTGTGATGTTTGTAGGGAGTGGGGGTTTGGATGGAGGGGGGTATCAGGTATGTGTTGCAGGTGGGGGAACTGCCTACCAGTGACAGGGAAGGAATTCCCTCTCATCGGTAGGGCCTACCACCATGGCAATGCCACAAAAACCATGGTGGTAAGAAGGCTCATAATACTGCTGGCGGTACTGTGCCGGCCACTGGGCTGGAGATTGACATCTCCGGTCCAGCGACAGATACCACCATGGTGGTATGAGTGGAGAAGTGGCGGTTGGCTGCAGCCAACCTGCCATTCTCGTAATGTGGCAGTATGTACTGCCATCCTGTTGGCGGTACTACATCCATATTTCCACTCACCGCCAGGGTCATAATGCCCCCCTTAGTGTTATCTGCAATTGATATTCTTCAGAATGACATGTCCATTTTACAACATGGACAAAGCCAGCTGCGCTACATCATGCAGTTAAGTTGGACACTGCAGGTTTTCAAAAGTGCCCTGGTGCCTTCAAAGCACTTTAATAGTACTGAATTGTTTGACGTTTTTATTTGTCCAGACAACAACAGATAATGGTTAAAAAAGAAGCTACTTAGATCATTGTGAAGCTGGAAAAATACCTTTTACTGCAGCATAAATCCCCTCACCACTATGGTTAATACATGGAGCAATAAATCTGCCCATTTCCACCTCCCGTTTCATGAAATGCTTAAAGCATTTTGAAGTAGGCAGGTTTGAGAGGTTAGAAAAAAATCACAAGTGTGGGAGTTGCCTTTTGATTACAAGTGTCTAAAACAGAGAAACAGAGGTCTTTCAGAGCAGCAGAAAATGTGAGATTACTATTAGTCATTCTCTGATCTGTAATCTTGCACTCTGTAATCTCAGCCTTTGTAACATGGATGCTGCAAATTTGGAATGCATCTGTTTGATTTCAGATACTTTCTGCTGAAAGGTTTGTGGTCTTGAATGATTAAATCTGCTGTGGAATGATGCCAGTAATCGCTTATGTGATTTTGGTTACTCAAATGGTAACTTGCTGCAGCAGCGTTTTATTCCCCCTCACAGTGGCAGATCTATGGCCCCACATTACTACTTCTAATGTGAGCTTTGACAAGATGAGCAGGCTAAAGGTGCTATTGTTCTAAAAACATGTGGCTCTGACATCAGTCAAAGAGACCCACGATCTCCAGATCGCAAGGTCACAAGTTGAGATACAGTCCCTATTAAATACCAACTTCCCGAATATTTTGGAGAATTGGTGACCAGAATTCTTAACACATCAAATACTGCAGGGATTATGCACTTTTTAAAGCTGTTGGTCCTGGATTTGTCAGCACCTTTCAGACCATGTTGTGAGTCATACTGTGCCACTGAGGATAAGCAATACCGTCATGTATGTGGCATATGTAGGAAGAGGGGGAGGCGCTTGTAGCCGCTGCTGCCGAGGCCACGGCTCACTGGTTGCCCACAGGCCATTCACTGGCTGCCCGCTCACAATCCACTGCCTGGCTCCGTGGCGGACATCTGTGCTGGGGGCAGACACAGCGGCTCAGTTGGACAGACAGCGGGACGGAGGATGAAGCAGGTGAGTGGGCACCAGCCGCATGCAGCTGTAGCTGTTTGTAGCGGCTTGTAGTGGCTTGTGGGCATGGGCTCACACAGCAGCTGCACTGACCTCAAATTGACCTAACTGAGTGGGGAAGTCTGGCAACACATCCACAGTGAGCCTGAATGCCCCCCAACCCTACTGGTGCTGGAGCTCAGGGGCTGCTCACCCCTGCTGCCACCAACATCCACCGCCTTCCACCACCCACCACCAACTGTCTTCCTTTCTCAACTCAAACTTTAACTCCGCTCAACCCAGCTTCCTGCCAGTTATCCTCACACAGGCTTTGTTGAGCTTGGTTTGACTTTGACTCTATGTTGACTCTGCTTGACTCCATTGAACACTACTCGAACTTGCCTCAGCTTCAGCTCCTGTGCGCTCCAGTGTACTTGTGCCCCTCCCAACCCACCCCCTTGCTGGCAGAGGGGTTAGTCAGGGAGAAGAGGTGGCACAGGAGTAGTCCAGAGTACCCCAGGAGTACCACAGCACCTTAGACCTATCCAAGAAGACCCAGGTCAAGGCTTAGATCCAGGAGATCCAGAAGACCCCCCAAAAAGAGTTGGGAGAGCAACCACCTTATAAACAAACATATAAATAAATATATCTGCTTTTGTAGCACTATTCCTGCCATGGTTACCAAGCATCTCGCTGCAGCAGTACAGAAGTACAGCAATAGGAACAGCAGTAGCAACAGCAGGATACAGCCAAGGTGACTCAGCAGGGTACGGGTGGTATCAAGCCCCCACTATAAGTAGGTTGAGCCCCGTGTCACTGAAGCGGCAAAGCCAGGTCTTGATGCATCTTGTGGCCGGGTGTGGCTCCCCCCACTCTGATCTTTACCTCTACCTCCTCAGTCCTCCACAGACCTATGCAATTCAATCCAAATTTCATCTACACAAGCAGCGGGCACTTGAAACAGTAACACATGGCCCCTGTTGAACAACTCTGAAATTCCATCAGTAGGTCCCAAAAGTAGGAACATGAGATCCGGCATGAAATGGAGGCAAATTGCAAGTAAGCCACGGAAGAAGCCCACTCTGAAGCTCCCTCCAGTGCTCAGCAATGGAGTAACTGCGAACAACATCATTACTTTGGAGCACTCACTGCCACCAAGGACTGGGACCCCAAAGCTGTTCCCCTTCTTGAAGGATCCAATGGCTGCAATATATGCAATTCCAGATGATGCATCAGCCGTTCCCAGTCCAATTATCCCAATCAGGAGGAGCAATACACTGAAAATAAGTGGTGTAAGTGGCTCACATCAAGTGTTAATGTCACCCCTGAAACCAATAAATCTACTAGTGCCAAACAAGACCAAGATTTTATACCACCCAATCACGCTACCACTGGTCCTGCAAAAACCTTAGAAGCGGTAGCTCAAGTCCAATGGTCTTTCACAATGACAAATGAAGATCTTTACCTACTCTTCTCAACACATGGTAGAGCTCAGGCTCCCACAGCTACCAGCCTCTCATCGGCAAATCTATTCAAGCAGGCTTCTCATAGCCTGCACATAGATGAACTTTGGTCCTGCTATCTTCCCTTTCAAATAACGCCGACTTGATGCAGACATTAGAAGTTAAAACCACCCAGATAGTTCAGTACCAGACAACACTTTTCAAAAATCAGCAGTTCAACCTCATACTGTATGCGAAATTAAGATGGCCTCTCTATTATCAGACCCTGTCAAAGGGGTCAGCGCGCTGGAAACACCCTTGTCTACGGACACGCAGTCTTCCCCTGATACAAGGATCCCTATAGTTCTCCACCCAACACAGGGCACACCCAGGCAGGACAGCATGGAGCTGTGTCTACAATATCTTCAGCAAACTTCCTCCCCTCTGCGGAAGCACAACCAATCTACAGGGAAAGATCCAATTGTGCCACTGTGGTGGGACAGCCTACTTGCAAACCTGATATAATCTATTGAAGTCTTACATTTCCAGTCAGACAAGCTGGTCACACAGATTGACATCCTGAATTTAATGGCTGAGCAAATTGCAGGGATAAACCAAAAAATGGAGACCCTTACATCTCTAATAGTAAAATCACAGACAGGCCCCACCCCGATTCAAGATCAATGCACTTGCGGCCCAATCATTGACAAGTTAGTTGCTCTTCCAGACATTCTGTCGAATAGCCTAAAACCACTGCCACCTGCCAGTAATCAGGAACTAATAATGACACCATCAACCACAAGCTCTCCTCAAAAGCATGAGGTGGCCTCCGTCCAAAACGAGCTGATCTGTGGATCACAAATACCCACTACTCAGACTAACCCCACCCCTGAGCCATCCCTCAAGGGAGCTATACCGGAAGGGCCAATCTGGATCAGCAATGAAACCTCCTACCCAGAATTAATGAAAAGACAATGCAAAGGCTTAAGGAAAGCCAGAAATAAGCAAACTGACCACAAGAATGGGATAGGGAAAAAATATATCCTATATTTGCCAAACAACCTGCCAACATAGCCCCAAAAAGGGCTGATAAAAACACAAGCATTCTGGACTGCAGTAGCCTGTCCACTCAGGCGGATTCATCCCTGTCAGTGTCATTGCCAGACGACACCGCCATCCCCAATTCAAACCAACATAAGGACAAGAACAGGCCGTCACCAGCCCACCCCCAGGCTTGGGGTGCAACACTCTTCCAAAAGGACCAAAAACAACAGACTGCTCACTTCAAATCTCGCTCTACCTTGCCGGAACAACACGGAACCCTAAAACATAGAATCAGAGATTAAGACAACACTGATAAACAATCCGGGTTTGCCGTAAATGGGCAATATCGATCTCACAATTTCATCCAGGCCAAACAGGGCCAACAGAATCCAATTGATACAATTAATCACGGACCACAACAGAACATTTTTTGCCTCAGGTTACCACATCTTCCTTAGCCTCTTGTCAGGAGCCAAGTGATGTAATTACAACCATACAACACAGTTCCCTCTCCTCGGAAAGGACACACATCCAACAAGCCAATGCCAAATCAAAAATCTTAATTCCATTGGCTCCTGACTACACATCCAGCATAGGGTTCCAACCCGCCAATGCAGGGATTTCTGGGGCATCATGAACAATCTAAACACCTGAGGGAACCCAATTAATAACTCAAACATCCCTGAAAGAAACTGGGTGAGTTATCTGAAGACAATTTTATAAGTGAAGTGCCACCCCTGTAGAAACACCTTCCAATTGCTAGCATGTACACCCGTAAGGGGAAATAACTTCCTGCTGAATGACGAGGAGACAATCAAACTCACTCTGTCCACTGACAGGACATACTGAGCACTCCTTAAGGCCCGTTGAGAAGGAGTCCCCAGGTCAAATGGCGTCCGACAAGCCATTTTTAGGGAAGAGGCTGTCTTATGACGAGAAGTGCTAACTTCCTTATACCAGGAAGCAAGTCTAGGAGGAGGCATCCCTGAGAGCTGGCAAGGCTCTATAATCAATCCAATCTTCAAGGGAGGCAACAGAGATAATCTGGGTGACTACAGGCTAATCGCCCTTATCAACGTTAAGGCAAAAAACTATGCCTCCTTGCTCCTTGCTGAATTAACAACATGGTCAGAAAAACATAAAATAGTTCCAATTAACCAAGCAGGTTTCAGAAAAGGGGCGGGTACTACGACAAATATCTTAATATTTTCCTTTCTGGTTGAGCAGAGTAGACACAGCAAACTACATCTTGGCTTTATTGATTTCAAGGCCGCCTTTGATCGAGTGAATATACACCTGTCCTGGAGCAAGCTGAAGCTATGGTTGTCTTCCGGCCCCACTTCTCAATGCAATAATTGCTCTATACTCAGATACATGGGTACGTAAAAAGATCGGAGATGGCACAAGGCTCTCACTGAAAATCCCCACAACTCTTGGTCTGAAACAAGGCTGTGTGCTCGCCCACATCTGTTCAACCTGTTTATGGCAGATTTTACCCCAGCTTTGGACGCCGGTAACGTTCACCCCCCTGGGAGGGATTTCACTGGCACACCTAATATATGCAGACAACCTGGTGCTGCACAGCTGTAACAACGTTGGGCTACAAAGATCCCTAAACATTCTAGATAATTATGTTCATTCCAACCAGCAGGAAATTAATGTGTCTAAATCAAAAATAATGTGTGTAGTCTGCAGGTACACCAGTAGATCAAGGATGGTCTTAAGCAACGTCACACTAGAGGTTGTGGTGCACTATAAATATATTGGAGTAATTTTAGACGTTCAGGCTCCTTCCGTCAACAGGAGATATTCATTGGGCAAAGAGTGCCATCTCTAATTTATGCTTTCTTTCTCCTGGCCAAACAGGTCCATCACTCCATCCTCTGTTAACAGTTATTTCATATAAATTGCTTCCCAGACTAACCTATGCAAGAGTGGCAATGCACGGTCAGGACAAGCTCCTGATAGACAAAACACAGCTTAAAGTATTCAGAGGAGTCTTCAAATTACCAAACTCTGCCTCACCGACACAGGTACACCTTGAATTTGGTTTGTACCGCAAGACCTGGTCGCGAGAGCAGAGACAGCTAAAACCTGGTACAAATACAGCCACTCAGCAGATAAATTGAATGAGGCACTTTAGCGGGCCCTTGATTATGACCAGCACTCAGTCTGTAAGTACCTTCAATCTTCAATTATCTAACTACAACTCAAAGAGCTGTTGGAGGCAGCTCCAACATACAATTCATTTTCAAGAGGGGCTAATAAGGCCAGTAAATTGCTTTCACTCATAGAAGATAAAGCCAAATTTAGTGTCTGGGCACATGCATGGATGGCTAAAAAATACTATGCCAAATTGGAACCGACTGCCAATCTCTTCACCGCCAATGCACCGCATATGAAACATGAACTTATGACAATGCACCTAGGCAACATACCAACCTCTGCCAATGCGCCGTGGTGGAGGAACACAATGTCGCAGCAGTGTAGGTAATGTTCATGCTAAGGAGGAAGAACTACTACACATAACCTGCATCTGTCTGAGCCTGTTAGATCTTTGTAGGAGATTTCTTAAAAGAATGTTTACTGATAAGGACCTGCTGGGGAACCATAGTAGCCTACTTCAACGTGCACGACCCCCAACTAAACTATACATTTGTCAAGTTCTTGAAACATGCTACGCAAAAAAACGGTTGATCAGGCTTGTAGTGCCAGTAAGGACACAACCACAATTAACTCCTCCAGGTCACACAGAGATCACTCCTATTGCACACAGACAAAATGGTTCATGGTACTGGCTAGCTACTTATGATACTACTAGCCGCCTCCATTCTCTCCCCATGTCTGAAAAGCTTTTCAGATGAATTGTGTTAGCTTCGGATGGATGCACACCTTGAAAGATCCGCAGGCATTTATAACACAATTAAGGACAGTAAAATAGTGATGTGTTTAATCTAAAACATTTTGAATGCCTGGCTTGCACATCTTTTACCACAAACAAGACATTTTATAGGATTTATTTATTTCAAGAAAATTAAAATGTAAAACTGTTTTCTTTTCTCATTTTAACTTTCAATCCACATTCTGTATTAAAAAAAAATTATTAGAATGTTTTTGTCATGTAGAGTGGTAAACTTGTTATGGTGTTAATTAACTGAAACAATAAACTAAATCTGAACCTGAATAATACCTTCAGCCATACTTTCCCCCTTAGAGTGTCAGGCAGATTCCTTATAACATTGACATTAATTGGCAGAGTTTTGCTCCTGCTATTTTTGATATGCAGTGACTAACTTAACTCAGCAAAGTGGAGTGATGGTGCTACCACCAGGCCAAATGTGCCATGATTGCATGATGTAGTATTTCAGAGCTACCTTGCTTGAGGAGCTGGAGCAAGATCGGTCATTGACATTCTGACCAGGCTTAACATGTGTGCAGCCAGTTTCCCATTGCATTTGGTGTCTCTTCAAATGTACACTCATAGCGTGTTTTGCCCTGCAGCCTGTGCATCCTGTGGACAAGGATCTATTAATGTTCTTGATGAGGGTTAATTCATGGACATACCCTTTGAGACTGAGGTTGATTCACAAGGCATCCTATGAGCCACCACTTGTGAATGTAATGCTCCAATGACATCTGGCACAAGGGACAGTGCTACCTTCTTAGTTCACACTGCACCTAAGGTTTCTGCACACTTCTGCTCTGTGGATCCCTCTACTAATACTTTGATCAACTTGTCAACTGCTGAAGTGGAGTCCTTTTTGGTCTCGATCTCCCTTGATGACACTGGATATTGTCTGCAAGACTATAAATACTGTTAAAATTTGACAGATGGTTTTTCAAAGTGTAAAATGTGACACTGAATTGCCTTTTAATTCGGCCTGTCTGTTGGCCTGCTTTGCTTGTCGAATTAGACATTTTGGCCCATATTTATACTTTTTTGCGCCATATTTGCGCCACTTTTTTACGCAAAAGCGGCGCAAACATACAAAATACAATTGTATTTTGTAAGTTTGTGCCGCTTTTGCATAAAAAAATGAGGCAAATGTGGTGTTAAAAAAGTATAAATATGGGCCTTTATCTCTTATGAACTATTTCATATACACTTTTATGTTTTTACTTAGAGCATTTTTAGGCTTTGGACTTTGCTTCCTTGTTTCCTCAATAGGGGAGGGTGTTGTGGGTCCACTTTAGCTCCTTGCCTGTGCACATTATTTGGCTTAGCTTAAGCTTGTGGCCTGTGCCCTTTCACCCAGATAGTATGCTCTGTTTTGATTTATTCAATTTTATTCTTTTTAGCACAGCTTATTTTAGTGGTAATGTTTTCATTTTTGTAATCAGTTGAAATTCTACGAGAGCATCACTATCAGTGTTATGCATGACATATTTTCATTGTGTTCATCTGCTCCGGGTTGACAAGAACAGAATGCAAAGAACACAGGATAATATTCTTGTATTGCCGCCACATGACTGTGAAAACAGTCTAAGACTTAGGTACATACCTGTGTCAGGTTTATTTTGCAAGAACAAAACATGTTCTTTATATAAAGACCATGAGGGACAAAGGGCGTTAGAGGGGATTCCAGCCAGGATTTTCCATCTACACTGCATTTCAGTTTGCAGCCAACCACAGCCTTTGTGTCTCTACAGAGCTTGATTTGGAGATTGTTGGCCCGACGCCTGTACTAAGGTAACAGTGGTGGTGTGTGCTTCTCATGGACACTGCATGGACAGATTGGGCTTACACCGCCATGCTCTCACTAGAGGCTAGAGAATAGGCTTTAGGTAGGAATTATATATTCATGTTTATTGCAATATGTTGGGGTTGTTCATCTTTACATCTCCAACCTTCACTGTCCTGATTTTGTCATTCCTCATCGTCCTAATCATTGCAGCACATGCCTTTTACCATAGATTGCAGTCTTTTCAATAAATGTATTGAAAACTATCCTGCATTTCCTTTTTTTGCCTTTGTGTGTGTAAGAGACTTGTTTTTAGAGAGAAAAGGGTAAGGCTTGTTCATCACGATTTCCCTGAGGGGTCGTCAGAGTTCTGTGCGCTAGGATTCCACAATTCACCTCTACCATTTGGGGTTTGGGTGAGGTGCTGCTAGAGAGCCGTGAGTGTTGTGTTGACAGCTGCCAACTGGTGATGGAATGTCTCAGTGACCTACAAGCAGAGGTGCTGCCTCTCCAAATCCAGCAGTCTCGTTGAGATGCAAGAGTCCTACACCTCCCACATTTGTTGCTCCTTGAGCCAACTTTCCTTCTCACTTTGTGTATTCAAATAGCTGAGTACCAGAACGCCCCTCACAGATTTGGATTTCCCGTATGTAACCAAGGGGTGTGGTGATACCTTCTGGCCTATTATAGGGTCTGCTGTTTTGTCAAGTTGGCAATGTTTATTTAGCATGGGTTTGATCCTGGCGGACTCTTATTTGTAAGTTTTGATAAGGTGCACATTGTCAAACTTCTCGCATGTCCTGTGTCTTTTGACAAGTAGCCTATCTCTGGATAGCACACTCGCCTTTTTGCTGGCTATCCCAAGTACCTTGTCTGGGTAACCCCTGCCCCTAAATCTGTTAACCAGCCTCCTCTCTTCTCTTAGCTAAGAGGGATTTATACTACGGTTGCACCTGGCTCTCAGACATTTCCCAAATGGGATACTCTGTGTAAATTTCTTGGGATCATGACTCCAGTGATGTAAAATACTATTGCCCGCAGTTTCGTTTCGGAAAAGGGAGGTTTCTACGGACCCATCACTAATTTGAACTAGAATGTCAAAGAACTCCATCTCGAAGTTACAGATCTTGTGTGTAAAAGCCAAAATGCAATCATTTTCAATGTGTCTTAAGAACTCCTGTAACAGGCTGCAGGGACCCTCCCAGATGTCAAAAAGGTCAACAATGTGCCTGATACAAAAAATATTATGTTTGGTCATCTGTGAATACATACTACTCCTCCCACCATCCCATAAAAAATCCTAGCGTAACTTGGGGCAAAGCACCTGCCCATCTTAGTGCAGGTCAGTGGTCTAAACCTAGTTTCATTAAAGAGAAAACATCTTCTCAATTTAAAACCTCAGCATTTCTAACAACATCATACAGTGATCATATTTATGACTAGCCTTGTCTCTGAAGAAATTCCTGAAAGCTTGAATCCCCAATCTGTGTTCAATGCAAGTATATAAGGATACCACATCTATGGTGACTAGAAAATAGCTGGTTTGGCATTGAATTTCACTTTTTTTTAGTGATGAGGTTTGTACCGTCCCTACAGTAAGATGGTAAGTTTATGACATGTGGTAACAAAAATAAATCCAGAAAAGTAGTTGGTTTCAGGAGACTATTGTTAGCTAAATTTATTGCCCTACCCGGTGGGTTCTCTCTATGCTTGTGAATCATGGGCAACAAGTAAAAACATGGTGCAACTGGCTTGTTGACATGCGAAAATTGAAATTGCTCAGTGCTCAAAAGGTCTCTCTAGGATCAATCCCCAAGGAGAGTATCATACTCCAAAATAGTCTTTTTATGAGTATCATATGATGTCAACTCATAATTCTCTGAAAAAGTAAATTGTCTCTCTGCTTCCTGCAAATATTTTTTGATATCCCATAGTACCACATTGCCACCCTCGTCAGATAGCTTAATGACAAAATTAGGGTCCTGCACTAAAGTGTCAAGGGCTGATCTCTGTCCCTTTGTGAGATTTTCAGCATAATGGTCCGTACTCTCTTCCCAAGTTCACATAAGGTCCCTAGTTACTACCTCTGGAAAGGTGTCGAAGTTTGTGGTATCACTTGGTTACACTTGGATTTGGGTTTAAAATGACTCAAACTGGTTCTGTCAATTTCTAAGTTTAGGAAAACTAAAAGGTCCCTTTCTGTGGTCCAGTCTCTCTCCCAACACTTCATCCCCCCGAGGGCAGCTAAACTATCAATATCCCCCAAACATAGTGTATCATACGCAGGATCATAACTAGGGGGAAATGAAGGGAGTAATTACACATTTCTTTTCTTGCATCATAAACACTTTCATGAGTTTAAGTTTACAAATAAACAGGCTGGTCGGGAATATTCCACAATTGCACTGGGCAGAATGGCAAACCAAGTTCTAAAAGAGACTGCTAATCATCATTTAATTTCTGCATGGAGAAATTTATAACAGTCAACTGGTTCCTACTCATCACTTCTTCCTGGTCCGCCGTGTTGATCTTCCGTGTGGCATTTAACCCTTGTACTTGTCCTTTTCTTCTGTCTCTCCGGATTTTACTCCTATTGAGTTGTTTGTGCCTTTTCCTTTTTGTTTTTTTTGTGCATGCGCATGTTGAATTGTTGAGAATGGTATTCATTCAATGTTGTTAATGGCAGAATATCTTTTCCAGATGACCCCGGAGGTTCCTATAAGTCTGAGTAATTCTCTGATCCAGATTCAGAGGTTACTAATTCCTGCTGTCTAGGTACTCCCAATTGTTTGAACTCCTTCACTGCACCATCAGTTTACCTGCTAAAATTAAGGATGCGGCCATAGGCATAATCTTGCTTGTCCCGAAAAAACATGCATCTCTTTTTATCTAAATCTCCTCCTCATACTTGACAAGTCTGGTTTCCATCTTGATCACACAATTGCGTAACCCTTCCTGATTCAGGTGCTGGTCCAAGAACTGTTTAATTTTAGCAATTTCCTCATAAGTCTGTTCCCACTCCATTTTTTTATTTGAACTGTTTCATCGTCATTGTGATTTTATTGCTCAAGTTAAGTGTTATAACATCTTTTATGGTTTACCTGTTTTAAACTGAATAAAGATTCACTGAGTGTTATCCTAGATTTGTTTTACATTACTGTGAGGCTTACCTTTCTCAAAGCATAACACTGGGTTGCCTTATTACATTTAATCAGTGCTAACATTTGATTGGATAAAGGTAAGCATTCCAGGTTTGGTGTCCAAAAATTGTAATTAAAAAGCTATTCAGTGATAAGGTTAACATTTTCCTGCCCTAACTATTTGGTTCCTGCAGCTTGTTCCTGGGTCAAATAGCTAGTTGGCAATTGGACTTTGTGTATTCCTCCCAGACAGCCACACAATAGAGGGATTAGGTGTGCCTGAATGACCCATCACTGACAAGATGGGCAGGTGGTGGTGCAGGGCACAGCCTGACTTGCAACTGAACAGGCAGTACTCTCCCATGACACAGAAAACTTGTCATCCCTGCATGTGTTCATGCAGCTAGCTTGAAGCTAGGGAAAGGGAAGCAGAAAACTTCAAGGACTTCAAAGGAAATTCCCTAGAAACTTCTTCTTCAAAGGAGGCACCAGGTATAAAAATAGGACCTTCAGACCCCCTCTTCAGTTTACTTTCTAGACCTACAGAAGGACTCTCAGAGGACTGTCTTCAGCTGCGGCCTTCTATATACTTCAGCAGACTGTGTCATTGCACCTGGGAGGACTGCTTTGGTGCCTGAAGCCTGTCTTAAACCCTCAGAAATCTGACCTGCTGCTTGAGTGTTATTCCACTTCCTGAACCCGGGACTACCAGAGGTACACCAAGGGGTAGTTGGCTGATCACAGCCTCAGGGACAGGAAAGGCTCCAACCATATTGAACCCACACCTTGACCCAACCACAGTGAGTCTTAACCTCCCAAGTGGTACCCCTCTAGTCCTGGACCCTTGGTAGTGGTGTTAAAGATGCCCAGATAGCTGACATCCAAAAGTAGGGACTAAAAACTGCTCTGAGAGGGGACCAGGACCAACCTGCTCATCTATCCACCCAAGCTTCTGACTTTGTGGCAGTTCCAGTTACGTTCTTCTCCACAGCAGTAGATCCGGCCTTGTGGAACACTTGTTGACTAAGGTCTCCAATTTTGTCCTGCTGGAGATGCTTAACTACTAAAAAAGAGACTACATCCGAACAAAGAAATCTTCACTGTGACTTCCTCTAGTGGCTTCCCAATGACAAGGCTCCTTCCTTGGACACCGCCTGCAGCCTTTCCCCAACTGAACTTTACCTTCTCAGAACATTTTTCTTCAAATTTCTCCTAAGTCTGAAGGTACGCACCAACTGGGCCCAATCCACTTCTTGTCTCTAACCCACTCTTGATCCCTGACAGACATATTTTTTTACTTTGACCCAGTGCAGGTGCTTTTATCTCTTAGGCACTAGTTTTTACCTTAAACTTTAAAAATACATAACTCCAGTCCAATAATTGGACTTTTGTCATTTTAGTGTCAAATAATTTATTACAATTCACTCTTGTGTTGTGTTTTTACTTTATTACTGTTTGTGTGCTGCTTAAATACTTTACGCATTGCCTCTAAATTAAGCCTGACTGCTTTGTTCTAAGCTACCGGAAGGTTAAATACAGGTTAACTGACAAAGATTGTAGATGTTGCATGAGCAAGGTTAGCATCCTACTCTTCCAACAACCCAATTTGTCTTGATGGCCAAAAATATGGTGGCATTATATGGGGTCATAAGGTTGAAAGATAAACTTTTAAAATACGTTACATACACAACTGGAAGATGGAGAATGCTATTTTGAGATAGAGAACAGCTACCATCAATTCTTGGGCAGGAGATCTCATGAACTTTAAGTATGAAGAATATTTGTTCTTAAAAAAAAAAACAACCAGAAAAAAAACTACCTTTTGCCCATTACCAAAGACCAACAAAGATCAATTAAATGTCTTATGAACATCAACAGTGATATCACTAAGGAGTCTCTTAGGGAAACCTTTTTGTTTCTTTTCAGGGGCAATACTGACTTCTTCCTTAAGATCAACTACATATCATGGAATCATACATACATCTTGGTAACATTAGATATCCAGACCCTGTATGCAAGCATTATTCATACAAATGGAATTAGGGTGGTGAACACTTTTTAAGAGGTGGACTGAATAATCTTTGCAAACATACAAATATCTTAGTGTAACTCATTAATGTGTGTCTTCATTAAAATGTCTTTCTGTTTGGAAACTTTCTTTATGAACAAATAAAGGGTGTAGCTTTAAGTGCCCGAGGTGCTCTTAAGGTGGAGCAGGTATCCCCCGAAAACAACTTGGAAAAATGAAAGCCACATGTTGTTTTATGGTTATATTGTCTTGACAATGTATTCCTTAATTGGGAATGTACTTTTCAACAACTGAAGACATTTTATGTATAGTACTAAATTAAACCACATTGAACTCAAAATTGAGCAAAACTCCTGAACTTGTAGACTTGAAACCTGAAGTAAAACATGGCAGACTAGAAACTAGGAAAAACTGCTGTAAACAGCATAGTTCATGTAACCTGTATAAAGCCACTCAAGTTAAGTAGAACATCCCTTACAGAGAATTAGTAAAATTTAAACAAAACTCTAGCTTAGAAGAATTATTTGAGAAGAGGAAAGTGGATATATTGAGAAGGTTTTGTCATGTGGATTCTCAATGTCCTAATGAGGCTGCTGGGTTTAGATGGCAGTATCACCTGAATTGTGGGGAAACTGAGTCCAATCCAACACCATGTGACAACTGTCGGCCAAATCTGTTTCCAGCCAGCTAACAGCACCTCATCTCTGCCCAAGAGCAGGGATGATTTGTGGCAACCGGGTGCAAGACAAGTGACCTCCCAGGGAAATTGTGGTGTATCATTTCTTATCCTTTCCTCTCAGATACATTTGTCTCACTCATGCAAAGACAAACAGAGGCAGAAAATGTTTCAATAAGATTTATTGAAACAACTGTATCTTAGATAGAATGACGTGAATTGCAATAATTGGAATGATGAAATGTAATGGAAGCAAAATGGTGACAAAAAAAGTGAAACACAAGAAAAGTCCCACCACACTGTCATTATGTGTAATGTATGTGGTTCCTACCTAAGCTATGTTAGAGCACAGCATGATTAGCCCTAATCCACCCTTCAGGATTCCTCCCTGGGAGGACATCATCCCTCATACCGGAGCAAGGAAGCCTGTTGTCCATAGAGACACCATCCCCAAGTAGGCCAGGGAACCGGTAGTCTCCGCAAGCAGGTATCGCAAATTCAAGCAGCATGCGGTTGTGGTCATCTGGCTGGAATCTCCCTCTAAGGTGCATGGGACAGAGAAGTGTTTTTATAATAAAACAGCTAATGTCCTGAGAAAATGTCTCCACGTAAGGATGTATGTGTTTCTGTGTTCATTAGAGACGCAGTGTACCACTTGCACCAGCAAACCTATCTCGCTGCAGCCTTGAGGAAAGTGCAAAGTGAAAAGAATATCATGCTAAGAAATGCAATGCTTCCCCAGGCAAAAGAATAACTACATAAAGAAAATAAAACAACACCATGAATGTGGCCTATTCTGAAATAATAAAAATGTAGCAGAATACAATGTAACTGAGCTAAAGGGCAATAGTGGCAATCCTAGTTGCTCACCTAATGTGCCCAGAGGCATTACTAAAATGGATATAGAACAGTTTACAACCAGGGGATATTCACAAGGATTATTGCAGCCAGTTATAGAGATGAATATGGTGAAAAAGGAAGATCTACTACACAACCCCAGAACAGAGAAAGCATTTAGAGACATAGGGCTTACCGAAGAGATGAGGTAGATCAGGATAATCACTACATTCTCTAAGCAAGCATAAGTAGTAAAGAGTGTATTCCCCCAAAAATTGGAAAGTATTGAAAATTGACAAAACCATTTTTTAAACATTGGGAAACACATAGGCCCTCATTCTGACCCTGGCGGTCAAAGACCGCCAGGGCGGAGGACCGCGGGAGCACCGCCGACAGGCCGGCGGTGCTCCAATGGGGATTCCGACCGCGGCGGTAAAGCCGCGGTCGGACCGGCACCACTGGCGGGCTCCCGCCAGTGTACCGCCGCCCCATTGAATCCTCCACGGCGGCGCAGCTTGCTGCACCGCCGCGGGGATTCCGACCCCCCCTACCGCCATCCAGATCCCGGCGGTCCGACCGCCGGGATCCGGATGGCGGTAGGGGGGGTCGCGGGGCCCCTGGGGGCCCCTGCAGTGCCCATGCCACTGGCATGGGCATTGCAGGGGCCCCCGTAAGAGGGCCCCTACATGTATTTCACTGTCTGCTGCGCAGACAGTGAAATACGCGACGGGTGCAACTGCACCCGTCGCACAGCTTCCACTCCGCCGGCTCGATTCCGAGCCGGCTTCATCGTGGAAGCCTCTTTCCCGCTGGGCTGGCGGGCGGTCTGAAGGCGACCGCCCGCCAGCCCAGCGGGAAAGTCAGAATTACCGCCGCGGTCTTTCGACCGCGGAACGGTAACCTGACGGCGGGACTTTGGCGGGCGGCCTCCGCCGCCCGCCAAGGTCAGAATGAGGGCCATAGAGTCTATGTTGTAAGAAAAGGAAGTATAAAAAAGTTTTAGGGCCTGATTTCTATCTTGGTGGAATCAGTTGTGCTGGGAGTTTCCATCTGATAATCCATTCTCCAACTAGGCAGTCCCCCCACTCTACGTCAGTGCTGGTGGGCTCATAGACTAAAGTCCATCAGCAATCCGCTGTCAATGCCAGTTTTTTACACCCACGTCGGCTACGTCATATGGGAAAAGCACCTGAAGGGGAGCACAGACACTTTTACCACTGGGCCCATCAGGATGTGCCTTACTGCTGTTGCAACTGTGGAGGCAAAGCCTCTGGACCTGTGTTGGTGGATTGGAAGGGATAGAAGCACAAAACGTACCATTTTCTCTTTTGTTCACTTCACTTGCCACCATGGACCTAATCAACCATTAGCTGTAATTTAACTCAACAGTGTCACTTACCATGTGTAATGCATATGTGTTTTTTATTAACACTTATCATTTTAAAATAAACACATCCACATTCACAAGTTACAAAAATATATGCATGTGTAATCTTGGTGTAAGTGTCCAGTATTATGATGAATGAAAGCACCAAAATTAACATGCCTATCACAGGTGTCCAAATCTAATGTATGCACTATTAAAAAGGGAATTGTCCGTAGTGTCCATGAAGGAACCTGGGGGCTTCAGGCCCATAACTTGCCTCCTAAGTACACTGCCTAATACAACCTCCTCCGTATGGGGCATCTAATGAGCAGAGCAGGCACCTTAATGATGTTTCTTGAGGGGGGTTGGGTCTGACAAGGGTCACGGACAATGCAAGAGTAAAAGGCTGTGGAGGATAAGGGGATGGGAGAGGTAGGGGAGGGGTTGGGGTTTGGGAGGTAGAGGGAGCTGGAGTAAGTGTTGTGTGTCTGTCTGTCTGTTGTGCAGGTGCACGTGGGTCTGGTGCATGTGGTGCATGTTTGGGTGTGTGTGTTTTGGAAAGTGTGTGGTGCTCGGGTGAGTGTGTGTGTTTGCTTTTGGTGGGTGTTGTTGTGTCTCTGCCTACCTGTAAGTGTTTTTTTGGATGTGTGAGGTGTTACAGGTGTAGTGTTCAGATAATTGTGAGCATGTGCGTCTGGTGGGTGTTGTCTTTCCTGTAGGTGTGTATGTGTGTGACTGTGTGTGTTTGGATGAGTGAGATGTAAGAGTGGATGTTATGGTTGTGGTACTTGTGGGCGTGCTGGTGGTTGTGGGTATGCTGGAGATTGGGGTTATTGTGGTGGGTATGCATGTGCCTGTGGTGGTGGGTATTGTGGGTGTGGGTGTGGTGGTTGTGTCTGTGGTGGTGGGTGCTGTGGTTGTGGGTGTAGTGGTTGTGGGAGTTTTGGGTGTGGATATGGTGGTTATGTCTGTGGTGATGGTTGTTGTTGTGGGTGTGGAGTGGCAGTAGTGTCTGCTGGATGTGTTTATGTTTGTGTTTCTTGGTGTGTTTGTGTTTCTGTGTGGGTGTGGTGCTTGTGTCTGTTGGAATGGGTGCATGCAAGGACGTGAGTGTGCTTGGGATTAGGATCAGCTAGAGAGGTGGGATTTAAAATGACGAAGGGACAGGAGTAGCGGCACAATGTGGGGCTGGTTGAGGGGCTTCATCCAGTTCAGAGGCTATCTTTGCAAGCAATTTCTGCATACCAGACATGGAAGTATGAATGGCATCCAGGAATGCAAACATCTGTTACATTTGGGTACAAAGCCCCTGGATGCCATTCACAATCACTGTCTAGCATACAGAGATGCTGCAAGAGGTCAATAGCCCCTTCACTGAGCACAGCCAAGGAGACAGGGACAGGGGGGGTAGTTGCCTGTGGCAAAGGAGACAGCAGCCCTTTAAGGGGGTGGGATTGGCCACCTTGGGGGAGCAAGAGGGAGGGTGGAAATTGGAATGTGGATGACGGACAAGGATGAAGATGGGTCAGGTCCAGTCAGGCCCACCATCACTATGAACTGGTCTTCTTTAGAGGCTTCCAAAAAAGATGTAGAGCTAGTGGCCTCCGTACCTGACCCCTTACCCTCCGTGACTCTGTGTCCCTCTGTGTCTGATGTGTCTGTACCCAAAATACATCAGGCTGCTGCTTTACCATCTTCATGGTCAAAGGTCTCCTTTGCCTGCTCCAGAGGATGCTGAAAAGACAGAGATAACGTTTTTAGCATATCTGTACAAATCAAAAATTTCTTTATGTTCATTAAGAAAACGTTTCACCTGCTGCAAGGCATTAAAACTTAGGTATACTTCACCATTACACCATGTATGTTAGAATATATCATGGAACCATTTCCTCACAGTTTTGTGAATTGCCTTCATTACTCTCATCTCATTTTAGATCATTTCTCTTAAACACTTCTAATTTCTCATGGAATTGTACAGTACCTCTGAATTAGTCAGATAGGTTATTTTGAATGGTGAACTAATATCACAAAATTAAATATCAAGCAAGAAAGCTTTGTAACATGTACAGTGTTCATCTGCAGTAGTCCCTTTCAATAACCCCTTTCCTTCATTGTTGATTAATGATCTGGACATAACAAAGGACACATAAATGTTAAATGGGGTATGGGTAACACCACACTGTCACCAGTGTACCCATTTCTTTCTGTTTCAATTAAGAATATTTGCCTCCTAAATTCATGCTTGGAGAAAAAGACGGGCCTACATCCACATTTGTTAAAGCATAAGGCTTCATGTCAATCTGCTACTATCAACATGAACTGACTTGAATCTTGTAGTGAAAGCATTCTTATCAAATGTTTTTGCTATGAAATGTTGCCACTGGGCTCATGTTCCTATTCATTTTTGACCAGATGCTTAATACTTTTTGGTCATAATAACACCTCACCAATGTGAAGACAGAAATATACACTGTGTCAAAAGTGCGCTGTATGCCATGTCACCTGTACTAGGACCAACAAAACCTACTCAAAATTGTGATGGAGTATCACACCTTACACAATCCTCAATTGGGGCCTGTGTGGTACAACTGTCCCTCATCACACAGATAAAAACCAGGTAAAAAAAAATTCTTAGGCAGGCAAGTATTGTCGTAGGGACTCTCATTATAGTAACAAGACTGCTGGATTTTGTCAGTAGCACCACTGAGCGTGGGGGACTGAGTCCGATCCTGTTCAGAGTGACAGCTATCAGCCTAACCCTTCCAGCCAGCTAGCAGCACCTCAGCAGTACCCGAGAGTAAAGGTGATTTGTGGCAGCCTTTCGCATGACATGTGGATTTATCAGGGAATTCGTGGTGGAACAGATCTTACCCCTTTCTCTCTGTCACATATGTCTCGCACGTACAAAGGCAAAACAGCAGGACCAGGTTCAATACATTTAATTGAATAAACAGCATTTGCTGTAAAAAGGCATATATTGTAATTATAAGGTTGATAAAACATAATAAAATCAAGGAAGTGACAAGGAAAGTGAAACATCGGAAAAGACCTGCCATACTGTCACAACAATGGTTCTAGAATCTCTACCTGCACTACCAATATTCTACACAAGAGCAAGGCAGTGAAAGCCCTAATCTGATCATCAGGCCACCTGGAAGAAACCTATCGCCCATACTTGTGATTGTAACTAAAGAAGAGGTCTGTTGGTCTACTAAGAATCTTCCCACATGGAGGGCGAGAAGGAGTAAGGTCCCAGCAGAAAGTGAAAAGGTGAAGCGCAGCATGCAAAGGCAACTGGTTGGAAATCCCCTCTATCATGTAGGTGGTAGTGAGTTGTTTTATAATGAAACATCTAGTGCTCTGAGGAAACTGCATTGATGTAATAACACGTATATTTCTGTGTGTGAGAATTAGAGACATGATGGACATATTCTGCCAGCAATAACTCTTAGCTGATCACCTTCAGCCTTGAATGAAGCACAGAATCAAAATGTTGTGCAGAGAAAAGAACAGAACTCTGTGCAAAAGGACGAGCTGCAGGCCTAAGCTATAATACCATGCCTGAGTAATAACTAAAGTAACCTCACAACAGTGTCTGCTCAAAGAGTGCTTTGGTTGTGATAAGGAATCTAGTGGTATTCTTTAATACATATCAATACGAAAAATACATCATCATACACCTTATGCAAAGCTTACAAAAATTCTCTTGTGCCTTGGATGTATGTCTACCTTTATATTGATCCATTATTCATTGTTGTAACAAAAATTAGCCAAGTAACAAGAAGAACTCAATAATCTAACTTACCACCTTGATGCTGCTGTTGGGCTCTCAACTACCCATCAAATTCCAGCTAGGCCACTGCACCTATGCTAGCCCTTAGGGGGGTCAGGGTGTAGTGAACATGCTTCCCACATTGGGAGGACTGGCTGAGCTGATCTTGAGTTGACTTGTGGGTCCAGCATCATAGGTGCTCTCACCTCTTATGACAGTGAATGCTGCGCCTCTTGTAGACCCCCAGGGTCTGTGCTGTCTTAGTGATGGCCATCACATTTCCTTCTTCTGATGCTTGTTGAACAGTATGGATAAGAAAAAGGAAAGAACAATATAAATATGTTTTGTGAGGGTTAGTTTCTCTGTATTGCTCTGACACAATTTTGTAACATCTCTCACAAGCATTTCTACAGAATATTTACCAACATTTTAATTTAGCTAGGAAATACTAATTTGTGGTGACCTGTTGAGTACCCTCAACACTTTCAATGTCCTGATATTACAAATCCAGACCACAAACATCCTCTAGGCCAGTGGTCTGAAACATTTTCTATAGTGGGAGCTATTTCTGAGTAGTACAACGCATTGTGAGCTACTGAAGGCTAAATAGCTTGCACAGTATTAGTACACACCCACGGACAGCTACATTGGCTTAATGGCTAATGTTTTTAGAGCCCGATACTATGGTTTGAACCACATGTAATGACTACGGGCAGTATGGAAAGACTACCATGGGTGTCAGTGACAGCATGGTTTCTGGTGATGTATGAACAAATGTGTGTGAGAATGGGTCATATTTGTTTGGGTGATTGAGAGCCTGTGTCATATGTACTTGCAGGACAGGATGATACTTTTCCCATATGTGGCATCATTATATGGGTAAAACATACAGATACAAATTTTTCTGAAAATGCGATGAATTCAAAGTGAAAAAATTCAAACAAGATGATAACTTGAAAGTGTTTTCCTGCACTTTACATTTCTCTCATTCCAACAAATTGCTTTGTTTTTCACTTGAACTTATCATACAGTGTCCCATGGCCACTGGAAGTAAAGGGCATGCAATTTACAAATTATGTAATTATGTTTCCTGCCAAATTATTGAATTTACAACGCTCCAATCACAACTTCTCAATCAGAAACTGAAAGGGACAAATTAGGCCATGTATTAAAAACGAAGCTACTTAGAAATACATTTCCCATTCAAACATGTATGTGTTCTTCTAGGGTCTCACACAGCTGGCTGTACAGGGACAGGACCTCAATGGTGAGGAGTTCCAACTCCTTAGTGCAGAAGGTAGGGGTCCTGACATCTGCTTTGCCCAGCATCCTGGCCCATAGAAGTTGATAACAGTAGCAAAAGTGAAGGAGGTGTTATTGGTTCAGTGTTAGGAGGCAAGTGAGCTTTTTTCCTAAGGATACATACATGTGCATGATGTATATGATCCATGATGGAGGCAGACACAGCCATTGGCTTTGTTGTGTTGCCGTCACATGTTAGCCTATGGCTGTGTCTGTCTGGAATGTTACATCTACTACGAGGTCAACTTCCGCTGATTGCCATCAGATTACCAATGTTCTGACAGCAAGGTCAGACAGCTGGCATGTTAGGTTGTGAACCAGTGTATTTTTAAATGTTGAGTGTGTCACCAACACTCAAAATAGTGGGTTTGTTTATTAATGTAAAATACATACAAGCTGTTTATGATCAATCTAACAAATTATAAAGTAATGTGTTACTGTTTTTTTTAAAATCAATAGTGATGCAGTGTATTTTATATTTCAGTTGACAGAATTTTAGAAATCATTTTTTTTTTAAATCAAAGATGTAAAAATTGTTATTCAAAATTGCAACATCAGTGAAAAATTGATGTGCACATATATGTCATAAAATATAGGTAATTTTACAATGTCATGAGTTGTGTGACTACTTTAAGTGATCATTTATTTATCTTAAATGCAGACGTATGAACTCAGGAAGAGGTAGAAGACAACAGCCTCAAGTGTTCATACCTTTTCCAGACATTGCCACCAAGAAAGAAAACAACATAATAAAATAATTCAGATTGAATAGGCAAATTATTCTGGATTTATGTCATCAGCTGGAATCAGATCTTCTGCCTCACAATACAAATCCCACGGCAATAACACCAATAGTGAAACTCATGGCAGCGCTCCATTTTGTGGCCATAGGATCCTTCCAATACACTGTGGCAGTATCTGGAGGTAAGTCACAACCAACTTTCAGTGGTGTGCTACAAGAAGTCCTTTTTTCAATGATGAGACACATCAATAGCTTCACCCTGTTTCCACGACATGAGGATTTTGCAAATGTGAAGGGAGGTTTTTATGCTTTGGGTGTCATACCACATGTGGTTAGAGCAATTGATGGCACACATATTACCTTGGTGCCAACACATGCCAGGGAACAGGTCGACCACAATGGAAAGAATTTCCATTCAATCAATGTGCAAGTTGTCTGTTTACCAAATTTATATATCTTAAGTGTGTGTGCCCAGATATCAGGGTCAACACATGATTCCTATGTACTACCGAACAGCAGCATACCCCTGCCAGCATACCCCTGCCAGAGGGGCTGGCTTGTTCGTACGCACAAAAGTACAATTGGATCATTTGCTTTATTTATAGTTTAGGAATGTACAATGGGATGAGATTTTATTGCTCAATATACGTTTTACATTCATGTAGAGGACTCAGCTGATCCTAACTGACCATGGTTGTTAGCATCGCTGAGGACTCCAGCACTGCCAGGGGAAGTCTGCTTCAATGAAGCCCATGGAAGAAGATGGAGGCCAGTGGAGTGGGCTTTTGTTGGGGCTCCTGAAGGCCAGATTCCACTGTCTGAATAAAACCAGCAGAGCTCTCATCTACTCATCCAATAAGGTGTACCAAAGCACCGTTGCCAGCTCATGTTGCACAACATAGCCATATATTGCAGAGGATGGAGACCATGAAGAGCCACTGGGTGAGGATGTTGAAATAGCAAATGAAGATGACAGTGGTGAAGAGGAAGGAATTGACATCTGTCAAGATGTCAATGACCAGTTCTTCACATGAATGTAAATATATCTTTACATAAAGTTACATTCTCTGTCAGAACAACTTGTAATGTGATGAGCATATCCGTCTGTGCTGGGAATTTGTTAGGAATGGGTAGGTCTGGAAAATCCTTGGACAAGGATATTTGTTGATCAGAGGTTTGACACATTGACTACTATGTTCACGTACATTGATTATCTTCAATTGGTCTAAGTGATCTTGTCCTCATATTTTATCATTTGTAAAGTGTCTATCTTGTCAGGAAAATAAATGATTTTCTTCTTGCTCTTCTGTTTTAAGATTCTTCACCAGGTCATCTTTATTTGGACATTTCAATGTTGTGACAGTTGCTGTTGTATGCTGCTGTTACCAAATACAAAGCTAATATGTGTTGATCATGTGAAAGACACACACACTTTGAATGTACAAATCTTGTACAAAGACAACCTGCACAGTGATTGTAGAAGAGTTTTTGGTATTGCATTAGACTTGTTTTCTGTTGAATGTTGCCACAAAGGCAGTATATGCTGCTTCCCTTGCTCTAACCACTTGTGTGATTTGAAATATAGCATTCCCATTTTCATTCACATCTGCTGAATCCTCATTTTGCATTAAGGCCCATATTTAAACTTTTTTAGTGCCACATTTGCACCACTTTGTGACACAAAAACGACGCAAACTTAAAAAATACAACTGTATTTTGAAAATTTGCACCGTTTTTGCATCAAAAAATGACTCAAATGCAGCACTAAAAAAGTATAACTATGGGCCTAAGTGTATGAAGCTATTGATGTGCTTCATCACTGTAGAATTAACTTTTTAGAGCACACCACAGTGAGTTGGTTGTGACATTTCAGCAGATACTGCCACAGTGTATTGAATTGCTCCTGTGTCCACAAAAGGAAGTTTTACCATGATTTTGACTATTTGTGTATTGAATCTTTTTGTGGATCAAATTTCTTTCTTCAATGGTGTCAAGGTCTAGAACTGTATTTGTAATGATGGCACAGACAATTTGGTTCAAGCCAACATTTTACTTTATTTTCCTTTAGTTTGACCAACACATTTTTATTGGAAATTGATACATCAAGATTTGTGCTGATACAAATGATGTTACATGTTTGCAAATGGGAGAAACTTTACCTAACTGTAGCAGTTTGTTTAAAACTATCTTTTTGTTTTCTGATTTTATCCCAAAATGATAGAAGTAAAAATTATTTAAAAATTATCCCACAAGACAAACAGCGCCAGTCTTTAATTTGTGTGTTAGGTTTTAATTGTATAAACTCACATCAACTCAAACAGGATGAATACAATATACACATGAAAACCAAAAACAAAACAGGTAGTCAAGGTAAATGTAACTATTTTTGTATAGGCACAATTGTTTGAAGTCCAATGTACAGAATACAATTGTCCTCAAAAAGGTAAATGTGCCCAGAAATAGTTCACAGAGTGAATGACAGTCACATACTGCAGTGAATTAGGTTCTTCATCTTTTTGGTGGTGGTGTTGGAGGTCTTGACATACTCTCCTGGTGGTACTGGTCAATGTTCCCTCCAAAGTTCCATGGACCGAGGTGCTTCTGCATGTGTCAGGGCCTCCCTTTCTGTGGCTGACACAGGTGTGGTGGGTCCAGATGTTGTAGGGGCACAGAAAGGGGCAGATGTTGATAAGAAAGCCTTACATATATGGTGATAAATGGCAAATGGCACTCCAGTCAGGGACCGCATAATGGAGTTGTGATTCTGCATTTCTAAAATGAACTTCCTCTGCAACTGTGGCATGTCCTAGATCTTTATTAAGAACCTTGCACTTCATGTCTTGAAACAGAGGTAGGGTACCTAAGACTTTGTCAATGGTTGTCTGGGTGACATGTGTACCTAGTAGCATCACTGTGCTGGCCCACAGATTCCCTCCCACAACCCCTACCAACACAACCCTGTGCCCTTGGGCCAGTGTGCCCCATCTCATTGGGTCCTGGCTGAACTGGAGGTGGTGGTTATGTCTCAACAGTAGCCAGGACAGGGGACACAAGATTTGTGTGATATTACTAAGGACATAGTAAGTGGAAGTATCTATTGGCAGAGGTGTTATAACAACTGGGGTGGGAGCTGCAGGTGTGAGCCAATGCTGTCTGCCCAGACAGAAAAGATGGCCCAGGATGCTTACAATTATCCGGCCTTGCCGGAGTAGAGTCCTCACTGTAGGCCTCTGGGGCTGATGGTTGGCCACGTACTCTGGGTGCAGGTCCTAAGATGAATTGCAAGAAAATCATTTTGTAAGAGTCTGGATTATGAATGAAATGGCTTGTGAGCCACATATGAAGCAACATAAAGGGAAATGAGTTTACAAATAATGTTATGATTAGACCTTTTAGTGTTTGTGGCAATTTACAAACACACTAGAAATTACACTCATGCAAACTTTAAAAAAAACTACATCCAAAGTCCTGGAAAGTAATACTTACTTAGGAAGAGCACATGTGATATACCACACAGTCAACCCAATTCAGCAGAAAGAAGAAATGTGAAGGAAACCATTCCAACGCCTAGCATGCTAAAAATCAGACTATTATACAACTTGGTAGGATTCATGGCATTAGTCATCATATCTACTTTGCTAGCTACATTGCATACCATTACAAAGTAGGCTCTGCATGCATCATGACTTGTAAGAAAACCTTTAAATCAGCAATGTTTGATTTGTGAAATCGATTGCATGAATTCAATGTACTGACAAGCAAGAGACAACATACACTATTGGAAATCATGGCATTTTCATTCATTGCGGCAAATGGGGTTTGTCTAATGCATGAGACATTAACACATATATATGTTAGAAAAGATATGATGAGAAACATGACAGTGCATATATGTTTTCCAGCTACAGAAACAAGACATCATGGTAGGTGTAGTAATTTCAACTTAACATTACCAACACTTTGAAAACTTTTATTTGAACATTCCTAGTGAAACATTTGCTGTGTTGAGCTGCACACATATACAAAAGAATACAATTTGTGAAATATGTTGATAGCTGACAAAAACACAATCACCATACCTTCATGTTCTAATAGATGGAGCTTGGAGCCTGTTATATTAAGTGACACAAGCTACATTCAAACAAACAAGAAAATGCTAAAAAATGATCACTGAAGAACAACACACATATTAAAGACATATTGCCTAAGAGTGAAATGAAAGATAGTACCATACTGCTACTGCTTTGATGATAAGAGATTTTTAAATTTAAAATGTAGGTTTATACGTTTTAAAATGAGAAAACACATTATCAACAGCCAACATAAGTAAACACTACATATCTGTTTCTTGAGCCATTGAGAAGCATAACTTACTGTAGGACAGTATCATCTTTCTTGGCATGTTACCCCCAATGTCTGCCTGATTGTCAGTGTGTTTTGACTGTGTCACTGGGATCCTGCTAATCAGGACCCCAGTGCTTATGGTTTGTGGGCTACATGTCAGTATGTTTTACTGTTTTGTCAGTATGATTGACTGTGTCACTGGGGGGCGGGGGGTCCTGCTAATCAGAACTCCAGTGCTTTCTCTGTTTCCAAATTTGGCACTATAGTCTAGTGACTACATAGTTCACTCCAGATTGGCATACAGGATCCCCCTAATAAGTCCCTAGTATATGGTACCTAGGTACCCAGGGAATTAGGGTTCCAGGAGATCCTTATGGGTTGAAGCATTTCTTTTGCACCCCACAAGGAGCTCACACAAACACTTCTTCAGGACTGCCGGTGCAGCCTGAGTGAAGTAGTGTAAGCACTATTTCACAGCTGTTTTCACTGCACCAGGTCACTTATAAGTCACCTATATATCTACCCTTCAGACGTAGAAGGTCAGGTGCATAGTACCTGTGTGTGAGGGCACCCCTGCACTGCCCCCACATCAGCCAGGCCCATTTTCCCAGACTTCGTGAGTACTGGACGCCATTATAAGTGTGCACTATATATAGGTCAATACATATATGTAGCTTTACAACAGTAACCCCAAATACGGCCATGTGAGGTGTCTAGGAACTGGAAATTGTACCCCCAATCTGATTCTGGTATTGAGGGGCCATTTCCATGCACAATGGGGGCTCCATCGTGGCCCCCCAGCACTGCCAAACCAGCTCTCTGAGGTTTCCACTGCAGCCCCAGCTGCTGCCACCTCACGGACAGACTTCTGCACTCCTGGGGCATGAGCAGCTCAAGCCCAGGAAGGCAGAACTATGCATTTGCTTTAGGAGAGGGGTGTTACACCCTCTTCCTTTGAAAATAGGTGTTACAGGCATGGGAGGGGATCCTCCCAGAGCCTCTGGAAATGCTTTGAAGTGCACAGATGGTGCCCTCCTTGCATAATCCAGTCTACACTGGTTCAAGGACCCTCAGTCCCTGCTCTGGCGCAAAACTGTACAAAGGAAAGGGGGTTGACCACTCCCCTGTCCATCACCACCCCAGGGGTGGTGCCCAGAGCTCCACCATAGCGTCCCTGAGTTCTTCCATCCCTGGGAGCATCTGAGTGGCCAGTGCCAGCAGGTGACGTCAGAGACCCATCCTGAAAGGTACTTACCTGGTTAGGTGACCAATCCCCCTCTGAGGGCTCTTTAGGGTCTCTCCTCTAGGTGTTTCCTCCGATTCGGATTGCAAGACTCCAGCTGGAATCCTCTGCATCCTTTACTTCATCTTCTACTGATGGATCAACCGCTGACTGCTCCAGGAACTCTACAAAAGTTCAACGAAGAAGCAAAGACGACTTCTGTGACCTTGTCACTTCAGCTCCTGGCAGCAACTGCAACAGTTTCCAGGTTGTGCACACTCTGAGGACTGCCTGTCTTCATCCTGCACCAGAAGATCTGAAGGAATCTCTTGTGGAGTGACGGAGTCACTTCCCTGCTTCAGCAGGCACCTCTCTGCGGCGATGACTGGTACTCTGGGTCCCCTCTCCTAACAACAAGTGTGGATCCTGGAACACAGGTGGTGGAATTAAAGTGACCCTGGCTGTCCAAAGGTCCAGCTGTCCAAATTTGGTGGAGGTAAGTGCTTGCCTCTTCGTGCCAAACTGTAGCCCTGTGCAAGCCATTTTTTGCAGCTCCTAGGGCTTCTGTGCTCTTTTTCAAGAATTCCTTTGTGCACAGCCTAGCCCAGGTCCCAAGTACTCTATCCTGCGATGATTAGCTCACTGAGTTGTTCTCCGGCGGCGTGGTATCCTTTTGTGTAGTGCTGCGATGAGCACCATTTGCAACTCCTTTGTCCCCGTGCTGTGGGACTCCTGTGCATGCTGCCTGGTCTTCTGAAGGCTCACTGAGTTCCTGAGAGATCCTTCTGTCTCCCCCTCCTGCAAAGAGTTGACCTGGTTCTTCCTGGACCTGGGCAGCGGCATTTTGCACAAAATGCAAGTTTTGCGTTTACCAAGGCTTGTTGGCGGAATCCAGCAACCAAAACCAGACTGAATTCATCCATCCGGCATGGGACATCTTCTGCACCAACCAGAAACCCGCATCTATCTTCTTTGGTGCAATACTGACTTTGTCTTTTCACCAGTGGTTCTCCTTTTGCACCTTCATCTGGGTTATCAGGGGCTCCTGTTCTGCCTGGACTCTTCAGTGATTCTTGGACTTGGTCCCCTTCTTCCACAGGACTTCAGGTCCAGGAATCCATTGATGTCTTGCAGTTTCTTCTGGCTCTTGCACTGTCTTCTACCACAACTTGTAGTCCGTTTTAGGAAACTTGCTGTGTTTTACTCCTGCTTCTTTCCTGGGCTCTGGGGTGAGGTACTTTACTTACCTTTGGTGTTTTCTTAAACTCCCAGCCCCCTTCTACACATTACACTTGCCCAGGTGGGAAAACCAATTTCGCATTCCTCTATTTTAGTATATGGTTTGTGTTCCCACTAGGCCCATTGCAACCTATGGTGATTTTTTCACTATTTGCACTATATTCTGATTGTTTTACTTACCTGCTTGCTTTTGGTTACTAGTGTATATATTGTGTAATTTTCTTACCTCCTAAGGGAGTATAGTCTCCAAAGTATTTTTGGCCTTGTGTCACTAAAATAAAGTACCTTTATTTTTGGTAACACTGAGTATTGTATTTTGTGTGTGTGAGTACTGTGTGACTGCAGTGGTATTGCAAGATTATTGCATGTCACTTAGTTCGCCCTTGGCTGCTCTGCCTACAGCTACCTCTAGACAGCCTGGCTTTTAGACACTGACAAAATGCCATTAATAAGGGATAACTGGACCTAGTATAAGATGTAAGTACCTTAGGTACCCACTACAAACCAGGCCAGCCTTCTACACTTACCAGTCTCCACTCCACCAAGGATTGCAGTCAAGCCTTCAGGATGTAGGATCTGCAAGACTTTCTCCTCCAAGGGAAAAAGTTGTAATGGGGGGCTTGGAGAACTACCACCAGTCAACTGAGACTCCAGGTTATGCTTGGAGGCCAGGGAAGGCACTCTCCCTGCAGGTCATTCCACCGCTTCCTAATTTCCTCCTGTATGCGCAGGTTGTTTGCTACAGTATTTACTCTGTCAACTACTCTGGCCCACATTTTCCCTTTCTGAGAAATGGTTGTATTTTGTACTTGGGCTCCAAACAATTGTGGGTCTACTCTGATGATTTCATCTACCATGACTGACAATTCTCCCTCTGTAAAATGTGGATTCCTCCTCCCTGCCATAGTGCAAAACTAGAAATAAATATCATGGTAGCCCACAAGTTGATGAAAAACTTAAAAAATGAAACAATTGAACAATAAGCTGAGGGAGAAAAAAATAACCTGACTCCTGAGTGACAAATGTAGCTGCAAAATGGTATTCTGCAGTGGAATGACACAGAATCATGGTTCAAAATGGAGTTTTAGGTGCTCAGAATTTGCCAATATACATCAGGTGTGTACTGCTAGCATCCATCCAATAGCCATTGTACAATGTTGAGCGGATCCCGCAATGGACTCCCACTGTCATGAATCCACCGCCAGACCAACACCAGCATGACTGTGAAACCTAAATACGCTTTGCGAAATTCCGCTGCTCTGACAGCGATGGAGTGCTGTCACCGAGGCACTAGAGTCAGCCGCATCAGCATTGTTAGGCTGCTTACACAGCAGACTCCACTATGTTGATGTGGGCTGAGGTTCAGCCTCCATAGATCTAAATACAAAGGTCGGAAGTCCGCCAGCTTGATGGAGTACTTGGAACCATGGTCACAGCGGGACGATGGGACTACCGTCAAGATCTAAATCAGGGCTTTAGTAGCTAGGAGCCACCTATCACTACAAAAACCAAAACTGTGGTTAAGTAGTGAACCAACAGTGTTCTACATATCTATTCATTGTAAGTTATATAAACACAGTTTTACAGGAATAGAATATGATACTCTCTACAACATAGACCACATCTAACTGCTAAGTGCCTTACCTGTAGATTCAGTCATGTTGTCTATTGTATCATTTACCCAAGCCACAGGTACTACAAGAAGAGTACCATATTTCAAATCAAGATAAGGTTACTAGAATCCATTCATGTGTTGCTAGGAGTTTTAAACAAAATCCAGTGGTCAGTTATCTTAACATGTATCACAAGTTAGATTTGACCACTGCATGTTACTTTGGTCTAGCTGAAAAACCCAAGCACAGTGAATCGAAAGGGAGAATTGGAAGATGGAGTCTAGGTATTCAGTGATTTTTTGAGATGTGAATCCAATGTACTTAATAATATTTAAGAATTATTCATCTACTTACCAGCCTAAGAAAAGGGCAGATCTACCTGCCTGTGATCTTACCATCTGTCCCCTTTCTGAGGTTAATTTTAGATTTCCTTTTTCATTTTTTGCACTATTAAGACTATTTTGTTTATTATTTCCAAATTATGGCACAGGAATGTACAGATTGTCCATGGACTGTGCAAAGATGAACATGGACCAAACACAATTCTTGGATCAAATGGAAAATCATTTTTGAATTGACAGATGACCAAATCACTATGGGGGTCATTACAACCCTGGCGGACGGTGTTAAAGCTGCGGAAATACCGCAAACAGGGCGGCGGACAAAAAAAGGGAATTATGACCCTGGCGGTAACCGCCAACAAAGACAGCCACTTTAACACACCGCCCGCCACGGCGGTACAGACAAGCAGAGTGGCGGTCACCGCCAACAGACAGACGGGAGACAATGTACCGCCCACACTATTACAACCCGCCAATCCGCCAACTTTTCTGGGGCGGATTCACCGTGGATAAAAACACGGCGGAAACAGCTTTTGCTATGGGAAAACGCTCACCTCAACATACTCCACGAGGAAGGAGGACACCATGGAGGCTGAATTACAAATCCTACCTGCCCTTGTCTTTCTGCTCCTCTACGACCAACAGCTACGTAGGCGCCGAAGACACCGGTGAGTACTGCATCTACGACACGGGGAGGGGAGAGGCAAAAGTTAGGGGGACACCCACCAAACACCCCCACCCTCGCATATTACAACATACACACCAATGCATTCACAAAAATCACAGTAACAACCCACAATCCCCCCGGAAGAATGAAAAGACAAAGCGAAATTTGGTCAAACATTGTAACTTGCCAATATATATGTCATACAAAAATATACAGATATATATATCTCAAAATCACTCTTATTTACACATACAATCCAAGAAGTAGTGCAGATATGTACACAACAATGTCCGTGCACCAACAGTCCAAAAATGCATGGGCGAGGCCCACAAACTATACCTGACCAAAATCGGAGAGAACACTGCCGGGGCATCAGATAGAAACACTACAGGCAACTCAGGGGGAAGGGAAGGGGGGGCACCTTAGCCACATGAATGCGAAGCCAGATCCACGACGGGGCTCCATGACCATTGATGTATCCTGGGGAGTGCAAAGCCACAGTCTCTCAAGTCTCTACAGTGGGTGGGTTGCCCACTGTGCCATCCTGGGGAGTGCAAAGCCACAGTCTCTCAAGTCTCTACAGTGGGTGGGTTGCCCACTGTGCCATCCTGGGGAGTGCAAAGCCACAGTCTCTCAAGTCTCTACAGTGGGTGGGTTGCCCACTGTGCCATCCTGGGTAGTGCAAGGCCACAGTCTCTCAAGTCTCTACAGTGGGTGGCTTGCCCACTGTGCCATCCTGGGGAGTGCAAAGCCACAGTCTCTCAAGTCTCTCCAGTGGGTGGGTTGCCCACTGTGCCATCCTGGGGAGTGCAAAGCCACAGTCTCTCAAGTCTCTACAGTGGGTGGTTTGCCCACTGTGCCATCCTGGGGAGTGCAAGGCCACAGTCTCTCAAGTCTCTACAGTGGGTGGCTTGCCCACTGTGCCATCCTTGGGAGTGCAAAGCCACAGTCTTTCAAGTCTTTCCAGTGCGTGGTTTTATCACTGGTTTATCCTGGGGAATGAAAAGCCACAGTCTCTCAAGCGGACAACAGTCTCCACTGGTTCTGGAGGGGGTTTTGTGCCCAGAGTGCTTCATCCTGCCAAGGACTGAGGTGGTGGATGCCTTTCTCCACTGGTTCTGGAGGGGGCTTTGTACCCAGAGTGCTTCATCCTGCCAAGGACTGAGGTAGTGGATGCCTTTCACCACTGGTTCTGGAGGGGGCTTGGTGCCCAAAGTCGATGCAGTTCTCTACTGGTACTGGGGGGGACTGGTGCCCAGACTGGATGAGTCTCCCCGTGAAAGTTCATGTCCGGTCACTGTCCCAGCTGCACATGGGAGAAGGATGCCTGATGTGGCGGCCTTTTCATTCCTACACGGTGCATGCCCTGTTCAGCAGTGCTTTGCCATGGCGGTCCATGTACTGTTCAGCCTGCTTTGCCATGGCGGTCTATGGACTGTTCAGCGGTGCTTTGCCATGGCAGTCTTTGCCCTGTTCAGCGGTGCTTTGCCATGGCGGTCTTTGCCCTGTTCATTCGTGCTTTGCCATGGCGGTCTTTGCCCTGTTCAGCGGTGCTTTGCCATAGCTGTCTTTGCCCTGTTCAGCGGTGCTTTGACATGGCGGTCTATGGACTGTTCAGCGGTGCTTTGCCATGGTGGTCTATGGACTGTTCAGTGGTGCTTTGCCATGGCGGTCTTTGCCCTGTTCAGCGGTGCTTTGCCATGGCGGTCTATAGACTGTTCATCGGTGCTTTGCCATGGCGGTCTTTGCCCTGTTCAGCGGTGCTTTGCCATGGCGGTTCTGATACGGACATTGGTGTGTGGCATGACGATCTCTACACTGGGCATTGGTTTGTGGCATGACGTTCTCTCCAATGGGCATTGGTCGGTGGCATGACGTTCTCTACAATGAGCATTGGTGGGTGGCATGACGTTCCATCATTGCCCAGTGTGGCTGTGGCATCCGGGCCCTCCTGGGCTGTGACTCCGGCGGTGGCAGTGGTCTCCTGACCAGTGACGATACTTGGGCCCTCCTGGGCTGTGACTCTGGCGGTGGTCTCTGGACCAGTGACGATACTTGGGCCCTCCTGGGCTCTGACTCTGGTGGTGGTCTCTGGACCAGTGACGATACTTGGGCCCTCCTGGGCTGTGACTCCGGCGGTGGCAGTGGTCTCCTGACCAGTGACGATACTTGGGCCCTCCTGGGCTGTGACTCCGGCGGTGGTCTCTGGACCAGTGACGATACTTGGGCCCTCCTGGGCTGTGACTCCGGCGGTGGCGGTGGTCTCCTGACCAGTGACGATACTTGGGCCCTCCTGGGCTGTGACTCTGGCGGTGGTCTCTGGACCAGTGACGATACTTGGGCCCTCCTGGGCTCTGACTCTGGCGGTGGTCTCTGGACCAGTGACGATACTTGGGCCCTACTGGGCTGTGACTCCGGCGGTGGCGGTGGTCTCCTGACCAGTGCCGATACTTGGGCCCACCTGGGCTGTGACTCCGGCGGTGGTCTCTGGACCAGTGACGATACTTGGGCCCTCCAGGGCTGTGACTCCGGCGGTGGCGGTGGTCTCCTGACTAGTGACGATACTTGGGCCCTCCTGGGCTGTGACTCTGGCGGTGGTCTCTGGACCAGTGACGATACTTGGGCCCTCCTGGGCTCTGACTCTGGCCGTGGTCTCTGGACCAGTGACGATACTTGGGCCATCCTGGGCTGTGACTCCGGCGGTGGCGGTGGTCTCCTGACCAGTGACGATACTTGGGCCCTCCTGGGCTGTGGCTCTGGCGGTGGTCTCTGGACTAGTGACGACGGTGCTGGCGGTTGTGTCTGGACTGCCGGAAATGATGGCGCACTTCTCCGCCGTGACACTCACAACAGGCTGGGCAGACTTCCTCTGGACCTTCCCCACCTTTGTTGTAGTTACAGCTGACTCACCAATCCCCTTCGAACCCATGTCACTTGTTGTCCCACCAGGAGTCTTAACACGGTCCCGTCGTCCACTCTCCAATTTTAGAGCCTTTACAGGGGGTGGGCTGCCAGTGCCTTGGCTCCGGGTCCTACTGCCTGCCCTAGTGGACGGTGCACTCTACAAACCTTGAACAGGCACCACTGGCATTGGAGGCTTTTTGGCTGAGGCGCTATGACGGGACTGATGAATTGGAGGGGGGGTGGGGGCAAAAAGGTCAATTTGACATAGGGACAGTTTCTGACGAACACTGGGATGGGTAGCTGGAGGGGGTCTGGGAGTGGAGGAAGAGGAGGTGGTTGTAGGAGGTGTCACTTTAGGTGTTTTGGGTGCAGGTGCAGGTTCTGGAGGCTGTCGTGAGGTGGATGGATGTTGGGTGAGTGATTGCTGGTGTTTGTGTACTTTGGGAGGGGTCGTCACAGACACACTGGGAGAGGACACAGGGGACGTGTAAATGGCAGTGGAGGTGGTGAGTGCAGGTGAGCGGCTTGTGGTGCTGGGTGTCCTGGTGCGAGTCCTAGTGCCTGTAGATGTGGTGCATGCAGGTGTGTGTGTAGACGAGACTGGGAGGGAGGAGGGAGAAGAGGAGGAGGGGGACACAGTGGAGACAGTGGATGTTGCTGTGTCTGTATGTGGGTGAGGCGTGCGTGAGTGCCTGTGGTGTGTGTGGTGCCTATGTTTGCTTGAGCTACTTGTGTGTGTTGACTTGTGTGCATGCTGGTCTGTAGGTGTGCTTGGGATGGGCTGGGGTACAGGAGATTGGGTCTGGGTGGAGGAAGTTGGAGGGGGGAGGCTGGACACAGGGACAATGGCTGCCATCAGTGCTGAGGCCAGAGATTGCAGGGTTCGCTGAAGGACAGCCTGACCAGAATGAATGCCCTCCAGGAATGCATTACCATGTTGCAACTCTCGTTCTACACCCTGGATGGCACTCACAATGGTAGACTGCCCAACAGTGAGTGACCTGAGGAGGTCAATGGCCTCCTCACTGAGGGCAGCAGGGGTGACTGGGGCAGGGCCTGAGGTGCCTGGAGCGAAGGTGATGCCCACCCTCCTGGGTGAGCGGGCACGGGGCGAAGGCTGAGGGGCTGCTGGGAGGGTGGTGCTGGTAGGGGAGGTGGCGGCTGTACCTGTAGAAGTGGGGCGCACAGATGGTGCCGCCACCACAGGGGAGCTCCCATCGGCGGACGAGTCCGTGTCGCTGGTTGGTGATCCGGTGGCCGACGTGAAGCTCCCCTCGCCCTCCGTCCCACTGGTGCATTCAGAGTCTGTGGTGTGGCCCTCCATGGCCATGTGGGATGCAGCTCCCTTGTGCTCCGGTGCCACTGTACCTCCGCCAGATGATGCTGATGTACAAAAGGACAGGGAGAGCGGGAAAAGGGGGGGGAGACAGAAGAAAGAGAGTTTTAGTGCATGGCATTCCGCTACCGTTGGCGGACAAGACAGACGCAGCAGCCCCCTGCATTACGCCATGCTCCTGCCCTCTGCATATGCAATTTCTGGTATATGGCCTACATGGCAATGGTGGACATCTGCGCACATGGATGCCACAGGGGCAACTATACCTCAACTTGGCACTCTGGTGAGGTGGGGTAGAGTGACACATGGCCTACATTACGGAGGGGCCTTGCCTACCGAACTCGCTCTGGCCTAGGGACACCCACAGCCCACCTCCCCCACCCAGACCCCTCCACTGCACGCAAAGTCCGCAGAATGAGGTTGTACTCACCCCCTTGTGTCTGCTGTGATGTCCTCAAGCGCCCATCCAACTCCGGGTAGGCCACCGCCAGGATCCGGAACATCAGGGGGGTCATGGTGCGACGGGCACCCCTCCCACGTTGGGAGGCCATCCCCAGCTGAGCCTCCGCCGTCTTCTTGCTGCAGCGGCGAATGTCCTCCCATCTCTTACGGCAGTGGGTGCCCCGTCTCTGGTGGGCCCCCAGGGTCCGGACCTCCTTGGCGATGGCACGCCAAATGTCCCTCTTCTGGTGGGCTCTGACCTACATGACATGCACAAGGGAAGAGGTACAGTCATTACCAACTGCACCGTCAATGTGAGTGGCCCCCTCCCTACTCTGGCCATGTGGCCCATTCATTCCCATGCATAACTGTTCTATGTACTCTGCCCCATTCCCTCTTCCACCCAGCCCTCTCCACCCAGGCCTAGCCCATACAACGTGCTCCCTGTGTACTAACCTGTTGGTCTGGAGGACCGTAGAGTAGCGTGTACTGGGGGAGGACCCATCCACAAGTTTCTCCAACTCCTGTGCAGTGAAGGCAGGGGCCCTTTCCCCAGACGCAGCAGCCATCGTCACTTCCAGACCGAGGTCACAGCAGCACTAGCAGTGTAGGTCCTCTCCTGTCGAAGGTCAGGTATCTAGTGAGTGAACAGATAGAAAATGGCGGTGACGTCCACGGCGGTGCGCATCATCACCGCCAGCGCACCTGTTCATTGGCTCCTGGGACCCATAGGGTCCAATGTTAACCAATGCAGCATTGCGCCGCGGTCTACGACCGCCTACCGCGACGGTGTACAACGCCAGCGCAGTTACCCCACAATCCCATTGCCCCAGTTTAGAGGTCAGGCAGCCGCCATTTCAGGGGCCCACATGGCCTCATTTACTACTGCGTCACACATAGCTAGGCCTACGCTCAACACACATATAGGAAGGGTTTTGTGTCTGGTGTAGTCTTGTGTGTAACAGTGGGTGCATACCTGGAGGATAAATGACTGGTTCTTCGCTGTTGTCCTTCGTAGGCACCGTCAGCTGGGACATATGAGAAGATGGCAGAATCCTCCGGTGTACTGACCGCTGGTGGACCTGTTGACAATGGAAGAAAGACATGTCATCGTCACCTACAGGTTTGACTGTGCCACTATCCAGGAACTATGTACCCAGTTGGAGCCAGACCTGATGTCACCGATCCGCCATCCCACTGGAATCCCCCCCTGACGTGCAGGTGCTGTCAGTGCTCCATTTCCTTGCAAGTGGGTCATTTCAGACAACAGTGGCCATGGCATCAGGGATGTCCCAGCCTATGTTTTCCAACATCTTGTCCAGAGTGTTGTCTGCCCTGCTGAAACACGTAAGGAGATACATCATATTCCCTCAGGTGGAGGATTTACCTACAGTGAAAGGTGACTTCTATGCCCTTGGACATATTCCCAACATCATAGGTGCCATTGATGGGACCCATGTAGCTCTGGTCCCCCCCCGCAGGAGTGAACAGGTGTACAGGAACAGGAAGAGTTATCATTCTATGAATGTCCAGATGGTCTGTTTGGCAGACCAGTACATCTCGCAGGTAAATGCTATGTTCCCTGGCTCAGTGCATGACGCCTACATCCTGCGCAATAGCAGCATCCCTGATATGATGGGTCAACTCCAGAGGCACCGTGTATGGCTATTGGGGGACTCTGGTTACCCCAACCTTTCCTGGCTATTGACCCCAGTGAGGAATCCCACGACCAGGGCAGAGGAACGGAACAATGATGCCCATGGGCGGACTAGGAGGGTTGTCGAATGCACCTTCGGCCTCCTTAAGGAGCCAGTGGAGCCTGTGGACAGTGATGAGGATGAAGCTGAGGAAGAAGAAAACGACAACAGGGATTCAGTCATACAGCAATATTTCCAGTGACACACAGGTGCAAACATTTTCTGGTTTCACATTACATTAACTTTCACACGTCTACCTCTATCCTGTACCTACATTTCACTCAATATTTGTTAATTGAGTTGTACCCTTCCATTTCAGTTTCCCAAGTGTGGTAACCTACGTGTCAACTGCTCGCATCCTTCAAGGGCTTGTGATGTGTGACATAGGTATGTTAGCCTTACAATGGGTAACCCATTATGACACTGTGATTGATAATACAAAGTAACAAATCATAGACTGACTCCAGATTTTTTGGTGTTTCAAGGGTGTTTATTTAAGTGCTCAAAAAATGAAGGGGGGTTGTAAAATGGTGATGGGTGATGGTGGAGGAATGTCCATGGCAGAGTCCAGTCTATTAGTCTCACAGGTGCACTGCCCATCTTGGCATAGGAAGTGGAGCTGGGGCAGTTCGAATATGGACAGGGTAACAAAGTGGGACAGTGGGAGGACAATCAGGGTGGTCTTATTTCCTGGCGGGGGTCTTGCCATCTTGCTCTGTCCTGTTCCTGGATCTCAGGGACCGCTTGCGTGGTGGTTGTCCGTCTGCAGGGGGTAGGGTGCTGGTGTGGTGGTCCTGTGGCGGGGCGTCCTGTCCACTAGCGCCGGCGGAGGTGGTGGGCAGTTCATCGTCCATGCTAGTGTCAGGGGCACCTTGGAGTGCCACAGTGTCCCTCAAGGTCTTTTGAATGTCCGTCAGCACCCCTACGATGGTGCCCAGGGCGCAGCCGATGGTCCTGAGCTCCTCCCTGAACCCCAAATACTGCTCCTCCTGCAGGCGCAGGGTCTCCTGCAACTTGTCCAGGACCGTGGCCATCGTCTCCTGGGAGTGGTGGTATGCTCCCATGATGGAGGAGAGGGCCTCGTGGAGAGTTGGTTCCCTTGACCTGTCCTCCCTCTGTCGCACAGCAGCCCTCCCAGTTCCCCGGTGTTCCTGTGCCTCCGTCCCCTGGACCGTGTGCCCACTACCACTGCCCCCAGGTCCCTGTTGTTGTTGAGGTGGTGGGTTAGCCTGGGTGCCCTGTAGTGGTGGACAGACCGCTGATTGACCTGTCCTGGGTAGGGAGGTTTGGGCCCGCTGGGTGGGTGCTGTGCTGGTGTTACCAGAGGGTGGCAGCTCAGTGTTGGGTTGTGGCTGGGCAAGGGGAACCGACTGTCCGGAGGCCCACGATGGTCCGGGCTGGTCATTAAGATCCAGTGGGGCTGAGCTTCTGTCATCACTGTGGGCCTCTTCTGGGGGTGGAGTGGTGTTGTCTGGACCCTCTGGTGTGGTGACGGTCCTTCGGGCTCCTGCAGGGGTATGAGAACATGATTATTGCATTTGTGTGTTTCATGGTGTGCAATGGGTGGGTGTTTGTGTACCCCAGTGCAAGCATTCCTGTGTGGGGGCTTGTGTGATGATGGTTGGGGGGGTGTTCTGGGTATGTGCAGTGAGCATGGTTTAGTGAGGGGTGCCCATGCTTTGTTGTGTCATGTAGTGCTTGGTGTTGGGATGGGTGGTTTGTGTTATGGGTACATTAGTGAGGATTTGGGGTGATAGGGGAGGGTGTGAGGGTGTTGGTGTGTGATAGCATGGAGGTAGGGTGGGGGATGTGATAGTTAAGATTTGACTTACCAGTGTCCCATCCTCCACCGACTCCTCCGAGGCCCTCAGGATGCAAGATGGTCAAGACTTGCTCCTCCCACGTTGTTAGTTGTGGGGGAGGAGGTGGGGGTCCGCCGCCAGTCCGCTGCACCGTGATGTTGTGCCTGGATACCGTGGCACGCACCTTCCCCCGTAGGTCGTTCCACCTCTTCCTGATGTCCTTCCTATTTCTTGGGTGCTGTCCCACGGCGTTGACCCTGTCCACTATTCTGCGCCATAACTCCATCTTCCTGGCTATTGATGTGTGCTGTACCTGTGAGCCAAATAGCTGTGGCTCTACCCGTACGATTTCCTCCACCATGACCCTGAGCTCCTCCTCGGAGAAGCAGGGGTGTCTTTGGCGTGACATGGGGTGGTGTGTGTGAGGTGTGGGGTGGTGTATGTGATGATGAGTGTGGTGAGAGTAGTGGTATGTGGTGTTTTGTGCGTGGATGTTGTGTGGGTGATGGTGTTGTGTGCCTCTGTGTGATGCGGTTGTCAATAGCTGTGCTCTCTCTCTGGCCTTCTCTCAGAATTTCTGGTTGTAGGGGTTTGTGGGTGATGTGGGTGTGTGTTTTATATTGTGTTGGGTGTGTGGGAGTGTTGTTTGTATGTGTATCAGGTGTGTGTATTTGGAATTGTCCAATGTGGCGGTGTTTTGGAGATGTGTGTGTATTTTGAGCGCAGCGGTGTGTACCGCCAATGGAATACCGCGCTTGAAAGACCGCCGCGTGGATTTGTGGGTCGTAATAGCATGGGCGTGTTTCTGTTGGCGTGGAGGTGGAGGATTTGTTTCCGCATGTTTATCGCTGACCTTTGGTGTGGCGGTGTTGTGTGGGTGTCTGAATTTCGGCGGATTCCGTGATGTGTGTCATAATAGCTGTGGTGGTCTACCGCCGCCGCCGTGGTGTATTGGCGGTCTTTTGCACGGCGGTAAGCGCCTTATACCGTCAATGTTGTAATGACCCCCTATATCTACATATATTTGCAAATAACTGTACATGAGTAAAATTGATTCTAAAGTATGGAGACAAGATGAGGAAGATTCAGTAATTGAACTATTGGTGCATTATTGTTTGATTAGCCACTGTGGCATAATAGAATGGTTTCACAAAAGACACAAATTATTCTGTTGAACAGTACTAGAAAGTAAAATGGAGTTAAATTTGGTAAAGCACTCTTGGGCACTATGTCAATGAAGTGATTTCTATCAATGATGAATTACATCTCGCTGATGATACACTGTGATAAATTGTAATTCTATTAGTATGATATTTACTATAGTTAAATCTAATTATAATAAGTGAGACATTGAAATCAAAGTTAATATGTCCCTTCAGGTACATTGCCAAAAACTCTACTTTTACTGTGGTAGGTATAGCTGTCCCATTTAGGAAAGAATTGCAGATTAAAATACTAATACTGCTAATTTGGGAAAAGGACCAGCTGAAAGGTAATTAAACCACTACTTTTAATAGTTATTAAAAATCAAATTCAATGGTGAAGCGTTATTTTTAATAAATATTAAGGAAAAGTAACTATTAAAATATTACTCTAAGTTTTCAGAAGGTTAATGCTGTTGGCTCTACAGTTTCTCCCAACCAGTGCTCAGCCTTAAATGCTAGCTAGGACATTCCTTGTGTATCACCTGTCTGGTTGCCTAAGGGACCTACTTTTGTCATTTCAGACGTCTGCCACAGTGTTTTTGTGAGTACAGTGCCCACTTCAAACTGGATTTTAGTGTTAGATATGGCAAGGCACTAGGTTTACCACAGTACACTCCCCATACACCTCTAGCCTGTGGAACACAAATTTAGTATAGCCAAATACTTCTGTCATCTGGAAGATTCAATGAGACATTGCATTTTGGGCCTGTTTGCAATAGCGCAAACAGGAGCTACTGCAAAAATAGGTAGATCAGGTTCTGGGGACCTTTATTTCAGTGGCCAGAGAGGACCTTGCAGTATTTTATGGTGTCCCCTGCCCACAGACTTGTATACCATACAAAATTGGACCCACACCCAGCCTTCCTCAGTACACTGCTGGACTTTTGAAAGGATGCCAGATAGACTGAATCTGCTGCACTCGACATCTGTATCCTGTGAGAAGAGGCTGATAAGATTGGGCCTCCTTCCACTTGCAATCCAAGGATAGAAAAAACTCCAACAATCACGGGCCCTAACCCATTTGTAACTCCAGGAACATAAAACAGCTGAAGAAAATATTCCTGTGAAGTATTCCAGCTGACAACTGGCAAACGGACCTGGACAGAACTTTGCTGTTGCCTCAATGCCTGACACTCTAAGCGCTGCATTTGCACCACTTTTTGATGAAAAATGGCTCAAACTTACAAAATACAATTGTTTTTTGCAAGTTTGTGCCGCTGTTTCATCACAAATTGACGCAAATGCGGCACTAAAAAAGTATAAATATGGGCCTAAGACTTTAACATGCTCCCCCATAGGTCCTGCGTGCATTGTACGTGTACTACTATGTTTGTTTGTACACCAAAAGAAGTATTGGAACTTTTTCAAAATGTTTTCTCCAGAGCTTCAAAGGGACTCACTGACAAAAGTATCCCTTTTGCATTTCCAAAGCATCAATCTTTTGTCCCACGTGGAGTAGATTTTTTTCTCTAGAAAAACAACAAAGTCCCATTCTCATCTTCCCTACTTCCAAGCTGTAGCTGAGTGAACTTACTTAGTTTATCCATCCCACACTCCATCACAGTTCACTTAAAATCACAACTCAGTCCAGGTCTACTGCAACCATCGACTACCATAGTACCTTCCCTTTTTTTGGTGCTGTTTTCATTTAAACCATAAACACTAATTTCTCCAGTTCTCCTTATTAGATTTTTTGTCATTTTGCATCATTGTGTTCATTAAATTTTACTCTATTTTCCAACATGGAAGTGAGATTTTTATTGTGTTGTGGTTTTGACTTTTTAACTGTATTAGCTCTTCTAAATGCTTTACACATTATGGGGGTGATTCTAACTCTGGCGGGCGGCGGAGGCCACCCGCCAGAGTTCCCCCTCCAGAATACCGCTCCGCGGTCGGAAGACCGCTGCAGTGATTCTGGGTTTTACACTGGGCTGGCGGGCGACCGCCAAAAGGCCGCCCGCCAGCCCAGTGTAAAACAACCTTCCCACGAGGACGCCGGCTCCGAATGGAGCCGGCGGAGTGGGAAGGTGCGACGGGTGCAGTGGCACCCGACGCAAATTTCACTGTCTGCAATGCAGACAGTGAAATTCTTTGTGGGGCCCTCTTACGGGGGCCCCTGCAGTGCCCATGCCATTGGCATGGGCACTGCAGGGGCCCCCAGGGGCCCCACAACACCCCATACCGCCATCCTGTTCCTGGCGGGTGAACCGCCAGGAACAGGATGACGGTATGGGGTGTGTGAATCCCCATGGCGGCGCAGCGAGCTGCGCCGCCATGGAGGATTCAAAAGGGCAGCGGAAAACCGGCGGGAGACCGCCGGTTTTCCACTTCTGACCGCGGCCGAACCGCCGCGGTCAGAATGCCCTGCGGGGCACCGCCAGCCTGTTGGCGGAGCCCCCGTCATTTTAGCCCTGGCGGTCGACGACCGCCAGGGTTAGAATGACCCCCTATCTCTAAGTTAAGCCTGTTTGTTCTGTTCTTCAAATGAAAAGTATATGAGTTCATATGTGAAACCTTCATGGAAAGCTTACAGCTGGTTCACTAGACAGGGGCCAAAAAAAGGGCGGGCCCAAAAGTGAGATTTCCCATGTTAGTTCCCATAGAAATGTTTGCTCTCTGATATAGAAAAAAAACACTTAATGGAATTGCCCTAATTTTGGCAAAAAGTTATAAATGTATTCAGAAAATGTGGCTTTTGTGATCTGTTGAAAATCCAATCAACCATTTTCAAGAAATTAGTGTTTGGAGAGAGGATCGGTTTGGGCACGAAGGGGTTAAAAAGTTAGGTATAGATAGAACATTTGTGTCCAAGTATGAACTGGCCAGTATAAAGGGGATTAGTCAGATCTAATTAGCTAACCACAACATGAACAATATGCTGTGGCAGCCATTACAGGAGTCAAGAATAAGGCCTCTGCATCCTGAAAATGAATTAAAAAATATAAGGTGGCGGGTCAGGTTGAACACAAACTTTTTTTAAATCTTTTTTACAATTTATGTACTTAGCCACAATAGTTAGTAAATGAATATAATAGCCTGGCTTCTTTCATTTATCATTGCACATATAATAATTCTTTATACAAACATATTCATTGCATATACCATTATCATGGTATATGCACTGAATATGGAGAGGTTATGACTGTTATCTCTCTTTTAATTATTCCCCTTTTAGGTGGCACGTTAATCATTCAGATGTGAAAGTAGATAAAAAATTTCAAAACTTTTTTTTTAGGTTTTTGTAAATACAAAGCAATCATTTCACAGGTACATACCTGAGATATAACTGACAACAACGTAGGTAGCATAGGTACACCAGATAGTGTCACAACATGCAGTATCATCCACTTGTGGACATACAATAGTACAACATCTTGCTTGTGGAGACAAGCACATAAATAAGTTAAACAATCATCACTGATCATGTCATGTAGAGTTATCGTCTTCTCGCAAGTCAAGGTCATTATATGTGAACCAGGGACCCCATATTTGTTTTTAATTTGTGAGGGCAACCTCTACTCTTATATACCACCCTCTCTGCTGCCATATGCAAATGCATCCCTTGCCTCCATTTGGTTATCGTAGGTGCCTCTGGCCCCCCAGTATCTCGCCAAGTCTCTCTTTGTGATTACCAGGCCTAAATTACATAGCAGCAGTTGCGGAAGATCAATGTCACAGGGTATACCTAGGAGGATGAACTTGGGGCCTTCTGGTAACTTAGTTGCAAGTATCCTCCCCAGCTCAATCAATATGTTTTGCCAGAAGAGGTGTATGACCAGGCAGGTCCAGATCATGTCTATGAAATGTTTATCCTGTGTTCTGCATCACATACAGTCGGGGAAAGTAGCCCATGTTATGAGGTGAACCCTGTCGTAGTAGATCTGGTGTAGTATATTTTTCTGGATGAGTCATTATCTAGATTTGATCGCCACCTGTCTAGGGAACATGTAAGCACCTTCCTAATCTATGACCGTCAATACGAATTTGGCGTTTTTTTCTGCAAGACCGCCGTGCGAAATGGCACCATCATGCCAGCAGCAGTGGCGGTATAGTGACCGCCGGATTACTAGTCATAAAACACAAACTGCCCAAATACAGGCACAAAACTAACACCGCCAGTCCAACCCACGACAAAAGAGTGACTGATCAATTGCCAGCCACACCGACACTATTCCGACCATCATATTATGAATTATCCTCCAGCAAAGCAGAACATGCACGGCGGACACCATAGGCAGTTTGCAACGCGGCGGAACAAGAGGCACCGTGTAAAGTAGCCAACACCACATTGACTAATTCAAATATCCCACACATGATAACCATACACACACCAGGCACCATATAACCCCCCAACAAGCCCTTGCGACAAATACGAGCAGCCACAGCCACACTTGAGACTAAGCACACCCCAAACACAGCAAACCAATATCACACAGCACACATTGCACAAATCAACACCACAGCTCACGAGCACACACAGCCAAACACCCCCACATCACCACACATCCTGCATTGCACCCGACACGCACACCACATACCCACCCCACAACATGTCACGCCAGAAGCACCCACGGCTCACTGACAATGAGTTGCGGGTCTTGGTGGACGAGCTCTTCATTCAGTGTAGAGCCACAGCTCATGGGAGTCCAGATACAACAAACATCCATAGCCAAAAAGACGGAATTATGGCAGAGGATCGTCGACAGGGTCAACGCAGTCGGCACATACCCACACACAAGGGAGGACATCAGGAAGAGGTGGAACGACCACAAGGGGAAGGTCTGTTCCATGGCATCCAGGCAGAGGATAGCCAGTAATAACACCTGCGTTGGGCCCCTACCTCCTCCCCTTCAGTTGACAACCTGGGAGGAGAAGGTCCTGGACATCATATATCTAGAGGGCCTGACTTGCATCAGCGGAGGGCTCGACTCTTAGAAGTCAGCAATACCCCCAAAGCACCAACCACCCATGCCCAGCATGCCTCCTCACCACTCTCCAACCCACTGCCATCCACCCCACTGACCCCGTCCCAAGCACCCCATGCCCCTCCTCTGTATGCCACACCATCCCACTCCCACCATCGCTACTCACACCCTGAATGCACAGATGTCAACCACAATGTGAAGAAGCACAGCTCCCACAATCCATTCCAAATCAATTTCTGCAGTGCAGCAGCTGTCATTGTTATCACTGGGAAGCAAGTCGAGCCACTACATGCATCACAACAGGACACAACAACAACAGTCACACAACTAACATCTACCGTATCCATCCTCAGGTATGCCTTCCACTGACACCCTGTAAAGGATGCCAGGCTAAAGTAGCCCTTCCCAGGATGAAGGCCCCACTGGATCTCTGGATTAGGACGACTTGCTGGGCCATCTGGGGCCACTGGGCAGTCCACCAACGCACACCCACCCTGGACACACCAGAAACCCCTACCCATGTGGCAACAACACCACAGCCAGACCATGAACCCTAAACCTGTGTCCCAGCGACCCATCAATCAGAGGTGTGCCCTATAGCACAGCGGCCACAGTCAAGTGCACAGGCACAGGGGGCCAGGGGTAGTGGGAGGGGAACCGTGGCCCAAAGGTAGGGACAGCCACACCAACTGACTGCCCAGAAGGGCTCAACCAAGTCCTGAATGTATACCAGCACACCCGGGACACAGTGGCCCAGATCCTCACTACCGTGCAGGAGACCCATCAGCTGCAGTGGCAATACCATCAGGAGGCCATGAAACAGTGGCAGGCCCACAATATCACCATGGCCTCCATAGTAGGGGTGCTCAAGGACCTGACCACTATTATGCATGAGTCCACCACCCACCAGCAGGCCCGACCACTGGCCACATCCCATCAGAGCCCTCCACATCAGCGGCAGCCAGTGGCATGAAGTCCCCACCACAGGACTCGCAGGACCTAGCACCCCTACCTCTGTAGCTGAGGAACCCCCATGCAAGCCAGGACATGTAGCCATCCAGCTGGACATGATGACCAGACCACAACCACCACCAGGAAGTGACCCTCTCCTGAACGTTTTCCCTTGTGTGTGACTGTGACACCCTGTCAACTGTCCACTCCCATATCCCCATCTACCCATTGCCATCAGACTGTATCTGACCCACCTACAGCTGGCCTAAACATTTTGATGATTTCTGCCGCCATGACCCCACTCATAACCCCTTACACTTGCACATCCCAAATAAACTACAAGTGAGCACAGTCCATGTCTATGTGTTTATTTGCCATGAGTATGCATGGAACTGCCAATACATGTACAATTGGCAACCCATTGCCCAGCACACTCATGGGCGGGTGACAGAGGGGGGAGCAAAATGCTGGGTGGTCAGTTGTGGAGCAGCCAGTGGCTGTAGATATGTGTCAATGGAGGCAAGAGCCCAGACAGGGAGCACAGAACACCACAACATTGTCCTGAAAGTAGAGCAAAACAGGGACAACAATCACCATAGGAGTCACAGATGCCAACTCCACACAAATACACTAGGAACAGGTATCCAAGGAAGAAATGTCAGTCAGATCCACAACCATATGGCCAGTACCAACACATACACAACACATACCAACCCAATGGTCCCACCCTTACAGCACCCAGCACCCAGCGCCAGACCAGGCCCCTTACCCACTGCCACCAACAACACTGCACTGCCACCCAATGTCGACTCCCAGTATAGATGCTGCACAGATGCAACAACCCTGTGTGGTACACACATAGCACTTGAACTGGCAACTCAGGGAACATTCTACATACACATTGATGGCACTAGTGCACCAGCACAACACCTGCCTGACCACAGGCCTGACCTCTACACTGTGACTACCTCAGTCATGGGCACACGTGACAACCCCCCAACCCACCTGGAGTTGAAGCTGCAACTAATACCATCAGTGGTCATACACAACAGTTGGCCACAGGGACAAGGCAGACAGCTGTAGAGGACACATGCCACACAGTTTTCACATACCTGCATTTCAGCCGAAGTAATATTGAATCAGCTCCGCCTTGGAGTCAGCTGCATCCTCATTATCCTCCTCTTCATCACTCCCCATGTCCCATGTAGAGCAGGGCACCCCCAGAGACATGCAAACAGTGGAACCTGGCCTTCAGCAGGCCAAAGCATCTCCCAATGATCCATCTGGTACAACTGTGGGCCTCATTGCAACGGTCCTCTGCAGCTGATGTTGGACACCTCACGGGTGTCAGGAGCTATGGCAGGTTGGGATAGCCAGAGCCACCTGTGTGCATAGAGTGAAGAGGCATGTCAATACAGGGAGGGCAATAGGGCAGGGACACAAGGATGCAGTGAGCTCAGGGGCACACATATGCAAGGGTACATACTGATGAGCCAGGCCCGGTCCCTCTAGAGTAGTTCAACCATGTGTGGTACCTGGCTGTCACCTGGGAGATATACTGGTCCACGAGACACACCACCTGCACATTGACCAAATTAAAGTTTTTGCGGTTTCTGTATACCTGTTCATTCCTTCTGGGTGGCACCAGGGCAATATGGGTGCCATCAATGGCCCCAATGAAATGTGGGATGTGTGCCACATTGTAGAACGCAGTCTTGACAGTGGGCAAATCTGCACATTGGGGCAACCAGATGTAGCTGGCCATATATTTTATCATGGCACACAGTGCATCCCTCAGGACATTGCTATACATGGGCAGCGACATCCCACTTGTGAGTCAATGGTGATCACCGCCGGCAGAAACGGTGATGTCCGCGTCGCCTGTGACCTTCATTTCATGTGCTCATGCTCACTTGACTCCAGAACCACGTGCACTGAAGACCTCCACTGTGTGTGCTGCTGTGTTCTGACTCTGGTAGCCAAGATGCTACGTCCTGCAGGAGACAGGGCCCCAGCCTTCACCCGGGAAGAGTTGGAGTGGCTCATGGACGGGGTTCTGCCCCTGTATGGACAGTTGTATGGGGCACCAGAGTAGCAGCTGAGACCAATGTCATTGTTCTGCATGTGATTTGTGCACATGTGGATGGGGCCTTGATAGGTGGCAGTGTTTATGGAGCATGGATGTGGGTGGGGGGCCTAAGGCTACTTTGGCTGAAGGTGTGGGTGTGGAAGTGATTTGCGTGCTGTCCACTACAATCCCAGGAATGGCACTCTACATGACTGTGTCCTTCTGTCTGTGTCATCCTTGCAGGTCAGCACCCATCAGAAGAAGGGGATTTGGTGTGCCATCGCCAAGCAAGTGCAGACCCTGGGGGTCCAAACCCGGCAGAGCACCCACTGCATCTGAGGTGTCAGGCCCTCACTGACACATCACCACATCCTCTGCCCCACATTCTTGCACCCCTTACACCACTGGTGCAGACACCACAAGTGTCAACACACCCACATGCTGCACATCCACCATACCTGCAGACACCACCCCATCATCACACGTCCATCCTGCCATCTCCCTGCACCTCCTCCCCACCTCCTCCCAGTACATCTAAACACCTGCACACACCTTCCCAACAGTCCCCTACCACACTGATATCATTCACCCATGCACCTGCACCCATGGCACCTCCACATACACACTTAACAACCATACCCACTCCCTCCACTCCCAAACATCCTTTCCTTGAAATCCCATGTGTCCCCTAAACACGTTTCCTTAGTGAGTTTTCCCAGTTTTCCACCACTGACCCAGTCCCTGTTTCCCCAAAGTGCACTGCTATCCTTCCAATGCCCCTGCCTTCCGCCTCCCAATCTGCCACTGCTTAGCCCATGCACCTTCGCCACCTGCCACTTCTGCCCCTTCTGCCCCTGTCAAGTCTACTGCTCCTGCTGCCAAACTCAAGACAAGCCCACTCCCTCACTTCCCAGTCCAAGCCCATTTCATCCACTTCTCAGGCCAAGCCCACTCCCTCCACTTCCAAGGCCAAGCCCAACCCCCCCGGCTAAATCTCCCCATTCCAAAGGCAAGCCCAAGGACCCCCCATCCAAGTCCACCCCTAAGGACTCACCTTCAAGCCCAGACAAAAGGACCCCCTCCAAGCCCAACTACGCCCTCACCCCTGAGGTGCCTGCATTTCCCATTGATGCCCCTGCCCTGCGGAGGCCTGCACTTTGCAGTCAGGAGTCAAGTTGGGTCGTCACCTTGTGCCCAGTGTGCTTGGGGCACCTATTGGACTGGACCTTGGGCCTGTGTATTAATAGTTACATTCACAATGTTGACTTTTCTAATATATCTGCGCAACAACATAGTTGATGCCGATGGTACCTACCTTGTCCTAGTTTCCTTCTACATGTACGTGTGGTGGTTGTGGGTATTATCTTGTATGCGTGTGTGTATGTGTGTGTGTGTGTATAGGTACGGGCGTTGGTTTGCGTGTCTGTGGTCGTGGCTTCCCGTGTTGTTTGTGTGTGTGTGTACTATGTTGTTTGTTTCCGCCAGGCTTTTGGTGGCAGTGGTTCCGCCCAGGAAATCCTGGTGCTGTGCAACCTTGTAATATCGTTGTGGCATAGTGCCTGACTGCCAGTCTGGAGATGGCTGCTGCCTGGTGCGACTGCCCTTCCGCTGTGGCAGGCTGAACTGTAACTTGGCTGTGTTCTGTAGGTGCCTTCCCAGTACTTGTGATATGGCGGTCTTCACCGCCTGGCCCACAGCGGTGCGTCTGCCAACTCCACCGCAGCAGTATGGTGACCGACAAACTCATAATGAGGGCCTGTCTTCCAAGTCTCCTATGTCAGCTTCCCAGGTGTGACTGAGTTTCTGTCAGGTGTTGGACATGTTTTTGTTAATGGTTTTATATATGGAGGAGTCTGCCTTCTCAGCCATCTCTTCCATTAGCAGCCAGCCTCCAAGGGTGAGTACTCCAGGATTTCAGGGAGAATAGAATCTGTCCTCCATGCTTGTTGAAGTTAGAGGTATCGAAAGCGTTGCGTGTCAAGGAGCTGATATTATTGCTGGGGTGCAGAAAAAGGCATAAGTTACCCCTCTCTCAATAGGTCTCCCAACCTAGAGATTTCTATACTGTCCCAGTCATGAAACCCTCTCAAGTTACCGATCTCCTTAAGTATATTACCAGTCCATAAAGAAGTTTCTTGTGGGATTTTACCCACCCATCGCAATCGCCTAATCGCCCTGCGCCATGCCTCAATAACAACTTGGGCTGTTGGCAGAAAGTGCCGCACTTCCCTACCCCATAGAGGTAGTATAGATAGGGGAAGTCTCTGAATTGCACCCTCTACAGGGAGTAGGTAGGGAGGTCCCCTTCACCATGACTCCAGTCATTGATTACCATCAAATGAGAGGCCCAGTAATATGCTCTAAGGTCAGGTAGGGCAATATCTTCACTTTAACAGCTCCACTGCAAAGTCGGTAAGCTGACTCTAGGGTGCATCTCATTCCATAAAAGTCTTTGTAGGTCTTTTAATTTTGATGAATATTTCATCCAGGAATTTGTAATAGCAGGTGAACGTAGACACTTAATATAGAATATCTGTTGTAAATAACTTTAAATAAGTTGTGAACAAAGGGGCATATTTAGAAGCCCCTTGCGCCTCCTTGCGCCACATTAACATCATTTTTTTTACACTATTGAGGTGTTAGGTAGGCATTTCCAGCATGTCATATTTACAAAGTGGTGCAATGCACGCATTGCACCACTTTGTTATCCCTTGCGCCATCACATTATGCCTGCGTCAGGCATATTGTATGCAAGGGGGTGTTCTGGCACTAGGAGGCCCAAAAAATTGGCGCAGTGAAACGTATGATAACAAAGAGGGAGAAGGAGGTTTTTTGTATGGCTGAGTCTGTCCTCCTTATAGCCTATATAACATTACAAAAAGGCCCCGCCCAAAGAGATTCCTCAGGGTGGACAAGAGAAACAAAAAGGTTTTTTGTATATGAAAAACCCACACCCACTAGGATTACCCCTTGGTGACGTGCTTCATCTTTGTGTATCCTCCCATTCCGCTGCGGAACGGGGTATGCTACAACCGACAGATTACGTGGGAGCACTGTTTTAGTTTGATCAATGTGAATTTTGAGAGGGATAGGAGTGGTGGGGTCTTAGGTGAGTTAAAAATACCTGCCTCTGGGTGGTACTACTAGTTTAATATGTCTCACAAGGGTGGTATGGTTAAAAAAGGGCATCGGAGGTGGGGTATACTATGTACCTTACCTCCTGGTCGGTCTACATGTTTTGGAGTTTAACCCCTAGGCTCCTCTTCAGGACCAAGTGGACTCCCTAATGTCTGTCAAGATTGACTACCACTAGTAAAGGCAATAACACTGAATGCTCTGTGATATGGTGTGGTACACCTAACTAAAGTGAAATAATACCCAATGGTACCGATGTCCTTCTGAGATACTTTTCAGTGTCTACTTCTGGGAGGGGGGTGTGCTTGTAGTCACACATTTGTCAAACCAACACTCCCTCTCACCTCCCCGGGGTCTGAAACATCGGACACCAGACCCTGGGGAGGTGAGCAGAAGGCCCAAGGTGGGAGCGTTGCTTTGACAAATGTGTGACTGCAGGAGGTCACTCAGGCCGCACATCCCACCACCACAGGGGCACACATCTTCTACAAAGGTGAACCCTGAGAAAGCACCTATACCCTAGGATACAGGCTGCCACACCAAGAATCAATCACTCTTAAACCAGCCTGGAGGACCTATTCGATCCAGCCAGTCACCTGGAGGCCGCTCAAGAGCAGCGGGTGATGCTGAGACACCGAAAGGAGCAAAACCAGAGGAAGCTATGTAGAGGTGCTTCTGGCAGCTTTTCCCACTGTGGTGTGCTAGAACTGAACTTGCCTAGACTTCATAGACTCCATTCACAAAATGCGGCCTGAAAGGCTGGCAGTCGGGGGAGTTGTAAGACCTGAGGTGGGGGGGTCACTTCTGGAAGAGAGGATTATACAGACACTACCATCCCTTCTCTTCTTTTTGGCTGTATGATTTTGAATTTCAATTTCTAGGATTTTAAGTTACTCAAGGGTGTTATGTTTTCTATGCACTAAGACAGTTGAGATATGAGTGATCAAGAAGTGGTTGCTGGAGTGTCCATTTGGGGTTCTTTTATGCTAATTCCCGTGACAGATGCTTCTACTTTCTGAAGTATTGGGGGTTCAGTTGACTGCCATGCTTTCTTTGCTCTGTACAATATTCACACACATACAACCTACACACATTCAAGCTGATGAACCCGCTTCTGCTTGATTGAGGCCTAAAGCTTTCTGAGTATGTTTGACTAGTGTTGCAGAAGTGACTGAGCCAGATCAGCTACGGTTAATCATGTGGAATGTGAATGGTCTATTAGGCAAAGGACCAGTGCTAAAAACTACCAAGAGACTCCAGGCTGATATACTGTTCCTGGAAGAAACACTTCTTGCTGGCAACAGGATCCCATTTCTGGCTAGGATGGTATTTACCCAGGTATGTCATAAGGGCTTCATGAGAGGGACCCCATTTCTGGCTAGAATGGTATTTACCAAGGTATATCATGAGGGATTCATGGGAGGGCTCAGGGGAGTGGAAACACTATTCAGACACATATCCTTCACAGTCAAACGAGAATAAATGGATAGGTCAGGTAGAACTGCGGGTATCACTAGTTACCCTTAACCCAGATTAATATATATGCCCTGTCCCCCTTATGGCCTCCTTCCTGGAAATGTTGACTCAGCTGTTGGGAAAGCTGCCGCCAGGGCCCATTATACTAGGGGAGTCTGGAATGGAGTGCTGAATGAGACCTTGTACCGGGAGGAAAGACAAGAAGGCCCATACCACACTGATGTTGCAATTCCTTAAAGTCCTCAGCATGGCCGATGTATGGAGACAGTTCCACCTGAGGAAATGCAGCTTCACTTTCAATTTGGGAGCTCATTAGTAGTTTTCATGCCTTGACTAATTCCTGATGCTGAAAGCAGAGAAGCATAGCATTATAGGAGTGTAAGGAAATGCCTCCTTGGCATGGTTACCCCCTGACTTTTTGCCTTTGCTGATGCTAAATTTTGATTTGAAAGTGTGCTGAGGCCCCAACACCAGTGTTCTTTCCCTAACCTGTACTTTTGTTTCCACAACTGGCACACCCCGGCATCCAGGTAAATCCCTTGTAACTGGTACCCCTGGTACCAAGGGCCCTGATGCCAGGGAAGGTCTCTAAGGGCTGCAGCATATCTTATGCCACCCTGGGGACCCCTCACTCAGCACAGACACACTGCTTGTCAGCTTGTGTGTGCTAGTGGGGATAAAAAGACTAAGTCGACATGGCACTCACCTCACACTGCCTACAGGTATAGATAAGTCACCCCTCTAGCAGGCCTTACAGCCCTAAGGCAGGGTGCACTATACCATAGGTGAGGGCATAAGTGCATGAGCACTATGCCCCTACAGTGTCTAAGCAAAACCTCAGACATTGTAAGTGCAGGGTAGCCATAAGAGTATATGGTCTGGGAGTCTGTCATGCACGAACTCCACAGCACCATAATGGCTACACTGAAAACTGTGAAGTTTGGTATCAAACTTCGCAGCACAATAAATGCACACTGATGCCAGTGTACATTTTATTGTAACATACACCCCAGAGGGCAGCTTAGAGGTGCCCCCTGAAACCTTAACCGACTATCCGTGTAGGCTGACTAGTTTTAGCAGCCTGCCACACCCCAGACATGTTGCTGGCCACATGGGGGGAGTGCCTTTGTCACTCTGTGGCTAGTAACAAAGCCTGTACTGGGTGGAGATGCTTATCACCTCCCCCTGCAGGAACTGTAACACCTGGCGGTGAGCCTCAAAGGCTCACCCCCTTTGTTACAGCACCCAAGGGCATTCCAGCTAGTGGAGTTGCCCGCCCCCTCCGGCCACGGCCCCACTTTTGGCGGTAAGGCCAGAGGAGATAATGAGAAAAACAAGGAGGAGTCACTGGCCAGTCAGGACAGCCCCTAAGGCAACCTGAGCTGAAGTGACTCTGACTTTTAGAAATCCTCCATCTTGCAGATGGAGGATTCCCCCAATAGGGATAGGAATGTGCCCCCCTCCCCTCGGGAGGTGGCACAAAGAGGGTGTAGCCACCCTCAGGACTAGTAGCCATTGGCTACTAACCCCCCAGACCCAAACACACCCTAAATTTAGTATTTAGGGGCTCCCCAGAACCTAGGAAATCAGATTCCTGCAACCTAAGAAGAAGAGGACTGCTAGCTGAAAACCCTGCAGAGAAGACGGAGACACCAACTGCTTTGGCCCCAGCTCTACCGGCCTGTCTCCCCACTTCTAAAGACACAGCTCCAGCGACGCTCTCCCCAGGGACCAGCGACCTCTGAAGCCTCAGAGGACTGCCCTGCATCTAGAAGGATCAAGAACTCCTGAGGACAGCGGCTCTGTTCACCAAAGACTGCAACTTTGCAACAAAGAAGCAACTTTGAAACTACTTGTGTTTTTACCGCCGGAAGCGTGAGACTTGGCACTCTGCACCCGACGCCCCCGGTTCGACTTGTGGAGAACAATCACTTCAGGGAGGACTCCCCGGCGACTGCGAGACCGTGAGTAGCCAGAGTTGCCCCCCCTGAGCCCCCACAGTGACGCCTGCAGAGGGAATCCCGAGGCTCCCCCTGACCGCGACTGCCTGCTTCTAAGAACCCAACGCCTGGTAGGGACACTGCATCCGCAGCCCCCAGGACCTGAAGGATCCGACCTCCAGTGCAGGAGCGACCCCCAGGTGGCCCTTTCCCTTGCCCAGGTGGTGGCTACCCCGAGGAGCCCCCCCCTTGCCTGCCTGCATCGCTGAAGAGACCCCTTGGTCTCCCATTGATTTCTATTACAAACCCAACGCTTGTTTGCACACCGCACCCGGCCGCCACCGTGCCGCTGAGGGTGTATTTTCTGTGTGGACTTGTGTCCCCCCTGGTGCCCTACAAAACCCCCCTGGTCTGCCCTCCGAAGACGTGGGTACTTACCTGCTGACAGACCGGAACCGGGACACCCCCTTCTCCATTGAAGCCTATGCGTTTTGGGCACCACTTTGACCTCTGCACCTGACCGGCCCTGAGCTGCTGGTGTGGTAATTTTTTGGGTTGCTCTGAACCCCCAACGGTGGGCTACCTTGGACCCAAACTTGAACCCCGTAGGTGGTTTACTTACCTGCAAAAACTAACAAACTCTTACTCCCCCCAGGAACTGTTGAAAATTGCAGTGTGTCTAGTTTTAAAATAGCTATATGTGATTTATGTGAAAACTGTATATGCTATTTTGCTAATTCAAAGTTCCTAAAGTACCTACCTGCAATACCTTTCATTTGAAGTATTACATGTAAATCTTGAACCTGTGGTTCTTAAAGTAAACTAATAAAAGATATTTTCCTATACAAAAACCCATTGGCCTGGAATTGTCTTTGAGTGTGTGTTCCTCATTTATTGCTTATGTATGTACAACAATTGCTTAACACTACTCCTTTGATACGCCTACTGCTCAACCACACTACCACAAAATAGAGCATTAGAATTATCTCTTTTTGCCACTATCTTACCTCTAAAGGGGAACCCTTGGACTCTGTGCACACTATTCCTTACTTTGAAATAGTGCATACAGAGCCAACTTCCTACAAGGAGCAAGGATTTTGATCTGGGCGCATCAGACCACTCTCCTGTGGTATGATGTATTGGGCTGCGTAGGCCATAACCCAAGCTGAGATGGTGGCTTAACAAACACACTCTAAAAGCTGACAACTGTAGAACCCACATTGGGCAGGTGCTTGATATGTATGGTTGACTGAACTCAGGGAAAACGCCAGGCCCCACCAGCTTTTCAGCAGAATTATTTTAATGTAGCAAGATAAATTGATTTCACCCCTAGAGGAAGATGTTAATGAGGACCCGGAACAGAGACTCCTACTCTGATTTATGATGAGCAGATATTGTAGTTATTCCAAATCCCAGAAAAAAACCCTGATCACAGCTCGCCCTGCCAGCCTATCTTTATACTAAACAGAGAAGTGAAAGTTATTGAGAAGCTGATGAAGGTGATCCTCACCTTGGTCCAACTGGACAAATCAAGCTTCATGCCTAAACAAGCCACCCGGCATAACATACAAAGGCTACAACATGCGCTAGCACTGGAAGACCAGTTGGGGGAGCCGCCTGTGTCTTGCTGGCAGACTTTGAGAAGTTTTCAGTTTGGTGGCTATCTTGTTGCCCTACTCCATAGGCTAAATTCTGGACAGAAATTAATCAAATATGTCTGACTTCTATATATGGACCTTTCAGCTACCATCCCAGTGGAGGGTGCAACCTCAGGTCCTATTTCTATACAGCATGGCACCGACAGGATTGTCTCCTGTTGCCCTTACTATTCACCATTACCCACAAGCCTCTGGCAGAATTAACTTGCATAGATGTTCAAGTGAGGCAATTCAAATAGGATGCAGAGACCACCAATAGGGTGGCACTATATGCAGATGATATACTGACCTTCTTGACTGATCTTGAAGAAACAGGCCATTGCATCCTGCAGATGCTCTGAATATTTGGGGAACTCTCAGCCTTTTAGGTCAATCGATCAAAATCTTCCCTTTTTCTTGTAAATGACCACCCAGAAGATCTCAGCTGTGCAAAGGAATTACGTGTGATGAGGGAGGGAGTTCTCCACTGAGGGGTGTTTGTGAAGCAGGATGCTATTGTGGCATGGGCAAGAAACATACAACCCCTCCTTCACATGTTATCGAATGACACAAAATACTGGACAGAATGACCATTGTTGATCCGCTGTCTTTCAGATGGTGACATTGCCCCACTTTCTATACCAATGGCACAATTTCCCATTCAGCCTTCTTTGACAAACTCGAACCATATTCCAGAGCTTCCTTTGGAAATGGATACATTCTTGTACAGTGATATCTAACTGTGTTCAATCCACTTTAAAGAGAGGTATCACAGCTGCTGACATGGTATCTTACTAAAAGGCCTCACATCTGCTCATTATAATGAGTGGAGATATGACACGCAGGGCGACCCGGCTTTTGCATTTGAAAAATCAGCACTGTGGGGAACATCAGTGGGCATCTACTACTGGAGAACATGCAGATATGTCACTCCACCCCTGACTAAGCCACTCTGGAGGAAGACCCTAAAAACCATGGGCTAGGGTGGAGGGACAACTAAAGAGACACTCCTCTGGGAGGACAGAATGATGCCATAAGTGTCGGCGTTAGGAATTTCCCTAAGTGGGGATTATTGGAATCACCACTCTGGGATACCTAATGAAGGGGGTGATTAGGCGATCTTATCAAGACCTTCAGGGGAAATAAAATTTACACCAATGTCAGTTTTTTCTCTACTTCCAACTGAGACATGCACTCATGCCCTACATAAAGAGGTTGGAAGAGTTCCTGAATTCCAAATCCTTGAAGGCTAAACTCTTCATGGGTATGCTGGATGATCACAAAATAACCCAGGTCTATTGCACACTGATCAACAACAGTGCCAATCTTTTAACAAACTTTTGCTGGCATGTGAGCAGGATCTGGGTGTCCTTGAAAATGAGGAGTAGGAGGCAAAGTTGGCCCAGAGAGAGGAAGCTATAGCAGCACAATTTGCCTAATCCAGTTAAATTACCTCCACAGAACATATTCATCCAACACAGACCTTGGAAGATGGGGCAATTGCCTCCTTTGATACCTCAGATGCTCCTTGACAGAGAGAGATTTCTTGCATACTATAAGAGTTGTAGTAAACTCACCCCCTTCTAGGAATTGGTATTTGGCTGATATGAGTAGGGTTCTGTGAAGGGCACTGCACCCTGACTACATTAACTCAGAGGGAGAAGCTAACAGATATCAATTGGTCCTGCTTTGAATAGACCTGGTTTTGGCGAAAACAGATATAGCCCGTCTTCGGAGCGAAATGAAGGCTTCTTCAGCAGAGGGAAAGCTAAAAGCTTTGAAAAGAGGTATGACCTCAGAACGACCTATTTGGACAAAGGATGATGACATGTATAGCTCAAGATCTGGGGGGTCTGGGATCATTTTCAGGGCATAGAGATGGCTCCCATCACTTCCATCTGCTCAACACTTGATGAGGAAACATGAGTCAATAAAGCCTGATACACTGGAGAGATGGCTAGAGGAGGCTTTGGAAAGGTGTGAGGCAACCAGGCAGACAATGATTTATAATGTTGGAGATGGAAACAGAAAAGTTTTATTGTTATACGTTTCTATTGTGTCTGTGAGCTGCTCCTGTGAATAGTTTGAAAAAACAATAATATTTGTTATGAAAAAAAATATATATCAATAGTTTTCCTAGTGTTCCCGAGTGTGCTTTTTCTGAATGAAAGAGGGTCTGGGTTCCACTAGCTATCCACATTATTTTTTATAGGATTGATTATTTCTTGAAACACATTTCACTTAAATATTACTTAGTGATTTATGGGGGTAGAGGTTGCATTCCTACTGTTTTTTTGTATCAGGTTGGCACATTGATTAAGTTCCTGGTACTCAGGGGTTTAAAATCCAATTGTGGGCTGTGTTTTAGAGAATGATCTAGAAAATGTATTACACTCATCACCTGGCACATGTGAGAAAGGGTCCCAAAAGGACTCCTCCTTGATTGGCTTGCAACAACATGGACAAAAAGTTGTGGCAGCCATTACCTGATTTGGGGACACGGCCCCTATAGAAATGCATTGGAGTGAATGCCTGTTTTTGAGGGTCCCAAAAAAGAAGCACATATAGAGGGTGATAACCAATTTTAGTCACAATATTAATTATGTACTGGTGGTGTTATACTCATTTTAGGAATTCTGGTGATATCTCTGGTGATTTTACCCTTTGAAAAGTGCTGAACATCTGCTGTGATTTGATGAACTATGTTTGAAAGAAAACTGTTTTCTGTCATGATTTTCTCATAGAGGCTACCAAAGGTGATCCAGAAGCTAAGATGAGAGCACATTTTCAACATGCCATGTGAAAATAAAGTCTTATATTTTGAGTAAAGCTTCCAATAGTAACTGCAGCACTAACATTCTGTATTTGTTACAAAAGTGTGGAACACCTGAACACCAAGTAAATTGAACCAATGTAATCAAAGCTCTAAAAATAAATACATTTCCTACACCCGAGACTGCACTAAAGGAAAAAAATGAGAGGATTCTTTGTGTTAAAGAAATTATGGCTAGTGCTCTAGGAAGCTAAAATAAGGGCAGATTTTTAATGAGTTCTCAAATACCTTACTCATCTATTTCACTAAAATATTCTGACATGCAGAGTCAAACATATACTTCCAGCAGACGTCTGCCTCCCTAGTAAGCCACTGCAGCGTCACATTAGAGTTCTATTAAATAACCATAGTGCTAATATTTATGAATTCAAGACAAAAGTGAGACACTCCTAAATATTATTTTGTTGGAGTAGAAGCTGTAGGTGTTGAATTGAAATCCTTTGCTGAGAAGCAGGCTGAAATAAGTGAGCGATTAAATTCTGGTGAAGATGTGAAACCAGTGGATTGAAATGTTGTGATGAGAGGTATGTGTTTTTAGTAATTTAAAGCATGATGTATTTTTAAAGTCCATACACACACACACACACAAACACACACACACACACTGGTAAAAATTATGTAATAGTTACACTAAGGCGGTCATTACAACATTGGCGGTAAAAGGCGCTTACCGCCGTGCAGAAGACCGCCAACACACAGCAGCGGCAGCGGAATTCCGCCACAGCTATTATGACCCACATCTCGGAATCCGCCAAAAGTCAGACACCCACACAAGTCCGCCACACCAAAGGTCAGTGATAAACTGGTGAAAACAAAACCAACACCGTCACGCTAACAGAAATAGGCCCACACTATCACGACACACGAATCCACGCGCTCAAAATACACACACTTTTACAAAATGCAGCCACATTGGACAATTCAAAATACACACAACTGATACACATACACACACCACTCCCACAATACAATATAAGACACACACTCACAACACCCACAAACCCCTAAGACCAAAAATTCAGAAAGAAGGCCAGAGAGAGACAGCACCACCAAGAACAACAGCATCCATAGGCACACAACACCATCACCCACACAACTTCCGCGCACCTCACACAACACACCACTACATATCAGCACACTTATCACCACACACTCCACTCCACACATCACCTACACCACCCCATGGCACGGCAAAGACACCCCAGGTTCTCGGAGGAGGAAATCGTCCGGGTAGAGCCACAGCTATTCGGATCACAGGTGCAGCACACCTCAATTGCAAGGAAGATGGAGCTTTGGCGAAGAATAGTGGACAGGGTCAACGCAGTGGGAAAACACCCAAGAAATCGGGAGGACATCAGGAAGAGGTGGAACGACCTACGGGGGAAGGTGCGTTCCATGGTCTCAAGACACCACCTGGCGGTTCAGCGGACTGGCGGCGGACCCCCACCTCCTCCCCACAACTAACATGGGAGGAGCAGATCTTGGCGATTCTGCATCCTGAGGGCCTCGCAGGAGTAGGTGGAGGAATGGACTCTGGTAAGTCAAATCTCAATTATTACATCCCCCACCCTACCTGCATGCTGTCACATGCCCCCACCCTCACCCTCACACCCAGCACCCCAACTCCTCACATATGTCCCAACATCACAAACCACACATCCCAACACCAAGCCCTGCAAGCAACAACAAAGCATGGACACCCATCACCAAAGCATGCCCACTGCACATACCCATACACCCCCCTAAACCATCATCACACAAGCTCCCACACAGGAATGCTAGCACTGGGGTACACAGGTCACCCACCCATTCCACACACAGATGTAATAAACATCCTTTTATACCCCTGCAGGACCCCTACCCAACGTCACCTGACAGGAGGGTCCACACATGTCCACACCACCAACAGAAGAGGCCCACAGTGATGACAGCACTTCTTTCCAACTGGATCTAGATGTCCAGCCCGTCCCATTGGGGACCTCTGGACAGTCGGTTCCCCTCACACCGGCACAGGCCACCACAGATCTTCCCCCCTCTGGAAACACCAGCACAGCACCCACCCAGCGGGCCCATACCTCAGTCCCCAGGAAACATCAATCAGCTGTGTGTCCACCACTACAGGGAACCCAGGCTAACCCACCACCCCAACAACAACAGGGACCTGGGGGCAGTGGTAGTGGGCACACGGTCCAGGGGACGGAGGCCCAGGAACACAGAGGAACTAGGAGGGCTGCTGTGCGACAGGGGGCGGACAGGCCAAGGGAACCCACTCTCCACGAGGCCCTCTCCTCCATCATGGGAGCCTACCACCACTCCCAGGAGACGATGGCAACGGTACTGGCCAAGTTTCAGGAGACCCAGCGCCTGCAGGAGGAACAGTATATGGGCTTCAGGGAGGAACTCAGAACCATCAGCTCCACCCTGGGCACCATCGTAGGGGTGCTGAAGGAAGTACACAACACCAGGAGGGACACTGTGGCACTACAAGGGGCCCCTGAAACTAGCATGGACGATGAACTGCCCACCACCTCCGCCGGCGCTAGTGGACAGGACGCCCTGCCACAGGACCACCACACCAGCACCCCACCCCCTGCAGAGGGAGAACCTCCCCGCAAACGGTCCCTGAGATCCAGGACAAAGACAGAGCACGATGCCAAGACCCCCGCCAAGAAATGAGACCACCCTGATTGTCATCCTACTGTCCCACTTAGTCACCCCGTCCATAATTAAACTGTCTCAGCTCCACTTCCTATGCCCATATGGGCAATGCACCTGTGAGACTAATAGACTGGACTCTGCCATGGACATTCCTCCACCATCACCCCTCACCATTTCACTAGCCCCTCCAATATTGAGCATTTAAATAAACACACCTAAAGCACAAAACGATCTGGAGTCTGTCTGTGATTTCGAAATAGTGTATTAGCAATTACAGTGACAAAATGTTTTTTTAATAGTAATGTCAACATACCTATGTCACACAGCTCCAGTCCATGAGGAATCTAAGCAGATGTCACACAGTGGGACCCACATCTGTGAAATTGTAAGGGAAAGTGACAACTCAGTGACCATACACTGGGTGAAAACAACAGACAGGAGAGAGGTAGTAGTGTTAAAGTACATGTAGTAGGCAGGTCTGTATTCCTACCTGTGTCTCACTGGAAATATTGCAGGATCACTGAGTCCACAGGCTCCACAGCTGCAACAACACCGCCATCTGGACCATCCTCCTGCAGAAAAGGCACCAGGCGTCGCAAAGCCAAGTTGTGAAGCATACAGCAGGCCACGATGATCTGACACACCTTCTTAGGTGAGAAAATAGGAATCCACCTGTCATATGGAGGCACCTGAACCTGGCCTTCAGGAGGCCTTCAGGAGGCCGATCACCCTCCTAGTTCACCGATGGGCCTCATTGTAGCGTTTCTCTGCCCTTGTCCTGTGATTCCTCACTGGGGTCAGTAGCCATGACAGGTTGGGGTAACCAGAGTCACCTGCAAATGGCGAGGGGCAACTGTTAAACACACACTAACCTGGAGGGTTAACCCCAGACCCAGACAACCATTCCCACTGACTAGCTTCCAGGTGCTCACCTAATAGCCACACACGGTGCCTCTGGAGTTGACCCATCACATAAGGGATGCTGCTATTACGCAGGATGTAGGCGTCATGCACTGAGCCAGGGAACTTGGCATTCACATGGGAGATGTACTGGTCTGCCAAACATACCATCTGTACATTCATAGAATGATAACTATTCCGGTTTCTGTACACCTGTTCACTCCTGTGGGGGGGGACCAAAGCCACATGGGTACCATGAATGGCACCTATGATGTTGGGGATATGTCCCAGGGCATAGAAATCACCTTTCACTGTAGGCAAATCCTCCACCTGAGGGAAAACAATGTATCTCTGCATGTGTTTCAGAAGGGCAGACAACACTCTGGACAATACGTTGGAAAACATAGGCTGGGACATCACTGATGCCATGGCCACAGTTGTTTGAAATGACCCACTTGCAAGGAATTGGAGCACTGACAGCACCTGCACTTGAGGGGGGATTCCTGTGGGATGGCGGATTGCTGACATCAGGTCTGGCTCCAACTGGGTACACAGTTCCTGGATTGTGGCACGGTCAAGTCTGTAGGTGATTATCAAATGTCGCTCCTCCATTGTAGACAGGTCCACCAACGGTCGGTACACCGGAGGATGCCGCCATCTCCTCACATGTCCCAGTGGAGGGTGCCTATAAAGGACAACAGCGAGCACAGAGTCAAACAACTCAGAGGTACGTACCCACAGTTTACCCTAAACACCAATCATACACAAAAGGTGGCCTGTATGTGTGTTGAGTCTAGGCCTAGGTATGTGTGACGCAGTTGAAAATGAAGCCATGTGGGCCCCTGAAATGGCGGCTGCCTGACCTCTAAAGTGGGACAATGGGATGTGAGGTAACTGCGCTGGCGTTGTACACCGTTGCGGTAGGCGGTCGAAGACCGCAGCGCAATGCTGCATTGGTTAACATTGGACCCTATGGGTCCCAGGAGCCAATGACGATGTACGCCGGCGGTGACGGTATGCACCGGCGCGGATGTGACCGCCATTTTCTATCTGTTCAATCACTCGATACCTGATCTTCAACAGGAGGGGACCTACACTGCAAGTGCTGCTGTGACCTCGGTCTGGAAGAGACAATGGCTCGTGCGTCTGGGGAAAGGGCCCCTGCCTTCACTGCACAGGAGTCGGAGAAGCTTGTGGATGGGGTCCTTCCCCAGTACACGCTACTCTACGGTCCTCCAGACAAACAGGTAAGTACACAGGGAGCATGTTGTATGGGCTATGCCTGTGTGGAGAGGGCTGGATGTAAGAAGGAAGGGGGTAGACTGCTGCGTGCATGAAAGACGGTGAATGCATGTGCCACATGGCAAGGGTAGGGATGGGGGACAATCACTTTGACAGTGCAGTTGGTAATGACTTCTCTTCTTTCCCTGTACATTTCATGTAGGTCAGCGCCCACCAGAAGAAAGGTATTTGGCGTGCCATCGCCAAGGACGTCCGGACCCTGGGGGTCTACCACAGTCGGAGCACCCACTGCCGTAACAGATGGGAGGACATTCGCCGCTGGAGCAAGAAGACGGCGGAGGCTCAGCTGGGGATGGCCTCCCAACGTGGGAGGGGTGCCCGTCGCACCATGACCCCCCTGATGTTCAGGATCCTGGCGGTGGCCTACCCGGAGTTGGATGGGCACTTGAGGGCATCACAGCAGACACAAGGGGGTCAGTACACTCTCATTCTGCTGACTTTGCGCGCAGTGGAGTTGTCTGGGTGGGGGAGGAGGGCTGTGGGTTTCCCTAGGCCAGGGCGAGTTCCGTGGGCAAGGCCCCTCCGTAAGGCAGGCCATGTGGCACCCCAGCCCAACTCTGTAGAGTGCCAAGTACACCTAGTCATGCCCCTGTGTTATCTATGTGTGCAGATGTCGTCCATAGCCTTGTAGGCCATTTCCCAGGAATTGAACAGTGGAGCCCAAGAGCGCTGCGTAGTGCAGGGGGCTTCTGTGTCTGTCGTGTCCGCCAGCGGTAGCGGTAATCCATGCACTCAACATGTCTTTCTTCTGTCGTCCCCCCCTTTTTGTGGTCTCCCTGTTCTTGTGTGCATTAGCATCATCAGGCGGAGGAGCAGTGGCTCCGGAGCACGAGGTAGCTGCATCCCACATGGCCCTGGAGGGCGAGACTACGGACATCGGAATTCACCAGTGGGACGGACGGCGAGGGGAGCTCCACGGCGGGGACAGGAGCTGACACCAGCGACACGGACTTGTCCTCTGATGGGTGCTCCCTTGTGGTGGCGGCAACATCTGTGCCCCCGCATCTACAGGTACAGCCGCCACCCCCCCTACCAGCACCACCCTCCCAGCAGCCCCTCAGCCTTCGCCTCGTGCCCGCTCACCCAGGAGGGTGGGCATCACCTTTGCCCCAGGCACCTCAGCCCCTGCCCCAGTCATCCCCGCTGCCCTCAGTGAGGAGGCCATTGACCTCCTCAGGTCCCTCACTGTTGGGCAGTCTACCATTTTGAATGCCATCCAGGGTCTAGAAAGGCAGTTGCAACAAACTAATGCATTTCTGGAGGGCATTCATTCTGGTCAGGCGGCCCTTCCCCGAGCTTTTCAAACTCTGGCCTCAGCACTGATGGCAGCCATTGCCCCGTCTCTATCCTCCCCCCTCCAACTTCCTCCACCCAGACCCAATCCTCTGTACCTCTGCCTATCCCAAGCACACCATCAGACCAGCCTGCACACACCTCAACACACAAGGGAAGCTCAGGCAAACATAAGCACCACACATCCCACAGGCACTCATGCAAGCAACACACACATGCAGACACACCAACATCCACTGCCTCCATTGTGTCCCCCTCCTCGTCATCTCCCAGTCTCATCTACACTCACACCTGCATGCACTACCTCTACAGCCACTAGATCCCTCACCAGCACACCCACCAGCACACCCCGCTCACGTGCAGTCACCACCCCTACTACCAGTCACACGTCCCCTGTGTGCTCTCCCAGTGTGTCTGTGACGCCGCCTCCCAAGATACACAAACGCAGGCACACACCCACCCAACAGTCATCCACCTCACGACAGCCTCCAGCGCATGCACCTTCACCCAAAGTCACCAAACGAACACCTCCTACTACCACCACCTCTTCCTCCACTCCCAAACCCCCTCCAGATACCCGTCCCAGTGTGTCCAAAAAGCTTTTCCTGTCCACCCTTGACCTTTTTCCCACACCTCCCCCAGCCCGTCCATCTCATAGGTCCCGAAGTAGCACCTCAGCCAAAACATCTCCGGCACCAGTGGTGCCTGTAGTCACCAGTATGTGGAGTGCACCGGCCACCAGGACAGCCAGTGTGGCACGGAGCCACAGCACAGACAGTCCCCCACCTGTGAAGCATCAGAAGTTGGCCAGTGCCCGGCGGGAGAGGGGGAAGACTCCAGCCACCAAAGCCGCTCCCAGGGGTCCCGGTGGGAGTGTGGAGTCAGCTGTGACACCTTCCAAGGTGGGGAAGGGCCACAAGAAACCCGGCAAGTCTCGGAAGAGCTGCACGGCGGAGAAGACCGCCATCATCTGGCCAGGAGGCCACCGCCAGCCCCAGCCCAGCTGGCCAGGAGGCCACCGCCAGCCCCAGCCCTGCTGCCCAGGATTCCACCACCAGCCCCAGCCCAGCTGCCCAGGAGGCCACCACCAGCCCCAGCCCAGGAGGCCATCGCCAGCCCCAGCCCAGCTGCCCAGGAGGGCACCGCCAGCCCCAGCCCAGCCAGCCCCAGCCCAGCTGCCCAGGAGGCCACCGCCAGCACCAGCCTCAGCCCCGCTGGGCCATGAAGGACCGCCAGCAAAAGCCTCACTGGGCCATGAAGGACCGCCAGCAAAAGCCCTGCTGGGCTATGAAGGAACGCCAGCAAAAGCACTGCTGGGCCATGAAGGACCGCCAACTCAAGCACCACTGAAAAGGGCACCGCCAACTCAAGCACCGCTGAACAGGGCACTGCCAACTCAAGCCCTGCTGAACAGGGCACCGCCAACTCAAGCCCCGCTGAACAGGGCACTGCCAACTCAAGCCCCGCTGAACAGGGCACTGCCAACTCAAGCCCCGCTGAACAGGGCCCCGCCAACTCAAGCCCCGCTGAACAGGACACCGCCAACTCAAGCACTGCTGGACAGGGTACCGCCAACTCAAGCCCCGCTGAACAGGGCACCGCCAACTCAAGCTCCGCTGGACAGCGCACCGCCAACTCAAGCACCGCTGAACAGGGCACCGCCAACTCAAGCACCGCTGAACATGGCACCGCCAACTCAAGCCCCGCTGAACAGGGCACCGCCAACTCAAGCACCGCTGAACAGGGCACTGCCAACTCAAGCACCGCTAGCCCATGAGCGGCAGGGGCACTGACGCAACTGGGTCCGTCATGGGGTGAGTGATGCACTCTGGGCACCAGTCCCCCTCCAGAACCAGTGGAGAGATCCATCCACTACCTCTGTCCTTCACAGGATAAAGCACTATGGGCACCAGTCCCCCTCCAGAACCAGTGGAGAGATCCATCCACTACCTCTGTCCTTCACAGGATTAAGCACTCTGGGCACCATGTCCCCTCCAGAACCAGTGGAGACATCCATCCACTACCTCTGTCCTTCACAGGATGAAGCACTCTGGGCACCATGCCCCCTCCAGAACCAGTGGAGACTGTTATCCACTTGAGAGACTGTGACTTTGCACTCCGCAGGATTGAACAGTGGGCAACCCACCCACTGTAGATCCTTGAGAGACTGTGGCTTTGCACTCCCCAGGATTGAACAGTGGGCAAGCCACCCACTGTAGAGACTTGAGAGACTGTGGCTTTGCACTCCCCAGGATTGAACAGTGGGCATGTGGCCCCCTCGTGGATCTGGCGTCGTGCACTCAAGCGGCTGAGGTGCCCCCCTTTCCCTCCCCCTGAGGTGCCTGTTTTCTTGGTATCTGATGCCCCTGCAGTGTTCTCTCCATCATGGTCGGGGATCTTGTGTGGGCCTCGCCCATACCGTGTGGTCCCAGTGTTCCATGGACTTTCTTTGTGCAGTACCTGGACTACTATGCCTGGTATTTATTTTGTTCATGGTGTATATATATATATATATATATATATATATATATATATACACACATACTGTATATATATATATATATATATGTTTCTGCCTACTTGTTTGTAATATATTCCGATGGTTACAATCATTTTCTTTTGTCTTTGCATTCCCCGGGGGGGTTGGGGGGTGTAACTGTGATGTATTGATATGCATTAGTGTGTGTGTTGTAGTGGGTGATGTGGGGGTGTTGCGTGTGTGTGTGTCACTTTCTTTTCCCTCCCCCCTCCCCTGTGTCGTAGGTGCAGTACTCACCGTGGTCTTCGCCGCCGGCGTTCGTGCTCCTGGTAGAGGAGCAGGAAGACTATTGCAGGTAGGATTTGGAGTTCCGGTTCCATGGTGTCCTCGTTCCTCACGGAGTGTGTAGAGGTGAGCGTTTTCCCTTCGAAATTCCTGTTTCCGCCGTGTTTTTATCTGCGGTGAATCCGCCCCGTAAAAGGTGGTGGATTGGCCTGTCATAATAGTGTGGGTGGTACATTGTCTCCTGCCTGTCTGTTGGCGGTGACCGCCGCACTGTTTGTTTGTACCGCCGTGATGGTCGGAGTGTTAAAGTGGCTGTCTTTGTTGGCAGTTTCCGCCACGGTCGTAATTGCAATTTTTTCACGGCCGGCCTGTTTGCGGTCTTACCGCCGCTTTAACACCGTCCGCCAGGGATGTAATGACCACTTAAGTGTTTAACGTATCTTAAAAAAGCAGATATACACTAAAAAAGAGTTTAAAAATACATTATAGTTAGGAATTGGAATGAGACCAAAAGTAAAACTTGCCCCTCATATGGTTGAAAAGTGTTTGCAATGGAGTTTTGATGCTTGTTGAGGGTTGAGTGAAGGGCCTTGAAAGAACCTAGGGTCAGAGTCCAAGTCCTGACACATATTGGATTCAGGGTCTGGATGGAGGCTATGACTGACATGTCATGAGCCATGTCATCAATGATGCCATTTAATGTCATGAGTGATGTAATACGTGATGACATCAGCAGTGCATAACAATGCTAGTTATCGCTAGTTCATTGAACTATAACTAGGGTATTTCAGTGGTTTGGGATTTTTTAACATCAGTTCATGTCTCATTCCAACACAATATTAATTTATCCTAAATGATCAAATTTATTTCCCATGAATGGTAGCCTGCCTCCATTGTTTTCTGTGGGTGTGGGCTGCTGCAACAATGGTTGGTCATGCAGTGCATACTCCTGGTTTTGGCTGGAGTACATTTAAGCCTGTTTATTCAATATTAGGGTTGTAGTAGCATGAGAAGTGTATTTTGTAAATAGCAGTTACCGTCTCCTATATGGGTGTTTGTTTTAGATTTGCATGTCCCTTTTTAAACCCTTTCTGAAATTTCCTTCAACCCCACCCATTTATAGTAATCATTTTCCAATTTCCCATCGCTTTTCCTTGTCCCTGCCACATTTATTATTAAACTCTGTACTTATGTGTGCAGAGATCATCACCTCTGGGACTGAGATCTCCATGCTGAAATTATAGGCGAGGAGGCGAGGAAGAGGTAGCGAGGGTCTTGCATTTTGTAGCAGTTTATAGGTACTACTGTTAGATATGGGGTCTCTGGTTGGCAGTCAATTTGCACTCTGTCCAAGCAGGGACCCTCACTTTAGTCAAGGTACGGGAGTTACACTCCTAAGACAACCCCTTGGTAGCTGGTACAAGCAGTCAGGCTTATCTCAAAGGCAATGTGTAAAGTATTTTTACCCACACACAAAGTAATACAGTGAAAACACTACAAAATGGACACCACACCAGTTTAGAAAAATAGCCAATAGTTTTCTAAATCAAACAAGACGAAAATGACAAAAATCCAACATACACAAGCAAGGTTATGAATTTTCAAAGATTAAACTTCAGTGTAGCGCTTAGAAACACAAGTGCTTCGATTTGTTGTGATCACAGCATTGTGACAGAGTTATTCCCAACAATCTGGTGCTAATGGCACTGGTCACGGAGACACACGGATCCCCAGGTACAGTACCTTGTGTAAATGAGGAAACAAGCCGGTGCACGGAGTCGGGGATCGAGGCGTCATTGGATCCGGTGCGGCGTCGGTTCTGGTGCTGCTGAGCGTAGGGGCGAAGTGTCGGGTCCATTCTGCGGAATTGTGGAGGTGAGGCGGTGACGGTGTGAAGCATTGGATCCGTGCACTTCCGGCAGGGTCGATATCCTGCAGTCATGGCATGGCGAAGTTGTGCACTACAGACTTCAGTGACACAGCACTTTGGGACTCAAGGAGTCGTGCACTTCAAAGAGGCTGCAGCAGTGTCGGACCCGTGGAGTCGTCGCAGTCCAGCGAGGACCACTGCTTCAGTTGCAGGCGGCGTCACGGGATCTGGCAACGGCATCAGTCCTGACTCGTCCAAAGTCGGTGCACATGGTTCTTTTTGGTTTTTCATCAGCTTCACCTTTCAAGGGCCCAGGAACTAGATTAGGCACCACTTGGCAGGGCAGGAGTCTCAGCAGAGAGTCCAGGTGCTGGCAGAGGAAGACTCTGATGGCCCTGAGACTTCAGAACAGTGCAAGCCCTTGGAGACACCTCTCAAGCAGGAATATACCACAAAGTCCCGTCTTTGTCCCCTTTCTCAGGCACAAGCAGCAACTGCAGGATAGCCCACCAAAGCACAGTCAAGGACAGGGACAGCACTTCTCCTTCAGCTCTTCTCCTGGCAGAGGTTCCTCTTGAATCCTAGAAGGGATCTGAAAATCTGGTGTTTTGGGTCCACTATTTATACCCCTTTCTGCCTTTGAAGTAGGCAAACTTCAAAGTAAAGTTTGTTCTTCAAAAGATCCTGCCTTGCACAGGCCTGGCCCCAGACACACACTACTGCAGTGTGAGGGCAGGCACAGCCCATTCAGGTGTAAGTGTCAGCTTCTCCCTGCACTTTAACCCAGATGACCCATCAGGATATGCAGGCTATATCCCAGCTCCCTTTGTGTCACTGTCTAGTGGAGATTCACAAACAGCCCGACTATCAGTCTGACCAGACAGGGAATAGACAAGCAGGTAGAGGCACAGAATGGTTAAGCAAAAAAATGCCCACTTTGTAAAAGTGTCACTTTCAAACTGAAAATCTAAAAACCAACTTGACCAAAAGACGGATTTTTAAATTGTGAGTTCAGAGACCCAAAACTCCACATATCTATCTGCGCCCAAAGGGAAACTGTACTTAAAAGTTATTTAAAGGCAGTCCCCATGTTCACCTATGAGAGAGATAGGCCTTGCAACAGTGAAAACCAAATTTGGCAGTATCTCACTGTTAGGACATGCAAAACACATCAGTACATGTCCCACCTTTAACATACAATGCAACCTGCCCATGGGGCTACCTGGGGCCTATTTTAAGGGTGCCTTACATGTAAATAAAATGGGAAGATTTGGGCCTGGCAAGTGGGTACACTTGCAATGTTGAATTGACACGTTAAAACTGCACATACAGACACTGCAGTGGCTGGTCTGAACCATGTTTACTGGGCTACTCATGTGGGTGGCACAGTCAGTGCTGCAGGTCCACTATTAGCATTTGATTTGTAGGCCCTGGGCACCTCTAGTGCACTTTACTAGGGATTTACCAGTAAATCAAATATGCCAATCATGGAAAAGCCAATCACACACACAATTTACACAGGAAGCACTTGCACTTTAGCACTGGTCAGCAGTGGTAAAGTGCCCAGAGTACCAAAACCAGCAAAAACGAAGTCCAGCATGCAGTCAAAACACAGCAAGCAGAGGCAAAAAAGTCAGGTGAGACTACCCCAAGGATGGCAGGTCTAACAACTACATAATTCATTTTGGGGATCAAGCCCAGTGTGTGGTCAGAAGACATATCAGCAACTAAAGGCACACAACTCTAGTAAGCACAGAGTGTGATGGTATGCATCCCCTAAGCCATTAGTAGTTGTGCATCTACGTCCTAAAGAAAACGGTAGGAAAAGTTCAGTAGTAGTTTCCTGGCAACCACATCTATTGCATTTAGCACTCAACACACTGAAAGTAGTATGCACCACTGTGGTTATGAGGTATCAAAATCTAACACTGAAAATAAAACCCTTAAAACCAAGAATACAGACTCGGAAATGGGCGTCTGAACCAACGTCTGGCAATATCCCGTTTGTCACTATTAAGTTGACGACTGCAATCAAGCTATAGATAACAGATTTAGTCAAGTGCTAATATTTACTTCAAAAACCCCAACACAAACAGAATAATAACAATGTTGATTATATTCAGAACCCTCTGACAGTAACTGATCTCGTTAATCGTGAAATTTCGTATGACGTCGTGGCATGCTTGGTGTACGAGAAAGAGTGTAAATGAGAGAATTAATGGGGGAGAAATGCATTCGAACTCTCTAGTCAGCTTCTCACTATTCCATCGCAGCAAACTGTAAAAGACACGCATAAACATTACATTTCAAATTCCAAGTGTCGATATTCGCCTAACTGCCCCTCCAGATTCACTTCCCCATGAATACAGATTGTGATATGAAAAAGTTTCTTACCTGGTGCTGTAGATGTGTATCTTTCTAATAAACCACGTTTCAAGCCACTTGAGACAACGAATTACCAGTTTTCATGAGTACTATTTAATAATATCTCTGGCAAGGGTCTAAAATAGCCGCAAGCAAATGCAACATTGATTGATGCTCTGCAACAGTAAGTGTTTCTATACGCTTATAATCTTTAGTTGTGCTATGGCATTGCGCAATAATTTTGTTGCATAGCCACCAGATTTACTGGTAATCGCGAGGTTGTTGCTGTAAAAGCATTATCTGTCTCGCATGGGTTTACTTCAGAGATATTTAAACATCTAAAATTGAATTTTGATAACAAGAAAAGCTGCTGTCAAGATTGAATCTGTTTGGGTCTGTTTTCCTATAGAGAAGCATAAATAACTACGTTACTGAATTTCAAACCACACCATCTCAAAAACATAGCATCAGATAGCGTGTTCTAGATTTATTCTCGGGTCCAAATGCCGCATAACAAAGGGACGACAAACAATATATACATGTTATAATTATACTTTTCTGTAAAGCATTAACAAGAATTTACAGATTATCCCTAAGCAAAAACGTGAACGATTCACTAAAACTGTGCTGTAAATTACAGTGTTCCAGCAATTAAGATACCGAGAGCTGCTTTTCCTGGGTTCCAGGAACTTCATTCTCAGCGCCGTATTCGTTCTCATGACATTGAAGGATTTTTATGTCCAGAAGTAACGAAAACAAAAATTCCGTAAAATGGGGCCTCTTACCCACTTCGAATCTGGGTTAGCAGAGACAAATCACATGAAAATGTCCATAGTGCTTTCCAAATCTCATGCCACATTTCCTGCTGAATACACGGCTAGTGGAAAATGTACCAACACTGGACTTTCTGTTTGTGAAAACATCAGATATGTGCCAAGGCTAAACAATGCCAACTTATTTGTATGACTCTACTTAACAAAGGCTTAAAAAAAAACACCTCTAATAGCAATTATCTCTTCTTGTCGATGATAAATGAAGATATCTCTGGGAATTCTAAAGAGACAGCTTCACCTTGGCTGTATTTTCTGTACAAATGGTAATACATCCCTGTTTAACAACCTTATTCCTGGCAATATGCTTTTGCACAAATCCAAATGGAAATAGAAGTCTGATTATCCATTCTGCATAGCATCAGTTTGGACAAACCAGGTAGACTACCCACGTTTGGTGCATGCTTGTAATTCAAAACGCGGGAATTGAATTAGTGTCACGGTATAACTGGTAAAACAGAAAAAACGACATTTGTAACATTTGCAAAACAGTACTATATGTAGTCTTTCGGTGGATATTGTAGTCTTTTCCAATACACTTTCTAGTAGGAAATGTGGGCTGTGGTTGTAGAAAGGATTTGCAACATTCACAAAACACAATTAAACACCATATTTAAGCTGGGTAAACCTGGAGATTTTTGCTGCCAACAATCAGCCCGATTCACATAGTCTGTGCTTTGAGAAGGTGTGATTTAGTTTCCTAGTACTCTTGCCTCACTACTATATTTCAAGACTTAGCCAAGGACTACTGACTTGCTCCTGGCTCAATTGTGGAATTCTCGAGTAGACCAATAGTAAGTCATGGCAATACCTTTGTAAATCAGCCACAATATAGCTCGGCCTCAGAGAACATTAAACCAACAAAACAATATAGCATCCTTTTATCTACGAGTGACCACCCACCATGTCTTAAGCTGTCAGTTACAAATGCTCATTTGGTCTGGGCAAAAAGAAATTGCACACCAGTGGTTATAAACACGTAGTCAGCAACCTGATTGCAGAGTTCATATAATACAAATCTCTGTCAGGTGTCTCTAATAACAACGAATACCTTATCTTTTTCACTTTTTTCTGGACTCTACTTTTGCTGGTGTTATGACTCGGTACACTGTGACGCTGGGGGTTAGTGTCACAGTGTGTGTGTTCTGTTGATAACCTGAACTATGAAATTGGTTTCACACATTTAATGTTTTGATCCTTCCATGAAGGCCATTGTAGGTTGGTGCAGTAGTTACACCAGTGGTATAAAAGTTAAATAGTGTGGTTGGGCTGCAATGTGTATTTACACTGCCCACAAATATAACAAAAATATATGCCTTCAGAGAGCACGATCGTCCTCTAGCTGGGTACAGTTTAAAAGCACTACAGTGTCACATGGCAAGGAAAAGTGCCTTGCAGTATAGGAAATACATATATTTTACATATATGCGATGAGCAACCCTGAAAGTGTGCCTTTTGTGCCTAGAGGGCAGGGTGGTTAGTATATAAAATGTGGTGACTTTATATTGAGAATAGAATGCCCTCCTAGTGAATAATGTCCAAACGCTATTTTCAGAGTAGGTTAAGTGGCATTGTTATGGAACAGGTCTAGCTATAAATTAAATCATTATTATATATCTCCACCTGGGAAATTCCTAGAATGAAGACTACAAGTTATTTTTCAATGCGTTTCAAAAATGTAATTCAATTGTGAATGTAGATTTTCCATTACTTTAATAGAAAACTAATTGTCAAAGTTTCAGTTTTCTAATTTTCAAAGTTTACTTTGAGTTTCCTGTGAGAAAACCAAATTTGAATAGGTTTTCATCTGAGCTGTTCTGCAGAGGCCCAATACATCTTCTTGGTTTACTACTAATGACCAAGCTTCTAGAGAACAATGGCTTGGTCTTATCATGGGAAGGCAGGAATATGGTATCAATAATATGCTGTTTAGCAGGGATTCGGCATCTGGGAGAGGGACAGGATCAGAACAAATGCCAGCCTCAACTGTTCTTACTTTCACTTTGGCATGCCAAATGGGGCAGGCAGTAACCACTGTTATATATTCCTCAGTCCTTATGGAATTACAATTGGCTTCCCTTGCCAGCCAACAATTTCTTCAAAACAAGCTGAATTATTTACAAATATATCACTGCTTTTCTTGCAGACAAGCTCACACTCTCTGGTGGTTCTCGGCATACCCCAGAGAGAACACCATCAGGCTTCAGAATAAGAAGTGAAAAAAAGAACAAAACACAATACAACAGGTCTTTTGAATCTACGCACCAAGAATTTGGAACAACATCCCCGTATTTATCAAGACCACCCCAAGGCAGCTCCAATTTAGGAAACAGTTGACGACTGACCTCTTTAAAGAACTCTACATTAAAATGTATCAACAGGTCCACAACTCAGCTTTCTCTTCTATTACTCACTGACTTTAAGCTTACCTATGACAAATAAAGCGGTCTGCTGTCATTTGGCTAAGTTTGTGCTATAGAAAAAACATATAGATACATACATACAAATTCCAGGACTTTTTCAGGCTCTCTGGCTTCAACATAAGTAAGAGGGTGAACTAGATCCGGCCCTGCCAGAAGTGAGGATGAATTATTTATATACAGGAGAGTCTCAGTGTAGAACCTGGGCTTCCCCCGATAGGGGATGGGGATAGCCATCAAGTTTTGGAACTCATAGGAAGGTTTTTAGCAAACAAACCGTGGAAATGCTGCAAAAGGAGGAGGGGAAAGTATGAGACAATGGTCAGGATTGGATGGTGGAACTTCCCCAAACACTGGCTAGTGCACAGGATAGTATTGGTACCTCACCACCATTTCTTGACAACACTGCTGGTCCTAGGAAGACTACTGGGCAGATTTACTAAATTACTAAAGTATGGCATGCTGTGCTGCTGCTACCTCCCCACCTACTGGGGCAAAAACAGGCTGCCTAGAGCCATGTACACACCTTTGTGCCAAAGGTGTGTGTGGGTGTGTATATATGATGTCTGCCATAGGTTTTGACTGAAAAATCCTCTGCCTAGAAAATGTTTATAACATTTCACATATTGGATTTGTGCTATACAGTGCAGCTTACATGTGGTGTGTGAGATGTTAGGAGGGATTTTAAAACATCTACAATTTTGTGCTTGCCTCAAAGAGGGGTGATCTTCTGATACACAACCCAGTTTAACAATGTTAGTAGATAGGGCATTTTGTCAAAAACTATGGTTGGCTGCACTGGAGTACAAAAGTACTACCCATGGAAGGGCCCTTTGAAGTAAAGTAGTGCAAACAGCTATTTGCACTAAAATGGTCACTTCTCACGCAGGGGTATCATGCATCAATGGTTTGGGAATGCAATTGCTGACTCCTCAAAGGAGGTGGTAAATGATTTACAATGGACATTAATCTACTTGGGACACCTCATCCTTTGGGAATGAAGTTGAGAGACCTCGGAGGAAGCAGTCAGGACCCATGTTTTCCCAAACAAGATTTTAAAGCGGCACTGGTTTGTTTAAGGAACATGGTCTGCATTAAAAGTGTTTCCCATTTGAGAATGCAAGCACAGTGATTGTGGTCCTTACCATCTCTGTATTTGTAGCCAATCACTGAGGGTAACAAACAGTGACCTGCCTAATTAATATTCATTAGGCAAGTCATTCTGTGACTCCCTGTGATTGGAAATTTTGCGTTGCAACTTATTATTATGTAGATCACAGCGCAAAATCAGGGACTCAATGCAAAACATTCTGTCTAATTAGCTACCACTTTTTGTTACTTGCTTCTTCGTACATAAGGCCATTTGAAAGTTAGACATTCAAAGATATTTTAAAGGTATATCATATTGTAGAAGAAAACAAATGATGCAAAATGCTTATAAGATTCTAATGATCTTTATCTTAATTTAGATATCTGCAGTGCCCAGCTGAGTGACAAGCCAGAGTGAGGATCTCCTTTATCACTTTTTTCTCACTTATCCAGTTCCCCTTTTCCTAAGACTACTTCTAACAAACATTTTCTCCTTTTGTGTGAATGGCTGTGAAGTTGGAGAGGTTGTGAAACATTCATCGTTTCTGTTATATCTGGACTACAAAGTTAATGTTTTCTGACACATCTTCACAGTCATTTAAGAATTTCTTTTGATTAGAATCATTTGACACAATTACATGAAATTGAACAGATGCCTAATATATTTAGTGTACTGCTGAGTTGGCACATTTATATTGATTTCCCTAGGAGAGGCCCATGTAATAGGGGGCAAAATAGAGTTAATCTTCTAGTAACTGTGGCATCATTTGATTAATTCCCCTGACAGTTGCAGACGAAAGGCATGTTTAGCCTTCTATGATGTGGCAGAGTTTGTGCAAATCCACTGAGGGGGAGCCAAATTAAAAGGGGGGCAAACATGTTTTCTTTTGCACATACACATTGGGCCAGGTTTATCAAGGGCTTGCTTTGCCTTTGCATCACGCAAGGTGATGCAAGGCAAGGCAAGCTCTTAAGTTAGACTTACTATACAATGCAGAGCCACCTTTCATGGGTCTGCATGGCAGAGTAAATCTGGATTGATGAAAGGCAGCGCAAGTTGCTGCCTTGCGTTACTCTGCATTGGGAAGGCATTCTATTGGTGAAGCATGGATATTCCCACACATCCACTCATATGTTTTGGAACATTCCCAGATTTACCATGAATAGAAAACCTGGGAATTTGTCAAAATTCTACGTCTTCCCAGGTGAGGCATAACAATAAGAAATATGTTCATTTCTCTTTGTTTTTACCTCTCTCTATGATTGCTACATTCAGCAACACACATAGAGAGAGGAAAATATGTCTGGGGACTGTTTTTGTGCAGGAAGGTGTCCCTTGCCGCACAAAAACAATCTTGCCTCCAATGCAGGCATCTTTTCACCATGGTGCAAAGGAGCTTACATTGGCACTTGGCAGCCACAAGTGCACCACCACATAGAGAGAGAAATAATGCACCATATATTTGTAATTAGGGCTCATTCCTGTTTGCTCCTTTTGCTGCAGTGCAGCAAGTTGTCTTGCTGCATTGTGCTGCATCAAATGTTAGTAGAGCTGGGCTTTGGTGTGGTTTAATGAATCTACATGCAATTTGGCAGGTTATTAGCAAGTTAAGCCTAGCATGATGGACCTTGCACTTAGCACTCTACAAAATATAACCTAGATGTACATGTTTTATTAGTTTCACAAAACAACAGTACCAGCAACTAACTCAGAGACTAGTAAAGTGCACATAGACCTTATGTCAACAATAATGGCTTCAGAAAACAGGAGGGGTGAAGGCAACAAGTTTGGGGGGGTGACTCTACAGTGACGGCCAGATTCAATAGTGCCTGCAGCCTGTATATTGGGTCACATGACGTATGTAGTTGGAAGTTGTTGGCCTTTGTCTTTTCCTTCCAAGTGTGTCACAATGGGGGACTGGACGTTGGCAAGTATGGCCATCCTGACAGGATGGGTAGGGGCAGAGCTCACATCTACCACACTTAGGGCCAGATGTAGCAAAGGGTTTTTCCCATTCTGTGTCAATGGGAAAATGTGTTTGTACATATGGCCCTTACTCCTCAATAGCAGCTACCTCCTACACTCACAAAGCACCTCACACTAGCCTTTTGTCACTCCAGACATCTTTGGGGCTGGGCAGGGGAAGGAAGAAAATTCCATAACCAGATGTGGGGGAAGTTGCTTCCCCTTTAAAGCTGGCACCAGATATAAATATTGAACCATCAGACCAACTTTCAATACAATCCTGAACCTGTGGACACTACTAAAGGAATGCCTGACCAGCTCTCTTCATCCCAGCCTACTGGGTGACTCAAAGGATCAGCTGGCTGACCTACTGTTCTGAGCAATAGGTACACAAGCTCCAGACGCCTCCTTCAATTTCCCAGCTGAACTGCTGCACTGGACCTGCCTGGACCTACAATTGGACCTCCCTGAGCCCTGCTGGCCTCTTCAGAAGTGAGTCCCTGATCCCCAAGAGGCACCCTCTAGGTCCTGGACTCTTGGATGGCCTCAGGATGTACTCCTCCATGCCTAACTGTGGCATCCATCAAAACCAACTCAGCATGATGCAACCTGATGTAACCTGATGCAGGACCTCAAATTGCAACCTTCACAGCTCCTTATCGGCAACCTCATCGGAAACAAGGCAGCACAATGTAGCCTCGCGCAGAACCTCAGATTGTATCCTTTGCAGTTCCTGATCAGCAGCCTCATCAGAACCAACGCACGATCACACAACTCAATGCCAGACTTGGCATCACAACCCTCACTGGTCCTCATCAGAACTGGCGCAACTCACCTTGACACAGGACTCCAGATCACAGCTCTGCGCAGCTCCTGATCAGGACCTGTGCCAAGCACTACAAAGTCTCACACAAAGGACTCATGGTCAAATTAATGGGGTTTTGGCGTAGGGCAGTGCAGCAAGTCATCTTGGTGCGCTGCCCTTTAACCAAGTGAAAGGGGGCGAATGCACCACATTTATGTAATATGGTGCACTCTGTACTTTCGCTCTGCACTTGTGCTATTTTGGCAGCCTAGTGCCAATACAGATACCCTTGCACCATGATGCAAGGGTGCCTTTGCTGTTGGAAGGATTTTGTTTGCACAGGAAGGGGCACCTTCCTGCATAGAAACAATCCTTAGAGGCGTTTTTCTCTTTCTATGTATTCTGAAGAATGCAGCACACATGAAAAGAGGAAAGAATTAGAAGAAATAAAAATATTTCTCCTCATTACGCCTGCCCTGAGAAGGTATAAGGATTTAACACATTCCAAGGTATACATTTCCTTGTAAATCTGGGAATGCATCCAAACCCAAGAGAACTGCAGGGGAAGGTCCACCCCAAAGCCCATGGAACACCTCTCTGGCACAGAGTAAGGCAAAGCAGCGACTTTCACTGCCTTGCCTTACTCCATATCTATGGACCATTCAAAGCCATACAAAGTAGCTTTGCATTGCCTCATAGATGTGGTTGAGAGGTTTGCACCACTGCTGTGCCACTAAAAGTGAGGCAACGGCAGCACAAGCCTCTCATAAAAATGCCCCTAAAGGTTCAATTTTTAGCAGCACTAACCTGGTCCCTGTACCCAGCAAGAGCTCCATTAGGGTCAGCCTGAACATGTGACTTTGTCCTGGTCCTGTGTGACCAGATAACCACAGTTGGCGCTTTGCGCTAATCAGAACTATTTTTACCTAAATCTTTAAAACTGCATATTTCCACTTCTATAATTGTTGTGGGTTTTCTCTTGTGTTGTAATTTCACTTTATTACTGCTTGTGTTCTGGAAAAAGCGGCGGCAGTCGGACCCCCACCACGAATTTGGCAGTCTCATGACCCCCAAACTTGTAATGAGGCTGTTAATTGTTTCAGTACTTCTATTAAATACAGTATTAAAAATAGGCTAATCCTATCTAATTGAAAAAAAAGCATCATCCTATGGGAATGCTGCAGAGAACCACCATGCCCACAAATGGCACAGGGAGGAAGCGCTGGTCCCTTTACAAAGTAAGTTTCAGGCCTTTGGACCTGAGTGCAGACAGAAACTTAAAGGTTGGTTCTTAAACGAAAGGGGTGTTATTTGATTTGAGCTCTTCTAAAAAATGGGGGATGTGAAGAACATGGGACAAGGTTTTGGGAACAACGGGGGGGAGCATATGAAAGGTGCCATTGATAAAATCAAGCCGGAGGCACAATGGACTATACTCAATTGGAATATAACATTGACTGCTTGAATATTTAAATGTTTTTGTGTAGCGATAAAATGTTGGCATTTGTCTTTGCTCTAGAGTGTGGCTACAGGGAGACGCTCCTACCGGGTCTCCAGTTTTGGCAACAGGGGCAAAGAAACTCCGTTAAGCATGTGCTTGTATGCGGTCTCTAGCACTGCACCGCTTGGGGTGATGTGCATTTGATGATGGTAATGCACTACAGTGGAGATGATACGTAGTCCTATGGGGGAGTCCCAAGTGGGGACTCGCCCATTTTTGTTGTACTCATCTCTAAAGGTTAGTGAGGTATGGGTGCATGAGTGACAATTGTGTGAAAATGGTGGGTCAGTTTTAAGTGTTCATAATTATGTTTGTTTTTGTCTTCTATTATAGATAATTCCAAGTGTGTGTACTGGTAAGGGACTATTGAGTTCAAACCACTCTGCTTTTTGATATTCCACAAAAACAGGCACGGGGGATTGATTATTGGATCCAAGGTCCTGATGAAGGCCGCCTGACCCTAAAGGGCAATGACGATTGGCCGAAACATGCTGAAATATTGCAGACAATTAGGGTTGAATGGGCAATAGTTTCCCAATATCACCACTGGTTTATGAGTTTTAATCCTATCCAGGGTATCCATGAATACAATTTAGTTTGGATACCTACTAGACAGTTTTAACAGTTTTGTGTGTTCTTCAGCACAGATCCCTTTTATGTTTGTCTTATGTTGTCTGAACCCCATTCCGTTATAGCTCCCTCCCTGATGTTGGCTATCGTGGGGAAATTGAAGCAAAGCCCGATGATGATTCATGCCAGGACGAGTGGGTGAGGGCATTTTTAAGAATCCAGCATTGCTTCCTATAAAGGCAGAGCTCAGGTTTGGCTTGTGGTCTTCTACCGTTATTTTTCCTTGCATTGTTAAGAATATGAAATCACCATGCTCAGGACTCTCATGTAGAGACAAGTAACTATGAAAGTGATATTATGTTCATTAACACTATAACATTAAATACAGGTCTAGCAGTTGAGGAAGTATATTTGAACTCTTTTGAGCAAATACAGTCATTGATATCATTTGCAGTACTGAAGCACAGTCTACACAGATGGACTTGAGAAAAATATGAAAATTGAGGACTATCAGTTGCAATAAAAATAAAGAAGACTGTGTACAAGTAATGGTAATGCCAAATCTGACAAAACCCAGAAAGCAGTTCAGACCAGTGAACAAGCTAATGACCATAAATCTACAATAAAAGAGAAAACTATTGTCATGGCATTTTGCTAAGCAAAAAGTACTTATGCACAAGAAAATAATAGAAATGCGGATCATCTGGAAAGGCTTATATAATACAGATGCAACACTGATGTCAACAAACAGAAATAAATCTAACATTGATGATGCAATAGTCCCATTGGTAAAAAGTATTGATCATGCCACAGAAGCAAATTACAATGACATGCAGCTCATTTCTTTTTTGAGTGATCTCCTTTCTTCTAAACAGGATCAGGTTCTATTCCTGCAAACAAGGTGAATATTTTTGGCTGTATCATGATAGCATTTGAATATTGAGCTATATGACAGAATATTGTCTGCAAACATATTTTGGTCCAAAATATCAAAATTATATTGGTAACTTAATGTATTTGATTGTAATTAATATCATTTTAATTTAAATTAAAAGTTACATAATTTTTAAATATATAGCAAAAGCATGACATACATTACAAAAATAAAGTAATACATGTAATATTTATTAATATTAAATATTAAAATACAGTATAAACAAGCATAACTATTGATTAATTAAAAATAGAGAGCGATACATTGTGTGTAGGTGGGACGCATGGTGTACTAGTTTAACATAAACGTAACAAATATTGGAGAAGTACCTACGTATGTGGGAAGAGGGTAAGGATATAGGTGGTCATTACAACCCTGGTGGACGGTGTTAAAGCGGCGGTAAGCCTGCCAAAAGGACGGCGGTAAAAGAATTGGAATTACGACCATGGCGGAAACCGCCAACAAAGACAGCCACTTTAACACTCCGACCGCCACGGCGGTACAGACAAACAGCGCGGCGGTCACCACCAACAGACAGGCGGAAGACAAAGTACCGCCCACAGTATCACAACCTACCAATCCGCCACCTTTTCTGGGGCGGATTCACCGCGGACAAAAACACGGCGGAAACCGGACTTCGAAGGGAAAACGCTCACCTCTACACACCCCACGAGGAATCCGGACGTCATGGAACCCGAGCTGCACATCCTGCCAGCCCTCATCTTCTACCAGGAGCACGAACCCCGGCGGCGAAGACAATGGTGAGTACTGCACCTACAACACAGGGGAGGGGGGAGGGAAAAAACAGGGACACACACATGCAACACTCCCACCCTCACCCACTACAACACACACACTAATACATATTTATACATTATAGTTACACTCCCCCAACCCCCCGGAAGAATGCAAAGACAAAAGGAAATGAGTGTAACCATTGTAATATATTAAAATCAAGTACGCAAAAACAAATATATATATACACCATAAACAAAATATACACCAAGCTTAGTAGTCCAGGTAGTGCTCCAGTCTGTGGAACACTGGGCCCACACGGTATGGGCGAGGCCCACACAAGATCCCCGACCATGATGGAGAGAACACTGCAGGGGCATCAGAGAGCAGGAAAACAGGCACCTCAGGGGGAGGGAAAAGGGGGGCACCTCAGCCGGTTGAGTGCACGACGCCAAATCCACGAGGGGGCCACATGCCCACTGTTCAATCCTGGGGAGTGCAAAGCCACAGTCTCTCAAGTTCATACAGTGGGTGGGTTGCCCACTGTTCCATCCTGGGGAGTGCAAAGCCACAGTCTCTCAAGTCTCTACAGTGGCTGGGTTGCCCACTGTTCAATCCTGGGGAGTGCAAAGCCACAGTCTCTCAATTCTCTACAGTGGGTGGTTTGCCCACTGTTCAATCCTGGGTGGTTTGCCCACTGTTCAATCCTGGGGAGTGCAAAGCCACAGTCTCTAAAGTCTATACAGTGGGTGGTTTGCCCAATGTTCAATCCTGGGGAGAGCAAAGCCACAGTCTCTCAAGTCTATTCAGTGGGTGGTTTGCCCACTGATCAATCCTGGGGAGTGCAAAGCCACAGTCTCTCAAGTGTATGACAGTCTCCACTGGTTCTGGAGGGGGCATGGTGCCTAGAGTGCTTCATTCTGCTAAGGACAGAGGTAGTGGATGCCTTTCTCCACTGGCTCTGGAGGGGGCATGGTGCCCAGAGTGCTTCATCCTGCTAAGGACAGAGGTAGTGGATGCCTTTCTCCACTGGTTCTGGAGGGGGCATGGTGCCCAGAGTGCTTCGTCCTGCTAAGGACAGTGGTAGTGGATGGTAATATCCACTGGTTCTGGAGGGGGCTCTGTGTCCAGAGTGCTTCATCCTGCTCGTGACGTACTCAGTAGTGTCAGTGCCCTTGGCGCTCATGGGCCAGCAGTGCTTGTAGCGGCGGAGCCCTGTTCAGCGGTGCTTGTAGCGCGGGTGCCCTGTTCATCGGTGATGTAGCGGTGGTGTCCTGTTCAGCAGTGCTTGAGGCAGCGGGCTCCTTTGCAGTGACTCAGCTGCTGGCGGTCCTCTCTGTCCCAGCGGGGCTTGGGTTGGCGGTCTTCTCTGTCCCAGCGGGGCATGTGCTGGCGGTCCACTCTGTCCCAGCGGGGCTTGTGCTGGCGGTCCTCTCTGTCCCAGCGGGGCTTGTGCTGGTGGTCCTCTCTGTTCCAGCGGGGCTTGTGCTGGCGGTCCTCTCTAGCCCATCGGGGCTTGTGCTGGCGGTCCTCTCTGTCCCAGCAGGGCTTGTGCAGGCGGTCCTCTCTGTCCCAGCAGGGCTTGTGCTGGTGGTCCTCCTCTCTAGCCCAGCGGGGCTTGTGCTGGCGGTCCTCTCTGTCCCAGCGGGGCTTGTGCTGGCGGTGGCCTCCTGGGCAGCAGGGCAGGTGCTGGCGGTGGCCTCCTGGGCAGCGGGGATGGCGGTGGCCTCCTGGGCAGCGGAGATGATGACGGTGGCCTCCTGGGCAGCGGGGATGATGGCGGTCTCCTCCACCGCGCTGCTCTTCCCAGACTTTCCAAGTTTCTCGTGGCCCTTCCTCACCTTGGAAGGTGTCGCAGCTGACTCCACACTCCCACCGGGACCCCGGGGAGCAGCTTTGGTGGCTGGAGTCTTCCCCCTCTCCCGCCGTGCACTGGCCAACTTTTGATGCTTGACAGGTGGGGGACTGTCTGTGCTGTGGCTCCGTGCCACACTGGCTGCCCTGGTGGCCGGTGCACTCCAGATTCCAGTGACTACAGGCACCACCGGTCCTGGAGATGTTGTGGCTGAGGTGCTAGGTTGGGACCTGGAGAGTCAGGCCCTAGGAGACGGACGGGGTGGGGGAGGTAAGGGAAAGAGGTCAAGGGTGGACAGGAAAAGTTTTTGGGGAACACTGGGACGGGTAGCTGGAGGGGGTTTGGGAGTGAGGAAGAGGTTGTGGTTGTAGGAGGTGTTCGTTTGGTGACTTTGGGTGAAGGTGCATGCGCTGGAGGCTGTCGTGAGGTGGATGGCTGTTGGGTGGGTGTGTGCCTGTGTTTGTGTATCTTGGGAGGGGGCGTCACAGACACACTCGGAGAGGACACAGGGGACGTGTGAATGGTAGTGGGGGTGGTGACTGCACGTGAGCGAGGTGTGGTGGTGGGTGTGCTGGTGATGGCAGTAGTGGCTGTAGATGTAGTGCATGCAGGTGTGAGTGTAGACGAGACTGGGAGGGAGGAGGGAGACGAGGAGGAGGGGGACACGGTGGAGGCAGTGGATGTTGGTGTGTCTGCATGTGTGTGATCAATCAATCAATCAATCAATGAATTTATAAAGCGCGCTACGTACCCGTGAGGGTTTCAAGGCGCTGGGGGGGGGGAGCTGGTGTTACTGGTCGAAGAGCCAGGTCTTGAGGAGTCTTCTGAAGGTGAGTAGGTCTTGAGTCTGTCGCAGGTTGTGGGGAGGGTGTTCCAGGTTTTGGCGGCGAGGTATGAGAAGGATCTGCCACCAGAGGTCTTTCTTTGGATGCGGGGGACGACGGCGAGGGCGAGGTTAGTGGAGCGAAGCTGACGGGTGGGGGTATAGAAGCTGAGTCTGTTGTTTAGGTAGGCTGGTCCGGTGTCGTGGAGCTCTTTGTGAGAGTGGGTAAGAAGCTTGAAAGTGATCCTTTGCTGGGAGCATGCTGTGATGCAGCCGGGATTGAGGGCATTGAGTTGGTCGGCCGTGTAGTGGCGTCTGGAGGTGCAGGGGTCTCGCGGACCAGGGGGGGTGGCGCTGGGCACGGTCCAGACGCAGATGGGCTTGCCTTTCGTGCGCCAGCGGCGCGGCCGCACCGCGGAGGCCATAAGAGGAGGGGAGGGTGGGAGTGGCAGCTGGGATGCAGGAGGGCCTGTCCAATGGGAGGGCCTGGGGGGCAGGCCGCAGGGGACGCAGCAGTGGGAAACTGACTATTGGAGCAGTGAGAAGGAGGGGGGAGGCGGGAAGGGACGCAGGGGACGCAGCGGCGGGAAACTGACTTTTGGAGCGGTGAGAAGGAGGGGGGAGGCAGGAGGGGCCGCAGGGGACGCAGCGGCGGGGAAATAGACAGAAGGAAATGGGAAAGGGGGTGGCGCGGAGGCGGAGCGGGGGAGCGACCTGCCTGCAGAAGCAGGGTCAAAGGTTGCTCCTTGAGTGCTTGCGTGAGTGCCTGTGGGATGTGTGCTGCTTATGTTTGCCTGAGCATCCCTTGTGTGTTGACGTGTGTGCATGCTGGTCTGAAGGTGTGCTTGGGATAGGCTGGGGTACAGGGGATTGGGTCTGGGTGGAGGAAGTTGGAGGGGGGAGGCTAGAGACGGGGACAATGGCTACCATCAGTGCTGAGGCCAGAGTCTGAAAAGCTCGCTGAAGGGCCGCCTGACCAGAATGAATGCCCTCCAGGAATGCATTGGTTTGTTGCAACTGCCTTTCGACACCCTGGATGGCATTCAAAATGGTAGACTGCCCAACAGTGAGGGACCTGAGTAGGTCAATGGACTCCTCACTGAGGGCAGCAGGGGTGACTGGGGCAGAGGCTGAGGTGCCTGGGGCGAAGGTGATGCTCACCCTCCTGGGTGAGCGGGCACGGGGCAAAGGCTGAGGAGCTGCTGGGAGGGCGGTGCTGGTAGTAGGGGTGGCGGCTGTACCTGTAGATGCGGGGGCACAGATGTTGCCGCCACCACAAGGGAGCTCCCATCAGAGGACGAGATCGAGTCGCTGGTGTCAGCTCCTGTCCCCGCCGTGGAGCTCCCCTCGCCCTCCGTCCCACTGGTGAACTCAGAGTCCGTTGTCTCGCCCTCCTGGGCCATGTGGGATGCAGCTCGCTCGTGCTCCGGTGCCACTGCTCCTCCGCCTGATGATGCTAATGCACACAAGAACAGGGAGACCACAAAAAGGGGGGGGGACAGAAGAAAGACATGTTCAGTGCATGCATTGCCGCTAAAGTTGGCGGACACGACAGACACAGAAGCCCCCTGCACTATCCTGCGCTCTTGGACTCCACTGTTCTATTCCTGGGAAATGGCCTACTAGGCTATGGACGACATCTGCACACATAGATGACACAGGGGCATGACTAGGTGTACTTGGCACTCTACAGAGGTGGGGTGGGGTGCCACATGGCCTGCCTTACGGAGGGACCTTGCCTACTAAAATCGCACTGACCTAGGGAAACCCACAGCCCACCTCCCCCACCCAGACACCTCCACTGCATGCAAAATCAGCAGGATGAGAGTGTACCCACCCCCTTGTGGCTGCTGTGATGCCCTCAAGCGCCCATCCAACTCCGGGTACGCCACCGCCAGAATCCTGAACATCAGTGGGGTCATGGTGCGACGGGCACCCCTCCCACGTTGGGAGGCCATCCCCAGCTGAGCCTCTGCCGTCTTCTTGCTCCAGCGGCGAATGTCCTCCCATCTTTTCCGGCAGTGGGTGCTCTGTCAGTGGTAGATCCCCAGGGTCCGGGCGTTCTTGGCGATGGCACGTCAAATATCTTTTTTCTGGTGGGCGCTGACCTACATGAATTGTACAGGGGGAAGAGAAACTTATTACCAACTGCACCGTCACAGTCATTGGCACCCATCCCTACCCTTGCCATTTGGCACATGCACTCACCGTCGTTTCATGCACGCTGCAATCTCCCCCGTCTTACATCCACCCCACTCCACACAGGCATAGCCCATACAGCATGCTCCTAGTGTACTTACCTGTTTGTCTGGAGGACCATAGAGTAGCGTGTACTGGGGAGGACCCCGTCCACGAGTTTCTCCAACTCCTCCGATGTGAAGGCAGGGGCCCTTTCCACAGACACTCGAGCCATTGTCTCTTCCAGACCGAGGTCACAGCAGCACTTGCAGTGTAGGTCCTCTCCTGTCGAAGATCAGGTATCAAGTGATTGAACAGATAGAAAATGGCAGTCACGTCTGAGGCGGTGCGTACCGTCACCGCCGGCATACATCGTCATTGGCTCCTGGTTCCCATAGGGTCCAATGTTAACCAATGCAGCATTGCGCCGCGGTCTTCGAACACCTACCGCGACAGTGTACAACACCAGCGCAGTTACCTCACATCCCATTGTCCCACTTTAGAGGTCAGGTAGCCGCCATTTCAGGGGCCGACACGGCTTCATTTTTAACTGCGTCACACATACCTAGGCCTAGACTCAACACACATTCAGGCCACTTTACGGATTAGGATTCGTGTTCTGTGTAAGCTGTGGGTACGTACCTCTGAGTTGTTTGACTCTGTGCTCGCTGATGTCCTCCATAGGCACCGTCCGCTGGGACATGTGAGGAGATGGCGGCATCCTCCGGTGTACAGACCGCTGGTGGACCTGTCGACAATGGAGGAAAGACATGTGATCATCACATACAGGCTTGACTGTGCCACAATCCAGGAACTGTGTACCCAGCTTGAGCCAGACCTGATGTCAGCTATCCGCCTTCCCACAGGAATCCCCCCTCAAGTGCAGGAGCTGTCAGTGCTCCATTTCCGTGCAATTGGGTAATTTCAAACAACAGTGGCCATAGCATCAGGGATGTCCCAGCCTATGTTTTCCAACGTGTTGTCCAGAGTGTTGTCTGCCCTGCTGAAACACATGCAGAGCTACATCGTTTTCCCTCAGGTTGAGGATTTGCCTACAGTGAAAGGTGATTTCTATGCCCTGGGACATATCCCCAACATCATAGGTGCCATTGATGGGCCCCATGTGGCTTTGGTACCCCCCGCAGGACTGAACAGGTGTACAGAAACCGGAAGAGTTATCATTCCATGAATGTGCAGATGGTATGTTTGGCAGACCAGTACATCTCCCATGTGAATGCCAAGTTCCCTGGCTCAGTGCATGACGCCTACATCCTGCGGAATAGCAGCATCCCTTATGTGATGGGTCAACTCCAGAGGCACTGTGTGTGGCTATTAAGTGAGCACCTGGAAGCACGACAGAGGGAATGGTTGTCTGGGTCTGGGGTTATCCCTAGGAATCCCAGGACAAGGGCAGAGGAAGGCTACAATGAGGCCCATGGGCGAACACAACGGATAATCAAGCGGACCTTCGGCCTCCTGAAGGCCAGGTTCAGGTGCCTCCATATGACAGGTGGATCCCTATTCTACTCACCAAAGAAGGTGTGCCAGATCATCGTGGCCTGCTGTGTGCTTCACAACTTAGCTTTGCAACGACAGGTGCCTTTTCTGCAGGAGGAGGGTCCAGATGGCGGTGTTGTTGCAGCTGTAGAGCCTGTGGACAGTGAAGATGAGGAAGCAGAAGAAGAGGACATGGACAACAGGGACTCAGTGATCCTGCAATATTTCCAGTGAGACACAGGTAAGAATACAAATCTGCCTACTACATGTACTTTAACACTACTACATCTCTACTGTCTGTCGTTTTCACCCAGTGTATGGTCAATGAGTTTTCACTTTCCCTTACGATTTCACAGATGTGGGTCCCTCTGTGTGATATCTGCTTTGATTCCTCATGGACTAGAGCTGTGTGACATAGGTATGTTGACATTACAATTGAAAGAGATTTTTGCCACAGTAATTGCTAATACACTATTCCGAAATCACAGACTGACTCCAGATTGTTTTGTGCTTCAAGGGTGTTTATTTAAGTGCTCAATATTGGAGGGGGTTGCAAAATGGTGAGGGGTGATGGTGGAGGAATGTCCATGGCAGAGTCCAGTCTATTAGTCTCACAGGTGCATTGCCCATAGGAAGTGGAGCTGGGGCAGTTTAAGGATGGACAGGGTGACAAAGTGGGACAGAAGGATAACATTCAGGGTGGTCTCATTTCTTGGCAGGGGTCTTGGCCTCGTTCTCTGTCTTTGTCCTGGATCTCAGGGACTGTTACGGGGTGGTTCTCCCTCTGCAGGGGGTGGGGTGCTGGTGTGGTGGTCCTGTGGCGGTGCCTCCTGTCCACTAGCGCCGGCGGAGGTGGTGGGCAGTTCATCATCAATGCTAGTGTCAGGGGCCCCTTGTTGTGCCACAGTGTGCCTCCTGGTGTTGAGTACTTCCTTCAGCACCCCTACGATGGTGCCCAAGGTGGAATTGATGGCTCTGAGTTCCTCACTGAAGCCCAAATACTGTTCCTCCTGCAGGCGCTGGGTCTCCTGAAACATGGCCAGTACCGTTGCCATCGTCTCCTGGAAGTGGTGGTAGGCTCCCATGATGGAGGAGAGGGCCTCATGAAGAGTGGGTTCCGTGGTCCTGTCCTCCCCCTGTCGCACAGCAGCCCTCCCAGTTTCCCTGTGTTCCTGGGCCTCCGTGGCTTGGACCGTGTGCCCACTGCCCCCAGGTCCCTGTTGTTGTTGGGGTGGTGGGTTAGCCTGGGTTCCCTGTAGTGGTGGACACACTGCTGATTGATGTGTCCTGGGGACAGAGGTATGGGCCTGCTGGGTGGGTGCTGTGCTGGTGTTTCCAGAGGGGGGAAGCTCTGTAGTGGCCTGTGACTGTGTGATGGGAACCGACTGTCCCGAGGTCCCCGATGGGCTGGGCTGGTCATCTAGATCCAGTTGGACAGAGCTGCTGTCATCACTGTGGGCCTCTTCTGTTGGTGGTGTGGACATGTGTGGACCCTCCTGTCCGGTGACGTTGGGTACGGGTCCTGCTGGGGTATAAAAGGATTTTTATTACATCTGTGTGTGCCATGGTGTGCAATGGGTGGGTGACCGTGTACCCCAGTGCTTGCATTCCTGTGTGGGACCTTGTGTGATGATGGTTTAGGGAGGTGTATGGGTTTGTGCAGTGGGCATGCTTTAGTGATGGGTGTCCATGCTTTGGTGTTGCATGCAGGGCTTGGTGTTGGGATGTGTGGTTTGTGATGTTGGGACATTTGTGAGGAGTTGGAGTGATGGGGGTGAGGGTGGGGGTATGTGATGGCATGCAGGTAGGGTGGGGGTTCTAATAGTTAAGATTTGACTTACCAGAGTCCATTCCGCCATGTACTCCTGCGAGGCCCTAAGGATGCAGAATCGCCAAGACCTGCTCCTCCCATGTTGTTAGTTGTGGGGGAGGAGGTGGGGGTCCGCCGCCAGTCCGCTGAATAGCAAGGTGGTGTCTTGAGACCACGGAACGCACCTTCCCCCGTAGGTCGTTCCACCTCTTCCTGATGTCATCCCGATTTCTTGGGTGCTGTCCCACTACGTTGACCCTGTACACTATTCTTCACCATGGCTCCATCTTCCTTGCAATGGAGGTGTGCTGCACCTGTGATCCGATTAGCTGTGACTCTACCTGGACGATTTCCTCCACCATGACCCTGAGCTCCTCCTCAGAGAACCTGGGGTGTCTTTGCCGTGCCATGGGGTGGTGTGGGTGATGTGTGGGGTGGTGTGTGTGGTGATAAGTGTGCTGATCTGTAGTGGTGTGTTGTGTGAGGTGCGTGGAAGTTATGTGGGTGATGGTCTGCTGTGCCTGTGGAGGCTAGTATTGTTGATGGTGGTGTCTCTCTCTGTGCTTCTTTCTCAATTGTTGTCGTAGGGGTTTGTGGGTGATGTGGGTGTGTGTTGTATATTGTATTGGGTGTGTGGGAGTGGTGTGTGTATGTGAATCAGGTGTGTATATTTCGAATTGTCCAATATGGCTGTGTTTTTTATGTGTGTGTGTATTTTGAGCACGGCGGTGTGTACCGTCAATGGAATACCACGGTTGAAAGACCGCCGTGTGGATTCATGTGTCGAGATAGTGTGGGCGTATTTCTGTTGGCGTGACGGTGGAGGTTTTGTTTTCGCCAGTTTATCACTGACCTTTGGGGTGGCGGACTTGTGTCGGTGTCTGAATTTTGGCGGACTCCGTGCTGTGGGTCATTATAGCTGTGGCGGATTTCCGGTGCTGCGGCGGTGTGTTGGTGGTCTTCTGCATGGCGGTAAGCGGGATTTACCACCAATGTTGTAATCAGGGCCATACTATTCTTACTCCCGCCTAACAACCATTGGAAAATTGCATACGTTACAAGTGTCAGATTTACTTTTTAAACTCCTATGGAACAAACATTGGGAAAAACGCCTGCAATTGGGGTGCACATGGGGTCAATTCCAAATCTAATCTTGCAAATATTGGGGATAGTTTTTTAAGATAAGGGTCAGATTTATTACTATGACTTCAGTGTAGTTAACATGGGGTTCATTTTACTATCCTAACCCAAATCTAACAAACACTGGGGTAGGAATATATGTGTAGGGTGGAATGTCTGATATATTATTCGAACTCAATTTCAGCACCCTCTGGGGAAAAGTGTAGTGGTGTGGTCAGATTCAATCCAAACTAATAATATAGGTACACATTTAATAAGCTTAATAACAACTTAAATTACAAATAAAAATCATAAAATAATTAACAATAAATAATAGAGGCTACCTACCCAAACCCCAAAGAACCACAAATCATCAAAAATACCAAAATGTTCTCCAAGAAAACATATAAAGAGGTGTTGAATTTACAATTATTTTAACAATTAAAAACTATTTTCAAATTAAACATCTACATAATTAAGCCATTAATGCGTTAGTATTAATTTATGTATATTTTATGTGAACAACTACTCACTCAATCCCTTAACAAAAACTAGAACCCAAAATGTAACTGTATTACTTAAATGAAAACAATGTTCAAAACGGTATACAAATAAATAACAATTCAAAAGTGAAATGTGTAATATACTAATCATTTAAAATTAATAAATATTAAACTTAAACACTAGCCACACAAGCCCCCAATAAATCCAAGAACCATGAGAACACATACACCTTACCATAACTTTTCATACATGATTACAGGTACATTTTACAACCACATAAATCATGAAATAAAACATAATTCAATAGAACTACATAATAAATAAAAAAATTGGAATATTTTACACTTCATTTAAGTAGAACAGTAAACAAAAATATATACTTCTCTTTAATATTTTGTCCACAGTTTTTATGTAGTCATGATATTTTGACAAAAATATTATTGTCAGATAATATTTTTAAAACAATATTTAGATGGACTAACATTACAACATACTAATTGATTACACTGCACAATGTAGAAGGGATAACATTGAAGCCAGGCCACTACTGTTTGACAATTAACAAACTACCACACATGATAACATGAAAATCTTATTTTTTTTGTAAATGCATCTTATTCAGTTTTATAAAAGTTTACAATATTTGAGCTCTTGTAGTTCGGTAATGTGGTTATAATGTTTACAACCTCATAGCTCAGTTGCTTGGTGTTACATTAATCTTTGGGTAAACATAGTGTACGAATATGAGCAACATATAATTTCCCTATTTGCTCAACTGACGTTTGTTAACATCCAGGGATTTGCTCATTTGTGTATACTCAGTGACTATTCTGTATTTAACCCCTTCGCTGCCAGGCCTTTTCCCCCTCAGGTGCCAAGCCTTTTTTTGGCTGTTTGGGCCAGTTCGAACTTAGGCCCTCATAACTTTGTGTCCACATAAGCTACCCATGCCAAATTTTTCCAACATCCTAGGGATTCTAGAGGTACCCAGACTTTGTGGGTTTCCCTGGAAGAGACCAAGAAATTAGCCAAAGACAGAGAAAATTTGGTTTTATAAAAATAAATGGGAAAAAAGGGCTGCAGAAGGTGGATTGTGTTTTTTTCCCTGAAAATGGCATCAACAAAGGGTTGGCGATGCTAAAATCACCATCTTCCCAGCTTTTTGGAACAGGCAGACTCATAAAACTCAATTTTTCAACACAATTTTGGCATTTTACTGGGACATACCATATTTTTACTATTTTTTGTGCTTTCAGCCTCCTTTCGGTTAGTGACAGAAATGGGTATGAAACCAATGCTAGATCCCAGAAAGCTAAACATTTCTGAAATTAGACAAAATTCTTAATTCAGAAAGGGGTAATTTGTGTAGATCCTACAAGGGTTTTCTACAGAAAATACCAGCTGAAATAAAAAAAAAATTGAAATTGAAGTAAAAAAACAGCTATTTTTCTCCACGTTTTACTCTGTAACATTTTCCTGCGATGGAATTTTTTTTAAAGCAATATACCGTTACATCTGCTGGACTCTTCTGGTTGTGGGGATATATGGGGTTTGTAGGTTCATCAAGAATCCTAGGTACCCAGAGCCAATAAATGAGCTGCACCTTGCAATGGGTTTTCATTGTATACTGGGTATACAGCAATTCACTTGCTGAAATATAAAGAGTGAAAAATAGGTATCAAGAAAACCTTTGTATTTCCAAAATGGGCAGAAGAAAAGGTGTTAAGAAGCAGTGGTTATTTGCACATCTCTGAATTCCGGGGTACCCATACTGGCATTTGAATTACAGGGCATTTCTCAAATAGACGTCTTTTTTACAGACTGTCATACATTTGGAAGAAAAAAATGTAGAGAAAGACCAGGAGCAATAACACTTGTTCTTTTTTTCTGTCTTCCCCTAAGCCTCCCAATAAAAATGGTACCTCACCTGCGTGGGTAGGCCTAATGCTTGCGACAGGAAACGCAACATGGACACATCATATTTTAACATTGAAATCTGACGTGTTTTTTTGCAAAGTCCCTAGCTGTAGATTTTGGCCTCTAGCTCAGCCGGCGCCTAGGGAAATCTACCAAACCTGTGGATTTTTTAAAACTAGATATCTGGAGGAATCTAGTATGGGGTGACTTCTGGGGCTCTCGCTAGGTTCTGTTACTCAGAATCCTTTGCAAACCTCAAAATTTGGCCCAAAAAACAATTTTTCCTCACATTTTGGTGACAGAAAGTTCTGGAATCTGAGAGGAGCCACAAATTTCATTCCACCCAGCGTTTCCCTAAGTCTCCCGATAAAAATGGTACCTCACTTGTGTGGGTAGGCCGAGCGCCTGCGACAGGAAATGCCCCAAAACACAACGTGGACACATCACATTTTCCCAAAGAAAACAGAGCTGTTTTTTGCAAAGTGCTAAGCTGTGGATTTTGGCCTCTAGCTCAGCTTGCACATAGGGAAACCTACCAAACCTGTGCATTTTTGAAAACTATACTGCTAGGGGAATTCAGGATGGGCTGACTTGTGGGGCTCTCACTAGGTTCTGTTACCCAGAATCCTTTGCAAACCTCAAAATCTGGCCAAAAAACACTTTTCCTTCACATTTTGGTGACAGAAAGTTCTAGAATCTGAGAGGAGCCACAAAAGTCCTTCTACCCAGCTTTCCCCAAGTCTCCTGATAAAAATGGTACCTCACTTGTGTGGATAGGCCTACCGCCCACAACAGGAAATGCCCCAAAACACAACGTGGACACATCACATTTTCCCAAAGAAACAGAGCTGTTTTTTGCAAAGTGCCAAGCTGTGGATTTTGGCCTCTAGCTCGGCCGGCACCCAGGGAAACCGATCAAACCTGTGCATTTTTGAAAACTATACACCAAGGGGAATCTAGGATGGGGTGACTTCAGGGGCGCTCACCAGGTTCTGTTACCCAGAATCCTTTGCAAACCTCAACATTTGGCCAAAAAAATACTTTTTCCTCACATTTTGGTTACAGAAAGTTCTGGAATCTGAGAGGAGCCACAAATTTCCTTCCACCCAGCATTCCCCCACGTCTCCTGATAAAAATGGTACCACACTTGTGTGGGGAGGCCTAGTGCCGGCGAAAGGAAGTGCCCCAAAACACTATCTGGACTCATCAAAATTGTCAAATACAAAGCTACCTGTTTTTGCCGGGGGGCGACCTGCGTTTTTTGGTCCTGAGCTCAGCAGCCATACAGGTAAACCTACCAAACCCAAACATTTCTGAAAACTCGACACTCGAAGGAGTCCAGGGAGGTGTGACTTGCGTGGCTACCCCATTGTTTTCTTACCCAGAATCCTCAGCAAAGCTCAAATTTAGCTAAAAGATCATATTTTTCCCACATTTCTGTGTGGGATCACCGCACCAGGACAAATTTCCTACTGCCCAACATTCCCCTCAGTCTCCCGGTAAAAATGATACCTCACTTGTGTAGGTGGGCCAAGTGCCTGTGACAGGGAAGAGCCAAAAACATGTTGAAGTTGAGGGGGAACCAAAGCGGGTCCAAAAGGGCAGTTTGAAAAAAAAAATGTTTAGGCTGACAAGTGGGGCAGAATTTTATCAGTATAGATGCGACAATGCTGGGTGGTAGGAATTTTGTGGATTCCTGCAGATTCCGGAAGGTTCCATCACAAAAATGTGGAAAAAATATGTGATTTCCAGCAAAGTTGGACGTTTTCAGGGCATTGTGGGTAATAAATTGTGCAGATGCATGTACACCACCCTGGACTCACCCAGATGTTTAGTTTTCAGATGTATCTAGGTCTTGTGGATTTTTCTTCATGGCATCGTCCCAAAGTCCAAAAAGTGCAGCCCTCACCATTCGAAGTGGGACGATTTTGAGAGTCAGCCAAGCTCTTATGGCCCAAATGTAAAACCAAAACCCAAAATAATCAAATGTCCTCTTGCTTGCCGTGGGATAAGATGTTTTAGTGTGCGGGGAGAGCTGAAAGACTGTTACCCCTTTCAGTTGGGGTGGGGGCATAACTAGGCAGATACTGGTTGGTAGCCACCAACACACTATTTTTTTTATTTTTTTTTATTCCCTAGCATCTAGTAGACTTTCTGACCCCCCTGGGCAGTGGATTGGGGTAATTGCCCTATCTGCCCACTGGTGGGCAGAGCAAATTTGGCCCCATTTACTTGGGGTGGTTGTGGGGGTATGGGTATGGCCATACCCCCACCCTCTTATTTTGGAAAAATAATATTCCCTGTCTCTGGTGGGCTTTCTGCCCCCCTTTGGGGCAGAAGGGCCTTCCAAAAATAGGCCAATCTGCCCCCAAAGAGGGGCAGATATGGCCAACATTAATGTGCCCCCATGGGGAGTGACCCTTGCCCAAGGGGCTCCCCCCCAAACACAACACACACACCAATCCCTGGTGCCTAAGTGGTTTCTGCCCCCCCCGGGGGCAGATCGGCCTAATAGAAATAGGCCGATCTGCCCCCAAGAGGAGTAGAAATGGCCTAAACTAAATGTGCCCCCCCCAAGGGAGCGACCCTTGCCTAAGGGATCGCTCCCCTTGCATGAAATTGGTGCAAAAAAAAAATCCCTGATGCCTAGTGGTTTCTGCCCCCCCCTTGGGGCAGATCGACCTAATAAAAGTAGGCCGATCTGCCCCCAAGGGGGACAGAAAAGGCCTAAAATAAATTTCCCCCCCAGGGGAGCGACCCTTGCCTAAGGGGGTCGCTCCCCATGTATGAAAAAAGAAGGTAAAATATATATATATATATATCTCCCTGGTGTCTAGGGGTTTCTGCCTCCCCTGGGGTCAGAAAAGGCCTAAAAATATTTTGCCCCTCTGGGGAGCGCCCCTTACCCAAGGGGCCGCTCCTCTCATTCAATAATATTAAAAAAAAGAAAAATTCCCTGATGTCCAGTGGTTTCTGCCCCCCCTTGGGTGTAGATTGGCCTAATAAAAATAGGCCAATCTGCCCCCAAGGGGAGCAGAAATAGCCTAAAATTAATTTTGCCCCCTGGGGAGTGACCCTTGCCTAAGGGGTCTCTCCCCACATACAAAAAAAATTAAAAATAAACAAACAAAAAGTAATCCCTGGTGTCTAGGGTTCTTCCCCTGCCCCGGGGGCAGAAATGGCCTAAAAATAACTTTGCCCCATGGGGGGCTTTCCTTGCCCAAGGGGCAGCTCACCTCTTGTCAATAACAACAACAACAACAAAAATTCCCTTGTGTCTAGTGGTTTCTGCTCCCTTTGGGGCAGATTGGCCTAATAAAAATAGGCTTATCTGCCCCCAAGGGGTGCAGAAATGGCCTAAAAGTAATTTTTCCCCCTCGGGGAGCAACCCTTGCCTATGGGGTCACTCCCCACATATAAAGAAATAAACAAAAAAAATTATCCTTGGTGTCTGGGGGGCAGATCGACCTAAAAATAATTTGGCCCCCTGGGGAGCGGCCCTTGCCCAAGGGGCCGCTCCCCTCATATCAATAACAAAAACAAAAAACTCCCTGATGCCATTGGGCAGCAGAAATGCTGAGAAAGACATCAAAAGAAAGACCTTTCCTTTCGTTGATGCCTTTCTCTGCCCTTCTCGGAGAAATGCAAAAGCTGAGCTTCCAGCGAGGAGGGGCAGGCCTCTGATGAGGTCAGACACGATCGTGCGCTGATGTCATCAGACGCCATGGGGGGATAGGAGGGCAGGGGTGGAAGGGGAAGCGATTCCCCTTCCATCCCTGCAGTGGGGGCGCCGCAGCGAGGCTCATAGGGAGAGCACTAGCGCTCCTCCATGAGCTGGTGCCTCAGCGCCGCAGCCAAGGACTTAACGGTTACGTCCTTGGCAACGATGGGGTTAACTATTTTATGTTATACTGAAAATAAGCAAAAACAGCAACAAAACTTTAACTATCTACCTGGGTTCCCTCGGGTATCATAATTTCTTGATGTCATTGCTGTGGGCATTGACACTATTGAGACCTTTTAACTTAACGTCAGACTGAGGACTTTCTAGATTACTCAGTTTGGGTAGTTTAATCTCAAAGGCAAAAAGGTTGTGAGTGGTGAGCAAGTTAATGTGCAGGCACAGGACAGTCACTCTCTACACCTTCTGTTTTCCTAAATGTGTGTAATATTGCTTCCCATGTGTTAGCTCCCTCTACCCTGCTTAGAATCTGTAAGTACCCCCAGACTTTTGTACTCTATCCATTTCTCTACATCCAGATGGAGATTTTGGATCTGCTTGGCACTTTCCCCTTCATTGCCACGTGTATTTTGGTTAATACCAAGGTCAGATTAGTGAAGAGACTGAATAATTCCTGGTACTTTACCATATGTCTCCCTTTCATTTTTTTCGGCATTAATTGATGTCATTTCGTCTGGTCCAGTTTTTGAATTCTCAGATTTATATTCATGATAGCAAATCCTTTTCTTCAAGTCAAATGCTTATTTCTGAGGTTGGCTTCATCTTATTTAGGGTTGTTTCTGTTGTGCTTATTCTCCCAGCCATTTCCTTCTGGTCATTCCTGATAAAACTCAGATCCAACACTACTGTGTTTATTTTACTTTCAAATGTGTTTGTAATTGTAGCTATGGCTATTAATATGTCATCCAATTGGTCCATTTGCTCTATATTTGCCTCGTCTACTTGTGTGAGCAGGGAGGTGGTCATCTATTTCATTCACTACTAGGCCCCTAGGGCTTAGCTTCTCTGCTTTTAGCATATCAGCCAATTCTCTCCTCTTAGTCAGGTTCCCTCTGAGAGTTACAGCAGCACAGTGATGTGAGGGACAGAATCTCTGTTTGCTTCAGTTCTGTCATGAGCAGTGAGTTACTGTAGTGAAGCCATTTAAGATGTGTTTGGGGCACATTATTTTAGCAAATAGGCCTGCTGCTTGTGCCCTTTAGCCTACTTACATTTCGTTTTATCCCATTTTATTCTTTTAGAAACAATCACACTTGTGGTGATGGCTTTTTTTTTCTCTATCTCGCTGTTCTTTCACCTAGGAATCCATTGACATTTCTTAGCACAGCATTCTTTCTCTCAGTGCTTTGTTCAAGATTGCAACAAGATAGGTTTGCCTGCACAAAGTGATACAATGCGTCTCCAGCATTTCACAGAAACATAAACATTTTTACATCGGGACACTTTTCTTAGAACACTAACAGTTTTTTCATAAAACATCTCTCTGCCCCCGAATGTTAGAGGGAGGCTCCAGCAAGATGACTGCCAATGCATGCTGTTTGACTTGCTTGCTGAGACTGCCGGTTCCCTGGCCTATGTGGGGAAGGTGACTCAATAGATAACAGGCTTCTTTACTACTACAATACTCAGGGATGGGGGATGATGTCTTCCCAGGGGATACTGAAGGGTGGATTGGGCTTATCCTGCTGCGCTCTAACATAGAACATTAGTGGCATAGTTAGGAATCATACATCGTGCATAGTGACAATATGGTGGAACTTTTCTTGTGTTTCACTTTTCTTGTCACCATTCTGTTTTTTGTATGTTTTATCATCCTAATTATTTCGGTTGATGTCTTTTTATTTCGAAAGCAGCTGATTCTATAAAACGGATTGAACCATTTTCAGCTTCTGTTTGTCTTTGCATGTGTGAGATGAATTTAACTGGGAGAAAAGGATAAGATCTGATCCACCACAATTTTCTTGGGAGGTCTTAATATTATGCACCTTACTGTCACAAATCTCCCCTGCTATTGGGCATAGGTTAGGTGAGGGTAGCTAGCTGGAAACGGAATGGTAAGACAGTTGTCACATGGTGTGGGATCGACCTCAGTTCCCCACAATTCAGGTGATGCTGCCACCCAAGTCCAGCAGTCTCATTGGTGCAATCACAGCCAACATGGCATGGCGCCACCAACGTTTGGTCAGGCACTGAATTTCAGATCTTCCTGAGTATCTCTCTCTCACTACATGATAAAGGAACCTCAATAATATGTACGGAGAGGTCTGTGGTGTTGAGGATCTCCTCAACAGCTAGATAGGTAACCTATTAGATGCCGTAGGTTGTTCAAGCTTGAACCTTAAAAGTATCAATCCCCATTTGGCGTCCTTATTGCTGGACAAAATGCAATTAATATGGCCAACCTGAACTGGGTGATAGCCCCCTTACTAATCATTTACTACAACATTGCCTCATGGCACAGGGGGATGTTACTTTTGTAGTTGAGGCTCCTCCAGCCTTTAGAACATGCATTTTTTTAATTCTTGGATCAATTTTCTAGCAGTAGATGGGAAAAGCAACACATTTCATAATTACACTATAGCTAATGCACCTGCACAATACAAACCATACACTTATTTAGAGATACCTCTATCTTTTCAGTTGCACCATAACTGGCTTGATGGAACTCTACCCCATACGCCACTACACATTAGGGGGCATATTTATACTCCGTTTGCGCCAAATTTGTGTCTTTTTTTTCCGACGCAAATTCGGCGCAAAACTAACGCCATATTTATACTTTGGCGTTAGACGCGTCTAGCGCCAAAGTATGAGGAATGAGCGTCATTTTTTTGCGTGAACGCCTTCCTTGCGTTAATGAGATGCAAGGTAGGCGTTCCCGTCTAGAAAAATGACTGCGACGCAAATGTGTGGTATTTATACTCCCGGGCAAAAATCACGCCCGGGAGTGGGCGGGGCAAAAAACCCCGCATTTGCGCCTCTTTTTAACGCCTGGGTAAGGGCAGGCGTTAAGGGACCTGTGGGCTCAAAATGAGCACACAGCTGCCCTCCCATGCCCCCAGGGACCCCCCCCTGCCACCCTTGCCCACCCCAGGAGGACACCCAAGGATGGAGGGACCCATTCCAGGGACATTCAGGTAAGTTCAGGTAAGTATATATCTTATTTTTTTAAATATTTTTTTTGGGCATAGGGGGGCCTGATTTGTGCCCCCCTACATGCCACAATGCCCAATGACCATGCCCAGGGGACATAAGTTCCCTGGGCATGGCCATTGGGCAAGGGGGCATGACTCCTGTCTTTACTAAGACAGGAGCCATGTAAATGGCGTCTGGGCGTCGTTAAAAATGGCGCAAATCGGGTGGAGGCGATTTTTTGGCGTCAACCTGACTTGCACCATTTTAAGACGCCCTAACGCCATTTTCCACAACGCCGGCGGTGCCTGGTGTACGTGGTTTTTTTCCACGCACACCAGGCAGCGCCGGTCTGTTAGCGCCGGCTAACGCCATTCAATAAATACGGCGCCCGCATGGCGCTTCAGAATGGCGTTAGCCGGTGCAAAACTTTTTGACGCTAAACTGCGTTAGCGCAGTTTAGCGTCAAAAAGTATAAATACGGGCCTAGGTTTCTTCCTTTAAGTAATGAAGGCCCTACCTGGCCACATTTAGCCACATCTTGATACAGGCACCTTAACTGTAGCTGAGGTTTGCCGCATACATAATTAACTAGTTAGAATACATAAACTATTAGTACAGTTTGTAATGCAAACATTATATACCAACCCAACACGCACTGCACTAGTGCAACCACATGGAGTCACACTAGGCATTAACCCTGCGACTGTCCATTCAATATGGGTAAAGTACCCTCCAAACAGGAAGAAAATCCATTTTGGTTGGCTGTAAAAATAAATGCACTGGAGATAGTGTTTCCCTATATGGGACCTCAGAATAAACATAGGATTCTCCCTATGTGTTTGCCATTTGGGATGGTTCCCACGGTGGATAATAGCAACACCTAGGGTGCAGTATTTGTCACACTCTGTACCACCACACACAGTATTCCGAACCCTTACCAATCTTCTGGAAGTGTTAAAACAAATACAAGATGAATATGAGGGTGCCCCAACCCTGAATTTGGGAATGCAATTAATGGGCAAATTTATCAATGTGTCTTCAGTAGTATTAAGTAATCTTAAAGGGTAAGTAGGAGAGTTGGCTGTACACCAGCAGCTCCGGGATAGTCCTCAACAGGATCAAGAACATGAGCTGGCAAAATTATTGCCGAGACCTACTCTACTATTGGTTGGTATAGTCTGGGAGCCAGACATAGTAAACCACAATTACAGGGTAAATCCAATAAGGATTCTACCAAGGAAGCACCTGAGGGTTCTAAAAAACATTGGGATACTGATACACGTCAATCTCATTCGTTTCAGGACTCACAGGATAAATGCTGTGAGAGGTGGGTGATCAGAGCAGCGAATTGAGTACGTGCAACCGAGAAAGGAGTCACAACACATACAAAATTTCTGTGCAAAAATATGAGAAACGTCCTAAACAAAAACCTCAATTTAAAAAGAAGGCAGCAGCAATTTCTGTTTGAAGTGCCACTCAAGATGAGAGCTTTACTGAAGATCAGGAAGTGGGCACTGGCCCTGCTAGAAAGTATAGCAGAGGTCACAATAGTTCACCAAATCTTCAAGAGCATCTGGAGGTGAAAGAAACTAACTACTTTTTAGAAGTGGAGACTGCGGACATGCGTGCCTCCCCACCCAAGATCGTGTATGAACTAAAAATACAATTAGAAGGAGACACTGAATGCACAATTAATGCTATCGTTTGAGATTGCATAACTACCATTTATGATATATTATTGGCCGAAAAAGATCTGTGATCTCCCATATGGGGAAGAGATAATTGAACAGTCTTTCTCGCCTCTAGTTCTAGTAAAGCTCAGGAAGACTTGTGCTATTGATTGGGCATTGGCGCAGGCACCCACGCTATATCGCAACCATGTAGGATGGGATAAATATTTCTCTACCATATAATACCAAGTAGGTCACATCCGCAATCCTATTAAACATGAAGCTAAAGCACCTGTGAGGGAAATTCTCACACTGCTACAGCACCAGGGCGTAATTGAACCCTGTGTCTCACCAATGAACAACTGTTGTTCCCCAGAGCTAAACCCGACCATTCCTACAGAACAGTACTGTTGGAAATGGCCTTTCTGCAGGGGCACCGCCAAACTTTTTGCCTTCCTGCTCTTTTTCTGACCTCATTTTTGCTGGCTTTAGGACTCTGCGCCCTTTACCACTGCTAATCAGTGCTAAAGTGCATATGCTCTCTCCTTAAAACATGGTGACATTGGCTCAAACCCAATTGGCTTATTTAATTTACTTGTAAGTCCCTAGTGAAGTACACCACATGTGCCATGAGCCTGTAAATGAAATGCTTTTAGTGGACTGCAACACTGGGTGTGCCACCCACATAAGTAGTCCCCTAACCATGTCTCAGGCCTGCCACTGCAGTGCCTACGTGTGCAGTTTCACTGCCAGCACGACTTGGCATTTAAAAGTAAATGCCAAGCCTTAAACTCCCTTTTTTCTACACATAAGTCACCCCTAAGGTAGGCCCTAGGTAGCCCATAGAGCAGGGTGCTATGTAGGTAAAAGGCAGGACATGAACATGTGTGTTCTACATGTCTTGGTAGTGTAAAACTCCTAAATTCATTTTACACTGTTGTTCCTTTCATAGGATAGCATTAGGGCTACCCTCATATACTTTTTGAGTGGTAGATCCTGAGCTCGAAGGAGTGGCCAGGTCATATTTAGTATGGCCAGAATGGCGATATAAAAGCCTGCTTAAAGGTGAAGTTGGATTTTATATTACTATTTTAGAAATGCTACTATTAGAAAGTGAGCACTTAATCCCTTCTGTACCTTCCAAGCCACGTCTGGCTAGGTTTAGTTGACAGCTACCTCGTGCATTCATTCAGACAACCCCAAACCCAGGATGCTCAGTCACACTTGCACACATCTGCATATTGAATGGGTCTTCCTGGGCTGGGAGGGTAGAGGGCCAGACACTTACATGTCAAAGGACAGTAGCCTGCCCTCATAATAAGGACTGCCACCCCCCCTACTGGGACCATGGCAGACAGGATGGAACTGAAGGGGGACCTTGTGCACTTCTAAGCCACTCTTTGAAGTCTCCCCCACTTCAAAGGCACATTTGGGTATTTAAGCAGGGTCTTTGACCCTACCAACTTAGACACTTCTTGACAAGACACTCTTGTCACAGACACTTTTGGACAAGATACCACTGGTGAGGAATCCCTGAACCAGAACCTGCAACCTGCCAAGAGGAACTTCCTGGCTGCCCAAAGACTCACCTGACTGCTTTTCTGCAAAGGACTGCTGCCCAGCTGTTGCCCTGCTGCCTTGCTGTCCTCTGGCTCTGCTGAGAAGTGCTCTCCAAGGGCTTTGCTAGAGCTTGTCTCCTGTTCCCTGAAGTATCAGGACCAAAAAGACTTCTTTTCTGCAAAAGAACTCCTTGTGCGGCGAAAATCATCACACAGCCTGCAAGAAACAATGCACAGCCTGCCACGTGGTGAGAAAATCACTGCACACCTAACTGGAACGACGCAGCCCGACTTCCTGATGAGATCGACACAGTGCCAGCGTTGCAACCAGAAATTCAATGCACGGGCCACTGGATCGGCGCAAAGCTGAACCGGAACGACACAGCCCGGCTTCCTGAAAGGAATCGATGCAGCGCCCGCTGTGCGGCGGAAATTTTCACACAACACCCACCTGATCGGCGCAACCCCTGTGACTTCGTCCTGCACGCCCAGGATTTCAACGCATCATCCCCAGGGCATCCGAAAACCTTGCAACCCAAAGAGGATTCCAGTCTGTGAGCCGGAAATTGATGCAAAGCCTGCCTTGAGTGAAAACTTAACTCCACATTGTCTGTGTGCGGCGGACAAATCAACACACACCTCCCCGTTTTCCACGCAACTCCTCCTCTGCGGTCCCTTGCGGAGAATTTGAACACAAACCAGGTACTCTGTGCTTGCAAGAGACATTTGTTGCTTTTTAAGAACTAAAGACTATTTATATAATTTTCTAAGTGGTATTTCAACGTGAACTTATTGAATCTTGATCGTTTTGACCTGCATCTTGCCAGATAAATATTATATATTTTTCTAAACACTGTGGCGGTCATTCCTACCTTGGCGGGCGGCAGTCGCCGCCCGCCTGGCGGGAACCGCCAGAAGACCGTACCGCATTCAAAAGACCGGGTGGTCATTCTGTCTTTCCCGCTGGGCTGGCGGGCGACCGCCAAAAGGCCGCCCGCCCGCCCAGCGGGAAAGCACCAGCAACGAGGAAGCCGGCTCCGAATGGAGCCGGCGGAGTTGCTTGTGTGCGACGGGTGCAGTTGCACCCGTCGCGATTTTCAGTGTCTGCCAAGCAGACACTGAAAATCAATGTGGGGCCCTGTTAGGGGGCCCCTGCAGTGCCCATGCCAGTGGCATGGGCACGTCAGGGGCCCCCAGGGGCCCCACGACACCCGAACCTGGCTGGGAAGGGGGTCGGAATCCCCATGGCGGCGCTGCTTGCAGCGCCGCCGTGGAGGATTCACAGGGGCAGCGGGAACCGGCTTCCCTTTTCTGACCGCGGCTTTACCGCCGCGGTCAGAATAGCCCCAGAAGCACCGCCAGCCTGTTGGCGGTGCTTCCTCCGTCCCCTACCCTGGCGGTCTCGGACCACCAGGGTAGGAATGACCCCCTGTGTGGTGTATTTTAGTGGTGTTATACTGTGTTATTGCAGGATTTATTGCACAAATACTTAGACATTGCCTTCTAAGTTAAGCATGATTTCTCAATGCTAAGCTACCAGAGGGTGGGCACAGGATAATTTGAATTGTGTGTGACTTACCCTGACTAGAGTGAGGGCCCTTGCTTGGACAGGGGGTAACCTGACTGCCAACCAAAGACCCCATTTCTAAAAGTCCTAAATTATAGGAATTTAAATAGAAATACACGCATATTTACTATTCAAAATATGCACAGTACAGCACTCATTAATAATATAGCACGAAAAAATACCAAAAAACCTTGTATGTTCCCAATGTTTTTTTGGGCAAAACAGAGCACCTGAAAGTAAAAAAAAGTTTTGTAGACTCCCACAAACAGTCTAGGGTTGTTTTGAGGTTGTGTTACTTAAAGTTTACATGACATTGACCCTGAGATATTGTCCTAAGTAGATGATATCTACCTTACAGATAATGATCTCTTTCAAAATATTGATGTGGGATGTGCCAAATTAGGCTACAAATGTAGTTTCAAAAACACAAAAATAGCCTTTCTCAGTGTCCTATTTTTGGGATATGAACTATCAGATGAAGGCAAGATCCTAGCTCCCCACTTTCTCAAAAGTGTGAACAGTTGCAAATACCAAACACTGTCAAAAAGCTCGAGTCATTGTTGGGCTTTTTAAACTATGGCAAAACTTACATTCCAGATTATGCACAACGCTTTAAACCATTATATGATTTAATACATCCTGACTTGTCAACTAAATATTGGACAGTCGAACACACACGCATTCTTAGAGCATTACAACAAGCCATGCTTGCAGGAAACACTCATACACAAGGGACAACAAATCACATTTGGTCATCAGGGTAATTGCTGGTACCATTAGTTTCACGTATGTACCGTTCAATGAGGATGATACCGTCCCTACAGCATACAAATAACATCTGTATTCCATAGCTGAACAATGATTTGCTCCCACAGAACAAATTCGGACTGCTGTTCAGGTGGCTGTCATTAAAGAGAGACTGCTGGTCCTGGGGAAACACATTATTGTTGTATCTCTGATTCCAGCCCTCAAGCAGCCACAGAAGCCAGCGTTCCTAATGCAAAGGAACTACAACCACATTAGATTCAATGGGCAACAGCTTTGATGGCCACTGATTTTGGCTATATTTTCAACCCTAAATTACAAACTCAAGAATTTCTCCCATATGAACTAGAATACCCAGCTCCAGCAAACTTATTGCCTATTGACCAATATCACACAATTATTTACACTGATGGTTCAGTTCAACCAGAAATAGGCACTAAACATCAATACTCCTCCTCCTGTGAGGTTGAGAGTGGCTACATGAAGGATGGTGAATTCCATCCATAACATACTTACACACAGACCTTAGGGGACTGCACTGTACAACCAGCAGAGCTTAGGGCTCTGTTGATGGCACTGAAACACATGGATCCAGGACAATTAACGTTCATTTTCTGTGATTGGTACTATTGTGTCCAGTCATTTAATGAATACCTGCATTACTGGCACCAGAATGGGTTCAGAGATTCCAAAGGAAACACCATCAAAAACAGATTATTGTGGAGGAAAGTAACAGATCTGAAAGAACGCTACCCAATGTCCATGTAGTTCATACATTGGGACATTAACGTGTTAGAATACACGTTACAGGCAATACCTTGGCTGATGAAGCGGCCAAGTACCTGAGGCTTCTGTTGCTGCAATAACTTGTTCACTGATGAGGATAGATGATGAAACACTCACTGCTGTGAAACCTTCAGATGAAAGCAAGCCCATGCCAAGGACACATCCTGCCAAATATTCCTACCACATATCTAGCGTAAATAATGCTCTAGTAACAATACCAGGGGTGGGTGATCATGTGATCCTCAACTAAGATCAAAGACGTGAGTTTATGAAAGCAGCGCATGAGATAGTTGCTTCTGCCCATGCTGGTGTGGTGGCTACTATTCTCTGCTACAAGCATGTTACTGGTGGCCAGGTCTATACAAACAGACCAAACAGTATGTCCTTTGCTGTGACATCCATCAGAAAATAAAAGGGTCCACCGTCAACCGGCCACTGCGGACACCCCTCTTAATTTCCAACAAACCACTATAATGTTTGTACCTGGACCATTGTGGTCCTTTGACATCTGATGGTGCTTACAAATATATCTCAGTCACTGTCAACTCATGGTCTAGATTTCTGTGAGTATGGCCACAATGCTCAGCTGACAATTGAACTGTTATTAAAGATTTGCAAGTCTTTATCAGCATATATGGAGTTGCAGGTTTCCACCCGGACCAGAGCCCTGCTTTCACCTCAAGGACATTCAGGGATGCCATGGCTATGTTTGGGTTCCAACTGTATTATTCATCTCCATTTCACCCTGAGGGAAATAGGGTAATGGAGCGAAGAAACCAACACTTAAAGCAATCCTTAACAGCAGGAGTGTTATGCATGGGTCGTACTTGGCTAAATCACCTGTATGGAGTCCAGAGAGCACCTAATAATCTGCCCTGAATTTCTCTGGGAGGGTGCACCCCATGTGAAGTCCCATTTGGAACACAAACGTATGTTCCAGATCTTGATGGTCCTGGTGCAGAGGCGGCAGGTACACCTTTTGACATAAATGAACATGTCACTGTCTTGCAAGACTTATAACAGGTCTCTGATGACAGTGCATCCACAAGTGCTCCCTCCTTTGGAATAAAGGATGCACCAATAACATCTACCAGCTGGATTCCAAAAGTTGCAGATGTAGTATGTGAAAAGAATGCTGCGAAGAAGGAGTTTCGCCCTTCTTGTCATGCACCAGTTCCAGTCCTGGGAACGCAGGATACCAAAACTGTTATTCTACCACTGCTGCCTGATTCTAAAGAAAACCACTTTGTCTCCATCGACAATGTCAAGCTACACCATATGACCAATCCTACACAGCAGACCTACAGAACTCCTGACTAGTTCTCGACTCCCTCTCACTACAGAAAAGGATGTTCCTCTACAGGTTTTGAACAGCAAAGCTGACACTTCCCCAAGCTTGGGGAAGGTGGAAGATGATCTTTCATTAGTATCACTATCTTCTTCTGTGACAAGAGACGTCCACAACAGTGAGTAATTGTTCTCAATTTCAACTCAAATGGATGGAATTATTTCCTATGAAACACCAAGGGAGACTTCTGCTAGCGCTCCTCTTACAAACACGGCTCTAGTTTTGCACAAACTGCCTCTGGACATTTTACTGATGTCAACAACTCTTTCACTGACTCATCTGCCACATTTGCAACAAGACTGTCAAGAGCACGTAAGCTGATAAATTGGCTCAAAATTAACTGTTTCATTCATCCATGGAACTATATGTGGGTTTTACTAACTGTACTTGCCTTCCTTCCATGGATTATGTTTTTCATCGTCTTTTACTTATTGATGCATGGTCATTACCTTCCTGAACGCTCTGCAGCTGAACTGGTGGATGAGGTCTTAAAACCACATTTTTCCTCCCACAAGGTCCATTGTGATTTGTCCCTAGTGAACATTTCAGCCATACCAATTCCTGATATGATTGCTTGGGATAAAGTTTATTTGGCTATATATGGCCTGACGTAGGTTATTCAAATTCCATATGTATTTAAACTTTCCATGAAGGATGTAATAACACCTGGAGTTGTTTCTGAGGATTGGGATGTAAAAACTGTTGATTTTATACTCTCTGAGCTTCAATATTTTACTGTATTTGAAAATGAAGAGGTTTATCATTGAAAAGAAAACTATGGAGATATGCTCAGTTATTATTATGAGCACCCAGAAGACTATTTTTAATTACACACAATGGGAACATTGTCTGATTACGCCAGTGGGGAGTTCAAAAACTCTGAAAAGTTTATATATTTTACTGGTCATAATCTTAAAAATGCTGAGTCGTATTATTTTAAATTGCCTAAAATGGAAACGTACAAGATTTTGTTAACCAACACAAAATTCATTTATTCTGATTCCTTTGTTTCCTGGTTGGCTATAGAAGGCTATGAACACTGGCTGAAGTCAATCGACTCAAAGAGTGTGTGGGGAACTAAAACATGGCAAATAAGGGGAAAGGACGCTTTATTTAGAGCATGCCTGGTACCGGTTCAAATTATATTTTTTAATGAAACTATAAAACAGACAAGTTGTTGGGGCTTGGCAAAAATTAAGGAATTGAATGCACCCAGTACCCTTCCCCGCTAAATGTAACAGTTGGCAAAAATACATTAATGCAACCAAAGAGCAGCCCAATGGGTTGGTCCAGAATGGAACATTTAACACATCGTTAGGCCCCCAGAAGGCAATGTAAAAAGCTCTTCTTATATCCAATTGACAATGAAATTTGGAAACGTACCCAACAAGAAGCTGCTGCCCGGTTAAGAGAAATGGATCAGGAAAATTTACAGAAAGCATTACACTTTGTAGATAATGGGATTAACACCTTCTCTGATCGCAAGTACACTTTAAATAATATTGTTTCATCTGCAATAGACATTGTACAAAGTGACATGTCATTTCTACAACAAGAACAATGGCAGCTTAGATCCATTATGTAGTTAGGTTGGACACTACAGACATTGAAGTCTAGTCACGTTCCCTGGCAAAACCTGAGTGCTAGGACATTTTTTTCAGCATTTGATTTTATGCAACAGCAACAAATAATGGCTAAGAAAGAAGTGACTTATGTTATGCTAAACATCAAAAAGTTAGGAAAGTTGCCTTTTACTGTGGCTGAAATACCATCGGCTGAATGGTAAACACCTGGAGTTATCAACCTGTCTATTTTAACACTGTAATTCACATCTTTCTTAAAAGACATTCCAGTGGGGAGATATGAAAGGCTAGGAGATAGTTACATTCATGAGGTTTGGCAGCTACCCTTTTCACACAAATGTCTCAATGGCATAAAAGAGGTCTTTCTTAGTGGCAGCGACTGTGCGACTTCTATGAGCCATTCAACAGTTTGTAAGCAGCAGGACTTGCATGGGTAGTGCAATGCTTCATAGCAAATTTATCTTGTAGCTTGTAGTCTCCCAAATTGTCACCTGTCAGAGCAACATATTCTTTCTGCCCCCACGAAACAGACAAAAGTAGCAGATATTTGGCCTTACATTGCTACTTCAAATGTGAATTTTGACAAGTTAAGCAGACTAAAAACTCTATTGTTCCAAAACAATGTGGCGTTGACATCTGCATGCGAGACCTATGCTTTCCAAGTATCAAGGTCATCTGCAGAGATACAGTCCCTTTTAAATACAATTCTTCAGAGACACTTAGGTGAACTTGTGGCATGGGTTTTTAATATGTCCAGTACTATAAGGATTGTACATTTCTTTAAGGCTGTTGGTTCTGGTTCCTTCTTCTCTCCATGTGGCATAATACCTTCAACCAAACACTCAATATTTTCAAATATTTTTGTGGGATTTCCAATTACTTTGGCTATAATAGGTGGCATCTTGCTATTGCTGTTTTGTATTCGCAGTGGCTGTCCCATTCCAACAGGGAGGACTGATGGCGCTTCTACCAGCACAACTGTCGTAAACGCATGATACAGTATTCTGGAGCACCACTCCTGGAAGAGCTGGAGTGTAACTGGTCTCTGTCATTTACACCGGTTTTGGATTGAGTGCAACCTGTGTTTTTCGGTGCCTCTGGTGCTTTTTCTACGTAGCGCTTACTTCCATTGAATGCTGAGGGCTCATTACTAGAAGACATGTGCATTGAGGGTGCATTTGCTACGGGAAGCCATTTATGAGCAGCCCGTTGTGGATCATTCGGCTCTTGCTTCAACATCTGGCACAACACAGAATCCTGCTGACTCTGCTGGAGCTCAGGCTTTGAAACAATGGTTGCTTTTTGGTTTTCCTTGGCACATTTTTGATCACATTACCACCTGCAGAAGTGGAATATTTGCTTGATTCAATTGTTGCAGCTGTGATTGGTGATTGTTAAAAGGCAATGACTTTTAAAATTCAGCTTTATTGATGGCCTTGCTGAAATTTTAAATTGTCCATTTACATTTTTTCTAAACTGCCTGCTTAAGTATGATTTGACTTATCACAGTTGACATTTATGTGTATATATTTTAAGTAATCTATTTTACTTGTATTTAATTTATTTTACCCACTTTGAACAGACAAGGGGAGGGTGTGGTGAAGCTATTTTAGTTGTGTTTTTGGTCTTGTTATTTTAGCAAATAGGTCTGCTGCCTGTGCCCTTTAGCCTAGTTACATTTTATTTTATTATTTTAGAAACTATCGCATTTTTGGTGATATTTTATTTTTCTCTGTTTTGCTATTCTTTCACCTAGGAATGCATTTACATTTCTTAGCACAATATTCTTTCACTTTGTGCTTTGTTCAACGCTGCAACAAGATAGGGTTGCCAGCACAAAGTGGTACATCACATCTCTAACATTTCAAAGAAACATAAGTATTTTTACATGGGGACACTTTTCTCAGAACACTAGCTATTTTATTATAAAACATCTCTCTGCCCCCTGTATGTTAGAGGGAGGTTCAAGCCAGATGAGGGCAACCGCATGCTGTTTGACTTCGCTACAGCTGCCTGCTGAGACTGCAGGTTCCCTGGCCTATATGGGGAAGGTGTCTCAATAGAAAACAGGCTTCTTCACTACTGCCATACTCAGTTATAGGGGATGATGTCTTCCCGGGGGGTCCAAAAGGGTGAATTAGGGCTTCTTGTGCTGTGCTCCAACATAGAACATTAGTGAGGTAAGTAGGAATCATACATCGCGCATAGTGACAGTATTGTGGGACTTTTCTTGTGTTTCACTTTTCTTGTCACAACTGTGTTTTTAGTATGTTCTATTATCCTAACTATTGCAGTCCATGCCTTTTTATCTAGAACATAGCTGATTCAGTAAAACGTATTGAATCACTTTCTGCTTCTGTTTGTATTTGCATGTGTAAGACAAATGTAACTGGGAGAAAGGGATCTGAGCCACCACAATTTCCCTGAGAGATCATATTGTCATGCGCCCAGCTGCCACAAATCCCTCCAGCTCTTGGGCATAGGTGAGGTGCTGCTAGCTGGCCGGGAATGGATTGGGCCGACAGTTGTCACATGGTGTGGGATCAAACTCAGTTCCCCACAATTCAGGTGATGCTGCTGCCAAAATCCAGCAGCCTCATTGGTACAATGAGAGCCAATGTGACATTCTGTTCTCACTGAAGTCTGGGATAGCCCTTTCTCTGTCCTGTGTTCAATTGTTGTGGCAGGAGAAAGGCTGCACAATTCCTCTGTTCTGGCACTTTCCTGGGTTTAAAGTAAGTCCTTCAAATATCAGCCCACCAATTCGCAAAGAGTGGATGAAGGGACTCTTCACTCGCTTCCCACAAGAGCATCTGTTCGAAGGGCCTCATCTTGGCAAGACTGAGGTGCATTGTGGTGCCCAACATTGTGGTTTTCAGAAACCCTCTCCCTACAGGACCACCCATTTCCAGTGCTTTCAATATCACAGACTGAGGTGCATTGAGTCCCCTAAGTCTTCTTTTCAGCAACTTCTCTGTATTTGTTCTAATGAGGTTGTAAGCATTGCCTTAAAGCCAGCACACCAAGCTCCAACCATGTACTTAACAACTTCAATGTAATGTGGAGCAAGCTGTGAGGGAGCACATTGAAATCTCACCACCTGGCACAGGGACAGAAATGGCACTGTGCCCCCACATGCACTCACAGGGTTCTTTCCATCCGGGGCTTACACATGCCTATGTGAGTTCACATGATGTTCTTCCTGTTTTCCCGTTGTGTCAGCTTTCCTCAACTGTTCACTCTGGCTTGTGCAATCATGACAAGGGCTCCATCGGTCCCCCCCAAAAAGTCCCCCCTCAGTCATGGCTAGGCATAGGCACTCAGGAAGGTGGTGAAATTTAGGCCCTTATGGTCTCTGTATCCCTACAGACAGACCTGTCCATGCACATCCCAAGCTGCACTGCTTTTACATCAGCCCAGTCAGTGCAATTTTGCCTCAGGTGCACTATCTCGACCTCTGACAGGATCCCAGAGAATCCTCACCTCTCCCTATGTCTACTGTAGGCTATATTCAGCATCAGGGACCATTCACCTAAATATATTTTTTAACAAATCTTTTTTTTTTTTTTTTTAATGACTACAAATATGGATTGCACACCTGAACATTACATATGCACTTTGTGATCAATAACTCACTTAATTCTGCATATCATCAGTGTGATCTAAATTTATAATCTCTGGCCTGGCATCTTTACATGGTTCTATGGACATCCTTCCTCCTTCTGCTACGGCACAGTAGTCCATTCTCCTGTCCATTCATCTAAAATGGGCAGTGATTTGATATGTTCCTTTTTGCTAAAAGAAGGCCTATTGCCACCAGCATGTGAGTGCCCCATGGACCACCTCATTGATCTATTAGGCTAAGTGCTTCTACTTTGGGGTCAGGCTTAACAGCTCTATGATTACGTATGCTGGTATGCTGTGCACATCATAACAATAGTGCTGAATCGTGGGGCATGACCATGTTGTATAAAAAGAGGATGCCTATTACTGTTTTGCACAAGAGACAATTACAAGATTAGGCTATTCATTTGTCACAGCCTATGGGGGTTGTGATAGAATCTGTGAAAATATTTCAGTGGCATTACTCAAAATTACATTGAAAGCACTAGTATATGTTAATCAGGAACATTGTGAAGATCAAGACTAAGGGCCTTACTTAGATTTTGATGGTATTACCACCAATCCGCCGCAGTGGCGGACCTGAGAACTGCGTCAAGTCAACGGTGTTCAGACCGCTGTATTTAGATGTATTGCGGCTGAGCAGCTGACCGCCACAGTGGAAAGCTCTTCCCAGTCGTCAGGCTGGTGGGTTTGTGCCAACCGTACTTAGATACTACAGTTCCACAGGCGGTGTAATGCGGATTGCTGATGGAGGGTGAACATCACAGGACCCAATGGGCATTGTACAATGGCAGCTGACTATGGAATAGAGGAAAGTCCACGCACACACACACTGTATCGCAGCCATATGTGACCACCTGCTCAACACACTACACAACATACTGCATACACACTACTATCAATAGCCATTCCACCACAACACACCACATACATGCCAAAAACATACATTGCCTTACATCAATGACACAACATGCACACACTATTGACACTGAACCCACACACTACACAACCACAACAACCAACATAACTACACACTCATCTACACAAACACACTCACACAAAGGCACAACTACACACATCGTTACAACAACCACGACACAACACTCACCTGAACGTTGCACACAGCAACACAACACAGAACCAAACATAACAAATGATTTACAAAGGACTGAGGCTAGTAACACGCCACACCTATGACTGTAGGAAAATCTGTAATCCTTATTGGTACACTGGACCAGATGGTAAGTCCTTCTGACCCCCCACATTGGACATAAATCCCATTCAACAATATAAATTGTAGCGTCCAAGCACCAATACAAGCAGATCCGTTAATACATATATATTCATACATTACATCAACATTAATTCTACTGGACATCAGTTATATTCTAAATTCAAGTGGCATTACAAGAGTAAAGTCCAAAGTCAGCAACATGAAGAAACCACATCCTCAAAAAGTTTCATTTTCTGAAAAATTCATTGTTTCTTCATATTACTCTTGCAATAAAATGTATTCCTCATCAAGTAGCCAATGCGTTTCATCCCATCCAGGGACTTCTTCAGGGCTTCATCTAGTAAATTATCATTGGTCCATTCACATAAGGAACCCTGGCTCTGATTCCACTCCAGCCTAGACTTCAAGTATGATGTATTCTAGACATAAATAAAGCAGCCTAAAAGGTAATTGTGTAATCCTGTGGGTCCATATCACCCAAGCTTCCTCGATCGTTTGTTTAAAACAAAAACAGTCAAGCTTAAGTTAGAGGCATTGTAGATAGTGTTTGTAGCACATAAACAGCAATAAAGTGAAAACACCACAATAGGAAAACCCCACACCAATTTTGAAAAAAAGAGATTTTTTAAATAATTGATTTGATACTGAAACAACATAAATCCAATCAGTAGAACTGGAGATATGTAATTTCTAAATTTTAGATAAAATGGCACCTACTGGATCAAAGCTCCAACTGTGTTTATCTGGTCACGCCAAACTGGGGCAAAGTCACAAGTTCAGGCCGACTTTGATGGAGCATTGGCAAGATACAGAGACCAAGTTAGGCCCACTGAACAATAGTACCTTAAGTCTTGGTTGTGGAGCAATGGGAAGTCTTGCGTCAAGGTTGCGTTGTGCAGCAAAGGTGTTGCAAGGTCTTTGCATGGAGATGCATTGCACAGCAGAAGTTCTGAGCAAGCTACAGTGGCAATGTGAAGTCCATGCATGGAGATGTGTCGCACAGTGGCAGTTCAGAGGAGCTACTTGCTGGGAAGCAAAATCCTGCGTGGAGATGAGTCATGCAGCAGACGTTCCGAGGGACTGTGGGCAGAGATGCGAAGTCCTGCATCAGAGATGCATTGTGCACAGGTTCAGATGCAGAGTCTTGTGAGGCAATGCGTTGAGCTGTGTTGGTTCCACTGGGACCACAGATGACTGGAAGAGCACCTTCATTCCCACTTCCAAGGGTCCACGACTGGGGTTGCACCTCTTGGGAGGACATGACTCACAGCTAGCAGAGTCAGGATGCTAGGTTCAAGATTGTTGGAGCCACTTCGGTCCTGGAGATTCTGATCAGGAGGCCAGCCAACTGGACTTGGAGTCCCCCCGGTGGTCCTGGGTTCAAGATATAGATCCAGTCCTTCACTCAAACAGCAAGGCAGCAGGACAACAGAGCTGCAGTCCTTCTTGCAGAGCAGCACAATAGCCCTTCAGACATTTCCATCAGCCAAAAGGAGTACTGAAGAGTGGGTCTGAGGGTCTCAGTTTTATACCTGGTGCTTCTTTGAAGTAGGACAAGTTTCTACAAAATTACCTTTGAAGTGCTTGAAGTTTATTCACTCCCCTGCCCTCGCTGTAAGCTGAATGCATGAACAATGCAATGGTGACAAGTCCTTTGTGTGAAGGCAGAGCACAGTCTATTCAGTTGCACTTGGGGCTGTGCCTAGCTCCAACCTCCATCCTGCCAATTGATCGCTTATCCAGGCACACATAATCCCTCTATTGTGGGGCTGTCTGGTAGGAATAAACAAAGTCCAACTGCCAACTACACCCAGTCATATGACACAAGAGAGCCCGTAGGCACCAAATAGTTTAAGGCATAAAAATGCCACCTTTCTAAAAGTGGCATTTTCAAAATTGCAACCTATAATCTGAATTTACTGTTAAAAAGGATTTTTTATTACAATTTCCCAGGCACCCAAAATAAAACGTTAGCACTTATTAAATGTAATAAGGCAACCCAATGTTAGCCTACAGGAGAGGTATGTCTCACAGTAATGAAAAATTAATTAAAGGGTTTTTCACTACCAGAACATATACAACTTAAAAATACATGGCCAATCTTTTAATTTCAATTGACCTTGCTCTATAGGCTACGTAGGACCTACCTTAGCGGTGACTTGTATGTAATGAAATAGGAGCTTAAGGCTTAGAAAGGGGGTTATACTGACAAGCTGAGTTGGCAGTTTAAAACTGCATTTAAGGTACAATGGCTGGCTGGGGACATGTTTTAAGAGGTTACTTAAGTGGGTGGCACAATATGTGTTGCAGGCTCACTAGCAGCATTTAATTTACATGCCCTTAGTATATGGTATACCACTCTTCAAGTAAATTAAATATGACAATCAGGTGTAAGCCAATTTTACAATATTTAAAGGAGAGGGCACAAGTGCCTTTGCACTGGTTAGCAGTGGTAAAGTGCACAGAGTCATAAGGCCAACAAAAACAAATTCAGCAAAAATAGGAAGGGTGAAGGTAAAAAGTCTGGGTGAAGGCTACCCTAAGGCTGACAGGTTAACCAGGTGCGGATACAGTTTTGCCCCAGTTCACCCCAAGCCTGGCATAGTTGCTATATATCTACAACATTTCCAACAGTGTGAGAAATGAACTGTCCAGACAAATCTACCTTTAAGTAGACTATCCCATCTGAATCCTTTTAGTTGAACCCATTTTACATGGGGCTCAAACATGACTGCAAAAAAGAGGGCATCGAAGGAGAACTGTGCCTAATTCCACACTCATTTGAGAAATGAGAGGAGAGTACACTGTTCACCATGACTGGAGCCCACAGGAAGTTGTACAGAATGTTTACATACTTATGAAACAGTAGGCCTTACATTTCTATGGTCAGGACCTGGAACATGAGAAGCCAGTGTCCTCAATGACCAGGGAGCTTCTTCCCCTGTGACAGCCAAAGTGATCAAGGGCAAGGGGTCATCTATGGAGGGAGCACCACATACCATGCTTAGGGCATGAAGCCACTTTGGTCTGAGTGACAAATTAGTTCATTACAGCCAACAGATGAGGACCTTTCTAATGAATTTGGTTTAAATATTAATGAGTGAGATGGGCTGATAGGATGAGCAAGCTGTTGGAGGTGTGTTATGTTTTATGATCATAGAGACAATGTCTGCTTGCAGATTGCCAGGGAAAGAACCAGACTACATCACCTCCTTGAAAAGCCATGGAAGGTGTGGAGCAAAAAGGGAAGAGTTTTTTTTAGCATTTGGTCTCTGAAGGCCATTGAGACTCAGTGTTCCCTGGATGGCATTGATTTGATTGCCTCCAGAATTTCATCTTCAGTCAGCAGGCAGTCAAGTGCCTCTATCTGCAGAGGCAAGAGTAAGCATTGTCAAATCATGCATGATGGGGTTTTCTTTTGTCTGCTTAGGGAGGGTCCCAGACTCTGTTTATTTTTTTGTAATAATGGGTGAATGCCACAACTATCTTTCTTGATAAACTCTCCACAATGTTCTGCAATATCTCAGGTCTGCATCCTTGTTGGTCAACCATTCCAGGAGCTTTCCTGACTTGTTGCCCATTTCTCAATTTCTGAAATGTATGACAGTCCAGGGTAATTTAACCAAATCCAGTAGCTTTCACCTCAATGTCTTGAGTTATGCATCTTGTGCCATGTTCGGCAAGGCCATGCCCCATAATATGAAAATACTTCAAGGATGAGGCCCAACAAGTTACAATTTTCATGCTATTACCATATGTCTAACTTTAAGAATTCCAAGTATACACTGCAGTACAAGGGCCTAGATCACATGGATACATTTTTTGTATAATTTAGGGAAGGTATCACAAAATGGCGGAAACTAACAAATTCTCCCCACAAGTGGGAAAGTAGGTAAAGTAGGAGGTTCTGATACTTCGGAGGCTTTTGTTCGGTCTGTCATCTGGGACATTGCTGTCATCTCTAATAAAGTCACTTGCATAGAGGTTCCGGACTATCTGAATGATTTCTATATTATAGCTTTCAGGGAACCATGGGTCGTAAAGCCTTTAGATTAATTTTCTTGCAGACCGGCAAAAGCTTGCCATCAAAGATTATCAAAAGGGCAGTTAGCAGTTTGTCACAATGGAGTGCGTCTAACACCCATGCTTTCAGAAAAACTGTAACGCCACTCCAATTGCCTTTATTGTGTATTTTCTGCTGGGGAAAGCTGGAGATTATACTCTGATAACATAACTTCATATGTTACACTCTACGGTTCTGGGCACTAGTGGAGCTGGACCTTTGGACTTTAGGTTCTATTGCAAGATTTACCATTTCTCAATCTGAATGTGAGGAATCAAGGAATCTTGAAGTGACAATTTCTGAACCTGACATAGGAATATAAAAAGTGACAAGTAGGACTATTAGTTTTCACAGTTTGCAGACACTAGTACAAGATATTTGAAAGGTGACTCTATAACTGATTATACATTTGTTATTACAATGTATTTTAATGTTTGTGCTAAGAGACGAAAGTGATTTCTTTTCACATTTCCATTTCCTCTTTAGTAATTGCTTACTCGGGCTGAACGTAGAATCAGTCGATAATAGTTTTGATGATAATTCCCACACAGACACACTCAAGAGGTTTAACAATGTGAGGAGTAACCAACTCTTATGTAATTTTCGATTAAATTGTCATCCAAAAAGTACAGATACATTTGATAATCAGGGGCTGATAAGCCCAAACATCAAAACTGCACTACAGTGTGAACAGGCAGGCCTTATTCATGTTTCAAAGTGCTACTTTAGTAGGTGGCACAATGTGTGCTGCCGGACAACTAGTAGCATTTAATTTCCAAAACCTGGGTTCATTTAGTACCATAAACTAGGTACGTATATGAAAATTAAATGTGCCAATCTTGTATAAGTGAGATTTACTGTGTTTTAGGGAGAGAGAGCATGAGCACGGTAGCACTGGTTAGCAGTGAGCAAGTGTGCAGATTCCTAAAGCCAACAAAAATAATTTCAGCATAACAGGAGGAGTGAAGGCAAAACTTTGAGGAGATACCACGCTAAGGATGTCAGGTCTAACATGCTGAAATCCACAAATTTTTGTCACTCAGCATTTACACACTTTGCCCTATAAAAACTGAACCACACTTCTGTGCCTGAGACAAGAGCCTACCACATGAAAGGCTCCAAAATGCAACTTGGAGACATCACATTTATTTGCAGGAAAATAGGACTTATTTTAGCAATGTGACTAGTATATTTTGCACCTGTGCTCAGATGCCATCCAGTGAAACCTATCAAACCCAAAAATGTTTGAGAACTAGAAACCCGGGGAGCTTAGTGCAGTGTCACATGTGTGGATTCTACTAGCTTTTCTTGCTCAAATTGTCCTTCAACCCTCATTTTCCTTACATTTTGTGATGGAAATTTCCAGAATATGTGGTCATCCACAAATCTCCTCCAACCCAGAATTCCCATATTTCTTCTAATACAAATAGTAGCCCACTTGTGTGGCTGGGCCTAGTATCTATCACACCAATGGCCTCAAAATGCAACATGGAAACATCATATTTTCTAGAATCAAAAAGTAATCTTTTTGGCTGTGTGCATGGTTAGGGATTTTCTATCCATAATGCCCTTCCAACCTCAAACATTGGCTACAAACACACATGTTCCTCTCATATCTGTGAGAGAAAGATCCAGAAGCTATGGGGATCCATAAAATTCCTACCGCCCATTGCTCCAACATTTCTCCCTATAAACATCTAAAAACAGTTCCCCACTTGTGTGCCTGGAACTAGAGCCCAGTATATGAAGGGCCCCAAAACGCAATGTGAAGACATCATGTTTTGTGAGGGAAAAAAGAAGAAAAGAAACCTTTTGGAAATATATGTAGCTTTGGCATTTGGGCCTGGACTAAGCTGGCACTCAGTGAAGTCTATCAAACCCAGAAAGTTTTGAAAACTAGATACCCAGGGGAGTCCAAAGTGGTGTGCCTTGCAAGGATCTCACAACATTTTCCTACCCACGATGCCCAGCAAATTTCAAACTCTGCATTCTCCTCATATTTCTGTGAAGGAAACCTCCTGAACATTAAGGCATCCACAACATTTCTACCATCCAGTGTTCCCACACTTCTCCCTTTAAAAATGGTGTTACACCCATGTGTCTGGGCTACAACAGGCACAGACCAAATCAAGGACCATGAGAAGATCACATTGTATGTATATGGTCACAGTTTTCTCCTGTGCCTGTCAACAGTCATACATACCACCAGCCATTAGCTTCCCATACCGCCAGTCAGTAGCCACACATACAGCCAGCCAACAGCCACACATACCACCAACCAATACTTATACATACTACCAACTAAGAGCCACACAATTGCCACTCAAGATTGATTGCTTCTTTTGCGTGGTACTCCTATCCTGACCAGCTGCCTTCTAGCTACACAAGATCATCACTGGTACTTGATTCCTTTTTTTGCAAACTTCCGCTTACTCCAGATCCTTGTGCCTGCTACCATCTCTTCATGTCTTTGTATCAATCAGTGTCCCCACTAATACCACAATGACGCCAGGTGAGTCTTTACTAACACCTCCACATGGCAGGTAGCTTAGACTCAGGACTTGAGTTTCGTGTCCCTTCAGGAAACTCCCTGCACTACATCCACCTCCTTCCAGTGTGCCCATTCCTACTGGGGCAGACTCTTCTAAGTTAACTGAAGAACATGTAGAGAAAAACTAAAGGCCTTAGGATTTGGAGCACAGGTTACTTCTTCAAATATTGTGCATATCTTGTTTACTGTTGTGTGCACTGCACTGACTGTTAATGCACTTGTAATAAGGCGGATGTAACATTTGGCATGTTCCGATGGAGGATAAAGATGGCAAACAGGTAATAAACAAGCCACTTTTAAAGACTTTCCAAACTAGATGGAACAATGTGAAAGGCTGCATGCTTAGTCAAGCAGTGGTAAAAACGACAGACAAGAAGGAATCTGTTTCCCATGAGTCCCTCGCGTCACATGACTGTGTCCGGAGGCTGGCCTTCACGTGGGCCTCCAATTCCCATAAGTCCTGCTTGTCACATGATTGCGTGTACAGACATGCTTTCACGTACCACATGCACACACACGCTTATATGGATTCCCTTTTTATACCACTGTTTCCCTTCCCATCACATCACCGGGAGGAGACAGACCCTGAAGTAGGTGAGAAAGCAGGGTGTAACCTTTGACAATGTGATTACTGAAACATAGCTTATCATGGGCTTTTCCTCCATTTCCTGTAAAATGCACAATCCTTAGTGCATTTTCAATGTTTCAGTATTTGACTAGAAGGCCTCAGAAAGCCACACTCATCTTTGTTCTCCATAAGGCTCTATCTTAGTCTAGTTTACGTGACATGAAGAAGTTTTTGATGTGATACTATCTGCATGCCTGTGTGTGATCACTACCAGTGTACTATGGAATGTTCACTGATGTTCTTTCACAGGTGTGTTTTCCACCAATATGCATGGGACTACAAAACGCCATATGCACGTGTGCAGCATGATCCCTTACTTTCAGCTAGATTTTCAGCCGATTTTTTGGGGCGCAGTCTCCTAATCATATTTCTTTTGTTTGCCTTTGTGGATTAAAAATAGCTTTTTGTCTTTTTGCTTATCTGTTACTACAGGGCCTCCCAAATAAACACTGAAGAAGCATGCTTCCATTTATCAGGAAAAAGGAAACATATGCCAGAGGGTATTGTGTGTGTGCATGCTTGCTGTACGTATAATTGGTTCATACTAGTAACCTAGGTAAAAAGGGATTGCAGGTCCTGATGAAATCTTCAGAATACGTTTGGCGCCAAAGAAAGAAATATGTCAACCCAAAGATGCAGGAGTAATCATGACTCCTAGACATCTCTGTAGCTTTTAACCATCTTGTTTCCTCTGGAACAGAATAAAAGCAGTTCCTGACTGAAACTCACCAAGATTTTTAGCCCTTAGAATCCTGGATCCCAACCCTCATCCTTCATCCATATGTGCTCACTACAGCCCCATAGGTAAGCAGACCTGCCGCTGGAAAACTTTTCTGGAGAGCAAGGATGGCTGATCATGAAGCATGACACCCAGGGGGTGTGTGAGGCCATGCCTTTCACTTTTTTTTAATGATTCCAGAGCACATTAGAAAGATCAATAGGTTAAGGGTCCTGTATTCATAAATAAAAGAAAGTTATTATTTGGTCTTGACAAAAACAATGTCTCCCTGTTGACCTAAATGTATCTCATTCACTCTGCGGTGTTTGTGGAAAGTAAAAAGTAGTTTTCAGCCTCATTTTTTTCCGGTATCAAATGCAATACAACATAGTTTGCTCTTTTTTGCTGTTGCAGGAATACAGTTGTCAAAGTGCAAATCCTGTAGTCTTGCAAAATCCTCCACAATAGATGAAGTAGAGGCTAGAGGCAGTAGCACTTTCAATTCTGGCCAAATAAATGTCAAGACATATGTCTTCCTGTGGTGGCCTGACAGTAAACTTTGTGGGGCATATTTATGAGAAAAAAATCACACAGCGTAGCAGATCACCTTCCTGCGCAGCTCAATAGGAAATGGCAGGAATGTGCCATACTTAACATTGTACAGCACATTCCTGTATTTTCCCTGTACTAGTGCACAACATGCTGCATAGCAATGCAGACCATAGTGCAAGGGTGTCTGTGTTGTAAGAAGGATTGTTTTTGTGCTGGTGGGGCATCTTCCTGTACAAAAACAATCCTGAAAGGAATTTTCCTCTTTCTATGTGTGCTGCAGAATGTGGGATTCATTTATAGAAGCTCTCCACATAAAGGTTATAACCTTTATGAAGGTGCGATTGGACAATCCCCCATACAATCTTCCCACTAATTCCTATTATGGAAGACTACCAGCAGCATGCTGTCCACATAACCAGTAATGCTCTCACACAACATGTATTTTTTGATGCCGTAACAATCTCTTTTGTTTGGTATGTACTGCTTGAACAGCTGTCACTCATTTATGGAGGGTCACATAATTGTGGACAGCTATATTATTTACAGGAATATAAATCTCTGAAAACTTGGCAGAGAAATGTTCCGTGATGGGACAGATTTTGAGCAGCCGGTCGTGGTATGGATGGACCATAGGGCAATGCTGCAGAATTATCATTGAAATGCAGTATACACTGCAAAATCAAACACTTGTCTCTGAGTATTAGCCATGAAAAGCTGGGTGTTGCCTAATACCATACAAGTGGACCAGTAAGGCTGTATTGTTGGGTAAATGGGTAAATGCCCAAGAAACAGATAACTAGGGTGGCAGGACTAGGGCAAGCAGAAACCTGAGGGTAAAGAGGACCAGGGCCTGATGTACCAGGACCAGGAGGAACAGGAGAGGAGAAAAAAGAAGATTGGGAACATGGAGATCAGGAACAGTGTGACTGTAACCAGGAGGAGCAGTTTGTAGGGCTAGGAACAGGATGGGCAAGAGGACGAGGAGCAGGATGGTTAGGCCCAGGAGAAATAGAACAAAGAGAACCATGGCCAGTTGGTCAAGACCCACAAGGAGCAGGATGTCCATGGCCAGGAGGAGCAGGACCATATCCAGGAGAACCAGTAAGATCAGGAACGTGAAGTCTATGCCCAGTAGGACCAGGGGACCAGATAGGTAAGGAAGACAAGGTGTCAGCACCAACGATACCAGGAAGACTAGGACCAGCTCAAGAAGGATAAGAAAGACGAGGACCAACAGGACTAGAAATTGGTCTAGGAGTACCAGGGGACCAGAACCTCCGGACCAGGGCAAGTAGTAGCAACTAGGACAAAAAGACCATGACCTGGAAGAGGTAGGACCATGGTGAGGAGGTTCAGAAGGAGCAGAACAGCCAGAGATGGGAAGACCCAGGGGACTAGACCTAGATGTTCAGAAGGACCAGGGCCAAAATGACCAGGCCCAGAAGGGCTGAAACAAAGAGAATCAGGAACAAGAGGGTTAGGACTAGTGTGTACAGTGCCAGAATGGCCCTAAAGACAAGGTGATCCAAACCAAGAAGATAAGGTCTAAGAGTATCGAGCCTAAGGCCCTCATTTATACTTTTTGGTGCAAAACTGCACTAAAGAAGTTTTGCACCAAAAAGTTTAGCACTGGCTTGCACAATGTCAGTCAGATTGTGGCAACTGGGTGCATGACAGAGAGGATTCCTCAGGGGAATTGTGGACGAACAGATTTCATCCCTTTCTCTTAGTTACGTTAGTCAGACAGGCAAAGACAAACAGAAGCAGAGTACAGTTTAATAAGGTCTTGCGAAGTAACTGCATCTTAGATAAAATGGCATGTATTGCAATAACTAGGGTGATAAAACACACTAGGAGCCAAATAGTGACAAGGAGAGTGAAACACAGTCCCACCATACTGTCACTAGGAATAATATGTATGTATATTTTGAACCTAAGCTATGTTAGAGTACAGTGTGATAAGCCCTAATCCGCCCTTCAGGTTTCCCCCCTGTAAGACATCTTCCCCCATACCTGAGCAAGGAAGACTGATGACTAGAAAGACACCGTCCTCACATAGGCCAGAGATTCAGCAGTATAAGCAAGCAGCTGTAGTGAAGATGTTCAGCAATCAGCATGCAGTCATGGTCATCTGGCTGGAATCTCACTCGAATGTGTATGGGACAGAGAAGTGTTTTATAATTAAACCACGGATATTTCAAAAAAGGGTCCCCACGTAAGGATATGTATGTTTCTATGAATGTCAGAGATACAGTGTACCACTTTTGCCGGCAACCCCATCTGACTGCAGTCTTGAGGAAAGCACAAAGTGAAATGAATGCAGTGCTAAGAACATGACGCTTTCCTAGACGAAAGAACAAACAGATGGAGAAAATAAAACAACACCACAAATGTGGCTAATGTTAGGAAAATAAAGCAATGCTGAATAAAATGTAACTGGACAAAAGTGCACAATGGCAGGCCCAGTTTGCTAAAATAACAAGCCTAAAACATGGCTGAAATAGCTATCCAACAATGTAGGCACAGGTATGAGGCTCTAGAGGATGCAGCTGACTAACATAAGTTCCCTGTACCTTGATGGCCAATTTATTACCTCATATCTTGCGCTACAAGGAGCCTTTCAATACCCCAACATATAGGTAAATCTAGTTCCAGCTACAAACTGAGCTTTGTACTCATAATGAGGTTTTCCCGGCCTCACCACCTGTGCTTTAGGCCTTAAAAATACTTCACTCCTTCCAAACACCACACCGACTGGTCACCAGACTATACACCAGAGCGCTATGGGAACACAATTTGGGCACGCCTTTCCCGGATGCCAGTTGCAAATCTTGTTGCTCGCATATTTGTGCACTTTCCCCAAATTATCACTTACACCTTATTCATTTCAAGTTTTTGCATCAGGTTTATTACGTTCATGAACTTTTGCATCGCAAGGGGATCCATCCTGATTGGTGCTGTCAATGGTGCTCTGCCAAAGATGCAGACCTTCTTGGGAATGCCCCTAGGGGCAGAACTACTGGCACAAGATGTTTGACGTGGCTGATGCTGTGATGGGGATAGTAACCCCACCTACTCCTCTGGCTGTCCTCTTGGGATATGTGAAGAACATCCCGAGCGGGAGGCGACAACTGGTGGGCATGCTGCTTTATTGGCCAAATGTAGAATAGCTATGAGATGGGGTTGTAGAGGCTTTCCTTGTATGTCTGACAGGCTGAAGGATGCTGTATATTGTCAGGAACAGCTTCACTTATATTAGGATATAATACTGAAAGACTCATGACTCCCAGATATCTGGGACCCCTACTGGATTTTTTACAGGCACAACTTGACCGAGATACCAGCATAAGAGATGGTGCATAACCACATTCTCTCTCTACACCGTAAATGTTGCAGCTTTGACTACAGGTGTGAGTCATGAATAAAAATAACTGTATTTATCTTTCTAGCTCGAGCGAATGAGTGCCATTCCACCCCCCTCACCACCAGCCCCCCCCTGGAGTCACTTCCTTCCTAATATGCCAAAATGTGATTTGCCTTAGTAAACACATTCCTGGATATTAGTGCAATGAAACGACACACGCCTCTATATGCTGATATACAATTTAAAATCCATGTGCTATGTATACTATTGAATGTACGCTGTCAGAACGAGTAGTCTTACTCTTGTTTCTCTGTTTTGTATATTTACATTCTGATTGCAAACTTAATAAATACTTTTTTTAAAAACTTCCGCAGGAAATTCTCCTGAGAAATAATGGGCAACATATAACTTAAATGCTCATTCTCCTCCTTTAGAAAAATCTCTTTTTATTCCCTTACTGATTCCTACCAGAGAGAAAAAAAGAGGCAGCAGTCTTTTCTGGCATATAGCCTAAATGTTACCCAATCTGCCATCTCTTTCTCTCTCCAATATATAGGCAGTGGTTCAAAAAGGATCAGAAGTGGCCTAAAGTTTCTTACTCCCTACTGGTGGCATTTCAAGTTAGAGGAAGTGACCCTAACATCCCGCGGTCTCTGATTGAATGATGAGCTATAAGAGCTGTTCCTGTTCCTGCCACCTTTAAAACCTGGCTCCTCCTTCTTCTGTACTTGAGTACTGCTATCACTGGCAAGAGTCTCCATGAAAGGAGGTTTGCTTGTAGAGTATCATTGTATACTATGTCGTTGTGAGCGTCTGGGTTGCCCCAGAGGCACGGTCGAGTCCACCGTAACTGACCCGGAAAGACTGCATGCAGCTGCAGCCAATCTCCCCAGCACAAATGCAGAAGTGAAGCAGGTTTTAAAACCCGTGAACTCGGAGAGAAAAAAAAACTGTTCTTCAGGAGGAAAAGACGGAGTCGTGAAGGAGAGGGTGACAAATCGACTGAAGCAGACGCCAGAGGAAGGACGACACCAGGGAGAGACGCTGAGCAAACTCGGAGCCCAGCCAGAGGAAGGACAACGTCATGGAGATACGTTGAGCAACCTCGAAGTCCAGCTGGAAGAAGGTGACTGGGAGGAGAGACGAAGCGAGCAGACCGGCCACGCTCTGGGAAGAGCGTGGCCTCGGCAGGTACTGGGTGGGATACAAACAGGAAACGGGGAAAACTGGGATTTTAACTAATTCAGAAGGGGAAAAAAGGGTGAGAGAACACTGGGGTATTTTGACCTGGACACACTTACACCTATTGTTTGAGTCTTAGTTTATTTGTTTTTCCTCTCTTGCTGTTGTAACATGCACTGATTCACAGACACTGAAGGGAATTTAAAGGAGAGAATTGAAAGGGTAACTGTGGTGTTGCATTAGAATGTTGACTGCGATCTCAGCGGTACCGCAATCTTAGCTGTAACTATGGTGATAAGACACCAGGATTCGGGAGATGACAGTCACTCAGAAAGGGCGAACGATGGCTGAGGCGTTATGAACATTAAACTTATTTAAGACACATATTTCTCTACGTGTCTTTCCTGATGTGACCTACCATTACTCCACAATTGGTGAAGCGTTCGGGTTCTCTCGCCTCAACATCGTTGCAGCACTACGTTTGGTGACGCGTAGGAGACCGGCAACTGCAGCCTGGTTTTTGCTTCCTGCGTCACGTTTGTTTTTCTCCGGGGCACTTCCTGAAACGGAGGTTTCCTAAAAGAGGCGGGGAGTTGAGCAGTGACGTCCAGTGTTTACACAGCTGTTACTGTCAGTGTCAGACAGTGTTTGGAGGCGGAGACATCTTAGAGCAGTATTGCCACGAGGATAAACCGCTTGGAAGAACCTTACTGGTGACTTTATTTTATTCATTTCTTTACATTTAACTGTTTTATTTTGATGGCGCTCTCGTTTGGAAGGAAGATTTGATGGCACCACGTGTTTTGAAGGAGTTTGTTTCTTTTGGGAGTGTTTTTTTCAAATTTGGTGCCCAAAAAAAAAAAAAAAGTACATTTGTGATGTGTGTAAAGCACGGATTTTTAACACGGTGATAGGCACACCTGTATTGCCTGTCATTGTGGTGTTCAAGATACGGTGACAGGCACACCTTACAGAACAAAAAAAAAAAACAATTTATTTTTCTCTCTTTTCCATTTTTGGATTATTAGTGTTTAACAGTGCCAGACAGTTATAAAAAGTACATCTGTGATGTGTATGAAGCACAGATTTTTAACACGGTGATAGGCACACCTCTATTGCCTGTCATTGTAGAGCTCAAGATACGGTGACAGGCACACCTTAGAGAAGGAGAGACAATTTTGTGCCTGTGGAGTACGGTGATAGGCACACCTTTGTATTTTGTTGAGTTGGTATATAGGAAATGTGTATATTTCATACAAATTTGTGACATACTTATATGTTCTTCTAAGTTATCATAGTGCATTTATGGTTTTTTGAAGCAATTACATAAACAATTTAAGCAACCATGCAAAATGTAACACCTCCACCATTTTTTCTGAGGGTCCTAGAGAACCGATATATCCATGGTCAAGATGGAAGAAAATGTTTGTTCATTATGCCAGGGTTTGCAGTCCAACTTTAAGTACAGAAAGTAAACATACTTTGTTAATGCATTGTCTGGGTGGTGAAGGGCAAGAGAACTTACCAGATTTGGGTAATGAGGAAATTAGGAATTTAAATGAATATGAGATATGTGTGCTGAAATTGGACAAATAGTATTTACCCAGAGTGAGTACGATCATGGAGAGATAATATTTTGGTAAAAGAGAACAAGGGAAGGAAGAATCTGTGGAAGAGTATATAACTAGTTTAAGGAAATTGGCAGCTTCGTGTAAGTTTGGTGCTTTGATAGATGAGAGAATTAGAGATCAGTTTGAACTGAAATGCAGCAGTGATAAGATTAGAGAGGAGTTATGGTTGAAGGATGAACCACCATTAGAGGAAGTCATTATGGTAGTGAAAAGGGTAGAACATATGTTGAAGTGTGTGAATGAGCTGAGTGAGGTAAGAAAAGTTACACCGGTTGAGAGTATGAAGGTTGATGAGGTAGTGTGTGAAGTGAAAAACAAAGAGGTTAGTGATTTGAAAAGGAAGGAAGAGATGCAGAAATTTAAAGGAGAATGTTTCAGATGTGGCAGGAGTGGTCACAAAGCAAATGCAAGTTTTTGCCCAGCGTTGAATGTGTTTTGCAATAGCTGTGGAAAAAAGGGTAATTTTTATAAGTGTTGTCGTAATAAGAAAAAGAAGAACTTCACTGGTAGTTCTATGAAAGAGGTTAAGGAGGTTTCACAGGAAATAGTTTTTCAAGTTGAGGCACAAGTAAATGGCAGTGGGCAACCCAGTGAAGTGGTTATGGTAGATGGAGTTAGCATGGTAATGCATTTTGATTTGTGCTCACAGTTAACAATTATTTATAAACAGAGTTTTTAGACATTATCTGGAAAGGATAAAAAGTTGAAGAAGATGGATGTGTTTTCTGGAGGGTATGGTGGACAGCTCATAAAGATGCTAGGATACTTTGAGGGTCATCTTGAACTGAAAGGAAGACATCTTGTAGGGAAGATTTATGTATCCATCAGAGGCGATAATTTACTGAGTTGGACACATCAAAGATTGTTGGGGGTGATTATAAATCCCAATGCTCAACCGCAGGTTCAGGTGCAGGAAGTGGATGATTGTGAGAGGGTGTTTGTACGTGAATTTCCAGATGTTTTCTCAGAAGATTTAGGATGTCTCAAGAGTTACAAACATAAAATAAGATTGAAGAAAGATGCTATTCCTGTGGTGGCAAAGGTGAGGAGAATTTCTTTGGCTTTACAGGAACCGGTAGTGACAGAATTTAAGAGACTGAAAAAACTGGGTGTAATAGAAGAGGTTGCAGCAATGGAACGGTTGGCTCTCATAATGGTGGCAAAGAAAAGTGATGGTAATTTAACATTGTGTGTGGACCTTAGAGCTTTAAATAAAGAGGTGGTGGTGGACAAGTTTCCTCTCCCAAATATCGAGGAGATTGTGTTAATGTTAGGTGGAGCAAAGTACTTTTTACTTTAGATTTAGCATCAGCATATCACCAGGTGGATCTAGAGCAAAGTTCACAAGAATTGACAGCTTTTATTACACCATTTGGTGCATATAATTTCAGGAGGATGCCATTTGGACTAGTCTCTGCAGCTTTGGTGTTTCAGCGCATTATGAACAGAGTGTTGAGAAATTTGACAGGAGTAAAATGTTATCAGGATGATGTTTTGATTTTTGCTGATACTATTGAGGAACATAATAAGCGTGTAAGAGAAGTGTTGTGATGTTTAAATCGAGCAGATCTTACATTGAAAAGAAAAAAGTGTTGTTTTGGTCTAACTGAAGTTGAATATTTGGATCATTTGATATCAGAAGAAGGAGTGAAACCAAAACGTGATCTGGTTATGACAATTAGGAAATTAGCCTCTCCACAAACAAAAGAAAAGTGAGTTCATTTTTGGGTATGGTTGAATATTATGGACGGTACATTAAAAATTTAGCAGGGAAGTCTGTTAATATGAGGAAACTATTTAAAAAAAGGAAGAGAGTTTGAATGGAGTTCTGAGTGTGAGGAATAGTTTGTAAAAAGAAAAGAAGAGTTGGAAAGTGCACCTTCTTTACAAGCTTTTAAACCTGGCCATCAAACATTTATTGTTACTGATGCAAGTGCGAAAGGTCTGGGGGCGGTCCTAATGCAAAAAGAAAAAGGAGAGAAAATGATGACTACTTGCGCTTTGAAATCATTAAATGGAGCTGAGAAAAATGACTCAGTGATTGAGAGAGAGTCTCTGGCCATTTTGTGGGCTCTTAAAAAGTTTAAACATTTTGTTTGGGGCACATATTTTGTAGTATTATCAGATCACAAACTGCTTGTTGAAGTGTTTGGCAGCAAGGGTGTAAATTGTATCTCTGCTAGAATAAGGAGGTGGATTATTGGATTACAAGAGTTCAAGTTCAAAGTAGAATATTTACCTGGAGTATTGAATGCTAGTGCGGATTGTTTGTTGAGATTGGTGAATGTTAATATGTTAGAAGAAGAGCACAAATGTATGATGAGTTTTGAAGATTCTGGTGGTGAACTTTTTAGTAGTGTGTGTGAAATTACTTGCGGAGCTATAAGTGAGCAAGAATGGAAAGAAGCATTGGAAGAAGATGTTGAGCTGTGCAAAGTGCATGAAGCTTTGGAGAATGGGAATTTTGGTAAATTAGGAAAAGCTTGGAGTCTAATAAAAGATGAGTTGGCTGTGGATAAAACTGTGTTATTGATAGGTACAAGATTAATTCCACCAAAGGTTTTGAAAGAGAGAATTATGAGTCAAGCACATGAAGGCCATCTTGGAATAGTTAAAACAAAAGAAATGGATTTAGAAGTTGAACGCATGGTTAGGGAGTGTGTGCAATGTGTTCAAAGTGAAAAAGTTTTGAAGACTCGGAATGTCCTGATGTGTTGTAGAAGATTACCAGATAAACCTTGGAATGAGGTGGCAATAGACATTGTGGGTCCATTACAAAAAGAACATTCAACACCATATTTAATTGCTCTATTAGATTTGTATTCCATATGGGTGGAAGTTAAAAATGTAAATGTAATCACTTCCTGCAGTGTGATTAGTTTTCTTGAATGTGTGTTCAGGAAAGAGGGTTTTCCTGAATCAGTTTTATCTGATAACAGACCCCAATTTTGCTCAAAGGAGTTTAAAAAATGTATGGATGATTGTGGCATTATCCATAAAAGATCGTCAGTCTATCATCCAGAAACTAATTACTAATTGAGCAGTAGAAAGATTTAAAAGATACATTAAAGAAAGCATTCAACTGGCAGGGGGAATGGCATTAATTGGCATGATAAACTCATGAGGAGGATCTATGCATATTGATTCTCTCCACATGCGATGACAGGTAAATCTCCTTTTGAACTGTTCTGAAGGAGGATACCGATTACCAAACTTTGTCCAGGATGGATGGATTGGATGAAGATTAATTACAGTCTGCTTAAGACAGAGTGGAGAAAAAGAGAGGAACGACTTATGTGCAAAAGAAAGCATGAATATGATGAAAGGAAGAAGGTATGCAAAATGAATGTGAATGTGGGAGATGTGGTAAAGGTTAAATCTCTGGTGAGTTGCATGGAAGGGTCCAAATACTCTAGACCTATGAAGATTGTCAAGCTGTTCAGGAATGTGGTCAAGACTTCTGACAGAAGAATATGAACAGAGTTGTTCCTCTAACGAATCTTTTGGAGAAAGAGGTAGTGGTGTCAGATGGCAAGGATGATGTTGCAAGTGAATCATTAACTGGGTTCAATTGCGGCAAAGATGAGCAGGTGAAAGGATCAAGGAAGGAGTCAAGAAGAAGTGGAAGAAAGAGGGTTAGTCTGCGACATTTGAGGGACTATGTTGTAAATTGAGAAAAACAATGTATATAATAATATGAGAGTTAGTGTTACATTATAAGATGTTGAGCTTTATATTTGGGGTAGACTTATATTTGGGAAGTTTTTTTGGTTGATATTTTAACAACAATTTGTTAAATATAAAAGGGAGATGTGTGGTGTTGCATTAGAATGTTGACCGCGATCTCAGCGGCACCGCGATCTCAGTGGTAACTATGGTGATAAGACTCAGGAGATGACAGTTACTTAGAAAGGGCGAACAATGGCTGAGGCGTTATGAACAATAAACTTATTTAAGACACATATTTCTCTACGTGTCTTTCCTGATGTGACCTATGATTACTCCAACGAAGGCAAAGAAAGTCCATATAGACACACATATAAATAAAAATACAGGAAAAGTAGAGACTAGACAGATTCAATAGTATAAAGAAGAGAGAGAGCCAGAAAGGTAGCGAGAAGGTTTGCCATCCAGAAAGAAAGAAGATTAAAACAACAAGAATAACAAAAATGCAGAAAACAGAAACAAAGAATATTGATAGCAGACAGAACAACGAGCAAAAGAGCACTTCAAGTAAAAGAAATAGATGGACAGAGGGAAAAGAAAAGGAAGAATGAACAGAGACAGAAAAGAGAGAGAGAGACTGACATTAAATAACCTACCTCCTAAAACAGTCCTTCTATGTTCTTTCCTCCTATGTGCTACCTGAGCCTCCACCTGGAAAAGAAGACAGAATAAAGTAAAGGAGTGGAAGAACAAGCAAGAGAAAAGAAAGAAGAAAACAAAACTATACAAAATGAAATAAAATCATAAATCACTATAATGGCTATCAGCCTCCATTTCTCTGACCCTGTCACAGTCGTCCCTTGTGTAGCCTGATTTAGAATCAACACTGACTCCCTCTCAAGCCTCCAGATACTGCCATATTGTCCACAGGGATCGACCTAAACAGCCCAGTTCTGAGTTGTTTCACCAAAACCAGCAGTGATGCCTGCTCTTGGGTTTCACTGTAATAGTGCTGTCTTCCTGCTATACCTTACCTTTACCAAGTAAGACTCGTCAGACAGGGCTTGTTTTCACACTTGTCAGAGGGACCCAAACCACCACACTCTGTTCAAGTTCTAAGTTCTTAATGACTAAGGAAGGAAGTGCTCTGCAGAGGGCTGGTGTCTGTATTGAAGCTAATCTCCCAGAAGTGAGGTAACATTACCTGAAGACATCACTTCTTGCTGGAGGAGCTGATGGGCTGCCTTGTACCTAGTAGCCTGCCTGCCTGGTTCCAAAGAAATGGAAGGAGACTCTCTGGCCCTGCAAAAGGAGCAACCACCCAGAAGGAGAGGCCTAGCGAGTTCCTAGCATGGGAAACACCCAAAAGTAGCGAAGCCAGGAACCAACCTTTGTCATGAAGGGGTCTCCTCTTTTCCCTGAGGAGTTCCCGTAACAAGTAACATCCTGTTATCCATCATTCATGCCATGTGGTTTAGAGACTGGTGCACCGCTGGCTGACATTGAAGCTACCATGCAAGGGAAGCCATTGTCCCCACTGATGCAGAAAACCTGGGAGGCTCTAACTGCTTAAAATGAATGTCTGGTGAAAACCCAGCCCATGGGTTGAAACATACGAGACACAGAATGTGTCTGAGTGCAGTCTGAAGGCTACACCTGTTGAACTTGAGTACCTTCAATAGAGTCCTACTATGCTAATCTGCTTATACCTGCCCAGCAGCCTCTGTGCTGAGTGCATCTGTCTCTGCTACCCCACATCATTGATAACAATGATAACACGCTGCAGGAGTGGGATCAAAGAATTTCTCTGCTAACACCATAAAAGCCACATTTTCACTAAACTGGTAACAGGGCCCCAGTTGTGAAAAGACCCGCAGACTGAACACACAGAGGCAAGTCTGCTGTTAAGAACTATAGACTATAGTACTGCGAACTTGTAGTGGCACAAACAGTTGATTTGATCTGTGCATTAGCAAGTTAATCAGTGATCATGCCCATACATCACATGAGAGACTGTAGGCATTAGAAGAACTCTTAAAGCTGGGAGGGGTGCTGTATGAAGTGCAGGGCTTCACTGAGATTCATAGATGATATTGCATCTCGGTAACTGTATTTCTACTTGAACTGTGCAGTATATAATTTTGCTGTGAGGTTACATTTATTTCTTAGATAATCACAGGGCTGGACAGTGCAGTATTGTGTCTCTTGGTTGACGGTTGAGTTCTGAACTCTTGTTCGCTGAGTGGTCTCTCTCAGAAGTAAGACCAATTTATCATGTCTATCAAATTTACATAGTGACTTGGAATTTAAATAGGAGTCTATTTTCTTTACAATCCCATTCTCATCTGTTTGAGAACCAGTGATATTGACGGGCATAAGAATGCCACATCAACTATTTTGATATTTCCAAACTTCTCCCCTCTAGAATATAAAGCACAAACAGGCTAATATTCAGAGGACAGTCAATATAATGTTATAGAAGGTATTTTCAGTGTTTTATTACCTAATATTGACTGCTATAGTAAAGGAAACGTTACTGTGAACTGAGGAAGCAACTGAGTCATTGCTCCGAGATATGCAAGAAATGTAACTTGTCTAGGACCAGGCTACTTTAAAATCGATCACATGCTTTGTATGTATATATTGTGCCAAAGTCACAGAAAGGGTCTCTCTCAGAAATAAGACCAATTGATCATGTCTATCAAATTTAAATAGTAACTTGGAATTTAAATAAGAGTCTATTTTCTTTACATTCCCATCCTCATCTGTTTGAGAACCAGTGATAATGACGGGCATAAGAATGCCACATCAAATATTTTGATATTTCCAAACTTCTCCCCTCTAGAATATAAAGCAAAAACAGGCTAATATTCAGAGGGCAGTCAATATAATGTTATAGAAGGTATTTTCAGTGTTTTATTACCTAATATTGACTGCTATAGTAAAGGAAACGTTACTGTGAACTGGGGAAGCAACTGATTTATTGCTCCGAGATATGCAAGAAATGTAACCTGTCTAGGACCAGGATACTTTAAAATTGATCACATGCTTTGTATGTATATATTGTGCCGAAGTCAGTTACGGTGCTGTAGTAGGCTGCCGGTTTTATGGCTATGCTAAAGGGGTCTGCACTATTGCATGGTGTTGCTCCAGATATCAATAAAGGGATTACCACTGCTGTTCCCACACAGATGATCATACATAGGTCAGATTGGAGGATGATAATACGTATCCACAAATCTGGCCTCATCTATATTGGCACTTTCCTGCCATACTCCATGCATTACCACACCTTTAAGATTGTTGTCATGTGATTAGAGCACTCCTCTGACCCTTCCACATGATGCCTAATACTTTTCACATAGGTCAAGCAACAAATCCACAATCCACCAACCAAATAAAAACACAAAAATTATGGGAAATGCTTGAAAATGAAACGCTATCTATCTAAAACTCTTTGCTCCTGGTCATGCTTAAGCACAGCCACAAGTATGCTATGAAATGATTGAAGAACACCTCCGACCCTCAGGCATAATACCCAATGTTTCCCACATATGCCATGCAATATCACCATAAAACAAACAGAGTTGCTTATTAACTGATGATCCGGTTGTGAAGTTGGTCCCTATCAGGGACAAGAAGTACTATCCAGATCATGCTGTACAAAGTAGTACTTTCCTAGGGAATTGCTTCTTCTTTTTTGTGGAACCATTCCTGGATTCTGAAGCCAGGTATCGCTGGTCAGACTGTTCAAGGCTGTTTTGATGATTCATGCCTTAAGCAATAGCAACGCAGGAAGCACACTATGGGGGTCATTCCAACCCTGGCGGTCGGTGTTAAAGCGGCGGCTAACCCGCCAACAGGCTTGCGGTGTAAAAAATGGAATTCTGACCCTGGCGGAAACCGACAACAGAGACCGCCACTTTAACACTCCGACCGCCACGGCAGGACAAACAAACAGCACGGCGGTCACCGCCAACAGACAGGCGGGAGACAATGTACCGCCCACCCTATCACAACCCACCAATCCGCCACCTTTTCTGGGGTGGTAGCCCCGCCAATAAAAACACGGCGGCAACAGACATTTCAAATGGAAAACGCTCACCTCCATACACCCCACAAGGAATCTGAACAGCATGGAACCCGAACTACACATCCTACCAGCCATTGTCTTCCTGCCCCTCTACCAGGAGCACGAACGCCTGCGCAGAAGACTACGGTGAGTACTGCACCTACGACACAGGGGAGGGGGGAGGAGACAATATTACGGGCACACATACACTACACACCCACCACCACCCTCACCCACTACAACACACACATCAATGCATAGCAATACATCACTGTTACAACCCCCAAACCCCCCGAAGAATGCAAAGGCAAAATGAAATGATCATAAACAATTGAATATATTGTATTATCGGCATATAAAAATATCACACATTTAAAACTAATATATACATAAATATCAAAAGTCCGATAATTTTAGCTGTCATTGTCCGTGGACCACTGGGCCCAAATCACATGGGCAAGGCCCACACAGGATACCTGACACCAACGGAGAGAACACTGCAGGGGCATCAGATAGAAAAACTACAGGCACCTCAGGGGGAAGGGAAGGGGGGGCACCTCAGCCACATGAGTACACAACGCCAGATCCACGAGGGGCCTCCATGGCCACTGTCCCATCCTGGGAGTGCAAAGCCACAGTCTCTGAAGTCCATACAGTGGGTGGCTTGCCCACTGTACCATCCTGGGGAGTGCAAAGCCACAGTCTCTCAAGTCCATACAGTGGGTGGCTTGCCCACTGTACCATCCTGGGGAGTGCAAAGCCACAGTCTCTCAAGTGGATGACAGTGTCCACTGGTTCTGGAGGGGGACTGGTGCCCAGAGTGCTTCGTGCAGCCCTGCCCGACACAGATGCGGCACTGCCCCTTCCGCCAATGGGCCAGCGGTGCTTGAGATGAAGGGCCCAGTGCAGCGGTGCTTGAGATGAAGGGCCCAGCGCAGCGGTGCTTGAGATGAAGGGCCCAGTGCAGCGGTGCTTGAGACGGTGGTGCCCAGCGGAGCGGTGCTTGAGATGAAGGGCCCAGTGCAGCTGTGCTTGAGATGAAGGGCCCAGTGCAGCGGTGCTTGAGACGGCGGTGCCCAGCGCAGCGGTGCTTGAGATGAAGGGCCCAGCGGAGCGGTGCTTGAGATGAAGGGCCCAGTGCAGCAGTGCTTGAGACGGCGGTGCCCAGCGCAGCGGTGCTTGAGATGAAGGGCCCAGCGGAGCGGTGCTTGAGATGAAGGGCCCAGTGCAGCGGTGCTTGAGATGAAGGGCCCAGCGCAGCGGTGCTTGAGATGAAGGGCCCAGTGCAGCGGTGCCTGAGACGGCGGTGCCCAGCGGAGCGGTGCTTGAGACGGCGGTGCCCAGTGGAGCGGTGCTTGAGACGGCGGTGCCCAGCGGAGCGGTGCTTGAGATGAAGGGCCCAGCGGAGTGGTGCTTGAGATGAAGGGCCCAGCGGAGCGGTGCTTGAGATGAAGGGCCCAGTGCAGCGGTGCTTGAGATGAAGGGCCCAGTGCAGCGGTGCTTGAGACGGCGGTGCCCAGCGGAGCAGTGCTTGAGATGAAGGGCCCAGTGCAGCGGTGCTTGAGACGGCGGTGCCCAGCGGAGCGGTGCTTGAGATGAAGGGCCCAGCGGAGCGGTGCTTGAGATGAAGGGCCCAGTGCAGCAGTGCTTGAGATGAAGGGCCCAGTGCAGCGTGCTTGAGATGAAGGGCCCAGTTCAGCGGTGCTTGAGATGAAGGGCCCAGTGCAGCGGTGCTTGAGACGGCGGTGCCCAGCGGAGCGGTGCTTGAGATGAAGGGCCCAGCGGAGCGGTGCTTGAGATGAAGGGCCCAGTGCAGCGGTGCTTGAGATGAAGGGCTCAGTGCAGCGGTGCTTGAGACGGCGGTGCCCAGCACAGCGGTGCTTGAGATGAAGGGCCCAGTGCAGCGGTGCTTGCCTTGGCGGTGCTTGCCCAGTTCAGCTGTGCTTGCCTTGGCGGTCCTTGCCCTGTTCAGTGGTCCTTGCCCTGTTCAGCGGTGCTTGCCTTGGCGGTGCTTGCCCAGTTCAGCGGTGCTTGCCTTGGCGGTCTTTGCCCTGTTCAGCAGTCCTTGCCCTGTTCAGTGGTGCTTGCCTTGGCGGTGCTTGCCCAGTTCAGCGGTGCTTGCCTTGGCGGTCCTTGCCCTGTTCAGCGGTCCTTGCCCTGTTCAGCGGTGCTTGCCTTGGCGGTGCTTGCCCAGTTCAGCGGTCCTTGCCCAGTTCAGCGGTGCTTGCCTTGGCGGTCCTTGCCCTTTTCAGCGGTGCTTGAGTTGGCGCTCCTTCATTGCCCAGCTGGGCTGTGGCTGGCGCTCCTTCATTGCCCAGCTGGTCTGTGGCTGGCGGGGCCCTCCTGGGCAGCTGGGCTGTGGCTGGCGGGGCCCTCCTGGGCAGCTGGGATGGGGCTGGTGGGGCCCTCCTGGGCAGCTGGCCTGCTGCCGGACTTGTCGGGCGTGCTGCCCTTCCCACCCTTCCCTGGTCGTCTGTGGCCCTTTCCCACCTTTGGCGGTGTGCCAGATGGCACCCCACTTCCAGGCGGAGCCAGGGTAGGGATTTTGGTCCCTGGTGTCCTTGGCCTCTCGCGCCGGGCACTGGTGATCTTTGGGTGTTTTTCCGGGGGTGGGCTGGCCGTGCCTTGGCTCCTACCAGAACTAGTTGCCCTTGAGGGTGGGGGACTCCACAGTCCTTGGACAACAGTCCTGATAGGTCCTGGTTTGGTGGTGGCTGAGGTGCTGATTGCAGTCTTATTCGATGGACGGGGTGGGGGAGTTGTTGGAAAGAGGTCAAGTTTGGAAAGGAAAATCAATTTGGAAAGAGAGGGACGGCTAGGTGTAGTGGGTATGGGAGTGGAGAAAGAGGATGTGGTTGTAGGAGTGTGAAGTCTGGTGTCTTTGGGTGCAGGTGCTTGGGCTGGAGGCTGTCGTGAGGTGGATGGCTGTTGGGTGGGTGGCTGCCTGCATTTGTGTGGTTTGGAAGAGGGGGTGACAGACACACTGGGAGAGGACACAGGGGACGTGTAAATGGTAGTGGGGGTGGTGACTGCACGTGTGCGGAGTGTTCTGGTGGGTGTGCTGGTGATGGACGTAGTGGCTGAAGATGTTGTGCATGCAAGTGTGAGTGGAGACGTCACAGGGAGGGAGGAGGGAGACAAGGAGGATGGGGACACAGTGGAGGCAGTGGGTGTTGGTGTGTCTGCATGTGGATGTTGCTTGTGTGAAGTGTCGTGCTTATGTCTTGATGAGCTTCCCTTGGGTGTTGAGGTGTGTGCAGGCTGGTCTGTAGGTGTGTCTGGGAAAGGCAGAGGTACAGGGGATTGGGTCTGGGTGGAGGAAGTTGGAGGGGGGAGGCTAGAGACAGGGACAATTGCTGCCGTCAGTGCTGAGGCCAGAGCGTTGAACGATCGCTGATGGGCAGCCTGACCCGAATGAATGCCCTCCAGGTATGCATTACTCCGGTGCACCTCCCTTTCTACACCCTGGATGGCATTCAAAAGGGTAGACTGCCCAACAATGATGGTCCTCAGGAGGTCAATGACCTCCTCACTGAGGGCAGCAGGGGTGACAGGGGCAGGGCCTGAGGTGCCTGGGGCGAAGGAGATGCCCACCTTCCTGGGTGAGCGGGCACGGGGCAAACGCTGATGGGCTGCTGGGAGGGCGGTGCTGGTGCGCTGGGTGGCGGCTGTACCTGTTGTTGCGGGGGGCACGGATGTTGCCGCCACCACAAGGGAGCTCCCTTCAGAGGACGAGTCGCTGCCACTGACATCAGCACGAGTCCCCGCTGTGGAGCTCCCCTTGCCCTCCGTCTTACTGGTGAAATCCGAGTCAGTTGCATGGCCCGCCATGGCCATGTGAGATGCAGCTCCTCGTGCTCCGATGCCACTTCTCCTCCGCCTGATGATGCTAATGCACACATGAACAGGAAGACCACAAAAAAGGGGGGGGGAGAAATAAAGACATGTTGAGTGCATGGATTACCGCTACCGTTGGCGGTGAGGACAGACACAGAAGCCCCCTGCACTACGCTGCGCACTTGCGGTCCACTACGCAATCCGTGGGACATGGCCTACAAGCCTATGGACGACGACTGCACACATAGATGACACAGGGCCATGAATAGCTGTACTTGGCACCCTACAGAAGTGGGGGGCGGGGGCACAGGGCCATGTCTTACGGAGGGGCCTAGCCTACAGAAATCGCCCTGGCCTAGAGATACCCACAGCCCACCTCCCCTACCCAGACACCTCCACTGCGCGCAAAGTCACCAGAATGAAAGTGTACTCACCCCCTTGTGTCTGCTGTGATGTCCTCACGCGCCCATCCAAATCGGGGTAGGCTACCGCCAGGATCCGGGACATCAGGGGGGTCAATTGACGACTGGCACCCCGCCTACGTTGGGAGGCCATCCCCAGCAGAGCCTCTGCCGTCTTCCTGCTCCCGCGTCGGATGTCCTCCCACCTCTTCCGGCAGTGGGTGCCCCGTCTGTTGTGGACCCCCAGGGTCCGGACGTCCTTGGCGATGGCACGCCAAATAGCGATTTTCTGGTGGGCGCTAACCTATGTGACGTGTACAGAGGGAGAAAAAAATCATCACCTTCTGCATGCTTGATGTGAGTGGCCCTCCATCCCCACCCTTGCCATGTGGCACATGCTCTCATCTGTCGTCTGATGCATGCCTCAAATCGCTCCCCTCCCCACCATCTTTCATCCACCCGACTCAACCCAGGCATTGCCCACAAAGCATGCTCCCAGTGTACTTACCTGTTGGTCTGGAGGACCGTAGAGTAGCGCATACTGGGGGAGGACCCCATCCACGAGTTTCTCCAATTCTTCAGAAGTGAAGGCAGGGGCCCTTTCCCCAGTCGCAGCAGCCATTGTCTCTTCCAGACCGAGGTCACAGCAGCACTTGCAGTGTAGGTCCTCTCCTGTGGAAGATCAGGTATCGAGTGATTAAGTAGATAGAAAATGGCGGTCACGTCCGCGGCGGTGCGTACCGCGACCGCCGGCGCACATCGTCATTGGCTCATGTAACCCATAGGATTCTATGTTAACCAATGCGGCTTTGCGCCGCGGTCTTCGACCGCCAACCGCCACGGTGTGCCACGCCAGCGCATTGACCTTACATCCCATTGTCACACTTCACAGGTCAGGCAGCCGCCATTTCAAGGGCCCACATGGCTTAATTTCTACTGCGTCACACATACCTAGGCCTTTCCTCAACACTCATACAAACCGTTCAATGCATAGTGAATTGTGTTGTGTGCAGGCTGTGGGAAGGTACCTGTGGGTTGATTGACTATGTGCTCGCTGTTGTCCTTCCTAGGCACCGTCCGCTGGGCAATGCGAGGAGATGGAGGAATCTTCCCGTGTACAGACCGCTGGTGGACCTGTCGACAATGGAGGAAAGACATGTCATACTGACATAGAGGCTTGACCGAGCCACTATACAGGAACTGTGTGCCCAGCTGGAGCCAGACCTGATGTCACCCATTCGCCAACCCACAGGGATCCCCCCTCTAGTGCAGGTGCTGTCAGTGCTCCATTTCTTAGCAAGTGGGTCATTTCAAACAACAGTGGCCATATCATCAGGGATGTCTCAACCTATGTTTTCCAAGGTGTTGTCCAGAGTGTTGTCTGCCCTGTTGAAACACATGAGGAGCTACATCATTTTCCCTGAGGTGGGGGATTTGCCTACAGAGAAGGGTGATTTCTATGCCCTTGGACATATCCCCAACATCATAGGTGCCATTGATGGGACACATGTGGCTTTGGTACCCCCCAGCAGGAGTGAACAGGTGTACAGGAACAGGAAAAGTTATCATTCGATGAATGTACAGATGGTGTGTTTGGCTGACCAGTACATCTCCCATGTTAATGCCAAGTTCCCTGGGTCAGTGCATGACGCCTACATCCTGCGGAATAGCAGCATCCCGTATGTGATGGGTCAACTCCAGAGGCACCGGGTGTGGCTATTAGGGGACTCTGGTTACCCCAACCTGTCCTGACTACTGACCCCAGTGAGGAATCCCAGGACCAGGGCAGAGGAACGCTACAATGAGGCCCATGGGCGGACTAGGAGGGTGATCGAGCGAACCTTTGGCCTCCTGAAGGCCAGGTTCAGGTGCCTCCATATGACAGGTGGATCCCTAATGTACTCACCAAAGAAGGTGTGCCAGATCATCGTGGCCTGCTGTATGCTTCACAACCTGGCTTTGCGCCACCAGGTGCCTTTTTTGCAGGAGGATGGTCCAGATGGTGGTGTTGTAGCAGCTGTGGAGCCTGTGGAGAGTGAAGAAGAGGAAGCCGGAGAGGACGACATAGACAACAGGAACACAGTAATAGAGCAATATTTTCAGTGACACACAGGTAAGAGTACACACCGGCATATTACATTTACTTAAAAACTCCTACCTCTCTACTGTCTGACTATTTCCCCCAGTGTATGGTAACTGTGTTGTGTCTTTCCCTTCCGTTTTCAGAGCTGTGGGCCCCACTGCGTGACATCTGCTTTGTTACCCCATGGACTACAGCTGTGTGACAGCGGTTTGTTGGCATCACAATGTGACTAACAATTTTGGCACTGTCATGTCTAATACATTTGTTAAAATCACAGACAGACTCCAGATTGTTTATGTGCAATAAGTGTGTTTATTCAAGTGCTCTAATTTGGATGGGTGGTTGCAAATCGGTGAGGGGTGATGGTGGAGGATTGTCCATGGCAGAGTCCAGACTATCAGGTTCACAGGTGCATTGTCCAAATGCCTGTGGGAAGTGGAGCAGGGGCAGTTTAAGGTTAGACAGGGTGACAATGTGGGACAGTGGGATGACAATCAGGGCGGTATCCTTTGCTGGCGGGGGTCTTGACATGTTACTCTGTCTTCTTCCTGGATCTCAGGGCCCGCTTGCGGGGTGGTTCTCCTTCTGCAGGGGGTGGGGTTCTGGTGGCCTGTTGGTCTTCTGTCGGGGCCTCCTGTCCACTAGCGCCGGCAGAGGTGGTAGCCTGTTCTTGGTCCATGCTAGTGTCACGGGCCCATTGAGGTGCCACAGTGGTCCACAATGTGGAGATTAACTCATTCAGGGCCACTACGATGGTACCCATGGCGGTACTGATGTTTCTCAGTTCCTCCCTGAACCCCATATACTGTTGTTCCTGCAGAAGCTGGATTTCCTGAAACCTGGCCAGGACCGTCGCCATCGTCTCCTGGGATCGGTGGTATGCTCCCATGATGGAGGAGAGGGCCTCGTGGAGAGTGGGTTCCCTTGACCTGTCCCCCCTTGTCGCACAGCTGCCCTCCCAGTTCCCCTGTTTCCTTGGGCCTCCGTCCCCTGGACCGTGTGCCCACTACCACTGCCCCCAGGTCCCTGTTGTTGTTGGGGTGGTGGGTTAGCCTGGGTTCCCTGTAGTGGTGGACACACCGCTGATTGACGTGTCCTGGGGACAGAGGTATGGGCCCGCTGGGTGGGTGCTGTGCTGGTGTTCCCAGAGGGGGGAAGGTCTGCTGTGGCCTGTGCCTGTCTGAGGGGAACCGACTGTCCCGAGGTCCCCGATGGACCGGGCTGGTCATCTAGATCCAGGGAGACAGAGCTGCTGTCATCACTGTGGGCCTCTTCTGGGGGTGGAGTGGACATTTGTGGAGCCTCCTGCGCGGTTAACTGGCATTCGGGTCCTGCAGGGGTATAAAAGTATGGTTATTGCTTCTGTGTGTGCCAATGGCGTGCAATGGGTGGGTGCCCGTGTACCCCAGTGCTGGCATTCCTTTGTGGGGGCTGTTGTGACGGTATTTTGGGGGGGGTGATGGGTATGTGCATTGGGCATGCCTTGGTGATGGGTGTCCATGCTTTGGGGCCGCATGCAGGGCTAAGTGTTGGGATGGGTGGGTTGTGATGGTGAGACATTTGCAAGGGGTAGTTGTGATGGGGGTAAGGGTGAGGGTGCATGCAGGTGGGGTGGGGGGATGAAGTAGTGAAGATGAGACTTACCAGAGTCCATTCCTCCACCGACTCCTGCGAGGCCCTCAGGATGCAGGATGTTTAAGACTTGCTCCTTCCATGTTGTAAAATCTGGGGGAGGAGGTGGGGGTCCGCCGCCAGTCCGCTGTACCGCGATGTTGTGCCTTGATACCATGGAACGCACCTTCCCCCGTAGGTCGTTCCACCGCTTCCTGATGTCGTCCCTATTTCTCGGGTGCTGTCCCACAGCGTTGACCCTCTCCACTATTCTGCTCCATAGCTCCATCTTCCTGGCAATGGTGGTGTGCTGCACCTGTGTCCCGAACAGCTGGGGCTCCACTCGTACGATTTCCTCCACCATGACCCTGAGTTCAGCATCTGAGAACCTGGGGTGTCTTTGAGGTGCCATGGGGTGGTGTGGATGATGTGTGTGGGGTGGAGTGTGTAGTGATAGGTGGGGTGCTATTTAGTGGTGTGTTGTGTGAGGTGCGTGGAAGTTCTGTGGGTATTGGTATTGTGTGCCTGTGGATGCTTGGTAGTTGACTGTGGTGTCTCTCTCTCGCCTTCTCTCTGAATTTCTGGTCGTAGGGGTTTGTGGGTGATGTGGGTGTGTGTTTTATATAGTATTGGGTGTGTGGGAGTGGTGTGTGTATGTGTATCAGGTGTGTGTATTTCGAATAGTCCAATGTGGTTGTGTTTTGTACGAGTCTGTGTATTTCGACCGCGGCAGTGTGTACCGCCAATAGAATACCGCGGTTGAAAGACCGCCGCGTGGATTCGTGAGTCGTAATGGCATGGGCGTATTTATGTGGGCGTGACGTGGAGGTTTGGTCATCGCCAGTTTATCGCTGACCTTTGGTGTGGCGGACTTTTGTGGATGTCGGAATTTTGGCGGTTTGCCTGTTGTGGGTCAGAATGACCGTGGCGGTTTACCGCGACCGCGGCGGTGTTATGGCGGTCTTCTGACTGGCGGTAAGCGGCTTTTACCGCCGAGGTTGGAATGAAAGCCTATATGTTAGTTTCACTAGAGCAAGATGAAACCCCATGTGACAAAGGAACGTTCAGAGGTTGTTGCTGCTGCCCAGGAGCCTCACTGTACCAGACTGCTGTGTGCTGAAGGAGGGGCATTGTCTGTTTTCTCTGTGCTGCATGCTTTTTAGCACCCTCCCATCTCCTGCGGTGTGGGATGCACGCTGGAAGTGTCTAGGCCAAAGGCAGGCTCGTCCTGTACCCGCCAGCACCAGGAAGGGGCAGGGAAGAGCCATCCCCCTTGGCTTTGAGACTGACATCCCTCGCCACTTATGGTAAGAAACTTTATATCACTTACCCTTACATTCTAACATTGTTTTGACATTTCCCACTGGGATTGTCTGTTTACTCCAGTGAGACGAGGTATTCAGCCTGAGACTGAAGAAGTCAGGTCATCAAGCTCCAGCTAAGATATTATTCAAGGCCCTTTACATCCTGTGGTCTACAACACGCACTAGTACTAATGCCCAGTGACACACAGACTTTGGGCCTTTGAATCCTCAGTTCTCAGGTGGTGTGGCCCCCTACCAAGATGCCAGCTGGGCGCTATATAATTCTTATAACACCATAAAGGCCACCCACTTGGCTTCTTCTTGCCACTCTGATCTGGAGAATACTTGTCTCATGCACCATCGTGCCAGGAGGCGCTGACCTGCAGCATCTTTGTGAGGGAGGAGCCAAGTCTCCCCAAGTGCTCTTAGCACCAACGATAACTCTGCTGCATAATACACCACTATGATCTGGGGACTACCTGCCCCAAGCACCATCATGCCAGGAGGAGCTGACTTTCAGCACCTGTGGTCGGGGGAAGATAAGTCTCCCCAAGCACTCTTAGCACCAACGACAACCCCGGGCCCGTCCACACCCATCAGACCCCCTAAATAGACTGGGCTGGACCACCACTCCTTGGCCTTTGATTATAGAGGTACTTTTCCACATCTCTTTCCTTTGCCTTGTGATTATCAATATCTGTAGAAATGGGCAAGCAAAAAGTTGCAGGACAACCTTCTATCTCTACACCACCTGCAAAAAATGCCTCAGTAGACAGGATGCTACAGAGGACCATGGAGGTTCTTAAATCGAACTAATGGAAAGGAGACTTTCCCTTAGCCCTGGCACTGGTCCAGGTGTTAATGTGGCACCCTTTTCAACTAATATGCCAGGGCCAGCATCCATTGCCATTTCTTTTCTGAGAGGTGTGGGTCTGTGCAAGCTGATTTTTTGCCCCCCATTGCTGAAAGTCCGCAGTCATCTAGGATTGTCAAACTCCCCAGGTAGTCACCTAAACTGCAGAAAATGCCAACCAAACCAGCTGTTCTCCCCTGCGTTCTACCCTGCTGGAACCATCATTACTGTCTTTGGATGTTTCTGAAGGAGCATCTGTGCACAATCTTCCCTGGGTGGTACAATTGATGGAGGACTGCACTGCTAAAGTTAAGGAACTTTTTCTTGCAGAAATATCTTCCGGTACTGCTCGTTCAATAGCCATTGAGCATGAATTAACTGCTATAAAGCATTCACAGACCTCAGTTGCACATGCCCCATGCATGGGAAAATCTAGCACTAGCGGAATCCCTTGGAGCCTCAGTCAACTTGTGGTGAATGTTCCTCCTGCCCCCTGTCCATATCTGGCAGAATTAACTGGAGTCTCCCCACTTGCGCATGGACCAGAAGGAATAGCACAAAGAACTTTTTAACAAAACTTTGAATTGGCTCATATAACATAGGGACTTTCCTTACGCCCTGGCAAGCCACATTTTACTGACTCGCAGGCCAGGGTGGATCGGGTCAGGGCCTGTCGATTGTTCTGGCGACTGTCTCGTTATCAATTTTAAATCCCCACTGCTTGTGCAGAGCTTGCTGGTCGGACATCTTAGCAAGCAGGTAGCCGGGAGCAACATTGTTTTACTACCATTAGTTTACTTTTATAAAGCAAGTCAACATTCTCAGTCAGCCCTCATTGGACAGAACCAAGGGGTTTGTTTATCAGCAGAGTCTAATTGTAATAATCCCACTACCATGTGCAACCTTGATGTTTTCAAAGTCCCCACCTCAAACCGCTTTGATATTTTAGCACGGGTGGACTAACTCACTAATGCCACCCAGTTTTTTCCCCCAGCACTGGTCCACTAGGGAGTGGCAGCTGGGGTGTAAATTCACAGGCCCCATGAGGGGACAGCAAACTATCCCTGTACCCAGTGACCATAGATCACGGTAAAATCCCAACATTTGGCACCAGGCTAGGTACGAAGCTGTTGTTAGTCAAGGACTAGCCAAACATGGGAGGCCTGGTATTAATCCTTTACCAATTAGGCTTAAGAATGGCCTGAATTCATCATTCCCTAGTGGAGGAGCAGCGGTTTCAACCTATATTATTCAGTCAGAAACCAACAGCAGAGCCCAGATCTGTTCCTCATAATAACAATGTGTCCAGAACGACCAGGCATAGTGCCACCCTTCCCCTGCTACCTGAAGCTATAGAGAGTCAGGGTCTATCTCTCTGTTCAGGTAATTATGTGGACCCTGTTGTTAGCTATAAAGTTCCCCCTACTTTGCTACTATTATGGAATATAGAAAGGGCTATCTTCCCAACTATTCTGCCTAGAATGGTGCCAATTTATTAATAAGCACGCCCTCTGTCTTTTCCAAGAGACCTGGGGCCAGATGTAGCAAACAAAAAATTTGCGACTCGCATTTTGCGAGTTGATGCGACTCGCAAAATGCGAGTCGCAAATTGGAATGCAGGCAAAAAAAAGTGCTGAAATAGCGACTCGCACCCGGACTCGCAACGCAGTGTGTGAGTCCGCCGATTGCGAGGTCGCTTTTTGCGAGTGTGCAAAAAAAGAACTCGCAATTAGCGAGTAGATGTCGCAAATTGCGATTAACTTGTAAATTGATCACAGGTGCAGCAAAACACTCCAGAAACCACTCCAGAACACTCTGGAAACACTTCCTGGCACATGATGATGACATCACAGCCAGGAAGTTTACAAATACACCTGGGAGGAGGGAGGACCACACCCTTTTATAACTGCCGAACTACACACAGGTCAAACAGCAGCTGCCATGGAGGGAACACCAAGGAAGAGGAAGATGAAATTCTCTGAGAGGGAGCTGGATGTGCTGACAGACGAATGCTGTCAGTACTATGATGACTTATTTGGTAAATCAGCTCTCAATGTTCCTGAAGCCACCAAGAAACAGCTGTGGCAGGACATACAGGACAAGATAAATTCCCTGGGGGTGAGCCATAGGACCATAGACGACATAAAGAAAAGGTGGTATGACCTCCGCTCCCGGACCAAGGAGAGGGTGGCTGAAAGGCTCCGGGAGATGAGAGGCACAGGAGGGGGACCATCGTCTGTGCGACCACCCACACCCCTGGAAGAAAGGGTGGAGGAAACCTTGGAGCAGGAGGCAGTGTCTGGATTTGGGGACCTGGACACCTCAGAGCCCAGCACATCAACCGGTGAGTACCATGTGATATGCCTGTACCCCTATCAATGCCATACCCCAACCCACCATGTACACAGGGGCATGCACAACCAAGATAGCTCCATTTCAGGGTAGCAAATGCCAGAATGATGCATTATGGGAAATGTAGTCAAGTAGGCAGTTCATAGGCAAATGTTTATTATTAAGTGTGCAATAGATAGTAGACACTGACAGTCTGTTCCCCATTTCCCACATGTCTCCAAAAAGACACCACCACTACTCCAAGCAGCCAGCCCCATGAGGACACCTCAGGACCCACCAGCACCCCCACCTGCACGGTCAACAGCATCCCTGCAATAGCCACACCTGCTGCAACAATATCACAAGAGGCTGCCCCAGCAACAGGCAGGGATGAGACAGGTGAAAGCACAGGGCAGCCACCGCTGCGCAGGCGTCGCAGGTCCATTACATCAGGGCTGCAGTCTGCATCCGGGCTACTTCCTCCCAGCACCAGTGAGGCACATCTGCTGCATGGTCAGCGCCTACAAAATCTAATTTTAGGGAGGATTAGTGGTGTGCTGCACCGCTTCGTGCTCAATAACCATGCCAGCATGCAGCACCTGAACTCAAGGATGGACATGATCTGCAATAACACTGGGGACCTTGCCCTTGCCATGAGGGAACTGGCGGGAGGACTACTGGCCCAGGCCGAGGGTGGGCGGCGCAGGGACCGTCAGCTCCTGCACAGACTGGACAGGATGGCCACATCCATCGGCAGGCTCGCCATGAACACCACAGGCCTGTCGAGGAGGACAGTTGGGCTGCAGGTGGAAATGGGCCATTTTGCTGGGGATGTGGCAAGGGGCCTGGGACGTCTGACCCACATCATAGACATAAACACCCCAGGACAGTGAGGAGGGCTCAACAGTGAGCAGTGTCTCTGTCACTGACAGCAGGGTGCTCAGGAGTAGCAGGCAGAGCACCACGGAAGCACCAGGGAGCAGCCAGGCTGGCAGGAGGGGCAGAAGGTCTTAGAGATCACCCTGGACCATAAGAAGTGGCACATGACGTCAATGTGCCACATGCCTGGTTTGCATTTTCATGCCCATGGACATTCAGGGCCATATTTATACTTTTTGACGCAAAACTGCGCTAATGCAGTTTTGCGTCAAAAAAATTAACGCCAGCTAACGCCATTCTGAAGCGCCATGCCGGCGCCGTATTTATTCAATGACGTTAGCCGGCGTTAGCCGGAGGCGCTGCCTGGTGTGCGTGAAAAAAAACAACGTACACCAGGCAGCGCCGGCATAGGGGGATATGGAGCTTGGGCGCCAAAAAATGGGGCAAGTCAGGCTGAGGCTAATTTTTCGCCTCAACCCGATTTGCGCCATTTTTTTCGACTCCCAACCCCCATAGAAATGACTCCTGTCTTAGCAAAGACAGGAGTCATGCCCCCTTGCCCAATGGCCATGCCCAGGGTACTTCTGTCCCCTGGGCATGGTCATTGGGCATAGTGGCATGTATGGGGGCACAAATCAGGCCCCCCTATGCCACAATTTTTTTTTTAAAAAACACTTACCTGAACTTACCTTAATGTCCCTGGGATGGGTCCCTCCATCCTTAGGCGTCCTCCTGGGGTGGGCAAGGGTGACAGGGGGAGTCCCTGGGGGCATGGGAGGGCACCTCTGGGCTCCTTCCAAGCCCACAGGTCCCTTAACGCCTGCCCTGACCAGGCGCTAATAAACGGTGCAAAAGCGGCCGTACGTCATTTTTTTTTACCCGCCCACTCCCGGGCGTGAATTTTGCCCGGGAGTGTAAATACGGCGCACATGCCTCGGAGTCAATTTTTTAGACGGGAACGCCTACCTTGCATATCATTAACGCAAAGTAGGTGTCCACGCTAAAAAATGACGCAAACTCCATGGACTTTGGCGCTAGACGCGTCTAACGCCAAAGTATAAATATGGAGTTAGTTTTGCGTCAGAATTGCGTCAAAAAAACGACGCAATTCCGGCGCAAACAGAGTATAAATATGCCCCTCAGTACTTGTAAATAGTTTCAATAATGCACTAATAAAACAGTTATTTTTGTTCCACTTAACAAATGGAGTTTTTGGTCAATAGGTGAGTATGGTTGGAGTTGGCACGTACCTTCCAAAATATTGTGTTGCGATGTGTTCCCGTCTCAGTCTGCCTTGATTAGCTATACTCCTATCCCCATGATGGCGATGTGGTTGTTCTTGCTCTTCATCATCAGGATCTGGGTCTGCGGGGGTGAAAGGTAGCCCACGTCGGGTGGCTATGTTGTGGAGGATGGCGCATGCGACCACAATTTTGAATGCGGTAATGGGGGTATATTGGAGGGCACCTCCACTGCGGTGGAGGCATCTGAATCTTGCTTTCAGGAGTCCGAAGGTGCGCTCTATGAGGTTCCTGGTCCTCTTATGTGCATTGTTGTATTGCCTCTCTGAATCATTGCTGGGTGATAAAAAAGGAGTCATGATCCAAGGCCTAAGAGCATATGCACTGTCACCTGTTGGGCACAAAAATAACACTGTTAGGAAGTCCTGATTGTCATGCACAGTGACCTGTGTGTATGTCTGCAAGTGTCTGTAGCTCTACCTAGGAGGTAACCGTCTCCGAATTCCCCACGTTCCAGGCGTTGATGTATCCCACTATGCCTAAACATGTATGAGTCATGGGTACTGCCTGGAAACTTAGCTACAATGTCCGTGATGACATAATGGGCGTCACAAACAACCTGAATATTGAGTGAGTGGGTACGCTTTCTGTTGCGGAAAAGGTGTTCCAGATTTGCAGGGGGGCATATTTGAATGTGTGTCCCATCTACACACCCTATGACATGGGGAAAGTGGGCAATGCGGTAAAAGTCCAGCTTGGTGCTGTTCATTTCTGCCTCATTCCTTGGTAGGTATATGAAGTGAGACATGTGTGTGAGCAAGGCATCTAGGAAGGCCCTGAGGAACCTTGACTCTGCACTTTGGGATACCCCACCTGCCACAGCAATGACCCCCTGATAGCTCCCTGAGGCCAACAGGTGCAGTGAGCATAGCACTTGCACATGCGTAGGGATGGCGCAGCCACGCAGGGTCTGGTGTTCTAGCTGTGGTTTGAGTAAATCAATTAATTCTAGGATGGCTGCGCTGCTAAGGTGGTATTTATTGTATATCTCATCCTCAGTTTGCTGAAAAAGAGTCTGCCTTGTTCTATATATCTTCTCCTGTCTGTGGCCCCTCCTCCTCCTCTGCTGGGCTGCGTGGACTCTCCTTCTCACTGCTATCAGGTATATCTCCGCCATCTTGGTGAACCCAGATGCCTTCTGGGGCTCCTTTTATACTTTGGTAATGGCTACCACCTGCTCTGAGTTAGTGGTAAATGGGACGTGCAAACTGGGCTTTTTGCGACTAGTCGCAATTTGCGAGTTGCAATTGCATAAGGTTTGCGACTCGCAAATTGCGACTTGCTATTTGCGGGTCGCAAAATGGGGTCGCAACTGATGCGACTCGCAAACGGGTCCCATCGCTTTTTGCAAGTCGGAAATTGGCTTTTTGCATCCCATTTCCGATTTTCCACTGTCGCAAATAGCGAATCGGCCCATTTGCGACTCGCAAACCTTTGCTACATCTGGCCCCTGGTCTCTAAAGCCTCTATTTCACCCAGGCTTTGATCACTTCAGCTAGGAAGCTGTAACATCTGTGAAGGGCAGGCCCTTCGAGGGGCTCACAATCTGGGTTAACACTACCCTAACCTGTATGGTCAAAGAGATTAAAATGAGCTTTCCTGACATTTTATGCGTCAGCTTGACCTTTCCACATGCCATAAAGGTGAACTCCACTGGAGCATGTGCAAACATTTCTGTGTATTGTAGACCAGTGGAAAATAAATCCATGCCCCCGGTCATAGAGTTTTTGAACTCCCACTTGGTAGCACCATTTGGGGTAATAAAATTGTTGGGGGGATTGTAACTGCCAATATGAACCACAAGATGCTGACTGTGAGACCCACATATTTGAGGAAGATAGTGTATGGTCAATACTGAGACTTAATCAGGGTTTACAAGCCTGTAATGGCATAACAATCTCCACGAGGGAAAACATACATTTAATCATCTACATAGTACCAGCCTCATTGGCTATATACTGCTTGATGTACGGATGTGGTTCTCTTTTAATTGGTATGGCCATAATACCCCAGTAGAATACAGTAGTGACCATAATGCTCTTGTTCTTGATCTAGGGATTTCTGAAAATATTGGCCATACTAACCGTGCTGAGCTATTTGACAGAAGGCTGAAAATAACCAGCAATTGATGCAGGGTTGGCTGGAGTGTTATGACACAGTCTAAGTAGCTAGTTGGGAAGGTTTATAAGTTTGTAGCTGACAGTATCAGGGAGCTGCTGAATTTGTAACTGGACCAAGGGGAGACCCTGGGAAAGATTAAAAACATACATAACCAGATGTGCCTGAGTCTAAGGAAACAGTTCTATATGGAGACTGACCAGGAAGTAGGAAGCAGAAATCCCCTTGCCTAGTACTATTAGCAAAATAGGGGTGCCAGTACCGCACGTATTGATGGCATTCAGCAACAAAACAGACTGCTGATACAAGCCACCCGGAGAGGGAGTGTGAGGGGAGGTATAAAAACACTGTCCTAGAAGCAAAAAGAGACTGGGAGCATAGGGAGGTCTGTTGATCGCAGCAATATACTGGGGCCATCAATCCTTTTGGATTATTGTGACCAATGGTAGACAAGATGGTTTCTGCCCTATTGAAAATCATATTGTAGTGGCAGACTCGGTTGCCCACTTCTCTAGCTTGTATTCCATGCCAGGTGAACCTAAAGACTTCCAAAGAGGCCCAGCAGGTTTAAAAGCACCCAGGCTGTCCTTTAAAGGGAGATCAGTAGGGCTGCCCATCTGAACGAGTAGATCCATCAAGTTGAGTGCATACCTAGAGACCTCCTACATTTCGGCTATGAAAATAAGCAAGGCCATTAGGAAAATTATTCCTAATGAAGCACCACGGCTAGACAAGATTATAGGAGACCCATTTACAGTTGAGATTGATATCTGGAGCTCACAGTTCACACTGATTTTTAATGCTATCGTGAAAGGGGCACCAATCCTTCTGTCCTGGACAGGGGAATAAATAATTCCTATTTTTAAAAAGTGCTTCCGAACTCTACTGAATAACTAGAGGCCTATAAACCTCATAGGCAGTAAAGCTATTTTGCAGGAATATTTTGGATAGACTGCAGGAATGGATAACCAAGAAAAATTGGGGGGTGGTCGCCTCTACGCAGTATTCGTAGACCTACTGTCGGCATTTGATTTAGTGCCCAGATCCCCTTTTTGGCATGTACTAGCCAATATAGGGCTTCCTCATTACCTTACGGATATCATCATCAGGCTACATGAAAACAACTATACACAAGTTAGATGTTGCCAACTGGGTGAATTGTCGAATATTTCTAATTACTAGAAGGGTAAGGCAGGGCTTTGCCCTCGCCCCCACCTTATTTACTTTGTACATCAATGATCTAGTAGCCTTCCTAGATCAATGTATAACTGATGCACCAAGCTTGGCAAACATTAGGGTCCCCACCCTAATGTTTGCAGATGACATGCTTTTGTTTTCTAAATCACCATTCCGGCTGCAAAAAATACTAGACTGTTTTGAATGTTTTTGCACACAAAGGGACCTGGAGAGCAACATAGGAAAAAATAAGTACATTATTCTCAACCCATGCCACTCTACAGGAGATAACCCTACATTAAGATGAGCTCCATTGAGGCATGTGCAAACCTTTGAACACTTAAGGATAACATTCACAGAGCAGCTTGACTAGCACAATCACATAGCAGAGTGCAGGCTTAAGCTGGAACAATCAATCGAGTTCGGCTCTATCTCCCCAGCACTTCAAATTACAAGCTTCAGTCCCTAGAAGCAGACCTTAGTGGAGGGGAGCTGTGGGGTCATAGGGATGTGACAGCCCTGGTGGCAATTGAAAATCGATATATGTGTCAACTAACAGGACTGCCAATTAAAACCTCCTTGTTCCCCCTCAGATTAGATCTGGGGCTCAGATCAATTTCTGATAGGATAGGACTGAGACCTATCCCTTATTGGAGAAGGATCTGGACAACACCTGAGCCATGGTCGTATCAACAGGGTCTAGAAGAAGTGCTATGCATTCCAGGGTCAGGTAACATACCATGGATTAGGTATGTAAAAACGACCCTCATAATGATTGGGGATAACAGTTACACCTGTGGAGGCTTGTGAGACCTCTAAATGATTTATTAAATCTAATTACTGGCAATAGAAATGGGAATCATGCAGGGGCAGACTAATTTGGGTTCCCTTACAGATGCCTTCCTCATGTTGAAGGACGACTTTTTAGAAGAACTGTTCCTGGATGAGATAGAACCTGTGGTAGCCAGGAAGCTCCTCATGCAATTTCGGTATAGGACTCTTTCGCTTTTTTCCTTCACTGCTAAGTGGGCACGCGACCCCATGGCAGTACATTGGCAGTGCCTTTCCTGTAGAGAGTCTAAAGAGACGGTTGAGCATGTCTTATGCTTCTGCCCAGCCTATCAGAGCAGTAGGAAGAACTGGGTGCTACCGCTCTGCCGTAATCTGAGTGTTAGCCGAGGTGTTTTAAGGCATGGACAAAGTGTGGTCTGGCCCAGGGCCCAAGCCTTTTAAGGGGCACCTGAAGGGCTCTCTTCTGCGGATAGTGCTATCCTGATGAACTCAAATGAATATTAAACATAGACTGTTTTAAATACCGTTTTCCTTGAATATATTTTCAATACAGGTGGTGCGTGGGAGTTTCTTTCAAGCATTTCACAGAAAAATGTTGTGTTTCTGTTTTTCAACACCATTCAATATCCATAAGAAATGTATATTTCAGATCAAAACAGGACCTAGCAAATGATAAATGGGAGGGGGTCACAGAGATTCTTTACAGTAATATTAGGGAACGGCTACTGGATTACAATTTTGAAAATAATTGATACAAGAATTTGGACCAGTGTGCTTGTGCACTGTCAATGACCTTTCCAAACAGGACATGAAAGAGCTTTAATTGGATAATAAATTCAGAGCTAGCGTCCCCCAAAATACGTTTGGCTCAGGGCCCCCAAAATCCATAAAATATCCCAGGGTGTTAGGGAAGAGAAAGAAGCACCAATGATTCTAAAATCAGATAGTAGGAAATGTACAGTCTTGGCCGTTTCTCGGTTTCTGATGTTTACTTGGAGAGTCAGACGGAAGCCGAGTACCCCGCTAGCAAAATAAGGCTTTTCATGTTGAATTGAGATTGAGCTGTATGCTTTATTGCTGTCCCTGATCAGTGCACTTTATTGAGCGAAGATATATTTCAAAACCCCTTTTAGGCCCTACACAGATTTTACAACTGTTTTAAATATATGGAATTGCCCTTGGTTGCACTTTATGGTTTTAATCTAATTTAATCATTGCATATTTCTTTTTTATCAGTTATTTAGATTCTAAGTATATGTATGACCGTGATATTTTATATGCACTTTTGTGCCAAACCGCTGAAATAAAGAGTTATGACTCACTGTCAAAGGAGTATGTTGGCAGTGTTCTCTCTGTTCACGAACTTCAACTGGCTTCAGGGAGGTAAGCTTAGGAAGCAGTATGGACAGGTTAACATGCCAACCATGGACTAAGGCACCTTTCTGCAGGAGGGCCATCAACTTGTACAGCGTGCACCTGGGCTCAATCATCTCCCACCATTCAGCCATTATCAGTACACGACATAGAGCAAGCTTCCATACATGCGTTGGTGGAGCTGGGTAGCCAATATTAATATTCCCCACATTAAAACATGTTAAAGGTCTTGTTCTGATGCAGTATTAATATGCTGCTAGTAGGACCTGTCATTGTATAGCCTGTGTTGATGGGCTAGTAGCCAATCTCACTCAGAATGGTCACAATGTGGGTGATCCCAAGTAATCAAAGAGGAAACAGAGAAGCATACGATCAGTTCAGTGGGGGGGGAACAGGGATAACCAGAATAACTGACGAAGTAGGATAGTATAATTATGCAGAGGACGTTCCTTAAATTATTTTAGTTACATTTTCTGCTCTTGGGACTGAAATGAAATAATCAATGAAAAAATCACACTACTTTGCTCCCTCCACCTCTCATGATGATTATTCTTAGAACATTTAAAATGTCCCATAGTCTATGGAACACACAACATGGCCTGTTTAAAGAATGCATGCATGTTATTTACAATAAAAAAATATAAGAGGTGCAGAGACTAAATCATAGCGCTCCAATGTGGCCATGAGCATGGGCTGCATGAAATCAGCTCTACACTATTTGTTAAAAAAATATAAACATCCATATTTATCATGGTTTTGCATCACCCTTGCACCATGCAAGGGTGACGCAAAACCTACAATAAAAGTTACCAAGCCACCTAAGGCAACCTTGCATGGCCCTGTGTGGCTTGGTAAATGTGTAGCAATGCAAGGCCTTGCATTACCCTGCCTCAGGAAGGCGTTACATGTGGGGAGCATTGGTAATCTCACACATCCATCCTCAGATTTTGGCACATTCCCAGATTTACCATTAGCAGTAGACCTGGGAATGCATCAAAATGCTACACCTTTCCAGGGAGGCATAACAAGGAGAAATATGCTTATTTATCGATGTTTTTTCTTCTTTCTACCTGTACTGCAATATGCCCCAACGTTTGTGTAGTGTTGTTTTGATGTTTTGTGTGTTTTGAAGTGTGATGTGTTGTGTGTTTTGATGTGTGATGTGCTGTGTATTTTAATGTGTGATGTATGATGTGCTGTGTGTTTTGATGTGTGATGTGTTGTATGTTTTGATGTGTGATGAGTGATGTGTTGTGTGTTTTGATGTGTGATGCGTTATGTGGTGTGGTGTGCAATGTGTGATGTGATGTGATGTATTGATTTGTATGGTGCACTTATCACCTGAGAGGGAATCCAGGCCCTTTGGCATGGTGTGTAGGTGTGTGGTCCCAAAGTGCTTATATGAAGAGCCACGTCTTCAGCTTCTTGAAGTGAGGGGGAGGGCATTGTGTGAAGTAGACCGTGTTGAGGTAGGCTGTGCCATGTCTTTAGTGCAATTTAGTAGAATGAGTGACCTCCAGTTTTGCTTTTGCAGATGCAGGGAGTGTGCACGACTGAGAGTGAAACAGAGAGTAGGTGTTTGGTTGGTTGGTGAAAGTATGTGGATGTTCAAGTATTCTGGTCCTGCAGGGGTTTGTATATGTGAATCAGAAATTTAAATGTGCTGAGCTTGTGAATGGGGAGTCAGTGAAGCTTTGTGAGATGATGTGTGGTGTGGGTATGGTGTGGGAGGTCATGTATGAGTCTTGCATATGTGTGTTCTGGATTGTCTGGATTCTGTGTAGGAGTTATCTGCAAGTTTTCATTCATCTGGATAAATGGCAGAAGTGATGGAGGTATTGATGATGTGCGTCAGGGTGGTGCTGATTGGTGATGTTCCTCAGTTGTAGATGTGATGGGGACATGGGCTCACTGGTGACCCTCGGTGGATGGTCTTCATGATTGCTGCTGTATCGTTTCTGGTGAGGGTTGTCAATTTGGTCAGGTGGCTGTCTGGAATGGTGTTGAGTAGGTTAGCAATGAGTTCTTTGGGGTTGGGTCGGTGTGCCAAGTTACTGTGGATGTTTGTGTTTTTGCTGTGGAAAAAGTTGGGTAAGTTGTCGCAGAGCTGTTGGGAGACAGCAATGTTGTTGACAGTGGCTGAGGGCACGGTAAAATCCTTGATGATCGAGAAGATCTCTTTGTAGCAGTTGGAGCTTCCTCCAATGCAGTCCACTAGTGCTTTTTTCTTAGTGTCTCTCATTTGCTGGTAATTACAACTAATTGTAGTCTTGTAGGTAGATCTGTAAATGGTGCGCCAGCTTGCTCCCCATTTCCTTTTAACCTGCTTGCGGTGTTGTTTGCTGACTCAGAGGTCTTCTGTGTACCAGCTGGCCTGCTTGTTTGACCTACTATGCTTGTTGGGTTTCATGAGTGTGAGGGAATCCACCCAGTTCGTGATCCAGTTACTGAAGTTGTTGTTGTCCTTGTTGAGATTTTCTGAGGGGCTAGGTTGATCAGTGCTTAGGGCACTGAGCCAGTCTCCTTCTGTGATTTTGCCCCAGATGTGGCTTGGACTGCTGAATCTTGTATGGGTTTTGACTCGAGGTGTGTTGGTTTGAAAGTGGTTGATGGAGTGGTTGATCCATGTGAGCTGCGTGGTGTTGTATTTGATGCTGTCACTTGTTGTGAAGATGGGGTCCAGGTTGTGTCCTGTGGTGTGTGTTGGTTCTGTGACAAGCTGGACTAGTATGATGTTGATCAAGCTTTCGAGGAGTGGTGTGGAGCAGGGGTCGTTTCGGTCCTTCAGGTGAAAGTTGAGGACTCCGAGGAGAATTTAGACTCTGAAGTCAATGGTGGAACATCGCCTTGATTAACAAATCTCTATAGGAAATGCACAGAGGCTGTATTTCATGATTCTCATTATTGGAAAATAAAATCATGCAGGATATATCAATAATGCACTGTTCCTGCAACTTAAGGAACTAATTTGAATAATAAAGACATTAACAACCATGTAGTAGTTTAATCATATGTAATATTTACTTCCCAAACATAACTTAGAAGACATCAAACAAAAACAATGACTGACTTTTGGCTAGGTGCATAGATGCTATCATTTTTAAAGACATATATTTTTCCGCATTCCATAACAAGATTGGAATAGAGCCTCTCCATTAAACCGTGTTGGAGACTTGCATAATGGGCCCTATGCATTGTTTCTATTTTGTCACCCTTAAAATCATATGGCACCATGTCACTGAGATACAACTTTTCCACTATTGGCCTTTGCTTTACCAATTCAATGTTTTCAGATGTTTAGTCTGATTTGTTGTATTGAACTTGACCAGAACTACTAACTCCAGAATGCACTTTTTTGTTGCATGGAAACACAAGGCAGAAAAAGAGGTGTTCCAATAACATGGAGGCTTTGATCATCCTATATCTGGTGCTGGTACATGCCCCTGGCTTTATGAGTAATAGCAAGTACATAGTTACAGAAGAAGAACATCTTTAAGTAGTCTGTCAAGGAATATAATCAGCTTTATTGTTAGCCACCTACTCATAAAAACATAAAGATGCAGGGACAGTTGTGAAGGCACTGACTGCTCAATGATGGTTTACCTCAGAAGTCACTGTGTTTTGGTCCTTGGTCTAATGGAGTGGCATTCTGTGCCACATCTGACAACATAAATACACCAGAGAAAAACTTTGACTTACAGTTGACTGGGTACATGGATTCTATTTTGTAAAGCTAGGTTTTCTTCCATTTGTTATGAGCTTGGAATGAAGCCTCTCCATTAAACTGAATTGTTGATTTGCATAACGGCCCTAAGAAATTGTTTTGATTTTGAAAAAGTAATCCTCAATACTAGGTGACACCATGTCACTGGACTACAATCTTTCTAGTTCTGGTCTTTGCTTTTACAATTTGTTGTTTTTCAGGTGTTCTAGTTGTAGGTGTTTTATTGAACTGAACCAGAATTACTAACTCCAGAATGCACTGATTCGCTCTTGCATGAAAACAAGGGCAGAAAAGGAGGTGTTTTGATAACATGCAGCCATTTGGTAATCCGACTGTGGCCCGAATGCAATCCCATGATTTTGTGACAAAGAGCAAGTACAAAAGAGTATGCAGCTTCACCAAGTCTGGCAAAGGATTTAATCAGCTTTATCTTTAGCCACCTATTCAGATAAGCTTAGAGAAGCAGGAGCATTTGGGGAGCTAGTTACAGCTCCATTATAGGCCTTATAAGTCGATGTGTTGCACTAATCCATCAGGAACAATCTGTAAATAGGGAAAAAAAACAACCAGGGAACCAAGCTCACCCAGGTGTCTTGCAGATGTTATTACCAGTTCAAAAGATGTTTTTGCTGAAACCCAGGCAAGATATGCTTATCTAAAGGTTCAAAAGGAGGAAGCTGCAAATCCCCCCAGAACAGGCTGAGTGACAGGTCTGCGTAACGGAAACCTCCTGAATAATTGAAGGGCTTAAGGGAGTAACCCTATCCAGAGCACCTTTGGAATCCCTAAAGGCTCTAATAGCCATTCACAGAGCTGCCAGAGTGGCTGGAGATAAATTCTTAATGGAGCCATTCCTCAGGAATTCAAAAATATGAAAAGGATCCTATACCATGGGACCATACCTGTGAAAGAACATCATTTTGCAAAGTAACACCAGCTCTTTTATATAAAGAAAGGGCAAATCTCCTTCTAGATAACTAAATATCTTCTTCCACCTGGTAACAACACCCTATGTTTTCCAAAACTAACCTTTCAAGTTCCAGGCGATTAGGCTCAGTTTCAGAAAGTAAACTGAATTCAGCAGAGGGAACTGAAGAAGAGGGGTAGATATTGGAAGTCTGAGATAACTGCCCTTTGACAAAGCCAATAGAAGTTGGAAACTCTAGCACTGTGGCAAAAAGGGGGCTATCCATGTCAACAACACCCTGTTCTCCTGAATCTTCAGAAGCACCCTCGGGAAGAGGGGAATACGAGGGAAGACATAGATGAGATCTTGGGGACAAGGAAATGACAAGGCATCCACAGCCCAAGCTTGTGGACAATCTATCTCTGTGCATAATACTGGTAGCATTGAATTGTGCAGAGAAGCAAAGAAATCTATGCACGGGTCTCCAAACATTTAACAAGGACTGAGATGGATGATACCCCACAGCGAACGGAAGGTTGCGACTCAGACTGTCTGCATAAAAATTCAACACTCCCTGAATGAACACTGCCCTCATAGAAACCAGATTTTTCTCTGCCCAAACACAAATCAGATTTGACAACCTGTTCGGAAGAGGGCATCTTTTACCCCACTGCTGATTCAGATAACACCTTGCCACCTAATTCTTTGTTTGCACATCCAGTTCTTACCTTTCAACTGGGTTTCAAAAACGTTGATTGCCTCCCAGAGCACTGCCAATTACCTCCATTTGGAAGAATGGGCTCTGTCCTCCTGTGACCATAGTCCCTTAAACTCAAGCTCTCCCAGGGTGGCTTGCCAACCCCATAGTCTGGCATCTGTTGTTAACTGGACTGGTTATGGAACCTGGAACAGAATTCTCTTCTCCAAGTTGGATGTATCGAACCACCATTGCACCTCTTTGACAATTGCAGATGACACATGTACTAGGGCTTTGAAATTGTCCAAAACTGGACTCCATTGTCTCAACAGGTAAATCAAATATGGCTTAAAGTGGAGCAGAGCCCATAGGTCCACTGCCTCTGTTCCTGACAAGCCCTGGACTCTCAACCAGAACCAGATCGGGGGCTTCTCTCCAGGACAGTAACAGGTAAATCACAAATGGCCTGAGGTGGAACCAAGCCCATGGGACCACTGCCTCTGCTGCTGACAAAAACCCTCGACTCTCAACCAGAATCTGTCCCGGATTTCATTCTGGTAAAGCAGAGATTGGAGGGTTGACTTTAAGGAGGTGAATCTGTCCTGTTGAAGAAAAACAACCCTTTTCATTGTTTTGAAGATTGCCCCTATAAATTGAATCCACTGGACTGAGTCTGGGTGAGATTTCAGGACATCCAGCTTGTAAACCAAATGCTTGAAAAGACTAGTAGTAGATGTTACTGCTTCCTGGGCCTGTTGGGGAGAGGGAGCAGAAATGATCCAGTCATCAGAAGGAAAAGATAGAAACACATCTAAGTTGTAACAACGTCCACCACAGGGGTCAATATCTTTGTGAAAGTTATTGGAGCCGTTGACAATCCGAATGGCAGGAATTGAAACTGGAAGTGTTGACCATTGACCACAAACCTCAGCAATTGTTAAGATTGAAGATGGATTGGAATATGAAACTAAGCATCATCTAGATCCAGTGTCGACAGGAAACTGCCTTGTTTGATAAGAGGGATGATAGCTTGAAGATTTATCATATGAAACAACAGATATATTTGTTTATCGATATCAGGTTCAGATTTGGTTCAAAAGACCCATCTGGCTTTCGAACCAAAAAGTGGACTAAATAAAATCCCCTTTGCCTTGGTGAGATGCTACATGAATTACTGTTTTTTTTAGAATAACTTTCCTAGTCCTGTCAACATTGCTTCTGCCTTCACTTTTTCCTTTGACAATGGTGTAGGAATGTACAGATCCTTCAGAGGAGGAGAATGAAAAGGAATCTCATAGCCATGATGAACAATTGACAAAACGTATTTATCTGTTACATGAAGAGACCATTTGGATTCTAGAACAGCAGTCTTGCACCTACTTTCATGTAGTAATTTCTGGACTGAGACCAGAGAAGATTGCCTTTGTGACCAGGATTTCTGGCAAACGCGGCTCCCCCACCTCAGGCCCGGACATGAAAGGTGTGATTAACCTAATGTTGTGACTGCAAATTGTGCTTTTGAAAAAAAGATTGTTTTCCCTGAAACATCCTAACATTTGTTTCTCATCCACAGACCTTTGTACTATCTCATATAACTCCTTTCAGGAGTTATATGAGATAGTACAAAGTCAGAGTTTTAGACCTAAGAAGAGAGGTTTTTGAACAAGAGTCTTCTGAAGTACCTTTAGTTTTCATGGTTTCATCCACAAGGCTCTGCAGCCTGCAATGGATGTACCTGCTGCTGAAGCTGAGGTACATAAATTATCAAATGTCACATCAGAAAGAAGTTGGGACAAACCCTCCAACTTAGCCTAACTCGGTGTGGGACCCTCCTGCTCCTGAAGCAAATCAAATAACTTTTCAAAGTATTTCAATAAAATCTGTGAGGCATAAGTCTCATAAGTGCTGGCCCATAAACCAAAATGGGATGCCACATACAAATGTTTTAAAGCAGCCTCAATCGTTTTTGTACTCTGTCAAACAAAGTGGGTTCCTCAGAGGAAAAAGAGAAAGAAGATGCCAAAGAGGCCAAAGTAGAGTTTGCTTTAGCAATATGAAGAAAATGTCAACACCAGGGCAGTGCGCGCTCTATTGGCGACTAGTATGCAAAAACCCAGCACTCCCAAAACAACGTAATTTATGTATTATGCTGATATGTTGTTGTTTAACCTTTTGCATTGCAGAGTTCAATCCTGAAGACTTATTTTTAATGTGCTTACAAATGCTGTTCATTTGCAATGTATTGCTGCAGGCACTAAGAGTGTGTTAGGGTGTGGTCCCTTTCCAGGGCCTTCTAGAGACTTTCCCTGCAACATGCCTAGATGTGGTTGTGGGCTGGGCCAAGACTCTAGAAAAAGGAGCCAGCCCAGCTCCAAATGCTCACTATTCAGAGGTCCCGGTGCGGAGCAGCAGCTATTTCCTGAGCTCCTGTCCCGGTGGCCTATTTGATCTTCCAGACATCTGACTTTCATTCTTCATTTGGAGATCCTTGTTCTGGGCGGTAAGACAGTGGTTGGGCTGGCCTCCTGATGCCGTTATTGAGAACTCTTATGTTCTTGGGCCTAATTCTTTTATGATTTGACATAGTACTTTGCGTGTGTGAAATATGCGCTTGAGTGATTGTGACATTTGCAGGGTGACTTGCGAATCGGCAAGACGCGCAATTCGTTTCATGATAATTTAATCTTGTTATTCATTGCATGCTACCATTTCTTGACATTTGCATGGTGGCTTAAGAATCGGCAAGACGCACGATTCGTTTTATGGTGTTTTAACTTTGTTGCTCATTACGCGCTACCATTTCTTGACATTTACATGATGGCTTAAGAATCGGCAAGATGCGCGATTCGTTTTATGGTGTTTTAACTTTGTTGTTCATTGCGTGCTACCATTTCTTGACATTTACATGGTGGCTTAGGAATCGGCAAAAGACGCGCAATTCGTTTTATGGTGTTTTAACTTTGTTGTTCATTGCGCGCTATCATTTCTTGACATTTACATGGTGGCTTAAGAATCGGCAAAAGACGCGCAATTCGTTTCATTGTACTTTGATCTTGTTATTCATTGTGAGCTGTTATTTCTTGTGACCAGGATTTCTGGCAAACGAGTACACAGAAGATCAGAGTTTCTAGATGCAATATTGTATGGTCCTAGTATGCATTCTCGAAAAAGGATTTATATGACTGGTTTAAAATTTTGTCTGAATGTTTTTATGATTCTCATGTAAAGGAAAGTACTTGAATAAGAAACTTTTCATTTAATCCATCTTGATTCCCTTACAGGTATCCGGGCATCTTGAAACTTAGTAATTGTAAACTTAATTCTTAGATTGTTCTTGTTTTCAGAATGACTATGCTTAGAATCATAGTCTAGTCCTTCCCACCTGTTTCCCTTCTGAATCCCCTCTTCCCCTCTTGAACTCTCTTAGCCTCTGTGAGTTATCTATCAGAGTCTTGGAGCTGTTTAGTGGTGGACGTGTTGGGAACGTGCGCAGACCCCGAGGATCTGGTGACTCTGACAGGAACTGCTCAACAAATTGTTCTATAAGGTATCTATTATTCAGGAAGTGTGGAAGAATCTGTGTAACCACACCCTTTCATTCTTTTAACAAACAGAATATCTTTAATGATGTTTTGTAATGGAAGGTCATCAGCCAGGAATGAATTATACTGGGGAAACATCCTGGTCATCCTCCAAATCACATTTTTGACACTTGGCCCGGGGCTCATTGAGGGCCGCATCCAAAGCCTAATACATTTTCTGTTGCAGATCTGATCTAGATATTTGCAAAATATCCTCCTCCTCCAGCACCTACACATTATTTTTTTTCGTGCTGTCTTCCTACTCGCTATAGAAGAGTATTCCTGAGGTGCCTCCATTATAAAGCCCTAGGACACAGAAACAAGGAAGTATATAGGGCCATATTTATACTCCGTTTGCGCCGAAATTGCGTCGTTTTTTTTGACGCAATTTCGACGCAAAACTAACGCCAACTAACGCCATATTTATACTATGACGTTAGAGGCGAATAGCGCCAAAGTTCCCGAAATGTGCGTCATTTTTTAGCGTGAACCCCTTCCTTGCGTTAATGATATGCAAGGGAGGCGTTCCCGTCTAAAAAATGACTCCCAGGCCTTTACGTGGTATTTATACTCCCGGGCAAAAGAGACGCCCAGGAGTTGGCGTGGCTAAAAACGGCGCATTTGCGCCACTTTTTAACGCCTGCTCAGGGCAGGCGTTAAGGGGCCTGTGGGCTCAAAGGCCCATATTTATACTTTTTGACGCTAAACTGCGCTAACGCAGTTTAGCGTTAAAAAGTTTTGCGCCGTCTAACGCCATTCTGAAGCGCCATGCGGGCGCCGTATTTATGGAATGGCGTTAGACGGCGCAATCAGACCGGCGCTGCCTGGTTTGCGTGGGAAAAAACCACGTAGACCAGACAGCGCCGGCGTAGGGGGAAAATGGCGTATGGGCGTCTTAAAATGGGGCAAGTCAGGTTACGTCGAAAAAATCGTCTTAACCCGACTTGCGCCATTTATTTTCGACGCCCATCCCCCATCAACATGACTCCTATCATTGTAAAGATAGGAGTCATGCCCCCTTGCCCAATGGCCATGCCCAGGGGACTTCTGTCCCCTGGGCATGGTCATTGGGCATAGTGGCATGTAGGGGGGCACAAATAAGGCCCCCCTATGCCACCAAAAAAAAATATAAAAAATAAAAAATTATACTTACCTGAACTTACCTGAATGTCCCTGGGGTGGGTCCCTCCATCCTTGGGGGTCCTCCTGGGGTGGGCAAGGGTGGCAGGGGGGGTCCCTGGGGGCATGGGAGGGCACCTGTGGGCTCATTTTGAGCCCACAGGCCCCTTAACGCCTGCCCTGAGCAGGCGTTAAAAAGTGGCGCAAATGCGCCGTTTTTAGCCACGCCAACTCCCGGGCGTCTCTTTTGCCCGGGAGTATAAATACCACGTAAAGGCCTGGGAGTCATTTTTTAGACGGGAACGCCTCCCTTGCATATCATTAACGCAAGGTAGGGGTTCACGCTAAAAAATGACGCACATTTCGGGAACTTTGGCGCTATTCGCCTCTAACGCCATAGTATAAATATGGCGTTAGTTGGCGTTAGTTTTGCGTCGAAATTGCGTAAAAAAAAACGACGCAATTTCGGCGCAAACGGAGTATAAATATGGCCCAAAATGAGCCCACAGGTGCCCTCCCATGCCCCCAGGGACCCCCCCTGCCACCCTTGCCCACCCCAGGAGGACCCCCAAGGATGGAGGGACCCACCCCAGGGACATTCAGGTAAGTTCAGGTAAGTATAATTTTTTATTTTTTATATTTTTTTTTGGTGGCATAGGGGGGCCTTATTTGTGCCCCCCTACATGCCACTATGCCCAATGACCATGCCCAGGGGACAGAAGTCCCCTGGGCATGGCCATTGGGCAAGGGGGCATGACTCCTATCTTTACAATGATAGGAGTCATGTTGATGGGGGATGGGCGTCGAAAATAAATGGCTCAAGTCGGGTTAAGACGATTTTTTCGACGTAACCTGACTTGCCCCATTTTAAGACGCCCATACGCCATTTTCCCCCTACGCCGGCGCTGTCTGGTCTACGTGGTTTTTTCCCACGCAAACCAGGCAGCGCCGGTCTGATTGCGCCGTCTAACGCCATTCCATAAATACGTCGCCCGCATGGCGCTTCAGAATGGCGTTAGACGGCGCAAAACTTTTTAACGCTAAACTGCGTTAGCGCAGTTTAGCGTCAAAAAGTATAAATATGGGCCATAGTGCTCACAGCACTACTTCCTTATTTAACCTGTTTCCTAGCAACCAAATCTTGCGAGATTCTGTTGCCAGGAAAAAAGGTAAAAATGCCGAATGTTACCAAATATCAGCATTCCTGCCAAAAACAAAGCATGTCACATAGTACTGCCTCCCACACAGCGAGCCACCTCCATTTGCCTCTTGGTATAATCACTATGTGATCGCCTTACAAAAATGCTCCCCATCCCAGCCCTACACATGAACGAGCAGCGTGATCGTGAACAAACAAATCAATTATACCACTGACACACCCTCATCCCAGTCCAGCACATTGATGGGTGGGTGATGTAAGTAACATCATAAATAAATAAAGCAAATGCAGAAAGTCAAAGCGTGAAGTTTACCTGTCCCCATACAGGGAAAGGAACTGGCCATTGATAAGGAAGAAGGAGCCTTTAAGGGCACAAGAGCCTGAAGAAGGACTAGCGTGTCGTGTGCCTTTCTGGAGGCGCAACTGCCTCAGTATAGTAGGACTGAGGTGAGGAGCACCAATGAGGGAGTAATGCAACTAAAAGGGAGAAGACCCTTTTTGTGACTATAATCCTTGAATGATTAGGTCAAGAGGTATAATCTTCACAAGCTACACACTTCTAATAGACTCACTGTCTACAACGAACTGGAAGAAATACAGAAACAAACAAATTACAGATGGAAAATGGGGGACATTTATGAAAGATGTACACAAAAGATTAGCATGCATTAGGAACAGCAATATTCACTACAAAGTTCTCTATGGCGAAATTGCACACCTGTGCAGCTACACGATTAGTACTTTACAGCCATACAAGACTGTTGGAGGGAATGTTGTAGAACAGTGAATACCAAACGCAGTTGGTTTGAATGTCCCGAATAATGCCCTTTTGGAAAGGTAAAGTGAAAGCCTTGAAAGAAATGCTTGCACCCCTGATACCTGAAATCTTGCTGATAGGCGTGAGGCCATCTGGGTATCAGTGGTTGTCTAGGTATAACCAGCATTAAATGTAACAATTTGGGGATTCTGAAAAATAAGCAACATCATTTAGATGGAAGACGAAAGATACTTTCTCATTGACTAAGTAGCATTAAAAACCATTAGGATTTCAACCCAGAGACAAGAAGGATGTAAATGACTTCACAGTGTCAAGGAAATATTGTAATTGGTGGAGAAAAACAACATTTTCTATGGGTGCACCTGGAAGAACAAGCAACTCTGTTCAGACAGGGAAGCACTAACACCATTTAAACAACACAGCAGAGCCACATAATGACATCTCCTGCAAGTAAAGGCATGATTGGCACATCTAGGAACTTAGGGCCTAATTAGACTTTGGTGGGAGGCCTGCAGTCCTGATGGGGATAGGGAGGATGAAAGTCATGCAATTTCCCACCCTTACAAAGGGCAGCCCCCTATATTTAGAGATTTTAACCTGCCTGAAGGGAGCAGCTGCCATTGCGGCACCTTTCACAGTAGTGAAGATTGCACAGCAAGGGTAATGTTTAAAGTGCTTGCTCAGCAAATGTTTTTGTTTTCAAAAATCAAACTCCAAAATTGTGAGTTTGTGTCTTGATAAAAAATTAATAGACCCAAAGCACAGGAAACAAGGAGCCATTAGTCATTTCCACTGCTCATGTCCCCCATACATCATATAGCTTACTATGAATATGGATGGACATCTGTCACTGTGATCCAAAGGCAGACGTACTGCTGGGTCACTGGTTACCGCAGTGCAGATGTTGCACCAGTGATTACCCACTGGTTTCCCTCGCTCTAAACTGAGTAGAGAAACAATATGATTGGCAGGGTGAGAGGAAGACTCTGAAAACTATAAATAATCTCATTAGTTGTGAACAAATAGCATGCCTCCTCAATTAGAATCATGCCAGGATCATCAGTTTTCCTAGAACATATGCAGTAGCTAGCTGTCACCTCACCATACCCATACACAGAAAGAAGGAAATGTTAGTTGTGTTTCTTTATCTATTGGTTTTCCAACTGTTATGACTGCCAATAACTTGTTACCTTAATGCCATGCCCACCCCACTCAATCTACCCCTCGTCATATATATCTGGCAGATACGAGCCTGTAGACACGTGTTTAAATCCAAGTGTGATAGTAGTATTACTAGGCATATCTTGAGGTATAGAATCCTGCAATCAGTACTGGCCCTCCACAAATTGATCCATTATATCCGAGGGTGAGGGCGCAGTTCCTCCTGTTGCATTGGTTCTCATTGTACCAATTGTGAAATACATTTACGAGTCTCTTGTAAGAGGATGAATTTCTACAAGATAGAATACAAGGAGTCAGATTATGCTTCAAGATGGCATTTTATTTTGCTGCAGCGCGTCACCTCCAAAGAGTGTCAATGACTGACTCTCTCTGGCCAACAGCACCTGACCCCTCTGTGAGGCTTTAATATTTTTATTCCAAAAACCCACTTTAACACACTTTACATGTGTCATAATTTCCAAACATGTTTCAAGTAAACATTTCCTGTAACACCGTTGAACCACAAGAACAGGATGTTCAAACACTACTAACATTTCCAAGGACATAGGGCGGTTAGCCCATCTGCAACGTTTCAAAAGCAACTCTAAGAAACCAGCACATTTGCAAGAAACAAAATTAAGAAGGGCTGCTGAAGGCATACAATTTTGCTCGTAGCACAGACCAAATGGAACTGAAATGTTAGACAAAATGGAGCCCTCACGCCAAGTTAGAAATCTATTTTCCACACAATTAGGCTGCTGAATTTTGGCAGCGGCATCACCTTAATTGTAGGGAACTGAGTCCAATTCCACACCATGTGACAACTGTCGGCCTACTCTGTTTCCAGCCAGCTAGCAGTGCCTCAGCCCTATGCAAGAGCAGGGATGATTTGTGGCAACCGGGCGCATGACATCATGACTTCTCAGGGAAATTGTGGTGGTTCAGATCTCATTGTTTTCTCTCAATTGCATTTGCCTCACACATGCAAAGACAATCAGAGGCATGAAAAGGTGCAATAAGATTTATTGAATCAGCTGTGTGATAGATAAAATAACATAAAATGCAATAATTAGATTGATGAAACATAATAGAAGCAAAATGGTTACAAGGAAAGTGAAGCACAGGAAAAGTCCCATCATACAGTCACTATGCACAATACATGCAAACCTAAGCTATGTTAGAGCACAGCAAGGTAAGCCTTAATCCGCCCTTCAGGATTCCCCCCTGGGAAGACATCATTCCCTATACCCGAGTATGACAGTAGTGAAGAAGCCTCTTATCTATAGAGACACCATCCCCACATGGGCCAGGGAACTGGTAGTCTCAGTGATAGCTGTAACGAAGTCAGAGAGCAGTCAGTCATGCTTATCTGGCTGGAACCTCCCTCTGACGTGCATGGGACAAGGAAATGTTTTTATATTAAAACAACTGATGCTCTGAGAAAATGTCCCCATGTAAAAATATGTGTGTTTCTGTGAATGTTCAAGAAACAGTGTACCACTTGTGCCGACAATCCGCTCTCACTGCAGCCTTGAGGAAAGCATGTTGTGCTAAGAAATGTAATGCTTTCCTAGGCGAAAGGACAACAAGATAAAGAAAATAAATCACCACCACGAATGTGGCCAATTCTTTGTGAAATGAAATAAAAGAACACATTACTGGCTGAAAGGACACAAGCAGCAGGCCTAGTTGCTAAAATAACGTGCCCAGAGACATCACTAAAATGTCTCTACCACAATCCCTTTGCCATTCCTTAACCACCTTCTTATCCTATAAAACTAAAAAAACAACATGTAACTTCAAAGCTCCCCATGGCCAATTTTCCAGATTGTACTAGTCCCCTCCTAGAGCTGATAATCCTTGTCCACCTCTTGTCCACCTCAGAGCAATGAATCTAAATTGTCTAATGGTGTAAGATGTGATCTACATGTGTGTGTCTTTGGGCAGTTCAGTGATGTGATGTTATATCCTTTACATATGGATCTTTACTATTGTGCCTTCTCTACCTGAATCTGCATGGGATAGTTGAATCTAGACAATGCTAGTTGTGTTGTCATGATTTTCTCCATGGACCTACTCATAGTATTTTGCAACAGAAAATTAGACATTTCCACATTAATGTCAAATCTATATGAAGTGACGGCTAAAACTGCCTGAACCAGCATGTACATATTTACCATCAGAGGTACAGGCAGTGGTACCTGTCCATTTACCCACATCTATTTAAAGGGTAGTTAATTCTTTAGGGCACTGGGAATGCACCCATCTGAGAATTTCCATATCTTTTCTGCAAACATATTAAATACATTGATTTATTCAGAGATACACTCTCAAATCATATCTCTAAATAAATTGATATATTTAAGTCTGGGCTGCCTGGCCCACCTCACTGTGAGCAAGGAGCCAGAAGCCATGCAGTAAATCAGCTTTCGCAAATGTGATTCGTAATGCAGGGTTTACCTTTTTAAAGCTCTTCAGTGCCTTGGGAGTATATGCTGTAGGCCAGTGATGCTGCTGGCATAATGGTTTCAAGCAATGGAGGCTGCATCCCTGCATGAGGCCAGTCATCTGTCATTCACAGATTTAGATCCCTTGCTCTCCCATTCGTCACAAGGTAGGACTGGATGCAAGCGCACTGAGATTTGGTGCCTTGTCCTCTGTATTAGTAAGAGTTAATGGCTGCTAAACTCGCATTGTGCTGAAATGCCTGGTCACTCTGTCCTCCTCCACAGTGGCACCCCAGGGTGGGTACCTTGGTTGCTGTCCCCTTTAGAAGAGGAACTGCTGTATTTGTTCCCCAGCTAAGTTGATCTCAAAGAATGGTTGAAACAGCCACAGAGCAAACAATAACACCTAGCCTATTCAGTGGCAAACACAGAGTGAATGACCTTAATATCCATCCTGCAGGGCTTTTTCTCCCTGGAGAAGTTATTCTAAATATCCGCAGCTTTTGCCAAGCTCCAAAAGAGAGATATGTGCATATAGAGCCTCATTTACAAGACCTTTATGCCACTGTTGCATAATTTTTTTGGACGTAGCGGTGGGGCTAAGCAGTGCTTTACACTGCTCCATATTTACAAACTGGTGCGTTGGGTCCAATGCATCAGTCTGTAAAGCCTTGCGTCACATTATACCTGTGCCAGGTGTAATGTAGGCATTCCCAGGTAAAAATCCATGCAGAACTGATGCAGTGAAATTTACATTGTCAGTACATCCAAAATGTAATGTCTGCAGGTGTTAAACTGATGCATGCCTTTTTCCTATGAGAGCCTTTCATGCATTTGTAGAGTAGCGTACATTTTTTATGCTAATCCAGCAATGCGTTAGTTTAGCGCCACATGCATCTGTGGAAACGTGCACCATGGATCTCCGATCACATGGAGGTGGCGAGAGAGGCATCAAAGGAAGGCTGTCAGCTTCTGGAGGTCCCACGTTATGTTCTGATATTTTGCAGGACATTTTATCCCCTACTTCAGTCCAAAAGGCTCAGAACAGCAATAGGTAATACTTCTACATTTGTGCTTATGGTTTCTTGTTTACTTTTGCATGCTATAAATATCCTAGTACAAATTGTAATTCATAACAAACATCAGTGTCTTCCTAATAACTCTACTGATTGGACTCAGGTACACCAAGTCACACTCTCTCTTCATCTTGGATACCCAGGCTGTAGCATAGTCCGCCTAGCCATCACCAGTGGTCCTAATCCAACTCTTCTTTCAATCCCTTAATATAACTCTTTTGAATTTAATTCTTCTTCCTTCTCAAACACTATACCAGGATCTTTGTTAATCATCTATAGACCACCGGATCCCTGTTTATCCTTCCTTGATGATCATCAATCTGTGTTATTCCCCTTTCCAAATACTTCTCTTGTGTTGCTGCTGGGAGATGTCACTATTCACCTATCGGACATATGCCCATGTTGCCACATCTCATACTTACTGAATCGTTTAATCTTACCTTATTGGATTCAGGGTGGTTATATGTATCTAATTTTCTTTCCTTCTAATTTTAAGGCTTCGCACCCCCTTCTATAACTGTCCTCCTTCTGATTATTTGCTTATATTCACTATCCTGTCTGTCCATCTTCCTTCTATTCTCTTCTTCTGCTTTCTAGCCCAAATGGCTGATGTGCTGCTTTTAATCTATTTCCTACACTCCATAAGGCCTCTGCTTCCTCTTTTGGTGGTGCTTCATTCTTTCGCTGTTTGTCAGTGTCCTTGGTTCTAAATTCTCTTACCAAACCGAAGATGTCAGGGAGCTAATGTATGTGAATGACAAACTGGTGAAATGATTCAGTCTATAAATTGAAATAACACAGAGCATCCAAGAGCTGCTCTTTCAGAGTATCTCCATCACCGTGACTCAGTTGTGGGTTCTCAGACACAGCAACTCAATTCAGTTGTTGGCTCTCTGGGCTTGCCTTTGAAATGTTTATAATAGAAACCATAGTGGCAGTATTTCCATTGCTAAGACAATGTAACTGATCAATATATGAGAGCTGGAGTGCCGGAGAAGAAAGGCAGACAACAAAGTTCTAAAACAATAAAGCCGAAAGAAATAGCAGGTATCTTGCAGGAAACATTCCTAGGCATGTAAAGCACTGGAAACTGTGGTAAAGACTTCAAAGCCAATAAAGAGAAGTGCAGAGCCTCAATAGTGATTAGATACACAGCTCCAAAGCTTCTGATTCTGGAAATCAAGCTCAATAAATAGTGCCCAAAATTACTGTCATGCTTGCACGTGTTAAACAAAGGTGGTGATCTTCTGTGTAAGCGCATTTCATGTTTAGTATATCTACCAAAAAAACTGGTCACTATTTTTAACAGTTTGCCAGATTGTGTATCTTCGAGGTAAGCACCGGATTACAGGCCACTTGTCTGTTTTCTGTTCATTCATGGCAGAGCTGCACTCCGGTTGAAAGCAGCAAAATAATATTATTTCTGAAATACGTATTTTGAATCAGGCTGCGGATGCCTTTTAATCACTTTCAGCCCTTTATTGTCTACTTTGCCCACTTTCTGTTTCTCTTTTCCCAACGACTTCACAAAGACTTTGCAGCTTTATTTGCTTTTTAGATTTCCAACATTATGCTTATTTAGCCTCTTCTTCGGTCTCTTTGACCCTCACTGGTGCTTTAGAACCAAGCTCAGGACCATTGTCAGCTCCTGATCCCTCTCCCTCTTCTTTGGATTCTTGTCCCCCTTTACCTGGATCTGCCATTTTTTGGGTGTCTAAACCTGCTGCCTCTACTAAAGATCCTTTTCCATCTGCTCTGTGAACTCTTTCTTTTATCTCTTGGTGCCCTACTTAGTCGTGCTGTTTACCATTTCGTTTTACTCTGGTACTTGTCTCTCTTCTTTCAATATAGCAGCTATTATTGGCATGCTAACGAAACCTTCATTAGATCTGAATAACTGTATGACAATTTATCTTGTCCCATTTGTCATAAAAATCTAGAACGTGTTGTTTTCTCTCCGCTCTCAGTCTTTCTTTATGAGCACAAGGACAATCTGGCTTCAAACCTGGTCATTCAATTGAACCTTCTTCACTTTCTGTTGCTCATTTAGTTTTTTATTCATGACTCAATAAACACTCCTCTTATCATTCCTTTTTTTTTTGCTGCTTCTGTCACAGTGGTTCGCAAATGATGGGCCAGACTGAAGAAAAATGGCGCTGCAGCCAGTGCAGCGCCACTTTTCTTGCGCGCCTTAATGCCTCCCTAACACGACCATGTGTGTGCCATATCTAAGATACAGCCCCCCATGGAAGTAGTTAGGGAACTAGATTCAAAAATGTCCGTGCTAGTTCAGAGCGTTGCAGGATTAGCGTAAAAAATGTTGACGCTAATCCTGCAACGTCCACGGAGGTAAATTATGAATAATGGTGTGCCTCCTTATAACGCCTGCTCTGAGTAGGCATTAAAGGTGCTGAAAAAAATTACTCAAAGAAATCTCTTAGATTTCTTCGCACCATTTTTTCACCCCCCTTAACGGGTGAACACCCACTTTGCATACATTATGCCTGGTGCATGCATGATGTTGTGAAAAGGGTTACAAAGTGGCACAATGCACAATCTGGTGCTGCGTTTTTGGACATCTAACACCACATTAGCGTAAGAAAATGATCCGAATGTGTCGTTAGATGGCGCAAGGGGCTCTTAAATCTGCCCTAATGTGTGTTTCGCCAAGCAGATGAACAGACACTGCTGTAAATGGTATGTGAAGGAGAGTGTCTGCATTTCTTTTTACACATAGCTACACTCCTTACCACATGTAAAGGAAAGTGAACACCAGGTCAAATGAGCTTCAGGCCCATCTGGTGCTCCTTGCGGTTCATGGGTATTTCTTGGAGGACTGACTGCTGCCGATATTGCGGGGCTCATAGACTTTTGATTCATAGTTACCATATATTTGGGAAGAACGCGGGCTGCGATTGATCTTTAAACAATATTTTAAGTCACACTTCTGACTGGACTTATTCATTCGGCCCATTACATGACAGATAGTGGCTTTGCTGAAATGGTATTCACTCATGGGATCTAATACGTGCAAAAAAACATTGTGTATTGGAAGGTACAAAAATAAAGATATAATTTTACTGCAGTACAATCTCCTGGGCTTAGGTGTCACAGGAGCTGCTGCACTAAAGAAAGCTGCACTTCTGCTCACGTCTCCAAGTTCCCTGTTTTGCCTGTCTCATTTCCTTCCTCCTGACCACACCCTACATTCTATCCCTTTCTTCTAGCTCCCTGCCCTCCTTTTTTTCGCTCAGCCTTCGAAGATTCCTTCCTCCCTTTCATTTAATTCTTCTTATGCTTGTTTTCAAGTTCCATCAAATGTTTTTCATGATATTCGGAATTTCATCAAGCCGTCATCACAATATATTGTTTCCAGTCTTCACTTTTCTTGTTTCATAATTCCATCAAATAAATCAGCATTTTGTTCCCACTTGTCTCATATTTCCATCACATTAAAACACCACTTTTGTTCCCACTTGTCAACACGTGTGTTGTCTAGGGAGTGCCCACCGACTTCTTCAGGACCTCCTGAAATTTATTTCCACGCTTCTCAAATATTGCATGCTTAGTCTTAGACAAACTCGGTTTCGGATGCCGAAACCCGGCGTATCCTCACTCTAAGTCGGTTATCACCGCGGGTGTATCGGACGCTCCTGAAAAAATCAATAAATATGCATTCAATGGAACGGTGAATGTATTGATATTTTATGGGAATGGCACTGATGAGAGAGCTTTCTGATGCACAGTGTTTGATGCCCCATGGCTTAATGCCTCCTTGTTCATTTTCCTTTTACTAGTCCCTGCCAAGTGAAGTTTACCTCATCCTAGTGAAAGGTATTAACTATCCAAGACCTTAAAATACTTTTTTTCAACAAAAATCGTCTGGTTTCTACTTTTAGCCACAAAGATGACGCTTTAATAGTGACCATGCCATAAAGGCGTTCTGTTTTTTAGGATCGAGCCTGTGATATCTTGCACTAGCATATGCATATCGCTAGCAAGACACTGTTGTAGGTAGAAAAGGGCTTGGAGTCCACCCATGGCTTACCCTTTGTTGACTGCCGGGCACCTCTTCTCTGCAGCCTTCTTAATTGGCCAGTGCTGGCCAAATGTCACTTCCAATTCTATCAGTGGAGCAGGGACCAAGCACAAATTAATTACATTTACTAAGTGACCGTCCACTGCCCACACTCTCATTGAGGTACTATTTCCACTTTCCTCGATCTAAAGTTTGATCCTTCAGTGGTTTACAACCTCAGTAGCTCTAACTCTTGCCAATGTGAGACCTAATGCTTACTTCTCTTTCTCATGACTCATTTTTCTCTTCCTCCAGACTCAGGTACTCAGGTACTCAGGTGCTCCAATGGCTTGACTACGCTTACTGTGTCACAATGTTTGTGTCTTATGTATTGTGTTGTACTTACATTTGCTGTTGTCTGGCTCTCCTTATCTTTGTCATCTGATTTCCCTGTGTGTTTCTAGTCTTGCTTTACATTCTGCTTCTCAATGTCAGTTATATATCAATATTAGGGGGTTGCCCAAATAACCCTTTCAAGTCTTGGGCCACATACAACAAAGAACAAACTGTGACTTGTGAGGGATAGATACATTGGTGAAATCATTAAACAATAATACACCAATTATTACTAGATTATGATTTCTCATGTATTTACTGGAATTTGGCTGGTAGTGTTGATTTGACATATTCTTCCTTTTTTAATAGTGGAGACCTTGTAGATAAAAGTCAATGCCTTTCGGCCTTTTCTTTCTGGCCTTTTCAGGACAAAAGGAGGAGTATGAACCTTATGAAACAAAGGATTAAAAACCAATACCAATACCGGATATTAGCCACACTATATGTACATATTGAATTCTCTGATATGAGGTGCAATTTTAAAACAGGGCCCCACCACACCTTGTGTGTGCTAGCATATAAAGAGTATCCATTGTGTTTTGGAAACCAGCAAGAATATGGGGGGTGTCTAGTAACAACCTCTATTCGTGGCAGCACCACTATGTGACTGATTTACCAGATAAAAGTGGTAGACTACAGGTGCTCTAGTTCTCAAGAGGCCAATTTGGAGTGTGGGGGATGAAAAAGTCTGAAAATCTCCACGTCATGCCTCAAGTCTATGGGTGAAGCATGCTCCAATAAAGTGCCCATAATCTGGCCTACCTCTATCTGGTGAACAACCTCTCATGGGGTGACAAAACCTTCAAAGCTTGGACTGCTTACAATCTCCCTGTATGAAGACAGGACACAATATCATAAAATGCTTCATAACTGGAGAACCTCAAAATATATTTCATGTATGTTAAATATATTATATTTGTCATTGCAAAAAACATTTACTTTCTATGTGTCCCTACACGAACTACAGCTGAAACTCGCTGCATGCTTCTCTTGCATGAATTATTGTGTGCTTGATAATTCGGGACTTCATCTTCAGTAAATTAGCCAGCTCGTGGAGTCAACATCCTCTCCCCTTTATGGTCCGTGTGCATTTAACCCCTTCGCTTCCAATCCTTTTCCCCCTCAGGTGCCAAGCCTTTTTTGGCTGTTTGGGGCAGTTCGCTCCTAGGCCCTCATAACATTTTGTCCACATAAGCTACTGTTAGAAATGGGGTTTTTGGTTGGCAGTCAGGTTACCTCCTGTCCCAGCAAAAGCCCTCACTCTAGTCAGGGTAAGTCACACACTATCCAAGATTATCCTGTGCCCACCCTCTGGTAGCTTGGCACGAGCAGTCAGGCTTAACTTAGAAGGCAATGTGTAAAGTATTTGTGCAATAAATCATACAATACTACCATATAGCACCACAAAAAATACACCACACAGTGTTTAGAAAAATATATAATATTTATCAGGATAATTGTAGGTCAAAAAGAATAAAGTTGCAATGGAAAATTGTAGAAATATCACAGGGAAGTGATATAGAGTGTCTTAAGTCTTTAGAATGCAATACAGTGTCTTTCAAGCACAAAGTACCTGGTTTCTGGTGGAAAATCTCCTCAGAGGGCCACAGGAGAAGAGATGCGTGGAAAAAGGGGTGTGTGCGTCGATTTCTCCTCAGCACACACAGACTTGCGTCGGTCTTTTCCACGCGGGGAAGTCGGGCGTCGTTTTCCGGCGCGCAGACAGTCTCTTTTTGTGGATCGCGGGGATTACCAGATGTCCCGGGTCTGTGCGTGGATTCTCCTGCTTGTTTTCCGGCTGCGCGTCGTTCTGCGGGGCTGCGCGTCGAAGTTTCGATCTCACGGTAGGCGTCGCGTCGATTTCTCCTTGGAAGTCGGGCGGCGTTGTCCTTGCGAGGCCGTGCGTCGAAAGTTTGGTCTCACGGCAGGCGTCGCGTCGATTTCTCCTTGGAAGTCGGGCGGCGTTGTCCTTGCGAGGCCGTGCGTCAAAGTTTCGCACTCACGGTGGGCGTCGCGTCGATTTCTCCTGGAAAGTCGAGCGGCTTTGTCCTTGCGAGGTTGTGCGTCGAAGTCTCGATCGCCCCGAGGGCGTCGCGTCGATCAGCGTCGGTGTGCGGCGTTTTTCTCGCAGCGAAACAAGCTGTGCGTCGAAATTTTCGGCGCACGGAGCGTCCAAGTGAAAGGAAGAAGTCTTTTTGGTCCTGAGACTTCAAGGAACAGGAGGCAAGCTCTATCCAAGCCCTTGGAGAGCACTTTCACAGCCAGACAAGAGTTCAGCAAGGCAGCAGGGCAACAGCAAGACAGCAGTCCTTTGTAGAAAGCAGACAGGTGAGTCCTTTGAGCAGCCAGGCAGTTCTTCTTGGCAGGATGTAGTTTCTGGTTCCGGTTTCTTCTCCAGCAAGTGTCTGATGAGGTAGGGCAGAGGCCCTGTTTTATACCCAAATGTGCCTTTGAAGTGGGGGAGACTTCAAAGAGTGGCTAAGAAGTGCACCAGGTCCCCTTTCAGTTCAATCCTGTCTGCCAGGGTCCCAGTAGGGGGTGTGGCAGTCCTTTGTGTGAGGGCAGGCCCTCCACCCTCCCAGCCCAGGAAGACCCATTCAAAATGCAGATGTATGCAAGTGAGGCTGAGTACCCTGTGTTTGGGGTGTGTCTGAGTGAATGCACAAGGAGCTGTCAACTAAACCTAGCCAGACGTGGATTGTAAGGCACAGAAGGATTTAAGTGCAAAGAAATGCTCACTTTCTAAAAGTGGCATTTCTAGAATAGTAATATTAAATCCGACTTCACCAGTCAGTAGGATTTTGTATTACCATTCTGGCCATACTAAATATGACCTCCCTGCTCCTTTCAGATCAGCAGCTGCCACTTCAACAGTGTATGAGGGCAGCCCCAATGTTAGCCTATGAAGGGAGCAGGTCTCCCAGTAGTGCAAAAACGAATTTAGGAGTTTTACACTACCAGGACATATAACTACACAGGTACATGTCCTGTCTTTTACCTACACAGCACCCTGCTCTAGGGGATACCCAGGGCACACATTAAGGGTGACTTATATGCAGAAAAAGGGGAGTTCTAGGCTTGGCAAGTACTTTTAAATGCCAAGTCGAGGTGGCAGTGAAACTGCACACACAGGCCTAGCAATGGTAGGCCTGAGACAAGGAAAAGGGGCTACTTAAGTGGGTGGCACAATCCGTGCTGCAGGTCCACTAGTAGCATTTAATCTATATGCCCTAGGCACCTGGAGTGCACATGACTGGGGACTTATAAGTAGATTAAATAGTTCAATCAGGTATGATCCAAAGTTACCATGTTTACAGAGAGAGAGCATATACACTTTATCACTGGTTAGCAGTGGTAAAGTGCGCAGAGTCTAAAAACCAGCAAAAACAGTATCCAAAACGAGGAGGGAGGCAGGCAAAAAGTTAGGGGTGACTACCCTAAGGCTGTCAGGTCTAACATGTGTCCCCCCCAGCTGAAAGTGGGGAGAGCTACCCGACCTCCTGGGAGCTCTCATCGCTAAGGCGGAAGTACCTGGAGAGACCATCAGCATTGGCGTGGTCAACCCCTGGGCGATGTTCCACCGTAAAGTCCATCCCCTGTAGGGAAATGGACCACCTCAGAAGTTTTGGATTCTCACCCCTCATCTGCATGAGCCATCTGAGGGGCCTGTGGTCTGTCTGAACTAGGAAGTGAGTCCCAAACAGGTAGGGCCTCAGCTTCTTCAGTGCCCAGACCACAGCAAAAGCTTCTCTTTCAATAGCACTCCACCTCTGTTCCCGTGGTAATAGCCTTCTGCTAATAAAGACTACCGGTTGATCTTGGCCCTCCTCATTTAGCTGTGCTAGGACTGCCCCTATGCCATGCTCTGAAGCGTCTGTCTGCACGATAAATTCCTGGGAGTAGTCAGGGGCCTTGAGCACGGGGGCCGTGCACATGGCTTCCTTTAGGGCGTCAAAGGCTTTCTGACAAGCCTCTGTCCAATTCACCAACCTAGGTTGCTTCTTGGACGTGAGTTCTGTCAAGGGGGACACAATGGTACCATAGCCCTTGACAAACCTTCGGTAGTATCCGGTGAGGCCTAAAAAGGCTCTCACCTCAGTCTGGGTTCGAGGTGGTTGCCAGGCCTTGATAGTTTCGATCTTGGCCTGGAGTGGCTGCACCTTGCCACCACCTACTAGGTGTCCCAAGTACACCACGGAACCCTGCCCAATCTGGCACTTACTAGCCTTGATGGTCAGGCCTGCCTGTTGCAGGGCCTGAAGCACCTCCTTGAGGTGGAGCAGGTGTTCCTCCCAGCTGGAACTGTAGACAGCTATGTCATCCAGGTAGGCTGCACAGAAGGCATCCTTGCCAGCCAGGACCCCGTTAACCAACCGTTGGAAGGTAGCGGGGGCATTTTTCAATCCAAACGGCATCACCCGGAACTGGTAATGGCCGTCAGGGGTGGAAAAGGCGGACCTTTCCTTAGCCCCCTCAGTCAGGGCGATCTGCCAGTACCCTGAAGTAAGATCAAACGTACTCAGGAACTTGGCAGCGCCTAGCCTGTCCACGAGCTCATCAGCTCGGGGGATGGGGTGAGCATCAGTCCGTGTGACTGAGTTGAGACCCCGGTAGTCCACGCAGAACCGGAGTTCTGGCTTCGCGCCTGGGGCAGTAGCCTTGGGGACCAACACCACTGGGCTGGCCCAGGGACTACTGGACTTCTCAATAACCCCTAGCGTCAACATCTTGGAGACCTCCTCCTTGATGCTGGCCTTCACCTTATCTGACAACCTGTAAATTTTGTTCTTCACAGGGAGACTGTCACCGGTGTCAATATCATGAACACAGAGGTGGGTCAGTCCCGGAGTAAGGGAGAAGAGGGGGGAGAACTGCTCCAACAGCTCATAGCAGTCTCCTTTCTGGTTTAGAGTCAGGGAGTCAGACAGAATGACCCCGCTTACGGACCCATCACCTTCTTGGGCAGAGAGGAGGTCCGGGAGAGGTTCACTCTCCTCTTCCATTCCTTCATCTGTGACCAGAAGCATGTTGATCTCCGACCTCTCAAAATGAGCTTTTAGTCGGTTCACGTGGAGCACCCTTAGGGGGTTCCTAGGGGTTTGGAGGTCCACTAGGTAAGTGGCCTCCCCTTTCCGCTCCTTTATTTCAAATGGGCCAGACCAGCGGTCCTGGAGAGCTCTGGGCTCTACTGGCTCCATTACCCACACTTTGTCTCCAGGTTGAAACTCTACCAGAGTGGCCTTCTGGTCATACCATTGTTTCATCACCTCTTGACTGGCCTCCAGGTTACTTTGGGCCTCTTTCCAGAAGCGGGTCATCTGATTGCGGAGGGCCAACATGTAGCTGACCACGTCCTGAGGGGGTGTCTTTGGAGCGTTCTCCAATCCCTCCTTGACAATGCTTAAGGGTCCCCTGACGGGGTACCCATAGAGAAGCTCAAAGGGACTGAACCCTACCCCCCTCTGGGGGACCTCTCTGTAAGCAAAGAGAAGGCATGGTAAGAGGACGTCCCATTTACGCCTCATGGCCTCAGGGAGGCCACCAATCATGCCTTTCAGGGTCTTGTTGAATCTCTCCACAAGCCCATTAGACTGGGGGTGATAGGGTGTGGTGAACTTGTAGGTTACACCACACGCATCCCACAGATGCTTCATGTACGCGGACATGAAGTTAGTGCCTCTGTCAGACACTATCTCCTTGGGGAATCCCACACGGGTAAATATCCCCATCAGGGTTCTGGCTACCACCGGTGCAGTTACGGTCCTCAGAGGGATTGCCTCTGGGTACCGGGTGGCATGGTCCACCAAAACCAGGATAAACCTGTTGCCTAAGGCAGTTTTGGGGTCCAAGGGGCCAACAATGTCGACGCCCACCCTTTCAAAGGGGGTGCCAACGACAGGAAGTGGAATCAGGGGGGTTTTAACCCTCTTTCCTGCTTTACCACTAGCCTGGCAGGTAGGACAAGCCCTGCAGAATTTGTCTGAGTGTGTCCTCATTTTGGGCCAGTGAAAGTGGGTGACAAGCCTGTTGAAGGTCTTGTCTTGTCCCAAATGTCCTGCCAGGGGAATGTCGTGAGCCAGACCCAGTAGGAAGGCTCGGTAACATTGGGGGACCACCAGCACACGTGCTGCCCCAAAGACCGGAACCCTAGGCTCACTGTAGAGGAGATCATTCTCCCAATATAGGTGGTGATTGCCAGAGGCGTCACCTGCTGCCTGGTTTAAGGCTTGTTTCCTCAACCCTTCTAGAGTGGGACACTCTTTCTGCGCCTTGCAGAATTCCTCCCTGGTGGGTCCACCCTCAACTTGCCAGCCAGCAAGCTCCGGTAAGTCACCTAGGGTGGCAATGTCTTCCCCAGTTGGCTCGGGAGTCTCCTCCTCAGGAGCCCCGTCAGCCACTGTGGGAACTTCTGGGGCCGGTTTCCCGCGCCCCTCGTCCCTCCTCTTGGCAGCTCCCTGGGCCATCGTTCCAGGCTCCAGATGCCCTTGACTTCCCTCTCGGTCAGCCATGGACCGGGTGGTCATGCAGACCCACTCAGGTAACCCTAACATCTCCAGGTGAGATCTGAGCTCTACTTCTTTCCAAGCAGTATGCTCTAGATCATTGCCTAACAGACAATCTACAGGCATGGCAGGACTCACAGCTACTTCCAGAGTACCAGAGACCCCCCCCCACTCAAAGGGAACCCGAGCCACCGGTAGGTGACTCTCGCGATTGTCAGCGACTATGACCTGGTGGAATGTATTAGGGATTATCTGCTCTGTGGACACCAGCTGACTCTTGATAGTAGTCATACTGGCTCCTGTGTCACGCAGAGCCTCCACCTTCTGCCCATCAATGAGGACCCACTGCCGGTACTTGGAAGTATTTTTAGGCATGTGGACCTTGGACATCATTTCTCCTTCTCCCAGGGACACTAGGGAAATCTCTACCTGCTCCCCAAAGCTAGTGGGGTCCATCTCCCCCCCGAGTGCTACACTAGTCAACCCAGGTGCCTGTCCGGTAGTGGACGGTGCCCTCTTGGGGCACTGTGGATCGCCTTTGTAGTGACCATATTGGTAACACTCCATGCATTTGGGGCTAGATTTTCCTGACCTGTCAAATGTCCCTGGTTTCTTCCCAAATTTGGAAAAGGAAGGGTTGCCACCCCCTCCCTGGGAATTCTTTTGGGGGCCTTTAGAGAGTTCCTTATCTGTAAGTTTATCTCCCCCCTCTTTCTTCTGTTGGGAACCCTGACCACCTTTGTGGGAGTCCCCCCCAGGTACCTTTTTGGACACTCTGGTGCTAACCCAGAGGTCCGCCTCCTCAGCAAGCTTCCTGGGATCAGTCAGCTTACTATCCACTAGGTGCTGGCGCAAATCGGTATAAGTAACATTAAGCATATGCTCTCTCAGGATCAAGTCATATAAACCTTTATAATCTGCTACTTTGTTGCCCCGCACCCATCCATTCAGTGCCTTACTAGAGAAATCAAAGAAATCTACCCATGTTTGTGTGGTTTGTTTGGTGCTGTCCCTGAACCTCTGACGGTATCCCTCAGGGGTCAGCCCAAACTTGGCAAGTAAAGTGGCTTTCTGGAGTGGGTATGTGTTTTGATCCGGTGGATCCAATGTGAGAAGTGTGTCCCTCCCCAATGGCGGCACATAACCCCACATAGCTACCCCCCATTGCCCTTCAGGAACCTCATGAGCCCTTAGTGCAACTTCATAAGCAGCTAACCATTTATCTATGTCATCTCCCACCACAAAACTGGGCACCACATTTTTGGGTATACGAACCTTCTTTTCTCCAGCAGGTCCTGTCTGTATGCTGCCACCATTATTGCTGGATTCAGACTGTCTTGCCTTGATCTCCAGCTCCTTGAGACTCAGTTCATGAGCCAACAATAGTTTCTTTTCAGCCAACGCTCTTTCAGCTTCCACTTGTTTGGCTGCTCTTTCAGCTTCTGCTTGTTTGGCTGTTCTTTCAGCTTCAATCTGTTTGGCTGCTCTTTCAGCCTCAGCTTGTTTGGCTTCTCTTTCTGCCCTCCTCTCCTCCTGTTGTGCCTCAATTTTCAGTTTGGCCATTTGCAATTGGAACTCCCTTTCCTCTCTCCTTTCCTCTGCGGTCAGGCTTTGCATGGAGACACTGCTCCCTGGTCTGGAAGGGTGCACAATTGCAGTGGTAACACCATCCATAGATAGTGACAATCCTTCTGAGGGGCCATTTTCTGGCTCCTCTTCCTCATCATCCTCTAAATGGGCTTCTGCCCAGGCCCTCAGCGCCACTTGAAAGTCCTCCTTTCTGGAGGCCCCTTGGGTGGGTACCCTTAATGCCCTGCAGAATCCTCTTAGTTGTTTGACCGTGTATGTATCCAACTGGACTAGGTCAAAGTCCCCTGTCTGAGACCCAGTCAGAGACATGTTGAGTGAGGATTTAGTTTTTGAAAATTGTCAGGAAAAAACTGATTTTCAAAAAGAGATAAAAACCAAGTTGACCTTCAACTGTGGGTATGTAGTGAAATACTTAGCTACTGTATGTCACTGCACAAATACAAGTCCTATCCTCACCGCTGATCACCAATGTTAGAAATGGGGTTTTTGGTTGGCAGTCAGGTTACCTCCTGTCCCAGCAAAAGCCCTCACTCTAGTCAGGGTAAGTCACACACTATCCAAGATTATCCTGTGCCCACCCTCTGGTAGCTTGGCACGAGCAGTCAGGCTTAACTTAGAAGGCAATGTGTAAAGTATTTGTGCAATAAATCATACAATACTACCATATAGCACCACAAAAAATACACCACACAGTGTTTAGAAAAATATATAATATTTATCAGGATAATTGTAGGTCAAAAAGAATAAAGTTGCAATGGAAAATTGTAGAAATATCACAGGGAAGTGATATAGAGTGTCTTAAGTCTTTAGAATGCAATACAGTGTCTTTCAAGCACAAAGTACCTGGTTTCTGGTGGAAAATCTCCTCAGAGGGCCACAGGAGAAGAGATGCGTGGAAAAAGGGGTGTGTGCGTCGATTTCTCCTCAGCACACACAGACTTGCGTCGGTCTTTTCCACGCGGGGAAGTCGGGCGTCGTTTTCCGGCGCGCAGACAGTCTCTTTTTGTGGATCGCGGGGATTACCAGATGTCCCGGGTCTGTGCGTGGATTCTCCTGCTTGTTTTCCGGCTGCGCGTCGTTCTGCGGGGCTGCGCGTCGAAGTTTCGATCTCACGGTAGGCGTCGCGTCGATTTCTCCTTGGAAGTCGGGCGGCGTTGTCCTTGCGAGGCCGTGCGTCGAAAGTTTGGTCTCACGGCAGGCGTCGCGTCGATTTCTCCTTGGAAGTCGGGCGGCGTTGTCCTTGCGAGGCCGTGCGTCAAAGTTTCGCACTCACGGTGGGCGTCGCGTCGATTTCTCCTGGAAAGTCGAGCGGCTTTGTCCTTGCGAGGTTGTGCGTCGAAGTCTCGATCGCCCCGAGGGCGTCGCGTCGATCAGCGTCGGTGTGCGGCGTTTTTCTCGCAGCGAAACAAGCTGTGCGTCGAAATTTTCGGCGCACGGAGCGTCCAAGTGAAAGGAAGAAGTCTTTTTGGTCCTGAGACTTCAAGGAACAGGAGGCAAGCTCTATCCAAGCCCTTGGAGAGCACTTTCACAGCCAGACAAGAGTTCAGCAAGGCAGCAGGGCAACAGCAAGACAGCAGTCCTTTGTAGAAAGCAGACAGGTGAGTCCTTTGAGCAGCCAGGCAGTTCTTCTTGGCAGGATGTAGTTTCTGGTTCCGGTTTCTTCTCCAGCAAGTGTCTGATGAGGTAGGGCAGAGGCCCTGTTTTATACCCAAATGTGCCTTTGAAGTGGGGGAGACTTCAAAGAGTGGCTAAGAAGTGCACCAGGTCCCCTTTCAGTTCAATCCTGTCTGCCAGGGTCCCAGTAGGGGGTGTGGCAGTCCTTTGTGTGAGGGCAGGCCCTCCACCCTCCCAGCCCAGGAAGACCCATTCAAAATGCAGATGTATGCAAGTGAGGCTGAGTACCCTGTGTTTGGGGTGTGTCTGAGTGAATGCACAAGGAGCTGTCAACTAAACCTAGCCAGACGTGGATTGTAAGGCACAGAAGGATTTAAGTGCAAAGAAATGCTCACTTTCTAAAAGTGGCATTTCTAGAATAGTAATATTAAATCCGACTTCACCAGTCAGTAGGATTTTGTATTACCATTCTGGCCATACTAAATATGACCTCCCTGCTCCTTTCAGATCAGCAGCTGCCACTTCAACAGTGTATGAGGGCAGCCCCAATGTTAGCCTATGAAGGGAGCAGGTCTCCCAGTAGTGCAAAAACGAATTTAGGAGTTTTACACTACCAGGACATATAACTACACAGGTACATGTCCTGTCTTTTACCTACACAGCACCCTGCTCTAGGGGATACCCAGGGCACACATTAAGGGTGACTTATATGCAGAAAAAGGGGAGTTCTAGGCTTGGCAAGTACTTTTAAATGCCAAGTCGAGGTGGCAGTGAAACTGCACACACAGGCCTAGCAATGGTAGGCCTGAGACAAGGAAAAGGGGCTACTTAAGTGGGTGGCACAATCCGTGCTGCAGGTCCACTAGTAGCATTTAATCTATATGCCCTAGGCACCTGGAGTGCACATGACTGGGGACTTATAAGTAGATTAAATAGTTCAATCAGGTATGATCCAAAGTTACCATGTTTACAGAGAGAGAGCATATACACTTTATCACTGGTTAGCAGTGGTAAAGTGCGCAGAGTCTAAAAACCAGCAAAAACAGTATCCAAAACGAGGAGGGAGGCAGGCAAAAAGTTAGGGGTGACTACCCTAAGGCTGTCAGGTCTAACAGCTACCCACGACAAATTTGCGTACTTTTTTCCAACATCCTCGGAATTCTATACTTTGTGAGTTCCCCTGAAGGAGACCAAGAAATTAGCCAAAATACAGTGACAATTTTGGGTTTTTTTTAAAATGGGGAAAAAAGGGCTGCAGTAGAAGACTTGTGTTTTTTTTTCCTGAAAATTTGATCAAGAAGGGGTTTGTGGTGCTAAAATCACTATCTTCCCAGCTTTCAGGAACAGGCAGACTTAAATCAGAAAAACACATTTTGCAACACAATTTTGGCATTTTAATGGCACAAACCCCATTTTTACTATTGTTTTGTGCTTTCAGCCTCCTTCCAGTTAGTGACAGAAATGGGTGTGAAACCATACTGGATCCCAGAAAGCTAAACACTTCTGAAAAGTAGACACAATTCTAAATTCAGCAAGGGATAATTTGTGTATATCCTACAAGGGTTTCCTACAGAAAATAACAGATGAAATGAAAAACTATTGAAATTGAGGTGAAAAAAAGCAGCCATTTTTGTCTCCACGTTTTACTCTGTAACTTCTTTCTGCGATGTCAGATTTTTTTAAAGCAATATACTTTTACGTCTGCTGGACTCTTCTAGTTGTGGGGATACATGGGCTTGTAGGTTTATCAAGAACCCTAGGTACCCAGAGCAAATAAATGAGCTGCACCTTGCAGTGGGCTTTCAAGAGGTATGCAGCAATTCATTTGCTGAAAAGAAAGAGTGAAAATAGGTATCAAGAAAACCTTTGTATTTTCGAAATGAGCACAAGATGAGGTATTGAGAAGCAGTGGTTACTTGCACATCTCTGAATTCTGGGTGCCCATACTAGCATGTGAATTACAGGGCATTTCTCAAATAAACGTCTTTTTTACACACTGTCTTACATTTGAAAGGAAAAAATGTAGAGAAAGACAAGGGGCAATAACACTTGTTTTGCTATTCTGTGTTCCCCCAAGTCTCCTGATAAAAATGGTACATCACTTGTGTGGGTAGGCCTAATGCTTGAGACAGGAACCGCAACATGAACACATCACATTTTTACATTGAAATCTGACATGTTTTTTGCAAAGTGCCTAGCTGTAGATTTTGGCCTCTAGCACAGCAGGAGCCTAGGGAAACGTACCAAACCCATTTTTTAAAACTAGACACCTAGGGGAATCCAAGATGGAGTGACTTGTGGGGCTATCACCAGGTTCTGTTACCCAGAATCCTTTGCAAACCACACAATTTGGTAAAAAAAACACTTTTTCTTCACATTTCGGTGACAGAAAGTTCTGGAATTTGAGAGGAGCCACAAATTTCCGTCCACCCAGAATTCCCCTATGTCCTCTTGCTTGCCATGGGATAAGATGTTTTAGTATGCGGGGGAGAGCTGAGAGACTGTTACCCCCTTCAGTTGGGGCGGGGCAGAACAAGGCCCATACTGGTTGGTAACCAAACTATTTTTGTTTTAATTACCTGGCATCTAGTAGACTTTCTACCCCCTCAGGTGTGGATCGGGGGTAATTGCCCCATCTGCCCACTGGCGAGCAGAACAACTGTGGCCCCATTTATTTGGGGTGGGGGTATAGCCATACCCCCACCCTCTTATTCTGAAAAAAAATCTTCCCTGGTCTCTGCTGAGCTTTCTGCTCCCCTTTGGGGCAGATGGGCCTTCAAAAAATAGGCCAATCTGCCCCCAAGGTGGGGGCAGAAATGGCCTAAATACAATTTGCCTTCCAGGGGAGCGACCCTTGCCTAAGGGGTTGCTCACCATACATAAAAACACAAAGTAAATAAATATATATATATCCCTGGTGTCTAGAGGTTTCTGCTCCCCCTTGGGGCAGATCGGCCTTATTATATTAGGCTGATCTGCCTCCGGGGGGCTGAAAAGGCCTATAAATATTTTGACCCCATCTGGGGAGAGGCCCTTGCCCAAGGGTCCGCTCCCCTTATGAATAAGTATGGGTCCGGGGAGCAACCCTTGCCTAAGGCATCGCTCCCCACTTATAAAAAAAAAATGAACAAAAAAAAAAATATCCCTGGTGTCTAGGGGTTTTCTCCCCCCCCCCACCCCAGGGGCAGAAATGGCATACATTTTTTTATCCTCCCTGGGGAGCAGCCCTTGCCCCAGGAGCCGCTCCCCTTACGCGTCAGTATAAAAAAATAAAAATTCCCTGGTGCCTAGTCATATTTGGCCGATCTGCCATCGGGGGGGCCAGAAATGGCCTAAAAATAATTTGGCCTCCCTGGGAGCGTCCCTTGCCTAACGGGTCACTCCCCACATATAAGAAAAAAATAAACAACAAAATAGATTATCCCTGGTGTCTAGGGGTTTATGGCCTAAAAATAATTTGCCCCCCCTGGGAGCGGCCCTTGCCCAAAGGGCTGCTCCCATTATGCGTAAATATAATAATAAAAACAATTCCCTGGTGTCTAGTGGTTTCTTCCCCCCGGGGGCAAATCGGCCTAATTATATTAGGCCAATCTTCCCCAAGTGGGGGCAGAAATGGGCTTAAAACAATTTGGCCCCCCGGGGAGCAAACTGTGCCTAAGGGGTCGCTCCCCACACATAAAAGAAAAAAAAACAAAGAAAAAAGTTTATTCCTGGTGTCTAGGGCTTTTCTGCCCCCCCCCCGGGCAGAAATGGCCTAAAAATTATTTCCTTTCCTTTCATGCCTCTGCCGGCCCCCTCCTCCCGAGCGGAAGATAAATACTAAGCATTTCTCTTCCCGCATTGCGCTGAAACCATGCTTCTAGCACGATGGGAGGAAACCTCCGATTCCCCTTCCAGCCCTGACCTTGGGGTGTCGAGGGGTGGCCCTCAGGGGGAGCGCTTCGCCCGATAGCCGGTACACGGATGTAATGGTTACGTCAGTGGCGCCTGAGAGGTGCCGCCACAGATGTAACCATTACGTCCGTGGCATACAAGGGGTTAAAGACGCCAGCTGTCTGGAAGTGCAGAGACCACAGAACTAAACCGAATGTCTGCGTACCACATGTTGTGAATGCCTAGCCGCCATCTTGGGGTAACACCTCGATCCCTCAACTTCCTACATAGACGTGCTCATGTGATGCCATCATAAAGTAAACAAGTGAGTTAAATCAAATTCCCCAATACTACATTTGCACTATTGGTGTGAGCAGTGAAAGAAGTCCCTTATATGAACTGCCGTAACTTTCTCACTCCTAGTACTCTGTCTTTTGGAGCGCATGAATAAAAAAGTTGAGGGATCTATGGAATGAGTCCATGAAGATGTAACTACTCTTGGAATCAATATGTACAGCTCAAGCACTGCCCCCTATAAGGGGATGGGGAACACAAAAAGGGTGTATATATATATATATACATATATATACACATAAACTGTTTACAGCAACGAAGACAATGCAATTACACCTCTAGGCTAAAGCCTTGGAAAGGCCATCGATTTTCTCACTTCAGCATTTTTTCTTTGTTATTGAGGACTGGCTATCGGGTGCAAAGCAGAAAACAGTTTTATACAACATGGCTGTACCATGCAGTATTAAAGCACTTCACATGATAACAACACATTATAATCAAAGAACAAGACAAACATAACACAACTGAAGTTGGAAATATATGAAGCAGGATAATATATGTGTATTGTGGACAATCATATTTTGTCCAGTAGTTTAGTTCATCCAAGAAACAATTGAAGGAAAGACTGGGTCCCAACAGATTAAACAATTACGTCTTCTGGTGTGGTAGTTTTCTTTGACAAGGTAAGTTCATGTTAGTTACTTTTCATGTTCTTATGTTTCAGGAGACTTGGGCTCTGACTTAAGAGAGCAGAGTCAAGCCCAGCTGAGACAGAAGTTAGCCCACTTGCAACTTCAGAAGCAATTAGCAGACGATTGCAGAGGCATTTTGAGTACTCATGCACTGATGGTGCTCCTGGGCCTAATAGGATTCCTCAAGCAGTCTCTAAAATTAGCCCCCCTCTTCATTGAAGTCCTTCAGGAGGAAAACGTCCCAGATTCTGAGAGGGGTTCAATATTCAATCCCATTCCTATTTGCAAAAACATTGGTGAAATTTGGGTTTGGTCCTCAATACAGACAATGGGTGGAAATCCTTTATTAATCCGTGATGGCGGTAGTGAAAGTGATGAGGCAGAGTTACCCTCCATACCCTCTCCTCTTTGCTCTTATATTGGAACAACTGGCATGCATGATCTGGGATCACTCTGATATTCAGGGACTTTGGCAGCCTCTGTTGAGGAGAAAATGTTTCCTCTGTGCAGACAACATCTTCTTCTATGTGACTGAGCTGCATGCTGCGATCCCAGTGATTTTTCAGAATATAGATGCATTTGGGTGCTACTTTGGATGTAAAATTAACTGGGGAAAGTCAGTATTGTTTCAACCTCATGGTCCAGCCGAATTTGTCGCCTTTCCTGGCAGGTTATAGGTAGAAACGGAGAGTTTTAAATATCTTGGCATTTTCCTAACACCCTATAGAGACTTCTGTCTAATGGCAAACCTTGAGAGGGTGTATAATACATTTCTGGAAGATGTGGCAAGGTGGCGTGAACAGTCTCTGACTCTTCGTGGGACAGCTGCCATTTTCAGGATTATCCTTCCGAAGCTGCTGTACTGTCTTCTGAACACATACTACACAATCCCTGAGGAGTGGTTTAATAAAATCGATAAAGACGTAAGGACTCTGCAGCAGCGTTGGTCGCATCCCAGGGTGGCATTGCAGTCTCTCCAAGGAAACTCCCATTATGGAGGTATCGCCTTGTCAGACGTGCAGGCGTCCGATTGTACAGCTCACCTTGTCCCCACCAAAGACTGGCTGTTTGCGCCATAGGATCACCCGACCTACCTGCTGTAGAGGGCCCAATTACAGCAGTGCTCCCGTCTATGCTATCTATTTGGTAGGACAGGTGTGGGTGGACTGCTTCCCGCAACACGGGTGACTTTGAGGGTGTGAAGATGTACCTCAAAGACTATAGGCTGGTCACCCAGGACTACCAGGGAAACGCCATAGTGGGAAGGGGGCATGCTTAAGGAAATTGGAAAGCTGTGTAGGTTTAAGCCTTGGAACTTGATTGGTATCTTTAAGAGGGGCATCTGATGCCCTTCTCCTCCCTGAGGTGCAATTATCACCTTCATCAAAAACAGTATCTGAAATATGCACAATTTCAACATCCCTGTCTCGCTGAGGGGCTGGTCGGAGCTGAGATAGCTGAATTTGCCCCATTAGAGGGTAGACAAGTTATGGAAGAGCTGGGGAACAGGGTCATCTGAAGGACCTATAAGACCATTTACAACAATATCTGCGATGCCCCAGGGCCTTTGAGAGAGAGGTGGATGATGGCAATAGGAGAGTGAGGCTGCAATAAATTCCAGGCTTCCACTATTCCAGTTTACAATCCTTCATCGCATCTATTAGGACCGGACCAGGCTACATAAGATGGGAAAGGCAATGTCCCTGGAGTACTTGAGATGTGTGGGCAATAGCGGTGACTTCTTTCACACACTATGGGGATGCCCCCGAGTCCAGGCATGCTGTACTGGAATGAGATAGTCCAAGAACTTCAAGCCATCCTGGAGATACTGATTCCTTGTGACCCCAAATATCTTCTCCTGGGGATACCAACAGATATAGACCTCCAGAGAGCTCAACTCTTGTTATGTAACTTGGGATTTATTATGGTGATGAGGGACATGGGCAAACACTGGGGCCGCAGGCGATTCCCACCAATTGTGAATGGAGGAGGGGCATGCACATGTACATGGCGGCTAAGTGAGTCACATATAAGAGCAGAGGCTGCCCCTGCAAATTTCATAAAATATGGATGCCCTGGATGAGCAGCTGTGCCTTGGGACCAGAGTCTGCTGAGATTGACAGTCCTGAACCTAGAGAAGTGGAGGCTGCACTTGATTTATCGATTTAGCTGGATGCTTATGGTAAAATGACCAGGAGTTGCCTGTTTGCTGGTTGGGGGAGTTCTGTGTTGGGGATGTGGAAGAAAGAAATGTGTTTGGGACAAATCCCTCATTTAGATATTGTCAGTTTTGACACCACTGTGTTGGACATTGTGCATTCACTGTTCCCTATAATGTTTACTGTGTTGTCATTTTCTGGATTATCCATATTGTTTGTTTATTATATTTTGTTTTGTTCAGAAAATGCTAATAAAAATATTATAAGTAATAAATAAATAACACATCCCATTGTCAAGGAGAGAAGAGGAATTGTCCAACTAATTACCATATGATCTCACTTATAGATGTGGAAGCAAATTATATTCCAGGTTTGCTGTTGAAATACCTCAAATCCTGGGCTAAAGACAAGGAGTTAATTTCAGGAACCAGACTGGGTTTCAACAAAAACAAGGTTGTATTTCAAACTTGCTGGCTCTCGCTATGCTTCTGGCTCAAGATGATTGTACGCAGACACTACTTTACATTTCCTTCATTGACTTAAAGGCAGCTTTTGGCCGAGTCTCTCGAAGTCAGCTATGGAGAAAACTGCAATCATGGTCTATTCCAGAGAAACTACTCAGGACAGTAGAACTCCTATATTCCAATACCTAGATGAGGATAAAATTAGGTTATGGTACTTACTTAACCAGGAAAATCTATACAACAACTGGCCTCAAACAAGGCTGTCTTGGCCCCTTACTAGTCAACCTTTATATATCAGATTTCACATTGATGTTGGATCTTGTCAATTCACATCCACCAAAACTGGGAGGAAAGTTACTATCAAATCTTCTGTACAAGGATGATTTGGTTATGTTAAGTAAAACAAACATGGGCCTCCAGTCACTAATTAATATACTAGGGCAAACAGAATGGAAGTGAACTTGGCAAAAACCAAAGCAGTTTTTTATGGTAAGTGGGCAATATAAAAGGGGTCTGGCACTGGATAAAGAGATCCTGGATAAAGTAAAGGAGTATAAGAACGTAGGAGTTTGGATCGATGCAAGAGGTAACCAAACACAGTGAAAAGAATCAATCAGAAATATAGACCAGGCCTTACAATGCACTTTTACAACCATCTCTATACATCAATGGGGCGCCAGCTTAGATTCAATCCTTCAGGTCATAAAGGTGAAGCTACTGTCATTAATAACATATGGAAGCAAATCCCTGCTGTGGAAGGATACTGGACAAAAAATACAAATCTGTTTGCCGCCTTCCAAAGACAACCTCCCCAGCACTAGTGTGTTTATAGTTTGGCCTGTTAAATTAAGTAATAGCCGGACAGCAAGTACTTCTTACATTGTGCCATAAACGAAGAGCCTCTACTCCTAGAACCCCGGATAATCTTAACTGGCAAAAAATCAGAACCAGCCTTAGCAAATCATTGCACCTTCGGTTCCTGGAAATGTCCTTAGATGCTTTCCTAGTAGGGACCTGTGGAACCAGCAGGGGGCTCAGGTGGTGTTTAAAAAATGTGTTTCCATCGGCGATCGTAAGGTCAGCAAATTAGAGGATAAGAGCAAATTAGCACAGTGAAGGCATGCCTGTGAGAGAGCGTAGTTTAAATAATGCCTATACTAAAGTAAATTGCTTATATCAATGCTTAACGGTGCTGCATAGAAAACGACAATAATTAATGATTTGCTCTACGTGCATTTGCATTATGACTATAATATGTGGGGTTATCAATGTATATGCGAACTAATAACTCATTAATAGAATCTTTAATGCTATGGTTAATCAAGTTATATTAACGATTATGATATTGCATTTGTATTAAAAATCATATAGGCCTTAAGTTAGTGTGAGCTGTGGATTTAGCTGCCTGGCTCTCATATTAAAAGCATTTTTTCTGTTTTTCAGTGTGCTGATTCGCAAAGGGCCATGACCCTGCAAATGTTCTTTTTCTTCATTTCCATTGTATCAACACGAACTCTGTTCTCATCAACATGCTTGCTGCTTTAGTATAAGTTTATGTACAAAGTTGAAACAAAAGTAGATTAATGTAATGTACAAGGACGTTTAAACCATGGACAAAGGAACTCATGACCCGAGAAGACGTGCCAAACAGTGAAGTAAACCCCCGGATGTGCCACCTCCGAAGGCGTCAATTATGAAGACCAATCAAAATGTTATGAATTATCGTGGGGTGACAATTAGAATTACCTAATGTATAATTTGATAGGTTAAAGATAGTGGAGTATAGTGAATGTGCAATAGAATTTTGGGGAAAGGTATTACGAAAAAGAGATAAAAACCCATGTCACAGAAGGGTCGTCAGAACTAGGTAGGGAATGCTGTTGATTTTATCCAGAAACTCTGTCACTCTGTTCGGTGGCTTTGAGACTTATTAAACCATCCTCACCCATAGACTGCCCCTTTTACATTTCTCCTCCTTATGAGGGAAGTGTCCCCTGTCCTTTAGACGAGTTGGACTGATGGCGTTTTGACTGATGTCCTGAAGACGAAGACTGATCCTGTGTGCTGACCTAATCCTTGGAGTGTAATTATGACAATGCAATTTGTAATTTGTCTGTTTGCTTTTCCTTTCTAGGTACCAACTGCTCATTTTGATAGAGACCATAGTTAGATGTTTTCTAAATTGGTGTTCTAAATTGTTTTGCATGAAGCCCAACATGCTGATGCTAATTAGTGGTTAGGAAAGGAAATCACTCTGACTGACGCAAATTGACAAACGACTGATGTTACACTTTGCTGAACTGAGACGTAAATGACATTTGCTGTAATCTGATCTATGTTCACGCTGTGTAATGTTCTTATGCTTGTGATTCTTGCATTAATGAAATCTTATCACAGTTGTCATATCGTGACTATGCTCTTATGCTTCTTGGTATTGAGATTAACTCTTCTGCTCGTAGATTGTAATCAATAGGGAATAAAATTCATAAAATTCTATTAAAAGGTGTGGTTATTTATGGCTGAAAGGTCATGGTTGCGTCGATAATTTGATTAATGTCTTTATCCAAAGTAAAGTGCATTGTGGTGGTAAATATCAATGACATTATTGATATATTGCTCGACATATTGATCAGTTATCTCGTTCTACGGTGTCTCTCCACTGGGTCACAAGATTCATTGGCCTAAAACGAGTCCTAATGTGTAATAAATTAACATAGAAGGACGCGTTATCACCTGGATGATGATAAACACTTACAATGCAAATGCCACCAGCCGTTTCTGAGCATGAATTATTCGAAGTATGTCAAACTGACAACAATGCACTACCAATATGGGTTTTTTCCAACTTTGGGCATTTTGCCCAAGTGGTTCACTCAGCCTATAGACTCTTCCTGAAGGCTCTGTAGTACTTGAAAAGAAACCCTTATGCATGTAGGATTTTTGTGCCCATCACTTTACAGGGATTACAGAGAGAGCTCCTGCACAGAGCTTTTAATATTCTTAATGTGCCGACATGCAGACACGCCATTATATTGGCGCTCAATCCCAGCAACACCCACATGAATCATTAGACTGGTAAAGTTTTTACCTAAGTTCAATGAAAAGCACTGAGTAATATGTATAATCTACAATAACCTTAAATCGTTTTAATGGTCAAAATTGATTTATATGACAATTTTAATGGTATTTATTCTCACAGCATTTTATAGCATGCACTTTACGGTGAACTGTGATCTTATGTCTGTAGAAGTCTTAAAGAAGTATTTTGTATTGTGTATTAATTATGTTTTGCAAATATTTTATTTAATCATGTAAATAAAGCTCATTCATTCATTAATTCACATTAGTTTAGATAAAAATTGAATAAATGGTCTTCCTCATTATTATGGCTAGTGAAGTCTAGGTGGTAGCTGCTGCACCAATAAAGGACTTCTTAGAAGCTTGGGATGGTCAAATAACAAACAAATTCCTATTGTTACTGGCATAAGTTTTCCTGTGCTGCTCAACCCTGCTACCATGAATCCACTTGACATGCAAATTGCCAAGGGGGGAGCTATACTGCTTTTATCTCCCTTAACAGTTACAATCTATCTTTTCCAGTTGTATAAGTACTTTATTTAGTAACACAAATAAATTATATTTACCAATAAATTCGGACCACAAAATGTCATTGTTCCATAAACTTTTATGAGCTACTGGTATACATAAATCCATCAGTTTCAGTTCAATTACTATCTCTATCTGAGGAATCAATTCCGCAGAAATGTTCTGTGGTGCTTCTTTTTACTCTTTATCTCCTTCTGCATAATTATTTATTTACAGCCAACACCTTTTGCAGGCTTTATCGACTTCTTCAGGGTGTAAATGCAGTCAATAAACAGATGACTGAGAACATTTTGCTCAGGGAAAAGTAAATCTAGAACTTTACTAGTTACTCATCTCTTGAAAGCAAGGGCTTATATGACACTTACACATGCCTGATGGCAATGATGGTCTGCTTGAGATCAACAGTTAAGACCTAACGGGCTTAATTTAGAGGTTAGTTGACGGACAGAGTAAAGGCAGTCAGGGTAATGGAGGTCCTTATGTCCGCCTTTACGTCACATGCCAGATTTAGAATTCCGCTCCGGCCCTGTGGTGAACTCTACAGGTTTGTTCATGCAAAGCCATTTAAAAGTCTGCAACCATCATTGATGACACATGCCTACACCAAACCTTTTACTTTTCCAAAAACTGGGAAAGTAAACCTTTTGTAGCCCCAACACCAGAGGAGGTTTTCCCAATGTTGTAGGAGGATTTTTTTTATTTTCACTGTCCCTCATCACCAATATAGATCTGGCGGTGATCAACAGTGAAAAAAGAGCCATACAACCATCCACTCTATATAGGCCGGATGGTTAGATAGCTTACCTTCAATAAAGGTTGACTTATTTCGCCATCTTGTTTGTGTGTTTTATGAATTGGAGAGTGTTATCCAGAGTGAAACCTAGTACCATTGCTGCAGGTGATAGGGAGGGGGAACCTTCTACATATAGTTCCTCGAGCAATGCAGGGTCAATTATACTTTTTGATCTGTGAAAGATGAGAAAGGATTCAGGACCAGATTTACAAACCTTTAATGCAATGCAACACAGCAAGACAACTTGCTGCACCACATGAAAGAGAGAGGTCAGGAATGTGCTTTCTGTACTAAAATATGGCGCATTCCTGCTCTTTCCATGTGCTTGGCCACTGTGTGCTGTTTGGCGCCAATGCAGGGGCACCCTTGGGCCATGGTCCAAGGGTGCCTGCATTACAGGCAGGATTCTTTTTGTGCATGAACCAGCACCTTCATGCACAAAAACAATCCTTAGAAGCCTTTAACATTTAACAGCACACTTAGGAAGAACAAAATATTTCTCCTTGTTGTTCTTCTATTGGGAAGGCATACAATTTGATGCATTCCCAGGTTTACTACTTCTAGTAATTATGGGAATGTGCAAAAAGCATGGTTGGGATAAATAGAAACACCCACTCCCACCCAGATAACGGCATCCCGGCACTGAATAATGCAAGGCATCAATTTGCATTGCATTGGTTTACTCTAGATTTACCAAGTCACGAATGGGCATGCAACGTCGCTTTGCGTGGCTTGGTAAATCTGAATTAAGCCCTTGGTTTGCCTTGCATGGTGCTATGACAACACAAAGGCGTATTACATCTGACCCTCAGTTTTTTGTCGATGCAGCATTAGAAAATGTTAGTCCTCCAGTTTTGTAGTTTTTAAGGCAGGTTTGGAGAACATTCATACCCCAAAATTACACGATTTTGTTTATATAGTTGCCTATCATACGCATATTAATGAAGTTTAAATTCAGTAGCAAATGAGAACTCAGAGGTTCTAAGAATGAAACGACAAATGCTAATGAAGGAATAGAGAAGGTATTGTTTGGTTGGAGGTATGACTGCCCGTTTTCACTGTTTGCAACAGTTGAAAAATAAGAAGTACCGGCTTTGTTCGTGCTTTCAGAAGCCCATTCTCTGTTCTAATATATCAAGGATTTTTCGGAGGTTTGAGGTGTTGAACGCAGGGGGCGCTAAACTGAGTATTTTCTTTTCTGGGAAATTTCATTGCATTCATGTTCATTTCTTGAAAATATGAGAAAATAAGCTTCAGGCATGAAATGCGGTTTGACTTATCTCATGTGACTTTTTAAAACAAGAGCATGCTTTGCATGGACAAATTATACACCATTCCAGCAGGAAACATGGTGCAAACAGAAAATATCTTTCTGCAAAATATTTTCTGCAGAACCAGTCTCATGTTGACAAATATTCTGTGAGATCGCAGATTACAAACCTAGAGTTTTCTAATTTCGCCTAATCAAGAGCTGCAAAACAAATATGAGTAGGGACAAATCACCTATATCAGGTAATTTCAGAGTTGCTGCTTCCGTGCTATGGTCTCCCTGGAAGCTTGGCTAGTGGTGAGATGGTTGTATATCAAAGCATTGACAACAAAGGAATCATGACATCAATGCATAACTACTGGCTAGTAAAATACCCAAGTTTTAAACTTCCAAAACTCAGGTTTCTGAAATGTCGATCGACCCTGCATATGATGAGCATCCACCACCCTCGCCGAATCTCTTGCTGTCAAGGAAAGAAACCTTGTGACAGAGAGAGAAAAAACACAGCCTTCTTCAGAACAAGTCTGACTGTAATGTCTGTCTCATATCAGGTAAGGCACGAACAAATGGAATGCAGGTGTTCAAAACTACAGCACAGGTGAATTGGATTAATGAAATTTCTAGTGATCTTTACTTTCATAAAGGAAACCACAGAAATGTTGTTTACCTGTCCACTACAAGGGACAAGCTTCTGACGAACCTTTCCAGCATCTGCAGAAACGTAGGACATTGGCAGCCCTGTAATACATTGTAACAAGCAGAAGTTGAACAAAACATTCCCAAAAAGCAATAAAAAGTAGGTTGTAGGGAAGATGGGATGTAACCAAGGAACCCAGTAAAGGGTAAACAAAACAAACATGGAGGAGCGAGGATTGGGTGCAAACTGAGATGACAGTAGAATACATATGCAGTTCTGCAAAGCATTGCACTCACTGCCATTACTGCCCCAGAAGTGGTATTTCCCACCCAGAAGTGTAATATGTAATAACATGGGGCTAGGGTCCAGTTTTTGCCTGTCTGGGAAACCTTCCATATCCCTGTCCTCAAAAGTCTCCAATCTTTACTCTTTGGGGTACAAAGAATGCTTCCTCACAACCTTTTTTTTTAAGTTTTAAAGAGAAAGTTTATTGAAGATTCATACAATATTCAAAGATATAAACACATTTGATAGCAAGAAAGAAATAAAACAATAACAGTTCAATTTCCAAGGGGCACATTAATGAGAAGCACAATAAATATATTAATACTTTAAATCACAAATATATTTGCATATATTAAATATATTAGTAGAAAGAGTTATAAACAGTAGGATTAAGTACAATAAAAAAGTAAAGAGAAACAATTCCTGGAGGTTTAGAAACCTCCTAATTTCTAGGAAAATTATTACTCGAAGAGTAAGCCAAAGAGTTTAGGTAATTCGTAATAGGTAACCATAACATGTTGTTTTTAATACCCAGGGATACAGGGTAAACATAAGCTCTATCCAACCGATGGTTATAACATATACCATACCACCAAGCCTGAAAGGATAATTGAGAGGAGTCCTTCCAAGTTTTCTTAATTTGTTGAAAAGCAACAGCCAACAATAAATCTAAAATTACAATAGAATTTTTTGGAAAACGTAACCAGTCAGCGGCAAGGCTGCCTAAAAATATATTTGCAAAAGTTGAGTTTTAAAAATAGTATTAATTTGATTCCATACTTTAACCCAAAATTGAAAAGTATATGGACACTCAAAGAGCATGTTTTTAAGATCTGATACCAGCTCACTATAAGACCAACAAGAGGGCAAAAGGTTAAAATTCATTTTATGTAAAGATGAAGGTGTAATTAATAACCTATTATATATAAAAAATAACGTTTGAATTGCATTAGCTGCTCTTGAGGCCTTTCATATTTTAATCTACACTTTATTCCATAAAGAAAGTGAAAGTGAAATAGCCAAATCTTTCTCCCATTGTATTTCTATTGCTGATTTAGGTCTATCTTCAGGAAGAGCTGTAATTGTTTGATAAATACTAGAAGCTGATGCAGACTGTAATAACAGGTTCTTAATTGGAGAAGGATGGACCAGTGGTGCTTGCTGAACTGAAAAAGATTGATAAGAAGTATTTACAACATGTATTAGAGCATCATATTTCTTATTAAAAGAGGATGGAAACGAAAAAAGAAATCGTGTTTGCTCAAAAGAAACAGGGGAATCATTGTCAAAGAGTTGATGAACCCATCTTAACCCCTTCAAATGCCATGATTTCCAGTAGATGGTTTTATTATTCAACTTGATGAGTTTGTTATACCAGATTGACGAATTCAGAAATTGCACTCTGTCTCCATTGTGTGAAGCAAAAATAGGTTGCAGAATTCTGCATGAATTTTTCAAAATCGGGAGGGAGATAGATTATGTTTTTGTTGACAAAGTTAATACTTCCGGAAATATGAAAGGAACAACAAAAGACTTTTCAACTTCAACCCATAAAGGTAAAAAAGCAGAAACATCTTCAGTCAATAAACAGGAAGCTTGCCTAAGAGAAAAAGCAATATGATAGGAGCGAAGATTCGGAAAATTAACTCCTCCGTGAATTTTAGGTCTGATCAATTTTTGGAGAGACATTCTGGATCTCTTATTATTCCATAAGAATTTAGTTAAAATAGAGTTCAACCTCTTAAAGTAACTATTTGAAATATTAATTGGAATATTTGATAAATAAAAGAGAACTCCTCTGTGAAGTGAGAACGAGGGAGAGATGAGTCCATTTAGATAAATAGCAGCCTTAGGAGAGGAATATAGTAATAAGATAAGATTTAGAAATGTAGTTCCAAACCCAAACCATGAAAGTGTTGAAAAAATAAAGAACCAGTTAACACAATCAAAAGCTTTTTCAGCATCAAGAGCAATTGCAGAAAGTGAATCCCTATACGTCACAGATTTACTTAAAATCTTAAAAAATAAGGGTGTGTTATCAGATAATAAACGTCCTTTAATAAAGCCAGATTGCTCTTTACCAATTAACTTAGGGAGAATCAATTCCCAACGCATAGCGATAATTTCAGCAGAAAAAGTATAATCTAAGTTCACTAGAGATATAGGTCTATAATTCTTACAAAACTTTGGATCTTTGTTATCTTTTGGTATAAAAACAATTAGAGCCTCCTGAAAAGACCCTCCAGAAGACTTTGTGTTAACAAAATAAGTAAAAAGGTTAAATAATCTTGGAACTAATAATTTAGAAAAATGCAAATAGAATTCAATAGTAAAGCCACCTGGGCCGGGAGCTTTACCTTTTTTAATAAGGTTTAGTGTATTTAGGATGTCTTTAAGAGAGATATCATTATCAAGAGCAGTAAAATCAAAAGAAGGAAGTACATGTCAATTAATAGTAGACAAGTATTCCCCAATAAGCTTCTGCATGGGAACAGAATCAGGGGTGTACAACTGTATGGAAAAATGAACAAATTCATCCAAGATATCTTCATTTGCGTGTAATATTAGGTGAGAAGAGTTACACATAGATTCTATCCTTGTTCTATCTTTTTTAACTTTAAGATAATTTGCTAAACATTTTCCTGATTTATTTTGGTCCCCATAATACTTAGCACTGGACTTAAGAAGATGAGAATTAACAATATTAGTCAAGTTTTTACTCAAAGTGATTTTAGCTTGAAGTAATTCCTTAAGACAACTTTTATACTTGGAAGAGTAATACAGGTTTTCTAGCTGTTTAATACGATCCATTAAGTTAAATAACTTTTTATAAGGTGTTTTCCTTTTATTGGCAACCTTAGAAAGAATAAAATCCCTAGAAGCCACTTACATGCATCCCAAATAATCTGAACAGATAGCTGGGGGTATCGTTTTCTACAAAGAATTGTGTAGCAAACGTCTCAAAAAGCTGAGTAAAATTAGTATCAAGAAATAATGAGTTATTAAATCTCCATCTGTTTCTTGGCTGTTTATGTGGCATAATATCAAGATCCAAACTCACTGGAGCATGATCCAATATTAATATGGAACCAATTTCCAAACTCAAAACATGTTGTGCGAGATGTTGTGAGACAAAGAAATGATCAATCCTCGATTGGGAAGAATGCACTGGAGAAAAAAAAGAGAATTCCTGTAATATGGGGTTACGCAATCTCCAAACATCTGTTCATGCTCTTTGTTTAATCATGGAGGCAAACTGTGAAAATATAGTGGATGGTACAAATCTAGAATTAAGGCCCGTATTTATACTTTTTGACGCTAAACTGCGCTAACGCAGTTTAGCGTAAAAAAAATTTGCGCCGGCTAACGCCATTCTGAAGCGCCATGCGGGCGCCGTATTTATTGAATGGCGTTAGCCGGTGCAAGCAGACCGGCGCTGCCTGGTGTGCGTGGAAAAAAACCACGTACACCAGGCAGCGCCGGCGTAGGGAAAAATGGCGTTAGGGCGTCTTAAAAATGGCGCAAGTCAGGTTGACGCTAAAAAATCGTCTTAACCCGATTTGCGCCATTTTAAACGACGCCCAGACGCCATTTACATGACTCCTGTCTTAGTAAAGACAGGAGTCATGCCCCCTTGCCCAATGGCCATGCCCAGGGGACTTATGTCCCCTGGGCATGGTCATTGGGCATTGTGGCATGTAGGGGGGCACAAATCAGGCCCCCCTATGCCACAAAAAAAATATAAAAAAATAAAAAATGTATACTTACCTGAACTTACCTGAATGTCCCTGGGGTGGGTCCCTCCATCCTTGGGTGTCCTCCTGGGGTGGGCAAGGGTGGCAGGGGGGGTCCCTGGGGGCAGGGGAGGGCACCTGTGGGCTCATTTTGAGCCCACAGGCCCCTTAACGCCTACCCTGACCCAGGCGTTAAAAAGTGGCGCAAATGCGGGGTTTTTTGACCCGACCACTCCCGGGCGTGATTTTTGCCCGGGAGTATAAATACGACGCATTTGCGTCGCCGTAATTTTTTTAGACGGGAACGCCTTCCTTGCATCTCATTAACGCAAGGAAGGCGTTCACGCAAAAAAATTACGCTATTTGCCCATACTTTGGCGCTAGACGCGTCTAACGCCAAAGTATAAATATGGCGTTAGTTTTGCGCCGAATTTGCGTCGAAAAAAACGACGCTAATTCGGCGCAAACGGAGTATAAATATGCCCCTAAATGTATGATCAAGAAAGGGATCCGTAACCATATTGCAATCTCCTCCATAAATTAAATATTCATCCAAAAGAGTTGTTAACTTAGCTAATATTTCATTCCAAAAGGATTTATCAGGTTGGGTTGGAGCATAAACATGTAATATAATTCAAGGTACTTCATTAATATTAATTGAAACTATAACCCATCCACCCTTCTCATCAGAATCTTGAGAAAAATCTGAAATATTCAAAGTTTTATGACAAAGTATAGTAACCCCATTTCTTTTCCCCGGAGAGGCACAAACATGACTCACCCATTGTCTTTTAGGTTTGGCCACCTCAGCACTTGTTATATGAGTCTCTTGCACCAGCTTTCAATTTTAAAATATGAGTTAAAACTCTTTGACTTTTTATTGGGGATCCCAAACCTTTAACATTCCATGAAAGAAATCTAATTGTCATTTAAAGTAAAGAATAAGTGATATGATCATGAGATAAATGCATATAAACCACATATTAGTATGAATAAATTGAACCAAAAGAAAATATTTAGTGTACAGAAAGTGAAAAATAGAAGTATAAACTTGAGAAAAAAGAAAAGACAAGAAAAAAAATTGAGAGGAGATGAAGTTAAAGAAAACAAAGAGAATATAATATAGAAGAAAACATGAAAACTACAAAAGAACACTGAACGAATAATAACAACATACATATGAGACAAAAGCAACGTGAGGGTGGTGAATCCAGAAAGAGACAACAACGCAACCTTCACTCCATAACCGCAGACACGGAAGGGAAGGGAGATCCGACCACACAGGTTGCAACCACAAAAGACGGGCACATTGAATGCATAAAGATCTAAAAAGAGAGAAACAAAGGAAACATTCAAATCCCTTAAATAATCAAACATGTTTAAGATTACAATGAACCAACAAAGGGCACATCCATTAAACAAGAGCAAGATAAAATAATAAAAAGACAATTAATATAATAGTCAAGTCTCTGATATTTTGGAAGTGTCCATTATTTCACCTCTATAAGAATCAATACACTGTTGAAGTAACACTGGGTCCTCATATGTTGTAGTCTTATTATTGTAAGTCACCTTGAACAAGCACAGATGGAAAAGACCATACAGAGCATTAAGCGACTTCAATGCCAGACGCATATCTAGAAATTCCTTCCGTTTGTCTGCTGTCGACTTAGCATAATCCTGAGCAAAAAAAAAGATTGGAAACTGTCCACGTGCTCCGACCTTTAGCTCTTGCTGCTCTGAGAACCCTTAGCAAGTCTTTATACTCCAAAAAATAAAGTATTATTCCTCTCAGTTTCTTTGACGTCAAAGCCAAATGTGAAGGATGACCAAGTCGAAACGCTCTTTGTATATTCAAAACAGGAGACGTAGGCAGGTCCAGAATCTTGGGCAGAAATGCTTGAAAGAAAGATAGAGTCTGAACCTTCAGTTCCTTCAGATAGACCATAAATACGTAGATTATTCCTGCGGTTCCGATTTTCTATTTCCCCTGTATACTTTTTCAACATAGCAACTTCAGATTGTAAAGATTGAATCGATGTAACTGAATCCTCAAGCACTTCCACTCTTCTTTCAACACAAGAGACTCTGTTCTCCATAAGAGACCATTTGTCGTCCAATATTTGTAATTGTTTACTTGTATCTTCCATATAAGGTTTAAGCGCCCTTATTTCCACAAGAAGCAATTCCATAGATATGGTACCTACAACTTTAATAGGAGATGGAGGATCCTTTTTAGCTCTCTTATTTGTGGACTTTGAGACCGTTACAGGAAGCTTGAACAAAACGTTATTAACAAGAGCAGGAGGAGAAACAGGTGTTGAAGTTGTAACATCAAGAGAAGTAGTTCCTGTACTTTCCATATTTGATAAATGAGCAAAAGAGTTTGATAAAGGAATATTATCAGAACTTTTATTGCTCTGTACTTTGTTAGTAGTCAATTGAAGGTTCCTGGATCTGCCCATAAGCAAAAATATATAGGGGGTCATTCCAACCCTGGCGGTCGGTGTTAAAGCGGTGGCAAAACCGCTAACAGTCTGGCGGTAAAAAAAATGCAATTCCGACCCTCGTGGAAACCGCCAACAGAGACTGCCACTTCAACACACCGCTCGCCACGGCCGGACAAACAGTGCGGCGGTCACCGCCAACAGACAGGCGGGAGACAATGTACCGCCCACCCTATCACAACCCACCAATACGCCACCTTTTCTGGGGCGGTAGCCCGCCGATAAAAACATGGCGGAAACAGCCATTTCAAACGGAAAACGCTCACCTCCATACACCCCACGAGGAATCTGGACAGCATGGAACCCGAACTCCACATCCTCCTAGCGATTGTCTTCCTGCTCCTCTACCAGGAGCACGAACGCCGGCGCAGAAGACAACGGTGAGTACTGCACCTACGACACAGGGGAGGGGAGAGGCAAAAAATTACGGGGACACACATATGCGACACACCCACCCTCACCCTCACCCACTACAACACACACATCAATGCATAGCAAGACATCACAGTTACCCCCCCAAACCCCCCGGAAGAATGCAAAGACAAAAGGAAATGATTATAAACATTGGAATATATTGTATGACTGGCTTTAAAATATATCACACATCAAAAACTTTTATATACATAAATTGTCCAGTCCGATATTTGTATCAGGCATTGTTCGTGGACCACTGGGCCCAAATCACATGGGCAAAGCCCACACAGGATACCTGACTCCAACGGAGAGAACACTGCAGGGGCATCAGATACCAAAACTACAGGCACCTCAGGGGGAAGGGAAGGAGGGGCACCTCAGCCTGATGAGTCCACGACGCCAGATCCACGAGGGGCCTCCATGTCCACTGTTCCATCCTGGGGAGTGCAAAGCCACAGTCTCTCAAGTCTCTACAGTGGGTGGGTTGCCCACTGTTCCATCCTGGGGAGTGCAAAGCCACAGTCTCTCAAGTCCATACAGTGGGTGGGTTGCCCACTATTACATCCTGGGGAGTGCAAAGCCACAGTCTCTCAAGTCTCTACAGTGGGTGGGTTGCCCACTGTGCCATCCTGGGGAGTGCAAAGCCACAGTCTCTCAAGTCTCTACAGTGGGTGGCTTGCCCACTGTTACATCCTGGGGAGTGCAAAGCCACAGTCTCTCAAGTCAATATCAGTCTCCAATGGTACTGGAGGGGGACTAGTGCCCAGAGTGCTTCGTGCAGCCCTGCCCGACACAGATGCGGGCCTGCCCCTTCCGCCAATGGGCCAGCGGTGCTTGAGACGGCGGTGCCCAGTTCAGCGGTGCTTGAGATGGCGGGCCCAGTTCAGCGTTGCTTTAGACGGCGGTGCCCAGCGCAGCGGTGCTTGAGATGAAGGGCCCAGCGCAGCGGTGCTTGAGATGAAGGGCCCAGCTCAACGGTGCTTGAGACGGCGGTGCCCAGTTCAGCGGTGCTTGAGACGACAGTGCCCAGTTCAGCGGTGCTTGAGACGGCAGTGGCCAGTTTAGCGGTGCTTGAGATGAAGGGCCCAGTTCAGCGGTGCTTGAGACGGCGGTGCCCAGCGCAGCGGTGCTTGAGATGACGGCCCAGCGCAGCGGTGCTTGAGACGGTGGTGCCCTGTTCAGCGGTGCTTGAGGCGGCGGTGCCCAGCGCAGCGGTGCTTGAGATGAAGGGCCCAGCGCAGCGGTGCCTGAGATGAAGGGCCCTGTTCAGCGGTGCTTGAGACGGCGGTGCCCAGTTCAGCGGTGCTTGAGACGGCGGTGCCCAGTTCAGCGGTGCTTGAGACGGCGGTGGCCAGTTCAGCGGTGCTTGAGAGGAAGGGCCCAGTTCAGCGGTGCTTGAGACGGCAGTGCCCAGCGCAGCAGTGCTTGAGATGAAGGGCCCAATTCAGCGGTGCTTAAGATGAAGGGCCCAGCGCAGCGGTGCTTGAGATGAAGGGCCCAGCGCAGCGGTGCTTGAGCCGGCGGTGCCCAGTTCAGCGGTGCTTGAGACGGCGGTGCCCAGTTCAGCGGTGCTTGAGACGGCGGTGGCCAGTTCAGCGGTGCTTGAGATGAAGGGCCCAGTTCAGCGGTGCTTGAGACGGCGGTGCCCAGCGCAGCGGTGCTTGAGATGAAGGGCCCAGCGCTGTGGTGCTTGAGATGAAGGGCCCAGCGCAGCGGTGCTTGAGATGAAGGGCCCAGCGCAGCGGTGCTTGAGACGGCGGTGCCCAGTTCAGCAGTGCTTGAGACGGCGGTGCCCAGTTCAGCGGTGCTTGAGACGGCGTTGCCCAGTTCAGCGGTGCTTGAGATGAAGGGCCCAGGGCAGCGGTGCTTGAGATGAAGGGCCCAGTTCAGCGGTGCTTGAGACGGTGGTGCCCAGTTCAGCGGTGCTTGAGACGGCGGTGCCCAGTTCAGCGGTGCTTCGGATGAGTGCCCAGTTCAGCGTATCCGCCCATGGCGTGGAGGTCATTCGCCACCTGACCTGTGGCTGGCTGCGCCTTCCTGCCCACCTGGGATGGGGCTGGTGGGGCCCTCCTGGGCTGCAGTACCGGGCCTGTTGGTGTCCTCCTGCCCACCTGGGATGTGGCATGCGGGGCCCTCCTGCACAGCTGGGCTGATGGCAGTCTTGTTGGGCGTGCTGCCCTTCCCAGCCTTCCCTGTTCAGCTGTGGCCCTTCCCCACCTTTGGCGGTGTGCCAGCTGGCACCACACTCCCTGCCGGAGCCATGGTAGGGATTTTGGTCCCAGGTGTTTTAGGCCTCTCGCGCCAGCCACTGACAATCTTCGCATGTTTTTGCAGGGGTGGGCTGGCTGTGCCTTGGCTCCCTACTGAACTGGCTGCCCTTGAGGGTGGGGGACTCCACAGTCCATGGGAGACTGTCTTCACAGTGCCCGCTTTTGTGGTGGCTGAGGTGCTGACTGGAGTCCTATTAGATGGACGGGGTGGGGGAGTTGTTGGAAAGAGGTCAAGTTTTGATAGGAAAATAAGTTTAGGAAGAGAGGGACGGGTAGGTGTAGTAGTTATGGGAGTGGAGGAAGAGGTTGTGGTTGTAGGAGTTTGAAGTCTGGTGTCTTTGGGTGCAGGTGCTTGGGCTGGAGGCTGTCGTGAGGTGGATGGCTGTTGGGTGGGTGGCTGCCTGCGTTTGTGTAGCTTGGAAGAGGGGGTGACAGACACACTGGGAGAGGACACAGGGGACGTGTGAATGGTAGACTGCCCAACAATGAGCATCCTCAGGAGGTCAATGACCTCCTCACTGAGGGCAGCAGGGGTGACTGGGGCAGGGCCTGAGGTGCCTGGGGCGAAGGAGATGCCCACCTTCTTGAGTGAGCGGGCACGGGGCAAACGCTGAAGGGCTGCTGGGAGGGCGGTGCTGGTGCGCTGGGTGGCGGCTGTACCTGTTGTTGCGGGGGGCATGGATGTTGCCACCACCACAAGGGAGCTCCCTTCAGAGGACGAGTCGCTGTCTCACTGGTGAATTCCGATTCAGTTGCATTGCCCGCCATGGCCATGTGAGATGCAGCTCCCTCGTGCTCCGATGCCACTTCTCCTCCGCCTGATGATGCTAATGCACAAATGAACAGGAAGACAACAAAAAAGGGGGGTGGGGAAAAATAAAGAAATGTTGAGTGCATGCATTGGCGACACCGTTGGCTGACAGGACAGACACAGAAGCCCCCTGCACTACGCCACGCACCTGGGGTCGACTACGCAATCCGTGGGACATGGCCTACAAGCCTATGGGCGACCTCTGCTCACATACATGACACAGGGCTATGAATAGCTGTACTTGGCACCCTACAGAGGTGGGGGGTGGGGGCACAGGGCCATGCCTTACGGAGGGGCCTAGCCTACAGATATCGCCCTGGCCTAGGGATACCCACAGCCATCCTCCCCCACCCAGACACCTCCACTGCGCGCAAAGTCACCAGGATTTGAGTGTACTCACCCCCTTGTGTCTGCTGTGATGTCCTCACGCGCCCATCCAAATCGGGGTAGGCCACCGCCAGGATCCGGAACATCAGGGGGGTCAAAGTACGACTGGCACCCCTCCCACGTTGGGAGGCCATCCCCAGCTGAGCCTCCGCCGTCTTCCTGCTCCAGCGTCGGATGTCCTCCCATCTCTTCCGGCAGTGGGTGCCCCGTCTGTGGTGGACCCAAGGGTCCGGACGTCCTTGGGGATGGCACGCCAAATACCGATTTTCTGGTGGGCGCTGACCTATGTGACATGTACATGGAGAGAAGAATAATCATCACCTTCTGCATGCTCGATGTGAGTGGCCCCCCCATCCCCACCCTTGCCATGTGGCACATGCTCTCATCTGTGGTTTGATGCATGCCTCAATCGCACCCCTCACCACCATCTTTCATCCACCCCACTCAACACAGGCATTGGCCACAAAGCATGGTCCCAGTGTACTTACCTGTTGGTCTGGAGGACCGTAGAGTAGCGCATACTAGGGGAGGACCCCATCCACGAGTTTCTCCCACTCCTGAGCAGTGAAGGCAGGGGCCCTTTCCCCAGTCGCATGAGCCATTGTCTCTTCCAGACCGTGGTCACAGCAGCATTTGCAGTGTAGGTCCTCTCCTGTCGAAGATCAGGTATCGAGTGATTAAGCAGATAGAAAATGGCGGACACGCCCGCGGCGGTGCGTACCGCGACCGCCGGCGCACATCGTCATTGGCTCATGTAACCCATAGGATTCTATGTTAACCAATGCGGCTTTGCGCCGCGGTCTTCGACCGCCAACCGCCACGGTGTGCCACGCCAGCGCATTGACCTCACATCCCATTGTCGCACTTCACAGGTCAGGCAGCCGCCATTTCAAGGGCCCACATGCCTTATTTTCTACTGCGTCACACATACCTAGGCCTTGCATCAACACTCATACAAGCCATTCAATGCATTGGGAATCGTGTTATGTGCAAGCTGTGGTTACGTACCTGTGGGTTCATTGACTCTGTGCTCGCTGTTGCCCTTCATAGGCACCGTCCGCTGGGACATGCGAGGAGATGGAGAAATCTTCCCGTGTACAGACCGCTGGTGGACCTGTCGACAATGGAGGAAAGACATGTCATACTGACATACAGGCTTGACCGAGCCACTATACAGGAACTGTGTGCCCAGCTAGAGCCAGACCTGATGTCACCAATCCGCCAACCCACAGGGATCCCCCCTCTAGTGCAGATGCTGTCAGTACTCCATTTCCTAGCAAGTGGGTCATTTCAAACAACAGTGGCCATATCATCAGGGATGTCCCAGCCCATGTTTTCCAAGGTGTTGTCCAGAGTGTTGTCTGCCCTGCTCAAACACATGCGGAGCTACATCGTCTTCCCTGAGGTGGGGGATTTGGCTACAGTGAAGGCTGATTTCTATGCCCTTGGACATATACCCAACATCATTGGTGCCATTGATGGGACACATGTTGCTTTGGTCCCCCCCAGCAGGAGTGAACAGGTGTACAGGAACAGGAAGAGTTATCATTCCATGAATGTCCAGATGGTGTGTTTGGCTGACCAGTACATCTCCCATGTTAATGCCAAGTTCCCTGGGTCAGTGCATGACTCGTACATCATGCGGAATAGCAGCATCCCTTACGTGATGGGTCAACTCCAGAGGCACCGTATGTGGCTAATTGGTGACTCTGGTTACCCCAACCTGTCATGGCTACTGACCCCAGTGAGGAATCCCAGGACAAGGGCAGAGGAATGGTACAATGAGGCCAATGGGAGAACTAGGAGGGTGATCGAGCGGTCCTTCGGCCTCCTGAAGGCCAGGTTTAGGTGCCTCCATATGACTGGTGGATCCCTAATGTACTCACCAAAGAAGGTGTGCCAGATCATCGTGGCCTGCTGTATGCTTCACAACCTGGCTTTACAATGCCAGGTGCCTTTTCTGCAGGAGGATGGTCCAGATGGTGGTGTTGTAGCAGCTGTGGAGCCTGTGGAGAGTGAAGAGGAGGAAGGCGAAGAGGACGACATAGAGAACAGGAACACAGTAATACAGCAGTATTTTAAATGACACACAGGTAAGAATCCACACCGGCATATTACATATACTTAACCCCTACTACCTCTCTACTGTCTGACCTTTTCCCCCAGTGTATGGTAACTGAGTTGTGACTTTCCCTCCCGATTTCAGAGATGTGGGCCCCACTGCGTGACATCTGCTTTATTTCCCCATGGACTACAGCTGTGTGACATTGGTATGTTGGCATCACAATGTGAATATGCCATTTGGCACGGTAATGTCTAATATATTTGTACAAAATCACAGCCAGACTCCAGATTGTTTTATGCAATAGGTGTGTTTATTACAGTGCTCTAAATTGGTGGGTGGTTGCAAATCGTTGAGGTGTGATGGTGGAGGATTGTCCATGGCAGAGTCCAGACTATCAGTATCACAGGTGCATTGTCCAGATGCCTGTGGAAAGTGGAGCAGGGACAGTGTAAGGTTGGACAGGGTGTCAATGTGGGACAGTGGGATGACAATCAGGGAGGTATCCTTTCCTGGCTGGGGTCTTGGCATCTTACTCTGTCTTCTTCCTGGATCTCAGGACCCGCTTGCGGGGTGGTTCTCCTTCTGCAGGGGGTGGGGTTCTGGTGGCCTGTTGGTCTTGTGTCGGGGCCTCCTGTCCACTAGCGCCGGCGGAGGTGGTAGGCAGTTCTTGGTCCATGCTAGTGTCAGGGGCCCTTTGTGGTGCAACAGTGTCCCGCAATGTGGTGACTACCTGATTCAGAGCCACTACGATGGTGCCCATGGCGGAACTGATGTTTCTTAGTTCTTCCCTGAACCCCATATACTGTTGCTCCTGCAGAAGCTGGATCTCCTGAAACCTGGCCAGGACCGTGGCCATCGTCTCCTGGGAGTGGTGGTATGCTCCCATGATGGAGGAGAGGGCCTCGTGGAGAGTGGGTTCCCTGGGCCTGTACCCCCCTGTCGCACAGCAGCCCTCCCAGTTCCCCTGTTTCCCTGGGCCTCTGTCCCCTGGACCGTGTGCCCACTACCACTGCCCCCAGGTTCCTGTTGTTGTTGGGGTGGTGGGTTAACCTGGGTGCCCTGTAGTGGTGGACACACCGCTGATTGACGTGTCCTGGGGACAGAGATATGGGCCCGCTGTGTGGGTGCTGTGATGGTGTTCCCAGAGGGGGGAAGGTCTGCTGTGGCCTGTGGCTGTCTGAGGGGAACCGACTGTCCAGAGGTCCCCGATGGGCCGGGCTGGTCATCTAGATCCAGGGAGACAGAGCGGCTGTCATCACTGTGGGCCTCTTCTGGGGGTGGAGTGGACATTTGTGGACCCTCCTGCGTGGTGATGGCGTTCGGGTCCTGCAGGGGTATAAAAGTATGATTATTGCTTCTGTGTGTGCCATAGCGTGCAATGGGTGGGTGCCCGTGTACCCCTGTGCTTGCATTCCTGTGTGGGGGCTTTTGTGATGGTGGATTGGGGGGGGGATGGGTCTGTGCAGTGGGCATGCTTAGGTGATGGGTGTCCATGCTTTGTGGTCGCATGCAGGGCTTGGTGTTGGGATGGGTGGGTTGTGAGGGTGAGACATTTGCAAGGAGTAGGTGTGATGGGGGTGGGGGTGAGGGTGGGGGTATGAGTTGGCATGCTGGTGGGGTGGGGGGGATGAAGTAGTTAAGATTTGACTTACCAGAGTCCATTCCTCCGCCTACTCCTGCGAGGCCCTCAGGATGCAGGATTGCCAAGACCTGCTCCTCCCATGTTGTAAATTCTGGGGGAGGAGGTGGGGGTCCGCCGCCAGTCCGCTGCACCGCGATGTTGTATCTGGATACCATGGAACGCACCTTCCCCCGTAGGTCATTCCACCGCTTCCTGATGTTGTTCCGATTTCTTGGGTGCTGTCCCACAGCGTTGACCCTGTCAACTATTCTGCTCCATAGCTCCATCTTCCTGGCAATGGTGGTGTGCTGCACCTGTGTCCCGAAGATCTGTGGCTCTACCCGTACAATTTCCTCCACCATGACCCTGAGTTCATCCTCAGAAAACCTGGGGTGTCTTTGCGGTGCCATGGGGTGGTTTGGGTGATGTGTGGGGTGGATTGTGTGGTGCTAAGTGTGGTGATGTGTATTGGTGTGTAGTTTGAAGTGCATGGTAATATTGCTGGGTGACAGTGAATTGCGCGTCTGGGTGCTCGGGTTTCTTATCTCTGTGCGTGTTCACGAATCTCTAGGAGTGGGGGTTTGTGGGTGATGTGGGTGTGTGTATTATATTGTGTTGGGTGTGTGGGAGTGTTGTTTGTATGTGTATCTGGTGTGTGTATTTCGAATTATCCAATGTGGCTGTGTTTTGTAAGTGTGTGTGTATTTTGAGTGCGGCGGTGTGTACCGCCAATGGAATACCGCGGTTGGAAGACTGCCGCGTGGATTCGTGTGTCGTGATAGTGTGGGCGTATTTCTGTTGGCGTGACGGTGGAGGTCTGGTCATCGCCAGTTTCTCGCTGGCCTTTGGTGTGGCGGACTTTTGTGGATGTCTGTATTTTGGCGGTTTGCCTGTTGTGGGTCAGAATGACCGTGGCGGTTTACCGTGGCTGCGGCGGTGTTATGGCGGTCTTCTGCACGGCGGTAAGCACCTTTTACCGCCGAGGTTGGAATGACCACCATAATTCTGCCCAAAATGTCATAAAATATATACTTTATAAGGTAAGAGTTCACCACAGAGAAGAGAAGAGCGAAAAACAAAAGAAAGCTGGACAAAAATCCTCCAAAAGGCAAGGCACGGTGAACAAAGAGCGTAAAAACATACACTTGTAGGTCAAAAAATGCAAAAGGAATCTTTCAGGCAGTGAAGCATACTTGGAAAAGAAAATTGTTAGGTAAAAAGAAAAAACAAAATGGTGGCCCCAATGAAATTCCACACACAACTGCCATAAAAATCAACAAAGAGGGCTTCAAAGTACCTCTGAAGTCCTTTTTAAGGGTCACACTGCATTCCGGGCATGTTCCCCCAACTCTTCTCTACTTCAGGAACTTAAAATGTGCCCACCTGTATCAGCCAGCTCTCCTGACTCCCACCGCAGTCACGGAGCTCCTTGGAAGGCGGGCATCGTCAAACGGCGCCAAGCCACGCCCGCTTCCTCACAATCTTGCATATACTCATTTGAGTGTGTACATTTCGGTTTGTTATACTTTTGTCCCTATTCCTGACACCTATGTATAAAACAATAATATCAACAACAAAATATCTCTCTTAAAATATAAAAAAGTAATAATCAACTATATAAATAGAGAAATCAGAAGTAACACGTGTCGAATAGCACAAATTAACAATGCAAAAAAAAATTATTACCCTTTCAAAAAAAAAATATATGTATATATATACATATTTCAGAACTCCCTTTAGGTATATATGAAAATAGCAAAAACAAACGTTTGAAACATACCCACATTATAAAGTACCACTTACCATAAAAAGAATGACCTGCAGCAGGTAACAACTAGGAAAGCACTACTCCCCATGAGGAAGCACCTTCAAGCTAAAAATAAGGTAACTGCGCGTTTTATAATAATCCTCTGGTAGCTTGACACAAAAGCAGTGAGTGAAGTATGTTTGCAGCATACAAAAAGTAATAAAGTGAAAACACAACATAAGAAAAATCCTACACCAATTTAGAAAAAATTTAGTAAAATTTAACACTCAGATTACTCATTCTTACATTATCATCCTCACAGATCACTGATCCTTTGGAGTTGATTTGTTCCCTCCTCTAACTACCCTGGCTTTTGGGTGCCTTTCAGAATAATTTCCAGGTTTCACGATCGGGACATATCTTGGACGCTCCTTGTTCAAATGTTCATTTTGTGTGTCACTACATGGTGAGCACCCACATTATATTCATATCGACTTGGCTAATTCCATTTTGGTTAAAGACCTCCCTCATTTGCAAGGCCCTAGGCACTTAACTCTTAAAACTACCTCACCCCCTATAGCATTGTGAAACTGATTGCTTGGTATGTTTGTTATGATAAAATTCAATCAGACATTAATTAATTTCTCTTTTCTTTTTTTGTTTTCTCTCCTACTTTTTCAGTTATTTCTTCTTTACCATTGAGTAAAACCGTTTTAGGCTTTTGTAATGTCCTGATGGTGGTCCTGTTATTATTTTATAGGATCAAGATGTCGTTAACTCTTATGCACTGGCCCTAAAATGTGCATACAGTAATTAATATAAGGGCAGAAATGCTGCTGTGTATTTACCTGTTACTAACACATGTTTTGTGATTTATGTCACACATTACTGTGTGAGTTTTTTTATGTGATTTTCTCCCTTTGGTGTCTTTTGATTTCTACCCACCATGGTTCGCCTTATTTGTTAAATAAATGTGATTTCATCTGGTTTCATGGACATCATGTCTGGTCCTAATTGTGTCTTCCAGTAATTTTATGATTGCTAGTCATAGGGACACTTGTTCCTTCAAAAACATTATGTACCCTGATCCCTATTTATCCTTTGGTTTCCCTTGTATTTTTGAAAAAAAAAACAGCAGAGAAAGCATGCAGGAGGGTGTGGAAAAGTGGGGAAAATGCAAAAGGGCTGAGCAACAGTGAGGGTGTAAAGAGTGAAAGGAAAATGGACAGAGGCAAAAATCAAAAGAACTGAGCAAAAATGATAATGGAAAGAGTGGAAGGATAGCGGCTAAAAGGCAAAACGAGAGAGAAAGGGAGAAAAAGTGGACAATGAGGCAAAAGAGATGTAGTAGAAAAAGGAAAAAGGCAAAACAGCTGAAAGAGAAGGGTTACTAAACAGAGGTGAGAGGCAGGAGAGACAGAGGTGAGAAGCAAGAATGTGAGGCTGGGAGACTTAGGACAGCATTGACCCTAAAGCTCCAGGCCTGGACGGAGGACCAGGTACAGGTACAGGTAGGTGGGTAGGCCGGGCCAGTCAGTGCCTATTTATTTGCTGGTCCAAGTGCAGAAGGGGGAGAATTTTGGGGGTTCTTAGGGGGTGGGGGCTAGATCGAGGTGCAGGAAAGTAGGTAAGAATGTGGTGCATGGAAAAAGACCAGAAGGGCTCAGGGGAAGAAAGGGCGCAAAGTGGGGAAAAAAGCTTAAAACAGGAGGCAAAAAGCAGACAGAAAAGAGGCAGGACAGCATTGAAAGTGTGCAGCAGTGAGTGGAAAACCCAGAGGTAAAAAGCAAAAGGGGTTAGCAAGAGTGAGAGACATGCATAAACTGAGACGAAAATGGTAAAAGAGGCAAAATGAGATAGAGAGAGGAAAAACAGGAGTAAGAATTTGGGTTGTTGATTGACTGGGGTGTGAGCTACCTTGGGAGGTAACACCACCAAGCGTGGGGGGGCTGAGTCTGATGCCACACCATGTGATAGAGCTTGGCCTAACCATTCTGGCTAGCTAGCAGCACCTCACCAGTACCAGAGACAAAACTGATTTGTGGCAGCCTACCGCATGACACTCTAAGACTCCGCAGGGAAGTCGTGGTAGAACAGATCGTACCCCTTTATCTCATTTATACAAGTCTCATACATGCAATACATTTCATTGAAGCAACTGCGTTCTATCTAACAAGGCATGAATTGCTATTATGAGGATAATGAAAAATAACACTATTAAAGCAGTGGCCAGGAAAGTGAAACACATGAAAAGTCACACCATATTGTCACAATGGTGTATCTAATATCCCTACCTACACAACTAAGGCCCTCATTATGACCTTACCGCCCGCCAAGATCTGACCGCCGGGCGGCCGCCAATGCAGCCTCACCCCCGCCGCGGTCATTGTGAGATCCCCGCTGGGCCAGCAGGTGGAAACCTGGTTTCCGCCCGCTGGCCCAGCGGGGATCTCAGCCGCAACATAGGAGCCAGCTCCAAATGGAGCCGGCGGTGTTGCGGCCGTGCGACGGGTGCAGTTGCACCCGTCGTGCTTTTCACTGTCTGCACAGCAGACAGTGAAAAGCCGCATGGGGCCCTGTCAGGGGGCCCCTGCACTGCCCATGCCAGTGGCATGGGCAGTGCAGGGGCCCTCAGGGGCCCCACGACTCCCGATACCGCCAGCCTTTTCCTGGCGGTTTGAGCGGTAGGGGGACTCGTAATCCCCTGGGCAGCGCTGCTAGCAGCGCTGCCCTGGCGAATTACTACCGCCGGGGCCATTGTGGCAGGAAACTGCCAGCCCCGGCTGTGCGACCACGGCACTTCCACTGCGGTCGTAATGCCCAGGGAAGCACCGCCAGCCTGTTGGCGGTGCTTCCGTCATTTCAGCCCTGGCGGTCCTGTACCGCCAGGGTTGTAATGACCCCCTAAGTGTCTACATGAGAGAAAATAGCAGTGGTTGCCTTAATCTGCCCATAAAGTCCCGGGAAAGAAGCCCAATCCCCATACCTGTGTTCAGAGGTAAAGAAGAGGTCTTCTAGCCTATTGGGAGTTAACCTACACAGACAAAGAGGAAGTGCTGATTTTCGGAAGAAACTGCGACATCGTGCAGGATGAGATGGTAGGCTGGCTGGAATGTCTCCTCTAAGGTGGCATGTTGTTTTATAATAAAACATCTTGTTGTTCTGAGAACTGCCTGACATGATATCACATGTGCTTCTGTGTAGGGTAGACATTGTACTCTCTGGACCGGCAATACCAAGTAAACTATAGTGTGCAGCCTTTAAATGAGCATAGGCTGAATACGTTGTGCAAAGAAATGAATACCAAATTCTGCATGGAAGGACAACTGATAAAAATAATAAACAATGCTACTACGATGAAGCCTTGCTAAAATAATAGGAGGAATACAATGACAAGTGACTAGGTGAGAGGGCACAGGCCTCAGATCCAAGCAAAAATAAATGTGCTTACATAAACCCTAAAAGAACCCCACTATCATAGGCAACAGAGTGCCAAGGTCCATAAAAAAGTATCATACTGCTAAAATCACAATACCTACAACAATTCATATTAAAAGCAAGCTAAACATGTACATAAAAGGAGATAAAAATTTCTATGTTGACAAGCAGGACTAGCTAAAATCAAGCCAAATTTGAAAGGTCAATTTAGAAGATTATAAAAAATATTCTATCAAATTAAGGCTGAATGCCAGACCATCAACAATAATCAGGATCCTTTAAAAAAAATCACCAATGTCATCAATCATTTTCGAATTCAGGGAAGATTCCACTTTGTCAGGTGACAAAGTAATCAGTTAATTGACAATGAAAGTGGAGGAGCACTCATGTTCCTTTGTCCCAGGCATAATTCCGGCTGAGGCAGCAGCATCCTGTGCAGTGCCAGGTGCTGTAACACCAGGAACCACTTGAACCATAAAGGGCAGCTCATAGGAGGCTTTTCATAGCAATTACAATCTCAATGTGCATGTCTGATAACTAACCCTCATCGAGAATATTAACAGATCTACGTCCAAAGAAGGTACGCGCTGCATTGTGAGAAACACTTCGGGTGCATGTTCAAATGGGCACCACAAACATCGAAAGTCAGGCTTCATGCAATTCAGAACCCGTCTGAATGACAAAGATCAATTGGAGTCGAGTTTGTGCAGGAGTGGTTCTCCCAAATACTGCATCATGCATTCACAAAACATTTGGGTTGGTGGAAGCGCCTTCAGTCCTCCTTGTTCAGATGAGACAGCCATTGCAAATGAGAAACAGCAATAGCACAATACCACCAATTCATGCCAAAGTAAAAGGGAGTCCCAAAAAAACACTTGAAACTATTTAGTGTGTGACTAAAGGTATTATGCCAAATACGGATTGGAAGGTCCTGACAAAATCAGAACCTACAGCCTTAAACAAAATGTACAATCCCAGCAGTGTTAGACACGTTGAAAATGTGACATATTAGTTCACCTAAATGTTTTGGAAAGTTGGTGTAAAAGAGACTGTCATCTGAAGATATCCTTGCTATTTGGAGATGATAGGTTTCACATGCAGATGTGAGCCCCACATGTTTTTGAAAGAAATGAGCTTTCAGTCTGCTCAGCTGGTCAAAATAATCATTTGAAGTAGCAGTATAAGGTCACATTTCTGCTACTTTTATCTCTCGTGTGGGGGGAAAAAGCACTTTTCAGCAACAAGTCATAATTTGGGAGGCCAAAACTACATAGGCAATTCCAGCTTGCATTCCACAACAGCTTTCTCAATTCAGCATCACATAACTCCCATTCAAGAGCACCTGGAATGCCGGTCAAATCAAAAGGAACACCCTTCAGAGAACACCCTTCAGATAACAAGCTGAATTTGCAGCTGAAGTATTACATGCTCCATGCAGGGACAGCTGTTTACAAATCATTGAATGATTTACAGAAGTCTTGCATTTGCTTCCGCTAAGAAAGACCTCTTTCATGAAATTGAAACATTTGTGCATAAAGTGTAGCTCCCATACATCATAGATGTATCCATCTCCTAGCTTTTCAAATCTGCCTACAGGAATGTGTTTCAAACAAGAGGTGAACTGAAGTGTTGAAATGGGCAGATTAATAACCCCGTATATTAACCAAACTGCAGATGGTATATCTGCCACAGTGAAAGGCAACATTTCTAATTTTTAGATGTTTCACATAATATAAGTTGCTTTTTTTCTTAGCCATTAGTTGTTTATATGATGTCAGTTGCAGATGAAACAATATTGATTAGGGTGTAAATGTGGTTGGACAGTGTTCATACCATGTACAACAGCTAGAGCTTTCTAGAGGATTTCCGGATCTATTTGCCTCAACCGGGTGGTGGAATCCATTTGGGACAATTTCCAAATTTCATTATTTATCGCATATAAGAATCGCTTTGTGCGTTTTCTAGGTCCTAACAAGAAATCTTGTAAGTCTGTGTTTTATGACAGGAGACTTAGGTGTTCTCTAACGGCTGCTAATGTGGAAGATTTCAACCATTGTTGACATAGCTTGCCCACACTGTGTGTGATGATGATACCGGAGTGAGATATAATGAGGGTCAGGTCTACTCGCTCTAAAACCCCCTGTGGAGTTTGCAAAGCACTCATTACAATCATTTGTGCCGACTGGCCACAATAACCACCCGTTCGGACCCTAATGTTCCACTTTGGACCCATCCATTGAGCTGTTCTTCAGTAACATTTAAACTCTTTTTTCATTTGTCAAATTTAGCTGGTGACGGACTACTGGGCACATTCAATTTCTTAATCTTTGTTAAGCCTAAACAACTTGTTTCTTCTACAGTTTCATTTACAAATTTGCAATGGAATAAGACATGCTCTAAACAAAGGTTCCCATCCTTGTATTTGTCAATATCTAGTTCCCAACACACTCTTTATGTCAATCAACTTCAATATTCATCTGGGGAACAAAAGAATCAGAATAGCTCAATTTGTTGTCTGTTAACAGGGCATTCTTCAATTTCAAACGAGGCAGTTTAAAATAATAAGACTCAGAATTTTTAACATCATGCCCAATAAAATATATAAACTTTTCTAAATATGTTTTAGAACTCCCCACTGATGGAGTTGGAAAATGTTCCCATTGTGTGCAATTGGAAACAGTTCTCGGGGTCCTGGCTTTTAGTATAAAATGATGTCTGAAATGATAGTACCAGAACATTTCCCAATAATTTGCTGTTGTTTGATAAACATCTTCACTTTCAAACACAGTATAATATTCAAGCTCAGAAATCATAGAATCAATTGTTTTTACATCCAATCATTAGAAACAACCCCTGGTATTATTAAATCATTCATATAGACATTAAATATACATGGAATTTGAATCATCTCCATCAGCCCAATATATCAAAAGGAACTTTATCCCAAACAATGCCATCAGGAAGAGGCAAGCATTTTCAGCTGTGGAATACAAATGTGATTTGTATGCTATGGGACAATATCATAGTAATGTAATGTTACATAGGTGAACCGAATGGTACCGCAATTACTCTGATGAATACGTTTGTTTTGTTTTCTCGTGTATTTAGATGTTTTGCTTCAAGCATATCCTGCTGTAATGCTCTGAGAATGAGTGTGTGTTCAACCGTACAATATTTATTTGAAAAGTCAGAAGTGTTTTTATGCATCATGCACAATCTGGAATGTATGTTCTGCCAAAATTAAAAAAGCCTAACAATGATTGCAACTTTTTGAGAGCATTTGGTGGTTGTAACTGTGTGCACTGGTTTAGAAAGTGGACTAATAACTTGTATCCCAAAAACAAGACGCTAAGAAAGACAATTTTTGTTTTCTTGAAATAAAATTTCTAGCCTAATTTGGCAAATCCCACAACAACGTGGTCCACTTGTCTTAGGTGTCTGACTAGGTCGTCATCTGTTAGGTAGATATCATCTACATAAGACAATAGCATGTAATATTGATGTTATACCTGCTGGGAATAATCCAGGGCTGTTCTTATAACCTTGTGGAAGTTGACAAAATGTCCTTTATGAGCCAAGCGTGCCGAAAGTGCTAAGATCGCTACTTTCATGTGTTGGCAGAAAATATATCTAAGGTTGTTTTGTATTATTTGCACACTATATTACTAATGAGTGCTGCACTGTGTGCATTTTGTATAGCAAATGTGCATGTGTGACTGTTTAGATGTCCATAATCTAACACTATTCTCTATGAATGGTCCAGCTTAGCTACGGAGAACAAAGGATTGTTCATTGGTAACACACAGGGTTCTATTATAGCCTGGTACTCACATTGTGTGAGTATTTCTCTTGCTGGTGCATGTTTAATGGGATATTGTGGTTGAGGTTGTGGTGTCACTCTTACCGGTATTGTGTGGTATGGTGTGTGGTAGAGGAAGCCTTTGTTCCATTCCACATGGTCGCGATACAGTGCCAGGGCTTGTGCCAATGGCGAATCTACTTTGTAAGCCTGTCTTAATTCTACAGGAACAAGGACCGAGAACGATGGCTTAATGACATCTTTCCATAGTGGGAGTTTAGGGACAAATTCTAGTGGCCAATCTTTTTCTGCCAATGTCATAACAAAACATTAGTTTTCCAAGAATATAACTCTAATCATGCACTCTATGTCTTCCTCAATTTGTATTTTCACTTTCTAAACTCTAACTGGGGGGGAGACTCACAGGTCTGCAATTTTGACTTCTAAAATGTCGTTAGTTGCTGTCACATCCAGAAGCTCTTGTAGATTCCGGCAAACTATTGTGACCTCTGCTGCATTGTCTAGCAGAGTCAGTGCCTACATCCTGTTCTTCAGTAAAGTTCTCATTATGTGTGAGATTTCTAGCCAAAATTGCTGCCACTTTTTTCTTTTAAAATGTGCTTTCTACTAAGGAGGTTTTCTTCAAGCTGCTTGCTTGGTAGAATCATTATTAGATTTACTTTGCAATTGTGGTATGCCTGGCCTGACTTACAAAATATCCCAACCTATACTGCTATAAGTCTCTATAAGTCTCATCGATAATCTTTAGCAGCTCACATTTTTTATCTTATATCGGAACATCCCGGAACCACTAGAGTACTGCCACGGCCACTGCTTCACCTTTATATTATTGAGGATACTGTGGCAAAGTTTCACATTAATTGCATCACTAGATCTAGGGCCGGGGCAACCCCATATTCATCCTGAATTTGTTTTAACACTTCCAGAAGATTTGCAAGTGTTGGTGTCCCGTGTGCGGTAGTGAAGAGTGCAGCAAACACTGCACCGAAGTAGAGCAGTTGTCCACTGAGGGGCAAGCACATTGTGAGAAATCTATGTTTATCTTGGGGTCCTGTATGGGAAACACTGCTTCCAAAACTCTAATTTTTTGTGCTAACCAAAACAGAATCCCTTCACATTTGGTGGGTACTTGACCCATAACTGAATGCACAGTAGCAGGATTAATGCCCGCTATGGCCACATTTGGTTGCACTGGAGCACTCCTTGCTGCAGCTGTGTTCAAAGTCTGCATTATAAATTGAACTATTTGTCTATATATTTCTACTAAGTTAGTCTATAGGCAGCGTACGTCTGCTACCACCATGGTACCTATATTAGGGTGTGGTGTATGGGTAGCCAATTCTGACCATGTAGGTCCATCATTACTTAAAGGACCTAGGCCCATATTTATACTTTTTTAGAGCCGCATTTGCGTAATTTTTTGATGCAAAATCTGCACAAACTTCCAAAATAAAATTGTGTTTTGGAAGTTTGCGCTGCTTTTGCGTCAAACAATTACGCAAATGCTGTGCTAAAAAAGTTTAAATATGGGCCCTAGTCTTACATTCTGTAGAATGTGTGGTAGGGTTCCATAAAGCCAATTTTTGTGTTCTTGCTAAAATAGTTTTATGTCCAAATACGCTTATGGTCTGTATTGTGCGGGTGCATTTGCTGGAGTTTAATGATGATATGTATGTATGTTCCCATCTGCTGCTGGAAAGGTGATAGAAGAATAAAATATTTGTGTTCTGTATGCGTAATGAGCCTTAATGACAAATGTAAGCTCTCCTACCTCTTCTGTGTGGCCATTATTTCTTAAGTGTGTTGTGAGGGGAGTCTCATGTTTTCTGCAATTTTGACCCTGTTTTGGTCCGCCATTTTCCAAAATAGAATTGAATTGTTGAGAGATTGAAACACCAATTGGGTAGTTCCTTTTAAAGGTTCAAGTTTGAACAACCTACAGCGTCCAATAGATACTACTTATCTAGCTGAGGAGGATAGTCCCTAATACCACTGACGTCTCCATACAGTATAAGGTAATTAGGGCGCCTTTTGCATGTAATGAGAAAGAGATACTTGGGAGAGGTGTAAAGTCAGTGTTTAACCAATGTTGGCGGTGCCATGTCATAGGACACCCGTTGTAGTAATGAGACTGCTGGATTTTGGATGGCCACACTGCTGAGCGTAGGGGACTGAATCTGATCCCACATCATGTGACACCTGCCAGCCTAATCCTTCCGGCTAGCTAGCCGCACCTCACCAGTACCAGAGGTAAAAGTGATTTGTGGCAGCCTATCCAAGACACTCTAAGGGGGTCATTCCAACCCTGGCGGTCGGTGTTAAAGCGGCGGCCAACCCGCCAACAGGCAGGCGGTAAAAAAAATGGAATTCTGACCCTGGCGGGAACCACCAACACAGGCCGCCACTTTAACACTCCGACCGCCACGGCGGGGCAAACAAACAGCGCGGCGGTCACCGCCAACAGACAGGCGGCAGACAATGTACCGCCCACCCTATCACGACCCACCAATCCGCCACCTTTTCCGGGGCGGGAGCCCCGCCGATAAAAACACGGCAGAAACAGACCACGAACGGGAAAACGCTCACCTCTATACACTCCACGAGGAATCTGGACAGCATGGAACCCGAATTAAACATCCTACCAGCGATTGTCTACCTGCTCCTCTACCAGGAGCACGAATGCCGCCGCAGGAGACAACGGTGAGTACTGCACCTACGACACAGGGGAGGGGGGAGGAGAAAAGATTACGGGCACATACATACGCGACACCCCCCTCCCAAATCCCCACACACCAATGCAGAGCAACAAGTCTGAGTTACACCCCCCAGACCCCCCGGAATAATTCAAAGGCAAAATAAAATGATCATTAAAATAGAAGTATATTAAAGCATATTTGAACTTAAGTGAAATTTGAAATTTATAAATTAAATAAATCACAACATGAACAATGTATACATAGTCCAAAAGTCCGGCACATATTGGCTACATGCCATTGTTCGTGGGCCAATGTGCATAAACACATAGGCAAAGCCCACACACAAGACCCGATTCCATTGGAGAGAACACTGCTGGGGCATCAGATAATAAAACCACAGGCACCTCAGGGGGAAGGGAAGGGGGGCACCTCAGCCACATGAGTCCACGACGCCAGATCCACGAGGGGCCTACCATCCTGGGGAGTGCAAAGCCACAGTCCAACAGGTGGATTACAGACTCCACTGGTTATGGAGGAGGCATGGTGCCCAGAGTGCTTCGTGAAGCCCTGCCCGACACAGATCCGGCCCTGCCAATGGGCCAGCGGTGCTTGAGATGAAGGGCCCAGCGGAGCGGTGCTTGACAGGAAGGGCCCAGCGGAGCGGTGCTTGACAGGAAGGGCCCAGCGGAGCTTGACAGGAAGGGCCCAGCGGAGCGGTGCAGAGACAGCGGGGCCCAGCGGAGCGGTGCTTGACGGGAAGGGCCCAGCGGAGCGGAGCGGTGCTTCACAGGAAGGGCCCAGCGGAGCGGTGCTTGACAGGAAGGGCCCAGCGGAGCAGTGCAGAGACGGCGGGGCCCAGCGGAGCGGTGCAGAGACGGCGGGGCCCAGCGGAGCGGTGCTTGACAGGAAGGGCCCAGCGGAGCGGTGCTTGACAGGAAGGGCCCAGCGGAGCGGTGCCTGACAGGAGGGGCCCAGCGGAGCGGTGCAGAGACGGCGGGGCCCAGCGGAGCGGTGCTTGACAGGAAGGGCCCAGCGGAGCGGTGCAGAGACGGCGGGGCCCAGCGGAGCGGTGCTTGACAGGAAGGGCCCAGCGGAGCGGTGCTTGAAATGAAGGGCCCATCGGAGCTGTGCCTGACAGGAGGGGCCCAGCGGAGCGGTGCAGAGACGGCGGGGCCCAGCGGAGCGGTGCAGAGACGGCGGGGCCCAGGGGAGCGGTGCTTGAGATGAAGGGCCCAGCGGAGCGGTGCTTGACAGGAAGGGCCCAGCGGAGCGCTGATTTGCAGGAAGGGCCCAGCGGAGCGGTGCTTGACAGGAAGGGCCCAGCGGAGCGGTGCAGAGACGGCGGGGCCCAGCGGAGCTTGACAGGAAGGGCCCAGCAGAGCGGTGCTTGACAGGAAGGGCCCAGCGGAGCGGTACTTGAGATGAAGGGCCCAGCGGAGCAGTGCCTGACAGGAAGGGCCCAGCGGAGCGGTGCTTGACAGGAAGGGCCCAGCGGAGTGGTGCTTGACAGGAAGGGCCCAGCGGAGCGGTGCAGAGACAGCGGGGCCCAGCGGAGCGGTGCTTGACAGGAAGGGCCCAGCGGAGCGGTGCTTGACAGGAAGGGCCCAGCGGAGCGCTGCTTGACAGGAAGGGCCCAGCGGAGCGCTGCTTGACAGGAAGGGCCCAGCGGAGCGGTGCAGAGACGGCGGGGCCCTGTTCTGCAGTGCTTCTCTTGGCGGGGCCCTGTTCAGAGGTGCTTCTCACGGCGGGGCCCTGTTCAGCGGTGCTTCTCACGGCGGGGCCCTGTTCAGCGGTGCTTGTCTTGTGTTCCTAGGGAAACAGATCTGGGCAATTATTCCCGCTCAGTCGCCATCCGACCTATCGCTTGCGGGACCCTCCTGTGCTGGACTCCTGGGCCCGTGGGTGTCCTCCGTCACACCCCAAATGGGGCTGGTGGGGCCCTCCTGGGCAGCTCGCCTGCTGCTGGACTTGTCCGCCCTGCTGCCCTTGCCCCCCTTGGCCGAATCTCTGGGGCCCTTGCCTCCCTTTGTGGATGGGCCAGGTGACGGTGCAAGGGTGGTGTCCTTGGGGGCAGCCGTCTCAGGTCTGTCGCGCCGGCCCTTCCCTTTTTTGGTTCTTTTCCCAGGGGGTGGGCTTGCTTTCCCCTTGCTGCTGGCCGATGTTCCTGCCCTAGGAGCTGGTGGACTCCAATAGCCCTGAACGATGGTCCTAGTAGGTTCAGGGCTTGTGGTGGCTGAGGTGCTGTTTGGACTCTTACGAGATGGAGGGGGTGGGTCAGGTGATGCAAAGAGGTTAATTTTGGAGAGGAACAACTTTTTAGGAGCAATGGGAAGGGTAGGTGCAGTGGGTATGGGAGTGGAGGAAGAGGATGTGGTTGTAGGAGAGTCAAGTGTGCTGTCTTTGGGTGCAGGTGCTTGTGCTGGAGGCTGTGGTGAGGTGGATGGCTGTTGGGTGGGTGGCTGCCGGCGTTTGTGTGGCTTGGAAGAGGGAGTGACAGACACACTGGGAGAGGACACAGGGGACGTGTAAATGGCAGTGGGGGTGGTGACTGCACGTGTGCGGACTGTTCCGGTGGGTGTGGTGGTGATGGACGTAGTGGCTGATGGTGGTGTGCATGCAGGTGTGAGTGGAGACGTCACAGGGAGGGAGGAGGGAGGGAGGAGGGACACAGAAGAGGCAGTGGCTGTTGGCATGTCTGCATGTGGATGTTGCTTGGGTGAATGCTTGTGTGATCTGTGGTGCTTATGTCTGGATGAGCTGCCCTTGGGTGCTGAAGTGTGTGCAGGCTGGTCTGTAGGTGTGCCTGGGATAGGCAGAGGAACAGGGGAGTGGGACTGGGTTGAGGAAGTTGGAGGGGGGAGGCTAGAGACAGGGACAATTGCTGCCGTCAGTGCTGAGGCCAGAGCGTTGAACGATCGCTGATGGGCAGCCTGACCCGAATGAATGCCCTCCAGGTGTGCATTGCTCCGATGCACCTCCCTTTCTACCCCCTGGATGGCATTCAAAAGGGTAGACTGCCCAACAATGAGCGTCTGGAGGAGGTCAATGATCTCCGCACTGAGGGCAGCAGGGGTAACTGGGGCAGGACCTGAGGTGCCAGGGGCGAAGGAGATGGCCGGCTTCCTGCCCGAGCGGGCACGGGGCGGAAGCTGAGGGGCTGCTGGGAGGGCGGAGCTGGTGCGCTGGGTGGCGGCTGTACCTGTTGTTGCGGTGGGCACGGATGTTGCCGCCACCACAAGGGAGCTCCCTTCCGAGGACGTGTCAGTGTCGCTGACGTCTCCACGGGTCCCCGTTGTGGAGCCCCCCTCGCCCTCCGTCTCACTGGTTAACTCCGAGTCGGTTGCAGGGCCCTCCGGGGCCATGTGAGATCCAGCTCCCTCGTGCGCCGATGCCACTTCTCCTCCGCCTGATGATGCTAATGCACACATGAACAGGAAAACCAAAAACAAGGGGGGGGAGAAGAAAGAAAGACATGTTGAGTGCACGCATTGGCGGCACCGTTGGCGGAGAGGACAGACACAGAAGCCCCCTGCACTACGCCGCGCACTCGGGGTACACTACTCAATTATAGTGACTTGGCCTACAAGTCTATGGACGACAAATGCACACATAGGTGAGCCCGGGCCATGGATAGCTGTACTTAGCACCCTACAGAGGTGGGGGGTGGGGGCACAGGGCCATGTCTAACGGAGGGGCCTAGCCTACAGAAAACGCCCTGGCCTAGAGATAGCCACAGCCCTCCTCCCCCACCCAGACGCCTCCACTGTGCGCTAATATAGCGGAATGTGCTGATACTCACCCCTTGTGTCTGCTGTGATGTCCTCACGTGCCCATCCAAATCGGGGTAGGCCACCGCCAGGATCCGGGACATCAGGGGGGTCAATTGACGACTGGCACCCCTCCTACGTTGGGAGGCCATCCCCAGCAGAGCCTCGGCGGTCTTTCTGCTCCCGCGGCGGATATCCTCCCACCTCTTGCGGCAGTGGGTGCCCCGTCTGTTGTGGACCCCCAGGGCCCGGACGTCGTTGGCGATGGCACGCCAAATGTCGATCTTCTGATGGGCGCTGACCTATGTGACATGTACAGGGTGGAAAAATAAATATCATCACTTTTCTGCATGGTCGATGTGCGCGGCCCCCCCTCCCCAACCTTGCCATGTGGCACATGCTCTCATCTGGCGTGCGTTGCACTCCTCATTCGCTCCCCTCCCCACCATCTTACATCCACCCCACTCAACACAGGCATAGCCCATACTACGTGCTCCCAGTGTACCTGTTGGTCTGGAGGACCGTAGAGTAGCGCATACTGGGGGAGGACCCCATCAACAAGTTTATCCAATTCCTCAGATGTGAAGGCAGGGGCCCTTTCCCCAGTCGCAGCAGCCATTGTCTCTTCCAGACCGAGTTCACAGCAGCACTTGCAGTATAGGTCCTCTCCTGTGGATGATCAGGTCTCGAGTGATTAAGCAAGTAGAAAATGGCGGTCACGCCCGCGGCGGTGCGTACCGCAGCGGGGCGTACCGCGACCGCCGGCGCACATCGTCATTGGCTCCTGAGACGCATAGGGTTCAATGTTAACCAATGCTGCTTTGCGCCGCGGTCTTCGACCGCCTACCGCCACGGTGTGCCACGCCAGCGCATTGACCTCACATCCCATTGTCACACTTCACAGGTCAGGCAGCCGCCATTTCAAGGGCCCACATGGCTGAATTTCTACGGCGTCACACAGGCCTAGGCCTTGCATTGCCACTGATACAAGCCATTCAATGCATAGCGAATCGTGTACTGTGCAAGCTGTGGTTACGTACCTGTGAGTTGCTTGACTCTGTGCTCCATGTTGTCCTCCTAGGCACCGTCCGCTGGGACTTGCGAGGAGATGGAGGAATCCTCCCGTGTACAGACCGCTGGTGGACCTGTCGACAATGGAAGAAAGACATGTCATACTTACATACAGACTTGACCGAGCCACTATACAGGAACTGTGTGCCCAGCTGGAGCCAGACCTGATGTCCCCCATTCACCAACCCACAGGGATTCCCCCTCTGGTGCAAGTTATGTCAGTACTCCATTTTTTGGCAAGTGGATCATTCCAAACAACAGTGGCCATATCATCAGGGATGTCTCAGCCTATGATTTCTAAGGTTTTGTCCAGAGTGTTGTCTGCCCTGATGAAATACATGCAGAGCTACATTGTTTTCCCTGAGGTGGCCGATTTGGCTACAGTGAAAGGTGATTTGTATGCCCTTGGACATATCCCCAACATCATTGGTGCCATTGATGGGACCCATGTGGCCTTGGTTCCCCCCAGTGGAAGTGAGCGGGTGTACAGGAACAGAAAAAGTTATCATTCTATGAATGTCCAGGTGGTCTGTTTGGCTGACCAGTACATCTCCCATGTAAATGCCAAGTTCCCTGGGTCAGTGTATGACGCGTACATCATGCGAAATAGCAGCATCCCTTATGTGATGGAACAGCTACAGAGACACCGTGTGGCTAATAGGTGACTCTGGTTACCCAACCTGTCGTGGCTACTTACGCCAGTGAGGAATCCCAGGACAAGGGCAGAGGAACGCTACAATGAGGCCCATGGGCGAACTAGGAGGATTATAGAAAGAACCTTCGGCCTCCTGAAGGCCAGGTCTAGGTGCCTGCATATGACAGGGGGATCCCTAATGTACTCACCAAAGAAGGTGTGCCATATCATTGTGGCCTGCTGTATGCTTCACAACCTGGCTTTGCGACGCCAGGTGCCTTTCCTGCAGGAGGATGGTCCAGATGGTGGTGTTGTAGCAGCTGTGGAGCCTGTGGAGAGTGAAGAGTAGGAGGACGACGGGGACGACACAGACGACAGGGACACAGTGATACAACAGTATTTTCAGTAGCACACAGGTACGAATCAACCACGCCATTTTACATTTACTTAAAGTCTCCTGCCTCTCTACTGTCTGAGTTCCCCCCCAGTTCCTGTTAACTGAGTTGTGACTTTCCCTTCCGTTTTCAGAGCTGTGGGCCCCACTGCGTGACCTCTGCTTTGTTTGCCTATGGACTACAGCTGTGTGACAGTGGTATGTTGTCATCACAATGAAACTGAACATTTTGGCACCGTTATGTCTAATACATTTGTTCAAAATACAAGCAGACTCCAGATTTTTTTGGTGCAAGAAGTGATTTAATTAAAGTGCTAAATTTAAGGAACATGATTGTAAAACGGGGATGGGTGATGGTGGAGTAATGTCCATGGCAGAGTCCAGTTCTCAGTCTCACAGGTGCATTGTCCATATGCCTGTGGAAGGATGGAGCAGGGGCAGTTCAAGGTTGGACAGGGTGACAATGTGGGACAGTGGGATGACATCAGGGGGTATTGTTTGCTGCTGGGGGTCTTGGCATCCTACTCTATCTTCTTGTGAGATCTCAGGTTCCGCTTGCGGGGTGGTTCTTCTTCTGCAGGAGGTGGGGTTCTGGTGGCCTGTCGTTGTGTGGGGGCCTCCTGTCCACTAGCGCCGGCGGAGGTGGTAGGCAGTTCCTGGTCCAGGCTAGTGACAGGGGCCCTTTGTGGTGCCACATGGTCCCATAATGTGGTGACTATCTGGTTTAGGGCCACGACGATGGTCCCCATTGCGGAACTAATGTTCCTCAGTTCCTCTCTGAACCCCATGTACTGTTGCTCTTGCATGACCTGGATCTCCTGGAACCTGGCCAGTACCGTAGCCATCGTCTCCTGGGAGTGGTGGTATGCTCCCATGATGGAGGAGAGGGCCTCTTGGAGAGTCGGTTCCCTGGGCCTGCCCCCCCCTGTCGCACAGCAGCCCTCCCAGTTCCCCTGTTTCCCTGGGCCTCTGTCCCCTGGACGGTGTGCCCACTACCACTGCCCCCAGGTCCCTGTTGTTGTTGGGGTGGTGTGTCAACCTGGGTGCCCTGTAGTGGTGGACACACCGCTGATTGACGTGTCCTGGGGACAGAGGCATGGGCCCGCTGGGTGGGAGCTGTGCTGGTGTTCCCAGAGGGGGTTAGGTCTGGTGTAGCCTGTGGCTGTCTGTGGGGAACCGACTGCCCCGAGGTCCCCGATGGGCCGGGCTGGTCATCAGGGTCCAGGGAGACAGAGCTGCTGTCATCACTGGGGGCCTCTTCTGGGGGTGGGATGGACATCTCTGGACCCTCCGTGGCGGTGTGGTGGCGTTCGGGTCCTGCAGGGGTATAAGAGTATGGTTATTGCTTCTGTGTGTGGCATTTCGTGTTATGGGTGGGTGGCCGTGTACCCCAGTGCTGGCATTCCCTTGTGGGGGCTTTTGTGACGGTGGCTTGTGGGGGTGATGGGTGTGTGCAGTGGGCATGCTTTGGGGATGGGTGTCCATGCTTTGGGGACGCACGCAGGGCTAGGTTTTGGGATGGATGGACGTGATGGTGAGCCATTTTCAAGGAGTTGGTGTGATGGGGTTGGGGGTGAGGGTGGGGGTATGATTTGGCATGCAGGTGGGGTGGGGGGAATGGAGTAGTGAAGATTTGACTTACCAGAGTCCATTCCTCTGCCTACTCCTGCGAGGCCCTCAGGATGCAGGATGTGCAAGACTTCCTCCTCCCATGCTGTGAATTCTGGGGGAGTAGGTGGGGGTCCGCCGCCAGTCTTCTGCACCGCAATGTTGTGCCTTGATACCATGGAACGCACCTTCCCCCGTAGGTCGTTCCACCGCTTCCTGATGTCGTCCCGATTGCGTGGATGCTGTCCCACAGCGTTGACCCTGTCCACTATTCTGCTCCATAGCTCCATCTTCCTGGCAATGGTGGTGTGCTGCACCTGTGTCCCGAAGAGCTGGGGCTCTACACGAACTATTTCCTCCACCATGACCCTGAGTTCTGCGTCAGAGAACCTGGGGTGTCTTTGGGGTGCCATGGGGTGGTGTGGATGAGGTGAGGGGTGGTGTATGTGTTGTAGAGTGTGGTGAGCGTGGTGGTGTATGGTGTTTTGTGCGTGGAAATTGTGTGGGTGATGTTGTGATTTGCCTCTGTGTGATGGTGTACTCTATGCTGTGCTCTCTCTCTCTGTCCTTCACTCGCAATTGTGGTCGTAAGGGTTTGTGGGTGATGTGGGTGTGTGTTTTATATTTAATTGGGTGTGTGGGAGTGGTGTGTGTATGTGTCTCAGGTGTGTGTATTTTGAATTATCCAATGTGGTTGTGTTTTGTAAAGGTGTGTGTATTTTGACCGCGGCGGTGTGTACCGCCAATGGAATACCGCGGTTGAAAGACCGCTGCAGGGATTTGTGGGTCGGAATGGTATGGGCGTATTTCTGTTGGTGTGACGGTGGAGGTTTGGTCATCGCCAGTTTCCCGCTGACCTTTGGTGTGGCGGACTTTTGTGGATGTCGGGTTTTTGGCGGTTTGCCAGTTGCGGGTCAGAATGACCGTGGCGGTTTACCGCAGCGGTGTTATGGCAGCCTTCTGGCCGCCGGTAAGCGACTTTTACCGCCGAGGTCAGAATGACCCCCTAAGTCTCTGCAGGGTAGATTGTGATAGAACAGATCATACCCCTTTCTCTCAGTTATAAAAGTCTCATACATTCAAGGACAAACAAAAGCAGAATTTAGGGTTCACTAGGTTTTATTGAATCAACTGCGTTTGACGTAAAAAGGCATGAATTGCTATTATGAAGATAATGAAACACGTCACCATTACAGCAGTGAGAAGGAAAGTGAAACACAGGAAGCAAATAAAAGTGGTAGCACTAATCCGCCTATCAAGTCCCAGGAAGAGGGCCCAATCCCCATACATGTGTTCAGAGGTAAAAAAAGAGGTCTATTGGGAGACCTCCCAGGTAGACGAAGAGGAAGCATGGAGTTTCTGCAGAAACTGCAACAACATGCAGCATGGGAAGAAGGCAGGCTGGCTGAAATGTCCCATCTAAGGTGGTGGGGGGAGTATGTTGTTTTATAATAAAGCATCTTGTTGTTCTGTGAACTGCCCTAACAACACACATTTTTATGTGCAGGGTTAACATTGTACTCTCTGGAGCGGCAATACCCGGTAAAATATTGTGTGCAGTCTTGTAGTGAGCACAGGATGAAAATATTGTGAAAATACATCAATAACAAATTCAGCATGGAAGGGCAATTGATAAATAATAAAAAAATCACCACTAAAACAAAGCCTTACCAAAATTATAAGAAGAATAAAATAACAAGTGACTAGATGAGAGGGAACAGGCCTCACCAAGCTAAAATAAATGTGCCTACATCAATGCTAAAATAACCGCATGACACTATGGGGGTCATTACAACATTGGCGGTAAAAGCCGCTTACCGCCGTGCAGAAGCCCGCCTATACACCGCCGCGGCAGCGGGAGACCGCCACAGCTATTATGACACACATCACGGAATCCGCTGAAATTCAGACACCCACACAAGTCCGCCACACCAAAGGTCAGCGATAAATATGCGGAAACAAATCCTCCACCTCCACGCCAACAGAAACACGCCCATGCTATTACGACACACAAATCCACGCGCCGGTCTTTCAACCGCGGTATTCCATTGGCGGTACACACCGCCGCGCTCAAAATACAGACACATCTACAAAACAACGCCACATTGGACAATTACAAATACACACACCTGATACACATACACACACCACTCCCACACACCCAACACCATATAAAACACACACCCACATCACCCACAAACCCCTACGACCACAAATTAGAGACGAAGGCCAGAGAGAGACAGCACAGAATAGATAACACCATCACACAGAGGCACACTACACCATCACCCACACAACATCCACGCACAAAACACCACATACCACTACATTCACCACACTCATCAACACATATACCACCCCACACATCACACACAACACCCCATGTCACGCCAAAGACACCCCCGCTTCTCCGAGGAGGAGCTCAGGGTCATGGTGGAGGAAATCATCAGGGTAGAGCCACAGCTATTTGGCTCACAGGTACAGTACACATCCATAGCCAGGAAGATGGAGCAATGGCAAAGAATAGTCGACAGGGTCAACGCTGTGGGACAGCACCCAAGAAATAGGGAGGACATCAGGAAGAGGTGGAACGACCTACGGGGGAAGGTGCGTTCAACGGTATGCAGGCACCACATCGCGGTACAGCGGACTGGCGGCGGACCCCCACCTCCTCCCCCACAACTAACAACATGGGAGGAGCAAGTCTTGTCCATCTTGCATCCTGAGGGCCTCGCAGGAGTCGTTGGAGGAACGGACACTGGTAAGTCAAATCTTCACTATCATATCCCCCACCCTACCTGCATGCTATCACACACCCCCACCCTCACACCCTCCCCTATCACCCTAACTCCTCATTAATCTACCCATAACACCAACCACCCATCCCAACCCCAAGATCTGCATGACACAACTAAGCATGGACACCCATCACTAAAGCATGCCCACTGCACAGACCCACAACACCCCCCAACCATCACCACACAAGCCCCCACACAGGAATGCCTGCACTGGGGTTCACGCACACCCAACCATTGCACACCATGAAACACACACATGCAATAATCATGTACTTATACCCCCGCAGGAACCCGAAGGAACGTCACCACACCAGAGGGTCCAGACAACACCACTTCACCCCCAAAAGAGGCCCACAGTGACGACAGCAGCTCTGCCCTACTGGATCTTGATGACCAGCCCGGACCATCGTGGGCCTCAGGACAGTCGGTTCCCCTTGCCCAGCCACAGCCCAACACCGAGCTTCCACCCTCTGTTAACACCAGCACAGCACCCACCCAGCGGGCCCATACCTCCCTACCCAGGACAGGTCAATCAGCGGTGTGTCCACCACTACAGGGCACCCAGGCTAACCCACCACCCCAACAACAACAGGGACCTGGGGGCAGTGGTAGTGGGCACACGGTCCAGGGGACGGAGGCACAGCAACACCGGGGAACTGGGAGGGCTGCTGTGCGACAGAGGGAGGACAGGCCAAGGGAACCCACTCTCCACGAGGCCCTACCCTCCATCATGGGAGCATACCACCACTCACAGGAGACGATGGCAACGGTCCTGGACAAGTTGCAGGAGACCCTGCGTCTGCAGGAGGAGCAGTATTTGGGGTTCAGGGAGGAGCTCAGGACCATCGCTTCCGCCCTGGGCACCATCGTAGGGGTGCTGACGGACATTCAAAAGACCTTGAGGGACACCGTGGCACTCCAAGGGGCCCCTGACACTAGCCAGGACGATGAAATGCCCACCATCTCCGCCGGCGCTAGTGGACAGGACACCCCGCCACAGGACCACCACACCAGCACCCCACCCCCTGCAGACGGACAACCACCATGAAAGCGGGCCCTGAGATCCAGGAACAAGACAGAGCAAGATGGCAAGACCCCCGCCAGGAAATAAGACCACCCTGATTGTCCCCCCACTGTCCCACTTTGTTACCCTGTCCAGATTGGGACTGCCCCAGCTCCACTTCCAATGGCCAGATGTGCAATGTACCTGTGAGACTAATAGACAGGACTCTGCCATGGACATTCTTCCACCATGACCTCTCCCCATTTCACAACCCCCTATATTTTTATGCACTTCAATAAACACCCTTGAAACCTCAATAATATTGGAGTCAGTCAATGATTGTGAACTTTGTATTGTCAATTACAGTGTTAAAAAAGGTTACCCATTGGAAGGTCAACATACCAATGTCACACATCACAAGCCTTTCAAGGGTGCAAGCTGTTGACACGTAGGTTATCACATTACTGAAACTGAAATGGAAGGGGACAACTCAGTTACCAAATAGGGAGTGAAATGTAGGTAGAGGATAGAGGTAGACGTGTGAAATGTAATATAATGTGAAACATTAAATTTTTATCTCACCTGTGAAAATATTGCTGTATGACTGACTCCCTGTTGTCGTTTTCATCTTCATCAGCTTCCTCCTCATCACTGTCCACAGGCTCCGCAGGCTCACCCGCTGCAACAACACCGTCATCTGGATAATCCTCCTGCAGAAAAGGCACCTGCCGTCGCAATGCCAAGTTATGCAGCATGGAGCAGGCGATGATGATGTCGCACACCTTCTTCGGTGAGTAGAATAGGGACCCACCTGTCATATGGAGGCACCTGAACCTGGCCTTTAGGAGGCCGAAGGTACGCTCGATCACCCTCCTAGTCCGCCCATGGGCCTCATTGTATCGTTCCTCTGCCCTGGTCCTGGGATTCCTCACTGGGGTCAGTAGCCAGGACAGGTTGGGGTAACCAGAGTCCCCTAATAGCCATACACGGTGCCTCTGGAGTTCACCCATCATATTAGGGATGCTGCTATTCCGCAGGATGTAGGCGTCATGCACTGAGCCAGGGAACATTGCATTTACCTGCGAGATGTACTGGTCTGCCAAACAGACCATCTGGACATTCATCGAATGGTAACTCTTCCTGTTCCTGTACACCTGTTCATTCCTGCGGGGGGACCAGAGCTACATGGGTCCCATCAATGGCACCTATGACGTTGGGGATATGTCCAAGGGCATAGAAGTCACCTTTTACTGTAGGCAAATCCGCCACCTCAGGGAAAATGATGTATCTCCTTACGTGTTTCAGCAGGGCAGACAACACTCTGGACAAGACGTTGGAAAACATAGGCTGGGACATCCCTGATGCCATGGCCACTGTTGTCTGAAAAGACTCACTTGCAAAGAAATGGAGCACTGACAGCACCTGCACGTCAGGGGGGATTCCAGTCGGATGGCGGATTGGTGACATCAGGTCTGGCTCCAACTGGGTACATAGTTCCCGGATTGTGGCACGGTCAAACCGGTAGGTCACGATGACATGTTGCTCTTCCATTGTCAACAGGTCCACCAGCGGTCGGTACACCGGCGGTTTCCGCCATCTTCCAATGTGTCCCAACTGACGGTGCCTAAGAAGGGCAACAGCGAAAAAACTGTCAGCATTCCTCCAGGTATGTACCCACAGTCACACACAAGACTACACCAGACAATTAGGTTTTGAGTGTAGGCCTCAGTATGTGTGACGCAGTAGTAATTGAAGCCATGTGGGCCCCTGAAATGGCGGCTGCCTGACCTCTAAACTGGGACAATGGAATTGTGGGGTAACTGCGCTGGCGTTGGACACCGTCGCAGTAGGCGGTCGTAGAGCGCGGCGCAATGCTGCATTGGTTAGCATTGGACCCTATGGGTCCTAGGAGCAAATGAACAGGTGCGCTGGCGGTGATGATGCGCACCGCCAGGGACGTCACCGCCGCTGACGTCACCACCATTTTCTATCTCTTCAATCACTAGATACCTGACCTTCGACAGGAGAGGACCTACACTGCTAGTGCTGCTGTGACCTCGGTCTGGAAGCAACAATGGCTGCTGTGTCTGGGGAAAGGGCCCCTGCCTTCACTGCACAGGAGTTGGAGAAACTTGTGGATGGGGTCCTCCCCCAGTACACGCTACTCTACGGTCCTCCAGACCAACAGGTTAGTACACAGGGAGCACGTTGTATGGGCTAGGCCTGGGTGGACAGGGCTGGGTGGATGAGGGAAGGTGGCAGAGTACATAGAACAGTCATGCATGGGGATGAATGGGCCACAGGGATAGAGTTGGGAGGGGGCCAATTACAACGACGGTGCTGTAGGTAATGAATGTTCCTCTTTCCTTGTGCATGTCATATAGGTCAGCGCCCACCAGAAGAGGGACATTTGGCGTGCCATCGCCAAGGAAGTCCGGACCCTGGGGGCCCACCAGAGACGGGGCACCCACTGCCGTAAGAGATGGGAGGACATTCGCCGCTGCAGCAAGAAGATGGCGGAGGCTCAGCTGGGGATGGCCTCCCAACGTGGGAGGGGTGCCCGTCGCACCATGAACCCCCTGATGTTCCGGATCCTGGCGGTGGCCTACCCGGAGTTGGATGGGCGCTTAACGACATCACAGCAGACACAAGGGGGTGAGTACAACCTCATCCTATGAACTTTGCGTGCAGTGGAGCTGTCTGGGTGGGGGTGGTGGGCTGTGGGTGTCCCTAGGCCAGGGCGAGTTAGGTAGGCAAGGCCCCTCCATTATGTAGGCCATGTGGCACTCTACCCCAGCTCAAAAAAAAGGCAAATTGATGTATAGTTGCCCCTTTGCCATCCATGTGGGCAGATTTCTACCATTGCCATGTAGGCCATATCCCAGAAATTGCATGTGCAGAGGGCAGGAGCACGGCGTAATGCAGGGGGCTGCTGTCTTTGTCTTGTCCGCCAACGGTAGCGGTATGCCTTGCACTAAAAATCTCTTTCTTCTGTCTCCACCCTTTTTCTGCTCTCCCTGTCCTTCTGTACATCAGCATCAACAGGCGGAGGTACAGTGGCACCGGAACACGAGGGAGCTGCATCCCACATGGCCATGGAGGGCCACACCACAGACTCTGAATTGACAAGTGGGACGGAGGGCGAGGGGAGCTTCACGTCGGCCACAGGATCACCAAACAGCGACACGGACTCGTCCGCCGATGGGAGCTCCCCTGTGGTGGCGGCACCATCTGAGCGCCCCACTTCTACAGATACAGCCGCCACCTCCCCTACCAGCACTGCCCTCCCAGCAGCCCCTCAGCGTTCGCCCCGTGCCCGCTCACCCAGGAGGGTGGGCTTCACCTTCGCCCCAGTCACCTCAGGCCCTGCCCCAGTCACCCCTGCTGCCCTCAGTGAGGAGGCCATTGACCTCCTGAGGTCACTCACTGTTGGGCAGTCTACCATTGTGAATGCCATCCAGGGTGTAGAACGAGAGTTGAAACACAGTAATGCATTCCTGGAAGGCATTCATTCTGGTCAGGCTGTCCTTCAGCGAACCCTGCAATCTCTGGCCTCAACACACACACACAAGTAGCTCAAGCAAACATAGGCACCACACACACCACAGGCACTCACACAAGCATCAGACCCATACAGACACAGCAATATCCACTGTCTCCACTGTGTCCCCCTCCTCCTCTTCTCCCTCCTCCCTCCCAGTGTCGTCTACACACACACCTGCATGCACCACATCTACAGGCACTAGGACTCGCACCAGGACACCCAGCACCACAAGCCGCTCACCTGCACTCACCACCTCCACTGCCATTTACACGTCCCCTGTGTCCTCTCCCAGTGTGTCTGTGACGCCCCCTCCCAAAGTACCCAAACGCCGGCAATCACTCACCCAACATCCATCCACCTCACGACAGCCTCCAGTACCTGCACCTGCACCCAAAACAGCTAAAGTGACATCTCCTACAACCACCTCCTCTTCCTCCACTCCCAGAGCCCCTCCAGCTACCCATCCCAGTGTACGTCAGAAACTGTCCCTATGTCAAATTGACCTTTTTGCCCCCACCTTCCCCTCCAATTCATCAGTCCCATCGTAGCACCTCAGCCAAAAAGCCTCCAGTACCAGTGGTGCGTGTATCAGGTTTTTGGAGTGCCTCGTCCACCAGGGCAGGCAGTAGGACCCGGAGCCAAGGCACTGTCAGCCCACCCCCTGTAAAGGCTCCGAAATTGGAGAGTGGACGACTGGACCGTGTCAAGACTCCTGGTGGGACAAACAGTGAAATGGGATCCAAGGCGATTGGTGATTCATCTGTAACTCAAAAGAAGGTGGGGAAGGTCCTGAGGAAGTCTCCCCAACCTGTTGTGAGTGTCACGGCGGAGAAGTGCGCCATCATTTCCTGCGGTCCAGACACAACCGCCAGCACCGTCGTCACTGGTCCAGAGACGACCGCCAGAGTCAGAGCCCAGGAGGGCCCAAGTATTGTCACTGGTCAGGAGACCACCGCCAGAGTCACAGCCCAGGAGGGCCCAAGTATCGTCACTGGTCAGGAGACCACCGCCTGAGTCACAGCCCAGGAGGGCTCAAGTATCGTTACTGGTCAGAGACCACCACCAGAGTCACAGCCCAGGAGGGCCCAAGTATTGTTACTGGTCAGGAGACCACCGCCAGAGTCACAGCCCAGGAGGGCCCAAGTATCGTCACTGGTCCAGAGACCACCGCCAGAGTCACAGCCCGGGAGGGCCCAAGTTTCATCACTGGTCCAGAGACCACCACCAGAGTCACAGCCCAGGAGGGCCCAAGTATTGTCACTGGTCAGGAGACCACCGCCAGAGTCACAGCCCAGGAGGGCCCAAGTATCGTCACTGGTCCAGAGACCACCGCCAGAGAGTCACAGCCCAGGAGGGCCCAAGTATCGTTACTGGTCAGGAGACCACCGCCGGAGTCACAGCCCAGGAGAGCCCAAGTATCGTTACTGGTTAGGAGACCACCGCCGGAGTCACAGCCCAGGAGGGACCAGGATCCCACAGCCCCGCTGGGCAATGATGGAACTTTAAGCCACACACCAATGTCCAGTGTGGAGATCGTCATGCCACACACCAATGTCAGTATCCGAACCGCCATGTCAGAGCACCGCTGAACAGGGCGAAGACTGCCATGGCTAAGCATCGCTGAACAGGGCAAAGTCCGCCATGTCAAAGCACCGCTGAACAGGGCAAAGACCGCCATGGTGAAGACCGCTGAACAGGGCAAAGACTGCCATGGCTAAGCATCGCTGAACAGGGCAAAGACCGCCATGTCAAAGCACCGCTGAACAGGGCCAAGACCGCCATGTCAGAGCACCGCTGAACAGGGCAAAGACTGCCACGGCTAAGCATCGCTGAACAGGGCAAAGACCGCCATGTCAAAGCACCGCTGAACAGGGCCAAGACCGCCATGGTGAAGACCGCTGAACAGGGCAAAGACTGCCATGGCTAAGCATCGCTGAACAGGGCAAAGACCGCCATGTCAAAGCACCGCTGAACAGGGCCAAGACCGCCATGGTGAAGACCGCTGAACAGGGCAAAGACTGTCATGGTGAAGACCGCTGAACAAGGCAAACACCGTGTGGGTATGAATAGTCCGCCACATCAGGCATCCTTATCCCATGTGCAGCTGGGACAGTGACAGGACATGAACTTTCACGGGGAGACTCATCCTGTCTGGGCACCAGTCCCTCCCAGTACCAGTAGAGAACTGCAGATACTTGTGAAAATGTAGAGACTTGTGAGACTGTGGCTTTGCACTCCCCAGGATGTAACAGTGGGCAACTCACCCATTGTAAAGACTTGTGAGGATGTGGCTTTCGCACTCCCCAGGATGTAACAGTGGGCAACCCACCCACTGTAAAGACTTGTGAGACTGTGGCTTTGCACTCCCCAGGATGTAACAATGGGCAACCCACCCACTGTAAAGACTTGTGAGACTGTTGCTTTGCACTCCCCAGGATGTAACAGTGGGCAACCCACCCACTGTAAAGACTTGTGAGACTGTGGCTTTGCACTCCCCAGGATGTAACAGTGGGCAAACCACCCACTTGAGAGACTTGTGAGACTGTGGCTTTGCACTCCCCAGGATACATCAATGGGCATAGAGCCCTGTCGTGGATCTGGCTTTGCATTCATCTGGCTGAGGTGCCCCCCTTTCCCTTCCCCCTGAGGTGCCTGTAGAGTTTCTATCTGATGCCCCGGCAGTGTTCTCTCGGATTTTGGTCAGGTATCTATTGTGGGCCTTGCCCCTGCATTTTTGGACTGTTGGTGCACGGACATTGTTGTGTACATATCTGCACTACTTCTTGTATTGTATATTTAAATATGACAGATTTCGAGATATATATCAGTATTTTTTTGTATGACATGTATATTGGCACATTACAATGTTTGACCGCAATTCGCTTTGTCTCAGCATTCTTCCTGGGGGATTGTGGGTTGTTAATGTGATATTTTTGACTGCAGTGGTGTGTATGTTGTGATATGCGAGGGTGGGGGTGTTTGGTGGGTATCCCCCTAACTTTTGCCTCTCCCCTCCCCGTGTCGTAGATGCAGTACTCACTGGTATCTTCTGTGCCTACGTCGCTGTTGGTCGTAGAGGAGCAGAAAGACAAAGGCAGGTAGGATTTGGAGTTCCGGCTCCATGGAGTCGTCGTTCCTCGTGGAGTGTGTTAAGGTGAGCGTTTTCCCATAGCAAAAGCTGTTTCCGCCGTGTTTTTATCCGCAGAGAATCCGCCCCGGAAAAGGTGGCGGATTGGCCTGTCATAACAGTGTGGGTGGTTCATTGTCTCCCGCCTGTCTGTTGGCGGTGACCGCCGCGCTGTTTGTCTGTACCGCCGTGGCGGGCGATGTGTTAAAGTGGCTGTCTTTGTTGGCGGTTTCCGCCAGGGTCGTGATTCCCTTTTTTTGTCTGCCGGCCTGTTTGCGGTATTTCCGCAGCTTTAACACCGTCCGCCAGGGTTGTAATGACCACCTATATTACCTAACTTAACTAAAAGCGTCCTTTAATTACTGGAGAATGCACATTTGGGTGCTACAAGCACCAAAATCCACATCTTCACCATGGCGGTCTTGGCCTTGTTCAGCGGTGCTTTGCCATGGCAGTCTTTGCCCTGTTCAGCGGTCTTCACCTTGGCGGTCTTGGCCTTGTTCAGCAGTGCTTTGCCATGGCGGTCTTGGCCCTGTTCAGTGTTGCTTTGCCATGGCAGTCTTTGCCTTGTTCAGCGGTGCTTTGCCATGGCAGTCTTTGCCCTGTTCAGCGGTGCTTTGCCATGGCAGTCTTTGCCCTGTTCAGCAGTCTTCACCATAGCGGTCTTGGCCCTGTTCAGCGGTCTTCACCATGGCGGTCCTGGCCTTGTTCAGCGGTGCTTTGCCATGGCAGTCTTTGCCCTGTTCAGCGGTCTTCACCATGGCGGTCTTGGCCTTGTTCCGCGGTGCTTTGCCATGGCAGTCTTTGCCCTGTTCAGCGGTCTTCACCATGGCAGTCTTTCAGTCTTTGCCCTGTTCATCGGTCTTCGCCATGGCGGTCTTGGCCTTGTTCAGCGGTGCTTTGCCATGGCAGTCTTTGTCCTGTTCAGCGGTCTTCACCATGGCGGTCTTGGCCTTGTTCAGCGCTGCTTTGCCATGGCGGTTCTGGTACGGATATTGGTGTGTGGCATGACGAACTCCACACTGGACATTGGTGTGTGGCATGACGAACTCCACACTGGACATTGGTGTGTGGCATGACGAACTCCACACTGGACATTGGTGTGTGGTATGACGAACTCCACACTGGACATTGGTGTGTGGTATGACAAACTCCACACTGGACATTGATGTGTGGCATGACGAACTCCACACTGGACGTTGGTGTGTGGCATGACGAACTCCAAACTGGACGTTGGTGTGTGGCTTGACGTTCCATAATTGCCCAGCGGGGCTGTGGGATTCAGGACCCTCATGGGGTGTGACTCCGGCGGTGGTGGTGGTCTCCTGACCAGTAACGATACTTGGGCCCTCCTGGGCTATGACTCTGGCGGTGGTCTCCTGACCAGTAACGATACTTGGGCCCTCCTGGGCTATGACTCTGGCGGTGGTCTCCTGACCAGTTACGATACTTGAGCCCTCCTGGGCTGTGACTCCGGCGGTGGCGGTGGTCTCCTGACCAGTAACGATACTTGGGCCCTCCTGGGGCTATGACTATGGCGGTGGTCTCCTGACCAGTTACGATACTTGAGCCCTCCTGGGCTGTGACTCCGGCGGTGGCGGTGGTCTCCTGACCAGTAACGATACATGGGCCCTCCTGGGCTATGACTCTGGCGGTGGTCTCCTGACCAGTTACGATACTTGAGCCCTCCTGGGCTGTGACTCCGGCGGTGGCGGTGGTCTCCTGACCAGTAACGATACTTGGGCCCTCCTGGGCTATGACTCTGGCGGTGGTCTCCTGACCAGTTACGATACTTGGGCCCTCCTGACTCCAAATTCGAAACACCGCCATAGCTACAAAGATAAATGCTCTATGTGATCCAGCTATTTCGCCATCAGTCCCAAAGACCATGATCTCAGGTGTAAGTATAAAATCATATCGTAAAACCTCCTTCAAAACAGATTGAATACCTTCCCTTGAGGCCTTTAATTCCCCGCATGTAGCCATCATATGTATGATGTCTGAACCATACATCCAACATCTTGGACAGTTTATTCCTGACACACATCCCCATTTGGCGAGGTGTGCTGGTGTGTGATACAGATCAAACATAGGGGGTCATTCTGACCTCGGCGCTTACCGCCGGCCAGAAGGCTGCCATAACACTGCCGCGGCCGCGGTAAACCGCCACGGTCATTCTGACCCGCAACTGGCGAACCACCAAAAACCCGACATCCACAAAAGTCCGCCACACCAAAGGTCAGCGGGAAACTGGCGATGACCAAACCTCCACCGTCACGCCAACAGAAATACGCCCATACCATTCCGACCCACAAATCCCTGCAGCGGTCTTTCAACCGCGGTATTCCATTGGCCGTACACACCGCCGCGGTCAAAATACACACACCTTTACAAAACACTACCACATTGGATAATTCAAAATACTCACACCTGAGACACATACACACACCACTCCCACACACCCAATTAAATATAAAACACACACCCACATCACCCACAAACCCCTACGACCACAATTGCGAGTGAAGGACAGAGAGAGAGAGCACAGCATAGAGTACACCATCACACAGAGGCAAATCACAACATCACCCACACAATTTCCACACACAAAACACCATACACCACCACACTCACCACACTCTACAACACATACACCACCCCTCACCTCATCCACACCACCCCATGGCACCCCAAAGACACCCCAGGTTCTCTGACGCAGAACTCAGGGTCATGGTGGAGGAAATAGTTTGGGTAGAGCCCCAGCTCTTCGGGGCACAGGTGCAGCACACCACCATTGCCAGGAAGATGGAGCTATGGCAAAGAATAGTGGACAGGGTCAACACTGTGGGACAGAATCCACGCAATCGGGACAACATCAGGAAGCGGTGGAACGACCTACGGGGGAAGGTGCGTTCCATGGTATCAAGGCACAACATTGCGGTGCAGAAGACTGGCGGCGGACCCCCACCTACTCCCCCAGAATTCACAGCATGGGAGGAGGAAGTCTTGCACATCCTGCATCCTGAGGGCCTCGCAGGAGTAGGCGGAGGAATGGACTCTGGTAAGTCAAATCTTCACTACTCCATTCCCCCCACCCCACCTGCATGCCAAATCATACCCCCACCCTCACCCCCACCCCCATCACACCAACTCCTTGCAACTGGCTCACCATCACATCCCACCCATCCCAAAACCTAGCCCTGCGTGTGTCCCAAAGCATGGACACCCATCCCCAAAGCATGCCCACTGCACACACCCATCACCCCCACAAGCCACTGTCACAAAAGCCCCCACAAGGGAATGCCAGCACTGGGGGACACGGCCACCCACCCATTACATGAAATGCCACACACAGAAGCAATAACCATACACTTATACCCCTGCAGGTCCCGAACGCCACCACACCGCCACGGAGGGTCCAGAGATGTCCATCCCACCCCCAGAAGAGGCCCCCAGTGATGACAGCAGCTCTGTCTTCCTGGACCCTGATGACCAGCCCGGCCCATCGGGGACCTCGGGACAGTCGGTTCCCCACAGACAGCCACAGGCTACACCAGACCTAACCCCCTCTGGGAACACCAGCACAGCTCCCACCCAGCGGGCCCATGCCTCTGTCCCCAGGACACGTCAATCAGCGGTGTGTCCACCACTACAGGGCACCCAGGTTGACCCACCACCCCAACAACAACAGGGACCTGGGGGCAGTGGTAGTGGGCACACCGTCCAGGGGACAGAGGCCCAGGGAAACAGGGGAACTGGGGGGGCTGCTGTGCGACAGGGGGGGGACTGGCCCAGGGAACCGACTCTCCAAGAGGCCCTCTCCTCCATCATGGGAGCATACCACCACTCCCAGGAGACGGTGGCTACGGTACTGGCCAGGTTCCAGGAGATCCAGGTCATGCAGGAGCAACAGTACTTGGGGTTCAGAGAGGAACTGAGGAACATTAGTTCCGCAATGGGGACCATCGTCGTGGCCCTAAACCAGATAGTCACCACATTGTGGGACCATGTGGCACCACAAAGGGCCCCTGTCACTAGCCTGGACCAGGAACAGCCTACCACCTCCGCCGGCGCTAGTGGACAGGAGGCCCCCACATAACGACAGGCCACCAGAACCCCCCCTCCTGCAGAAGAAGAACCACCCCGCAAGCGGAACCTGAGATCTCACAAGAAGACAGAGTAGGATTGCAAGACCCCCGCCAGCAAACGATACCCCCTGATGTCATCCCACTGTCCCACATTGTCACCCTGTCCAACCTTGAACTGCCCCTGCTCCATCCTTCCACAGGCATATGGACAATGCACCTGTGCGACTGAGAACTGGACTCTGCCATGGACATTACTCCACCATCACCCATCCCCGTTTTTCAATCATGTTACTTAAATTTAGCACTTGAATTAAATCACTTCTTGCACTAAAAAAATCTGGAGTCTGCTTGTATTTTGAACAAATGTATTAGACATAACGGTGCCAAAATGTTCAGTTACATTGTGATGACAACATACCACTGTCACACAGCTGTAGTCCATGGGCAAACAAAGCAGAGGTCACGCAGTGGGGCCCACAGCTCTGAAAACGGAAGGGAAAGTCACAACTCAGTTAACAGGAACTGGGGGGGAACTCAGACAGTAGAGAGGCAGGAGACTTTAAGTAAATGTAAAATGGCGTGGTTGATTCGTACCTGTGTGCTACTGAAAATACTGTTGTATCACTGTGTCCCTGTTGTCTGTGTCGTCCCCGTCGTCCTCCTCCTCTTCACTCTCCACAGGCTCCACAGCTGCTACAACACCACCATCTGGACCATCCTCCTGCAGGAAAGGCACCTGGCGTCGCAAAGCCAGGTTGTGAAGCATACAGCAGGCCACGATGATATGGCACACCTTCTTTGGTGAGTACATTAGGGATCCCCCTGTCATATGCAGGCACCTAAACCTGGCCTTCAGGAGGCCGAAGGTTCTTTCTATAATCCTCCTAGTTCGCCCATGGGCCTCATTGTAGCGTTCCTCTGCCCTTGTCCTGGGATTCCTCACTGGGGTAAGTAGCCACGACAGGTTGGGGTAACCAGAGTCACCTATTAGCCACACACGGTGTCTCTGTAGCTGTTCCATCACATAAGGGATGCTGCTATTGTACGCGTCATGCACTGACCCAGGGAACTTGGCATTTACATGGGAGATGTACTGGTCAGCCAAACAGACCACCTGGACATTCATAGAATGATAACTTTTTCTGTTCCTGTACACCTGCTCACTTCCACTGGAGGGAACCAAGGCCACATGGGTCCCATCAATGGCACCAATGATGTTGGGGATATGTCCAAGGGCGTAGAAATCACCTTTCACTGTAGCCAAATCGGCCACCTCAGGGAAAACAATGTAGCTCTGCATGAATTTCATCAGGGCAGACAACACTCTGGACAAAACCTTAGAAAACATAGGCTGAGACATCCCTGATGATATGGCCACTGTTGTTTGGAATGATCCACTTCCAAAAAATGGAGTACTGACAGAACCTGCACCAGAGGGGGATCCCTGTGGGTTGGCGAATGGGGGACATCAGGTCTGGCTCCAGCTGGGCACACAGTTCCTGTATAGTGGCTCGGTCAAGTCTGTATGTAAGTATGACATGTCTTTCTTCCATTGTCGACAGGTCCACCAGCGGTCTGTACACGGGAGGATTCCTCCATCTCCTCGCAAGTCCCAGCGGACGGTGCCTAGGAAGGACAACATGGAGCACAGAGTCAAGCAACCCACAGGTACGTAACCACAGCTTGCACAGTACACGATTCGCTATGCATTGAATGGCTTGTAACAGTGGCAATGCAAGGCCTAGGCCTGTGTGACGCCGTAGAAATTCAGCCATGCGGGCCCTTGAAATGGCGGCTGCCTGACCTGTGAAGTGTGACAATGGGATGTGAGGTCAATGCGCTGGCGTGGCTCACCGTGGCGGTAGGCAGTCGAAGACCACGGCGCAAAGCAGCATTGGTTAACATAGAACCCTATGGGTCTCAGGAGCCAATGACGATGTGCGCCGGCGGTCGCGGTACGCCCCACCGCGGTACGCACCGCCGCGGGCGTGACCGCCATTTTCTACTTGCTTAATCACTCGAGACCTGATCATCCACAGGAGAGGACCTACACTGCAAGTGCTGCTGTGAACTCGGTCTGGAAGAGACAATGGCTGCTGCGACTGGGGAAAGGGCCCCTGCCTTCACATCTGAGGAATTGGATAAACTTGTTGATGGGGTCCTCCCCCAGTATGCGCTACTCTACGGTCCTCCAGACCAACAGGTAAGTACACTGGGAGCACGTAGTATGGGCTATGCCTGTGGTGAGTGGGGTGGATGTAAGATGGTGGGGAGGGGAGCGAATGAGGAGTGCAACGCACGACAGATGAGAGCATGTGCCACATGGCAAGGTTGGGGAGGGGGGGCCGCGCACATCGACCATGCAGAAAAGTGATGATATTTATTTCTCAACCCTGTACATGTCACATAGGTCAGCGCCCATCAGAAGATCGACATTTGGCGTGCCATCGCCAACGACGTCCGGGCCCTGGGGGTCCACAACAGACGGGGCACCCACTGCCGCAAGAGGTGGGAGGACATCCGCCGCGGGAGCAGAAAGACCGCCAAGGCTCTGCTGGGGATGGCCTCCCAACGTAGGAGGGGTGCCAGTCGTCAATTGACCCCCCTGATGTCCCGGATCCTGGCGGTGGCCTACCCCGATTTGGATGGGCGCGTGAGGACATCACAGCAGACACAAGGGGGTGAGTATCAGCACATTCCGCTATATTAGCGCACAGTGGAGGCGTCTGGGTGGGGGAGGAGGGCTGTGGCTATCTCTAGGCCAGGGCGGTTTCTGTAGGCTAGGCCCCTCCGTTAGACATGGCCCTGTGCCCCCGCCCCCCACCTCTGTAGGGTGCAAAGTACAGCTATCCATGGCCCGGGCTCACCTATATGTGCATTTGTCGTCCATAGACTTGTAGGCCAAGTCACTATAATTGAGTACTGTACCCCGAGTGCGCGGCGTAGTGCAGGGGGCTTCTGTGTCTGTCCTCTCCGCCAACGGTGCCGCCAATACATGCACTCAACATGTCTTTCTTTCTTCCCCCCCCTTTTTTTTGGTTTTCCTGTTCATGTGTGCATTAGCATCATCAGGCGGAGGAGAAGTGGCATCGGCGCACGAGGGAGCTGCATCTCACATGGCCCCGGAGGGCCCTGCAACCGACTCGGAGTTAACCAGTGAGACGGAGGGCGAGGGGGGCTCCACAACGGGGACCCGTGGAGACGTCAGCGACACCGACACATTCTCGGAAGGGAGCTCCCTTGTGGTGGCGGCAACATCCGTGCCCACCGCAACAACAGGTACAGCCGCCACCCAGCGCACCAGCTCCGCCCTCCCAGCAGCCCCTCAGCTTCCGCCCCGTGCCCGCTCGGGCAGGAAGCCGGCCATCTCCTTCGCCCCTGGCACCTCAGGTCCTGCCCCAGTTACCCCGGCTGCCCTCAGTGCGGAGATCATTGACCTCCTCCAGACGCTCATTGTTGGGCAGTCTACCCTTTTGAATGCCATCCAGGGGGTAGAAAGGGAGGTGCATCGGAGCAATGCATAGCTGGAGGGCATTCATTCGGGTCAGGCTGCCCATCAGCGATCGTTCAACGCTCTGGCCTCAGCACTGACGGCAGCAATTGTCCCTGTCTCTAGCCTCCCCCCTCCAACTTCCTCAACCCAGTCCCACTCCCCTGTTCCTCTGCCTATCCCAGACACACCTACAGACCAGCCGGCACACACCTCAACACCCAAGGGCAGCTCATCCAGACATAAGCACCACAGATCACACAAGCATTCACCCAAGCAACATCCACATGCAGACATGCCAACAGCCACTGCCTCCTCTGTGTCCCCCTCCTCCTCGTCTCCCTCCTCCCTCCCTGTGACGTCTCCACTCACACCTGCATGCACACCACCATTAGCCACTACGTCCATCACCACCACACCCACCAGAACAGTCCACACACGTGCAGTCACCACCCCCACTGCCATTTACACGTCCCCTGTGTCCTCTCCCAGTGTGTCTGTCACTCCCTCTTCCAAGCCACACAAACACCGGCAGCCACCCACCCAACAGCCATCCACCTCACCACAGCCTCCAGCACAAGCACCTGCACCCAAAGACAGCACACTTGACTCTCCTACAACCACATCCTCTTCCTCCACTCCCATACCCACTGCACCTACCCTTCCCATTGCTCCTAAAAAGTTGTTCCTCTCCAAAATTAACCTCTTTGCATCACCTGACCCACCCCCTCCATCTCGTAAGAGTCCAAACAGCACCTCAGCCACTTCAAGCCCTGCACCTACTAGGACCATCGTTCAGGGCTATTGGAGTCCACCAGCTCCTAGGGCAGGAACATCGGCCAGCAGCAAGGGGACAGCCAGCCCACCTCTTGGGAAAAGAACCAAAAAAGGGAAGGGCCGGCGCGACAGGCCTGAGACGGCTGCCCCCAAGGACACCACCCTTGCACCGTCACCTGGCCCATCCACAAAGGGAGGCAAGGGCCCCAGAGATTCGGCCAAGGGGGGCAAGGGCAGCAGGGCGGACAAGTCCGGCAGCAGGCGAGCTGCCCAGGAGGGCCCCACCAGCACCATTTGGGGTGTGACGGAGGACACCCACGGGCCCAGGAGTCCAGCACAGGAGGGCCCCGCAAGCGATAGGTCGGATGGCGACTGAGCGGGAATGATTGTCCAGATCTGGTTCCCTATGAACACAAGACAAGCACCGCTGAACAGGGCCCCGCCGTGAGAAGCACTGCTGAACAGGGCCCCGCCGTGAGAAGCACCGCTGAACAGGGCCCCGCCGTGAGAAGCACCGCTGAACAGGGCCCCGCCAAGAGAAGCACCGCTGAACAGGGCCCCGCCGTGAGAAGCACCGCTGAACAGGGCCCCGCCGTGAGAAGCACCGCTGAACAGGGCCCCGCCGTGAGAAGCACCGCTGAACAGGGCCCCGCCGTCTCTGCACCGCTCCGCTGGGCCCTTCCTGTCAAGCACCGCTCCGCTGGGCCCTTCCTGTCAAGCACCGCTCCGCTGGGCCCTTCCTGTCAAGCACCGCTCCGCTGGGCCCTTCCTGTCAAGCACCGCTCTGCTGGGCCCTTCATCTCAAGCACCGCTCCTCTGGGCCCTTCATCTCAAGCACTGCTTCGCTGGGCCCCGCCGTCTCTGCACCGCTCCGCTGGGCCCTTCCTGTAAAGCACCGCTCCGCTGGGCCCTTCATCTCAAGCACCGCTCCGCTGGGCCCGCCGTCTCTGCACCGCTCCATTGGGCCCCTCCTGTCAGGCACCGCTCCGCTGGGCCCTTCATCTCAAGCACCGCTCCGCTGGGCCCTTCATCTCAAGCACCGCTCCGCTGGGCCCCGCCATCTCTGCACCTCTCCGCTGGGCCCCTCCTGTCAGGCACCGCTCCGCTGGGCCCTTCATCTCAAGCACCGCTCCGCTGGGCCCTTCATCTCAAGCACCTCTCCGCTGGGCCCCGCCGTCTTTGCACCCCTCCGCTGGGCCCTTCCTGTCAAGCACCGCTCCACTTGGCCCTTCCTGTCAAGCACCGCTCCGCTGGGCCCTTCCTGTCAAGCACCGCTCCACTGGGCCCCGCCGTCTCTACAACGCTCCGCTGGGCCCCTCCTGTCAAGCACCGCTCCGCTGGGCCCTTCATCTCAAGCACCGCTGGCCCATTGGCAGGGCCGGATCTGTGTCAGGCATGGCTTCACGAAGAACTCTGGGCACCATGCCTCCTCCATAACCAGTGGAGTCTGTAATCCACCAGATGGACTGTGGCTTTGCACTCCCCAGGATGGTACAGTGGGCAATCCATCCACTGAAAAGACTTGTGAGACTGTGGCTTTGCACTCCCCAGGATGGTACAGTGGGCAATCCACCCACTGTAGAGACTTGAGAGATTGTGGCTTTGTACTCCCCAGGATGGTACAGTGGGCAATCCACCCACTGTAGAGAATTGAGAGACTGTGGCTTTGCACTCCCCAGGATGGTACAGTGGGCATGGAGGCCCCTCGTGGATCTGGCGTCGTGGACTCATGTGGCTGAGGTGCCCCCCCTTCCCTTCCCCCTGAGGTGCCTGTGGTTTTATTATCTGATGCCCCAGCAGTGTTCTCTCCAATGGAATCGGGTCTCGTGTGTGGGCTTTGCCCATGTGTTTATGCACATTGGCCCACGAACAATGGCATGTAGCCAATATGTGCCGGACTTTTGGACTATGTATACATTGTTCATGTTGTGATTTATTTATTTTAAAAATCTCATATTTCACTTAAGTTCAAATATGCTTTAATATACTTCTATTTTAATGATCATTTTATTTTGTCTTTTAATTATTCCGGGGGGTTTGGGGGGGTGTAAATCTGACTTGTTGCTCTGCATTGGTGTGTGGGGATTTGGGGGGGGGGGGGTGTCACGTATGTGTGTGTGCCCGTAATCTTTTCTCCTCCCCCCTTCCCTGTCTCGTAGGTGCAGTACTCACCGTTGTCTCCTGCGGCGGCGTTCGTGCTCCTGGTAGAGGAGCAGGTAGACAATCGCTGGTAGGATGTTTAATTCGGGTTTCATGCTGTCCAGATTCCTCGTGGAGTGTATAGAGGTGAGCGTTTTCCCGTCCGTGGTCTGTTTCCGCCGTGTTTTTATCGGCGGGGCTCCCGCCCCGGAAAAGGTGGCGGATTGGTGGGTCGTGATAGGGTGGGCGGTACCTTGTCTGCCGCCTGTCTGTTGGCGGTGACCGCCGTGCTGTTTGTTTGCCCCACCGTGGCAGTCGGAGTGTTAAAGTGGCGGCCTGTGTTGGCGGTTCCTGCCAGGGTCAGAATTCCATTTTTTTTACCGCCTGCCTGCGGGTTGGCCGCCGCTTTAACACCGACCGCCAGGGTTGGAATGACCCCCATAGTCTTATAGTGTTGCGCTTACAGGGAAGATGATAATAGAACAGTGCATCCCAATTCCAGTGACCTCATAAAGTTGTTACTCCCATCTGCCAACTTCTTGCTCCACCTCTCCTTATTCTTTTCTAGATCATCTGATTGTTCTACCAATAAAAAGGGATAAATTGACCTAATAGTTATACTGGGATTAGCCAGAATATCATTCAGCAGTTGGTTACTTTTAAATCCCTGGGTCCCCCCTGTTTTTTCCCCTAAAAAATCCCTTATCTGTATATATATGAAAAAGTCCCTCTTCTCTAGACCATATTGTTCCTGAAGATCTCGAAACGACTTGACCCCTGAGTTGTCAAAAAAGTTTCCTAACCTGATTATACCTAAGGTGGACCAATTTGCCATATATTTATCGTGAAATATTTCGGGGAGCAGTGGATTCTTCTCGATCATGGTATAATAATTGTATCTACCAAGTCCTTTCTTTTTGTACCATAATCGCCAACACTTATGAGCCGCTCCCAAAACCTCATACCTAGTTTTCTTATAATATCCAGGCTCGTGATATGTTACCAAGCACCCATTGGCTGCTGCTCCAATCTGCAACTCATATATATTGGGGCGGTCCGCTTTTATAACTCCTTCTTTATTAGGCCCCCATAACGGGCGCATGCACTGGAAAGCTGCTGCCATTTGATATAATTTTATATTCGGTAAGGACCACCCACCCCTTTCCCGAGGAAGAGACATGTATTTGCTTGATCTCCTACACTTACCATATGCCCATATAAATCTCATGATTGCTCTATCGATCTCTTTAAATTTTAAGTTAGTAAAGTTCAGTGGTATAGCGCGAAATAGATACAACAGCTTCGGGAGGAAAATCATCTTTACCATGTTACATCGCCCTACAATAGTTAAATGCAGGTTATTCCATCTGCACATATCTTCTCTAAATCTTGCAAGTATAGGATCTATATTTAAATTGACAACTTCATCTACCTTTGGTGTAATACTAATACCTAAATATAATGCATGATCCACCCTCCGTGTGTCTTTAGTATTTGTGTATTGATTCGCCAACAGCTGTGTTTTAGCTCCATTTAACAGGTATCCGGAAAACCTTCCACATTTTTTCGTCACCACTTCAATCTCTCTTAGTGCTAAATCAGGAGAGGGGGTTAGTATGGCTATATCATCTGCATATGCTAAGACTTTAGTATCCCATCCCTGCCTATGGATTGGTGGAATCTTACTGTTTTCTTCCAACTGTCTCAGCAGAGGATCTATATACAAAGCAAACAGGAGGGGAGAGCATGGGCATCCCTGCCTGGTACCTCTCCTGATTGAAATGCTCTCAGATTGTCCTCCCATTAGTTGTATTCTCACAGCCGGGGATCTATATAGAGCCCTTACTGCTATAATGAATTTCTTCCCTAGCCCAAAGTGCTCCATAACGTACCACAGATACTTCCAATTCACCCGATCAAATGCCTTCTCTGCATCCAGAAAAACCGCCGCCATTGGTTCTTTTGCTACTTCCGTAGAGTCAAAAAGTGCTAAAACTCTCTGGATATGATTAGTTGTATCTCTTCCTGGGACAAACCCATGCTGCCGCGGAGAAACCAGCTTCTTAATCACCAGCGATAATCGAACTGCTAAGATCTTTGAATATATTTTGGCATCACTATTTATTAATGTGATCGGGCGATATGAGGCTGGGTTTAACGGGGTTTTTCCCTTCTTCTGAAACACAACTATATTAGCCAGATCCCAAGATGGGGGGATTTCCCCGCCATTCTGTACCTGAGTATACAGCTCCAACATAACCGGAAGTAACAATAGTTTAAAAGTTTTATAAAATTCTAAGGGGATCGCATCAGGACCAGTAGCTTTCCCTGTAGGCAGATTACTCGTTGCCATTTCTATTTCTGAAATATCTATCTGCTTTCCCGACGTGACTTGTCGCTCTTATCTAGTTTCTCCATCTTAATGGGGTTTAAGAACTCTAAAATATCTTCATCCGAATATACTGATGTTTCATCATAAAGTTCCTGATAATATCCATGGAACACCTTTCTAATTCCACCCACTTCTGATACTATCTGTCCTTGCTGGTCTGAGATCTCCCTGATAACCCCAGCTGCTGTTTTCTGGGTTGTCCGTATCGCTAGCAGCCGCCCAACTTTTTCTCCAAACTCAAACCATTGTGCACGCTGTGTTAAATATTTCTCTGCTATTCTTTGGGCTGTAACCTCATTTACTGCCGCTTTTACTATGGCAACTTCTTCCTGCGCTCTCCTTATATCTGCTCCAGCTTCTATAGCTATAGCCAGTTGTCTTTCTGCAAACCGCAGCTTTGCTTGGTACTCTATTATTCTCCCTCGAGCATCCCTCTGCCTTTTAATACTAAAACTTAGTGTTTCTCCACGAATACCTGCTTTGAGAGTATCCCAGACTATCTCTACTAAGGCTGACCCCTGATTAAACCCCAAAAATTCAGTTATCCACTTGCTCATATGCTCACAATATTCTGGGTCTTTTAGAAGTCCCCTTTCAAATGTCCATCTACTAACTTTTGATTCTAACCCATCCAGCTCCACATCCAGAACTAGAGGATTATGATCTGACACCGTCCGTGAACATAACTCAATTCTGGCTTGTTTTAGAAATATAGGAGAGATTAGAAAATAATCAAGTCGTGCTAATTTCGCATGAGGGGCTGAATAGTAAGTATATCCGGGGTCGGGCTTACACAGCTTTACCCAGGCATCCACTAACCCTAATTCTTGCTGAATAGCACCCATTGCCTTATATACCTGAGGTTTACGCCCCTGATACTTCTCAGTTGTGGATGTTAATAGATCCTGTAGTCCCTCCCACGATCCATTAAAGTTCAAATCACCACATATAATATAGGGAGGGGCCCATCCTGTAAACTCGATAGCGAGGGTATCAACAACTATAGTGTCGTCCGTGACTACCTCATATATGGAACATAATGTAAAGCTATTGTGACCGTAACTACATTCTACTATTACCCATCTTCCACCTGTATCTGTCTTCTGCAGAGTATATTTTAATTTATTAGTCCGGTCTAGAATCGCCACTCCTTTAGTTCTAGCTTCTTGTTTTGATCAAGCAATTACCTTCATACCAAGCGAGCCGAGGATCCCAGAATTTTTATATTCCACATGTGTTTCTTGTAGGCAAAAAATATCTGCCTTGAAAGTTTTTAATTCTTTGGCCACTCTCCTTCTTTTACGAGGATCATTCAGTCCACATATATTGATTGACACAATTCTAAGTCTAGCCATAACCCTTTCTTTTTGTAATTTCAAATCTTTTCTCTTTGGGATCCCTCAGTTTTACATATTTAACTACACCGTCTCTTGAATTTTCTTCCCTTCCTTTTCCACTTCTTCGCCCCATATCTCTCACCTCCATTAATCATTTCCTTTCCATTTTCTTCCTATGATTCGCCCCTATCCCTCCCCCCCACCCCCTCCTGCTTGCCCCTTCCCATCTCCCCTTCCCCCACCCAGGACCAGTCTCCCCTTAGTCCCTCCCCGACCCCCTCCCTCCCCCCCTCATACTGGCCCCCCACCCTGTTGAGGAATCAGACCCCTGATGGCCTGAATGTTGGTGTCGTGTATGCATCAGCCAACCCACCCACCGGTACACCAAGCGCCCCCCTCCCTGTGATTCCCTGTAATTCTATACTCTATTGTTAGACCCCCATCAAATATTCTTTTGCCTTGATTTCTGAGGTAAAAACTTTTACTTTTCCGTTCATTACTGTTTTAAGCCTGGCAGGAGCCAACAAATAAGCTTCCCCTCCTTTCTCAAAGAATGGCTTAAAGCTGCTGGAGCCGCCACCTCCGCTCCACCGTGGCGTGACAAAAATCGGGGCGGGTAAAAAAAGTAACCCCGTCAAAAGAACGTGGGGTGTTAGGGGGAGTTTTGTCCGATATTTCCTGTCTTACTAGATAGTTCCCAAAATATACCAAAATTGCTCTTGGATATTTAGAGTCTGCCCGTTGACACCCCTCCCGTCGACTTGTCGGGAACCGATGAACCCGCTGCAGCTCATTACCCCAATCCCGTTCCTTCAGTTCTGGAAAGGCCCCACGCAAAAGGTTAACCATATATGCCTGTATGTTGTTTCCTTCTAGTCCTTCTGGTATACCCAGAAATCGTAGATTGTTCCTTCTTTGTCTATTTTCTAAATCTTCCATCTTCCACATCACATCTGTCATTTGCCCGTCTCTCGCAGCGCTCTGCTCTTTAAGAGTATCCATATGCTCCTCGACTGCCACTATCCGATCTTCCATAGAGCATAGCTTAGCTTCGATTTCCATACATGATTTAGCTACTTTACGGTCCGACCCCTGCAATTTCTTTGTAGCAATCCTTGCACGCCGGCGTTCGATCCTGGTTTCAGTTTGTAGTTCTTTAATAGAGTTATATATTGATTGCAGGATCCCTGCCTCGGTGACATTCACATGGGTATTAGCCAAATTACCAATATCTCCAGCAGAGGCTCCCATATCACTTTCATTCCTGTCGTTAGCGGGGCCCTGGTTGCCCGCGGTTGGGTTATCTGCTAAGCTGATGCCAGTGTAATCCCACCTTAGGGTCCTACCGCTCATTGATGCCGCATTTTCATGACACTCTTGAGAGCCAGAGCGTGACTTAGCGGATTTCCGTTGTCGGGTCTGCCGTATTGTAAATTCACAGTTTAGAGATTTGTTGCCAGTCTCACATGACTCACTCTCATCAGACTCACTAAGACTGCGATCGGCGCTGCTGAGATCGGACTCTTCAGTCAGGGAGTAAAACTTATCACTACTATCTTTGCCCCAGTCCGTGAGTAGGGAAATTTTATCCTGTTTTTTGGGGCTCTCTATAAGATTGGTGGGGCCTTCGTTTTCTACTGTAGGTCCTGTTGTACTTATAATTTCTTCCTTACTTTGATCACCCCACTGCTTGCTTCGATCCACTTGTTGTATTTGAAGCTGCCCATTTCCGGAGGGGCCAAGCACCTTCTCTCTTAATTCCCTGTTAATGTCTTGAGTGTCTAACGGGTTCTCAATGTGTTGTGTAGATTTAGCAGAGAGATCTTTATTTCCAATACATAGCTCCTTATCGCTGGTATATAGAGGAGTAGGTTATTTTCCTGGCACATTGCTTTCAGGGGAGGGGGTTATATGTATAGAAGAACTGTCTTGCACTCCACCTGCAAGAAAAGCCGTAATAGTAGATTGATTTTTGCTTTTCATCTTGATTTCCAGTGGGGGGGTAATGCTGTCGCTCATCTTGGCATCTTTCATCAGTCCTGACGTGTTCTTCCCAACTGCTTTACCAGTTATTGACGCCAAGCACTTGCTTAGCCCAACTGTCTCTCCTTTATCCCTACCAATACGTGTTGTTCTAGCACCCTCGCTTTTATCTCCATAGTTCCTGATAGTTTTGGGCGCCATACTTATTGTATGAGGTAACAGTCTGATAAATCTTATTATACCCGCCGCAGCAACCAATGCATCCGATATTGTTTGCTCAATCACACTCCTCAGTGGCCATGGGGGAGTGGATAGATGCCAAAATGTATTACTATGCACAACCGGGAGCATTGGCGCCTCCCAAGACTCCTCTTTTTTTTTTTTTCCCCCTACAAGAGAGAAGAGAATTCCTTTCATTCAACTCTTTTTTTTTTTCCTTTAGCCCTCTCCTCTATTTTCTGGCGATAAAGGGGAAGAGCAGGATAGAGCTAGCAAATTTAGAAACTGCTAGTTAATAACATTCTCTCCGCATTTGAAGTATCTATCGGCTTCCATATGCTTAATGCACTTCCATTAATAATCAACAAAGGGTACTCCAGGTTCCTCAGTTCCTTCCTCTTCCCCAAATAAGAAGTCAGAGTGAGATTTATTTTCCTGATTTCTTGAACAGCCACAAAGTCTGTGATTCACCGATTCAGGACAAGCCCTTATGCTTTAACAAAGTTTTTCTTAATTATTGATTGTTGTACTCCCCCCCTCCCCCTTACCGGCATGAGAACTCTTCGCCGTGTCTCCAATGCTGCCTTGGATCGGCGCTCTCTACCGTGGGGGGAGGGGGTCCTCGTTGTGGTTGCACAGCAACGGCTGTGTCTGCGTGCTGAATTTTCTCCGGTAGGCAGTCTACAGTGACTGCCACGATTGCGAGGAGCGGGGATTACAGGCTGCGGAAACGGGTTCGCACCGGCGCCCGAAGAACAACTCTTATTATGGTGGCCGCCGGCTGCCGTGCAGGAGAGGCGGCAGCCTCTCTGTGCGATGCAGCCACGGCGGTAGCGGTAGCGGCCCGTACAGTTACGCCTCCACGGCGTTTGTCCTACAGGCGGGTTCCCTCTACGCTGACCGCCGTAGCAAAGGAAGCGGCAGCGGCAGCAACAGCGGCAGCAGGAAGGAACAGCGCTTAGCTCCGGTGGGTGTGGCTTGTTGGTCTCACCATTACGCCGACACCATGTTGCCCCAATCGCCTTCGATCCCATTTCAGTTGTTGTCCCACCAGGAGTCTTGACATGGTCCCGTCGTCCACTCTCCAATTTTGGAGCCTTTACAGGGGGTGGGCTGCCAGTGCATTGGCTTTGGCTCCTACTGCCTGCCCTGGTGGACGGTGCACTCCAAAAACCTGGAACACGCACCACTGGCACTGGAGGCTTTTTGGCTGAGGCGCTACGACGGGACTGATGAACTAGAGGGGGGGTGGGGGCAAACAAGTCAATTTGACATAGGGACAGTTTCTGACGGACACTGGGATGGGTAGCTGGAGGGGGTCTGGGAGTGGAGGTAGAGGAGGTGGTTGTAGGAGGTGTCACTTTAGGTGTTTTGGGTGCAGGCACTGGAGGCTGTCGTGAGGTGGATGGATGTTGGGTGAGTGATTGCCGGCATTTGTGTACTTTGGGAGGGGGCGTCACAGACACACTGGGAGAGGACACAGGGGACGTGTAAATGGCAGTGGAGGTGGTGAGTGCAGGTGAGCGGCTTGGGGTGCTGGGTGTCCTGTTGCGAGTCCTAGTGCCTGTAGATGTGGTGCATGCAGGTTTGTGTGTAGATGAGACTGGGAGGGAGGAGGGAGAAGAGGAGGAGGGGGACACAGTGGAGACAGTGGATGTTGCTGTGTCTGTATGGGTGTGATGCTTGTGCCTGTGGTGTGTGTGGTGCCTATGTTTGCTTGAGCTACTTTTGGGTGTTGACTTGTGTGCCTGCTGGTCTGTAGTTGTGCTTGGGATGGGCTGGGGTACAGGGGATTGGGTCTGGGTGGAGGAAGTTGGAGGGGGGAGGCTGGACACAGGGACAATGGCAGCCATCAGTGCTGAGGCCAGAGATTGCAGGGTTCGCTGAAGGACAGCCTGACCAGAATGAATGCCTTCCAGGAATGCATTACCGTGTTGCAACTCTCGTTCTACACCCTGGATGGCTTTCACAATGGTAGACTGCCCAACAGTGAGTGACCTGAGGAGGTCAATGGCCTCCTCACTGAGGGCAGCAGGGGTGACAGGGGCAGGGCCTGAGGTGCCTGGGGCGAAGGTGATGCCCACCCTCCTGGGTGAGCGGGCACGGGGCGAAGGCTGAGGGGCTGCTGGGAGGGCGGTGCTGGTAGGGGAGGTGGCAGCTGTACCTGTAGAAGTGGGGCGCACAGATGGTGCCGCCACCACAGGGGAGCTCACATCGGCGGACGAGTCCGTGTCGCTGGTTGGTGATCCTGTAGCCGACGTGAAGCTCCCCTCGCCCTCTGTCCCACTGGTGCATTCAGAGTCTCTGGTGTGGCCCTCCATGGCCATGTGGGATGCAGCTCCCTCGTGCTCCGGTGCCACTGTACCTCCGCCTGATGATGCTGATGTACAAAAGGACAGGGAGAGCAGGAAAAGGGGGGGAGACAGAAGAAAGAGAATTTTAGTGCATGGCATACCGCTACAGTTGGCGGACAAGACAGACGCAGCAGCCCCATGCATTACGCCGTGCTCCTGGCCTCAGCACATGCAATTTCTGGGATATGGCCTACATGGCAATGGTAGAAATCTGCGCACATGGATGGCAAAGGGGCAACTATACATCAACTTGCCTCTGTTCTGAGCTGGGGTAGAGTTCCACATGGCCTACATTACGAAGGGGCCTTGCCTACCTAACTCGCCCTGGCCTAGGGACACCCACAGCCCACCTCCCCCACCCAGACACCTCCACTGCACGCAAAGTCCACAGAATGAGGTTGTACTCACCCCCTTGTGTCTGCAGTGATGTCCTTAAGCGCCCATCCAACTCCGGGTAGGCCACCGCCAGGATCCAGAACATCAGGGGGGTCATGGTGTGACGGGCACCCCTCCCACGTTGGGAGGCCATCCCCAGCTGAGCCTCCGCCATCTTCTTGCTGCAGCGGCGAATGTCCTCCCATCTCTTACGGCAGTGGGTGCCCCGTCTCTGGTGGGCCCCCAGGGTCCGGACTTCCTTGGCGATGGCACGCCAAATGTCCCTCTTCTGGTGGGCGCTGACCTACATGACATGCACAAGGAAAGAGGAAAAGGCATTACCTACTGCACCGTCAATGTGAGTGGGCCCCTCCTAACTCTGTCCATGTGGCCCATTTATCCCCATGCTTTTCTGTTGTAAGAACTGTGCCCCCTTCGCTTTCCCACCCAGCCCTGTCCACCCAGGCCTAGCCCATCCAACGTGCTCCCTGTGTACTAACCTGTTGGTCTGGAGGACCGTAGAGTAGCGTGTACTGGGGGAGGACCCCATCCACAAGTTTCTCCAACTCCTGTGCAGCGAAGGCAGGGGCCCTTTCCCCAGACGCAGCAGCCATCGTCGCTTCCAGACCGAGGTCACAGCAGCACTAGCAGTATAGGTCCTCTCCTGTCGAAGGTCAGGTATCTAGTTAGTGAACAGATAGAAAATGGTGGTGATGTCTGCGGCGGTGACGTCCGCGGCGGGGCGCATCATCACCGCCAGCGCACCTGTTCATTGGCTCCTGTGACCCATAGGGTCCAATGTTAACCAACGCAGCATTGCGCCGCGCTCTACGACCGCCTACCGCGACGGTGTCCAACGCCAGCGCAGTTACCCCACAATTCCGTTGTCCCAGTTTAGAGGTCAGGCAGCCGCCATTTCAGGGGCCCACCTGGCTTCATTTACTACTGCGTCACACATACCGAGGCCTACACTCAAAACGTTTCCCCTCCTGGGCTGTGACTCTGGCGGTGGTCTCTGGACCAGTGACAATACTTGGGCCCTCCTGGGCTCTGACTCTGGCGGTGGTCTCCTGACCAGTAACAATACTTGGGCCATCCTGGGCTGTGACTCTGGCGGTGGTCTTCTGACCAGTAACGATACTTGAGCCCTCCTGGGCTGTGACTCTGGCGTTGGTCTCCTGACCAGTGACGATACTTGGGCCCTCCTGGGCTGTGACTCTGGCGGTGGTCTCTGGACCAGTGACGATACTTGGGCCCTCTTGGGCTGTGACTCTGGCGGTGGTCTCCTGACCAGTAACGATACTTGGGCCCTCCTGGGCTGTGACTCTGGCGGTGGTCTCCTGACCAGTAACGATACTTGAGCCCTCCTGGGCTGTGACTCTGGCTGTGGTCTCCTGACCAGTGACGATACTTGGGCCCTCCTGGGCTGTGACTCTGGCAGTGGTCTCTGGACCAGTGACGATACTTGGGCCCTCCTGGGCTGTGACTCTGGCGGTGGTCTCCTGACCAGTAACGACGGTGCTGGCGGTTGTGTCTCGACCGCCAGAAATGATGGCGCACTTCTCCGCCGTGACACTCACAACAGGCTGGGCAGACTTCCTCGGGACCTTCCCCACCTTCTTTGGAGTTACAGCTGACTCACCAATCACCTTCGATCCTTTTTTTTATTTTTTATTGGAAGGAAACATATAACACGTATATTCTTGAGTCATTTTACACTGAAGACGTAAAATATTTTTTCAGCACATAGAGTGGAAAAGACAAGAGGAAGACATCACCCAGTTAAATCGGACATAATACAAAACCTGACCACCCCTCCAATCTTATCTAAAGATGGAACCCATTAATTCAGAAGGGGGTGGCCCCGATCAGTATGGACCTGTATCCAAGCCTGGAATGGACCCCATATTGCCTTCCCTTTCCTCCTAGCCTGTTTCCCCTTCCGTTCATACAATGCCATCTCCAAATGGTATACAGACAGCAGCCTAGCCAACCATTGTTGCCAGGGCCGAGGTCGTAAATCCAACCATGATGTTGATATACAAATTCGAAACACCGCCATAGCTACAAAGATAAATGCTCTATGTGATCCAGCTATTTCGCCATCAGTCCCAAAGACCATGATCTCAGGTGTAAGTATAAAATCATATCGTAAAACCTCCTTCAAAACAGATTGAATACCTTCCCTTGAGGCCTTTAATTCCCCGCATGTAGCCATCATATGTATGATGTCTGAACCATACATCCAACATCTTGGACAGTTTATTCCTGACACACATCCCCATTTGGCGAGGTGTGCTGGTGTGTGATACAGATCAAACATAGGGGGTCATTCTGACCTCGGCGGTAAAAGTCGCTTACCGCCGGCCAGAAGGCTGCCATAACACTGCCGCGGCCGCGGTAAACCGCCACGGTCATTCTGACCCGCAACTGGCGAACCACCAAAAACCCGACATCCACAAAAGTCCGCCACACCAAAGGTCAGCGGGAAACTGGCGATGACCAAACCTCCACCGTCACGCCAACAGAAATACGCCCATACCATTCCGACCCACAAATCCCTGCAGCGGTCTTTCAACCGCGGTATTCCATTGGCCGTACACACCGCCGCGGTCAAAATACACACACCTTTACAAAACACTACCACATTGGATAATTCAAAATACTCACACCTGAGACACATACACACACCACTCCCACACACCCAATTAAATATAAAACACACACCCACATCACCCACAAACCCCTACGACCACAATTGCGAGTGAAGGACAGAGAGAGAGAGCACAGCATAGAGTACACCATCACACAGAGGCAAATCACAACATCACCCACACAATTTCCACGCACAAAACACCATACACCACCACACTCACCACACTCTACAACACATACACCACCCCTCACCTCATCCACACCACCCCATGGCACCCCAAAGACACCCCAGGTTCTCTGACGCAGAACTCAGGGTCATGGTGGAGGAAATAGTTTGTGTAGAGCCCCAGCTCTTCGGGGCACAGGTGCAGCACACCACCATTGCCAGGAAGATGGAGCTATGGCAAAGAATAGTGGACAGGGTCAACACTGTGGGACAGAATCCACGCAATCGGGACAACATCAGGAAGCGGTGGAACGACCTACGGGGGAAGGTGCGTTCCATGGTATCAAGGCACAACATTGCGGTGCAGAAGACTGGCGGCGGACCCCCACCTACTCCCCCAGAATTCACAGCATGGGAGGAGGAAGTCTTGCACATCCTGCATCCTGAGGGCCTCGCAGGAGTAGGCGGAGGAATGGACTCTGGTAAGTCAAATCTTCACTACTCCATTCCCCCCACCCCACCTGCATGCCAAATCATATCCCCACCCTCACCCCCACCCCCATCACACCAACTCCTTGCAACTGGCTCACCATCACATCCCACCCATCCCAAAACCTAGCCCTGCGTGTGTCCCAAAGCATGGACACCCATCCCCAAAGCATGCCCACTGCACACACCCATCACCCCCACAAGCCACTGTCACAAAAGCCCCCACAAGGGAATGCCAGCACTGGGGGACACGGCCACCCACCCATTACACGAAATGCCACACACAGAAGCAATAACCATACACTTATACCCCTGCAGGTCCCGAACGCCACCACACCGCCACGGAGGGTCCAGAGATGTCCATCCCACCCCCAGAAGAGGCCCCCAGTGATGACAGCAGCTCTGTCTCCCTGGACCCTGATGACCAGCCCGGCCCATCGGGGACCTCGGGACAGTCGGTTCCCCACAGACAGCCACAGGCTACACCAGACCTAACCCCCTCTGGGAACACCAGCACAGCTCCCACCCAGCGGGCCCATGCCTCTGTCCCCAGGACACGTCAATCAGCGGTGTGTCCACCACTACAGGGCACCCAGGTTGACCCACCACCCCAACAACAACAGGGACCTGGGAGCAGTGGTAGTGGGCACACCGTCCAGGGGACAGAGGCCCAGGAAAACAGGGGAACTGGGGGGGCTGCTGTGCGACAGGGGGGGGACTGGCCCAGGGAACCGACTCTCCAAGAGGCCCTCTCCTCCATCATGGGAGCATACCACCACTCCCAGGAGACGGTGGCTACGGTACTGGCCAGGTTCCAGGAGATCCAGGTCATGCAGGAGCAACAGTACTTGGGGTTCAGAGAGGAACTGAGGAACATTAGTTCCGCAATGGGGACCATCGTCGTGGCCCTAAACCAGATAGTCACCACATTGTGGGACCATGTGGCACCACAAAGGGCCCCTGTCACTAGCCTGGACCAGGAACAGCCTACCACCTCCGCCGGCGCTAGTGGACAGGAGGCCCCCACATAACGACAGGCCACCAGAACCCCCCCTCCTGCAGAAGAAGAACCACCCCGCAAGCGGAACCTGAGATCTCACAAGAAGACAGAGTAGGATTGCAAGACCCCCGCCAGCAAACGATACCCCCTGATGTCATCCCACTGTCCCACATTGTCACCCTGTCCAACCTTGAACTGCCCCTGCTCCATCCTTCCACAGGCATATGGACAATGCACCTGTGAGACTGAGAACTGGACTCTGCCATGGACATTACTCCACCATCACCCATCCCCGTTTTTCAATCATGTTACTTAAATTTAGCACTTGAATTAAATCACTTTTTGCACTAAAAAAATCTGGAGTCTGCTTGTATTTTGAACAAATGTATTAGACATAACGGTGCCAAAATGTTCAGTTACATTGTGATGACAACATACCACTGTCACACAGCTGTAGTCCATGGGCAAACAAAGCAGAGGTCACGCAGTGGGGCCCACAGCTCTGAAAACGGAAGGGAAAGTCACAACTCAGTTAACAGGAACTGGGGGGGAACTCAGACAGTAGAGAGGCAGGAGACTTTAAGTAAATGTAAAATGGCGTGGTTGATTCGTACCTGTGTGCTACTGAAAATACTGTTGTATCACTGTGTCCCTGTTGTCTGTGTCGTCCCCGTCGTCCTCCTCCTCTTCACTCTCCACAGGCTCCACAGCTGCTACAACACCACCATCTGGACCATCCTCCTGCAGGAAAGGCACCTGGCGTCGCAAAGCCAGGTTGTGAAGCATACAGCAGGCCACGATGATATGGCACACCTTCTTTGGTGAGTACATTAGGGATCCCCCTGTCATATGCAGGCACCTAAACCTGGCCTTCAGGAGGCCGAAGGTTCTTTCTATAATCCTCCTAGTTCGCCCATGGGCCTCATTGTAGCGTTCCTCTGCCCTTGTCCTGGGATTCCTCACTGGGGTAAGTAGCCACGACAGGTTGGGGTAACCAGAGTCACCTATTAGTCACACACGGTGTCTCTGAAGCTGTTCCATCACATAAGGGATGCTGCTATTGTACGCGTCATGCACTGACCCAGGGAACTTGGCATTTACATAGGAGATGTACTGGTCAGCCAAACAGACCACCTGGACATTCATAGAATGATAACTTTTTCTGTTCCTGTACACCTGCTCACTTCCACTGGAGGGAACCAAGGCCACATGGGTCCCATCAATGGCACCAATGATGTTGGGGATATGTCCAAGGGCGTAGAAATCACCTTTCACTGTAGCCAAATCGGCCACCTCAGGGAAAACAATGTAGCTCTGCATGAATTTCATCAGGGCAGACAACACTCTGGACAAAACCTTAGAAAACATAGGCTGAGACATCCCTGATGATATGGCCACTGTTGTTTGGAATGATCCACTTGCCAAAAAATGGAGTACTGACAGAACCTGCACCAGAGGGGGATCCCTGTGGGTTGGCGAATGGGGGACATCAGGTCTGGCTCCAGCTGGGCACACAGTTCCTGTATAGTGGCTCGGTCAAGTCTGTATGTAAGTATGACATGTCTTTCTTCCATTGTCGACAGGTCCACCAGCGGTCTGTACACGGGAGGATTCCTCCATCTCCTCGCAAGTCCCAGCGGACGGTGCCTAGGAAGGACAACATGGAGCACAGAGTCAAGCAACCCACAGGTACGTAACCACAGCTTGCACAGTACACGATTCGCTATGCATTGAATGGCTTGTATCAGTGGCAATGCAAGGCCTAGGCCTGTGTGACGCCGTAGAAATTCAGCCATGCGGGCCCTTGAAATGGCGGCTGCCTGACCTGTGAAGTGTGACAATGGGATGTGAGGTCAATGCGCTGGCGTGGCTCACCGTGGCGGTAGGCAGTCGAAGACCACGGCGCAAAGCAGCATTGGTTAACATAGAACCCTATGGGTCTCAGGAGCCAATGACGATGTGCGCCGGCGGTCGCGGTACGCCCCACCGCGGTACGCACCGCCGCGGGCGTGACCGCCATTTTCTACTTGCTTAATCACTCGAGACCTGATCATCCACAGGAGAGGACCTACACTGCAAGTGCTGCTGTGAACTCGGTCTGGAAGAGACAATGGCTGCTGCGACTGGGGAAAGGGCCCCTGCCTTCACATCTGAGGAATTGGATAAACTTGTTGATGGGGTCCTCCCCCAGTATGCGCTACTCTACGGTCCTCCAGACCAACAGGTAAGTACACTGGGAGCACGTAGTATGGGCTATGCCTGTGGTGAGTGGGGTGGATGTAAGATGGTGGGGAGGGGAGCGAATGAGGAGTGCAACGCACGACAAATAAGAGCATGTGCCACATGGCAAGGTTGGGGAGGGGGGGCCGCGCACATCGACCATGCAGAAAAGTGATGATATTTATTTCTCAACCCTGTACATGTCACATAGGTCAGCGCCCATCAGAAGATCGACATTTGGCGTGCCATCGCCAACGACGTCCGGGCCCTGGGGGTCCACAACAGACGGGGCACCCACTGCCGCAAGAGGTGGGAGGACATCCGCCGCGGGAGCAGAAAGACCGCCAAGGCTCTGCTGGGGATGGCCTCCCAACGTAGGAGGGGTGCCAGTCGTCAATTGACCTCCCTGATGTCCCGGATCCTGGCGGTGGCCTACCCCGATTTGGATGGGCGCGTGAGGACATCACAGCAGACACAAGGGGGTGAGTATCAGCACATTCCGCTATATTAGCGCACAGTGGAGGCGTCTGGGTGGGGGAGGAGGGCTGTGGCTATCTCTAGGCCAGGGCGGTTTCTGTAGGCTAGGCCCCTCCGTTAGACATGGCCCTGTGCCCCCGCCCCCCACCTCTGTAGGGTGCAAAGTACAGCTATCCATGGCCCGGGCTCACCTATGTGTGCATTTGTCGTCCATAGACTTGTAGGCCAAGTCACTATAATTGAGTACTGTACCCCGAGTGCGCGGCGTAGTGCAGGGGGCTTCTGTGTCTGTCCTCTCCGCCAACGGTGCCGCCAATACATGCACTCAACATGTCTTTCTTTCTTCCCCCCCCTTTTTTTTGGTTTTCCTGTTCATGTGTGCATTAGCATCATCAGGCGGAGGAGAAGTGGCATCGGCGCACGAGGGAGCTGCATCTCACATGGCCCCGGAGGGCCCTGCAACCGACTCGGAGTTAACCAGTGAGACGGAGGGCGAGGGGGGCTCCACAACGGGGACCCGTGGAGACGTCAGCGACACCGACACGTTCTCGGAAGGGAGCTCCCTTGTGGTGGCGGCAACATCCGTGCCCACCGCAACAACAGGTACAGCCGCCACCCAGCGCACCAGCTCTGCCCTCCCAGCAGCCCCTCAGCTTCCGCCCCGTGCCCGCTCGGGCAGGAAGCCGGCCATCTCCTTCGCCCCTGGCACCTCAGGTCCTGCCCCAGTTACCCCGGCTGCCCTCAGTGCGGAGATCATTGACCTCCTCCAGACGCTCATTGTTGGGCAGTCTACCCTTTTGAATGCCATCCAGGGGGTAGAAAGGGAGGTGCATCGGAGCAATGCATACCTGGAGGGCATTCATTCGGTTCAGGCTGCCCATCAGCGATCGTTCAACGCTCTGGCCTCAGCACTGACGGCAGCAATTGTCCCTGTCTCTAGCCTCCCCCCTCCAACTTCCTCAACCCAGTCCCACTCCCCTGTTCCTCTGCCTATCCCAGACACACCTACAGACCAGCCGGCACACACCTCAACACCCAAGGGCAGCTCATCCAGACATAAGCACCACAGATCACACAAGCATTCACCCAAGCAACATCCACATGCAGACATGCCAACAGCCACTGCCTCCTCTGTGTCCCCCTCCTCCTCGTCTCCCTCCTCCCTCCCTGTGACGTCTCCACTCACACCTGCATGCACACCACCATCAGCCACTACGTCCATCACCACCACACCCACCAGAACAGTCCACACACGTGCAGTCACCACCCCCACTGCCATTTACACGTCCCCTGTGTCCTCTCCCAGTGTGTCTGTCACTCCCTCTTCCAAGCCACAAAAACACCGGCAGCCACCCACCCAACAGCCATCCACCTCACCACAGCCTCCAGCACAAGCACCTGCACCCAAAGACAGCACACTTGACTCTCCTACAACCACATCCTCTTCCTCCACTCCCATACCCACTGCACCTACCCTTCCCATTGCTCCTAAAAAGTTGTTCCTCTCCAAAATTAACCTCTTTGCATCACCTGACCCACCCCCTCCATCTCGTAAGAGTCCAAACAGCACCTCAGCCACCACAAGCCCTGCACCTACTAGGACCATCGTTCAGGGCTATTGGAGTCCACCAGCTCCTAGGGCAGGAACATCGGCCAGCAGCAAGGGGACAGCCAGCCCACCTCTTGGGAAAAGAACCAAAAAAGGGAAGGGCTGGCGCGACAGGCCTGAGACAGCTGCCCCCAAGGACACCACCCTTGCACCGTCACCTGGCCCATCCACAAAGGGAGGCAAGGGCCCCAGAGATTCGGCCAAGGGGGGCAAGGGCAGCAGGGCGGACAAGTCCGGCAGCAGGCGAGCTGCCCAGGAGGGCCCCACCAGCCCCATTTGGGGTGTGACGGAGGACACCCACGGGCCCAGGAGTCCAGCACAGGAGGGCCCCGCAAGCAATAGGTCGGATGGCGACTGAGCGGGAATGATTGTCCAGATCTGGTTCCCTATGAACACAAGACAAGCACCGCTGAACAGGGCCCCGCCGTGAGAAGCACTGCTGAACAGGGCCCCGCCGTGAGAAGCACCGCTGAACAGGGCCCCGCCGTGAGAAGCACCGCTGAACAGGGCCCCGCCAAGAGAAGCACCGCTGAACAGGGCCCCGCCGTGAGAAGCACCGCTGAACAGGGCCCCGCCGTGAGAAGCACCGCTGAACAGGGCCCCGCCGTCTCTGCACCGCTCCGCTGGGCCCTTCCTGTCAAGCACCGCTCCGCTGGGCCCTTCCTGTCAAGCACCGCTCCGCTGGGCCCTTCCTGTCAAGCACCGCTCCGCTGGGCCCTTCCTGTCAAGCACCGCTCTGCTGGGCCCTTCATCTCAAGCACCGCTCCTCTGGGCCCTTCATCTCAAGCACTGCTTCGCTGGGCCCCGCCGTCTCTGCACCGCTCCACTGGGCCCTTCCTGTAAAGCACCGCTCCGCTGGGCCCTTCATCTCAAGCACCGCTCCGCTGGGCCCGCCGTCTCTGCACCGCTCCATTGGGCCCCTCCTGTCAGGCACCGCTCCGCTGGGCCCTTCATCTCAAGCACCGCTCCGCTGGGCCCTTCATCTCAAGCACCGCTCCGCTGGGCCCCGCCATCTCTGCACCGCTCCGCTGGGCCCCTCCTGTCAGGCACCGCTCCGCTGGGCCCTTCATCTCAAGCACCGCTCCGCTGGGCCCTTCATCTCAAGCACCTCTCCGCTGGGCCCCGCCGTCTTTGCACCCCTCCGCTGGGCCCTTCCTGTCAAGCACCGCTCCGCTTGGCCCTTCCTGTCAAGCACCGCTCCGCTGGGCCCTTCCTGTCAAGCACCGCTCCGCTGGGCCCCGCCGTCTCTACAACGCTCCGCTGGGCCCCTCCTGTCAAGCACCGCTCCGCTGGGCCCTTCATCTCAAGCACCGCTGGCCCATTGGCAGGGCCGGATCTGTGTCAGGCATGGCTTCACGAAGAACTCTGGGCACCATGCCTCCTCCATAACCAGTGGAGTCTGTAATCCACCAGATGGACTGTGGCTTTGCACTCCCCAGGATGGTACAGTGGGCAATCCATCCACTGAAAAGACTTGTGAGACTGTGGCTTTGCACTCCCCAGGATGGTACAGTGGGCAATCCACCCACTGTAGAGACTTGAGAGATTGTGGCTTTGTACTCCCCAGGATGGTACAGTGGGCAATCCACCCACTGTAGAGAATTGAGAGACTGTGGCTTTGCACTCCCCAGGATGGTACAGTGGGCATGGAGGCCCCTCGTGGATCTGGCGTCGTGGACTCATGTGGCTGAGGTGCCCCCCCTTCCCTTCCCCCTGAGGTGCCTGTGGTTTTATTATCTGATGCCCCAGCAGTGTTCTCTCCAATGGAATCGAGTCTCGTGTGTGGGCTTTGCCCATGTGTTTATGCACATTGGCCCACGAACAATGGCATGTAGCCAATATGTGCCGGACTTTTGGACTATGTATACATTGTTCATGTTGTGATTTATTTATTTTAAAAATCTCATATTTCACTTAAGTTCAAATATGCTTTAATATACTTCTATTTTAATGATCATTTTATTTTGTCTTTTAATTATTCCGGGGGGTTTGGGGGGGTGTAAATCTGACTTGTTGCTCTGCATTGGTGTGTGGGGATTTGGGGGGGGGGGGTGTCACGTATGTGTGTGTGCCCGTAATCTTTTCTCCTCCCCCCTTCCCTGTCTCGTAGGTGCAGTACTCACCGTTGTCTCCTGCGGCGGCGTTCGTGCTCCTGGTAGAGGAGCAGGTAGACAATCGCTGGTAGGATGTTTAATTCGGGTTTCATGCTGTCCAGATTCCTCGTGGAGTGTATAGAGGTGAGCGTTTTCCCGTCCGTGGTCTGTTTCCGCCGTGTTTTTATCGGCGGGGCTCCCGCCCCGGAAAAGGTGGCGGATTGGTGGGTCGTGATAGGGTGGGCGGTACATTGTCTGCCGCCTGTCTGTTGGCGGTGACCGCCGTGCTGTTTGTTTGCCCCACCGTGGCGGTCGGAGTGTTAAAGTGGCGGCCTGTGTTGGCGGTTCCTGCCAGGGTCAGAATTCCATTTTTTTTACCGCCTGCCTGCGGGTTGGCCGCCGCTTTAACACCGACCGCCAGGGTTGGAATGACCCCCATAGTCTTATAGTGTTGCGCTTACAGGGAAGATGATAATAGAACAGTGCATCCCAATTCCAGTGACCTCATAAAGTTGTTACTCCCATCTGCCAACTTCTTGCTCCACCTCTCCTTATTCTTTTCTAGATCATCTGATTGTTCTACCAATAAAAAGGGATAAATTGACCTAATAGTTATACTGGGATTAGCCAGAATATCATTCAGCAGTTGGTTACTTTTAAATCCCTGGGTCCCCCCTGTTTTTTCCCCTAAAAAATCCCTTATCTGTATATATTTGAAAAAGTCCCTCTTCTCTAGACCATATTGTTCCTGAAGATCTCGAAACGACTTGACCCCTGAGTTGTCAAAAAAGTTTCCTAACCTGATTATACCTAAGGTGGACCAATTTGCCATATATTTATCGTGAAATATTTCGGGGAGCAGTGGATTCTTCTCGATCATGGTATAATAATTGTATCTACCAAGTCCTTTCTTTTTGTACCATAATCGCCAACACTTATGAGCCGCTCCCAAAACCTCATACCTAGTTTTCTTATAATATCCAGGCTCGTGATATGTTACCAAGCACCCATTGGCTGCTGCTCCAATCTGCAACTCATATATATTGGGGCGGTCCGCTTTTATAACTCCTTCTTTATTAGGCCCCCATAACGGGCGCATGCACTGGAAAGCTGCTGCCATTTGATATAATTTTATATTCGGTAAGGACCACCCACCCCTTTCCCGAGGAAGAGACATGTATTTGCTTGATCTCCTACACTTACCATATGCCCATATAAATCTCATGATTGCTCTATCGATCTCTTTAAATTTTAAGTTAGTAAAGTTCAGTGGTATAGCGCGAAATAGATACAACAGCTTCGGGAGGAAAATCATCTTTACCATGTTACATCGCCCTACAATAGTTAAATGCAGGTTATTCCATCTGCACATATCTTCTCTAAATCTTGCAAGTATAGGATCTATATTTAAACTGACAACTTCATCTACCTATGGTGTAATACTAATACCTAAATATAATGCATGATCCACCCTCCGTGTGTCTTTAGTATTTGTGTATTGATTCGCCAACAGCTGTGTTTTAGCTCCATTTAACAGGTATCCGGAAAACCTTCCAAATTTTTTCGTCACCACTTCAATCTCTCTTAGTGCTAAATCAGGAGAGGGGGTTAGTATGGCTATATCATCTGCATATGCTAAGACTTTAGTATCCCATCCCTGCCTATGGATTGGTGGAATCTTACTGTTTTCTTCCAACTGTCTCAGCAGAGGATCTATATACAAAGCAAACAGGAGGGGAGAGCATGGGCATCCCTGCCTGGTACCTCTCCTGATTGAAATGCTCTCAGATTGTCCTCCCATTAGTTGTATTCTCACAGCCGGGGATCTATATAGAGCCCTTACTGCTATAATGAATTTCTTCCCTAGCCCAAAGTGCTCCATAACGTACCACAGATACTTCCAATTCACCCGATCAAATGCCTTCTCTGCATCCAGAAAAACCGCCGCCATTGGTTCTTTTGCTACTTCCGTAGAGTCAAAAAGTGCTAAAACTCTCTGGATATGATTAGTTGTATCTCTTCCTGGGACAAACCCATGCTGCCGCGGAGAAACCAGCTTCTTAATCACCAGCGATAATCGAACTGCTAAGATCTTTGAATATATTTTGGCATCACTATTTATTAATGTGATCGGGCGATATGAGGCTGGGTTTAACGGGGTTTTTCCCTTCTTCTGAAACACAACTATATTAGCCAGATCCCAAGATGGGGGGATTTCCCCGCCATTCTGTACCTGAGTATACAGCTCCAACATAACCGGAAGTAACAATAGTTTAAAAGTTTTATAAAATTCTAAGGGGATCGCATCAGGACCAGTAGCTTTCCCTGTAGGCAGATTACTCGTTGCCATTTCTATTTCTGAAATATCTATCTGCTTTCCCAGACGTGACTTGTCGCTCTTATCTAGTTTCTCCATCTTAATGGGGTTTAAGAACTCTAAAATATCTTCATCCGAATATACTGATGTTTCATCATAAAGTTCCTGATAATATCCATGGAACACCTTTCTAATTCCACCCACTTCTGATACTATCTGTCCTTGCTGGTCTGAGATCTCCCTGATAACCCCAGCTGCTGTTTTCTGGGTTGTCCGTATCGCTAGCAGCCGCCCAACTTTTTCTCCAAACTCAAACCATTGTGCACGCTGTGTTAAATATTTCTCTGCTATTCTTTGGGCTGTAACCTCATTTACTGCCGCTTTTACTATGGCAACTTCTTCCTGCGCTCTCCTTATATCTGCTCCAGCTTCTATAGCTATAGCCAGTTGTCTTTCTGCAAACCGCAGCTTTGCTTGGTACTCTATTATTCTCCCTCGAGCATCCCTCTGCCTTTTAATACTAAAACTTAGTGTTTCTCCACGAATACCTGCTTTGAGAGTATCCCAGACTATCTCTACTAAGGCTGACCCCTGATTAAACCCCAAAAATTCAGTTATCCACTTGCTCATATGCTCACAATATTCTGGGTCTTTTAGAAGTCCCCTTTCAAATGTCCATCTACTAACTTTTGATTCTAACCCATCCAGCTCCACATCCAGAACTAGAGGATTATGATCTGACACCGTCCGTGAATATAACTCAATCCTGGCTTGTTTTAGAAATATAGGAGAGATTAGAAAATAATCAAGTCGTGCTAATTTCGCATGAGGGGCTGAATAGTAAGTATATCCGGGGTCGGGCTTACACAGCTTTACCCAGGCATCCACTAACCCTAATTCTTGCTGAATAGCACCCATTGCCTTATATACCTGAGGTTTACGCCCCTGATACTTCTCAGTTGTGGATGTTAATAGATCCTGTAGTCCCTCCCACGATCCATTAAAGTTCAAATCACCACATATAATATAGGGAGGGGCCCATCCTGTAAACTCGATAGCGAGGGTATCAACAACTATAGTGTCGTCCGTGACTACCCCATATATGGAACATAATGTAAAGCTATTGTGACCGTAACTACATTCTACTATTACCCATCTTCCACCTGTATCTGTCTTCTGCAGAGTATATTTTAATTTATTAGTCCGGTCTAGAATCGCCACTCCTTTAGTTCTAGCTTCTTGTTTTGATCAAGCAATTACCTTCATACCAAGCGAGCCGAGGATCCCAGAATTTTTATATTCCACATGTGTTTCTTGTAGGCAAAAAATATCTGCCTTGAAAGTTTTTAATTCTTTGGCCACTCTCCTTCTTTTACGAGGATCATTCAGTCCACATATATTGATTGACACAATTCTAAGTCTAGCCATAACCCTTTCTTTTTGTAATTTCAAATCTTTTCTCTTTGGGATCCCTCAGTTTTACATATTTAACTACACCGTCTCTTGAATTTTCTTCCCATCCTTTTCCACTTCTTCGCCCCATATCTCTCACCTCCATTAATCATTTCCTTTCCATTTTCTTCCTATGATTCGCCCCTATCCCTCCCCCCCACCCCCTCCTGCTTGCCCCTTCCCATCTCCCCTTCCCCCACCCAGGACCAGTCTCCCCTTAGTCCATCCCCGACCCCCTCCCTCCCCCCCTCATACTGGCCCCCCACCCTGTTGAGGAATCAGACCCCTGATGGCCTGAATATTGGTGTCGTGTATGCATCAGCCAACCCACCCACCGGTACACCAAGCGCCCCCCTCCCTGTGATTCCCTGTAATTCTATACTCTATTGTTAGACCCCCATCAAATATTCTTTTGCCTTGATTTCTGAGGTAAAAACTTTTACTTTTCCGTTCATTACTGTTTTAAGCCTGGCAGGAGCCAACAAATAAGCTTCCCCTCCTTTCTCAAAGAATGGCTTAAAGCTGCCGGAGCCGCCACCTCCGCTCCACCGTGGCGTGACAAAAATCAGGGCGGGTAAAAAAAGTAACCCCGTCAAAAGAACGTGGGGTGTTAGAGGGAGTTTTGTCCGATATTTCCTGTCTTACTAGATAGTTCCCAAAATATACCAAAATTGCTCTTGGATATTTAGAGTCTGCCCGTTGACCCCCCTCCCGTCGACTTGTCGGGAACCGATGAACCCGCTGCAGCTCATTACCCCAATCCCGTTCCTTCAGTTCTGGAAAGGCCCCACGCAAAAGGTTAACCATATATGCCTGTATGTTGTTTCCTTCTAGTCCTTCTGGTATACCCAGAAATCGTAGATTGTTCCTTCTTTGTCTATTTTCTAAATCTTCCATCTTCCACATCACATCTGTCATTTGCCCGTCTCTCGCAGCGCTCTGCTCTTTAAGAGTATCCATATCCTCCTCGACTGCCACTATCCGATCTTCCATAGAGCATAGCTTAGCTTCGATTTCCATACATGATTTAGCTACTTTACGGTCCGACCCCTGCAATTTCTTTGTAGCAATCCTTGCACGCCGGCGTTCGATCCTGGTTTCAGTTTGTAGTTCTTTAATAGAGTTATATATTGATTGCAGGATCCCTGCCTCGGTGACATTCACATGGGTATTAGCCAAATTACCAATATCTCCAGCAGAGGCTCCCATATCACTTTCATTCCTGTCGTTAGCGGGGCCCTGGTTGCCCGCGGTTGGGTTATCTGCTAAGCTGATGCCAGTGTAATCCCACCTTAGGGTCCTACCGCTCATTGATGCCGCATTTTCATGACACTCTTGAGAGCCAGAGCGTGACTTAGCGGATTTCCGTTGTCGGGTCTGCCGTATTGTAAATTCACAGTTTAGAGATTTGTTGCCAGTCTCACATGACTCACTCTCATCAGACTCACTAAGACTGCGATCGGCGCTGCTGAGATCGGACTCTTCAGTCAGGGAGTAAAACTTATCACTACTATCTTTGCCCCAGTCCGTGAGTAGGGAAATTTTATCCTGTTTTTTGGGGCTCTCTATAAGATTGGTGGGGCCTTCGTTTTCTACTGTAGGTCCTGTTGTACTTATAATTTCTTCCTTACTTTGATCACCCCACTGCTTGCTTCGATCCACTTGTTGTATTTGAAGCTGCCCATTTCCGGAGGGGCCAAGCACCTTCTCTCTTAATTCCCTGTTAATGTCTTGAGTGTCTAACGGGTTCTCAATGTGTTGTGTAGATTTAGCAGAGAGATCTTTATTTCCAATACATAGCTCCTTATCGCTGGTATATAGAGGAGTAGGTTATTTTCCTGGCACATTGCTTTCAGGGGAGGGGGTTATATGTATAGAAGAACTGTCTTGCACTCCACCTGCAAGAAAAGCCGTAATAGTAGATTGATTTTTGCTTTTCATCTTGATTTCCAGTGGGGGGGTAATGCTGTCGCTCATCTTGGCATCTTTCATCAGTCCTGACGTGTTCTTCCCAACTGCTTTACCAGTTATTGACGCCAAGCACTTGCTTAGCCCAACTGTCTCTCCTTTATCCCTACCAATACGTGTTGTTCTAGCACCCTCGCTTTTATCTCCATAGTTCCTGATAGTTTTGGGCGCCATACTTATTGTATGAGGTAACAGTCTGATAAATCTTATTATACCCGCCGCAGCAACCAATGCATCCGATATTGTTTGCTCAATCACACTCCTCAGTGGCCATGGGGGAGTGGATAGATGCCAAAATGTATTACTATGCACAACCGGGAGCATTGGCGCCTCCCATGACTCCTCTTTTTTTTTTTTTCCCCTACAAGAGAGAAGAGAATTCCTTTCATTCAACTCTTTTTTTTTTTCCTTTAGCCCTCTCCTCTATTTTCTGGCGATAAAGGGGAAGAGCAGGATAGAGCTAGCAAATTTAGAAACTGCTAGTTAATAACATTCTCTCCGCATTTGAAGTATCTTTCGGCTTCCATATGCTTAATGCACTTCCATTAATAATCAACAAAGGGTACTCCAGGTTCCTCAGTTCCTTCCTCCTCCCCAAATAAGAAGTCAGAGTGAGATTTATTTTCCTGATTTCTTGAACAGCCACAAAGTCTGTGATTCACCGATTCAGGACAAGCCCTTATGCTTTAACAAAGTTTTTCTTAATTATTGATTGTTGTACTCCCCCCCTCCCCCTTACCGGCATGAGAACTCTTCGCCGTGTCTCCAATGCTGCCTTGGATCGGCGCTCTCTACCGTGGGGGGAGGGGGTCCTCGTTGTGGTTGCACAGCAACGGCTGTGTCTGCGTGCTGAATTTTCTCCGGTAGGCAGTCTACAGTGACTGCCACGATTGCGAGGAGCGGGGATTACAGGCTGCAGAAACGGGTTCGCACCGGCGCCCGAAGAACAACTCTTATTATGGTGGCCGCCGGCTGCCGTGCAGGAGAGGCGGCAGCCTCTCTGTGCGATGCAGCCGCGGCGGTAGCGGTAGCGGCCCGTACAGTTACGCCTCCACGGCGTTTGTCCTACAGGCGGGTTCCCTCTACGCTGACCGCCGTAGCAAAGGAAGCGGCAGCGGCAGCAACAGCGGCAGCAGGAAGGAACAGCGCTTAGCTCCGGTGGGTGTGGCTTGTTGGTCTCACCATTACGCCGACACCATGTTGCCCCAATCGCCTTCGATCCCATTTCAGTTGTTGTCCCACCAGGAGTCTTGACATGGTCCCGTCGTCCACTCTCCAATTTTGGAGCCTTTACAGGGGGTGGGCTGCCAGTGCATTGGCTTTGGCTCCTACTGCCTGCCCTGGTGGACGGTGCACTCCAAAAACCTGGAACACGCACCACTGGCACTGGAGGCTTTTTGGCTGAGGCGCTACGACGGGACTGATGAACTAGAGGGGGGGTGGGGGCAAACAAGTCAATTTGACATAGGGACAGTTTCTGACGGACACTGGGATGGGTAGCTGGAGGGGGTCTGGGAGTGGAGGTAGAGGAGGTGGTTGTAGGAGGTGTCACTTTAGGTGTTTTGGGTGCAGGCACTGGAGGCTGTCGTGAGGTGGATGGATGTTGGGTGAGTGATTGCCGGCATTTGTGTACTTTGGGAGGGGGCGTCACAGACACACTGGGAGAGGACACAGGGGACGTGTAAATGGCAGTGGAGGTGGTGAGTGCAGGTGAGCGGCTTGGGGTGCTGGGTGTCCTGGTGCAAGTCCTAGTGCCTGTAGATGTGGTGCATGCAGGTTTGTGTGTAGATGAGACTGGGAGGGAGGAGGGAGAAGAGGAGGAGGGGGACACAGTGGAGACAGTGGATGTTGCTGTGTCTGTATGGGTGTGATGCTTGTGCCTGTGGTGTGTGTGGTGCCTATGTTTGCTTGAGCTACTTTTGGGTGTTGACTTGTGTGCCTGCTGGTCTGTAGTTGTGCTTGGGATGGGCTGGGGTACAGGGGATTGGGTCTGGGTGGAGGAAGTTGGAGGGGGGAGGCTGGACACAGGGACAATGGCTGCCATCAGTGCTGAGGCCAGAGATTGCAGGGTTCGCTGAAGGACAGCCTGACCAGAATGAATGCCTTCCAGGAATGCATTACCGTGTTGCAACTCTCGTTCTACACCCTGGATGGCTTTCACAATGGTAGACTGCCCAACAGTGAGTGACCTGAGGAGGTCAATGGCCTCCTCACTGAGGGCAGCAGGGGTGACAGGGGCAGGGCCTGAGGTGCCTGGGGCGAAGGTGATGCCCACCCTCCTGGGTGAGCGGGCACGGGGCGAAGGCTGAGGGGCTGCTGGGAGGGCGGTGCTGGTAGGGGAGGTGGCAGCTGTACCTGTAGAAGTGGGGCGCACAGATGGTGCCGCCACCACAGGGGAGCTCACATCGGCGGACGAGTCCGTGTCGCTGGTTGGTGATCCTGTAGCCGACGTGAAGCTCCCCTCGCCCTCTGTCCCACTGGTGCATTCAGAGTCTCTGGTGTGGCCCTCCATGGCCATGTGGGATGCAGCTCCCTCGTGCTCCGGTGCCACTGTACCTCCGCCTGATGATGCTGATGTACAAAAGGACAGGGAGAGCAGGAAAAGGGGGGGAGACAGAAGAAAGAGAATTTTAGTGCATGGCATACCGCTACAGTTGGCGGACAAGACAGACGCAGCAGCCCCATGCATTACGCCGTGCTCCTGGCCTCAGCACATGCAATTTCTGGGATATGGCCTACATGGCAATGGTAGAAATCTGCGCACATGGATGGCAAAGGGGCAACTATACATCAACTTGCCTCTGTTCTGAGCTGGGGTAGAGTTCCACATGGCCTACATTACGAAGGGGCCTTGCCTACCTAACTCGCCCTGGCCTAGGGACACCCACAGCCCACCTCCCCCACCCAGACACCTCCACTGCACGCAAAGTCCACAGAATGAGGTTGTACTCACCCCCTTGTGTCTGCAGTGATGTCCTTAAGCGCCCATCCAACTCCGGGTAGGCCACCGCCAGGATCCGGAACATCAGGGGGGTCATGGTGCGACGGGCACCCCTCCCACGTTGGGAGGCCATCCCCAGCTGAGCCTCCGCCATCTTCTTGCTGCAGCGGCGAATGTCCTCCCATCTCTTACGGCAGTGGGTGCCCCGTCTCTGGTGGGCCCCCAGGGTCCGGACTTCCTTGGCGATGGCACGCCAAATGTCCCTCTTCTGGTGGGCGCTGACCTACATGACATGCACAAGGAAAGAGGAAAAGGCATTACCTACTGCACCGTCAATGTGAGTGGGCCCCTCCTAACTCTGTCCATGTGGCCCATTTATCCCCATGCTTTTCTGTTGTAAGAACTGTGCCCCCTTCGCTTTCCCACCCAGCCCTGTCCACCCAGGCCTAGCCCATCCAACGTGCTCCCTGTGTACTAACCTGTTGGTCTGGAGGACCGTAGAGTAGCGTGTACTGGGGGAGGACCCCATCCACAAGTTTCTCCAACTCCTGTGCAGCGAAGGCAGGGGCCCTTTCCCCAGACGCAGCAGCCATCGTCGCTTCCAGACCGAGGTCACAGCAGCACTAGCAGTATAGGTCCTCTCCTGTCGAAGGTCAGGTATCTAGTTAGTGAACAGATAGAAAATGGTGGTGATGTCTGCGGCGGTGACGTCCGCGGCGGGGCGCATCATCACCGCCAGCGCACCTGTTCATTGGCTCCTGTGACCCATAGGGTCCAATGTTAACCAACGCAGCATTGCGCCGCGCTCTACGACCGCCTACCGCGACGGTGTCCAACGCCAGCGCAGTTACCCCACAATTCCATTGTCCCAGTTTAGAGGTCAGGCAGCCGCCATTTCAGGGGCCCACCTGGCTTCATTTACTACTGCGTCACAAATACCGAGGCCTACACTCAAAACGTTTCCCCTCCTGGGCTGTGACTCTGGCGGTGGTCTCTGGACCAGTGACAATACTTGGGCCCTCCTGGGCTCTGACTCTGGCGGTGGTCTCCTGACCAGTAACAATACTTGGGCCATCCTGGGCTGTGACTCTGGCGGTGGTCTTCTGACCAGTAACGATACTTGAGCCCTCCTGGGCTGTGACTTTGGCGTTGGTCTCCTGACCAGTGACGATACTTGGGCCCTCCTGGGCTGTGACTCTGGCGGTGGTCTCTGGACCAGTGACGATACTTGGGCCCTCTTGGGCTGTGACTCTGGCGGTGGTCTCCTGACCAGTAACGATACTTGGGCCCTCCTGGGCTGTGACTCTGGCGGTGGTCTCCTGACCAGTAACGATATTTGAGCCCTCCTGGGCTGTGACTCTGGCTGTGGTCTCCTGACCAGTGACGATACTTGGGCCCTCCTGGGCTGTGACTCTGGCAGTGGTCTCTGGACCAGTGACGATACTTGGGCCCTCCTGGGCTGTGACTCTGGCGGTGGTCTCCTGACCAGTAACGACGGTGCTGGCGGTTGTGTCTCGACCGCCAGAAATGATGGCGCACTTCTCCGCCGTGACACTCACAACAGGCTGGGCAGACTTCCTCGGGACCTTCCCCACCTTCTTTGGAGTTACAGCTGACTCACCAATCGCCTTCGATCCTTTTTTTTATTTTTTATTGGAAGGAAACATATAACACGTATATTCTTGAGTCATTTTACACTGAAGACGTAAAATATTTTTTCAGCACATAGAGTGGAAAAGACAAGAGGAAGACATCACCCAGTTAAATCGGACATAATACAAAACCTGACCACCCCTCCAATCTTATCTAAAGATGGAACCCATTAATTCAGAAGGGGGTGGCCCCGATCAGTATGGACCTGTATCCAAGCCTGGAATGGACCCCATATTGCCTTCCCTTTCCTCCTAGCCTGTTTCCCCTTCCGTTCATACAATGCCATCTCCAAATGGTATACAGACAGCAGCCTAGCCAACCATTGTTGCCAGGGCCGAGGTCGTAAATCCAACCATGATGTTGATATACAAATTCGAAACACCGCCATAGCTACAAAGATAAATGCTCTATGTGATCCAGCTATTTCGCCATCAGTCCCAAAGACCATGATCTCAGGTGTAAGTATAAAATCATATCGTAAAACCTCCTTCAAAACAGATTGAATACCTTCCCTTGAGGCCTTTAATTCCCCGCATGTAGCCATCATATGTATGATGTCTGAACCATACATCCAACATCTTGGACAGTTTATTCCTGACACACATCCCCATTTGGCGAGGTGTGCTGGTGTGTGATACAGATCAAACATAGGGGGTCATTCTGACCTCGGCGGTAAAAGTCGCTTACCGCCGGCCAGAAGGCTGCCATAACACTGCCGCGGCCGCGGTAAACCGCCACGGTCATTCTGACCCGCAACTGGCGAACCACCAAAAACCCGACATCCACAAAAGTCCGCCACACCAAAGGTCAGCGGGAAACTGGCGATGACCAAACCTCCACCGTCACGCCAACAGAAATACGCCCATACCATTCCGACCCACAAATCCCTGCAGCGGTCTTTCAACCGCGGTATTCCATTGGCCGTACACACCGCCGCGGTCAAAATACACACACCTTTACAAAACACTACCACATTGGATAATTCAAAATACTCACACCTGAGACACATACACACACCACTCCCACACACCCAATTAAATATAAAACACACACCCACATCACCCACAAACCCCTACGACCACAATTGCGAGTGAAGGACAGAGAGAGAGAGCACAGCATAGAGTACACCATCACACAGAGGCAAATCACAACATCACCCACACAATTTCCACGCACAAAACACCATACACCACCACACTCACCACACTCTACAACACATACACCACCCCTCACCTCATCCACACCACCCCATGGCACCCCAAAGACACCCCAGGTTCTCTGACGCAGAACTCAGGGTCATGGTGGAGGAAATAGTTTGTGTAGAGCCCCAGCTCTTCGGGGCACAGGTGCAGCACACCACCATTGCCAGGAAGATGGAGCTATGGCAAAGAATAGTGGACAGGGTCAACACTGTGGGACAGAATCCACGCAATCGGGACAACATCAGGAAGCGGTGGAACGACCTACGGGGGAAGGTGTGTTCCATGGTATCAAGGCACAACATTGCAGTGCAGAAGACTGGCGGCGGACCCCCACCTACTCCCCCAGAATTCACAGCATGGGAGGAGGAAGTCTTGCACATCCTGCATCCTGAGGGCCTCGCAGGAGTAGGCGGAGGAAAGGACTCTGGTAAGTCAAATCTTCACTACTCCATTCCCCCCACCCCACCTGCATGCCAAATCATACCCCCACCCTCACCCCCACCCCCATCACACCAACTCCTTGCAACTGGCTCACCATCACATCCCACCCATCCCAAAACCTAGCCCTGCGTGTGTCCCAAAGCATGGACACCCATCCCCAAAGCATGCCCACTGCACACACCCATCACCCCCACAAGCCACTGTCACAAAAGCCCCCACAAGGGAATGCCAGCACTGGGGGACACGGCCACCCACCCATTACACGAAATGCCACACACAGAAGCAATAACCATACACTTATACCCCTGCAGGTCCCGAACGCCACCACACCGCCACGGAGGGTCCAGAGATGTCCATCCCACCCCCAGAAGAGGCCCCCAGTGATGACAGCAGCTCTGTCTCCCTGGACCCTGATGACCAGCCCGGCCCATCGGGGACCTCGGGACAGTCGGTTCCCCACAGACAGCCACAGGCTACACCAGACCTAACCCCCTCTGGGAACACCAGCACAGCTCCCACCCAGCGGGCCCATGCCTCTGTCCCCAGGACACGTCAATCAGCGGTGTGTCCACCACTACAGGGCACCCAGGTTGACCCACCACCCCAACAACAACAGGGACCTGGGGGCAGTGGTAGTGGGCACACCGTCCAGGGGACAGAGGCCCAGGGAAACAGGGGAACTGGGGGGGCTGCTGTGCGACAGGGGGGGGACTGGCCCAGGGAACCGACTCTCCAAGAGGCCCTCTCCTCCATCATGGGAGCATACCACCACTCCCAGGAGACGGTGGCTACGGTACTGGCCAGGTTCCAGGAGATCCAGGTCATGCAGGAGCAACAGTACTTGGGGTTCAGAGAGGAACTGAGGAACATTAGTTCCGCAATGGGGACCATCGTCGTGGCCCTAAACCAGATAGTCACCACATTGTGGGACCATGTGGCACCACAAAGGGCCCCTGTCACTAGCCTGGACCAGGAACAGCCTACCACCTCCGCCGGCGCTAGTGGACAGGAGGCCCCCACATAACGACAGGCCACCAGAACCCCCCCTCCTGCAGAAGAAGAACCACCCCGCAAGCGGAACCTGAGATCTCACAAGAAGACAGAGTAGGATTGCAAGACCCCCGCCAGCAAACGATACCCCCTGATGTCATCCCACTGTCCCACATTGTCACCCTGTCCAACCTTGAACTGCCCCTGCTCCATCCTTCCACAGGCATATGGACAATGCACCTGTGCGACTGAGAACTGGACTCTGCCATGGACATTACTCCACCATCACCCATCCCCGTTTTTCAATCATGTTACTTAAATTTAGCACTTGAATTAAATCACTTCTTGCACTAAAAAAATCTGGAGTCTGCTTGTATTTTGAACAAATGTATTAGACATAACGGTGCCAAAATGTTCAGTTACATTGTGATGACAACATACCACTGTCACACAGCTGTAGTCCATGGGCAAACAAAGCAGAGGTCACGCAGTGGGGCCCACAGCTCTGAAAACGGAAGGGAAAGTCACAACTCAGTTAACAGGAACTGGGGGGGAACTCAGACAGTAGAGAGGCAGGAGACTTTAAGTAAATGTAAAATGGCGTGGTTGATTCGTACCTGTGTGCTACTGAAAATACTGTTGTATCACTGTGTCCCTGTTGTCTGTGTCGTCCCCGTCGTCCTCCTCCTCTTCACTCTCCACAGGCTCCACAGCTGCTACAACACCACCATCTGGACCATCCTCCTGCAGGAAAGGCACCTGGCGTCGCAAAGCCAGGTTGTGAAGCATACAGCAGGCCACGATGATATGGCACACCTTCTTTGGTGAGTACATTAGGGATCCCCCTGTCATATGCAGGCACCTAAACCTGGCCTTCAGGAGGCCGAAGGTTCTTTCTATAATCCTCCTAGTTCGCCCATGGGCCTCATTGTAGCGTTCCTCTGCCCTTGTCCTGGGATTCCTCACTGGGGTAAGTAGCCACGACAGGTTGGGGTAACCAGAGTCACCTATTAGCCACACACGGTGTCTCTGTAGCTGTTCCATCACATAAGGGATGCTGCTATTGTACGCGTCATGCACTGACCCAGGGAACTTGGCATTTACATGGGAGATGTACTGGTCAGCCAAACAGACCACCTGGACATTCATAGAATGATAACTTTTTCTGTTCCTGTACACCTGCTCACTTCCACTGGAGGGAACCAAGGCCACATGGGTCCCATCAATGGCACCAATGATGTTGGGGATATATCCAAGGGCGTAGAAATCACCTTTCACTGTAGCCAAATCGGCCACCTCAGGGAAAACAATGTAGCTCTGCATGAATTTCATCAGGGCAGACAACACTCTGGACAAAACCTTAGAAAACATAGGCTGAGACATCCCTGATGATATGGCCACTGTTGTTTGGAATGATCCACTTGCCAAAAAATGGAGTACTGACAGAACCTGCACCAGAGGGGGATCCCTGTGGGTTGGCGAATGGGGGACATCAAGTCTGGCTCCAGCTGGGCACACAGTTCCTGTATAGTGGCTCGGTCAAGTCTGTATGTAAGTATGACATGTCTTTCTTCCATTGTCGACAGGTCCACCAGCGGTCTGTACACGGGAGGATTCCTCCATCTCCTCGCAAGTCCCAGCGGACGGTGCCTAGGAAGGACAACATGGAGCACAGAGTCAAGCAACCCACAGGTACGTAACCACAGCTTGCACAGTACACGATTCGCTATGCATTGAATGGCTTGTATCAGTGGCAATGCAAGGCCTAGGCCTGTGTGACGCCGTAGAAATTCAGCCATGCGGGCCCTTGAAATGGCGGCTGCCTGACCTGTGAAGTGTGACAATGGGATGTGAGGTCAATGCGCTGGCGTGGCTCACCGTGGCGGTAGGCAGTCGAAGACCACGGCGCAAAGCAGCATTGGTTAACATAGAACCCTATGGGTCTCAGGAGCCAATGACGATGTGCGCCGGCGGTCGCGGTACGCCCCACCGCGGTACGCACCGCCGCGGGCGTGACCGCCATTTTCTACTTGCTTAATCACTCGAGACCTGATCATCCACAGGAGAGGACCTACACTGCAAGTGCTGCTGTGAACTCGGTCTGGAAGAGACAATGGCTGCTGCGACTGGGGAAAGGGCCCCTGCCTTCACATCTGAGGAATTGGATAAACTTGTTGATGGGGTCCTCCCCCAGTATGCGCTACTCTACGGTCCTCCAGACCAACAGGTAAGTACACTGGGAGCACGTAGTATGGGCTATGCCTGTGGTGAGTGGGGTGGATGTAAGATGGTGGGGAGGGGAGCGAATGAGGAGTGCAACGCACGACAGATGAGAGCATGTGCCACATGGCAAGGTTGGGGAGGGGGGACCGCGCACATCGACCATGCAGAAAAGTGATGATATTTATTTCTCAACCCTGTACATGTCACATAGGTCAGCGCCCATCAGAAGATCGACATTTGGCGTGCCATCGCCAACGACGTCCGGGCCCTGGGGGTCCACAACAGACGGGGCACCCACTGCCGCAAGAGGTGGGAGGACATCCGCCGCGGGAGCAGAAAGACCGCCAAGGCTCTGCTGGGGATGGCCTCCCAACGTAGGAGGGTTGCCAGTCGTCAATTGACCCCCCTGATGTCCCGGATCCTGGCGGTGGCCTACCCCGATTTGGATGGGCGCGTGAGGACATCACAGCAGACACAAGGGGGTGAGTATCAGCACATTCCGCTATATTAGCGCACAGTGGAGGCGTCTGGGTGGGGGAGGAGGGCTGTGGCTATCTCTAGGCCAGGGCGGTTTCTGTAGGCTAGGCCCCTCCGTTAGACATGGCCCTGTGCCCCCGCCCCCCACCTCTGTAGGGTGCAAAGTACAGCTATCCATGGCCCGGGCTCACCTATGTGTGCATTTGTCGTCCATAGACTTGTAAGCCAAGTCACTATAATTGAGTACTGTACCCCGAGTGCGCGGCGTAGTGCAGGGGGCTTCTGTGTCTGTCCTCTCCGCCAACGGTGCCGCCAATACATGCACTCAACATGTCTTTCTTTCTTCCCCCCCCTTTTTTTTGGTTTTCCTGTTCATGTGTGCATTAGCATCATCAGGCGGAGGAGAAGTGGCATCGGCGCACGAGGGAGCTGCATCTCACATGGCCCCGGAGGGCCCTGCAACCGACTCGGAGTTAACCAGTGAGACGGAGGGCGAGGGGTGCTCCACAACGGGGACCCGTGGAGACGTCAGCGACACCGACACATTCTCGGAAGGGAGCTCCCTTGTGGTGGCGGCAACATCCGTGCCCACCGCAACAACAGGTACAGCCGCCACCCAGCGCACCAGCTCCGCCCTCCCAGCAGCCCCTCAGCTTCCGCCCCGTGCCCGCTCGGGCAGGAAGCCGGCCATCTCCTTCGCCCCTGGCACCTCAGGTCCTGCCCCAGTTACCCCGGCTGCCCTCAGTGCGGAGATCATTGACCTCCTCCAGACGCTCATTGTTGGGCAGTCTACCCTTTTGAATGCCATCCAGGGGGTAGAAAGGGAGGTGCATCGGAGCAATGCATACCTGGAGGGCATTCATTCGGGTCAGGCTGCCCATCAGCGATCGTTCAACGCTCTGGCCTCAGCACTGACGGCAGCAATTGTCCCTGTCTCTAGCCTCCCCCCTCCAACTTCCTCAACCCAGTCCCACTCCCCTGTTCCTCTGCCTATCCCAGACACACCTACAGACCAGCCGGCACACACCTCAACACCCAAGGGCAGCTCATCCAGACATAAGCACCACAGATCACACAAGCATTCACCCAAGCAACATCCACATGCAGACATGCCAACAGCCACTGCCTCCTCTGTGTCCCCCTCCTCCTCGTCTCCCTCCTCCCTCCCTGTGACGTCTCCACTCACACCTGCATGCACACCATCATCAGCCACTACGTCCATCACCACCACACCCACCAGAACAGTCCACACACGTGCAGTCACCACCCCCACTGCCATTTACACGTCCCCTGTGTCCTCTCCCAGTGTGTCTGTCACTCCCTCTTCCAAGCCACACAAACACCGGCAGCCACCCACCCAACAGCCATCCACCTCACCACAGCCTCCAGCACAAGCACCTGCACCCAAAGACAGCACACTTGACTCTCCTACAACCACATCCTCTTCCTCCACTCCCATACCCACTGCACCTACCCTTCCCATTGCTCCTAAAAAGTTGTTCCTCTCCAAAATTAACCTCTTTGCATCACCTGACCCACCCCCTCCATCTCGTAAGAGTCCAAACAGCACCTCAGCCACCACAAGCCCTGCACCTACTAGGACCATCGTTCAGGGCTATTGGAGTCCACCAGCTCCTAGGGCAGGAACATCGGCCAGCAGCAAGGGCACAGCCAGCCCACCTCTTGGGAAAAGAACCAAAAAAGGGAAGGGCCGGCGCGACAGGCCTGAGACGGCTGCCCCCAAGGACACCACCCTTGCACCGTCACCTGGCCCATCCACAAAGGGAGGCAAGGGCCCCAGAGATTCGGCCAAGGGGGGCAAGGGCAGCAGGGCGGACAAGTCCGGCAGCAGGCGAGCTGCCCAGGAGGGCCCCACCAGCCCCATTTGGGGTGTGACGGAGGACACCCACGGGCCCAGGAGTCCAGCACAGGAGGGCCCCGCAAGCGATAGGTCGGATGGCGACTGAGCGGGAATGATTGTTCAGATCTGGTTCCCTATGAACACAAGACAAGCACCGCTGAACAGGGCCCCGCCGTGAGAAGCACCGCTGAACAGGGCCCCGCCGTGAGAAGCACCGCTGAACAGGGCCCCGCCGTGAGAAGCACCGCTGAACAGGGCCCCGCCAAGAGAAGCACCGCTGAACAGGGCCCTGCCGTGAGAAGCACCGCTGAACAGGGCCCCGCCGTGAGAAGCACTGCTGAACAGGGCCCCGCCGTCTCTGCACCGCTCCGCTGGGCCCTTCCTGTCAAGCACCGCTCCGCTGGGCCCTTCCTGTCAAGCACCGCTCCGCTGGGCCCTTACTGTCAAGCACCGCTCTGCTGGGCCCTTCATCTCAAGCACCGCTCCTCTGGGCCCTTCATCTCAAGCACTGCTTCGCTGGGCCCCGCCGTCTCTGCACCGCTCCGCTGGGCCCTTCCTGTAAAGCACCGCTCCGCTGGGCCCTTCATCTCAAGCACCGCTCCGCTGGGCCCGCCGTCTCTGCACCGCTCCATTGGGCCCCTCCTGTCAGGCACCGCTCCGCTGGGCCCTTCATCTCAAGCACCGCTCCGCTGGGCCCTTCATCTCAAGCACCGCTCCGCTGGGCCCCGCCATCTCTGCACCGCTCCGCTGGGCCCCTCCTGTCAGGCACCGCTCCGCTGGGCCCTTCATCTCAAGCACCGCTCCGCTGGGCCCTTCATCTCAAGCACCTCTCCGCTGGGCCCCGCCGTCTTTGCACCCCTCCGCTGGGCCCTTCCTGTCAAGCACCGCTCCGCTTGGCCCTTCCTGTCAAGCACCGCTCCGCTGGGCCCTTCCTGTCAAGCACCGCTCCGCTGGGCCCCGCCGTCTCTACAACGCTCCGCTGGGCCCCTCCTGTCAAGCACCGCTCCGCTGGGCCCTTCATCTCAAGCACCGCTGGCCCATTGGCAGGGCCGGATCTGTGTCAGGCATGGCTTCACGAAGAACTCTGGGCACCATGCCTCCTCCATAACCAGTGGAGTCTGTAATCCACCAGATGGACTGTGGCTTTGCACTCCCCAGGATGGTACAGTGGGCAATCCATCCACTGAAAAGACTTGTGAGACTGTGGCTTTGCACTCCCCAGGATGTTACAGTGGGCAATCCACCCACTGTAGAGACTTGAGAGATTGTGGCTTTGTACTCCCCAGGATGGTACAGTGGGCAATCCACCCACTGTAGAGAATTGAGAGACTGTGGCTTTGCACTCCCCAGGATGGTACAGTGGGCATGGAGGCCCCTCGTGGATCTGGCGTCGTGGACTCATGTGGCTGAGGTGCCCCCCCTTCCCTTCCCCCTGAGGTGCCTGTGGTTTTATTATCTGATGCCCCAGCAGTGTTCTCTCCAACGGAATCGGGTCTCGTGTGTGGGCTTTGCCCATGTGTTTATGCACATTGGCCCACGAACAATGGCATGTAGCCAATATGTGCCGGACTTTTGGACTATGTATACATTGTTCATGTTGTGATTTATTTATTTTAAAAATCTCATATTTCACTTAAGTTCAAATATGCTTTAATATACTTCTATTTTAATGATCATTTTATTTTGTCTTTTAATTATTCCGGGGGGTTTGGGGGGGTGTAAATCTGACTTGTTGCTCTGCATTGGTGTGTGGGGATTTGGGGGGGGGGGGTGTCACATATGTGTGTGTGCCCGTAATCTTTTCTCCTCCCCCCTTCCCTGTCTCGTAGGTGCAGTACTCACCGTTGTCTCCTGCGGCGGCGTTCGTGCTCCTGGTAGAGGAGCAGGTAGACAATCGCTGGTAGGATGTTTAATTCGGGTTTCATGCTGTCCAGATTCCTCGTGGAGTGTATAGAGGTGAGCGTTTTCCCGTCCGTGGTCTGTTTCCGCCGTGTTTTTATCGGCGGGGCTCCCGCCCCGGAAAAGGTGGCGGATTGGTGGGTCGTGATAGGGTGGGCGGTACATTGTCTGCCGCCTGTCTGTTGGCGGTGACCGCCGTGCTGTTTGTTTGCCCCACCGTGGCGGTCGGAGTGTTAAAGTGGCGGCCTGTGTTGGCGGTTCCTGCCAGGGTCAGAATTCCATTTTTTTTACCGCCTGCCTGCGGGTTGGCCGCCGCTTTAACACCGACCGCCAGGGTTGGAATGACCCCCATAGTCTTATAGTGTTGCGCTTACAGGGAAGATGATAATAGAACAGTGCATCCCAATTCCAGTGACCTCATAAAGTTGTTACTCCCATCTGCCAACTTCTTGCTCCACCTCTCCTTATTCTTTTCTAGATCATCTGATTGTTCTACCAATAAAAAGGGATAAATTGACCTAATAGTTATACTGGGATTAGCCAGAATATCATTCAGCAGTTGGTTACTTTTAAATCCCTGGGTCCCCCCTGTTTTTTCCCCTAAAAAATCCCTTATCTGTATATATTTGAAAAAGTCCCTCTTCTCTAGACCATATTGTTCCTGAAGATCTCGAAACGACTTGACCCCTGAGTTGTCAAAAAAGTTTCCTAACCTGATTATACCTAAGGTGGACCAATTTGCCATATATTTATCGTGAAATATTTCGGGGAGCAGTGGATTCTTCTCGATCATGGTATAATAATTGTATCTACCAAGTCCTTTCTTTTTGTACCATAATCGCCAACACTTATGAGCCGCTCCCAAAACCTCATACCTAGTTTTCTTATAATATCCAGGCTCGTGATATGTTACCAAGCACCCATTGGCTGCTGCTCCAATCTGCAACTCATATATATTGGGGCGGTCCGCTTTTATAACTCCTTCTTTATTAGGCCCCCATAACGGGCGCATGCACTGGAAAGCTGCTGCCATTTGATATAATTTTATATTCGGTAAGGACCACCCACCCCTTTCCCGAGGAAGAGACATGTATTTGCTTGATCTCCTACACTTACCATATGCCCATATAAATCTCATGATTGCTCTATCGATCTCTTTAAATTTTAAGTTAGTAAAGTTCAGTGGTATAGCGCGAAATAGATACAACAGCTTCGGGAGGAAAATCATCTTTACCATGTTACATCGCCCTACAATAGTTAAATGCAGGTTATTCCATCTGCACATATCTTCTCTAAATCTTGCAAGTATAGGATCTATATTTAAATTGACAACTTCATCTACCTTTGGTGTAATACTAATACCTAAATATAATGCATGATCCACCCTCCGTGTGTCTTTAGTATTTGTGTATTGATTCGCCAACAGCTGTGTTTTAGCTCCATTTAACAGGTATCCGGAAAACCTTCCAAATTTTTTCGTCACCACTTCAATCTCTCTTAGTGCTAAATCAGGAGAGGGGGTTAGTATGGCTATATCATCTGCATATGCTAAGACTTTAGTATCCCATCCCTGCCTATGGATTGGTGGAATCTTACTGTTTTCTTCCAACTGTCTCAGCAGAGGATCTATAATCAAAGCAAACAGGAGGGGAGAGCATGGGCATCCCTGCCTGGTACCTCTCCTGATTGAAATGCTCTCAGATTGTCCTCCCATTAGTTGTATTCTCACAGCCGGGGATCTATATAGAGCCCTTACTGCTATAATGAATTTCTTCCCTAGCCCAAAGTGCTCCATAACGTACCACAGATACTTCCAATTCACCCGATCAAATGCCTTCTCTGCATCCAGAAAAACCGCCGCCATTGGTTCTTTTGCTACTTCCGTAGAGTCAAAAAGTGCTAAAACTCTCTGGATATGATTAGTTGTATCTCTTCCTGGGACAAACCCATGCTGCCGCGGAGAAACCAGCTTCTTAATCACCAGCGATAATCGAACTGCTAAGATCTTTGAATATATTTTGGCATCACTATTTATTAATGTGATCGGGCGATATGAGGCTGGGTTTAACGGGGTTTTTCCCTTCTTCTGAAACACAACTATATTAGCCAGATCCCAAGATGGGGGGATTTCCCCGCCATTCTGTACCTGAGTATACAGCTCCAACATAACCGGAAGTAACAATAGTTTAAAAGTTTTATAAAATTCTAAGGGGATCGCATCAGGACCAGTAGCTTTCCCTGTAGGCAGATTACTCGTTGCCATTTCTATTTCTGAAATATCTATCTGCTTTCCCAGACGTGACTTGTCGCTCTTATCTAGTTTCTCCATCTTAATGGGGTTTAAGAACTCTAAAATATCTTCATCCGAATATACTGATGTTTCATCATAAAGTTCCTGATAATATCCATGGAACACCTTTCTAATTCCACCCACTTCTGATACTATCTGTCCTTGCTGGTCTGAGATCTCCCTGATAACCCCAGCTGCTGTTTTCTGGGTTGTCCGTATCGCTAGCAGCCGCCCAACTTTTTCTCCAAACTCAAACCATTGTGCACGCTGTGTTAAATATTTCTCTGCTATTCTTTGGGCTGTAACCTCATTTACTGCCGCTTTTACTATGGCAACTTCTTCCTGCGCTCTCCTTATATCTGCTCCAGCTTCTATAGCTATAGCCAGTTGTCTTTCTGCAAACCGCAGCTTTGCTTGGTACTCTATTATTCTCCCTCGAGCATCCCTCTGCCTTTTAATACTAAAACTTAGTGTTTCTCCACGAATACCTGCTTTGAGAGTATCCCAGACTATCTCTACTAAGGCTGACCCCTGATTAAACCCCCAAAATTCAGTTATCCACTTGCTCATATGCTCACAATATTCTGGGTCTTTTAGAAGTCCCCTTTCAAATGTCCATCTACTAACTTTTGATTCTAACCCATCCAGCTCCACATCCAGAACTAGAGGATTATGATCTGACACCGTCCGTGAATATAACTCAATCCTGGCTTGTTTTAGAAATATAGGAGAGATTAGAAAATAATCAAGTCGTGCTAATTTCGCATGAGGGGCTGAATAGTAAGTATATCCGGGGTCGGGCTTACACAGCTTTACCCAGGCATCCACTAACCCTAATTCTTGCTGAATAGCACCCATTGCCTTATATACCTGAGGTTTACGCCCCTGATACTTCTCAGTTGTGGATGTTAATAGATCCTGTAGTCCCTCCCACGATCCATTAAAGTTCAAATCACCACATATAATATAGGGAGGGGCCCATCCTGTAAACTCGATAGCGAGGGTATCAACAACTATAGTGTCGTCCGTGACTACCCCATATATGGAACATAATGTAAAGCTATTGTGACCGTAACTACATTCTACTATTACCCATCTTCCACCTGTATCTGTCTTCTGCAGAGTATATTTTAATTTATTAGTCCGGTCTAGAATCGCCACTCCTTTAGTTCTAGCTTCTTGTTTTGATCAAGCAATTACCTTCATACCAAGCGAGCCGAGGATCCCAGAATTTTTATATTCCACATGTGTTTCTTGTAGGCAAAAAATATCTGCCTTGAAAGTTTTTAATTCTTTGGCCACTCTCCTTCTTTTACGAGGATCATTCAGTCCACATATATTGATTGACACAATTCTAAGTCTAGCCATAACCCTTTCTTTTTGTAATTTCAAATCTTTTCTCTTTGGGATCCCTCAGTTTTACATATTTAACTACACCGTCTCTTGAATTTTCTTCCCTTCCTTTTCCACTTCTTCGCCCCATATCTCTCACCTCCATTAATCATTTCCTTTCCATTTTCTTCCTATGATTCGCCCCTATCCCTCCCCCCCACCCCCTCCTGCTTGGACCTTCCCATCTCCCCTTCCCCCACCCAGGACCAGTCTCCCCTTAGTCCCTCCCGACCCCCTCCCTCCCCCCTCATACTGGCCCCCCACCCTGTTGAGGAATCAGACCCCTGATGGCCTGAATGTTGGTGTCGTGTATGCATCAGCCAACCCACCCACCGGTACACCAAGCGCCCCCCTCCCTGTGATTCCCTGTAATTCTATACTCTATTGTTAGACCCCCATCAAATATTCTTTTGCCTTGATTTCTGAGGTAAAAACTTTTACTTTTCCGTTCATTACTGTTTTAAGCCTGGCAGGAGCCAACAAATAAGCTTCCCCTCCTTTCTCAAAGAATGGCTTAAAGCTGCCGGAGCCGCCACCTCCGCTCCACCGTGGCGTGACAAAAATCGGGGCGGGTAAAAAAAGTAACCCCGTCAAAAGAAAGTGGGGTGTTAGGGGGAGTTTTGTCCGATATTTCCTGTCTTACTAGATAGTTCCCAAAATATACCAAAATTGCTCTTGGATATTTAGAGTCTGCCCGTTGACCCCCCTCCCGTCGACTTGTCGGGAACCGATGAACCCGCTGCAGCTCATTACCCCAATCCTGTTCCTTCAGTTCTGGAAAGGCCCCACGCAAAAGGTTAACCATATATGCCTGTATGTTGTTTCCTTCTAGTCCTTCTGGTATACCCAGAAATCGTAGATTGTTCCTTCTTTGTCTATTTTCTAAATCTTCCATCTTCCACATCACATCTGTCATTTGCCCGTCTCTCGCAGCGCTCTGCTCTTTAAGAGTATCCATATCCTCCTCGACTGCCACTATCCGATCTTCCATAGAGCATAGCTTAGCTTCGATTTCCATACATGATTTAGCTACTTTACGGTCCGACCCCTGCAATTTCTTTGTAGCAATCCTTGCACGCCGGCGTTCGATCCTGGTTTCAGTTTGTAGTTCTTTAATAGAGTTATATATTGATTGCAGGATCCCTGCCTCGGTGACATTCACATGGGTATTAGCCAAATTACCAATATCTCCAGCAGAGGCTCCCATATCACTTTCATTCCTGTCGTTAGCGGGGCCCTGGTTGCCCGCGGTTGGGTTATCTGCTAAGCTGATGCCAGTGTAATCCCACCTTAGGGTCCTACCGCTCATTGATGCCGCATTTTCATGACACTCTTGAGAGCCAGAGCGTGACTTAGCGGATTTCCGTTGTCGGGTCTGCCGTATTGTAAATTCACAGTTTAGAGATTTGTTGCCAGTCTCACATGACTCACTCTCATCAGACTCACTAAGACTGCGATCGGCGCTGCTGAGATCGGACTCTTCAGTCAGGGAGTAAAACTTATCACTACTATCTTTGCCCCAGTCCGTGAGTAGGGAAATTTTATCCTGTTTTTTGGGGCTCTCTATAAGATTGGTGGGGCCTTCGTTTTCTACTGTAGGTCCTGTTGTACTTATAATTTCTTCCTTACTTTGATCACCCCACTGCTTGCTTCGATCCACTTGTTGTATTTGAAGCTGCCCATTTCCGGAGGGGCCAAGCACCTTCTCTCTTAATTCCCTGTTAATGTCTTGAGTGTCTAACGGGTTCTCAATGTGTTGTGTAGATTTAGCAGAGAGATCTTTATTTCCAATACATAGCTCCTTATCGCTGGTATATAGAGGAGTAGGTTATTTTCCTGGCACATTGCTTTCAGGGGAGGGGGTTATATGTATAGAAGAACTGTCTTGCACTCCACCTGCAAGAAAAGCCGTAATAGTAGATTGATTTTTGCTTTTCATCTTGATTTCCAGTGGGGGGGTAATGCTGTCGCTCATCTTGGCATCTTTCATCAGTCCTGACGTGTTCTTCCCAACTGCTTTACCAGTTATTGACGCCAAGCACTTGCTTAGCCCAACTGTCTCTCCTTTATCCCTACCAATACGTGTTGTTCTAGCACCCTCGCTTTTATCTCCATAGTTCCTGATAGTTTTGGGCGCCATACTTATTGTATGAGGTAACAGTCTGATAAATCTTATTATACCCGCCGCAGCAACCAATGCATCCGATATTGTTTGCTCAATCACACTCCTCAGTGGCCATGGGGGAGTGGATAGATGCCAAAATGTATTACTATGCACAACCGGGAGCATTGGCGCCTCCCAAGACTCCTCTTTTTTTTTTTTTCCCCCTACAAGAGAGAAGAGAATTCCTTTCATTCAACTCTTTTTTTTTTTCCTTTAGCCCTCTCCTCTATTTTCTGGCGATAAAGGGGAAGAGCAGGATAGAGCTAGCAAATTTAGAAACTGCTAGTTAATAACATTCTCTCCGCATTTGAAGTATCTATCGGCTTCCATATGCTTAATGCACTTCCATTAATAATCAACAAAGGGTACTCCAGGTTCCTCAGTTCCTTCCTCCTCCCCAAATAAGAAGTCAGAGTGAGATTTATTTTCCTGATTTCTTGAACAGCCACAAAGTCTGTGATTCACCGATTCAGGACAAGCCCTTATGCTTTAACAAAGTTTTTCTTAATTATTGATTGTTGTACTCCCCCCCTCCCCTTTACCGGCATGAGAACTCTTCGCCGTGTCTCCAATGATGCCTTGGATCGGCGCTCTCTACCGTGGGGGGAGGGGGTCCTCGTTGTGGTTGCACAGCAACGGCTGTGTCTGCGTGCTGAATTTTCTCCGGTAGGCAGTCTACAGTGACTGCCACGATTGCGAGGAGCGGGGATTACAGGCTGCAGAAACGGGTTTGCACCGGCGCCCGAAGAACAACTCTTATTATGGTGGCCGCCGGCTGCCGTGCAGGAGAGGCGGCAGCCTCTCTGTGCGATGCAGCCACGGCGGTAGCGGTAGCGGCCCGTACAGTTACGCCTCCACGGCGTTTGTCCTACAGGCGGGTTCCCTCTACGCTGACCGCCGTAGCAAAGGAAGCGGCAGCGGCAGCAACAGCGGCAGCAGGAAGGAACAGCGCTTAGCTCCGGTGGGTGTGGCTTGTTGGTCTCACCATTACGCCGACACCATGTTGCCCCAATCGCCTTCGATCCCATTTCAGTTGTTGTCCCACCAGGAGTCTTGACATGGTCCCGTCGTCCACTCTCCAATTTTGGAGCCTTTACAGGGGGTGGGCTGCCAGTGCATTGGCTTTGGGTCCTACTGCCTGCCCTGGTGGACGGTGCACTCCAAAAACCTGGAACACGCACCACTGGCACTGGAGGCTTTTTGGCTGAGGCGCTACGACGGGACTGATGAACTAGAGGGGGGGTGGGGGCAAACAAGTCAATTTGACATAGGGACAGTTTCTGACGGACACTGGGATGGGTAGCTGGAGGGGGTCTGGGAGTGGAGGTAGAGGAGGTGGTTGTAGGAGGTGTCACTTTAGGTGTTTTGGGTGCAGGCACTGGAGGCTGTCGTGAGGTGGATGGATGTTGGGTGAGTGATTGCCGGCATTTGTGTACTTTGGGAGGGGGCGTCACAGACACACTAGGAGAGGACACAGGGGACGTGTAAATGGCAGTGGAGGTGGTGAGTGCAGGTGAGCGGCTTGGGGTGCTGGGTGTCCTGGTGCGAGTCCTAGTGCCTGTAGATGTGGTGCATGCAGGTTTGTGTGTAGATGAGACTGGGAGGGAGGAGGGAGAAGAGGAGGAGGGGGACACAGTGGAGACAGTGGATGTTGCTGTGTCTGTATGGGTGTGATGCTTGTGCCTGTGGTGTGTGTGGTGCCTATGTTTGCTTGAGCTACTTTTGGGTGTTGACTTGTGTGCCTGCTGGTCTGTAGTTGTGCTTGGGATGGGCTGGGGTACAGGGGATTGGGTCTGGGTGGAGGAAGTTGGAGGGGGGAGGCTGGACACAGGGACAATGGCTGCCATCAGTGCTGAGGCCAGAGATTGCAGGGTTCGCTGAAGGACAGCCTGACCAGAATGAATGCCTTCCAGGAATGCATTACCGTGTTGCAACTCTCGTTCTACACCCTGGATGGCTTTCACAATGGTAGACTGCCCAACAGTGAGTGACCTGAGGAGGTCAATGGCCTCCTCACTGAGGGCAGCAGGGGTGACAGGGGCAGGGCCTGAGGTGCCTGGGGCGAAGGTGATGCCCACCCTCCTGGGTGAGCGGGCACGGGGCGAAGGCTGAGGGGCTGCTGGGAGGGCGGTGCTGGTAGGGGAGGTGGCAGCTGTACCTGTAGAAGTGGGGCGCACAGATGGTGCCGCCACCACAGGGGAGCTCACATCGGCGGACGAGTCCGTGTCGCTGGTTGGTGATCCTGTAGCCGACGTGAAGCTCCCCTCGCCCTCTGTCCCACTGGTGCATTCAGAGTCTCTGGTGTGGCCCTCCATGGCCATGTGGGATGCAGCTCCCTCGTGCTCCGGTGCCACTGTACCTCCGCCTGATGATGCTGATGTACAAAAGGACAGGCAGAGCAGGAAAAGGGGGGGAGACAGAAGAAAGAGAATTTTAGTGCATGGCATACCGCTACAGTTGGCGGACAAGACAGACGCAGCAGCCCCATGCATTACGCCGTGCTCCTGGCCTCAGCACATGCAATTTCTGGGATATGGCCTACATGGCAATGGTAGAAATCTGCGCACATGGATGGCAAAGGGGCAACTATACATCAACTTGCCTCTGTTCTGAGCTGGGGTAGAGTTCCACATGGCCTACATTACGAAGGGGCCTTGCCTACCTAACTCGCCCTGGCCTAGGGACACCCACAGCCCACCTCCCCCACCCAGACACCTCCACTGCACGCAAAGTCCACAGAATGAGGTTGTACTCACCCCCTTGTGTCTGCAGTGATGTCCTTAAGCGCCCATCCAACTCCGGGTAGGCCACCGCCAGGATCCAGAACATCAGGGGGGTCATGGTGCGACGGGCACCCCTCCCACGTTGGGAGGCCATCCCCAGCTGAGCCTCCGCCATCTTCTTGCTGCAGCGGCGAATGTCCTCCCATCTCTTACGGCAGTGGGTGCCCCGTCTCTGGTGGGCCCCCAGGGTCCGGACTTCCTTGGCGATGGCACGCCAAATGTCCCTCTTCTGGTGGGCGCTGACCTACATGACATGCACAAGGAAAGAGGAAAAGGCATTACCTACTGCACCGTCAATGTGAGTGGGCCCCTCCTAACTCTGTCCATGTGGCCCATTTATCCCCATGCTTTTCTGTTGTAAGAACTGTGCCCCCTTCGCTTTCCCACCCAGCCCTGTCCACCCAGGCCTAGCCCATCCAACGTGCTCCCTGTGTACTAACCTGTTGGTCTGGAGGACCGTAGAGTAGCGTGTACTGGGGGAGGACCCCATCCACAAGTTTCTCCAACTCCTGTGCAGCGAAGGCAGGGGCCCTTTCCCCAGACGCAGCAGCCATCGTCGCTTCCAGACCGAGGTCACAGCAGCACTAGCAGTATAGGTCCTCTCCTGTCGAAGGTCAGGTATCTAGTTAGTGAACAGATAGAAAATGGTGGTGATGTCTGCGGCGGTGACGTCCGCGGCGGGGCGCATCATCACCGCCAGCGCACCTGTTCATTGGCTCCTGTGACCCATAGGGTCCAATGTTAACCAACGCAGCATTGCGCCGCGCTCTACGACCGCCTACCGCGACGGTGTCCAACACCAGCGCAGTTACCCCACAATTCCATTGTCCCAGTTTAGAGGTCAGGCAGCCGCCATTTCAGGGGCCCACCTGGCTTCATTTACTACTGCGTCACACATACCGAGGCCTACACTCAAAACGTTTCCCGGACGGGTTAATTGTCTGTTGTAGTCTTGTGTGTGACTGTGGGTACATACCTGAAGGAATGGTGACAGTTTCTTCGCTGTTGTCCTTCTTAGGCACCGTCAGTTGAGACATATTGGAAGATGGCAGAATCCGCCGGTGTACCGACCGCTGGTGGACCTGTTGACAATGGAAGAGAGACATTTGATCGTGACCTACCGGTTCGACCGTGCCACAATCCAGGAACTATGTACCCAGTTGGAGCCAGAGCTGATGTCACCAATCCGCCATCCGACAGGAATCCCCCCTGATGTGCAGGTGCTGTCAGTGCTCCATTTCCTTGCAAGTGGGTCATTTCAGACAACAGTGGCCATGGCATCAGGGATGTCCCAGCCTATGTTTTCCAACGTGTTGTCCAGAGTGTTGTCTGCCCTGCTGAAAAACGTAAGGAGATACATCATTTTCCCTGAGGTGGAGGATTTGCCGAAAGTGAAAGGTGACTTCTATGCCCTTGGACATATCCCGAACGTCATAGGTGCCATTGATGGGACCCATGTAGCTCTGATCCCCCCCGCAGGAGTGAACAGGTGTACAGGAACAGGAAGAGTTATCATTCGATGAATGTCCAGATGGTCTGTTTGGCAGACCAGTACATTTCGCAGGTAAATGCTATGTTCCCTGGCTTTGTGCATGACGCCTACATCCTGCGGAATAGCAGCATCCCTGATATGATGGCTCAACTCCAGAGGCACCGTGTATGGCTATTGGGGGGACTCTGGTTACCCCAACCTTTCCTGGCTATTGACCCCAGTGAGGAATCCCAGGACCAGGGCAGAGGAACGCTACAATGAGGCCCATGGGCGGACTAGGAGGGTTATCGAACGCACCTTCGGCCTCCTTAAGGCCAGGTTCAGGTGCCTCCATATGACAGGTGGGTCCCTATTCTACTCACCGAAGAAGGTGTGCGACATCATCATCGCCTGCTCCATGCTCCATAACTTGGCATTGCGACGCCAGGTGCCTTTTCTGCAGGAGGATGATCCAGATGACGGTGTTGTAGCAGCGGTGGAGCCTGTGGAGCCTGTGGACAGTGATGAGGATGAAGCTGATGAAGTAGAAAACGACAACAGGGAGTGAGTCATACAGCAATATTTCCAGTGAGACACAGGTGAGAACGTTTTCTGGTTTAACATTATATTAACTTTCACACGTCTACCTCTTTCCTGTACCTACATTTCACTCACTATTTGTTAACTGAGTTGTCCCCTTCCATTTCAGTTTCACAAATGTGGTAACCTACGTGTCAACAGCTTGCACCCTTGAAAGGTTTGTGATGTGTGACATTGGTATGTTGGCCTTCCAATGGGTAACCATTTTTGACACTGTAATTCACAATACAAAGTTCAAATTCATTGACTGACTCCAGTTTTATCAGTGTTTCAAGGGTGTTTATTTAAGTGCATAAACATGAAGGGGGGTTGTGAAATGGGGATGGGTTATGGTGGAAGAATGTCCATGGCAGAGTCCAGTCTATTAGTCTCACAGGTACATTGCACATCTGGCCATTGGAAGTGGAGCTGGGGCAGTTCCAATTTAGACAGGGTAACAAAGTGGGACAGTGGGGGGACAATCAGGGTACTCTTATTTCCTGGCGGGGGTCTTGCTATCTTGCTCTGTCCTGTTCCTGGATCTCAGGGACCGCGTTCGTGGTGGTTGTCCGTCTGCAGGGGGTGGGGTGCTGGTGTGTTGGTCCTGTGGCGGGGCGTCTTGTCCACTAGCGCCGGCGGAGGTGGTGGGCATTTCATCGTCGTGGCTAGTGTCAGGGGCCCCTTGGAGTGCCACGGTGTCCCTCAAGGTCTTTTGAATGTCCGTCAGCACCCCTACGATGGTGCCCAGGGCGGAGCCGATGGTCCTGAGCTCCTCCCTGAACCCCAAATACTGCTCCTCCTGCAGACGCAGGGTCTCCTGCAACTTGTCCAGGACCGTTGCCATCGTCTCCTGGGAGTGGTGGTATGCTCCCATGATGGAGGAGAGGGCCTTGTTGAGAGTAGGTTCCTTTGGCCTGTCCTCCCTCTGTCGCACAGCAGCCCTCCCAGTTCCCCTGTGTTCCTGTGCCTCCATCCCCTGGACCGTGTGCCCACTACCACTGCCCCCAGGTCCCTGTTGTTGTTGGGGTGGTGGGTTAGCCTGGGTGCCCTGTAGTGGTGGACACACCGCTGATTGACCTGTCCTGGGTAGGGAGGTATGGGCCCGCTGGGTGGGTGCTGTGCTGGTGTTACCAGAGGGTGGAAGGTCAGTGTTGGGCTGTGGCTGGGCAAGGGGAACCGACTGTCCTGAGGCCCACAATGGTCCGGGCTGGTCATCAAGATCCAGTAGGGCAGAGCTGCTGTCGTCACTGTGGGCCTCTTCTGGGGGTGGAGTGGTGTTGTCTGGACCCTCTGGTGTGGTGACGGTCCTTTGGGTTCCTGCGGGGGTATAAGTACATGATTATTGCATGTGTGCATTTCATGGTGTGCAATGGTTGGGTGTGCGTGTACACCAGTGCAGGCATTCCTGTGTGGGGGCTTGTGTGGTGATGGTTGGGGGGTGTTCTGGGTATGTGCAGTGGGCATGCTTTAGTGATGGGTATCCATGCTTAGTTGTGTCATGCAGGTCTTGGTGTTGGGATGGGTGGTTGGTGTTATGGGTACATTAGTGAGGAGTTAGGGTGATAGGGGAGGGTGTGAGGGTGGGGGGTGTGATAGCATGCAGGTAAGGTGGGAGATATGATAGTTAAGATTTGACTTACCAGTGTCCGTTCCTCCAACGACTCCTGCGAGGCCCTCAGGATGCAAGATGGACAAGACTTGCTCCTCCCATGTTGTTAGTTGTGGGGGAGGAGGTGGGGGTCTGCCGCCAGTCCGCTGAACCGCTATGTGGTGCCTGGATACCGTGGAACCTACCTTCCCCCGTAGGTCATTCCACCTCTTCCTGATGTCCTCCCTATTTCTTGGATGCTGTCCCACAGCGTTGACCCTGTCGACTATTCTTTGCCATAGCTCCATCTTCCTGGCTATGGATGTGTGCTGTACCTGTGAGCCAAATAGCTGTGGCTCTACCCGTACGATTTCCTCCACCATGACCCTGAGCTCCTCTTCGGAAAAGCGGGGGTGTCTTTGGCGTGCCATGGGGTGGTGTGTGTGATGTGTGGGGTGGTGTATGTGTTGATGGTTGTGGTGAGTGTAGTGGTATGTGGTGTTTTGTGCGTGGATGTTGTGTGGGTGATGGTGTAGTGTGCCTCTGTGTGATGGGGTTCTCTATTCTGTGCTGTCTCTCTCTGGCCTTCTCTCTAATTTCAGGTCGTAGGGGTTTGTGGGTGATGTGGGTGTGTGTTTTATATTGAGTTGGGTGTGTGGGAGTGGTATGTGTATGTGTATCAGGTGTGTGCATTTGGAATTGTCCAATGTGGCTGTGTTTTGTAAGAGTGTGTGTATTTTGAGCGCGGCGGTGTGTACCGCCAATGGAATACCGCGGTTGCAAGACCGCCGCGTGGATTAGTGTGTTGTAATAGCATGGGCGTGTTTCTGTTGGCGTGGAGGTGGAGAATTTGTTTCCGCATGTTTATCGCTGACCTTTGGTGTGGCGGGATTGTGTGGGTGTCTGAATTTCGTCGGATTCCGTGGTGTGTGTCATAATAGCTGTGGCGGAATTCTGCGGCCGCGGCGGTGTGTTGGCGGTCTTCTGCACGGCAATAAGCGCTTTGTACTGCCAATGTTGTAATGACCACCTAAATGTCTGCAGTTGTTAGTGAGTTGGCACCTTCAAGAGGATTCTTCCCGCCCCACCCCTATCACACCCTCACCTGCATCTGCTCACCCCGTTATTCCCCATTTTCAAGGTATTGTAGCTTCCATGTCCCTGTCGAGAACACATGTGTCATGCTGAGCAGTTTAATTTTGCTCCTGATCTCTTTCCTCGTTGAACACTAAGGATGTAGTGGATGAATTCAGGGATGCAGATTCAGGCTCTTTTAAGCAATCTAACAAGTGGTCCCACATTCTGGCAGTCTCTTTTGGGCTGCAGCCCTTCGCTGCCTCTAGATGTAGAGCCATTCCCTCTGCTTCCATCCATCTTATCAGTGTGTCGCTCTATCGTCCCAGGTGTGGGCTCTATTGAGCCTTCCAATGTAGGATAATTTCTGGCTTTGCTAGAATCAAGGCTAGGTCTATGTATTTTTTCGTTACCTTGTGAGTGTTGAGGCAGGGAAATTCTCCCAGCAGAGCTACCAGTGGAGAGACAGGCAATCTACATTCTGTTACCTCGGCAATGCTCTTGAACACTCCTTCCCAATAGTCCTTAAGTTGCAGACATGCCCATAGCATATGTACAGTTCCTGCCTGTTGCTCTGAGCAATGGGGACATTCACCATTTACTGTGTCAAAGATCTTGAATATCTTTTTTGACGTGGGATATGCCCTATGGAACACGTGAAGCTAATCAATTTGAAGTAAACATTTGTGGAGACTGTATATATGTGTGATGTGATTCTGGCCCATTGGTCCTCATCTATGGGTGCCTCAATGGCCCCTTCCCACGCTAGCCTCAGTGTATCTAGTGGGAGCTTTGTGTCTTTCCTTAGCGCTCTATACAAAGTGGAGATGGCCCTCACTTCACCAGTGATGTGCATATAGCCTGACATCCCATATGTGTTGGTGGTTCTGCTGCCCCCTTTCTCCAGTGTTGCTGTATTATGGTTATCAGTGACCTGTGTAGTAGAAACAACCCTGGAGGAAGCCCAAAATTGTCTGGCAGGGGGTCTAAAGATAAGAGCCCCCCATCTCTGTACAGATCCCCCATTGTTGTAACACTGTACTCTGTCAGCCGCGATACACCTGCAAGGGCCTGGCCACCCGGGAATCCGGAGATGGGCATTCCAGGTGAGTAGGGTAAGGCGGTCCTTGTGCGCTGTATGCTGCGTAGCCAACAGTTATGCGTTATTCGCATTTCTGGCTGGCTCTCTGGGTGTCGCCGACTAGGGTTCAGCAGGAGCCACAGCAGTCTATTAGCAGAAGTTTCTGTTTGTTGCCTCTCTCCGTGAAGTGGAGTCTCTTTATGCATCCATTGTGCAAGCCATAGTAGCTGGCTCGCGAAATAATAAAGTTCCACATCAGGTGCCACCAACCCTCCCTAGTGGGTGGAACGCTGGAGTTTAGCTAGGGCCACTCTGCGTCTGCCTGAGCCCCAGTTTATTCCGACAATTATTTAGTTAATCTCCCGAAATAGGGAGCAAGAAAGAAATATTGGTAGAGTGGCAAAGTAATATGTTAGTCCACCATTCCAATCAGGGCAATCTGCCCCGCCACCGATAATTGAAGCGATTTCCAAAACAGTGCATTTGATTTAAATTTCTGAATCGCACGTCCCACATTGCCATCTAGTAGATTATCAGGCTCATGGTATATTTGGACTCTGAGATCATGAAAAGTGGATGCCACCCACAAGAGTCCCCACGTGTCCTCTACCAGGGGTGCGCCCTTCCCTAGTGGAAAGATATGGGGTTTCTGCCAGCTAATGCGCAGTCCAGAGAGGTCTCTGAATTTCTCAAGCAGCTCTATCGCGCCCTCCAATTCCTGGTCGGCATCGTGTAGGAAGAGCACCATGTCATCCGCATATAGTGCGATTCTGTGCAATCGTCCCTCGATGCTTAGCCTCCTGTAGTAGCCACCCATCCTCGTCGATTGTGCCAGAGGCTCTATCGCTATGGCAAATAGTAGGGGTGATAGGATAAAACCCTGTCTGTTTCCACTGCCCACGGAATATGGCTCTAATATCATGCAACCTGTCCGGACATGGGCCGTTAGGTTCATTTACACCAATTTCGTCCACCCGATAAATCCCTGTCCTAATCCCATCTTTACCATCACGTGATATAAGTAGTCCCATCTGAGACTATCAAAGGCTTTCTCTATATCAACCAATATTATCACTGCTTTCTTCTTTCCCCAGCCGTTTTGATAATTGACCCCATGCAGTACAAGAGCTTATTGTGCCGCCCAAGAGGCACGGTTATTGTCCTGTTTTTCCCATGGTTGAGGGCAGTGTAAGGACCTCTGCTCAATTGTGTCAAGGATGACTCTTGTTGATCAGAAGCTTTTCCTGTAATATTGGACAGATCTCCCTTAGACTCCGGAGATGGATCAACCAACCAATGTGATTCAGATCTCGAAACCTTTATATTATCTTGTCTGATGTTACTTTTGGTGGTGGGTCAGACGTGTCCTGGGAGGAGATAGAGGCACTTTCAGACAATGAGTCTCGGTCCAACAAAATGTCTGTGAGGTGGGATGAGCCCGGCCCCTGTCTGTTAAGGGACGCCGTTATCTCTACTGCCTCTTGCATCTCCATCAATGCCTGTGAGCGTGGGGGTGCCACTGCAGTTGTTTTTCATCTTGGTTTCCTCCTGTCACCCCTGTGTGGACCTTGGTTGACTCTCGGTTTCTTCACCAGGGCAGGGAAATTTGAGCCTAGCCATTAGCATATCTGTTAGGGGTAGGTGAAGAAGAGTACATTGTTGTTGTCGTTGATCCAGAGCTTTGCCAGGAACAGCATAGCATACTAAATTCCCAAGTCTCTGATCTTTTCTCTTATGAAGTCTGAGAAGATCATTATGCGGTGGCCCTCTATTTTTATCTCTTCTCTCAATCTGGCCCAGGTGAGGATGTGATCGCAGTCTTTAAAGTGGAGCAGCTTAGCGACCAGATGGCAGCCGATGGGCTCACTCGATCACGAAGTAGGGGGAGAGTCCTTCAGGGGCGACTTCGTTGCATATCCATTGTTCCAGGAATGCAGTCATATTTGTAGCTTTCTCCTCTATCTTCTCTGGTAGACCCACTAGTCGTAAATTGCTTTTTCGTGCTCTGTTTTCTGCATCTTCCACTCGCGATTCCAGTGTTTTAATTTGAGCTTCCATTTCGGCCATGTTAGTACTTAGCTGATGGCAATCTGGGGTAAGTTTTTCCAGGGAGCTTTCATTAGCGGTGATTCTGTCCGAGAGCCGATGATGATTGTCCCGCAGGAGGCTTAGGTCAGTGGCGATTGTCTGTATTTTCTGTTCAGGGGCTTCCCGGGACGCTATTATGGCATGGAGAACAGTGGCTAGGGTTGTTTCTGGAGGCATGTCCCGGTTCGGAGCTGCCGGTCCAGTGCTTCCACTCTTGTCATGCAGGCCCAGTGCAGCACCTTGGTCTGTTCCTTCCCTCTTTTTCATTTTGCCCATTTTGAGCAAAGTTTGGGACTCACTATGTCAATTTGAATGCACAGACCATTTGGAGGAGAACTTCAATGATTTGTTGATTTGTTTTCTGCGCTTCCTGGCAGTTACGTTTAATGTGCGGCACTGTAGGAGAGTGGTGTCGAATTCAGGGGATCATGGCACCCGATTCCGCCCCATTGCATCTTTTCTCTGCTCTTGTGCACCCTTTGAGATTAAATTCGGGTTTAGGTCTCAGTTGCTTAAAGTGTCAGTTCCTTAAAGTCGGGTTGCTCACCATGTGTCGTGGGAGTGGGGGGTCCAGCGCTTTGTGTACTTCTAAAGGGTCCAAGTCAGGATCTGTCCCCCACCTTGCTCTTGTCCCAAATGCCCCGGGGGCCCACCTTCAGTTCACTCTTCTCATAGCACTTCTAAAGTCCTGGCACAATCCTCAAGATCGTGACCACCGGACCGGGTTGTATGCAGCATGCTTCCAGGGTTGGTACTGTGCCTGGATCTCCTATCCCCACTCACCAGGAGTTCAACGCTGTTCTCTCCACTGGCTTCTGGTAGTTGGCAGGCAGCACCACCGGGTAGCTCGCCAACTTTGTCCACTCTTGCTCTCCCGCTTTGTGACTCTTACTGCTCGGTCCTCTCCATTCACTCTGACCTGCCCAGGGCTGGCTGTTCATCTATAAGGCCTCCAGCTCCTGGCCCCCTACCAGGCTCTGTAGCCTTTTCCGCCCTCAAGTTCACCGGAACGCAATTAGTCGTTCCGTGCAATGCTGTCAAGTCGTCATCTCACTTAGCACTCACTTTCAGATTCCCTATGTACCTCCATTTTGGCCGACGGCCTCAGGCCCTGCTCAGTCAGCACGGGTCCAACAAGGAAGCTCCAGTCAGGTAATCGGTGCCGGTGAGACCCAGAGTACAACTCCTCTAGGTACCGGAGGCCTGGGAGGAGTTTGGATCGGCAGGGGACTCAGGTTTCTGGTGGATGTCCAGAGGCAACCGGAAGCCCCGCTCCTAGCATGTTACTCCATGGACTCCAGGCCACACACACCCTTTTGAGGGTAATAGTTGTTTGTTTTTCTTTGAGTACTGTGGCAGTTATTGGTAAGATGAAGTTTCTTTGCTAGGAAGTACTGCCTATATTAGGGGATCATTAGTACTGTGATGCTGGCAATGAAGTACATGTTTATGTGAATGGTGGAGGCTTCATTCAAAAGTCCCATCCATTATCCAAGTTGTGCTTTGGGTAAGGGTTAGTATGTTGTTAGCAGATGAAAAAAATAATTATTTGTTTATTATTTTGGTTGTCACATAAGTTGAAATCTTGGTGAGTAGGAGTTATTTTTAAGCGATCAGAGATTTCTTTAGTTTTGAAAGTTCTTGGGTGCTGTTTTTTTTGTCTTGCTGGTCTGCTCATTAGTCTTTTGATGTTAGCTATAGCATGTAGTTGAACTGTTGCTTCTGCTAAAGCTTGAAGTATTAAATCTTTTAATATAGCTCCTGGTGGGGCACAGGAACTGAATTGGCTTCCCTTAGATTGTGTATAATATTTCTAACTAGCCCATCAGTAAAATTCAGAGGTTATTTGTGTACTCTTGCATTCTATAGTACATCTCTTACTGCTGTTGCTCTAAAATATTAGCCATTAGAATAATAATATATACCTTTTTAATTCATTATGTTTAATGCTACTTTTCTTGCTATAGGGGTAGCCCATGTAGCTTACAATGGAATATCACTTATGTTGCAATTTCTGACATTTTGTGCTCTTTGGATTATAGGAATATTAAAATAATATTACAACATATATATTATGGTATGCTATATTTATATTTATTCCTGTTATTACCATTATTCTTAGTATTATCACTATTTTTGTAATTTTAATACTTTATATCTTATAGTTAAATGTTATTTTTTCTTCTAGGTTTGTTCTATTGGGTTGCTGTTTTTTTTAAAGTTTCTGTTTTTCTTGTACTTGTTTTCAGTTTTCTGGTTTAGCTAAATAAAGAAAAATATTTTCATTTAATTATTTGTTTTGGATATATTTTAAAGTACCATGCACTGCTTTTCTTCATACCTCTGGAATCTCCAGCGAAGCAGTCTTATTATCTGATGTGGTCAGCGGCGGATTCTTCTCGAGTGTGGAGGAGCATCACAACCCCCCACCCACTGCGAGACCCACACAAACAAATGGCAATGAAATGCTTCTATTGTCATTTTATTTTTATGGCGCAGCTCACCAGACCAGTGTCATGATGGACGTGTCCTCTGATGACTGGAGCAGGCCTGACCGGACACTCCAAAATGTGCATGACACTTTGGCCTGCTGTTTTGCGTCAGGCCAAGTAACTTGTGCACTTTCAACTTCTCCACTCAGCTGTCTTAAGACAGCTGGGAGGAGACCCAGCACAGGCCTCTAGGGCTTGATGGAGCATCCAGTCAGGCTGCTCCATCCAATACAGGCACTGTTTCATGCTGGTTAACAGCATGAGAGCAGCATCTGGATTGGTTAGTACAGCTCTTCTGGAGTCAGCGAAGGAGAAGAGCACGAGGAGAACGCACAGCACATGGGTAAGAGCTGTTTTTTATTTGAAATGTGTAGTGCGTGTATGTGTAATGCATGTGTGTGTGTAATGCTTAGATTAGTGTAATGCATAGAAGTGAGGTGATTGTGTTTATTTTGGACTTAATGTTATGGTTTAGGCTTTTGGAGGGTGGGGTGGTTTACTTTGGGATTTTTGAGGGAGGGGGTGCTTTATTTATTTATTTATGTTGTTGGGGAAGTTGAAAAGCACTTTACTTGCCCCACCATTTTCTAAAGGTACCAACCGCCTCTTTCTAAAGGTACCAACCATTCTGAAAAACTGTGATTATAAATTAAATTAATGGAGTTAGACTCTTTCTTGACATTTGGGGTAACTGCTGGATCACCTGTTTCAGTTCCTACCTGTGATCTGGTTTCACATTATCTCCTACATTTACATTTTCTAAACTATTAGGAGGCATATCTTCAACAGTTAAGGCAAACAATTGTAACTGTAGTCGATTATTCTCTACCTCTTTCAAATATTTGAATAGGTTTAAATATTATATTTGGTATTTTTGTTTTTAGCTTGGTTTTTCAATTTAATAGGTTACATCAGGGGTCTCCAACAGGGCATTCGTGAACCACCATTAGCTCTCAGGCTGCCTCTGACTACTTTACACATGATAATTAACTGTTAGCTAGTTTGATAATATACAACTGTCCAAATGCTATGCAGCACTGTAAAACACAGTGTAACCCTTTCTGTGGGGCCTAGGAATCTGAAAGTACAGAACCACATAGCCCACTCTTTTCTCACTTTTTTTTCTTTTCTTTCCGCCACTTCTTTCTTTTTTCTCCCCTCTTTCTCTCCTTTCTCCTTCTTTTATATGTCTAGGTGTGGCAAGCAGTTTTGATCATTATATTATTATATATATAGATATTTACATATATATATTTATGCAGCAAGTATATAATACAAAAATAAAAAGAGGAAAAAACATACCATTACCTGATTAAGTCATATGCTGACAATAAAAATGTAAAATGGAAAGATAAATGCTAGTAATTTTAGTAGAACCGTAAAGGTGTTTCCTAGCGGGCAGGTACAGAAATTTGTTTAAGTTTTAACCCAGATAACAGGAAAATACAACGAGTCTCATTGGTGCAAAGTAAAAGCACTGATGCCTTTTAATTACTGTAACCTGAGGTTATAATTTAAACGAAGAAGAGTAGCAGAAAAAAATGAACCAGGATAAAGAATAGCTCGCACAAGTGACCAGGCCCAATGCCGTCTCACGGTACAAAACAGTCAATGGCAGATGTGGACTATCTTACCGCTCCTTGCCCTAACTCTGGTTGGCATAGCAAAACACGAATGACAGTTGAAATTACCAACATTTAAGAAAGCGGAATCAAAGCAGCTCCATGTATGTATGCAGATAATATTTATTTTTATTAAATGAGGCTAAGGGGACAATGATAGTCCTAAATACCAGCTAACACGTTAGATATAGGTGGTCATTACAACCCTGGCGGACGGTGTTGAAGCGGCGGTAAGACTGGCAACAGGCCGGCGGAAAAAAAATTGCAATTACGACCGTGGCGGAAACCGCCAACAAAGACAGCCACTTTAATACTCCGACCGCCACAGCGATACAAACAAACAGCGCGGCGGCCACAGCCAACAGACAGGCGGGAGACAATGTACAGCCCACACTATTATGACAGGCCAATCTGCCACCTTTTACAGGTCGGATTTACCGCGGATAAAAACACGGCGGAAACAGGAATTTCAAAGGGAAAACGCTTACCTCATCACACTCCACGAGGAACGAGGACATCATGGAACCTAAACTCCAAATCCTACCTGCGATAGTCTTCCTGCTCCTCTACCAGGAGCACGAACGCCGGCGGCGAAGACCACGGTGAGTACTGCACCTACAACACAGGGTAGGGGGAGGCAAAAAACAGGGTCATGCAACACGCAACACCCCCACCCTCACCCACTACAACACACACACTAATACATATCTGTACATTATAGTTACACCCCGCAACCCCCCGGAAGAATGTAAAGACAAAAGGAAATGAGTGTAACCATTGTAATCTATTAAAATGCAGTACGCAAAAATATACAAACTTACACTATTAACAAAATATACACCAAGAATAGTAGTCCAGGTATTGCACCATTTATAGTCCGTGGACCACTGGGCCCAAAATGCATGGGCGAGGCCCACACCCGATACCAGATCAAAACAGAGAGAACACTGCAGGGGCATCAGATAGAAAAACAACAGGCACCTCAGGGGGAATGGAAGGGGGGCACCTCAGCCGGATGAGTGCACGATTCCAGATCCACGAGGGGGCTCAATGCCCACTGTTCAATCCTGGGGAGTGCAAACCCACAGTCTCTCAAGTCTCTACAGTGGGTGGGTTGCCCACTGCATTATCCTGGGGAGTGCAAAGCCACAGTCTCTCAAGTCTCTACAGTGGGTGGCTTGCCCACTGCATTATCCTGGGGAGTGCAAAGCCACAGTCTCTCAAGTATCTACAGTGGGTGGTTTGCCCACTGTTCAATCCTGGGGAGTGCAAAGCCACAGTCTCTCAAGTGGATAACAGTCTCCACTGGTTCTGGAGGGGGACTGGTGCCCAGAGTGCTTCATCCTGTGAAGGACAGAGGTAGTGGATGCATGTCTCCACTGGTTCTGGAGGGGGACTGGTGCCCAGAGTGCTTCATCCTGTGAAGGACAGAGGTAGTGGATGCATGTCTCCACTGGTTCTGGAGGGGGACTGGTGCCCAGAGTGCTTCATCCTGTGAAGGACAGAGGTAGTGGATGGATCTCTCCACTGGTTCTGGAGAGGGACTGGTGCCCAGAGTGCTTCATCCTGTGAAGGACGGAGGTAGTGGATGTATGTCTCCACTGGTTCTGGTGGGGGACTGGTGCCCAGAGTGCTTCATCCTGTGAAGGACAGAGGTAGTGGATGGAGGTAGTGGATGGATCTCTCCACTGGTTCTGGAAGGGGACTGGTGCCCAGTGTGCTTCACCCTGTGAAGGACAGAGGTAGTGGATGTATGTCTCCACTGGTTCTGGAGGGGGACTGGTGCCCAGAGTGCATCACTCACCCCGTGACAGTCCCAGTTGCGTCAGTGCCCCTGCCGCTCATGGGCTAGCGGTGCTTCAGTTGGCGGTGCCCTGTTCAGCGGTGCTTGAGTTGGCGGTGCCCTGTTCAGCAGTGCTTGCCCTGTTCAGCGGTGCTTGAGTTGGCGGTCCTTCATGGCCCAGCGGGTCTTGTGCTGGCGGTCCTTCATGGCACAGCTGGGCTGGGGCTGGGGCTGGCGGGGCCCTCCTGGGCAGCTGGGCTGGGGCTGGCGGGGCACTCCTGGGCAGCTGGGCTGGGGCTGGCGGGCCCTCCTGGGCAGCTGGGATGGGGCTGGTGGGCCCTCCTGGGCAGCTGGTATGGGGCTGGCGGGGCCCTCCTGGGCAGCAGGGATGATGGCAGTCTTCTCCGCCGTGCTGCTCTTCCCAGACTTGCCGGGTTTCTTGCGGCCCTTCCCCACCTTGGGAGGTGTCACAGCTGAGTCCACACTCCCATGGGAACCCTGGGAGTGGCTTGGGTGGCTGGAGTCTTCCCCCTCTCCCGCCAGGCACTGGCCAACGTCTGATGCTTCACAGGGGGGGACTGGCTGTGCTGTGGCTCCGTGCCACACTGGCTGTCCTGGTGGCCGGTGCACTCCACATACCTGTGACTACAGGCCCCACTGGTCCCGGAGATGTTGTGGCTGAGGTGCTATTTCGGGACCTATGAGATGGATGGGGTGGGGGAGGTGTGGGAAAAAGGTCAAGGCTGGACAGGAAAAGTTTTTTGGACACACTGGGACGGGTAGCTGGAGGGGGTTTGTAGGAGGTGTACGTTTGGTGACTTTGGGTGAAGGTGCATGCGCTGGAGGCTGTCGTGAGGTGGATGGCTGTTGGGTGTGTGTGTGCCTGCTTTTGTGTATCTTGGGAGGGGGCGTCACAGACACACAGGGGACGTGTGAATGGTAGTGGGGGTGGTGACTGCACATGCGCAGGGTGTGCTGGTGGGTGTGCTGGTGAGGGACGTAGTGGCTGTAGAGGTAGTGCATGCAGGTGTGTGTGTAGACGAGACTGGGAGGGAGGAGGGAGACGAGGAGGAGGGGGACACAGTGGAGGCAGTGGATGTTGGTGTGTCTGTATGCTTGCGTGAGTGCCTGTGGGATGTGTGGTGCTTATGTTTGCCTGAGCTTCCCTTGTGTGGTGAGGTGTGTGCAGGCTGGTCTGATGGTGTGCTTGGGATAGGCAGAGGTACAGGAGATTGGGTCTGGGTGGAGGAAGTTGGAGGGGGAGGCTAGACACAGGGACAATGGCTGCCATCAGTGCTGAGGCCAGAGTTTGAAAGGCTCGGTGAAGGGCCGCCTGACCAGAATGAATGCCCTCCAGGAATGCATTTGTTTGTTGCAACTGTCTTTCTACACCCTGGATGGCATTCAAAATGGTAGACTGCCCAACAGTGAGGGACCTGAGGAGTTCAATGGCCTCCTCACTGAGGGCAGCAGGGGTGACTGGGGCAGGGCCTGAGGTGTCTGGGGCAAAGGTGATGTCCACCCTCCTGGGTGAGCGGGCACAGGGCAAAGGCTGAGGGGCTGCTGGGAGGGCGGTGCTGGTAGGGCAGGTGGCGGCTGTACCTGTTGATGTGGGGGGCACAGATGTTGCCGCCTCCACAAGGGAGCTCCTATCAGAGGACGAGTACGTGTGGCTGGTGTCAGCTCCTGTCCCTGCCGTGGAGCTCCCCTCGCCCTCCGTCCCACTGGTGAATTCAGAGTCAGTAGTGTGGCCCTGCATGGCCATGTGGGATGCAGCTCCCTCGTGCTCCGGTGCCACAGCTCCTCCGCCTGATGATGCTAATGCACACAAGAACAGGGAAACCACAAAAAGGGGGGGGACAGAAAAAAGACATGTTGAGTGCATGGATTACCGCTACCGTTGGTGGACAAGACAGACACAGAAGCCCCTTGCACTACGGCACGCTCTTGGGCTCTACAGTGCAATTCCTGGGAAATGGCCTACAAGGCTATGGACGACATCTGCACACATAGATGACACAGGGGCATGAATAGCTGTACTTGGCACTCTACAGAGGTGGGGTGGGGGGCCACAGGGCCATGCCTTACGGAGGGGCCTAGCCTACGGAACTCGCTGTGGCCTATGGAAACCCACAGCCCTCCTCCCCCACCCAGACAACTCCACTGCGCGCAAAGTCAGCTGAATGAGAGTGTACTCACCCCCTTGTGTCTGCTGTGATGCCCTCAAGCGCCCATCCAACTCCGGGTAGGCCACCGCCTGGATCCTGCACATCAGGGGGGTCATGGTTCGACAGGCACCCCTCCCACGTAGGGAGGCCATCCCCAGCTGAGCCTCCGCCGTCTTCTTGCTGCAGCGGCGAATGTCCTCCCATCTTTTCGGGCAGTGGGTGCTCCATCCATGGCAGACCCCCAGGGTCCGGACGTCCTTGGTGATGGCACGCCAAATATCTTTCTTCTGGTGGGCGCTGACCTACATGAAATGTACAGGGGAAGAAGGCATTACCAACTGCACCGTCAAAGTGAGTGGCCCCCATCCCTGCCCTTGCCATGTGGCACATGCACCCATCGTCTTTCATGCACGCAGAACTCTGCCCCCTTCCTTCTTACATCCAGCCATCTCCACACAGGCATAGCCCATACGACATTCTCCCTGTGTACTTACCTGTTTGTCTGGAGGACCGTAGAGTAGCGTGTACTGGGGGAGGACCCCATCAACGAGCTTCTCCAACTCCTCTGATGTGAAGGCAGGGGCCCTTTCCACAGACGCACGAGCCATTGTCTCTTCCAGACCGAGGTCACAGCAGCACTTGCAGTGTAGGTCCTCTCCTGTCGAAGATCAGGTATCAAGTGTTTGAACAAATAGAAAATGGCAGTCACATTCGCGGCGGTCACCTCCGCGGCGGTGCGTACCATCACCACCGGCGTACATCATCATTGGCTCCTGGGACCCATAGGGTCCAACGTTAACCAATGGAGCATTGCGCCGCGGTCTTCGACCGCCTACCGAGATGGTGTACAACGCCAGCGCAGTTACCTCACATCCCATTGTCCCACTTTAGAGGTCAGGCAGCCGCCATTTCAGGGGTCCACATGGCCTAATTTCCAACTGCGTCACACATACCTAGTCTCAACACACATACAGGCCACCTATTGTGTATGATTGGTGTTCTGGGTAAACTGTGGGTATGTACCTCTGAGTTGTTTGACTCTGTGGTAGCTGTTGTCCTTCATAGGCACCGTCCGCTGGGACATGTGAGGAGATGGCGGAATCCTCCGGTGTACCGACCGCTGGTGGGCCTGTCGACAATGGAGGAAAGACATTTGATAATCACCTACAGGTTTGACCGTGCCACAATCCAGGAACTGTGTACCCAGTTGGAGCCCATCCTGATGTCAGCAATCCGCCATCCCACAGGAATACCCCCTCAAGTGCAGGTGCTATCAGTGCTCCATTTCCTTGCAAGTGGGTCTTTTCAAACAACTGTGGCCATGGCATCAGGGATGTCCCAGCCTATGTTTTCCAACGTATTGTCCAGAGTGTTGTCTGCCCTGCTGAAACACATGCAAGCTACATTGTTTTCCCTGAGGTGGAGGATTTGCTTACAGTGAAAGGTGACTTCTATGCCCTTGGACATATCCCCAACGTCATAGGTGCCATTGATGGGACCCATGTGGCTTTGGTCCCCCCACACAGGAGTGAACAGGTGTACATAAACTGGAAGAGTTATCATTCCATGAATGTACAGATGGTATGTTTGGCAGACCAGTACATCTCCCATGTGAATGCCATGTTCCCTGGCTCAGTGCATGACGCCTACAATCCTGCGGAATAGCAGCATCCCTTATCGGATGGGTCAACTCCAGAGGCACTGTGTGTGGCTATAAGGTGAGCCCCTGGAAGCAAGACAGTGGGAATGGTTGTCTGGGGTTATCCCTACAGGTTAGTGTGTCTAACAGTTGTCCCTCGCCATTTGCAGGTGACTCTGGGTACCCCAACCTGTCATGGCTACTGACCCCAGTGAGGAATCCCAGGACCAGGGCAGAGGAACGCTACAATGAGGCCCATGGGCGAACTAGGAGGGTGATCGAGCGGACGTTCGGCCTCCTGAAGGCCAGGTTCAGGTGCCTGCATGTGACAGGTGGATCCCTATTCTACTCACCAAAGAAGGTGTGCCACATCATCGTGGCCTGCTGTATGCTTCACAACTGGGCTTTGCGACGACAGGTGCCTTTTCTGCAGGAGGATGGTCCAGATGGTGGTGTTGTGGCAGCTGTGGAGCCTGTGGACAGTGATGAGGATGAAGCAGAGGAAGAAGACATGCAGAACAGGGACTCAGTGATCCAGCAATATTTCCAGTGAAGCACAGGTGAGAATACATTCCTGCCTACTACATGTACTTTTCAACTACTACCTCTCTACTGTCTGTCGTTTTCACCCAGTGTATGGTCACTGAGTTGTCACGTTCCCTTACAGTTTCACAGATGTGGGTCCCAACGTGTGTCATCTGCTTAGATTCCTCATGGACTAGAGCTGTGTGAGATAGGTATGTTGACATTACTATTTCAAGAACATTTTGTCACTATAATTGCAAATACACTATTTCGAAATCACAGACAGACTCTGTGCTTTAGGTGTGTTTATCTAAATGCAAAATATTGGAGGGGGAAGTTAAATGGTGAGGGGTGATGGCGGAGGAGTGTCCATGGCAGAGTCCAGTCTATTATTCTCACAGGTGCATTGCCCTTATGGGCATAGGAAGTGAAGTGGAGCTGGGGCAGTTTAATTATGGACAGGGTGACAAAGTAGGACAGTGGGATGACAATCAGGGTGGTCTCATTTCTTGGCGGGGGTCTTGGCATCGTGCTCTGTCTTGTTCCTGGATCTCAGGGACCGTTTGCGGGGTGGTTCTCCCTCTGCAGGAGGTGGGGTGCTGGTGTGGTGGTCCTGTGGCGGGCGTCCTGTCCACTAGCGCCGGCGGAGGTGGTGGCCAGTTCATCGTCCATGCTAGTGTCAGGGGCCCCTTGGAGTGCCACAGTGTCCCTCCTGTTGTTAAGTAGTTCCTTCAGCACCCCTGCGATGGTGCCCAGGGCGGAGCTGATGGTTCTGAGTTCCTCCCTGAAGCCCATATACTGTTCCTCCTGCATGCACTGGGTCTCCTGAAACTTGGCCAGTACCGTTGCCATCATCTCCTGGGAGTGGTGGTATGCTCCCATGATGGAGGAGAGGGCCTCGTGGAGAGTGGGTTCCCTTGGCCTGTCCGCCCCCTGTCGCACGGCAGCCCTCCCAGTTCCCCTGTGTTCCTGGTCCTCAGTCCCCTGGACCGTGTGTCCACTGCCACTGCCCCCAGGTCCCTGTTGTTGTTGGGGTGGTGGGTTATCCTGGGTTCACTGTAGTGGTGGACTCACAGCTGATTGACGTGTCCTGGGGACAGAGGGATGGGCCCGCTGGGTGGGTGCTGTGCTGGTGTTTCCTGAGGGGGGAAGGTCTGTGGTGGCCTGTGCCTGTGTGAGGGGAACCGACTGTCCAGAGGTCCGGGCTGGTCCGGGCTGGTCATCTAGATCCAGTTGGACAGAGCTGCTGTCATCACTGTGGGCCTCTTCTGTGGGTGGAGTGGAAATGTCTGGACCCTCCTGTCTGTTGACGTTGGGTAGTGGTCCTGTAGGGGTGGAAAGGCATGATTATTGCATCTGTGTGTGTCATGGTGTGCTATGGGTGGGTGACCGTGTACCCCAGTGCTAGCATTCCTGTGTGGGACCTTGTGTGATGATGGCTTAGGGGGTTGTATGGGTATGTGCAGTGGGCATGCTTTTGTGATGGGTGTCCATGCTTTGTTGTTGCATGCAGGGCTTCGTGTTGGAATGTGTGGTTTGTGATATTGGTACATTTGTGAGGAGTTGGAGTGATAGGGGTGAGGGCGAAGGAGGGGGTATGTGATTGCATGCAGGTAGGGTGGGGGATGTAATAGTTAAGATTTGACTTACCGGAGTCCATTCCTCCACCAACTCCTGCGAGGCCCTCAGGATGCAGAATCGCCAAGACCTGCTCCTCCCATGTTGTTAGTTGTGGGGGAGGAGGTGGGGGTCCGCCGCCAGTCCGCTGAACCGCCAGGTGGTCTCTTGAGACCACGGAACGCACCTTCCCCCGTAGGTCGTTCCACCTTTTCCTGATGTCCTCCCGATTTCTTGGATGTTGTCCCACTGCGTTGACCCTGTCGACTATTCTTCGCCATAGCTCCATCTTCCTTGCAATTGAGGTGTGCTGAACCTGTGATCCAAATAGCTGTGGCTCTACCCAGACGATTTCCTCCACCATGACCCTGAGCTCCTCCTCCGAGAACCTGGGGTGTCTTTGCCCTGCCATGGGGTGGTGTGGGTGATGTGTGTGGTGGTGTGTGTGGTGATAAGTGTGGTGATATGTAGTGGTGTGTTGTGTGAGGTGCGTGGAAGTTCTGTGGGTGATGGTGTTATATGCCGGTGGATGCTGTTGTACTTGCTGGTGGTGTCTCTCTCTGTGCTTCGTTCTCAATTTTTGGTAGTAGGGGTTTGTGTGTGATGTGGTTGTGTGTTTTATATAGTATTGGGTGTGTGGGAGTGGTGTGTGTATGTGTATTAGGTGTGTGTATTTTGAATTGTCCAATGTGGCAGTGTTTTGTAAGAGTGTGTGAATTTTGAGCACGGCGGTGTGTACCACCAATGGAATACCGCGGTTGAAAGACCGCCACATGGATTCGTGTGTCGTGATAGTGTGGGCGTATTTCTGTTGGCGTGACGGTGGAGGTTTTGTTTTCGCCAGTTTGTCACTGACCTTTGATGTGGCGGACTTGTGTGGGTGTCTGAATTTTGGCAGGTTCCGAGATGTGGGTCATAATAGCTGTGGCGGAATTCCGCAGCCGCGGTGGTGTGTTGGCGGTCTTCTGCACGGCGGTAAGCGGCTTTTACCGCCAATGTTGTAATGACCGCCATAATCTACCATCTGTTTTACAGTCATTACCATTTTGACAAGGGCCCAAAACAGGAGAGAAAAATACGCATTGAAAACCACTTTCTGTAGGAACATGGTGTATTTCTCATCATTACATTCTATATTGTTCCTAATGTATTTTCTGCAGGCCTCAGTCTGGCTACCGAAGACTAGGTGTAGTTGGTTTCTGGTTTATAATAGCATCTAATAGCTAAAGAAAAATGTAATGCGGTTTAAAGCAAAGGGAAAGGCCATGAAGTCAATCTTCTTATTAACTGACAGAAAAAACCTAACACAGTGCTCATTAGTCGTATTTCATACAGAAAGAAGAGGTGAAAAGGACATGGGGAAAAACAATCGTGTTTCTATGGAAATGGTTTTTGCTGAAGGATAACAACCCCAGTCAATAAGAAATACAATTTTCGAATTTTCATTAGGCTTCTCATTTATTTATATTCCTTTATTAATGAAATCCTTACTATGATTGTGCATTACCTTTGTAACTAAATACAGTTTCGAAGAGTTAATTTTCACATGTTTTTCAAAATACTGCATGTAAACTCAAAAAGAACTAGAAGGGAGTACCAATATTACAGTCTTAATAAAAACACAATAATTTACAAAAAGGTCAGCCACGTAAAAGACAGACAAAATGTATTTACACTAAGGGACAGATTAGGCAGATTGGTAGCCAAACTTTACAGGAAGAGAGCGCAGATTCTAAGGCCCATATTTATACTTTTTTGCGCCGCATTTGCGTAATTTTTTGACGCAAAAGCGGCGCAAACTTGCAAAATACAATTGTAATTTGTAAGTTTGCGCCGTTTTTGCGTCAAAAAGCGGCGAAAAAATACGGCGCTAAAAAGGTATAAATATGTGCCTAAGGATTTTATTCTGAAAGGTAAACATGCACCTTGTTTAAAGATAGGACTGCCCTTTCCATGGCTGTGAGTGTGTAGGGAATTACGACTAGGTGAGTGAATACAGCAATGGATGGATGACTTCATAGATGGCTGTATGGATGGGTGAGTCCATGGATGGATTATGAGGGATGAATGAGTGAGTGCATAGAGGATTACTTGGTAAAATGATAAGCCAATCTAAACCCCTCTTCTTACAGCATGTACCACTCATCGCATAAGGGGATGTGCTATCATGGAAAAGGTGCCTTCTATAATTATGAGTATACAAACGCATAATGAATGGATTACTTGAATTAACCTCCGTCCGATACTGAAAATCACTTGGGCTGCATCCCAATCCATCTGTATTTTGAATTCCATGCCACCTCAGTTGGGACCTATCTCTATGCACATCTGTCTTGATCCTGCTCTAATTGGAACAGTCCAGTCCGAACTGCCAAGCCAGATCCTCCCTAAACCAGAACACTGAAAACCCAGGACCAGCTTCACGCTAGTTATGGGCTTATCAGTCCGGTACAGCTCGGTTCCAGTGACACAGTGTGCTTGGGACACACGTTTGGGCATACCAATTCCATGTAGGGTGACACAGTATACAAAAGATTGTTGAATGGAATGCTTGAATTAATCTCAGCCACTGGGTATCCCTGGACCCACATCTCGAGTCTTCATTACTGTGCACACCATGCCACCTCAGATTGGACCCAGGTATATACTAATCAGTCTTGATCCTGCTCCAATTGGAACAGTCCTGCCCAGAGTCCCAAGCCAAGGCCTCCCTGAACTGTGACATAAGCAACCCAGGACTGGTTTCCCACTAGCTATGGACTCATCAGCTGGTTATAGCTTGTTTCCAGTGACTCAGTGTACATGGGACCCATGTCTGGGCATACCCGTTCCAATTAGGGTGACACACTTAGTATACAAAAGAGTGATGGATCGAATCCTTAAACTAATCTCAACTACTGGTAATCACTGGGACTAAGCAAATCTCTTGCTTCAATTACCCCAGTATGCCAATCAGATAAAAGTAGGAGGACTCAAAACGGAAATGGCACAATTTTCAAGGACTTTATGAAAATACTGATAATTTAATTGAGTTAAAATGACCCCCCACTAACAGACATTACGACACTGTCAGCGTCTTCACTTTGCCCTCCACCTTCAGAGAAAAGCCCCAGAATAACTGTATCCAAAGAAGACCTAAACTGCATACTCCCTCACCAATCACATTGGCACAGAAGAGGTGCGTTGGCAAAATGACACTCTCATAGCTCCTTTCAATGGTGCAACAAACAGAGTGAACAGCCCCACTGTGTACACCTTGAAATTATCTGTCAACCAGCAGAGGCTTCAAACAGGAGCTCATATGTGGATCTTGTCACTCAGTCTAGGTTTCTTAACCAAAAAAGGTTTTCCCACAAATACACACTACTCCTTGTTTACTGTGAACTCTCTACCTTGGGACACAACGCTCACCCTGACGGCTGCTTGGCTTCCTTGGCCCCAAGGCTCCACACTTGGCAGCATCCGGTCCAAACAAGTAGTGCACTTCTCATATCATAGGCAGTAAATAGATGGGTATGATTTTTTTTTTTTTTATGGTTTCTTAAAAGACCTGTATTTACACTGAGTTCAATGTTTACTCATGCCCCACGGGCAATGGGAAGTGAAGGTCCCTAACAAAGACTGTTCTGCAGACTCGAGGAGAGCTTTGTTATTAAAGTATATTAGCCCTCCCAGGAGGCAGAAGGTATGTGCTTTTGATAGGGCATCGCTGTCATCGGTGAAGAGTGGAAATAATAACTATGGAACTGTCTACCCGTCCCTCTATGATAATTTATTACACATTAGGACTCGTTTTAGGCCAATGAATCTTTTGACCCAGTTGAGAGACACCTTAGGACGAGATAGCTAATCAATATGGCAATCAATACGTCAATAAAACCATCAATATTTATTACCACAATGCATTTCACTTTAGTCAAAGTCATTAATCAACTCAAGACGCTACCATGACCTTGCAGTCATGAATAACCACACCAGTTTAGTAGAATTTTATGATGTTTATTCCCTATTGATTACAATTCTAAAAGCATGTGTGTTAATCTCAAAACCAAAACACACAATAACATTGTCATAATTTTATAAATCGAGTAAGACTTTATCAAAGCAAGGAACGCAATTATTAGAACATAACACAGCGTCAACATAGGTCAACATTAGCAGAGTGTCATCAACGCGTCAGTCCAACAAAGCATAGATTCAGTCATTTGTCTATTTGCGTCAGTATAATGAACCTCTGTCCTAACCACTGATTAGCATTAGCATGTTGGGCTTCATGCAAAACAATTTAGAACACCAATTTGGAAAACATCTAACTATGGTCCCTGTCAAAAGTAAGCAGTTGGTACCTAGAAAGGAAAAGCAAACAGACAAATCACAATTTCATTGTCATAGTCACCCTCCAAGTTTTAGGTCAGCACTCGGGTTCAGTCTTTGTCCTCAGGACATCAGTTGATTCGCCATCAGTCAAAACTCAGCTCCCAGGGAAAAGGGCACTTCCCTCATAAGGAGGTAAGGTGTAGAATGGGCAATCTAAGGAAGAGGACGGTTCTAAGTAAAATCAGCAAAGTCACTAGGCAAAGTGACAAAGTCTCTGGATCAAACCAACAGCATTTTCCTAACCAATCTCTGATGATTCCCTGTGTCATGGGTTTTTATCCCTTTTTCGTTGCACATTCCCCTAAAACTTAATTGGTCCAATGTTATACCCCACTATCATTAACCAATTAGAAAACAGGTTATGTCATTAATCTTTCACCCACATTAGTTTGCAGATATTTTATTGGTCCATATGATTGACGTCTTCAGAGGTAGCACGTCCGGTGTGATTTCATCCTTCTGTAATTCTTTGCACATCTTTGATCAGTAGCTCCATTATCTTCACCGTTTTGAATGACCTTGTACATTACATTAATCTACAGTGTTGCATTTTGACTAACATTTTCTACCAGCAATATGAATTTCATGAGAACGGATCTACTACGGTTACATTCAGCTTCTAGTTTGAAGAAAACAAGAGGTCATGTCCTTTTGCGAGTCAGCACACTGCAAGTTCAGGAAAAATACATTTAATATGAGAGCCAGGCAGCTGAGCTTCGGCTCATGCTAACTTAAGTCCTACACGGCTTATTAGCACTATTTCAATAACGTCATCATTAATAATTAGAATACAAATATTCAATTACAATAATTCATAAACATTAGTCATTTTATTAGTCCACGTATACATTGGCGCCCACTCCCCATGGTCACATTTCAAGTGCACGTTTAAGCAAACATTCATTACTACAGTTTCTATGTGGCATTATCACACATTAATTCATGAACATTTCATGTTAATATAGATTATATTAACTACACTCTCTCAGTCCCTCCTCTGATGACGTTCGTCATCACACAAACCTTTCCCTTTTAAGCTTTCACTTTTAATTCTTCACCTTGTGCATAATACGCATTTCAACATCTTGACCTTTGTGTGAACTCTCCCACATTTGATTAAACATTATCTCCCTTTCATTTTCTTTGTTTCTTTTGTTTCTCTTTGTCCAATTTCTTTTAATTCTGTCATTAATTTTGCATGCTCCCCATAAACCTAATAAACAGATCAGAACAATGAATAGACCCCCTAGTATTTTTGCAAGAACCCCATTCCAAATATTGCTAAACCAGCTCCCTACTCTGGCAATTCATTTTCCAACTTTCTCCCACACTCCAGGTTGCTTCAGTTCCTTCAAATCTGCACTATCTCTAGTTAGGTTAGTAAGCATACCTCTAATCTTCTTACTATTATCTGGAATAAATGAGCAACAATGACGCTCGTTGAGTATCTTACAGACTACGCCGCTCTTTGCTAAAAGAATGTCTAAAGCAAGCCGATTTTGAAGAGTCATAGCTCTTTCCGCAGCAAGTTCAGAATCCATCAGGAGTATAGCCCCTGTAAAATTTGTCAGCATGTTATCCACAATAGTAGACAACTTTTGAATCTTTATGGAGTTTAAAATAACCCCTACTGAAAGAATTATGGCTCCAAATATGTCACCAACGTCAACAGCCGCTGTTTCTCGTTTTTGTCTAGCATGTTGCATTTCAGACATTTTAGGTATTTGCTTTAAGTCATCAATCTGGTAAATCTTTCGGCAAACTATCCCCAAATAACATGTCCCATACCATCCCTTAGGGAGACGGTAATAAGCATTAAGTGCACAGATATAATAGATCCCAGGGATCGCTGGATCCTGTCCATTTAACATGAATGTCCATTTACTCTGAAACAAAACACATGCCTGCATTCACTCGTTCCCACAAATAAAGTGTCAAGATCAGATTTTGGCCTATGTATACAAAGCCTTCCTACATGTAATGCATCTATAGCTAATTTGCCTTGCGTCTTTATTGCAGTGTAAGCATAATCATTTGCATTTGTGCGGTTCTTTAGCCCCTTTTCTAATCTTTCCTGCAGTGCTTTGCGTCTATCATCAGTGTGATCTAAAAAGGTTTTCTCTACAGGTGTTAATAAGCAGGTCAGATTATTGCAGTGTGCACAAGCTGTCCCAAATGTAAGTGTTGGTTCAAAGAAACCTCTAACTAATTTTATACTATGCTCCTTAGCTAACTTATTCAGAAACTCATAAAGGAAAACACCAAATCCAAATTTGAATAAAAATATTGCACATGCTCCTGGTCATAGCATCTTGTTAGTAGCAAGCTGCAGCTTATCCCGTAAGTTAATGGCAAGCTATGATAAGTGACTCCCTCCTGTACTGATGAAGGAATTTTTGTGCACACATAACAGTTTCTCGCATCCATTGTATGAACACACTCATTCAGCAAACGATAAAAGACATTAGTGGAAAGTTCCCCCTTTGAATTAGTTCCCTCATGCAAGTGTTGTGTATCTTGCTCAAACTTTTCCCACGGTGTTAGTGTTGCAGTCTCAGACTTTGAAGCACTGTTAGTTGCTTTCTTATCCAACCATGGCATTCCCACAATCACACCTACAATTATTATTGCACATACAATACCTAAGATGACGCTCAACCAACCACACACTTTACCCTTTTTGCTACTACCTCTATTGTAAGACATGGTCTGTAAAGAATCAGATGGCAGAATAACTCAAAGCAAACAATCAACTTGAGGACGATTTAAAAGCTCTTTTTTTTTTCTTGATGCAAGGTCTCTCTTTCTCTCTGCGTGTATTTACAGCGTTTAACTCACCCCAGGACCCTTTTGTCAAATCAGGTTTAGCAGTTTGTCATAATCAAAGTCAATTCAGGTTATCAGTGTCACATCCGGTAATTTATAAGTCTCTTTTCTCAGCTTTTTCAGCTTTCAATCTCAATTTCATTTTTTTTTAACACAGTCTTTTTCTCTGTTTGAATTCAGGTACCGTAGTATTGGCCCGTCACTTCTGGATCAAAGCAGAATGCTAAAAATTCTTGTTGCCATTCAGATGTCGTTGCATAAGCCCATTCAGGACCTGTGCACCTTCTATTTGCAACTCTTTTTATTTTCAACCTACGTTCACTTTGTAATTCTCCTTCACTTAGATCCTCGATTCTGGTTGTATCCATTTCTTCTGTTATTGTTTCAACTGATGTGACCCTTTCTCTTGCAGCTTGTTTCTTTGGCCAGTTATCACCTTTATGTGTCTTCTTCCTGCTCGACCTTTCAGGATGCTGAACAGCACCCTCCTCTTGTGCTATGGTGTTTTCTCTTGACGGACCTGCAACTGGCTCGGGAGATGCCGGTGTGCTTTGACCTCCCTCTACTATTTCCCCTTCTTCCTCTGGGTCTGTAACGGGTTCAAGCTCTAACCCGTATCCGTCTACTTCTGGGAGAACCTCTCCTTGACTTAGTTCTCCTGCTGCCTCTACTGAGATAGGCTCACCATCACCTCTCTCAAACTCGTTTACTGTTTGAGGGACTAGGCCGTCCTCAGTGGGCTCTCCCACATTCTCAGTTCCCCTTTGGCTGTTCTCTGGCCCTGAGACTTCCGTCTCTGGAATTGCTGAGTCGGAAACTTCAAGTTCCTCATCAGTCGGACATGTCACCTTCTTTGTGTGACTGGCATGTATCCAGTTTGGAATGCCTGCACATTTCACAGCAGTGGTTGTTGTCAGTATTACTTGATATGGCCCCTTCCAGCGCGGCTCCAAACACGACTTCCTCACGTGCTTCTTGACAACCACCCAGTCACCGGTTTGCAGGGTGTTACCTGGATCACTGATCGGTGGCAATGTGTTGGCCTCCACCTGGTGGGAAAAAGAGCGGACCACATCAGCCAAACCCTTGCAGTAGTCCAACACCATATCATCCGTGATATTCACAAGAGCATTTGCAGGTACTGCGGGCAGCCTCATAGCTCTGCCCATCAATATCTTGTGGGGAGATAGTCCTGTCTTCTTATCAGGTGTATTTCTCATTGACATCAGCACTGAAGGCAATGCATCTGGCCACTTCATATTGGTAGCTGCACACGTTTTTGCCATTCTCGACTTCAAGGTACCATTCATCTGTTCTACAAGTCCTGATGCTTTGGGGCGGTAGCTACAATGCAGCTTCTGTTTGATGTCTAATGCAGCACACAAGAGCTTTATCTCCTCATTGTCAAAGTGTCTGCCCCTATCTGATTCTAAAGAGACCGGAAATCCGAACCTTGGTATTAGTTCTCTAAGCAACAGCTTTGCAACTGTGAGACTGTCATTCCTACGTGTGGGGTAGGCTTCAATCCAGTGACAAAAACACACACAATCACCAACACGTACCTCAAGCCTCCACACACAGGCATCTCAATGAAATCCATCAGCATCTTGCTACACGGACCTCCAGCTCTCCCTATGTGGCTCAAAGTTACCACAGTCCCTTTTCCTGCATTCATCCGTTGACAGATGATGCACCTGTGACAGGTAACCTCAGCGGCTTGTCTAAATTTTGGATTAAACCAATCAATTTGGAACAACCTGATCATTGCGTCTCTCCCAAGATGTGCTTGTCCATGATAAAGCCTTGCAAACTGTGATAAAAGGCTATTTGGCAGAACTAACTTCCCCTCCTCTGAAACCCACAAGACGTTTGCTCTTTGTACACATTGCATTCTCTGCCAGGAACGTTTTTCCTCTCTGCTTGCACGACCCTGCAGTGATTTTAGCTCATCTAATGTGTCAATCACTCTTAATGCAAAGTTCAAACATGTTTAATTTTCAGTTTGTGGTAACAATTCCCACTGTTCCTTGAACGATATACAGTTCAATGCGCAAAACCTTGCGACTTGATCTGCATAGCCATTTCCCATGGACACAAAGTCTTGTGACTTAACATGAGCATTGCATTTCACCACGGCAATTTCAAGAGGTAACTGAATCGCATGCAACAAATCCTTAATCTATTCACCATTTTTAACTGGAGAACCGGAAGAGGTCATGAAACCCCTCTGTGACCACAATTGGCCAAAATCATGTACAATGCCAAATCCGTATCTGCTGTCAGTATAGATAGTAACTTTTAGATTTTCAGCTGCGTGGCATGCCTCAGTAAGGGCAAATAATTCAGCCACTTGTGCGGAATACACTCTTTTGAGCCAGGAAGCCTCAATAATACCAGTGATTGTACATACATCACAACCGGCTCTCAGTCTTCAGACTGAGTCTCTCAAACAGGATCCATCAACAAACATAATGCAGTCATTTTCTTTTAACTGCGTATCTTTAATGTCAGGTCTGGGTTTGGTACATAGTTTTGTTATCTCAAGACAGTCATGCTCCACCTCCTCTGTGTTACTAATCTCAGTATTTTCAACAGGAAGTAGAGTTGCAGGGTTTAACACAGTACATCTCTTTAAGGAGACATTAGGTGACCCCAAAATAATTGTCTCATATCGGGTAAGTCAGGCATTTGTCATGTGCTGGGTTTTAGTTTGAGTCAACAGGATCTCAACTGAATATGGAACCATTACTGTTAAGGGATGCCCCATCACTATGCCATCACACTGTGTGAGGCTTTGACCAACTGCTGCAACTGCGCGCAAACAACCCGGTAAGGCTGCTGCGACTGGGTCCAAGGTGGCTGAAAAATATGCTACAGGGCGGTTTGCACCTCCATGGACCTGTGTCAAAACAGACAAAGAACAAGCATCACGTTCATGACAAAACAGTAGAAAAGGCTTTGTGTAATCAGGCATACCTAGGGCTGGTGCCCTGCACATGCACTCTCAATTCCATGAATAACTCAAGCTCTGGTATGAGGTTCATCCTTAGTTTCCTTGCCTGTCAACTTTATCAATGGTTTAGAGATAATAGAAAAGTTGGGAATCCACTGACAACAGTAACCCACCATTCCCAAAAACATCCTGACATCTCTCTTTGTTGTTGGGGGGTTCATCTGTAGTATGGCTAGCACCCTTTCCTTTGATATTCTTCTGGACCTTTTCTCAATCAAGTGCCCTAAGTATTTCACCTCTTTCTGACATAACTGAAGCTTCTTTGGAGAAACTTTATGTCCGTTCTTTCCCAAATGGTTCAGCAAGGCAATTGTGTCATACCTACAGTCGTCCTTTGTTCTGGACGCAATCAGCAAGTCATCAATGTACTGTACCAGAGTCGAACTGGAAGGCAGTTCTAATGACTCCAAGTCCTTCTTCAATATCTGATTGAAGGTGGAAGGTGATTCAGAAAACCCTTGAGGAATTCTGCACCAACTGTACACCTTGTCCAAGAATTTGAAACTGAAGAGAAATTGGCTGTCCTCATGAAGAGGCACCGAAAATAACGCTTGTGACAAGTCCACAACTGTGAACCACTCTGCATCACACGGAACCTGAAACATGATTACTGCTGGATTTGGCACTATGGGGCAACATTTTACCACAATCTCGTTTATTTTCCTCAAATCTTGCACAATTCGAACCTTCCCACAAGGCTTTTCAGACCCCTTATTGGTGAATTACACGGGCTGCTTAATACCTCCTTCAAAACTCCTTGCTTTACAAAGTCCGCAATTATCTGCGACACCTGAATAAGGACATCTTGTGCCATGTGGTACTGCGGCACCTGGGGAAACACTGCATTTGGCTTAACTTGTACTTTAACCGGTTCTACTCCTTTTATCAGTCCCACTTCCTTTCCTGTTAGGTCCCACACTTTCTGTGTCACTGTTCCCTGTAACTCGGCTGGTAAGTCAGTCACTGTAAGCATCGGGAATAAGGTTATCAAAGGGTAATTTTTATTTGCGGTCTCTGTCTCTAACTCTGAGAATTGACCATCATCCCCTTCATCATCACTGTATGTCTGCACGTCATTAGAACAGGTAATCAAACATTTTTTTTTGTACAGTAAGTCTCTTCCCAGTAGGGACACAGGACTCGAATCACAGACTACAAACTTATGCAGTCCCTGAAAGTTGCCAATCTCAACTTGAACTGGGTCAGTAATCGGATTTGTCGAGTATTGGTTTGCTACTCCTACCACTCTTAAGGTACGCCCCGAAAGTGGCAATTTTGGAACCTCTGCACTTCTGACTGTAGAGCGTGTAGCTCCTATGTCAACCAAGAATGAGACCTTGTGACCCATAACTTTTCCCTCTACATAGGGTCCCCTCTGATCTACTTCTAGTGACGCTGCAAGCCTGCACTCCTCACTGTCTGAACTATCATCCGACCATTCATCATTCATTCCATCTTCACCACGTAATGGGAACTGCTGTACTGTATTATTTTGGCTCATTACTTAACCTGTGACCTGCTGAGGAAGCATCCCCTGTTGCTGTCCCATTGGAGCTAATGGTAATTGCATTTGCTGTCTAGGTACCATGGGAACCTGCTGTTGTGCCTGCGGAATTTGTGCTGGTTGAACACGCGGCATTTGCATTTGCTGCATGGGCTGTAGCCCCTGCATCTGAACCATGTTATTTTGGAAGTTCTGATTTTGACCTCTCATTTTTGGACCTCTCACATTTTGAAATGTACCAACATCGGTGCTTTGTTGAACGACACCATCATGCGCCGCATTCGGGCATTCCCGCTTCCAATGCCCCACGCCCCCACACACGTGACATGGTGACATCTTTTGCATCATTTTGAACCACAACCGTATTCAAGTCTGGACCGTGATTCACAAAAACTCGACCTAGGCCTCTCGGTTGTGCCTGAAACATGCCATTCCCTTGCGGTTGCTGTTGTATCATCTGCTGAATCCCATTCCCTTGCATACCTGTCTGTGCTGCTTTAATCTGCATCACCATCACTTTCTCCTTCAACTTTCTTTGCTTCAGCTCAATCTCGTCACTACAGTATTTTGCATACTGCAACACCTCATCAATCGGCTTCGCCTGCCAACAGATCAAATTATTCTTAATCATCTGGCTAACCTCTGGTCTCAGCCCTTCAACAAATCTAAACACAAGATGGTTTATGTCTTTCGGCTCAATAGTCTCAGTGTCACTGTAATGCTTGAACGCTTTCAATAACCTCTCATGGTAAGCATGGATTGACTCTTTAACCTCCTGTGAGGTTCGATCGATTTTCTGCCAATCAGTCACTTTCGGCGACACCTTTTGCTTCAAAAACTCAATCACTTTATGATAGTACTTCATCATCTCCTCAGATGGTGCTCCGGTCACCTTATCCCTTGTTGGCTCCTGCGTTGGCCAGTCCACACCTCTCTTGCACTCAAGCTATAAGTCAGGTGGAACAATGATCTCAAACAAGGTATTTAAGTCTTCCCAGAGACATTTCGCAAGCTTTACAAACCTGTCCGTCTGCTGATACCACTCTATCAGTTTCTCCCTCAACCTGGGATAATCATTTGTGAATGACAAAATGTCTCCCCTAGTCCAATGTACATGGACTAGGACCCCTCCAGCTGTTTCTCTCATTGGTAATATCTTTACTGTCCCAGTGTCTGGTGAGGCTTTAGTCGGACTTGATCCCGGACTGTCACCTTTCTCCTTATCTCTTTTCTTTGCGCATCTGCCTTCCCACTTTTCGAAGGCTCCCCAGATCTGCGCACTTTGCAGTATTTCTTTGAGATGCGCTCTTATTCCGGCTGATCTCATGTGATCAAAATCTTTAGAGTCGAAGTCTAGTCTGTAACTTCTTTTCAAATGTTTAGTATTCTCAATGTCAATATTGTATTTGTCTGACAGGTTCGCCAACCTCTGATGCACCTTGCCCACTTCTTTAGTAATCTTGGGGCACAGATATCTTAACTCTGCTTCTGTGTACGATTCTAATCTGTTTACCCCTATTGTCCCTTCCACTAGTTCAGCAGCTTCCACAGTCTTACAAAGTTCAGGTACTCATCTCTCTCTTACCTTTCTGGTTTATCTGCAGTTACTGCAGTCTTTTGTGAAGCATAAGTTTTTTCTAACCACTCATTCAATTGTTGCACAGAGAAACCTTCCAACAAATGTTTCCTGACTGCATCAATGGTGACTGTGATGTCTCTGCACTCATTGTCTATGGGGCTAACACGCTCAACCCTGCTTGTCTCATTGCCTCTAGAGGAGCTCCAATCGGACTGAGGTCTAACAAAGATCTGAGTCCTTCTGCTGCCTGTGCTCTTGGTAAAATGGGCTGGGGCGTTCCTGTGAACCCTCCTCTTGGTATTTCTGGGGTCCTCACTCCCTGATCACATGTGCCAGACTTATCTTGAGCATACAGTGGTATTGGTGGACCAACTGTAATTGGTAATGATATGGCAGCTGGTGTCTGTCCTGATACCAAACTCAGCGGAGCAGTAACTCCCAAAGCTTGACTCACTGTAGCTGGTGCAGGCACTAATGGAGATCCTGTTGCTGGACTATAACTCGGAACCAACTGTTTCTGCGGCTGGGGCAGCAATTGTGGAGTTGGCTCAAGCTGCAGTAACCTCGATTTTGTATATATCGGATCAGGCGGCACTATCAGATTCGTAGTCGTATCTAGTACTGGGACATCTGGATAGATTCTCTGTATCTGTGGTAGATGTTGCAACTGTATCTGCATGTATGGCGCAGTGGGTACACTGACACCACTTTGTGTCAATACCATATCACTAGTCTGTACTGTATCTGTAACTCCCTTATCCTGCGTCTGGTTCCCAGGACCCGCACTAGTGCTCGGGACATTGTTGTCTACTGCATAAGGTGGCGGGTGATCATGCAACAATTGATTAAAAAACTCTTCATCGTCTGAGTCATCTTCTTCTATCCAAGACCTCTTAGTCTCTTTAGGCTTATTAGAGTCCTTGTCTGTCTTGCAGGTGGCTTTCTTTCCCTGCATCTCGTCTCCCTGTGTTATTGCTGGGAACAATTTGAGTCCGTCAACTATCCCCCGTCTCCACATTTTGCTCTCATTGTCCCATCTAGCTTCAGCTTAAGTCTTTTCTGCCCTCCTCATTCTTCTCTCAAATTCCTGCTGTCTTCGATTAATAGCCATCAAATCCCAGACTGCTAATGCCTCATACTGGGCTGGCCTCTGAGGTGGCTTTTGTACACTTAGCATCCACCTCAAATTCTCTAAAATTCTCGTATTGAACGTTCCGTGTTCCGGAAACGCTAAACATCCCTCCTTCTCTGTTAATTTGCACCACTCTTTCATCCATAAGCAAGGCGCGACACCCTTTTCCTCCATTACTATATAAGCTTGAGTACCCTCAGGCAGTGTAGGCTCCCCTTCACTCGCCATAATGTATGCGTCTCCTTTCAGAGCGCTCCTAAAAGCTTTGATAAAATTCATCTTTGTGTCTTTTCTTTTTGTCTGTATTTAATCAGGAAGTGACTTTAATTCCCAGGACACTCTTCACCTACCTTTCTCAACCTATTGCCTCTCACAGACGGCAGCCAATCCGTGCGCAACCCCTCGCGGCAACTGACCTATCCCAGCGCGGCACCACTGACGTCACACACACACACACACTGCAGCTGACAAAGTCGTGCGGCTTGTCCTCCTCACACTGGATTCACGCCAAACTAATGCAATATACTGCGAGCACCTTTAACAACAACAACAACTAAAATTTGCCGGTTTACTACAGGAAGGATGCACATTCGCTACAGAACTTTACAGAGATTTCACTTGAAGCCTCGGTCGCTACTCTTTCCTTCTCAGCTCCCGCATACGCAAGCAGAATTCGACCCCCAAATCCTACTCTCGACTTGTCAATAGTTTGTCCTAGTGCACTTTAGAACTTGCCAAATCTCCATCGAAGGTTTCACTCACACAATTGACTCAAACTCGATTTGTCAACCACGCCCGATTGACCTATTAAACCGCACAAATTACAACATAAACCCAAGTGTCTTCTACACTTGTCAATATACTCCGGAGTCTTAGACCACGACGGGTCCGAACATTAACAACCAACCACGTGGATAATTTTTTAGCACAAAGCGCCACACTCATATGAAGTACTCCGACTTCCCTACTCTCATACTATGGAGTACGCCCACTCCTACTAAAACAACATTACCTGGCCTTAATACACAAACTTCACAAATCTCATGCAAAATGCATAAGCTGAGCAAGCGCAAATCCTACACCACACATGTTAAACGCCGAGAACATTCCCAACTCACTTAGGCAGGCTCCGAGATCCCGGGAAAGTCATGGTGAATTTAGAAACACATCATACCTCCAATTTGCATTATCTCAGAAAAACAATCTAAACAGTAATTCTCCATCCTAGGGACCCAAAGGGCCAAACCGTCGCTCTGCTACCAGAACTGTTAATGCGTCCCTCTATGATAATTTATTACACATTAGGACTCGTTTTAGGCCAATGAATCTTTTGACCCAGTTGAGAGACACCTTAGGACGAGATAGCTAATCAATATGTCAATCAATACGTCAATATTGTCATCAATATTTATTACCACAATGCATTTCACTTTAGTCAAAATCATTAATAAACTCAAGACGCTACCATGACCTTGCAGTCATGAATAACCACACCAGTTTAGTTGAATTTTATGATGTTTATTCCCTATTGATTACAATTCTAAAAGCATGTGTGTTAATCTCAAAACCAAAACACTCAATAACATTGTCATAATGTTATAACTCGAGTAAGACTTCATCAAAGCAAGGAACGCAATTATTAGAACATAACACAGCGTCAACATAGGTCAACTTTAGCCGAGTGTCATCAACGCGTCAGTCCAACAAAGCATAGATTCAGTTATTTGGCTATTTGCGTCAGTATAATGAACCTCTGTCCTAACTACTGATTAGCATTAGCATGTTGGGCTTCATGCAAAACAATTTAGAACACCAATTTGGAAAACATCTAACTATGGTCCCTGTCAAAAGTAAGCAGTTGGTACCTAGAAAGGAAAAGCAAACAGACAAATAACAATTTCATTGTCATAGTCACCCTCCAAGGTTTAGGTCAGCACTCGGGTTCAGTCTTCGTCCTCAGGACATCAGTCGATTCGCAATCAGTGAAAACTCAGCTCCCAGGAAAAAGGACACTTCCCTCATAAGGAGGGAAGGTGTAGAATGGGCAATCTAAGGAAGAGGATGGTTCTAAGTAAAATCAGCAAAGTCACTAGGCAAAGTGACAAAGGGCCCTATTCTGAATAGGGCGGGCGGCCGGCCCCGCCCACCTGGCGGGAACCGCCGAATGACCGTACCGCGGTCAAAAGACCGCAGCGGTCATTTAGACTTTCCCGCTGGGCTGGCGGGCGACCGCCAAAAGGCCGGCCGCCCGCCCGCCCAGCGGGAAAGCACCAGCAACGAGGAAGCCGGCTCCGAATGGAGCCGGCGGAGTTGCTGGTTCGCGACGGGTGCAGTTGCACCTGTCGCGATTTTCAGTGTCTGCCAAGCAGACACTGAAAATCAATGTGAGGCCCTGTTAGGGGGCCCCTGCAGAGCCCATGCAAGTGGCATGGGCACTGCAGGGGCACCCAGGGGCCCCACGACACCCGTTCCCGCCAGCCTGGTTCTGGCGGTGAAAACCGCCAGAACCAGGCTGGCGGGAAGGGGGTCGGAATCCCCATGGCGGCGCTGCTTGCAGCGCCGCCATGGAGGATTCACAGGGGCAGCGGGAAACCGGCGGGAAACCGGCGGGAAACCGCCGGCTTCCCTTTTCTGACCGCGGCTTTACCGCTGCGGTCAGAATAGCCCCAGAAGCACCGCCAGCCTGTTGGCGGTGCTTCCTCCATCCCCTACCCTGGCGGTCTCGGACCGCCAGGGTAGGAATGACCCCCAAAGTCTCTGGATCAAACCGACAGCATTTCCCTAACCAATCTCTGATGATTCCCTGTGTCATGGGTTTTTATCCCTTTTTCGTTGCACATTCCCCTAAAACTTAATTGGTCCAATGTTATACCCCACTATCATTAACCAATTAGAAAACAGGTTATGTCATTAATCTTTCACCTACATTAGTTTGCAGATATTTTATTGGTCCATATGATTGACGTCTTCAGAGGTAGCACGTCCGGTATGATTTCATCCTTCTGTAATTCTTTGCACATCTTTGATCAGTAGCTCCATTGTCTTCACCGGTTTGAATGACCTTGTACATTACATTAATCTACACTGTTGCATTTTGACTAACATTTTCTACCAGCAATATGAATTTCATGAGAACGGATCTACTACGGTTACATTCAGCTTCTAGTTTGAAGAAAACAAGAGGTCATGTCCTTTTGCGAGTCAGCACACTGCAAGTTCAGGAAAAATACATTTAATATGAGAGCCAGGCAGCTGAGCTTCGGCTCATGCTAACTTAAGTCCTACACGGCTTATTAGCACTATTTCAATAACGTCATCATTAATAATTAGAATAAAAATATTCAATTACAATAATTCATAAACATTAGTCATTTTATTAGTCCACGTATACATTGGCGCCGACTCCCCATGGTCACATTTCAAGTGCACGTTTAAGCAAACATTCATTACTACAGTTTCTATGCGGCATTATCACACATTAATTCATAAACATTTCATGTTAATATAGATTACATCAACTACACTCTCTCATAATAATTCCCTGCATAAGGGAATGTAGGTAAAATGTAAGCGTCACTTAACAAAGTGTGCGAGAATCTCTTCCCTCTACTTTGTAAGCACTTGCAATGTGAAAATTAACGGTGACTCAAGAGAGGGCAGAGGTGACATTGAGATGAGAAAATGAAAAAGAACAAAAGGCGGCAGCTCATACAGTAGTCAAAGAATATAATTGGTCAATTTAAGCATTTTATGTGTGAGGTGTGTTCAGTTATACTGCAAATTATGTTATGCAGATTTGTAGAGCGCCCTATCATCCAGGAGTTTGTCGTGGTGGGGAGCAGGTGTGAGTCTAGCCAAACCGAGAGGCTACATGGGACTACTTGAAGAAGAACTAAGGGGCTTTTTTAGAGTTTGGCAAATGGGTTACTCTGTCACAAATGTCCATGGTATCAAGAGTTCCATGGGCTAGAATGGAATCGGAATGGCAGATGAGATATCTGTCACCTTTGGGATGGAGTAAATCCATTCCGCCAAAGTCTAAATCAATCCCTAAGTCTTAAACTTCTTGCAGAACTCCAGAAGTGAGGAGGAGGCTTTTATATGTAGTATCAGGTTGTTTCACGCTATAGGGATGATGTGCAAAAAGGCTCAACTGCAGGATCTGGTTTTCCGTGCATGCTCAACAACGAGGCAATGACCAGTTGCACTACCCAAATCTGACTGAAGCACAACACTCCCAGTGATCTCAGTTGTGCTCCTGTGGGACCTGGAGTTCTGTTCTTAGTGACACCTGGTCAAGCCAAGAAGTGTGTTTCAGAAAAAGATGTATGGAACCATTCCCACAGTAAGAAAAGTGAATCCACCTGGGGCAGACTTATCATCCTATATCATGTCCACCTTGGACCTATTCCAACCCAAACTCATGATAGTCATAGACTCAAGATTCTGTGTGGCTGTGAGAAGATACGGAGTGCCTTTTCAGGCATGCTGACATTTTTGAAGGCATGAGCAACCAAGCCTTAATTTGCAGTTCACAGCTGAACTAGTTTGGCCAAGAGTGATAGCCAGGATAGGGTGGTAGCGAAGGATCAGAAGTGGAAAGTAATGTAACATATTGTGGTCCATGTACACAGAATGAGACCTGTTGCATCATAGCAAACCTACTGAATGGACCAGGTCTGCTGCCTTAGAGGCAGCTCCCTTGCCATAGTACTCCTACTCCTGCTGAAAGGCTACCGACAGTATTTCATAAGAACAATTATCACCAAAGATGCAGAAGAAGGACAGAAGCATTATGCTGTATTGACTCAAAGCTGTGACGCTTGCTTAGTGCTATTTCATGACACAGGGGACAATAAGGTCCCCAAGAAAAAACAGAAAATAATTTTAAAATACATGCTGTCTGTTTCACTGAGAGTTTACCACACAATTTTACTGAGATTAGTTCAAGCTGTCATACACGTTTTCAACTATTCCAAAGGAGAGCATACCCAAGTGTGGTAGCCACTGCCTTGTTGGAAAGGTGATTCACATTTTTAATCAGCCCATAAGTCAGCCATTACGATGAAGTGTCAGTCATGACTAGTAGAATTTTTACACATTATTAATTTACACCAGGTTTTTTTAAAGGGGCCTGCCTCTGGGATAGCATCTGATGAGAACCACTGTATTGTGGAGAGGTCCCCACTCAGCTGGCTGGGCCCTGGAAAGAAGAGGGCAGTTACACTAACGTGATGGGCAGCGTTTACTCTGAGGAGACTATCTTCACAACTCAATGGATTTCACATTGGTATTGCATTTGAAATATAGCACGCAGATTACAGTAACAGCCCAACTGGCAAACCAATTTAAATTGTAACAGACTCTCACATCATTACAGTGATGTGGCAGCTGTTTTAGATGTGGGGATTTCTCTCACAATCCAATGGGGTCTTGCCAGTAGTAACAATGAAGGATTCCGATGGGATTCTTTGTGATGGAGAAATATGTAGCAGCACCGGATAGGTGATAGGTGGGTGGGGAAGGAGTCTATAGGAAGGCATAAAGAAGCCTCTGGAAGGGGAAATTATGCAGCCACACAGGAGCAGGTCTATTGTCCCCCCCCCCCCTTTGTTACCATGGGAGATGGCTGGCGGTGAGCAGGAGGAGGTGGTGTGCGCTGCCCTCTGCACCTTAGGTGAGGCCAGACGGGCTGACCTTCTCAGGCCTGGCATTCACCAGGCCTAGGTGGGGATGGTCTGCCTGATGAGGAAGTGCCGATGGGGTGCCTGTAGCGGTGGCCATTTGCAAATCCCCACACAGGAAGGAGCCTGTGAAACGGGGCTGGGCCGGGCGGGCCATAGTTCACCCCCCACACCAGCTACATCCAAGCCTTCTGGAAGGCATTAAAGCCTTTCAGCATCCCTGCGGCAGGCAGCCTTGAATTGCAGTTCACCTATTGTGAATGTTTCCTAGAGGCCAGGGCTTGAACAAGGGGAGTACTGCGATGATGCTGTTTTTTCTGCTGCAAGAGACCCAGGAGCGAGTGGGCCCTTGCTTACTGAGGGGCCCATTGATCTTTCCTTTAAGGTCAGAAAAAGGCAGTGGCTGGGATAGGCCATCCACATGGGGGAAATGGAAGGCCAAGTCTGAATCGCCTTTTGAGGCGATCTCATTTTCAGGTGGTGTAGGTTCCTCACAGAATGCAGGGTCCACAGGTGAGGCAGTTTTGGGGCCCCTGTCTTCCCAAGGGTAGGGCCACAATATTGCAGGGACCCAGGTGGGGTGGGAAGGGTCTGGGAGTGGTCAAGCCAATGAGTAGCTTGGTGTGGACCTAGAGGCCAGGATCCAGGAGGAGCACAGGCTGATAGTTGAGATAGAGGAGAGATTGGAGAGGCTTTGTAAGGAAAGGAAAGGTGCCTCAATTTGTGAGCAAGCTAAGAGAGTGAAGAGTGTGTCTGGTTCTGGGATCGAGGCATCCCTTCTGGTCATGCTATTAGTGGTGGATGCTGGTCTGGATACCTAAGGGAGGTCGTGGAGGTGGTAGGGAAGCCGTGGACCTGGTAAAGTGAGAGGCACTCGTGGTCATGGTGGCCACATGGCAAAAGGAGCAGCAAGGCCAGTGGTAGAGGCTAGCAGACATATGGAGACACCAATCAGGTGCACAATTGTCCCTGGACATTGGTCTGAAGGATTAGGGTGGTCAGTGGTGGCTGTCCCTACATTGAGGGATCATTCCCGTGAAGAGGATGTCACACCTTACACTGTTGGTAGTGGGGACGTGCCTTAAGAAGGGAATATGAGCATGAATGGGTGCATGATGACTAAGGCAAAGGAATGCATGGATGTGGGGGAGCTGGACTATGGGGAGAAAAGTGATGAATTGAAGGATGGTGATGTGTACAACAGCATGAGGGAGAGTTTAGTAATAGTGCAGAAGGGGTAAAGCAGAGGCCCAATGGTCTCTTTAGTTGATGTTTTACAGACATCAACTGCGGACCCTGGTGACACGGCTGGGAGATGGAAAGAGAGTCAGAGAGGAAGAGGTAAGTTAAATCAGGAACCTGGACGGTTGCCCTAAGGTAAGAGGGAGTGGTGGTCGGTGTGGGAGACTCCACTGACAAGTATGGGAAGGGTGCTGTGCAAATCAGTGGGAGTGGGTGATGGAATAATTGAGAAGAGAGGGAGTCATGGACAGACAGTGCCATCGTTGAAGGTCAGGGTACAGAGCGAAGGATCGTAAGGTGAACATAGGGAAAGAGGCCTTAGCTGCAGAAAAGAAAGGCAAGGATAAAGTGGTCACAGAGAGTGAAGGCTGACATACATTGGCTTAGCAATTCTGTTAGGGTTTCATATTTCAGAGACATATGCAGGCTAAGGAGGGGTCTAGGTGGAGTGGGAGCTAGCGCAATAGCCTCGAGTCCCATTTAAGATGGAGAACTGTGTGAGAAAGTAGCCTCTTTCTAGCCTTGTTACCCCCACTTTTGGCCTGTTTGTGAGTTTATGTCAGGGTGTTTTCACTGTCTCACTGGGATCCTGCTAGCCAGGGCCCAGTGCTCATAGTGAAAACCCTATGTTTTCAGTATGTTTGTTATGTGTCACTGGGACCCTGCTAGTCAGGATCCCAGTGCTCATAAGTTTGTGACCTATAGGTATGTGTTCCCTGTGTGATGCCTAACTGTCTCACTGAGGCTCTGCTAAGCAGAACCTCAGTGGTTATGCTCTCTCTTTACAAATTGTCACTAACAGGCTAGTGACCAATTTCATCAATTTACATTGGCATACTGGAACACCCTTATAATTCCCTAGTATATGATACTGAGGTACCCAGAGTATTGGGGTTCCAGGAGATCCCTATGGGCTGCAGCATTTCTTTTGCCACCCATAGGGAGCTCTGACAATTCTTACACAGGTCTGCCACTGCAGCCTGAGTGAAATAACGTCCACGTTATTTCACAGCCATTTACCACTGCACTTAAGTAACTTATAAGTCACCTATATGTCTAACCTTTACCTGATAAAGGTTGGGTGCTAAGTTACTTAGTGTGTGGGCACCCTGGCACTAGCCAAGGTGCCCCCACATTGTTCAGGGCCAATTCCCCGGACTTTGTGAGTGGGGGGACACCATTACACGCGTGCACTACATATAGGTCACTACCTATATGTAGCTTCACAATGGTAACTCCGAATATGGCCATGTAACATGTCTAAGATCATGGAATTGCCCCCTCTATGTCATCCTGGCATTGTTGGCACAATCCCATGATCCCACGGGTCTCTAGCACAGACCCGGGTACTGCCAAACTGCCTTTTCAGGGGTTTCACTGCAGCTGCTGCTGCTGCCAACCCCTCAGACAGGTTTCTGCCTCCTGGGGTCCAGCCAGGCTTGGCCCAGGAAGGCAGAACAAAGGACTTCCTCAGAGAGAGGGTGTTACACCCTCTCCCTTTGGAAAATGGTGTTAAGGCAGGGGAGGAGTAGCCTCCCCCAGCCTCTGGAAATGCTTTCATGGGCACACATGGTGCCCATTTCTGCATAAGCCAGTCTACACCGGTTCAGGGACCCCTCAGCCCTGCTCTGGCGCAAAACTGGACAAAGGAAAGGGGAGTGACCACTCCCCTGACCTGCACCTCCCCTGGGAGGTGCCCAGAGCTCCTCCAGTGTGCTCCGGACCTCTGCCATCTTGGAAACAGAGGTGCTGCTGGCACACAGGACTGCTCTGAGTGGCCAGGGCCAGAAGGTGACGTCAGAGACTCCTTCTGATAGGCTCCTTCAGGTGTTGCTAGCCTATCTTCTCTCTAAGTAGCCAAACCCTCTTTTCTGGCTATTTAAGGTCTCTGCTTTGGGGAGTTCCTTAGATAACGAATGCAAGAGCTCATCAGAGTTCCTCTGCATCTCTCTCTTCACCTTCTGCCAAGGAATCGACTGCTGACCGCGCTGGAAGCCTGCAAAACTGCAACAAAGTAGCGAAGACGACTACTGCAACTCTGTAACGCTGATCCTGCCGCCTTCTCGACTGCTTTCCTGGTGGTGCATGCTGTGGGGGTAGTCTGCCTCCTCTCTGCACTAGAAGCTCCGAAGAAATCTCTCGTGGGTCGACGGAATCGTCCCCCTGCAACCGCAGGCACCAAAGAACTGCATCACCGGTCCTCTTGGTCTCCTCTCAGCACAACGAGCAAGGTCCCTTGAATCCAGCAACTCTGTCCAAGTGACTCCCACAGTCCAGTGACTCTTCAGTCCAAGTTTGGTGGAGGTAAGTCCTTGCCTCCCCACGCCAGACTACATTGCTGGGAACCGCGTCTTTTGCAGCTACTCCGGCTCCTGTGCACTTTCCGAGGGAATCCTTTGTGCACAGCCAAGCCTGGGTCCACGGCACTCTAACCTGCATTGCACGACCTCCTGAGTTGTCCTCAGGCGGCGTGGGACTCCTTTGTGCAACTTCAGGTGAGCACCGTTTCACTCCACTTTGTAGTGCCTGTTCTGGCACTTCTGCGGGTGCTGCCTGCTTCTGAGAGGGCTTCTTGTCTTGCTGGACGCCCCCTCTGTCCCCTGACGCAATTGGCGACATCCTTCTCCCTCCTGGCCCACAGCAGCATCCAAAAACCCTAACCACACGACTTGCAGCTAGCAAGGCTTGTTTGCGGCCTTCCTTCAGGAAAATACTTCTGCACGACTCTCCACGATGTGGAACATCCATCCTCCAAAGGGGAAGTTTCTAGCCCTTGTCGTTCCTGCGGAATCCTCAGCTTCTACTGCCTAGTAGCAGCTTCTTTGCACCCATAGCTGGCATTTCCTGGGCATCTGCCCACTCTCGACTTGGTCGTGACTTTTGGACTTGGTCCCCTTGTTCCACAGGTACCCTCGTCTGGAAATCCATCATTGTTGCATTGCTGGTTTTGGTCTTTCCTGCAGAATTCCCCTATCATGACTTCTGTGCTCTTTGGGGAACTTTAGTGCACTTTGCACTCACTTTTCAGGGTCTTGGGGTGGGCTATTTTTCTAACCCTCACTGTTTTCTTACAGTCCCAGCGACCCTCTACAAGGTCACATAGGTTTGGGGTCCATTCGTGGTTCGCATTCCACTTTTGGAGTATATGGTTTGTGTTTCCCCTATCCCTATGTGTCCCCATTGCATCCTATTGTAATTATACATTGTTTGCACTGTTTTCTAATACTATACTGCATATTTTTGGTATTGTGTACATATATCTTGTGTATATTTGCTATCCTCATACTGAGGGTACTCACTGAGATACTTTGGCATATTGTCATAAAAAGAAAGTACCTTTATTTTTACTATATCTGTGTATTGTGTTTTCTTATGATATTGTGCATATGACACTAGTGGTACTGTAGGAGCTTCACTCGTCTCCTAGTTCAGCCTAAGCTGCTCTGCTAAGCTACCATTATCTATCAGCCTAAGCTGCTAGACACCCTATACACTAATAAGGGATACCTGGGCCTGGTGCAAGGTGTAAGTACCCCTTGGTACTCACTACAAGCCAGTACCGGCCTCCTACAAACTGGACTTCAGCGTTCCTAATCTTCGCTAGCATTTACTGCAAGAAATATCCAGACAGGGCTTTCACTCTATTTAAATACATGGACATTATCAGGAAAGCCCAGATGCACTTTGGGGGCTATGCCTGGCGCAGCTATGATGAGGAATTTAGAGCCAAGGTAGTTGTGAATCATGACAAGCCATGGGGTTATGTGGATTCTGAACTGTGAATGCAGTGGATCTCATCATCCCGATCCGCTGCCTCGAGGCACATGGCAAGTGGCCTTCCAGTTGTTTACAAGCCCTTTCAACTATGTCCCGCCCAGCCAGGGGGGTGGCACACCAAGCCCCTCTAACACTAAGACGGGGGCCTGCTGGAATTTCGTAAAGCTTTTTGTTCACGACACCCATGCAATGAGTGTAGGAGGCTGGCCTGGCTTATAGTGGGTAACTTGTGGTACTTATACCTTGTGCCAGGTCCAGTTATCCCTTATAAGTAGATTAGTAGTGTTCTAGCAGCTTAGGCTGATAGAGATAGCTATAGCAGAGCAGCTTTGGCTGAACTAGGAGACATTCAAAGCTCCTACTATACCACTTATATCATATAGCACTATATCATAAGAAACACAATACTTAGAGTTACTAAAAATAAAGGTACTTTATTTTAGTGACAATATGCCAAAAGTATCTCAGAGGATATACTCCCTCAGGAGGTAAGTAAAATACACAAAATATACACACAAACCAAAATCAGGTAAGTAAACAGTTAGAAAAGTAGTGCATACACTGTAGAATACAATAGAATGCAATAGGACACAATAGGCCTAGAGGCAACACAAACCATATACTCCAATAGTGGAATGTGAACTATGAATAGACCCCAGGCCTAGTGTAGTGTGTAGAGGGTCGATGGGAGTGTAAGAAAACACTAAGGGTGTCCAAGATACCCCACCCCAAGACCCTGACAAGTAGGAGTAAAGTTACCCTACTACCCCAGAAAGACAGTAAAGTCGAGATAGAGGATTCTGCAAAGGCAACAGCAAATCACTGAAAACAGATTACTGGACCTGAGGACCTGCAAAGGAAGAGGACCAAGTCCAAGAGTCCAAGGGCAGGAGCCCACTAAACCCCGGATGAAGGTGCAAAGGGGCTACCTCTGGGTGGATGAAGCTGAAGATTCTGCAACAACGGAAGGTGCCAGGAACTTCTCCTTTGGTCAGAAGATGTCCTACGGCGTGCTGGAGGATACAGAGTTGTTTCCATGCAGAAAGACCGCAAACAACCCTTGCTAGCTGCAAGAGGTGTGGTTGAAGATAATGGGTGCAGCCCGGGCCCAGAAAGGACCAGGAGGTCGCCCCTTGGAGGAGGAGGCAGAGGGGGCACACAGCAACAGAGAGAACCCACGCAGAAGCAGGCAGCACCAGCAGAAGCACTGACAGTTGTCTCAACACAACAAAAGAGGGTCCCACAAAGCCGGTGGTCAACTCAGCGAGTTGAGCAATGCAGGATGGAGTGCTGGGGACCTGGGCTGTGCTGTGCACAAAGGAATCCTTGCAGAAGTGCACAGAAGCCCTAGCAGCTGCAGATCACGCAGTACACAGGATTACTGTCTGGCGTGGGAAGGCAAGGACTTAACTCCACCAAATTTGGACAGAAGGACCACTGGACTGTCGGGTCACTTGGATCCAGCTCCTGTGTTCCAGGGACCATGCTCCTACAGATGAGAGGGGACCCAGAAGACCGGTGATGCAGAAGGTTGGTGCCTGCGTTGGCAGTGGGAAGATTCCGTCGACCCACAGGAGATTTCTTCTTGGCTTCCAGTGCAGGGTGAAGGCAGACCACCCTCAGAGCATGCACCACCCGGAAACAGTCAAGAATGCCAGCAGGATTAGGCGCTACAATGTTGCTGGTAGTCATCTTGCTACTTTGTTGCGGTTTTGCAGGCGTCCTTGAGCAGTCAGCGGACGATCCTTGGCAGAAGCCGAAGAGGGAGATGCAGAGGAACTCTGGTGGGCTCATTCATTCGTTATCTGATGAGAAACCCACAGGAGAGACCCTAAATAGCCCTCAGAGGAGGATTGGATACCTAACCAGGTAAGAGCCTATCAGGAGGCGTCTCTGACATCACCTGCTGGCACTGGCCACTCAGAGGTCTCCATTGTGCCCTCACACCTCTGCATTCAAGATGGCAGAGGTCTGGGACACACTGGAGGAGCTCCCCCTTCCTTTGTCCAGTTTCGCACCAGAACAGGGGCTGGGGATCCCTGAACTGGTGTAGACTGACTTAGGCAAGGAGGGCACCATCTGTGCCCTTCAAAGCATTTCCAGAGGCTGGGGGAGGCTACTCCTCCCCACCCCTTAACACCTATTTCCAAAGGGAGAGGGTGTAACACTCTCTCTTTGAGGAAATCCTTTGTTCTGCCTTCCTGGGACTCGGCTGCCCAGACCCCAGGAGGGCAGAAACCTGTCTGAGGGTTGGCAGCAGCGGTAGCTGCAGAGAAAACCCCAGACAGCTAGTTTGCCAGTACCCGGGGTCCATGCTGGAGCCCCGGGGATGCATGGGATTGGCACGCCAATACAATATTTGGCTTGGGGGGGCAATTCCATTATCTTAGACATGTTACATGGCCATGTTCGGAGTTACCATTGTGAAGCTACATATAGGTATTGGCCTATATGTAGTTCACGCGTATAATGGTGTCCCCGCACTCACAAAGTCTGGGGAAATTGCCCTGAACAATGTGGGAGCACCTTGGCTAGTGCCAGGGTACCCTCACACTTAGTAACTTTGCACCTAACCTTCACCAAGTAAGGGTTAGACATATAGGTGAATTATAAGTTACTTAAGTGCAGTGTAAAATGGCTGTGAAATAACGTGGACGTTATTTCACTCAGGCTGCAGTGGCAGTCCTGTGTAAGAATTGCCTGAGCTCCTTATGGGTGGCAAAAGATATGCTGCAGCCCATAAGGATCTCCTGGAATCCCAATACCCTGGGTACCCAGGTACCATATACTATGGAATTATAAGGATGTTTCAGTGTGCCAATAAGAATTGGTGAAAATGGTCACTAGCCTGCAGTGACAATTTTAAAAGCAGAGAGAGCATAAATACTGAGGTTCTGGTTAGCAGAGCCTCAGTGATACAGTTAGGCACCACACAGGGAACGCATATAGGCCACAAACTATGAGCACTGGGGTCCTGGCTAGCAGGATCCCGGTGACACAGGCAAAAGCAAACTGACACACAAGTAAAAATGGGGGAAACATGTCAGGCAAGATGGTACTTTCCTACAATGAGTGTTCCAAATGCAGAGGTAGACACCCAGTTTTAAACCTTGGCTAGTCCGACTGAGCAATGGAGAGTGTAGGAGGCTGGCCTGGTTTGTAGTGGTTACCTTGGGTACTTACACCTTATACCAGGTCCAGTTATCCCTTATTAGTGAAGTACTAGTGTTCTAGCAGCTTAGGCTGATAGAGGTAGCAATACAGAGCAGCTTAGGCTGAACTAGGAGACATGCACAGTTCATGCAATGCCACTTATAATCACACAGTACTTATACACAAGTAAAGACAATACTCAATGTTACCAAAAATAAAGGTATTTATTTGGGTGACAAAGTACCAAAAATATATTAGAGACAATACTCCTTCTGGAGGTAAGTATTACACACAATATATACACTAGACACCAAAATTAGACAAGTAAATAACCATAGAACAATGCAAAGAGTAGGAAATCCTATAGAATGCCACCCCAGAGCCCAGAAAAGCAGGAGTAAAGTACTGCAAGTTTCCTTAGGAAACACTACACCTCGTTTTTAGGATTTTGCAGCAGCCAACCAAGTCTGCAAAGAACAACTGATGGATTACTGGACCTGAAGACCTGCAAAGGAAGGGGACCAAGTCAAGAAGTCGAAAGAAGTTCCAGGAAGGACAAGAGCCCCTGCCAACCCAGACAAGGGTGCAAAAGAACAGTCCTGGGTTAGTAGAAGACTGCAGAAATGCACCAGAGGAAGATGCCAGCGAATTCCTGCATGATGAAAAAGTTGTCCCACGACGTGAAGATCGTTGCAGGTGAGATTTCGTGTTGGAAGGCGCCAACACGCCTTGGCTATGACAAAAGTGTGTTTTTCATCAAAAAGGTGCTGGATGGACCCAGGAGGGACCTGGGGCCCCAAATCTATGTGAGGAGGAAGAGGAACCTCTCAGCACTTCAGAGAGCCCTCAGGATGCCAGCAACCACCTCCAGAAGCCACAGGATCCCGGTTCAAAGGAGGTACAAAATGTGGTTGATGCAGCACAACAAAAGAAGGTCCCACGCCACCGGAGAACAACTCAGTGAGTTTAGCACCTCAGGGTGGAGTGCTGGGGACCTGGGCCAGTCTGTGCACGAAGGAATATTGCAAAGAGTGCACAGAGGCCTCAGGAGGCAAAGAAGACACAAAACACAAGGGTACCATTGTTCTCGGGGAAGGCAAGGTCTTTCCTCCTCCAAATTGTGTCAGCAGGACATCAAAACAGTCCATGTTGACGATGTCAACCCTCTATGTCCTTAGGAGCAGGCTCGTCACCGTGAGAGGAGTCCCAGGGTACCGGTCGTCACTTTGGAAGGTGCCTGCTTGGAGCAGGGGAGTGACTCTGTCACTCCACAGGAGATTTCTTTGGTTTTTCTGGTGCAGGATGAAGACAGGGAGTCCCCAGAGCGTGCACACCATGGAAACTGTTGCAGTTGCTGACTTGGAGCATAGGTTGCTGAAGAACAGTGTCTCTTGGAGCAGGCTGCGGTTGATCCAAAGTCAGAAGTGTCTGAAGTTGCTGCAAACGGTTCCTGAAGGAAACTTGCAGGCAGAATCTGAGGAGAACCCACAGGAAAGACCCTAAATAATCCTGGGAGTGAGATTGGCTACCTTACCAGGTATGGACCTATCAGGAGGGGTCTCTGATGTCACCTGCTGGCACTGGGCACTCAGAGCCATCCAGAGTGACCCACACCTTGCAAAGCAAGATGACTGAAGTCTAGGACACACTGGAGGAGCTCTGGGCATCACCCCTGGGGTGGTGATGGACAGGGGAGTGGTCACTCCCCTTTCCTTTGTCAAGTATCCCACCAGAACAGGGGAGAAAGGGTCCCTGGACCGGTTTAGACTGGTTTATGCAAGGAGGGCACCATCTGTGCCCTTCAAAGCATTTCCAGAGGCTGGAGGAGGCTACCCCTCCCCAGCCCATAACACCTATTTCCAAAGGGAGAGGGTGTAACACCCTGCTCTCAGAGGAAATTATTTGTTCTGCCTTCCTGGGACTGGGCTGCCCACACCCCAGGAGGGCAGAACCCTGTCTGTGGGGTGGCAGCAGCTGTAGCTGTAGTGCAAGCCTCAGAGAGCTTGTTTGGCAGTACTGGGGGTCCATGGTGGAGCCACCAGGATGCATGGAATTGGCTCCCCAATACCAGATTTGGAATGGGGAGACAATTCCACAATCTTAGACATGTTACATGGCCCTATTCGGAGTTACCATTGTGAAGCTACATATAGGTATTTACCTATATGTAGTGCACACGTATAATGGCGTCCCCGCACTCACAAAGTCAGGGGAAATGGCCCTGAACTATGTGGGGGCACCTTTGCTAGTGAAAGGGTGCCCTCACACTTTGTAGCTTTGCACCTAACCTTCAGCAAGTGAAGGTTAGACATATTGGTGACTTATAAGTTACTCAAGTGCAGTGAAAATGGCTGTGGAATAGTCTGTGCACTATTTCACACAGGCTGCAATGGCAGTCCTGTGTAAGGGTTTGTCTGAGCTCCTTATGGGTGGCAAAAGAAATGCTGCAGCCCATAAGGATCTCCTGGAAACCCAATGCCCCGGGTACCTAGGTACCATATACTAGGGACATATAAGGGGGGTCCAGTGTGCCAACTGAAGTTGGTAAATGAAGTTACTGGCCTACAGTGACAAATTTAAAAGCAGAGCAAGCATAAGCACTGTGGTTCTCATAAGCAGGGCCTCAGTGAAACAGTTAGTCATTACACAGGCATACATATTAGGCCACAAACTATGAGCACTGGGGTCCTGGCTAGCAGGATCCCAGTGAGACAGGCAAAACACACTGACATCTTGGTTTTTATCTATGAGCACTGTGGTCCTGGCTAGCAGGATCCCATTGACACAATAAAAACACACTGAGACACACTCACAAACAGGCCAAAAGTGGGGGTAACCATGCTAGAAAGAGGCTTCTTTCCTACAGAGAGCGACCAAGAAAAGGGGAGCTCAAAGCGATGCTGGGCTGAAAGGCTCATACGTCAATTAGGACTGATGGGTTACTGCCCTGGCTCCTGCTATACCCTGATAAAGAGACAGTTTTGAGATTGGAGCGGGGTTTCAGGGAGGGGTTCAGGGTTGGGTATCAGGGGCCCAGGGATAGGAGGGGTCTGAATATTTGCGGTCAGCCGAGGAGACACTAGGATTGGTTGCAGAAAAGTTGAGGAAGGGGGTTGATGAAGAGAGGGTTGTGGGTCTTTTCTATGACTGCCCATTGGAGGATTTAATGATCTCTCCTTTAAGCGTTGTCCCCAAAAAAAGAGAGGGGGGGGTTTTGCCTGATGCACCTTTTTTCCTGGCCAGATGGGTCATCAGTGAACAATTTCTTTGCACCACAGGACACAAGAGTATTTTATGCTTCATTTGAAGATATTGAATTGATACGTTTATGTGGTCTGGAGCAGAATTGGCGACGTGTGATATCAAATCAGCTTTTCGGCTGCTGCCTTCATTATTGAGAATGCAGATGGGTGGGCAATCAATGTTGACAGGGTACTACCGGTGGGTTGCGCCATTTCCAGTGTTTTTTTCTGAGGCTTTCAGTACCTTTTTGCAGTAGGTCTTCATGAAGATGAGTGGGCACTGAACGGTGTCACACTATTTGTATGACTTCCTTTTTGTAGGCAAGGCTGGGTCAGGTGAATGCTGAAGGGCTCTGAGGCAGTTTGAGGACATGTCGGCTCCAGAGAAGATGGACGGTCGAAGTACGGTCTTGACCTTCCTGGTATTTAACTGGACATGGAACATTTAGTGGCAAGACTGCCCAAGGAAAAGGTGTGAGAGATTCTGGTTTTCCGAAGACAGGTGGTGGTAGCTCATAGGCTGAAGCTCAGGATTGTGCAGCAATTGTTGGCCTTCCTGAATTTTGCGTGCAGAGTGGTTTGTGGAGGGCAGACTTTCAGCAGGAGACTAGGCTTGGCCATGTCAGGGGCTTCTTTGCCTCATTATTGGATTCAGGTCTCCATGGGAATGAAGGCTGACCGCAGGGTGTTGGAGTCCTTTTTGGAGGATTTCAGTGGGGTCTTCATGACTTTTCAGGAGTAGGACTCTGTGTGTCAGGTACAGATATTTTCAGAAGCAGCAGGGGCCTTAGGTTTTGGAATTTTCTGGGATGGCAGGTGTGTAAGGAAGATTAGCCAAAGCCTTAACTGGATCAAGGAAGGAGCATAGCCTTTTTTTATTTTTTCCCGCTGCTGGTGCTTCTGGTGGTCTGTTGCATCGAGTTGACAAACAGGATGATGATGTTTAGCGTGGATAATATGATGGTGGTGGAGCTGGTTAACAGACAGAAGGCCAGGGATCTTAAGGTCCTGCAGCTTCTGCGATATTTCATGTTACTTTGTCTTAGGTTGAATGTAGTGTTCAAGGTTAAACATGTGCCAGAGGTCAACAATTCCATAGCAGATTCATTGCCTAGATCACAGAGTGGCATCATTTTCGCAGCCTGGTACCAGGAGCGGAAGAGCACAAAACACCTGCTCCTGCAGATGCAGAAATTTGGGAGTGGGGGGCATAACAGTTGTTAGGCTGGTCAACAATTTCTTAGTAGAGTCTACACAGAGGAGTTATCACATGGCATGGTCTGGATATGAGTCCTTTGAGAGGCACATGGGGGAGGAGTTGAGGCAAAAGCAAATTGTAGTGGAAAGAAAGGTATACGTTTTGTACTGTTTTTGATCAATAACGGTTTGGTACCCGCAACGATAGTGGGTAAGTTGGCAGGTTTATCTTTTTATGGAAAGTTATATTTGGGGTTTGACGCAGCTCAAGATGACATTTTGGGGAGAAGTTGGGGCATGACAGGGAGCTGAGGGAGGCTATTACTTTTGACTTACTCTTGGAGGTTTTGCGCATGTTGACTGCTTGTTGAACTGACAGGTATGAGGTTGCTGTTTTTAGGCTATGTATGATATGGATATCTTTGGCCCATTTTAGGTGTCTGAACTGTTGGGTGTGGAACGGGATGTAGGTGTGCTCCAGGTGGAGCCACACCTGGATAAGGGTCAGTTGGGGATCTGGTTACAGAAATCCAAGACGGATCAGTTGGGGAGGGGAAATAGGTATGGTTACAGCAAGAGAGCAATGAGAAAGTCATGGTGCAGGTTTAGCGAATGGACAGGTGGGAGACAGGGGGCGATTTTCTGTCACGCAAATGGAGATAAGATTACAGCTTTTCAGGTGCTGACAGCATAGAGAATGGTAACGCTGAGGTTGGGTAGAAATGCAGTTAATTTTGGAACTTATACTTTCTGAAATAGAGCAGTAACTGAGGCTGCTCACCAGGTGTGGAATTGGGCACAGATCCTTAACCTAGGCAGGTGGCAGTCACAATGTTGTGAGAGATACGCTGCAAATAAAGGATGGGTCAGTAGGGAAAGGGGAGTTTTGGGTGTCGGGATGCAACCTAACTCGTTTCTTCTTTCACAGGATGTGTGAGTAGCCCTGAGGGATAAAAAATGGTCAAATGGCTGATGGGACATTCATTTATCTATTGGACAGTGAAATACCCGGAGCAGCAGATTTATGGGTGTAATCATGGATTGCCCAGCTGTCAGCTTGAGGTTTTCTGTTGGGAGAAGAATGGGAAGGGGTGGGGTAATTTGCTGTCTTTCTTGACAACCATGATACTGAAATGGGGCTGTCCAGACACGCTGGTTCTTCACCTGGACGAAAATGATTTGGTTCGCTATTCAGGGCTCATCCTACTGCAACACATGCAGCAGGACTTTTTGATACTTCAGCAAAAGTTAGCAGCATATGTGTAATTGTAATGTGAACAGAGTTTTTGTCCCATAGGAAATGGAAGGGAGCAAAGAAGCACAGGGCCATCAACAGAGCCAGATGAAAATTTAATCAGGCAATGAGGGTTTTTTGTTGGCTCACGACATCAACATTTTGACACATGGGGGCATTTAAGAGGATGACATGGAGTCTATTTTTATGAGATAGGGTACATCTCTCGGACATGGGCAACGCATGCTATATACTGGAGCAGATGGATATATTAGGGGAACTTTTGAATTAAAAAGTCTGGGACAGAAGCAAGGAATGAGATATTGCTGTGGGTTTCACTGGTGGGGCAGTAAAACACCCTCCAGGTTTTTTTTTGTGTGGCATTAGTTGGGGGGGTGGAGAGTCAGAGGCGGGCCTATCCACCCCTTGGGAGGAGGGAGGAAGAAGCACAGGTGAAGGATGACAGGGTGTGGAATGCCCGGGACAGGACGAGGAGTTTTCATTGATGGCTGCTTGGGTAAAAGAGGCGCAAATGAGACTGGGTATGGAAGGAACTCATGGAGGAAAAGGTGAAAGGAAGAAGGAAACAATGAGAACTGAGTTGAAAATGATGGAGAAAAAGTGAAATGTGGGAGTTATAAAGGGATTGGGATAATATGTCTCAAAGTTTAATCTTACAGATGTTGAAATGTTAAGTTAATTGCAATCCTGTCCTAATAAATGGCCTTTTGCACTTTATTGGGCTGTTGTGTGTGATTACATCACAATGACTAGCAATATATTTTCTGTATGAGGCTGAGCAGGTGATTCTATACTTTTATCGCCCAACTCGATGAACGTCACACCAACAAAGCGATGGCTCTAAGGCCAAGACCCAAAGGTTTGTCAAATAAAGATGAATATACAAGAGTTCACCCTTCACAGTGAGCAGATATACACATCTACCTCACAGTCAAATGCTGATCTGATGGAAATGACTGAATCTAAAATGAACATAGCCAGTCGCCACCTTTTACATGCCCCTGTTTCCTTTTTTTTTCATATGACGTGTTTGGGCAGAAAGCTAAAGCAGTATCTAAGCAAGCATTCGCAATGCAATGGGTCTCACGTTTACTCGAGTTAAAGCTATTAGCGTTGTAAACTCCAAACTGGACTTTCCTTGCACACAAACTGAAAAGTAAAATAGTTTCACATAAGCAAGCCGACCGCCCCCATGAGCACAAAGCAAACACACAGAAGCAAACAGAAGTTTGCTCGCAGTGAAACGCATCAGCAAAAGTGCAACTATCCATGTAACCGGCAAAAGTACAAATATCCATGTAACAGGGTCAATGTCATGCAAAGCGCTCTACTACTGCCTACAAAATACAGAGAAAAAATAGTGCAGAAACCTTACTAAAAAACATGGAAGCTCGTATGTTTTCAGTAGTTAACCGGTGCACTCGAGGTGGGCTAAAAAACAAAAAAGGCATGAGGTATGCATGCCTTTCACTAATTAAATCAAGCTAATTTTAGAAGGCAAGCCCATAAACCAACCAAACAGATGGGCTTGACATGGGGGTGGTTAAAAGCCCACAGAGAGATAAACACCAGGGACGGAGCGCTTTGCACTCGACCCTAAAAAGGGGGCGAATTTGACAACATTGTTTTTTTACATAGATTGACTGAAAATCCAGAGATTCTATATGAGCGGTATTGAAACTTTCTAATAAGTTTATGTTGTATGCTGAGCATGATTATCCCTCCCCAAGAGGTCTTTAAAATATAGTGCAACATAGCAGGTTTTGCAGTAAAACATTCATAGAAATTCACTAAAGGACAATATTGTGTTCAGACAGATAATAACATACTGTCATTATGCAGTTTCACATAGCTGATCGTTTATCAAATGTATGTATGCATTTAATTTTCCATCCTTCCCATTCATGCAGATTCCAAGAATCACTGGGAAGGGGAGGGTTGAGAAATAAAACATTATATAAATCTCACAAACACGTGCTTTGACAGCAGAACTAAATATAGTCCAGGGCTCACACTGCAGTGTTTTGACTCACACAGAGCTTGCAGGATCAAAGAATTTAACTGTTACACTGGTCTTAAATGTTCAAGCCCTGACAGCAGTGGTGCTATCAGAGGATGGTTTTCCCACAGTGAGGATGAAATCTATTAATACAACTTATGAAACTGCAGCTATACTAGCAAGAGCCCTTTGGCACCAAGCAATCAAAATAATCAGTATGTCTCCTAAATTATGCATAAATATCAAACCCAAGTTCCAGAGAGCAACCTTGACCTTGACCTTGTTGTACATGAAGTTTATATACACTTGTATACCTTCACTACATATGCACTCAATCACCAACTACGACACAGATGTAAGCAGTGTTTATTGCTCACAGTCACAACTTATAAACACACACAGATAATTAGCACACATGCTGACAGTGTGCACTTGGACTGAGACACAACTTGTACACAGAAGTGCATTCTTAAAACAATACAAATGGCTCACAAAAGTGTAAGAGCAATGATTATTGTTCTCCATGTTCACCCCCTCCAATTCAGAGTTTATCCGTAAATCGCAGAAGAAAGTTCAGAAACACTCAGTTGCAGGTTCTTGTCGGGAGCTCCAAGGCGCACCTCCCTTGCCTTCTGTTTGGCCCTCCATTCTGCACCTTGCCTCTGAGTCTGGACACTGTGCATTTTTTAATTTAGCAGCATTCATAAAAACACGACTTTTGTGTTTCTGGAGAACACTGCCAGTGCACCGGGCCCCCAATGAGAGGAGGAGGAGGAAGAGGGGGCTAAGGCACGATCCAGCTACAGAACTCTGTTAAAACACAATACTTTGTAGGTGGGTTCTTGGATTGGATGTTTGAGGAGCGTAGCGCATCTATGGTCACCTCACACAGGCACAATCCATTTTATTTAGCAGATATACTGCACATGCCTCAGGAAGCACAGTATAACTGCTAACATTTGGCTGTCAGGGCACATGTTAGTACATCTCTGAGGTCAATGAGAAGCCACACACAGCAGCAGGGATTAGGATCCCCTGCTGTGTCCCAGCTTCCTATAGAGCTGTGCTTCCAGTCCTGTCAAGAAAGTGGGAGGGAGATTGAGGTGGGTTTTCTTCTTTTCAAACATGCCCCTGTTGTCTTGGCTGACTCCTGAGTGGGAATTATAGCTTGCTGGTTCCAATATCCAGCAACAGATTCCTGCCTGGATGCAAACAAAGCAAGGTAAGTAATAAAAATGTTTCTGTGTTCATGTATGTATGTGTTTTCAAGTGTGCTTGTGAGTGATTGAAAGTGGATGCGATTGAGTGAAAATGTGTGTTTGTGAGTGTCAATGAGAGTGAAAGTGAGTGAGAATCCGAGTTTGAGTGTATGAAGAAGCGATAGTGAGTACAAAGGAGTCAGTGTGGAAGAGTGAGTGCATTAGAAGGCGTGAGTGATTAGGATTGTGAGAGGGAGTGGAAGTGATCAGGCATGGCTACTCAACTATGGCGGAGGAGCGTGCCCCCTCCACGCCCTGGCCACCAGCAGGAGCTGCAAAATGAAAAGGTTTAATTATAATAAACAGTGTTTATTATCATTTTTAGTTTTTCAGGGGGTGGGGCCATGGGCAATGACATGGACGGAGGGGGATTGCACAGCACTCCCCTCAGTGCGCATGTGTATTTGGCTAGCTGTCTCGGGCCGTCCATACATACATGCACACTGGGCTTTGTCCACTGTGTTGCTGGGTTGGAGAGAGCAGGCAGAGGCCCACACTCTGCCTCAGAGCACCAAGCCAAGGCACTCCGGCCAATCCTAGCACCTGCTCTCATGCGAAAGCAGCATCATGAGTGGTCGCTGGAAGCCTGTGCCCGCAGCGAGTGGAGCGGGAGCCAGAAGAGCGGCAAGGCTGCAGAGAAGAGTTTCTTTTTTTAAATTCCTTTGTTGTTGTGCCCCCGCCCCACAGCTTTGCCCTTACAGGAGCTGCCACTTACTGCCAATAAAATACATCAGGTGACAAGCAGATCGCATGAAAGTGGCTTAAGCGGCAGTGGAAAGAGAGAGCTCATTGGTATGGATAGTTAGTGAGAGGAACACAATATTTTGTAAAATAATTACCATTTTTTGGGCTTTCAAAACAGAGATGATAGAGAGTGTGTGTGCTTTGTCAGTTTGTGCGTGCCCAAATCCCAGGTGAAACTCGACAGACAACTCTCCATACCCAACTGAAAGCACCTGTATCCAACAATTCATCAGAATACACTTTTATTAGTGGGGGTGTAACACCCCAAATACCCGCCCCTCAAGCTGCACCCCTGAGTGGGAGTGAGGATAAGTAAGTGAGAGAATGTGAGTTAGAGTGAGTGAGGGAAGTACCAGTCAATTTAGAACTGCAGAGAGACTGGAAGTGAAGAAGTAAACGCAGCTGCCTTTTCCAAACACCCTTCATGAAGCAGAAGCAGGTCTAGAACATGTAGTGTTCTACCGAAAAAAAGACAAAGAGTGAAACAAAGCAGCATCTACAAAATGATCAAAGGGGCTGGTCCACCTAAAACTGATAGCATGCCTGTGTACATTGACAAAGAACAGGAAATACTCAATACAAATCCTAAAATGCTGGACCTGGTACAGGGTACAAAATATTTTTTTATGAAAATGAAAGTGTGACTTTGCCTGGACACAGAATGGTTTAACATAAGAATGGATGCAGGAAAATGAAGCGCTTGGTGTCCTTGCCACTTGAGAATGCTACAGTGATGTCTATGCCTGGGTATGAGTGGGACTAATGGACAGGGCAGGCCCATGCATTGTAAAGACAAATAGGCCCACCATGGGACAGAGGGGAAGAGTCCTGATCCTCTAAAATATGTACTGGTGGGCCCACTGGCACCCCGGGCGCACTGTAACCACTGGGTTAAGGAGATGATACTGTATGGCCATAAAGATAGGATGGTGGGTAGTTGTAAAGTAAGGTTTCATTTTAAGGTGTAGGTTGGCATAGGGTAAGTACTCTTAAATCTATTTTACTCAATGTAGTGGTAATCTCAGAAATGGTCATTTTAACAGTGGTAATACCTGCAGTGGTAACCTCAGCGGTAGTAATCACAGTAGCAGTAATCTTAGCAATGGTAATCCCTGCAGTGGTAATATCAGCGGTAGTAATCACAGTAGTGGTAATATCAGTAGTGGTAATCTCACTGGTAGTAATCAAATCAGTGGTAATCCCTGCAGTGGTAATCTCAGAGGTAGTAATCCCAGTAGTGGTAATCTCAGCAGTGGTAATCCCTGCAGTGATAATTTCAAATGTGGTAATCCCAGCAGAGGTAATCACTGCACTGGCAATCTCAGAGGTAGTAATCACAGTAGTGATAACCTCATCAGTGGAAACCCCTGCAGGGGTAATCTCAGAGGTAGTAATCACAGTAGTGGTAATATCAGCAGTGTTTATCTCAAAATTAGCAATCACAGTAGTAATCTCAGGAGTGGTAATCCCTGCAGTAGTAATCTCGGAGGCAGTAATCACAGTAGTGGTAACCTCATCAGTGGTAATCTTAGCACTGGTTATTTCAATGGTGGTATTCTCAACAGAGGAAATCCCTGCACTAGTAATCTCAGAGGTAGTAATCACAGTAGTGGTAACTCATAAGTGGCAACCACTGCAAGGGTAATCTCAGAGGTAGTAATCACAGTAGTGGAAATATCAGTAGTACTAATCTCAGTGGTAGTAATCATAGCAGCGGTGATCTCAGCAGTGGTAATCATTGCAGTGGTAATTACTGCAGTGGTAATCTCAGGAGTGGTAATCCCTGCAGTGATAATTTCAACAATGGTAACCTCAACAGAGGTAATCCTTCCACTGGTAATCATAGAGGTAGTAATCACAGTACTGGTAACCTCAGCAGTGGTAACTCCTGCAGGGGTAATCTCAGGGGTAGTAATCTCAGTACCAGTAATAGCAGTGGTAATCTCAGAGTTAGTAATCACAGTAGTGGTAATATCAGCAGTGGTAATCCCTGCAGTGGTGCTCTCAGAGGTAGTAACCACAGCAGTGGTAATTCAGCAGTGGTAAACCCTGCAAAGGTAATCTCAGAGGTAGTAATCGCAGTAGTGGTAATATCAGTACTGTAATCTCAGTCGTAGTAATCATAGCAGTGGTAATCCCAGCATTGATAATCCCTGCAGTGGTAATCTCAGAGGTAGTAATGTCAGTAGTGCTAATATCAGCAGTGGTAATCTCAAAGTTACCAACCACATTAGTGGTAAAACCTGCAGTGGTAATCTCAGAGGTAGTAATCACAGTAGTGGTAATATCAGTAGTGGTAATCTCAAAGTTATCAACCACATTAGTGGTAAAACCTGCAGTGGTAATCTCAGAGGTAGTAATGTCAGTAGTGCTAATATCAGCAGTGGTAATCTCAAAGTTATCAACCACATTAGTGGTAAAACCTGCAGTGGTAATCTCAGAGGTAGTAATCACAGTAGTGGTAATATCAGTAGTGGTAATCTCAAAGTTATCAACCACATTAGTGGTAAAACCTGCAGTGGTAATCTCAGAGGTAGTAATCACATTAGTGGTAATCTCAGCAGTGGTAATCCCTGCAATGATAATTTAAACGGTGGTAATCTCACCAGAGTTTATCCCTGCACTGGTAATATCAGAGGTAGTAATCACAGTAGTGGTAACCTCAGCAGTGGTAATCCCTGCAGGGGTAATCTCAGAGGTAGTAATGTCAGTATTGCTAATATCAGCAGGGGTAAACCTAGAGGTAGTTATCACAGAAGTAGTAATAGCAGTGGTAATCTCAAAATTATCAATCACATTAGTGCTAATCCCAGCAGTGGTAATCTCAGAGCTTGTAATCACAGTAGTGGCAATATCAGTAGTGGTTATCTCAGTGATAGTAATCATAGCAGTGGTAATCTCAGCAGTGGTATTCCATGCAGTGGGAATCTCAGACATAGCAATCCCATTAGTGGTAATCTCAGCGATGATAATCGCAGCAGTGATAATTTCAACTGTGGTGATCTCAGCAGAGCTAATTCTTGCAGTGGTAATCTCAGAGGTAATAATCACAGCAGTGGTAATCTCTGAAGTGGTACTCTCAGAGGTAGTATTCACAGTAGTGCTGATCTCAGCAGTGTAATCCCTGCAGTGGTGCTCTCAAAGGTAGTAATCACAATAGTGGTAATTCAGCGGTGGTAATTCCTGCAGTGGTACTCTCAGAAGTAATAATCACAGTGGAGGTAATTGCAGCAGTGGTAATCACTGCTGTGGTAATCTCAGAGGTAGTAATCACAGTAGTGGTAACCTTAGGAGTGGTAATCCCTGCAGTGGTAATCTCAGCAGTAGTAGTCCCTGCAGTGGTAATTTTAGAGGTAGTAATCCCAATAGTGGTAATCTCCTCAGTGATAATTTCAACAGTGGTAATCTCAGCAGAGGTAATCCCTGCACTAGTAATCGCGGAGGTAATAATCACAGTAGTGGAATCCTCAGCAGTGGTAACCCCTTCAGGGGTAATCTCAGCGGTAGTGATCTCAGTAGTGGTAACAGCAGTAGTGGTAATCCCAGAGATAGTAATCGCAGTAGTGGTAAACTCAGCAGTGGTCATCCCTGCAGTGGTACTCTCAGAGGTAGTAATCACAGTATTGTAATATCAATAGTGATAATCTCAGTGGTAGTAATCATAGCTGAGGTAATCTCAGCAGTGGTAATCCCTGCAATGATAATTTCAACAGTGGTAATCTCAGCAGAGGTAATCCCTGCACTGGTAATCTCAGAGGTAGTAATCACAGTAGTGGTAACCTCAGCAGTGGTAACCCCTGCAGGGTAATCTCAGAGGTAATAATCACAGTAGTGGTAATCTCATCAGTGGTAAACACTGCAGTTGTGCTCTCAGAGGTAGTAATCGCAGTAGTGGTAATTTAGCAGTGGTAATCCCTGCAGTGGTAATCTCAGAGGTAGTAATCATAGTAGAGGTAATTTCAGCAGTGGTAATCCCTGCAGTGGTACTCTCAGAGATAGTAATCATAGTAGAGGTATTCTCAGCAGTGGTAATCACTGCAGTGGTTATTTCAAAGTTGGTAATTTCATCAGAGGTAATCTTTGCACTGGTAATCTCAGAGATAGTAATCACAGTTGTGGTAATCTCAGGCATGGTAATCACTGCAATGGTAATCTCAGAGGGGCTCATTTCACTGTAGTGGATTCTAAGTAGTGGTATATGGACTCCGTTGTATATTAGGTGGTGACATTCAACCCTTCGTGCTAGGTCCTCGGGCTGATATGTTCATTGCATTTGCGTGTAAATAACACTCAAACATTTTCTGTTTATAAAGCGCTTCCCTGAAGAACATATTTTAAACCACTTCCTTTTCACAGAGAGAAGGGACCTCTGAACTGAGTACAGCTTCTCCCTGAGGGGCACCATCCTCATCTAAAGGTAAACATCTTCATATTCATTTGTTTAGTGTTTTCTCAGCAGACTAGGGCCTCATAAAACAATGGGACTCAGATAGAATCTATTTCACAAGCATTTGCAGTGCAATGGGTCTTGCGATTACTCAAGTTAAAGCTATTAGCATTGTAAACTCCTTACCAGACGTTTCTTGCCACATAAACTGAAAAGTAAAATAGTTTCACATAAGCGAGCGGATGGCCGCCACGGGCGCAAAGCAAACACTCCAAAGGAAACAGAAGTTCACTCGCAGTGAAAGGTATCGGCAAAAGTGCAGTAATCTATGTAACTGCAAAAGTGCAATTATCCATGTAACCGGGAAAAGTGCATATCTCCATGTAACAAGGTCGATGTCATGCAAAGCACTCAACTACTGCCCAGAGAGATTGCGCTGCCTACGAAATAAAGAGAAAAAGTAGTCCAGAAACAATACAGAAAACATGGAGCCTCGTATGTTTTCAGTAGTTAGCTGATGTGCTCGAGGCGGGTTAAACACTGAAAAAGGCATGAAGTATGCATGCCTTTTACCAGTGAAATCAAGCAAATTTTAAAAGGCAAGCCTACGAACCAACCAAACGGATGGACTTGACATGGGCATGGTTAAAAGCACAGAGAAAGATTACACCAGGGACGGAGCGCGTTGTCCATGATTTCCTAGGAAGCTGCAACTGGCATAGGTTTCCATGCAAAACGTAGAAATGTTTGTCAGTAAAAGAAAGTACTAAACTACATCCAGGTAAGGTCCTAGATTCCTGAGTGCAAATGTATAAATTACTTCTGTGAATTGGGACTGAAGCATGCATGGCATAATGCTCAGCTCACTGAAAAGCAACGCTATTCTGCCTAAGATAAACATGAAATTACCTCTCCACGCACTCCCTAAAACGCTGAGAACTACAGACAAAGATTAAAACTCTTAACAGCATCTTCCCCACTTAAAGCAATACCTGAAACTAGCCTTTGCGTGTCAAACCAAACACTGCTGGTGACAGCACTAACACAATCCTTCTGAAAACATAAGAAATGCAATAAAAATGTTTTGGCTGCGCCTTTGAGGAAAACATTTTCTACTACTTCTAGCGGTGCTCTTTTTGCAGATGCAAAGCAAGCCATTATATGCTGGATGTCTGCTTTTACTTTCATATGTGCTCTTTATTCAGAGACTCGCTAGTGGGCACTTACAACGTGTTAAGCTGACTTGGTTTCTCATCAAAAGTGTAGCTTTTGACATTTTCTAAAAAGTCGAAAGCATTAATAACCAAAATGATAAAGATGTCCCTGGAAAGTTGGTCCATTAAAATTGTCATTTTCTTTCATATGAAAGTCAAAATACATTTCGAGGCAGCCCTAGGTCAGATTTAGGTTCCAGAGATATTCTTCTTAAGATCGGGTTTGTTATGACGTAGCTGCGTCCCTTGTTAACTTTCTGTGGAACACATTATCATTTTAAGCTAGCGCATCTTTTGTGCGACTTTGGTAGATTGGTACCTCCTAAATGCTATTTTAGTTATTTGCCTGGTGGCTTGTATCACATTTTTAACATGATGGCGACACTGTAATTTCAACAGACGTTATCATGCTATCACACATCTGTTCCAAAAACAGATTTTGGCAACTTTAAAACCCTTACTTCCTAGATTTTGACAGTGCCATGTGTAGCACAATTATGCCATATAAAAATAATGTAATATTGGCAGATTTAAATTATGTTTTGGATGCATGTGTACATGGCTGTCACTACCCAAGAAGTTGCTTCTGCTCACCAACCATAAAGAACCACCTAAACTGCACACCCAGGGATTTCAGTATCAGAATATGTAACAGTTAGGATGGTGTACTGAACAATTACACTCACTTTAATTGATGCATCAGTGGATGTTCAAGAGAATCTTTTGACAGAGTTCTGTTTTTAAGTTCAGGTAGCTTCACACTGCAGGTGTCTACAAAAGCTCCCTTACCACTCAACCTTCATTTCACATGGAAACAAAAACAGGACTATAGTGATAGTACAGGAACCTTCAATACAGCGTAGGTTTTGTTTCTTTATGAAACAAATATCCAAAGGACCAATCACCAGGTGTGGTGTCAGTAAGTCATTTCAAGCTACAGCATTAAACCCATACCAATTGGATTTGCCAATGCTTGATATTTGAGCATGGTTTATTCCCAAGAAAAGAGACACAATTCAGGATGTGATGGAAACATTTAAATGTTAATTGTAAACCTATGTCTGCTCCAAAGGCCATATTGTATAAAGTGTTCTTTGGAAGTGCCTTTTAGAGCGTGGTTCAAGACATGGGGCCTGATTCAGAGTTTGGCAGAGGGGGTTAGTCCATCCCAAAAGTAGCAGATATCCGTATTATGATTGCATAATAGCCAATGGAGATTACAATATGGTGGAAGTGATTTCCGTCACATTTGTGACAGTGTAACCCATCCTCGAAATTCTTATTCAGGCCCATAGTTTTAGACTGGCTGGAAACTAGAGTTGTAAAGTTTCAACTGTGGTATGTTACCACCTTTGACCGTGGTAAATGATTGTTTTCTGTGGAACTTTGAGGTAATGTGCTTTAAAAAGTAGTGTACATGAAAGAACAACAAAACACAACATAATCATGCAACAAAAGTACAGAACTCAATACAGCAAAATACATTAAATAAATAAAATAAAATAAAAAGCACATACCATACTACCACAATCATGATGCATGGGAAATGATCGCCTTTTGCATAATTTCCCTCCAATTATTGCCCTTTCTGTTATTCTGGATTTAGGACTCTGTGTACATTACCCCTGCCAAATAGCAATAATGTTCCCCCTCTAAGCATGGTTCAATTGGCTTACCCTTGATTGACATACTTCACTTGCCTATAAGTCCTTAGTACATGATGTAGAAAATGCCTGCTGGAAGTTAAATGACCTGGAAAACGTGGCTTCAGGACTAGGATGTGTAGCCTGATTGTAGCAACTTAAAAATGCTGTCAGGCCTGTCAAAATAATCCTTTCTGACGGCCAGGAAACCCTACTTTTAAATGTTAGTTTAAACATGGGTCACCACTATGTAGGTTGATCTATATTCAAAAGTGGAACATGTGTAAAATTAAAGTTGGCAAGTTCCTCTAGTGATTAGTTGCCAAAAGCTATTTTCACTGACAGGGCTGTAACCAGGTCCTAGAAAATGTAAAAGTAGAGATTATAAACGTTATTCTCTACCTTTTTGACAGGCAGTGGCTAGAATAGTCATTCAAAAACTATTTTTCATATTTATTAAAATTCAATTGAACATTGAAGTTACATTTTTAATAAATGTTTAGGACAAGTAATGTTTAGAAAATTATCTTTTCTCTCCCTACACTCCTAGAGGATAATTTGCATTAGCCATCCAGCACATTCACAGCCAGTAATTCACCTTAATGAGGTGTGAAAACTAAACTAGTCCCAGAGCAGCACAATAGCTTAGGCCTAGTGACAGGATGAGTTGGGTGTGAGGCATATGATCCCTATCAGCTCAGGAAGAACTTTTGGGATGGATCCAGGAAGTTTATTAACTTGAAATGGTCAGAGATGAAGTCTGCTCATCCCTAATCTTGAGCAAGGGGAGTCGTGAGGAAAAGAAAGACTTTGTTCCCCAGGCCTACACTAGCCAGACTGCCTTTTAACCTAGTGGGAAGGAAGTTACCTCAAGAACCATTTTGTGTGTACACAGGATCTCTACACAACAGAGGATGGGCTCCCACATCTTGGATTTTAGGAGTAAGGTACACTATGGGATTGTTTGTATACGGGCGAAAAGGAACCTCTGAAAAGGTGGGTAGGGTTGCCCCTGGGAACTTTTGCCCCATTGGTGAGGGAGGGGCGAAGAGTCACTCCAATCCACTGGCTAGTGCAAATCATAAATGTGGGACCCCACAGTGCCATCCTGAATACCTGCAGAAGATCAGAAGAGGACTGTTTACTGTAACGTGAGAGGAGCTCTTAAGGACTGGACCTGTTACCTCTTTTACCAAGGAAAAGAAGTGGACTCCAAGGGTCAGTTGGCTGACCTCCTGTGTTGCTATAGGGACACAACAAGCTGACAGAGGCCTTTTCCCTGAAGTGACCAGTTGACCAGTACCAACTGGGCCTGTACTGGACCCTACTGAGGGCCTCTGCTAAGTTGAGTTCTGGCATCTAATTGTTGTCCATTACCCTTGGAAGTGACCCAGATGAACTGCTCTAGAAACCCGGAAAATGTTTTGACTTCATGGTTGCCAGACCATCAGCAGGACAGCATGACAAAGGTTTCTGATCTTGATGCAACTTCCCTGAGACAACATCTGGTTTGTCCATGTAGAAGATTTTGAGCTCCATAAAAAGGACTAAATCAGAAGGTAAAGTCTTTGCCCGTGATGAACCCACTTGTTGTATCAGATCTGTGCTCCATCACTGTCAACCTGAAATCGCATCTAGGTCCCTGTCTACCACTGCAATAGACCCTCATTGCTGCCTAGTGTGTTGTGGTGTTATTTGTACTTAAATATTTATCAATTCATATCTCTGCTTTCTTTTATTGGATTGGTAGCATTTTGGTGGCATTCTTTTTTATTCAAATGTACTCTATTTTTCTCACTTGGTTTGGGATTTTTACTTTATTGTTATTTTGGTATTGCACCTTACATTCTGGTTTAAATGAGAGTAATGTGTGATTCTACACTTCTCCTAACCCACTACCAAACATAACCTGATAATATGCTTTTTAGAAATAGACCCATGGAAAGAGGTGTTGCTTGAAATGAGATTTTATCTTAAAAAACAAAAGACAAGAGGCATCTGGCAGAACAGGAGACAGTTTGTTTAATCGAACATTACGGCCTGGAGAGCAGTTATAGAATCTGGTCAGAGGACTGTCTCTCTAAGAACATCAGTTTGGAGCACATTTTATACCATTCTTGAGGACCATAAAACTATAAAATGAGAACAGTTGTCATGAAGTCATTAATATAAATTTCAGAGAGAGAATGCAGCTGGGCCTCGATCTGGCATGGACAGAATGTGGGGCATAGAGTTCTTGTCCAGATATCTGGCCTGAAGGGCACATGTTCACCTTGTGTGCTGTGCATCCTGATTGGCTAGGTGTTCCTAACTACAGGTGGCATCTAACTTTATGGTGTTTTGGAATCCCCATGTACCCCTAGCCATGGGTGCTTTATTGGTGCCAATCTCCTGGGGCTGTTGTAGTGTAGCTGTCTATCTGTGGGATTGTAATCTAAGATGTCCTGTGTGCATGTTCGGCTGTTCGATGAATGTTATCCCACCTGTGCCCTTTCAGTCATTAACCTTCAGTCCTGGGTTGCAGAGCCTGCCAGACCAAATACCTTCATGCTGGGGTCGACGAAGAGTTCACGAATTGGGAAATCTAAGAGTGGTGATGAAATTCCATTTGAGAATGACAATGTATCATTCATATACAAAGATACCTTATCATCGTGTACATCAACATTCCCCCTCTAGTTGAATCTTCAACTATACTCTCAGATACACAGGTTTTGAAAGTCACAGTGTCTGTTCCCTGTTGTCCCACCTCCCCCGCTACCTGTACTCTACCCAATTTAGGGACTGCAGTTTTACAGCAGGAAACCCCAAATTGTAATAAATCACATGAAAACAGTAACATGATGAAAACAGGCAACAATGACATGCACAAACCGGTTAGCCACCAGGGGAGCCAGGAGTACCAGTTAGAGAACCACTCCTGCTTAGGGGCACCTCCCTCTTCACGCATGTCCTTATGCAGTTGGTGCAGTGCTTGAGTGGCGAGTGTCAACGTTCCATTCTCCATGTCGATACCAAGCACAAAACTGCAGCAAGAGGTGCCAAACTTGGAGCACATCCCACCTTCTACTGTGGTTATCAAGTCAAATTGTACCGATCACCATCAGGCGGATGGTTTTAAGTTCCTTTATTGCATTAAGACGGAGCTCAGCATTATTAATAATTTTAAGCATTTCCCTCCAGTGTACTTGCAACCAGCAGGCATTAGCTTTTGTCTACATGGTAAAGAAGGGTATGGACCCTCCTGCTGATACTTGAGTAAGATACATTTTATGTATAATTCCTGTGTTAATATGCCCATGTTTTAAGAAAGCATTTGCTCTACAGACTGACACCTTTGGGAGGTGCCTTGGAGAAGTGCTATCCCAACCAGATAATTAAGAAGAATTAACGCTAGCCTTGTACATCTGTTGCAAGTTGCTAGCACACAAAATGCATTACTCTACTATTGAAAAAGAATGTCTAACTATTAAATGTGCCACTGAAGCTCTGCACTACTACTTATTAGGACTGACATTTTTGTCGTTGACAGACAATAGACCTCTGATTTGGTTTGCACAGAATAAAAATACAAATCAGAAATTTGGTGATGGTTTTTGGCATTACAACTCCGCTGTTTTCAGATGAATCACAAGTCAGGAAAAATATGGTCTTTTTACCTGAACATGCAACCAGTGAATGGCCCAATCGGCCATCCCAGAAATAAAGGATGTGTGAAGGGGAGCCGAAGGGACGCTCAAGGAATTTAGAAAAGGCTGCTCAAAGGGATCACAGGGAATGGAGTGTATGTGCTCTTATTGTGAAAGAGCAGGAAGTGGCCAAGCAGAAGGAGGCAGGATGAGAGCCACAAGAGGGAACGATGAAAGATCATGGGGAGGAAGAGAAGTGGGGAAAGGTGGAGCGAGACAGGAGTTCCAGGTAGAACGACTGTTAGACCTGTCAGCCTTCGGATGGTCTTCCCCCAAACTTTGTACCTGTTTCTCTCCATTTTTGCTGAAATCCATTTTTGTTGACCATAGCACTTTGTACACTTTAGCACTGCTAATCAGTGCTAACATGCTTGTGCTTACTTCCCTAAACATGGTAAAATTGGTTTACACCTGATTGGCATAGTTAATTTACTTATACGTCCCTTATAGAGTGGCATATCATATGCCCAGGGCCTGTAATTAAATTCTACTAATATGCCTGCAGCACCTATTGTGACACCCACATAAGTAGCTCCTTAAAACACGTTCCAAGAATGCCATTGTAGCTTGAATGCAGTTTTAAACTGTCAATTAAACTTGGCAATATTGCCCCCTTGCCAAGACTTAAACTCTCCTTTTTATTGCATGTCACCCCAATGTAATCCAAGGGCAGCCCACAGGCCAGAGTGCATTGTAATTAAATGGTTGTTCATGCACGTTTAAGGTTCACCACTGTGAGGACTACATGTCCCATAGAATAACTTTGGGTTGCCTGATTACATTTGAGTGCTAAATTTTGACTGGGGACACATATGCATTTCATTTTTGTTGTCTGAGAAATTATAATTAAAAATCCTTTTTTAATGGTAAAGTTAAATTTTAAATTACAATTTTGAAAATGGCACTTTTAGAAAGTTGACATTTTTCTCTTTTTGCTATTTGGTGTCTACAGCCTGACACATGATTGGATGTAGTTGGCAGTTAGACTTTTTGAATTCCTCCCAGAAATCACAACCATTTTTGGGACCGCAGTATCAGCTCTTTATAGGCAAAAATAAAAGCAAAGCCACCTTACTGGCAGATGTACACTCATCACAGAGAACCTGGTCACAGAAGCAGAAATCATTAATTATGGCAGGTGGTTCTCCACCAGAAGGGCGAAAGCCTGGCAGACTGGTAGACCACCTTCCAGAGTTTAAATGATCCCCCTAAATCCCAAGATAAAACTTATATTCAGTGACTCCATAAACTCACTTGATCCCCCAACCCATCCCCATATGAAATAGTGGTTATATTCAATTTACATCTAGGTCTTGCTTATCCACAGCCATTGACTTGCATTGGTGTTGTGTGTTTTCTTGGATCTTTTACCCTTAAAACTTTAATAATACTAATCTCCAGTTCACATAATCAGATGTTGACCAATTTGTAAGTCATTTAGCTTAATAAATCTAGTTCAGATTATTTGATTGGTTTGTGAAATGTTTTGTGGTGTTTCTTAATTTTAACATTGTTTTGGTGCTGCTTAAGCCTATCACAAAGGTCTCTGAGGTAATCGTGGTGTGTTATGTTATAGCTATCAAGGTATAAGACAAGTTTTCTGCATTTTCAACTGGCAAGTTTGTACTAATAAACTGGTGAGAATACTCCTTCCAAATTAATAAACCAAAATCCTACTTTCAGTAGCTCAGACCATACTACTGACAGCCCATAGTACTGGCAAGATCTACAGAGGAAACCCAATGAATACACAAAAGAAATTGAGTCTGTCTATTGAAGGAAAGACTCAATTAGTGTTTGTACTCACTGGTTTTCCAACAACCATCTATGTTTTTTCAGGCTGTCCACACTGCATTCCAATCCAAACTGCATGACTGTTGAAGCTGATAAATATAACAAAACTACGAGAGCTGTATGTAGTCAAGTCACAATAGCATTGTGTTAGAGATGACTGTCAAAACGGCTGTATGTTAAGCTCCTTGCCTTCCCTCATAGCCTGTGCTAAGCAGAACTCATAATTTAAATATCACACTAAGGACAAGTTTTGTTCTCAAAATCAGAGTCTTTATCATGAAGCTTGAAATAAAGCAGGTGACAGGGACACAAGTACCAGCAAAGTTGAATGAAAATCAGGCCTGGCCTGCCAGGCAATACCTCCATGGAAACCCACAATTCTGCAAGGGATACTAATATTGTGTACTGTCCAGCAGGCAAAGTATAGATTAGAGAAGTGGGATCCAAAACTATCCCGCTGCCTCTGAAGCTTTGGCAATAGAGCCCCCGTGGCATAGAACGTTGAAATTCAAAGGACTTGAGTCCCTGCTTGCTGTTGTACCTCAAAAGGGACACACAAGCCATTTGAGACCATGGCAATTGGCACGAACACTCTAGGACACCATGCATCCACAACATGCCTACTCACATTTGCAGGGATGACTGGCCTTCTAGGAAACACTCCCTAAGGTGCTAACAGGAGGGGAGTACCTAAAAGTACTCCCTCAACATTTTACTGTCAGCTGCCTCGTGTATTCTGGCCCGCAGGGATGGAACCACCCATGAAATAGAGACAATAGATTTGTTTAATTATTGATCAGCTTTCAATGAATATGGTAACTTGTCGATTTAGCAGAAGAGAATATTATTACGTTCTCTTGTCCCACAGGGGCTTAAAAGTGTATAATCAAATTATTAAAGTGGCTCTCGTAGGAGATGCTAATGTTTGCAATTCTGCGTTGTTTGATTTAGATAATTATATTGCACTCAAATTTTATATGGCCATTACCAGATACAAATTATTTCAAAGGAAACAGGAAAAATATGAATCTATAGATGAATAGTTGAGTTGAAAAAAATAATTCAATTGACTGTAAATTAACTAACCTGCAAGAAGAATTGATTAGGGACCAGGTCCTCAATTTAATATCTCTTTGCACTGGGTTTGCATAACAAAAGTGAAGCAAATGTGGCTCAGAGTGTTGGGATGGGATTTACTATCCATTTACATCAGAACCCCTTTCAGAGAGCCCTGGGGCAAGCAGGAGTTACTGGGCCCAACCGTAAACGTGAGTTAAGGAATTTTACACCTGATGTCCCAAGTCCTAACCTACGATTGGTTCTGAGTAACTGGCTGTTAGAAATGGGGTCTCTGGTTGGCAGTCAGTTTGCACTCTGTTCAAGCAGGGACCCTCACTCTAGTCAGGGCAATGGAGAAACACACTCAGATAACCCCTGCTTGCCCCCTTGGTGGCTTGGCACAAGCAGTCAGGCTTATCTCAGAAGCAATGTGTAAAGTATTTGTTCCAAAGCACACAGTAATACAGTGAAAACACTACAAAATGGACACCACACTAGTTTTGAAAAATAATCAATATTTATAAAAATCAAACAAGACCAAAACAATAAAGAATCCAACATATGCAAGTCAAGATATGAATTCTTAAAGAATAAGAGTCTTACTTCATAGAAACCAATGGAAACGTTGATTTTATACAAAGTACCATGTTTGCGTAAAAAATAAAGCCACGAGACAAGTCAGCAATGCGTGATGCAGGTGGAGTGTCGGTTTTAGCCACGAAGCGGGCATTGCATAGTTTATCAGCCGATTTGCAGATGGTGCGTCAAAAATCTCCCCGCATGGCGTTCTGTGTGTGGATTTCAGCTCTTGTTCTACCAACTTCGCCTTTCAAGGGCCCAGGGACTGGATAGGGCACCACTTGGCAGGGCAGGAGTCTCAGCAGAGGGTCCAGGTGCTGGCAGAGGAAGTCCTTGATGGCCCTGAGACTTCAAAACAGGAGGCAAGTTCAGTTCAAGCCCTTGGAAAACTTCTTCAAGCAGGAATGCACAACAAACTCCAGTCTTAGCCCCCTTTCACAGGCAGAAACACCAACTGCAGGATAGCCCAACAAAGCACAGTCACAGACAGGAGCAGCACTTCTCCCCAGCTCTTCAGCTCTTCTCCTTGGCAGCGTTTCCTCTTGGTTCCAGAAGTGATCTAAAGTCTGCGGTTTTGGGTTCACTACTTCTACCCCTTTCTGCCTTTGAAGTAGGCAAACTTCAAATGAAAGTCTCTGTTGTTTGCAAGATCCTGCCTTGGCCAGGCCCCAGACACACACCAGGGGGTTGGAGGCTGCATTGTGTGTGGGCAGGCATAGCCCATTCAGGTGTACGTGACCACTCCTCCCTCCACACTAGCTCAGATGGCTCATCAGGATATGCAGGCTACACCCCAGCTCCCTTTGTCTCACTATCTAGAAGGGGAAACACCCGGAACAATGAGTCGTGAACCACAAAGTCGTGGAAAACGAAAGCAAAACAATGCTTTCATTTTCCCTGACTTCCTTGTCTTAGGGCCTTAACCACACATGTGTGAACCATGTACATGCGTGGTTAAGGCACAGAAGAAGGGAGTTGACGCGATCAAGGAGGAGGTAAGTTGGGCTGGGACTGGGGCTGTTTTTTTGGGGGTGGGGTGGGGGGGCTCGGGTGATTAGGGTTTAGGGGCAGGGGAGGGGGGTCAGGGTTTAGGTTTTAGGGATCGGTTGAGGGTTTGGGGTGCTTTAGGTTTTAGCGGCGGGGTGGGGACTCGGGTATTTTTCATTTTTGGGGGTGGGGTGGGGGGCTCGGGGTGATTAGGGTTTAGGGGCAGGGAGGGGGGTCAGGGTTTAGGTTTTAGGGATGGGTTTGGGTGTTGGGGTGCTTTAGGTTTTAGGGGAGGGGGTTGGGGTTGTGGAAATTTTGGGGTTGGGGGGTTGGGGTAGTTGTGGGGGTAATTTTTAGGGCCGGGAGGCCAGAGGGGACACATGCTGGAACCATGCATGCTGATCACTAATGCCTTTACCAGGAATGCCTTTACAATGAAAAATCATTTTTAAGGCATTTGTGGTAAAGGCATTAGTGATAACAACAAGGTCGTTGTGAAGCACTCGTTGATTCAACATATAACATATAACCGTCTAGAAGAGATTCGCAAACAGCCCAACTGTCAAGTCTGACCCAGACAGGGAATCCACAAACAGGCAGAGTCACAGAATGGTTTAAACAAGAAAATGCCTACTTTCTAAAAGCAGCATTTTCAATCTAACAATCTAAAACACAACTTCACCAACAGATGTATTTTTACGTTGTGAGTTCAGACACCCCAAACTCCACATTTCCGCTCTCAGAGGAACACTGCACTTTAGGGATATTTAAAGGCAGTCCCCATGTTAACCTATGAGAGGGATAGGCCTTGCAACAGTGAAAAACAAATTAGGCAGTATTTCACTGTTAGGAAATGTAAAACACATCAGTACACGTCTCACCTTTAACATACACTGCATCCTGCCCATGGGGCTATCTAGGGCCTACCTTAGGGGTGCCATACATATAGAAAAAGGGAAGGTTTAGGCTTGGAAAGTGGGTACACTTGACAGGTCGAATTGGCAGCTTACAACTGCACACACTGCAGAGGCAGGTCTGAGCCATGTTTACACGGTGGCAACTAGTGCTGCAGGCCCACTAGTAGTATTTTATTTACAGGCCCTGGGCACCTCTAGTGTGCTTTACTAGGGGTTTACTAGTAAATCAAATATGCCAATCATGGAAAAGCCAATTGCACATACCCTTTATACAGAACCACTTGCACCATAGCAATGGTCAGTAGTGGTAAAGTGCCCAGTGTACCAAAAACAGCAAAAACAGAGTCCAGCACACAGTCAAAACATGCGAAGCCGAGGCAAAAAAGATAGGGAGACCACGCTATGGATGCCAGTTCTAACACTGACCAAATAATACCCCTTTCAGCATTTGCCTCTCAGTGGTAGCCTGGGTTGAGCAGCCCAATGTTCTTCAAGGGGGAGGAAGGTTTTAAACATACACAAGCCCAAGTACAAACAGTAACCACAATAAGGGGATTGCCCTATGATATACTTGCTGTTAGAAATGGGGTCTTTGGTTGACAGTCAGGTTACCCCCTGTTCAAGCAAGGACCCTCACTCTAGTCAGGGTAAAAGAGAATCACCCTCAGCTAACCCCTGCTTACCCCCTTGGTAGCTTGGCAGAGCAGTAGGCTTAACTTCAGAGTGCTAGGTGTAAAGTATTTGTACCAACACACACAGTAACTTAATGAAAACACTACAGTGACAAAACACCAGTTTAAAAAAAAAAAGAAATATTTATCTAAACAAAACAAGACCAAAACAACAAAAATCCAACATACACAAGTCACGTTATGAATTTTTAAATATTAAACTAAAAAATAGCACTTAGAAACAAAAATGCTTCGATGAGGTGTTAACACGGTGTCGTGACGGAGTCGTTCCCAACAAGCCGACACCAGCGGCGCCAGACACGGAGTCGCGTAGACCCCCTAGTACAGTACCTTTGGTGAAGAGGGAAAACAAGCTGATGCGCGAAGTCGGGGATCGCGGCATCTGTGCGAAACGTTGAATCCGTGCACTTCAAGCGGCGTCAGTCACGACGTGGTACGGCGACTTCCACGGAGTCGCAGACTTCAGCGGGGCTGCTGCGGCGTCGGGCCTGCGAAGAGCGTCCCGTTCCAGCGAAGGTCACGGCATCGGGTGCAGGCAGCGACACCGGATTCAGCAGCGGCGTCGGTCCGAAGTCGTCCGAAGTCGATTTCCTTGGATTTTCACCAGCTTTCCTTTCAAGGGCCCAAGGACTGGATAGGGCACCACTTGTCAGAGCAGGAGTCTCTCCAGAGACTCCAGGTTCTGGCAGAGAGAAGTCTTTGCTGTCCCTGAGACTTCAAACAACAGGGGGCAAGCTCTAAATCAAGCCCTTGGAGATTTCTTCACAAGATAGAAGGCACACAAAGTCCAGTCTTTCCTCTCTTACTCTGGCAGAAGCAGCACTGCAGGAAAGCTCCACAAAGCACAGCCACAGGCAGGGCAGCACTTCTTCCTCAGCTTTTCAGCTCTTCTCCAGGCAGAGGTTCCCCTTGGTTCCAGAAGTGTTTCTAAAGTCTGTGGTTTTGGGTGCCCTTCTTATACCCAATTTTCCTTTGAAGTAGGCCTACTTCAAAGTAAAGTCTCTTTGTAATGTGAAATCCTGCCTTGCCCAGGCCAGGCCCCAGACACTCACCAGGGGGTTGGAGACTGCATTGTGTGAGGGCAGGCACAGCCCTTTCAGGTGTAAATGACCACTCCTCCCCTCCCTCCTAGCACAGATGGCTCATCAGGATATGCAGGCTACACCCCAGCTCCCTTTGTGTCACTGTCTAGTGTGAGGTGCAACCAGCCCAACTGTCAAACTGACCCAGACAGGGAATCCACAAACAGGCAGAGTCACAGAAATGGTATAAGCAAGAAAAGGATCACTTTCTAAAAGTGGCATTTTCAAACACACAATCTTAAAATCAACTTTACTAAAAGATATACTTTTAAATTGTGAGCTCAGAGACCCCAAACTCCACATGTCCATCCGCTCCCAAAGGGAATCTACACTTTAATCAGATTTAAAGGTAGCCCCCGTGTTAACCTATGAGAGGGACAGGCCTTGCAACAGTGAAAAACGAATTTAGCAATATTTCACTGTCAGGACATATAAAACACATTACTATATGACCTACCTTAACCATACACTGCACCCTGCCCTTGGGGCTACCTAGGGCCTACCTTAGGGGTGTCTTACATGTAAGAAAAGGGAAGGTTTAGGCCTGGCAAGTGGGTACACTTGCCAAGTCGAATTTACAGATAAAACTGCACACACAGACTCTGAAGTGGCAGGTCTGAGACATGATTACGGAGCTACTTATGTGGGTGGCACAACCAGTGCTGCAGGCCCACTAGTAGCATTTGATTTACAGTCCCTGGGCACCTTTAGTGCACTGTACTAGGGACTTACTAATAAATCAAATATGCCAATTATGGATAAACCAAACACATACACATTTTATAAAGGAGCACTTGCACTTTAGCACTGGTTAGCAGTGGTAAAGTGCCCAGAGTAACAAAAACAGTAAAATCAGAGTCCAGCACACATCAACAACCTGGGGAACAGAGGCAAAAAGTTAAGGGAGACCACACCAAGGATGAAAAGTCTAACACTTGCGTTTATGAAAACTTAGGCCCTCATTACGAGCCTGGCGGTCTGTGACCGCCAGGCTCGCGGTTGGCGGGAGCACCGCCGACAGCCTGGCGGTGCCCCTTAGGGCATTCTGACCGCGGCGCTTTGGCCGCGGTCAGTGCAGGAAAACCGGCGGTCTCCCGCCGGTTTTCCGCTGCCCGTCAGAATCCTCCAAGGCGGCGCAGCATGCTGCGCCGCCTTGGGGATTCTGACTCCCCCTACCGCCATCCTGTTCCTGGCGGTTCGCCCGCCAGGAACAGGATGGCGGTAGGGGGTGTCGCGGGGCCCCTGGGGGCCCCTGCAGTGCCCATGCCAACGGCATGGGCACTGCAGGGGCCCCCGTAAGAGGGCCCCGCTTGTATTTCACTGTCTGCATAGCAAACAGTGAAATACGCGACGGGTGCAGTAGCACCCGTCGCACCTTCCCACTCCGCCGGCTCGATTCCGAGCCGGCGTCCTCGTGGGAAGGTTGTTTCCCGCTGGGCTGGCGGGCGGCCTTAAGGCGGCCGCCCGCCTGCCCAGCGGGAAACTCAGAATGCCGGCCGCGGTCTTCAGACCGCGGTGCGGTATTCCTGCGGCGCAACTTTGGCGGGCGGCCTCCGCCGCCCGTCAAAGTTGTAATGAGGGCCTTAGTATTTAAATATCATCACACATAGCTGAGAGGTAACAAACTAAATAATATCCACAGTTTGTTAAGATTGGTGCACTAGTGTCGTCCTGTGCTGTATCCCAGAGGTCTTCCATCACCTTCTAGTGAGACAAGTTATCCCCATTCAGTACTGGAGGTGACTCCCAGATGGGGCCCACACTAGTGTCCACATAACAAAGTCTAAATATGGCTCTAAAAGTCAACTTCAATGAGCTAAGTTCATGCAACCAGACCTTGAACAGTCTTACCTGACCCGATGACAGACAGTATGCGAGGGAGGAATGGGGCACATCACTGTGGGCTCCAGTCTCCTGATGCTACAGGTTTGCAATCTCTCGCGGTCTGTACCCAATGACGCATTGGATATCCCTCAGTCTCTGGATGGCTCACATCGTTGTTTTGATATCCACAATTGGTAAGTGTTCCTCTAGGCAGCCTAGGCATAATGATTCTTGGCAAAGACCCTGCTCACATGGCTGCCCTCTCTTAGTCCACTGTGGTTGCCCACTGACTCTTTACAAGGGCAATAGCCTTTACTTCATGGTGGCTTCCACCTGGCATACGAAGGTTACAGACTTTGGCTGTGCAGCAATCCAGACCAGACTGGGCATCTCATACTTTGCTCACCAGGATCTACTCAGCAGGATCCCTGCTGGGTCTCGTTCCCTCTGGGTGCTCTCCTCCCCCTACTTCTCCTCCTCCTCACAGGATCCCTAGGCTTGACAGGCAGGCAGTAGGTTGGTGCTTCAAGCTCAGGGAAGTGGTCTTGACTTCTTGGTTGAAGGCCACTCACCAAGCAGGGAGACTAGCAGACGTTTGCACCTAGTCCTTCTTCAAGCTGCTAGAAGTCATTGTGATTTTCTTCCCTGTTGACAAGTGATGTTGAACCACTTATAGGTTGCATGCTACCACCTTTATGGTCCAGTCAGAAATGTGATTTAGTGCCTGACCCTTCAAAATTGTGGTTGTAGCTGTAAGCTCCTTTGAAGTGCTCCCTCCATTGCACTGCCCTTTGTCAAAGTGGATGTCTACCACAGCAGAAGTGGCTCCAGTTCTGATTGACCCACAACATAGATCAAAGGAATAACCCTGGATCACACCAGTCTGTCAGCCACCATTGAAATATGTCTCATAATGGTTCAACGGCCTAAGCTTTCCTCTTTTATCAAGATTCCCTGGTCCACTGTGACAACTTTACCAGTCCACCCTCTCCCTGACAATGATCCCATGCCACAATGACCAGTAACTTTTCTGTAATCAAAGGGAACACTCATGTACAGAGGATGCTGTACTCTGTCTGAGTATGTTCCCACTCCAGTGCTCAGGACTGTCAGCAATTCACATATCTTTTCTGGAGGTTGCAGTTTTTACCTCTCCTATCTTCTCTAGGCCTTGTATTTCCAAACCCGAACCCACTGGCCTGCGTATGCCATACACAGGCATACACACATGCAAGCACTACAAGCTGTCCGGCACTACACACATTCCACGCACGCAAGGGGGAGTTAAGTACACAGCCAAAGAACTTTACATGAGTGGACCAGTATGCACCAGACCTGTTCACCCTACTGATCATTAATACACACAAAGCGAGTATGATGCCACCACCCATATGGTGTCACTTAACTCCAGGGAAGGGCAGTAACACGCTACCATTTTGAGGGTAGTGCTTGGTGCAACCCTCCCAGACTAACAACATTGTATTACCATGAAACAGGCTTCGCTAATGGTTCACACACATGATCTGTGTCCACCCATGACCAAAAATCATTACCAGCAGTCTAAGCAGTCAGGACACTCAGAGCAGGGGTGCATGACTGTCACCATGCAGGGGACTTTTCCATCTCAACAGTGCTTTGCCATCTTTTAATAACAGACTGTAGAGTATTGCTTTTCGTTTTTTTTAATCCAAAACAGAAATCTCAATTTGTGTTTTGTTGTGTCTTTGAATTGCACTGAAATCTCACCTTCTCATGTATACAGGTGCACATTTGGTATTTTTTTCTTTTAAAGCCCTGTGTTGTTGGCTTCTGCTTCTAGAACTGCTACAACCCCGAGACTAGCACCACACACCAAACAGTTAGTACACTCTCTTAAGTTGTATTTCTGCTTGCTTCCCTAAGAAGACTAAAATGATAATGGCCCACATTATGACATTGGCAGTAAGTACCGCTTACAGCCATGCCGACTGCCGCCAACATACTGCCACTGCCGTGGATTACCGCTACCCATATTATGACACACACATAGCAATCCGTCACTATACAGCCACATAAACAAGTCCGCCAGCCCAAAGGTTGGTGATAAACTGGCGGTATCCAAACCCACACCATTACACCAACAGAACTCCGCCCACCACGTTATGACCCACGAATCACCGCAGCGGACATTCAATGGCGGTAAACCATTGGCAGTACATACCGCCGCGCTTAAAATAGACACACACCTACGAAACAACACCACATTGGACAATTCAAACTACACACGCCTGACACCCATACACACACCACACCCACACACCCACACCACTATAAAACACACATCCACATTACCCACAACCCTTTACAACTAAAAATAAGTGCCACAAGAGAGATAGCAAGACCACAGACAAGACCACAGCCACACACCATCATCAACTATATACCATCCACGCACCTTACATCACACACCCCAACACATCACCCTACACACCCTCACCCACACCACTCACACTACACCCATGGCACCACAACGACACCCTAGGTTCTCAGAGGAGGAGCTAAGTGTCATGGTGGAGGAAATCATCCGGGTAGACCCACAGCTATTCGGATCACAGGTGCAGCAGACATCCATTGCTAGGAAGATAGAGCTATGGCGGAGAATCGTGGACAGGGTCAACGCCATGGGACAGCACCCCAGAACAAGGGATGACATCAGGAAGAGGTGGAACGACCTATGGGGGAAGGTGCATTCAACTGCAGCAAGACACCAAAAAGCTGTACAGAGGACTGGCGGTGGACCCCAATCTCCTCACCCACATCTAACAACATGGGAGGAGCAAGTCTTGGCAATCATGCATCCTGAGGGCCTGGCAGGAGTAGGAGGAGGACTGGACTCTGGTAAGTCAACCTTTTACTACTTTCACCCCCCCCCCACCAGCATGCCATCACATACCCCCGCCCTTACCCTCACTCCCATCACTCCACCACCTACCACACACCCCACCATCACAACCCACCCATCCCAATGCCAAGCCCTGCAGGCAACACCAATGCATGGACACCCATCACAGACCTGCATTGACATCTATCACTAAAGCATGCCCACTAGGAGGAAACAGCTAGCCCACCAAATAACAACTCACACAAGGCAAAGCTGCCAGGGCAATAACAACCATAGAGGGCAACACCCCCATGCATAAGATGTCACATGCAGAAACAATAACACAGCTTTTACATCCCCACAGGTTTGCCCAGCCAACACCACCCGAGAGGAGGTGCCAGCAACCTCCAGTCCCCCCCAGAAGAGGCCCACAGTGATGACAGCAGCTCTTGACGCCTGGATCTGGATGACCAACCTGGCCCATCAGGGATCTCCGGACAGTCAGTTACCCAGGCACAGTCTCATACCACCACAGAGCCTCCCCCCTCGGGAAACACCAGCACAGTGCCCACCCAGAGGGCCTGTACTTCTGTCCCCAGGACACGTCAATCAGCAGTGTGTCCACCACTACAGGGACCCGAAGCCACTCCGCAAACATAGGACGATCAGGGACCTGGGGTCAGTATCAGTGGGCACACGGTTCAGGGACAGAGGCACAGGACAACAAGGAAGCTGGGAGGACTGCTGTGCGACAGGGGGAGGAAAGGCCCAGGGAACCAACTCTCCAGGAGGCACTCACTGCGATCCTGGGAGCATAGCAACATTCCCAGGACACGATGGGCCAGCTACTGGACAAGATACAGGAGAACCAGCGGCTGCAGGAGGGACAGTACCTGGGGATCAGGGAGGACTTGAAGGACATCAACACCATCCTGGTCACCATTGCAGGGGTGCTGACAGACATGGTCAACACTATGAGGGAGGCAGTGGCACACCACCGGGCCCCAGACACTAGCCAAACCGATGAACAGCCCTCCACCTCCACTGCCGCTAGTGGACAGGAGGCCCCACCACAGGACCAACATGCCACCAGTACCCCTCCCCATGCAGAAGGAGAACCACCCCACAAACGTTCCCTGTGATCCAGTCAGAAGCCAGAGACTATTGCCAAGACCACCGCCAGGATATAAGACTCTCCTGAATGTCACCCTTGTGTCCTACCCTGTGACCCTGTCTACCTTGAACTGATTGCTGCCCTTCCAATGTCCCCTTGGACAATGCACCTGTGATCCACATAGACTGGACTCTATCCTGGACTTTCCTCCACCATCACCCCAGCCCATTGCACACCCCCCTCTACTTATTAGCACATAAATGAACACCCTTTGGAAAAAAAACAAGTATGGCGTATGTCAAATGATTTAACTATGTATTCATTTAACAAGGTTTAAACACTGTAATTCAACTGTACAGTAATGTATTCATAGGAATGACCTGTAGTTGGCTGCAGTAAACACACCAGGAGCAATAGTGGGACTCAAATACCTGCAAATAGAGATGCCAAAGGGTACAGTGAGTGGCCATAGAAGTGGGAAAATCAGCCTGTCAGTGACAATGTCAAACACAAAACTGTCAATTAGAAAGTGAAGTTACACTGCCTTACCTGCGTGTCATTGGAAGTATTGACGAATTATTGCACTTCTGTTGTCCTCATCTTCATCCTCTGCATCCTCATCTTCAGTGTCCAAAGGGTCCACTGCTGCCTCATGCCCATCTCCATCCTCATCCTCCTGCATAAAAGGCACCTGGCAACATAAGGCAAGGTTGTGCAACATACAGCATGCCATGATGATCTGGCAGACCTTCTTGGTGGTGTGTAGCACAGGGAACCACCTGTGAGATGGAGGCAATGAAACCTTCAGGAGGCCAAATGTCCTCTCTGTAATTCTTCTATTTCGCCCATGTGCCTCATTGTAACGTTCCTCTGCCCTTGTCCTGGGATTCCTCACAGGGTTCAGTAGCCATGAGAGGTTGGGGTAACCAGAGTCACCTTCTAATATCGAGGGACACCTGTTAGACACACACTAACCCTTAGGGCCCACACCATCCCCATACACCATCTTTCACTGGGTGGGAACCAGGGCTCACCTATTAGCCACACCTGGTGCCTCTGGAGTTGAGCCATCACATATGGGATGCTGCTATTCCTCAGGATAAGGGCATCATGCACAGACCCAGGATATTTTGCATTGATGTGGGAGATGTACTGGTCCCCCAGGCACAATATCTGCATATTCATTGAGTGAAAGCTCTTTCGATTTCTGAACACCTGTTCATTTCTCCGGGGGGGGAAACAAATGCAATATGTGTGCCATCAACTGCCCCAATAATGTTGGTGCTATGTCCCATTGCACAGAAATCAGATTTCACTGTGGCCAAATCCTCCACCTGGAGGAAAGCGATGTAGTTGCACATGTGTTTAATCAGGGCAGACAACGCTCTGGTCAGCACTATTCAGAACATTTGCTGAGAAATTCCTTCCAAGCCCATTGTCACTTTGAAGGAGCCAGTTGCCAGAAAATGGAGCACAGATAGCACTTACACAAGAGGGGGGGATCCCGGCGGGCTGATGGATAACAAATATCAGGTCAGGCTCCAATTGGGTACACAGCTCTGTAATTGTGGCCCTGTCCAGTCTATTGATGAGGATAATGTGCCTGTCCTCCATTGTTGTCAAGTCCACCATGGGTCTGTACACTGGGTGATGTCTCAATCTCCTATTCATCCGCAGTGGTTGCAATCTAAGAGGCGAAACGGTGAGCAGCTGGTCAGTATCTCATATTTCCAACCACTACACTTGATTGCATGTCATCGCCAAGCAGGCGGAGCACCCACTGTCACAAACGGTGGGAGGACCTGAGACACTGAGCATGGAAGACGGCGGAGGCCCAGCTGGGGATGGCCTCCCAATGAGGAAGGGGTGCCCGTTGAACCCTGACCCCCAATGGCCTGCATACTGGCGGTGGCCTATCCGGAGCTGGATGGGCGCTTGGGGGCATTACAGCAGCCACAAGGGGGGGAGTACAGTGCCCCAATATACTACTTGTGCGTGGTGGGGTGGTATCCAGATGGAGGATGTGGGCCTGTGGGTGCCCCTAGGCCATTGCAGGGTAGGACCTATGTTGGACAGGGTCTGAGGTAAACTTCATCTAACCAAGCTGGTAGGCATCCACTACTGGGCAGGAGTCTGTAGGTCTTAGGTATGCTGGAATTGCCGTTGGGTGTCCATTTCCATGGGCTGGTGACTAGCATTGTGACTGGTAATGCATTGCCTAGTGCGTAGGACTGTTCCCTGTGCGTGTGTCTCGTGTACGCCAATGGTGGTGTGGTTGATGCCATTGACTAAGTGTATCCTTTGTCTCTTACCCCCCTTTCTTGTTTTGTCACCCTGTCCTTATGTGCATTAGCATCATCTGGCAGAGGAGCAGAGGCACCGGGGACGGAGGGAGCTGTATCCGACAGGACCCAGGATGCCGAATCCACTGACAGTGAGCGCACCAGTGGTACGGAGGGCGAGGGGAGCACCACTTCGGAGACTGGAGGGGACAGTTTGGACAGTGATACCTCCTCCAATGAAAGCTCCCTGGTGGTGGCGGACACTTCTGTGCCCAACCCAGCTACAGGTAAAGTCGCCACCCCCTGTGTCAGCACCACCCTCCCAGCAGCCCATCAGCATGTTTCCTGTACCTGCTCACCCAGGGGGGTGGGCATTTCCTTCACCCCAGGCACCTCAAGCCCTGCCCCAGTGAGCCCTGCTGCCCTGAGTGATGAGGCGATTGACCTCCTGCGATCCAGCCCTGTTGAGCAGTCAACCATTGTGAATGCCAACCAGGGTCTTGCAGCCCAAATGCAACAGACAAGTGCATTACTGGCATAGCAGCCCAACAGAGATCATTCCAGGCACTGGCCTCCTCTCTGATGGCAGCCATTGTCCCTGTTTCTAGCCTCCCTCCTCCAACTTCCTCTACCCAATCCCATTCCCCTCACCCCCAACCTATCTCAAGCACACAGGCAGACGGGAATGCACACAAGACAACACACAGGAGTGGTTCAGGCAAACACAAGCACCACACATCATCCCACAGGCACTCACATAAACACCATCCAGATGCAGACATACTAACATCCACTGCCTCCACTGTGTCCCCCTCCTCCTCCTCGTCCACCTCCCTCCCAGTTGCATCTACACTCACACTTGCATGCACTACAGCCTCATCTACTACCACCATCATGCCTATCAGTACACGCCCCTCACTGGCAGTCACCACCCCCACATCCATTCACATGTCCCCTGTGTCCTCTCCGACTGTGTCTGTGCTCCCTCTTCCCAAAGTACACAAACACAAGCACTCAGACACCCAACAGCCATCCACCTCACACGAGCATCCAGCATGCTGCACCTGCACCCAAACACAGCAGACAGACACCTCCTACAACCACTTCTTTTTTTTCTACTCCCAAACCTTGATCGTCTTCCCACCACAATGTCCCTAAGAAGCTTTTCCTCTCCACCGTTGACCTCTTCCCTCCCACTCCTCCCACAGTCTTTCTCATCAGGCCAGGGTGGTCAGAACCCAGACGAGCACCTCAGCCACCCTGTCCACGGCCACAGTAGTGCCAACAGCTCCTCCAGGTGGGAGAGGATACTGGGCACCAGGCAGCCACACTGAAAGGGTGTCTGCACCAGGTGCTGCAAGGAAGGGCAAGGAGGCACCCCCAGCTGCTACAGGGATGGGCAAGGAGCAATCCCCGGATTCTGACAGGAAGGGCAAGGGGCCTGCACCAGCAGGCAGGAAGTACAGGAGGCCTCGTGCTGGGACTCATTCGGACCCCCCACAACCAACCATGGTGGTTCAGCCATCCAAGACTGCAAGGGAAGGGCTGGAGCCTCCCACCACCACTGCCAGCAAAGCCACCAGAACTGCCACCAGCAGCAGCAGCCCAAGTGGGCAGCCATTCGAGGCTGCAGGGGAAAGTCTGGAACCTCCCCCCACCACTGCCAGCACCACCACCAGCACCGCCACTGCCAACACAGTTGGGTATTCACCCACTCGAGAGACTGTGGTCTTGCACTCCCCAGGACAGAGCACAGGGCATGTTGCCCCCTCCAGAGCCTGTGGGCAAGTCACACACTTGAGAGACTGTGGCCTTGCACTCCCCAGGACAGTGCACAGGGCATGTTGCCCCCTCCAGGACCAGTGACATTGTTCCATCTTCTTGCTGAGGTGCCCCCCGATTCCCTGTCCCCCTGAGGTGCCTGTCTATTTTTGACCTGATGCCCCTGCAGTGTTCTCTCTGTTTTGTTGCAGGAGTGAGGTAGGGACTTGGCCTATGTGTTGTGGCCCTGTGGCCCACGGATATTGAGGACTGGGCAGTGTCCCTACATTTGTAAATATGTATATATGTTTGGATTGTGATGCACTTATTCATAGTATTTTATCGTATTACACTCACTTTCTTCAAATCATTTTGTCCTTGCATTTTTCCTGAGGGGCACTGGGTAAATATGGTATGTTGCTGCATTGGTTGTGTGTATGGTGTTGGGGGTGGGAGGGGGTGGGTTTTACGTGTATGTGTCACTCTCTTTTTCCTCCTCCCCTCCCTTGTGTGCTAGGCAGAAGTACTCACTGTGGTCATCTTTGCCGGCGTTGGTGTTCATAATGAAGCAGAAGGTAGACGAGCATGGGGAAGACATGCAGCTCGGGCTCCATGGCATTGCAGTTGTTCCTTGAGTCTCCACAGGTGAGTCCTTTGACTTCTGAGATCTGTTTCTGCCAAGCTTTTGATGTCATTGGTACTGCCCCAGAAAAGGTGGCGGGGAGACCCTTCATAATAGAGTGGGCGGTACATTGTCTTCCACCTGGCTGTTGGTGGTTACCGCTGTGGTGCTTGTTGATTCCGCCCTGGAGGTCGGTGTGTTAAAGTGGCTGTCTGAGCGGTTTCTGCCGTGGTCATAATTCCATTTTTGTTACCACTGGCCTGTTGACGATATTACCACCGCTTTATCACCGACCTCCAGGGTTGTAATGAGGGCCAATATCTTTCATTATTAAGGCATGGTAGCTATACGTTAGCACCATGCTCACTATGTCAACCTATTATTTTACATATTTATAATGACATCCAAATTGACGCTGACATTTTAATAGTGATTCAAAGTCCAATTTAGTGGTGAAATAGAATTCTGACTAATCATGTTAAAAAAGTAACTATCAGAAAAGTTATCGCTCCATGTCTAAACTGCAAGAGGCCTTTCTGTTTGTATTTAACTTTCACCTGACTGCTGAAAGCTCCCTCGTGGTGAGATGTGGATTGCTCTCAGGAAAAGGACAAGGGGCTTAGGTATGAGGAGGTCACTGCTGATTTTGGAGCAGCAGCACCTCTGCTTGTGGGTGACTTAGTCACTCCCATACTAGTTGGCAGCTGTTGACCCAACCCTCATGGCTTTCTAGCAGCACCTCACTGAAACCCAAACGGTAAAGGTGATTTGTGGCAACCTAGTGCATGGAACTCTAAAGACCCCTCAGGGAAGACTCAGTGAACAAGCCTTACCCTTTTCTCTCTAAATACAAGTCTCTTACACACACACAGGCAAGAAAGGAGATGCACAATAGTTTTCAACACATTTATTGAAAAGATTGCATTCCACGATCAAATGCATGAGCTGCATTGATTAGGATAATGAGGAATAACCAACATGGTTTGCTCTTGCAAAATAAGTCTGACACAGGTATGTACCTAAGTTTTAGACTGTTTGTGCAGTCTTGTGGTAGCAATACAAAAATATTATCCTGTGTTCTTCGCATTCTGTTCTTGTTAACCTGGGGCACAATGAAAATATGTAATGCATAACATTGATAGTGGCGCTGTTACAAATTATTATAAAAACAAAACGTTACCACTAAAACAAGCTATGGTAAACTGAATAAATAAAAACAGAGCATATTATCTGGGTGAAAGGGCACAGGCCGCAAGCCTAAGCTAAGCCAAATACTGTGCCCAGGCAAGGAGCTAATAACGGACCTGCAACATTGGCTTTCTCTTGACGGGATGGTCTGGGGACTGTGCCATTAACTAGTTACAGTTTGAAGACACCTACCCTGTCCCAAGCACATGAACTTGACATCAGACCTGCCTCCTCATTTTTCAGTCTAGTCAGCTTGGCTGAAAACCCAATGGCAAGGGGAGCTGCGCCAAAACTGGTTTGGAGTGACCATTGAGGAAGGTTTGCCCATTATCATAGCAACACCTCTGTGTGTGCTCAGGGAGATAAGACTAAAGGAGGAAAGGTCCTGCCATCTTGGATTTAGTAAGAGGGGGGCATTGTGAGATAGTTTACAGTAAAACACATAGGATGTGTTGTAATAGTCAGTAGGGTCACCTCTGGGACTCTTAGAACTCTTACCTCATTGACTAGGGTATTGCCTTTGATTACTCATACCACAGGCTGGCACTGGGAATAAATGTGGCATCCCCTATAGCCTCCTCAAAACACTCCTTAAAACACTTCTGGACCTGTGAAGAATCAGAAGAAGGACTGCCCTGCTGTCTGAAGAACATGAATGAAGACTGGTCCTGCTTGCCGGGAACCCAGGATCCAAGAAGTGACCCCAACTTCCTGTTTGAGGCCCACAATAAACTTCCAGATGCTCCCCTCTGCTGGTCTCTGTGGGAGTGAGTCTTGAACCCTACATACTGTTCTCAAGGTCCTTGGCTGCCAGCTGTGGTTAAAGTGTATTCCTCCCTGTCTAACTGAAAGTTTCACTACACTCAATGCTGAGTTTCGACACCAACAACCTTATCCGATATTTTCACAGGATTTGACACTGAACAGCATTAGACTGACGGCTTCCCCAGAGTAAATGCTGAGCAGCACCTGATAGATGGATTCCCCGGGCTTGATGCCGAACAGGCTCTGATCAACTCCAAGACATAATGCAGGGGCTTCCCATTATTATCAAGCCTTTCCTTGGATCCAGTGTGTTACCTCGCTCTGCTGAAGAATTCTACCACCATAACCTTTTCTAAGTGAGAAGGTGACTTTTTGACTGGAACAGACCTGTTCCTTTCATCTGACCCATGCTCCATCATGATCCATTTCCACCGAGTTAGTGCGACCAGTTCCATGTGGTTGCCGCTTAGTGCTTTTTGTCATCATAATTCTGGTTCTACTAATTGGATTTTTGCCATATTTATGTCATTTTATTTATTAATGTATTCTCTACTTTCTAAATTGAGATTTCTGTTGTGTTGTGTTGTGTCTTCACTTTATTACTGTTTGCATAATGCATAGATACTTTATACATCGGATCTAAATTAAGCCTGGTCACTGTGTGTCACAGCTTTCAGGGATTTGAGCACAGGTATGTTTAGTGACCTTTGTGATTCATCCTAACAAGAATTCTAATTATTATTTGAGGTGGGTTCCTACCATCACCCGTTGCTCCACGGTATTACAATATCAATTGAAACTACATCTTATCTCTACAGCTGCTGGGTCTAGACATACTATGAAAGCACCATCTACAAGGACCTGGATTCAGTAGCTGACCTCACAAGTATTCCCAAAACAGTCATCTATACAACTAGAGCTGATGAGTTTACATTGCTGATATATATTAAGCTCATCCATGGATCAACCCTTGATAGCATATGTTGTCTGAGGTTCACAGGGTACTAACTTTATTCCTTAATTCCATGAAATGTTTATTAAGGTACTGTGCTGAGAAAACTACTGAATTTGATACACTGTATCTGTTGAATTCTTCTTCTTCCAGGTGCTGGTCAACCTGCTGCCCATGTGAGGTCGCCACACATGGGGGAATGGGGGTTGGGGGTTTGCATCAACTGTCAGCCACTACGAAGATAAACCTTGCCAGGAACAGACTGATGTGTGGCAGGATACTCATGCTATGGATGTCACTTTGTGATAGATTGCAGATTCCCTCAAAAGCCTTTCTCAGATGATTCGCAATGGATAATGTTGCAGATTATTACCAAGGCACTGCAAAGATGAACCAAGACCATCTAAGAGCACTTTAGAATGATAGTGCAAAACAAAACGGCTTGGCCATGAAGATGATAGAGGTAATTGGCAAAGAATCCCCATGTCAGTTTACACAGCTAATGCATGCAAGAGACTATACACAGACACCTTCTCCATTTCCGCCACCTGTACTACCTGCACTGACCACAAGCACAGACTCAAAGATTTTCACCACCAGCATTACATCGACAGTGTAGTAGGAGAAATTCCTGCATGTTAAATGTGTTTACTCACAATCTTGGACAGATTTTCTATCACCATTTTACCTTAATAAAAATATGTGCACTTTTTGCAACACAACCCTGTGTCAACCTTTCCTCTGTGTTGAGTGTTTTATGTTGCCATATAGGCTAGTGGTATATGTTACTTTCTTTGTGCATTTTCAAAGTGTAAGCATCGTAATATTAAAAACATCTTCTTGAACAAATAAACATTTTCTTTGCTTTTTACAGATTGTATTTTACAGTATAATTTGTAAATGCAAGAAAGATTTTTGTTTGAGTTAAAAAAATATACATATCTTCAAAACAGTGTTAACAATGCTAGGGGCAATAAAGCAGGGCCCCTACTTTACCACCGTCTGAGAGACCAAACTCACTGACACAGAATTGCTAAGGTCTAGGGCACGCACAGTTGACATACATGCCAGGATGCCGCTATAACACAAAAGTATGAATGCTTCTACGCTGACTTATTCTCAGCTGAAAAATTAAGTTCAACAGATTCTGCTTACTATTTGGCCCAGGCACCTACGTCCTGCCTTCCTGCTGGGGAAACACTGTGGCTGGAGCAGACTTAAAAGAGTAGAAGGTCCTTGCAGCTTTAGTAAGGCTCGAAATAGAAAAGGCACTAGGGCAAGATGGACTAACGTCCATTTTTTTAAAACTGCTCACTGTTCAGTTAGCGCCCGTACTCACTCACCTTTACAACTCCGCTGAACAGGAGACTCTCACGGATACAATAAAGTCTGCTATTATCACAGTAATTCCCTAACCTGAGAAACTCCCCTTTTTATGCTCATTATCAGACCCATCCCCCTCCTTAGCGTACACACTAAAATCTTTACAAGTATACTGGCCACCTGGTTGAGCCCATATATGCATGGTCTGGTAGACACTGATCAAGCAGGGTTTATACCTGAAAGAAGCTGTAGAGATAAAACCAAATGGCTCCTATACCTTATAGAAAAAACAAACTGCCCTGAGTCCTGGCACTGTTATTAATCAATGCTAAAAAGGCACTTGAACATGTGCACTCTTCCTTCTTCCAACTTATCTTTGCAGGCGTTGGCTAGGGGGACCGATTCTGCAAATGGATTTGGTGTATTTACTCAGGTCCCACTGCATCTGTAAGGGTCAATGGCCTGCTGTCCAGACCTCTTAATATATCAAAGGGAATGAAACATGGTATCCACTGTCCCCACTCTTATTCGCTCTCTACATGGAGCCCCTAGTGACGTGGATCTGCATGAACCTCTTGATCAAAACCATACCTATGGGACAACAGGTACACAAAATCGCTCTTTATGTGGACAGTGTTATGATTGTGTTTGCACAACTCCGCTGTTGTCTACCCCCGCTACTGCAAGATTTGGAGGCTTTTGCAAGGTCTCCAGCTTTCAAGTAAATATACAGAAATATACAGAAATCTCATGCCCTCAAACTCAATATTTCCCAAAGAGACAGAGGTGGTCATTATGAACACAGCGTAAACAACCGCAAAGTGCCCCGGGGCACCCCCTCCGCCAGCCTTTTCCTGGCGGGATATCCCACCAGGAAAAGGCTGGTGGGAAATGAAACATTACCCGCAGGGTAGCGCAGCTACCCTGGCGGATGGTGTTTCAACCCACCGACAGGCTGCCTGACGGCAGGAGCCTGGCGGTGGGTGACGGCTGCCACTGGCGGCCATCACCATGTCTATTATATGGCGGTTTGGCCCGCCATGATCGTAATGAGGGCCAGAATCCACCTGGAGAGCCTCTTCCTATTCCCATAGGCCATTCAAAGGGTCCAATAATTAGGCCTTTAGATTCATCTCACTATAGAAAAGATGGCAGAAAGCAACTAAACTGCCTTGCTAGCGAACACCTGTTCAAATGTATAATCTTGGGGGGAGGTCCCATATCGTGGCTGGGTAGGATAGCAGCATTTAAGATAACTGTTCTCCCAAAGATTCTGTATGTAATGCAAACCCTTCCCTTGCAGCCACCCCATATGTACTTATGAAACTCCAAAAACTGATGGAGACTTACCTATGGGATGGCAAGTAAGCATTCATAGCAAGAAAATATGCTTGCCTGCCCATGGTGGAGAGGAGCCTAGGTGTTCCCCAATTATTACAATACTATCAAGTGCCGCAGTAGAGATATGTGGTAGAATGGAATAGGCCATGTACAGAAAAGCATTGGTGCTTTATAGACCAAGCGATCACTGGTATCCACATATGGAAAATCCTGTGGCTGGCCAAAAAACACCATCCGCCAGGGGTGTCTGTCTCCCTAGTAGTAGGGGCACTATCAGGACATCGGACAGGGTTAAAATGGGCAAGAATCTCTCAATACTACCTCACCACTAACACCTATTATAGAAAACCCAGATTTCCTCCCCGGCCATGCATGGTGCAGTCTTTCTGCCATGGTAAGAAGCCAACTGTAAAAAGGTAGTGGCCTGTTTGACCAACAAGGACTTTTGAACTTTCCACGAATCAGATCTGACTTTGAAATATTGGAGGATGAATACTGGCAATACATTGCTATCAAGCACTAGGTGAAACATCTTCTAGTGTGGCCTTTTGGCAGCAGCCCCCTTACAAACTTTGAGAAGTGGCTTATCACCCACCATGAGAATAAGGACCACCTCTCAGATGTCTACACCTTCCTCAACATCTCCACCAACCCTAACAAATCCCTTAGCCCTGCAGAGATGGGAACTGGAATGCAAATGCCCTGTTACTGTAAAAGAATGGTCAGACATTCTATACCGATCCCACACCTTGGTGAATAGCGCATCCAGGAAGGAAACCCTCCTTAAAATAACACACTATTGGTATTATACTCTTGGCAGTGGAAGCAGGAAGATGATGGCAGCTGCTGGTGTAAATGTGGCCAGTCCGGCACAGTAACTCACCTGCTATGACAAGGCCCCAAATTGCACCGCTAATGGGCTGACATATTAGCGGACATTGACACCATGTATGACGCTGCCAAACCTCATTCCCCAGTTATGACTTGCTAGGACTCCCCAAAACATTGACCTATCCACATTGCACAGCCAAGGGAAAAGCGATTACACTAACCCCATGTGCAGCCACGCAAGTCCTTCTGTCCAAGTGGGGAAGAGAGGCGGTGCCAAGCCACACATCTGGCTTTATAAACTCTGGAAACTCCTTGGTGCGAAAAAGTTGATGGCTTTTGTGGAACACAAGCTCCCACATTTCGACAAAACCTGGGACCCATTCATCCCATTGCTGGCACAGAATTTCAGAGACTTAACATGCCCAGCTTAACTGCGAGTGTTTCACTTCACAGCGATGGAAAACATTACTCTTTAGCACACCACTCCTTCTAGGACGTTTTATTTACTACTGCTGATAAACTGGGGATTATAGAGGAGCACTCTTCATCCGCGTCTGACTCCTATCCCTACCATCTGCCGTATAACTGGACATTGGGACTATTCCTCTGCACCTCCTCCAAGTTCTCACTCTCTCACCACTCCTGTTCCCTCACCGGTTGCTGGATGTAGGAGAGGTCTTAGGTTTTCGGTCTGAAAACCAATATCACAGATTTAAATTTAAAACAATTTGAACAGAAAAAATTGGGATGGGTGGAATTGGCAGGATTTAAATCTGCAGAATTCAGCTGAATTTTGTTAAAATCCTGTGGAATTCTGCAACGGGGCAGAGTGGGCACCTCAATGTGCACTGCATATCCACTGGTGCTCTTATATAAGAATATAAGGTCACCAAGGGGTATCCACTCTAGTGCATACCTCACAGTGCCCTTACGTGCTGATGTAAGGGTACTGAGGCTTATGCAGTTCACTACAAAGCTTACACAGTAAAATCAGTCTGGCACCTAGAGGATGAGTTGGCGATCTGTGCAATGGTGATCAGTGCGTAGTCCCACAGAAGCCCCACACTAAAGATGCTGAAACTGTATGCAAATACCTTCTGTCAACCACCCATTGCCAAAGAAGCAGTAAACAAGCCATTTGAAGTGTGGGTAATATAATTGCTATAACTAAAGCCCCATACCTCAGGTGTAGCTTGTTTTTTTACATATAGCCAATCATATGCTCTTTTAACGTTCCTAGATCACTTTGAACAAACATTCATGGATGTTCAAAATACAGATGCCACACACACAACAGCAGGACTAACCCTTGTGTAAAAACTTAAAAGCAGCCCTTTACATTTTGTGAAAAACTTGAACAACCCACAAGAATTAAGTTCAGTCAAAGAACACCCAGGGGTGATGCCACTGACAGAATGGTGCTAGCCTCAGTGTGCACCAGATCACCAGAGCTCAGACGATGCAGGGATACACCATGTACACATGCACCATGCAGGAGAACCAGTGCTCTGGGAACAGATGAGGCCAGGGGGTGAAGAATGCTCTCACCACAAGAGGGCTATCCAAAGGTCACTGCCTGAAGAAGTGGCACCCCTGAGCACTGCGATGAAAGACAAGCACAAAGGAGCAACCAGGCACCTGCCGCACACCACTCCGGCAGAGGCTGATCCCTCCCAGATCCACTCTCTGCCTGCTCCCTACCCAGGTACTGGACACCTACCCTGTACCTGGAGGAGCCCTCCGAGAGGCAGCCACCAGTTAAATTCACCATCCCTTTGGTACTCTGGTTCAGAGACCCCTAACCCCTTAATACTCCTGGTCCTTTCCCTGGTACCTGCCAGCGCCTGGCCTCATATACCACAGAGGAGCTCTCTGGGTAGCAGACTTAGGCCCTCAATTCAACATTGGCGGCAAAAGCCGCTTACCGCAGTGCAGAAGACGCCAACACACCGCCGCGGCCGTGGAAATCCGCCACAGCTATTATAACCCACAGCTCGGAATCTGCCAAAATTCAGACACCCACACAAGTCCGCCACACCAAAGGTCAGTGATAAACTGGTGAAAACAAATCCTCCACCGTCACGCCAACAGAAATACGCCCACACTATCACGACCCACGAATCCACGCAGCGGTCTTTCAACTGCGGTATTCCATTGGCGGTACACACCGCCGCGCTCAAAATATACACACATCTACAAAACACAGCCACATTGGACGAATCGAAATACACACACCTGATACACATACACACACCACTCACACACACCCATTTCAATATAAAATACACACCCACATCACCCCTAAACCCCTATGACCAGAATTACCGAGAGAAGGCCAGAGAGAGACCCCACAAACAACTACCAAGCATCCACAGGCACACAATACCATCACCCACAGAACTTCCACGCACCTCACACAACACACCACTAAATTTCACCACACTTATCACTACACACACCACCCCACACATCACCCACACCACCCATGGCACGACAAAGACACCCCAGGTTCTCTGAGGAGGAGCTCTGGGTCATGGTGGAGGAAATCGTCCGGGTAGAGCTACAGCTGTTCGGCTCACAGGTGCAGCACACTTCCATAGCATGGAAGATGGAGCTATGGCGCAGAATAGAAGACAGGGTCAACGCAGTGGAACAGCACCCAAGAAATAGGGATGAAATCAGGAAGAGGTGGAACGACCTACGGGGGAAGGTGCGTTTCGTAGTCTCGAGACACCACCTTGCGGTTCCGAGGACTTGCGGCGGACTCCCACCTCCTCCCCCACAACTAACAACATGGGAGGAGCAAGCCTTGGCGATTCTGCATCCTGAGGGCCTTGCAGGAGTAGATGAAGGAATGGACTCTGGTAAGTCAAATCTTAACTATTATATCCCCCACCCTACTTGCATGCTATCACACACCCCTGCATCACTCCAACTCCTCACAAATGTCCCAACATCACAAAATACACATCCTAACACCAAGCCCTGCATGCAACAACAAAGCATGGACACCCAACACCAAAGCATGGCCACTGCACATACCCATACACACCCCTAAACCACCATCACACAAGGTCCCACACAGGAATGCAAGCACTGGGGTACACGGTCACCCACCTATTACACACCATAGTACACACAGATGTAATAAACATCCTTTTATACCCCTGCAGGACCCCTACCCAACGTCACCAGACAGGAGGGTCCACACATGTCCACACCACCAACAGAAGAGGCCCACAGTGATGACAGCAGCTCTGTCCAACTGGATCAAGATGACCAGACTGGCCCAATGGGGACCTCGGCACAGTCGGTTCCCCTCACACAGTCACAGGCCACTACATTGCTTCCCCCCTCTGGAAACACCAGCACAGCACCCACCCAGCGGGCCCATACCTCTGTCCCCAGGACACGTCAATCAGCAGTGTGTCCACCACTACAGGGAACCCAGGCTAACCCACCACCCCAATAACAACAGGGACCTGGGGGCAGTGGTAGTGGACACACGGTTCAGGGGACAGAGGCCCATGGAGACAGGGGAACTGGGAGGGCTGCTGTGCGACAGGGGGAGGACAGGCAAAGGGAACCCACTCTCCACGAGGCCCTAACCAACATCATGGGAGCCTACCACCACTCCCAGGAGACGATGTCAACGGTACTGGCCAAGTTTCAGGAGACCCAGCGCCTGCAGGAGGAACAGTATTTGGGCTTCAGGGAGGAACTCAGATCCATCAATTCCACCCTGGGCACCATCGTAGGGGTGCTGAAGGAAGTACTCAACACCAGGAGGGACACTGTGGCACAACAAGGGGCCCCTGACCCTAGCCTGGACGATGAACTGCCCACCACCTCCGCCGGCGCTTGTGGACAGGACGCCCCGCCACAGGACCACCACACCAGCACCCCACCCCCTGCAGAGGGAGAACCACCCCGCAAACGGTCCCTGAGATCCAGGACAAAGACAGAGAACGATGCCAAGACCCCCGCCAAGAAATTAGACCACCCTGAATGTACCACTTTGTCACCCTGTCCATCCTCAAACTGCCCCAGCTCCACTTCCTATGCCCATTTGGGCAATGCACCTGTGAGACTAATAGACTGGACTCTGCCATGGACATTCCTCCACCATCACCCCTCACCATTTTACAACCTCCTCCAATATTGAGCACTTAAATAAACACCCTTGAAGCACAAAACAATCTGGTGTCAGTCTGTGATTTCGAAATAGTGTATTAGCAATTACAGTGTCAAAATGCTCTTTCAAATGTAATGTCAACATACCTATGTCACACAGCTTTAGTCCATGAGGAAACATAGCAGATGTCACACAGTGGGACCCGCATCTGTGAAATCGTAAGGGAAAGTGACAACTCAGTGACCATACACTGGGTGAAAACAATAGACAGTAGAGAGGTAGTAGTGTTAAAGTACATGTAGTAGGTAGGTTTGTATTCTTACCTGTGTCTCACTGGAAATATTGCAGGATCACCGAGTTCCTGTTGTCGATGTCCTCTTCTTCTGCTGCCTTGTCTTCACTGTCCACAGGCTCCACAGCTGCGACAACGCCGCCATCTGGACCATCCTCCTGCAAAAAAGGCACCTGTCGTCGCAAAGCTAAGTTGTGAAGCCTACAGCAGGCCATGATGATCTGGCACACCTTCTTTGGTGAGTAGAATAGGGATCCACCTGTCATATGTAGGCACCTGAACCTGGCCTTCTGGAGGTCGAAGGTCCGCTCTATTATCCGCCAAGTTCGCCCATGGGCCTCATTGTAGCGTTCCTCTGCCCTTGACCTGGGATTCCTCACTGGGGTCAGTAGCCATGACAGGTTGGGGTAACCAGAGTCACCTGCAAATAGCGAGGGACAACTGTTAGACACACACTAACCTGTAGGGATATCCCCAGACCCAGTAAACCATTCCCACTGACTTGCTTCCTGGTGGTCACCTAATAGCCACACAAGGTGCCTCTGGAGTTGACCCATCACATAAGGGATGCTGCTATTCTGCAGGATGTAAGCGTCATGCACTGAGCCAGGGAATTTGGCCTTCACATGGGAGATGTACTGGTCTGCCAAACACACCATCTGCACATTCATGGAATGATAACTCTTCCGGTTTCTGTACACCTGTTCACTCCTGCAGGGCGGTACCAAAGCCAAATGTGTCCCATCAATGGCGCCTATGATGTTGGGGATATGTCCCAGGGCATAGATGGGGGATTCCTGTGGGATGGTGGATAGCTGACATCAGGTCTGGCTCCAACTGGGCACACAGTTCCTAGATTGTGGCACAATCAAGCCTGTAGGTGATTATCACATGTCTTTCCTCCATTGTCGACAGGTCCACCAGTGGTCTGTACACCGGAGGATGCCGCCATCTCCTCACATGTCCCAGCGGACGGTGCCTATGAAGGACAACAGTGAGCACAGAGTCAACCAACTCAGAGGTACGTACCCATAGCTTACACAGAACACAAATCCTAATCCGAAATTTGCCCTGTATGAGTGTTGAGGCAAGGCCTAGGTATGTGTGACGCAGTTAAAAATTAAGCCATGTGGGCCCTTGAAATGGCGGCTGCCTGACCGGTAAAGTGGGACAATGGGAAGTGAGGTAACTGCGCTGGCGTTGTACACCGTTGCGGTAGGCGGTCGAAGACCGCGACGCAATTCTGCATTGGTTAACATTGGACCCTATGGGTCCCAGGAGCCAATGACGATGTATGCCGGCGGTGACGGTACGCACCGCAGGGGCCGTGACTGCCATTTTCTATCTGTTCAATCACTCGATACCTGATCTTCGTCAGGAGAGGACATACACTGCAAGTGCTGCTGTGACCTCGGTCTGGAAGAGACAATGGCTCGTGCGTCTGGGTAAAGGGCCCCTGCCTTCACATCGGAGGAGTTGGAGAAACTCATGGATGAGGTCCTCCCCCAGTACACACTACTCTACGGTCCTCCAGACAAATAGGTAAGTACACTGGGAGCATGCTGTATGGGCTATGCCTGTGTGGAGTGGGATGGATGAAAGATGGGGGGGGAGATTGAGGCGTGCATGAAACAACGGTGAGTGCATGTGCCACATGGCAAGGGTAGGGATGGGGGACAATGACTGTGACGGTGAAGTTGTTAATAACTTTTCTTTTCCCCCTGTACAATTCATGTAGGTCAGCGCCCACCAGAAAAAGGATATTTGGCGTGCCATCGCAAAGGACATCCGGACCCTGGGGGTCTACCACAGATGGAGCACCCACTGCCGTAAGAGATGGGAGGACATTCGCCGCTGGAGCAAGAAGACGGCGAAGGCCCAGTTGGGGATGGCCTCCCAACGTGGGAGGGGTGCCCGTCGCACCATGACCCTCCTGATGTTCAGGATCCTGGCGGTGGCGTACCCGTAGTTGGATGGGCGCTTGAGGGCATCACAGTAGCCACAAGGGGGTGAGTGGAGCCCAAGTGCGCGGCGTAGTGCAGGGGGCTTCTGTGTCTGTCGTGTCCACCAACGGTAGCGGTAATGTACGCACTCAACATGTCTTTCTTCTGTCGTTCCACCCCCCTTTTTGTGGTCTCCCTGTTCTTGTGGGCATTAGCATCATCAGGCGGAGGAGCAGTGGCACCAGAGCAAGAGGGAGCTGCGTCCCACATGGCCCTGGAGGGCGAGACAATGGACTCGGAGTTCACCAGTGGGACGGAGGGCGAGGGGAGCTCCACGACGGCCGACACCAGTGACACGGACTCGTCCTCTGATGGGAGCTCTCTTGTGGTGGCTGCAACATCTGTGCCCCGCATCTGCAGGTACAGCTGCCACCCCCCCTACCAGCACCTCCCTCCCAGCAGCCCCTCAGCTTTTGCCCCGTGCCTGCTCACCCAGGAGGGTGGGCATCACCTTCGCCCCAGGCACCTCAGGCCCTGTCCCAGTCACCCCTGCTGCCTTCAGTGAGGAGGCCATTGACCTCCTCAGATCCCTCACTGTTGGGCAGTCTACCATTTTGAATGCCATCCAGGGTTTAGAAAGGCAGTTGCAACAAACAAATGCATTCCTGGAGGGCATTCATTCTGGTCAGGCGCCCCTTCAGCGAGCTTTTCTGCCTCTGGCCTCAGCACTGATGGCAGCCATTGTCCCTGTCTCTAGCCTCCCCCCTCTAACTTCCTCCACCCAGACCCAATCCCCTGTACCTCAGCCTATCCCAAGCACACCTTTAGACCAGCATGAACACACCTCAACACACAAGGGAAGCTCAGCCAAACATAAGCAAGTCTCCTTGTGTAGGCCTAGTGGCTGCGACAGGAAACGCAACATGGACACATCACATTTTTACATTGAAATCAGACATGTTTTTTGCAAAGTGCCTAGCTGTGGATTTTCGCCTCTAGCTCAGCCGGCAACCTAGGGAAACCTACCAAACCTGTGCATTTTTTTAAAACTAGACACCTAGGGGAATCCAGGATGGGTTGACTTGTGGGGCTCTCACTGAGTTCTATTACACAGAATCCTCTGCAAACCTCGAAATATGGTCAAACAAAACACTTTTTCCTCACATTTCGGTGACAGAAAGTTCAGGAATCTGAGAGGAGACACAAAATCCTTCCACCCAGCGTTCCCCCACTTTTCCCAATAAAATTGGTACCCCACTTGTGGTGGAAGACTTGTGCCAGCGACAGAAAATGCCCCAAAACACAACGTGGACACATCACATTTTCCCAAAGTAAACAGAGCTGTTTTTTGCTAAGTGCCTAGCTGTGGATTTTGGCCTCTAGCTCAGCCAGCATCTAGGGTAACCTACCAAACCTGTGCATTCCTGAAAACTAGACACCTAGGGGAATCCAGGATGGGACTCTCACTGAGTTCTATTACCCAGAATCCTTTGCAAACCTCAAAATTTGGCCAAAAAAACACTTTTTCCTCACATTTTGGTGACAGAAAGTTCTGGAATCTGAGAGGAGCCACAAATTTCCTTCCACCCAGCATTACCCCAAGTCTCCGATAAAAATTGTACCTCACTTGTGTGGGTAGGCCTAGAGCCCGTGAAAGGAAATGTCCCAAAACAAGATGTGGACACATCAGAATGATCAAATACAAAGTTTTTGCGGGGGCACCTGCATTTTTGGTCCTGGGCTCAGCAGCCATATAGGGAAACCTACCAAACCCAAACATTTCTGAAAACTAGATACCTGGGGGAGTCCTGGGAGGTGTGATGCGTGGATCCCCCAGTGTTTTCTTACCCAAAACCCTCAGCAAACCTCAAATTTAGCTAACAAATCACATTTTTCTCACATTTCTGTGTGGGATCCCCACACCGGGCCACATTTCCTACCACCCAACATTCCCCTCAGTCTCCCAGTAAACATGATACCTCACTTGTGTAGGTGGGCCATGTGCCTGTGATAGGAAAGTGCCAAAAACATGTTGAAATTGAGGGGGAACTAAAGCGGGTCCAAAAGGGCAGTTTGAAAAAAATATTTTTCAGTTGACAAGTGAGGCTGAATTTTTATCGGTATAGATGCGACAATGCTGGGTGGTAGGAATTTTGTGGATTCCGGAAGGTGCCGTCACAAAAATGTGGGAAAAATTTGTGATTTCCAGCAAAGTTGGAGGTTTGCAGGGCATTGTGGGTAAGAACATGGTGCAGGGTGCATGTGAAGCACACCACCCTGGACTCACCCAGATGTTTAGTTTTCAGATGTGTCTAGGTCTTGTGGATTTTTCTACATGGCAGCATCCCAAAGTCCAAAAAGTAGAGCCCTCACCATTCCCCAAGTGGGACAATTTTGAGAGTTAGACAAGCTCTCATGGCTCAAATGTAAAACCAAAACCCAAAATAATGACATGTCCTCTTGCTTGCTGTGGGATAACATGTTTTAGTGTGCAGGGGAGAGCTGAAAGACTGTTACTCCCTTCAGCTGGGGTGGGGCCATAACCATGCCCATACTGGTTGGTAGACAACACCCCACTATTTTATTTTCTAATTCCCTGGCACCTAGTAGGCTTTCTGTCCCCCGGGGAAGTGGATTGGGGGTAATTGCCCAATCTGCTCTCTGGTGGGCAGAACAACTTTGGCCCCATTTATTTGGGGTGGGGGTATGGCCATACCCCCACCCTCCTTTTTTGAAAAAAATCTTCCCTGGCCTCTAGTGGGCTTTCTGCCCCCGTTGGGGCAGATGGGCCTTCCAAAATAGGCCGATCTACCCCCAAGGGGGACAGATTTGGCCAACAGTAATGTGCCCCCATGTTGAGCGACCCTTGCCCAAGGGGCTGCCCCCCAAACAAAACACACACATGCACACACACCAAACCCTGGTGCCTAAGTGGTTTCTGCCCCCCAGGGGCATTTCAGCCTAATAGAAATAGGCCAATCGGCCTCCAAGGGGGCAGAAATGGACTAAAATAAATTTGCTGCCCCAGGGGAGCGACCCTTGCCTAAGGGGTCGCTCCCCTTGCTTGAAATTGATGCAAAAAACAAAAAAAATCCCTGGTGTCTAGTGGATTTTGCCCCCCCCCCTTGTGGGCAGGTTGGCCTAATAAAAATAGTCCGATCTGCCCCGAATGGGGGTAGAAATGGCCTAAAATAAAATTGTTCACCAGGGGAATGACCCTTGCCTAAGGGGTAGCTCCCCACGTCTAAAAAAGTAAAACAAAAAAAAAGATCACTGGTGCCTAGAGGTTTCTGCCCTCCCCCGGAGGCGGATTAGCGTAATTACAATAGGCGTGAAATTGAAAAAAAAAAAATCCCCTGTGTCGAATGGTTTGATTGGCCTAATAAAAATAGGCCAATCGGCCCCAAGGGGGGCAGAAATGTCCTAAAAATATTTTCCCACCAGGGGAGCGACCCTTACCTAAGGGGTAGCTCCCCACACCCAAAAAAACAAAAACAAAAAAGGGGGGACAGAAATGGTCATAAAATAATTCCCCCCCCCCCCCCCCCCGGGGAGCAGCCCTTGCCCAAGGGGCCGCTCCTCTTATGAGTAAAAAAAAAAAAGAAAAACTGCCTGGTGTCTAATGGTCATTTTGCGAGTGCGCAGCAGAAATGCTGAGAGAGACATCAAAGGAAAGGAAAGTCCTTTCCTTTGATGCCTCGCTCACCCCCTCCACGTGATGGGAGGAGAAATGCTTTGCTATTTCTCCTCCGATCTACCCTGGAGGGGGCAGCTTCTGATGAGGTCAGCACATGATTGCGAGCTGATGTCATCAGACGCCACGGGGATCGGGCGTTGGGGGCGGAAGGGGAGAAATGGGGGTGGTAGGCCTAGTGCTCCCCATGAAAGCCCATAGCAGGACGAGCTGGTCTTGTCCTCATCACACGGCGACCGTGGCCGAGGACTAGACCAGCTTGCTCCAGATACCTGAGGGGTTAAAGCTTCATAATATTTTGATTGAGACACTTATCACAAAGTCAGGCCTTACTTCATTTACACTAAATATGTCAATCAACGGATGGACAAATGGACACAAAAAAGCATGCATGAGTCAGCATCCAAGCCCTAAAGCACAAGCTCTTCATTTCCCAATGAATACAACACTTATAAGGTCCTTTGGAGTCTAGTTATGTTTTCGTAAGTTTATTTTTCTTCAAAATGCAGCTACATGCTACCATTAACCCAGTTGTGTTTACTACACTACAAGTCCCAGAATGCCCGCATAAAACTTCTTTGAATTGCTCCAAGGAGACCTTGACCTCATAAATACTGAAACCATTACAAACACAGGGTGTCTGCAGACAAACATGAGGAAACATCAATTTCACCCCTCACATCATACTACCAGACCCATAAAGTGGATCATGCGCTTACCAGGTCACTGCTGATCAAGTTCCTCAAGCTGAGCATGGAGGGTCAGCCAGGCTGTTCTCAGGATCCTCTGATCCTGAGAACAGGGGGCTGAGGCAGGGCCTACAGACATGTGGCTGGGAGGAGGCCCAAGAGTCCCTGGGTCTTGCTATGGGCTCAACAACACAGGTCCTCCCACCGCTTCTTACACATTCAGACCCGCCAATGGAAAACAACCACTGCACTGCAGGGTGCAGCAATGTATTCCCAAAAGCATGTGCATGATGTAATACGCAGCTGTTCCTCTGGGTCCCCATAAAGCTGAAGGTACTTATCAAGCACCACCTCAGCTAGGATGTTTAATACTGTCTCGGTGAAAGAGGGAGCAGGTGAGGATGGCTCAGAATGACTGTAAAATGGCTATGGATTTCCTGCTGTTTACTTCCTGTGTGTCATTTCCTGTATGAAGTTGTTGGGTTATGGCCTAAGTGCAGAGTCTCTGCTCTGTGTGCGGGGTGTACATACTCAGGCCGGGGACTCTGCACTCTGGGTGGGGATTCCGAGGTTCGGCAGCAAAGCTGTGATATAATCTAGAAAATGATACACAGGCACCAAAAAGGCAGGGAAAAAAAGAACTTACTGTGACACACACAGCCAATTTAATGTTTTTCTAAGCCATCTGCAATGCATACATTGGAGCAAAACACTCCTATAGCTGACTTAAGCTGGCCAGACTGTATCATGAATATGTATTGCATCACATATGCACCACACAAAGTGGTACATGCATGGTGCAACACACTATGTCAAATATAAGAAGCAATGCCAAGCAATTTTGATTGGGTTAGGGTGGCCCCATAAATCAGAAGTAGTGAACGCTGCACATATTTCTGCATTACACTACTGTGCCCTGGCCTACAGTGGTTATTAACATGCAAAACAAAAGGATTTGGACACATCCACAAATTTATTAGGCTATGTGACCTTGGAAAAATCGCAAGAGCCATACACCTATCAAGGCGAGTCACAATGATGTGCCAAATCACTATTTCTCCCATGTAGCAGACAGATAAAGAGGCTTACACATCCCAGGTTAGTCTATGTGCAGGAAGGTGCCTCTTCCTACACAAATACAATTGTACATGCAACAAAGGCACCCTTGCACCGTGGTGCAAGGATGCCTGCTTTGGCACTAGGAACACCATTAATCCCAGCTTAGGGGTAGAGGGCATGACTGCACTATGTGCCTCAGAGATGGCTTTTGCCTGACCTCTCAAAATTACACAATTCAGGGCAGCAAGTTGACTAGCAGCACAGCACTGCACCATCTCTTATTATATTTGCCCCCAAGTTCATTACATGGCCTGACACCCCCATGTCACATGTGTATTAGGGCCTTTCTACACCATGCAGTCTGACACACAGCCATCCTCCTATAAATAATGGATAATGGTTTACATTTAATACCGTTTTCAGTTACAATTCTAACTTTTCCATCTTGGACACAGTGAAAAGCGTAAATGATTCCAGGCATCATTCACTGTGACACTTGGGTGCAGATTGTTGTGATTTTGACATGCTTCTGCACCGCTAGCCATCTTGCAGTGCTGGCCTGCGTCCCATTGAAATGGTAGAAAAGCAGCATATCTATGGCATAATGTGCATTTCTGAACTTCAACCAGTACTGGCCTAGGGCCAAACAAGGAACCCATGCACCATGGTGCAAGGGTGTCTGCATCACATGCAAGATTGTTTTCACGTAGTAAGGAGCATCTTCCAGTGCAAAAGCAATCCTTGAAGATATATTCCTCTGTTTATGTGTACAGCACAATGTGGCACAATTCCACTGATGACAAAAGGATGTGAAAAAATTAGATTACTTCTTGTTGCGCCTCCCCCTGGGAGTAGTATGGTTTTAACGCATCCCCAGGTATACAAGTTTTTGTGAATCTGGGTAGGCATCTAAATCCATGTGTTTTGGGTGGGAACATAGAACGCCTCCCTTGTGCAGAGTGAGACGATGCAGCAATTTGGGCAGCCATGCCTCACTTTATATTTATGGGGCCATTCCAAGCCATGCAAAGTCATATGGTTTCAGGGTCTGCAAAGCCACCGCTTCACAGAAAGAGATGATACAGTGGCACAAGGGGCTCATGGATATGGTCCTTGATAGGTGGAACGTTTAAGAGGTCCATTGTCCAGGATGATGACACACCTAAATTGACATGTACTCCCCTCAGGCAATAGAGGCATTTGCAAATTTTTAAGCACTTTACACTAACATGTTCACAAAATCTGTAGCAGGGCCTGACTTTTGACTCACGAATTGTTGACAAACTTTGTGTAAGGCTTACATGGAAGTCTCAGGATGGAACTTAAAGACAGAGGCCCTCATTACAACCCTGGCAGTCGGTGTTAAAGTGGCAGTAATACGGCCAACAGGCCAGCGGTAAATAAAATTGAATCACGACCATGGCGGAAACCGCTAACATAGACAGCCACTTTAACACTCAGACCGCCACGGCGGTAGAAACAAACACCGCGGGGTAACCGCTAACAGACAGGCGGAAGACAAAGTACTGCCCACAGTATTTCAACATGCCTATCCGCCACCTTTTCCGGGGCGGAACCAACGCTATCAAAAGCACGGTGGAAACAGTACATAGAAGGGAAAACACTCACCTCTCGACACCCAACGAAGAACCAGGGCGCCATGGAGCCCGAACTACAGGTGTTACCTATGCTGCTCTTCCTCCTCCTCTATCAGGAACAGGACAGACTCCGTTAACTACCACGGTGAGTACTGCACCTACAACACAGGGGAGGGGGGAGGGAAAAGAGAGTGACACACACACGCAACATGCAATACCCCCACACCCACCCTCACCAACAACACCATACACACAAATACATGCAGTGACATTACATTTAGGCTGAGGTATAGGTGATTGGGTCTGGGTGGAGGAAGTTGGAGGGGGGAGGGAGGCTGGACACAGGGACAATGGCTGCCATCAGTGCTGAGGCCACAGCCTGAAATGCTCTCTGTTGGGCCACCTGTCCAGAATGAATGCCCTCCAGGTATGCATTTGTTTGTTACAAATGCCTCTCAGCACCCTGGATGGCATTTAAAATGGTAGATTGCCCAACAGTGAGGGATCTCAGGAGGTTAATAGCCTCCTCACTGAGGGCAGCAGGGCTGACTTAGGCAGGGCCTGAGGTGCCTGGGGCAAAGGAGATGTCCACCCTCCTGGGTGAGCGGGCAAAGACCCACGCTGAGGGGCTGCTGGGAGGGCGGTGCTGGTAAGGGGGTAGCGGCTGTACCTGTTGATGCGGTGGGCACAGAGGTGCCCGCCACCGCAAGGGAGCTGAGGTACTGGGTTTTTCAGAACCGGTACTGATCCGGTAACCCAGTGGTGCCAGGGTACACCCAAAGACCTCAGGTACTTTCCTGATTCAGACCACAGAAACTCAGAGTCTTCTAGGTGAAGTCAAAGATCAAATTTATTGGCTGCAACCAAGTAACAAGCGTCCTAGAAGTACAACAGCACGGTTTGTATGTTCTCAGGAGACTGTGTTTCAATGCAAAGTCAGGTTTCCTTATATACAGTTTTTTAAGCTTCAGGTAAACATTCTTGACATTTTGGTTGGTCATTCACATGTTTTCACTACAAAGGAAAAAACAGTGTGATGATGAAACCTCATATTTCATGTCATCCAACCCATAATAAATTACCCGGCAAGGCCTAGTATTTTACATCAGATAAGTGTGGACCCCCAATAAAAACAGTCACCTCCCCCTCGTAAAGTAAGAAGAAGAAAAGAGCAGGTGCAGGTGTGAGCAAGATTAGGCAGGGTGTGTGAGCGATAATAAGGGTTTTATGGCATGGTGTGCCTTGATGCTATCTGATTCGGCCACTGGGAGAGGGACTGACCAAACAGGTTTGGCCTGAGGCAATGGTTCCAGCTTGCCCAGGTCAGAGAAAAGTCAATCAAGGTGTACGTGTCCTTGGAATCAAATCTGACTGTATTATAAGCCTATGTGAGGGCAACTTTTAAAAATGGCTGCCGTGTATAAAATGGGAGCCACGAGTGCAGGACGAAAATGGCGATTTCGAGGTGAAAACGCTGCTGGAACTGAGCGAAAATGCTCATGCTTAGTGTACTAGTCATTATCGGTCTTTTGATACTAAAATCGTACTGCTGTGGCAAAGTAAATTACATGGGTACAGAATTTTTAGAACCACAGAGCTCCCATCAGAGGAGGAGTCGCTGTCGCTGGTGTCTGCTCCTGTCCCCGCCATGGAGCTCCCCTCGCCCTCCGTCCCACTGGTGGCTTCAGACTCCGTTGTTTCACCCTCCAGGGCTAAGTGGGTTGCAGCTCCTTCCTGCTCCTGTGCCAATGCTCCTCCACCTGATAATGCTGTTGCACACAAGAACAGGGAGACCACAAAAAGGGGGGGGAAGACAGTAGAAAAACATATTCAGTGCATGCAACACCACTAGCGTTGGCGGACACAACACACAGGGAGCAGCCCTCTGCACTAAGCCATGCACTAACAGTTCCTAGAAAATTCACCTGACCATGGGGTACGAGGTATATGCCCAATTGCTGCACACCTAGAAGTCAAAGGAGCCTGACTAGGTGTAGATGGCTCTTACCGCTACTGGGGTTGGGGTGCCACATAGCCTGCCTCACAAGGGACCTTGCTTACCAAGTTCGCCCTTGCCTAGGGGAACCCACTGCCCACCTCCCCCATCCAGACACCTCATAATGCGCGCAGAGTCAGCTGAATGAGAGTGTACTCACCCCCTTGTGGCTGCTGTGATGCCTTCAAGCGCCCATCCAACTCCAGATACGCCACCGCCAGGATCCAGGACATCAGGGGGGTCATGGTGCGACGGGCACCCCTTCCACGTTGGGAAGCCATCCCCAGCTGGGCCTCCGCCATCTTCTTGCTCCAGCAGCCCAGGTCCTCCCATCTTTTACGGTAGTGGGTGCTCCGTCTGTGGTAGACCCCCAGGGTCCGGACGTCCTTGCCAATGGCATGCCAAACACCCTTCTTCTGGTGGGTGCTGACCCAGAGGAATGGTACAGGGGGAAAGGAAATTACTCACCCGTCCGGACCGTCATACTCATTGCCCACCAGTTCCCACCCATGCCCTGACACACATACACTCACCATCCACACATGCAGGCTTTAGCCCCCCCCATGTATCTTCCATCCACACCACTCAAAGCAGGCATTGCCCATGCAGCATGCTCACAGTGTACTCACCTGTTTGTCTGGAGGACCGTACAGTTGCGTGTACTGGGGGAGGACTCCATCCACTAGTTTCTCCAACTCCTCCGAAGTGAAGGCAGGGGCCCTTTCCCCAGGCACTGTAGCCATTGTCGCTTCCAGACACAGGTCGCAGCAGCACTTGCATTGTAGGTCCTCTCCTGCTGAAGGTCAGGTATCAAGTGAGTGAACAGATAGAAAATGGCAGTCACGTCCACGGCGGTGCGTACCGTCACCGGCTCCTGGGACCATAGGGCCCAATGTTAACCAATGCAGAATTGCGCCGAGGTCTTCGACCGCGACGGTGTACATCGCCAGCGCAGTTACCTCACATCCACTTGTTCCACCTTACAGGTCAGGCAGCTGACATTTCAGGGGGCTACATGGGATGGATAAAAACTGCGTCACTCCTATTTAGGCCTGGAATACGGATAGATAAAGGCACATTGGGAATTTCCAACATTTTAGCAAATAACATATTGTGATACCTAAGTGTTGGATGACCCTCTGCTCACTGTTCTGCTCCATAGGGCACGTCTGCTGGGGCAGGTGATGAGATGGCGGCAGCCTCCGGTGTACAGACCCCTGGTGGACCTGTCGACACTGGAAGAGAGACACATCATTATCACTTACAGACTTGATTGTGCAACAATCCTGGAACTGTGTGCTCAGTTGGAGCCAGACCTGATGTCAGCTATCCACCAACCCACAGGAATCCCCCTCTCGTGCAGGTTCTGTCTGTACTCCATTTACTGTCCAGTGGGTCTTTTCAAACAACAGTGGCCATGGCATCAGGGATGTCCCAGCCAATGTTCTCTAACGTGTTGTCCAGAGTGTTGTCTGGCCTGCTGAAACACATGCACAGCTACATCGTTTACCCTCAAGTGGAGGATTTGCCAACAGTGAAAGGTGACTTCTATGCCCTGGGACATATCCCCAACATCATTGGTGCCATTGATGGTACACATGTGGCATTTGTCCCCCCCGCAGGAATGAACAGGTGTACAGAAACCGGAAACGCTACCATTCAATAAATGTGCAGATGGTGTGTTTGGCAGACCAGTTCATCTCCCATGTGAATGCCAAGTAATCTGGCTCTGTGCATGATGCTTACATTTTGAGAAATAGCAGAATCCCTTCTGTGATGGGGCAACTCCTGAGGCACCGTGTGTGGCTAATAGGTGAGGCCAAGGTCCCAATACAGTTGACATAGGTGTCTGGGTATGGGGTTGTCCCCAAGGGTTAGTGTGTGTCTAACAGTAGTTGCTTGACATTTGCAGGTGACTCTGGTTACCCCAACCTGTCATAGCTACTGACCCCAGTGAGGAATCCCAGGACAAGGGCAGAGGAACGCTACAATGAGGCACATGGGCGAACTAGGAGGATAAGCGAGCGCACCTTTCGGCCTCCTGAAGGCCAGATTCCGGTGCCTCCATCTGACAGGTGGTTCCCTATACTACTCAGCGAAGAAGGTGTGCCAGATAATCGTGGCCTGCTGTATGCTGCACAACCTGGCTTTGCGATGCCAGGTGCCTTTTCTGCAGGAGGATGGGCCAGATGGTGGTCTTGTGGCAGCTGTGGAGCCTGTGGACAGTAAAGAAGTGGAGGCAGAAGAAGAGGATATCGACAACCGAAACAACATCATCATGCAATACTTCCAGTGAGACACAGGTAAGAAGATGTCACTGCTTCCCACATCTCATACTATTGTTGGAGCTAGCATAAGTCTATCATTTTCATTCAGTGTATGGACCCTGACTTGTCACTTTGACATTCCATTCCACAGATCTGGGTCCCATTTTGTGCCCTCTGCTATGTTTACTCCTGGCCTACAGCTGTGTTACATTGGTATGTGAACAAGTAAATTGGCATTGCTATATTCCATAGATATTGCAATTACACATTGGTGAAAGCACAGACTGACTCCAGATTGTTTTGTGATTGAAGTGTGTTTATTTCTGTGCAAATAAGTGGAGGGGGTTGTAAAATGGGCTGGGGTGATGGTGGAGGTATGTCCATGGCAGAGTCCAGTCTATTTGTTTCACAGGTACATTGACCAAAGGGGCATAGGAAGTGGAGCAATGGCAGTTTAAGGATGGACAGGGTGACATAGTGGAACAGAAGGGTGACATTAAGGGGGGGTCTTATTTCCTGGCGGGTGTCTTGGCAATGTTCTCTGTCTTGTTCCTGGGTCTCAGGGACCGTTTGCGGGGTGGTTCTCCATCTGCAGGGGATGGGGTACTGGTGGCCTGTTGTTCCTGAGGCGGTGCCTCCTGTCCACTAGCACCGGAGGAGGTGGAGGGCTGTTCATCATCCAGGCTAGTGTCAAGGGCCCATTGGTGTGCCACTGTGTCCCTCCTGGTGTTGAGAAGGTCTGCCAGCACCCCTGCAATGGTGACCAGGGTGGTGTTGATGGACTTCAACTCCTCCCTGATCCCCAGGTATTGTTACTCCTGCAGCCGCTGGGTCTCCTGAAACTTGGCCAGTACTGTGCCCATGGTCTCCTGGAAATGGTGGTAAGCTCCCATGATGTTGGAGAGTGCCTCCTGGAGAGTGGGTTCCCTAGGCCTGTCCTCCCCCTGTCGCACAGCAGCCCTCCCAGCTTCCCTTTTATCCTGTGCCTCTGTCCCCTGAACCGTGTGCCCACTGCCACTGCCCCCAGGTCCCTGATCCTCCTGTGTTAGTGGGTTTGCCTAGGTTCCCTGTAGTGGTGGACACACTGCTGATTGACGTGTCCTGGGGACAGAGGGATGGGCCCGCTGGGTGGGTGCTGTGGTGGTGTTTTCTGAGGGGGGAGGCTCTGTGGTGGGTTGGGACTATGTCAGGGGAACCGATTGTCCCGAGGTCCCTCAGGGCCGGGCTGGTCATCTTGATCCAGGCGTGCATGTGTGTGGGCCATCTTGTGCAATGGGTGAGTGACCCTCTACTCCTGTGCTTGCATTATTGGCTTGGTCCTTGTGATTGGTGATTTTGGGGCATGAGTGTGTCTCTTTACTGGACATGCTTTGGTCATGGGTGTCCATGCATTGGTGTTACATGCAGGGCTTGGTTTTGGGATGGGTGGGATGTGTTAGTGGGGTATCTGTGGGTTGTTGGGGTGATGGGTGTGAGGGTAAGGGTCGCGGTATGTGATGGCATGCAGGTAGGGTGTGAGGGATAAAGTAGTAAAGATTTGCCTTACCAGAGTCCAGTCCTCCTGCTACTCCTGCGATGCATAATTGTCAAGACCTGCTCCTCCCATGTTGTTAGTTGTGGGGGAGGAGGTGGGGGTCTACCACCAGTCCTCTGTACAGCAATCTGGTGTCTGGATACCACAGAACGTACCTTCCCCCGTAGGTCGTTCCACCTCTTCCTGATGTCATCCCATGTTCTTGGATGCTGTCCCACTGTGTTGACCCTGTCGACAATTCTGCGCCATAGCTCCATCTTCATTACAATGGATGTCTGCTGCACCTGTGATCCGAATAGCGGTGGCTCTACCCGGACGATTTCCTCCACCATGACCCTGAGCTCCTCCTCAGAGAACCTGGAGTGTCTTTGAGGTGCCATGATGTGGTGTGGGTGATGTGTGAGGTGTTATCTGTTGTGATGTGTGAGGGGATGTGTTGGTGTGTGTTGTTTGAGGTGCGTGGATGTTGTGTAGGTGATGGTGCTGTGTGTCTGTGGATGCTGGTGTTGTTTTAGGTAGTCTCTCTCTCTGGCCTTCTTTCAAAATTGTGGTAGTAATGGTTTGTGGGTGATGTGGGTGTGTGCTTTATATTGGATTGGGTGTGTGGGTGTGGTGTGTGTATGTGTATCAGGTGTGTGTATTTCTATTTGTCCAATGTGGTTGTGTTTTGTAAGTGTGTGTGTATTTTGAGTGCGGCGGAGTGTAACCGCCACTGGATTACCGCGGTTGAATGACCGGCGCGTTGATTCGTGGGTCATGATAGTGTGGGCGTATAACTCTTGGCGTGATGGTGTCGGTTTTCGTATCACCAGGTTATCACTGACCTTTGGTATGGCGGACTTGTGTGGGTGTCTGTATTGTGGTGGATTCCGAGCTGTGGATCGTAATACCTGTAGCAGAACTCCGCGGCTGCAGCAGGATGTTGGCGGTCTTCTGCGCGGCGGAAAGCGGGATTTACCGCCAGGGTTGTAATGAGGGCTAGAGTGTTAAATGTCCACCAATCATCATTGACAACAGACTGTGCAACCACATAAAGTCTGCAACACAACTAATTGCTCATGAGAAAAAAGTATAAACCAGCTGATAATGCATTTGCATACCCTGTCCCCTGTTGAGTCTAATAGCCCGGTTCCCTGGATTCTGACCTTGGTGAAGGTTCAGAATCATGAGTAAGCCATGATTTACTGCAATGCTGTGTAAAACACAACAGGTTATTATGTTCTGGCACACAACTTCCGGGAAGTACAGCAGCACGTCCCCTGTGCGGTCAAGACATCTGAAACTTGACTTTAGGAATCCAAAAGTATGTTTGATTATGGCTTGGGTCCATATGTGTGTCCTATTGTACCTCTGCTAAGAAACAGTGATTGCACGTCTCTATGGTGTGAGGAGATGAGAGGAGAGTGCATATGCAACATCAATTGAGGAAGGAAAAGTACATATTTTGGTGCAAGTCCTTATTGCTTTTAGTAAGTTACTTTGAGATGAAATGGTACATGCAGTCTCTGTTGGTATACTGTAGGTATTGCATAAAAATAATATACATTGTGAAGGATGTGTATGAAAACAAGTAACACACATGCAAACTTTTTTTGTGTACTTACCCAAAAGCCATGTTGCCAAATAATCCGGATGATAGCTGCCGGGCCAGAGGAGACCAGTGCAATATGTAGGTGTCATGGGTTACTACCAGGGAACACTGTATTCACATCCTTGAAGCTCCCACTGGCATCACACACACCCTGCACATTAATGGAGTGTCAGCACTGTCTATTGCAGAAGGAGTGCTGTTAGAAATGGGGTCTTTGGTTGGCAGTCAGGTTAAGTCACACACAATCCAAATTATCCTGTGCCCACCCTCTGGCAGCTCGGCACTGAGCAGTCAGGCTTAACTTAGAAGGCAATGTGTAAAGTATTTGTGCAATAAATCATACAATAACACAATATAGCACCACAAAATTACACCACACAGTGTTTAGAAAAATATATAATATTTATCTGGATATTTGCAGGTCAAAACGACCAAAGATGCAATAAGTAAATGTGGAGATATCACTGAAAAGTGATATAAAGTGTCTTAAGTCTTTTGAAAGCAAACAAAGGGGGTCATTACAACCTCAGCGGTCTTTTCACAAGACCGCCGAGGGACTGCTGTGCTGAAGACCGCCAGTGGTGGCGGTTTTCAGCTCGGCGTATTATGACTGTTGGCAGCTCTATGTCGTTTTTCCGACGGAGAGCCACCAACAGCCATAGTGACGAGCGGCGGGGATGTGGAGGTTGCACCACCTCCACTGCCACGCCAACAGAACACCGCCCAGCGAATCACGTCCTGTGATTCACTGCAGCGGTGTTCTGTTGGCGGTGTGGTGTCGGCGGAGCTGCCCCCATGACTCCGTCCCCTCCCAGAGGATCGACAGAACAGGTAAGTCGATCGTCTGTTAGGGGAGGGGGGTGGGGGGGTGTTGTGTGTTGTGTGGGTGCATGGGGGTGGGTGTATGTGGAGGGGGTGTGTGAGTGCGTGTATGCTTGTGGAGGTGTTGTGTGATTAAGAATGAGTGCGTGTATGTCTGTATGGATGTGTGCGTGTAAGTTTGAATGTGGGTGTGCATGTCTGACTGTGTGTGTGGATGTAGGCATGTATGTCGGCGTGTGTGTGTGTAAGTGTGTAGGTGGTGGCTGCGTGCGTGTCGTGTGGGTATGGGTGATGTGATGTTGGGGGTCGGAGTGGGGAGGGGGGCCCCGCCACCTTTGGGGGGGTAGTAGGGGTGTGGGGGGAGTCGGGGAGTCGGGGAGGGAATCGTGGTGGGGGTGGGGGGTATTGTAGACCCCTATCAGTGCCAGGGAAGGAATTCCCTGGCACTGATAGTGCTTACCGCCATGGATTTCATGGCGGTTCCTACCGATGGAAATCCACGGCGGTAAGCCGGGTCAAAATACCGGCGGCGGTATTGTCACGGCCGCTGGGCTGGTGACCCAGGTCTCCAGCCCAGCGGTCGTCTCCGCCCTGGCGGGCGGAACAGAGAAGCGGCGGATGACCATGGCGGTAACCGCCATGGTCATAATCCTCAAAAAACTGGCCAGCCTGTTGGCGGTCTTACCGACGCTTTAACACCGTCCGCCAGGGTTGTAATGACCCCCAAAGTCTCTTTTTAGCACAAAGTACCTGGTTCACGTGAAAAATCTCCACAATGGGCCGCAAAGGAGGAGAAGTGGGGAAACAAATGGGGGGTGCGTCGATTACTCGGGCCGCACACGGTGATGCGTTGTTTAGTTTCCACGCAGGGATGGATGTGCGTTGAGTTCCGGCACTCGGTCCTGGATCCTCTTCGGGTTGTGGGGTTTTCAGACGCCCCGGGGTCTGTGCATGGAATCCTGGACTTGTGGAGCGGAGTCACAAGCGCTGTGTCGTTCCGGTGGGCGTTAAGTGGAAATTTCTTCTGCACGGCAGGCGCTGCGGCGAGTTCCCCTCTGGAAGTCGTGCCGCGTCATCCCAGGTCTGCTGTGTGTCGATCCGGTGGGCCGTGCATCAAAGTTCCGGTCACAATGCAGGTGCTGCATCAATCTTCTCCTTGCGAAGTCGGGCTGCGTTTTTCCGCTTTGACGTGCAGTGAATTTCTCACTGCGGGGCAGGCTGTACGTCGTTTTTAGCAAGCTGTGCGTCGAATTTTCGTCGCACAAGGAGTCCAGTTGCAAGAGAGAAGTCTTTTGGTCCAGAGACTTCAGGGAAAAGGAGGCAAGCTCTATCCAAGCCCTTGGAGAGCACTTTTTCACCACAGCCAGGGAGCAGCAAGGCAGCAGGGCAACAGCAAGGCAGCAGTCCTTCACAGACAAGTGAGTCCTTTGGGCAGCCAGGCAGTTCTTCTTTGCAGGATGCAGGTTCTCTTTACAAGTTTCTTCTCCAGGAAGTGTCTGAGTTGGAAGGGGCAAAGGCCCTGTTTATATACCCAAATGTGCCTTTGAAGTGGGGGAGACTTCAAAGGGTGGCTTAGAAGTGCACCTGGTCCCCTTTCAGTTCAATCCTGTCTGCCAGGGTCCCAGTAGGGGGTGTGGCAGTCCTTTGTGTGAGAGCAGGCCCTCCACCCTCCCAGCCCAGGAAGACCCATTCAAAATGCAGATGTATGCAAGTGAGGCTGAGTATCCTGTGTTTGGAGTGTGTCTGAGTGAATGCACAAGGAGCTGTCAACTAAACTCAGCCAAATGTGGATTGTAAGGCATAGAAAGAGTTAAGTGCAGAGAAATGCTCACTTTCTAATAGTGACATTTCTAAAATAGTAATATTAAATCCAACTTCACCAGTCAGCAGGATTTTATATCACCATTCTGACCATACTAAATATGACCTTCCTACTTCTTTCAGATCAGCAGCTACCACTCAAACAATATATGAGGACAGCCCCAATGTTAGCCTATGAAGGGAGCATGCCTCACAGCAGTGTAAAAACGAATTCAGGAGTTTTACACTGCCAGGACATGTACACTACATAGGTACATGTCCTGCCTTTTGCCTACACAGCCCCCTGCCCTATGGGTTACGTAGGGCATACCTTAGGGGTATTTTATATGTAGAAAAAGGGGAGTTTTAGGCTTGGCAAATACTTTTAAATGCCAAGTCGAATTGGCAGTGAAACTGCACACTCAGGCCTTGCAATGGCAGGCCTGAGACAAGGTTAAGGGGCTACTTAAGTGGGTGGCACAACCAGTGATGCAGGCCCACTAGTAGCATTTAATCTACAGGCCCTGGGCACATATAGTGCCCAGTACAAGGGACTTATAAGTAAATTAAATAGGCCAATTGGGTATGATCCAATGTTACCATGTTTAAAGGGAGAGAGCATATGCACTTTAGCACTGGTTAGCAGTGGTAAAGTGTGTAGAGTCTAAAAACCAGCAAAACAAGTGTTCAAAAAGTGGAGTGAGGCAGGCAAAAAGTTAGGGGTGACCACCCCAAGGCTGTTTGGTCTAACCTGTGGGCATTGTGGTGAGGTGGCTCAAGTGCCACATGATTGAAATCAATAGCACCAACCACATTTAGGAAGCTGGACAAGATGTAAAAATCTCTGGCAATCCCGTGCCTTCCCATCAATGGGTGGGACCCACTCAAGTCAGCCCACCTTGGATACCCCTAGGTGTCTAGTTTTCAGAAATGTATAGGTTTACTAGGCTTCAAGGGGTGCCAGCTGAGCTAGGGTCCAAAAACCCAGTGCTATCCACTGTTAGACCTGGGATCCTTGGCATGGGCTCGCCTAACGTTTTGCCACTGCTTCTCAGGTTGCTGCTGTGCTGGACTCTGTTTTTGTTGTTTTTGTTACTCTGGGCACTGTAAATCAAATGCTACTGCTGACCATTGCTAAAGTGCAAGTGTTCCCTATGTGAAATTACATGTGTAATTGGCTTTTCCATGATTGGCATATTTGACTTACTTGTAAGTCCCTAGCAAAGTGCATTAGAGGTGCCTAGGGCCTGCAAATCAAATGCTACTAGTGGGCTCGGAGCACTGTTTGTGCCACCCACATGAGAAGCCCTGTAAACATGGCTCAGACCTGCCACTGCAGTGTCTGTGTGTGCAGTTTTTAAACTGCCAATTCGACCAGGCTTGTGTACCCACTTGCCACGCCTAAACTGTCCCTTTTTAGACACATAAGGCACCCCTAAGGTAGACCCTAGGTAGCCCCATGGGTAGGGTGCAGTTTATGTTAAAAGTGGGAGATGTACTGCTGTGTTTTACGTGTCCTAACAGTGAAATACTGACAAATTCGATTTTCACTGTTGCAAGGCCTAGCTCTCTCATAGGTTAATATGGGGGCTGCCTTTAAATATTCTTAAAGTGCAGTTTCCCTTTGGGAGCAGATAGAAATCTGGAGTTTGTGGTTTCTGAACTCACAATTTACAAATCCATATTTTAATGAAGTTGGTTTTTAGATTGCTAGTTTGAAAATGCCACTTTTAGAAAGTAGGCAATTTCTTGCTTAAACCATTCTGTGACCCTGCATGTTTATGGATTCCCTGTTTGGGTCAGACTGACAGTTAGCCTGCTTGTAAATCTCTTCTAGATAGTGACACAAAGGGAGCTGGGATATAGCCTGCATATCCTGATGAGCCATCTGGGCTAGAGTAGAGGGAGGAGTAGTCACTTACACCTGAATGGGCTGTGCCTGCCCTCACACAATGCAGTCTCCAATCCCCTGGTGATGTGACTGGGGCCTGGCCTGAGCAAGGCAGGATCCTGTAAACAACATAGACTTTTCTTTGAAGTTGGGCAACGTCAAAGGCAGAAAGGAGTATAAGTAGAGGACCCAAAACCCTAGACATTAGATTTCTTCAAGATTTGCTTCTGCACCCAAGAGGAACCTCTGCCAAGGTGAAGAGCTGAGGAGAAGTGCTGCCCCTGCCTGTGAATGTGCTTTGTTGGGCTATCCTACATTTGCTGCTTCTGTCTGTGAAAAGGGGATAAAGACTGGACTTTGTGGTATATTCCTGCTTGAGAAGAATCTCCAAGGACTTCGACTGAGCTTGCCTCCTGTTCTGAAGTCTCAGGGTCATCAAAGACTTCCTCTGCCAGCACCTGGACTCTCTCCTGAGTCTCCTGTCATTACCAAGTGGTGCCTAATCCAGACTATGGGCCCTAGAAAAGAGAAGCTGGTGGAAAAACCAAGAAAAACCAAGGGAACCGACTTCAGATGACTCCAGACTGACACCGCTGCCAAATCCCATGAAGCCGCATGCAGCCGAGGCCGTGGTCCTCGCTGGAGTGAGTGACCCCGCAGGACCGACACTGGAGCAGCCTTGCTGAAGTCTGCGACTCAGTGGAAGTTGCCACACCACGTCGTGACCACCAGATATCGACTCCGCTGAAAGTGCGCTGATCCAACAATTCACACTGACCCCACCTCACTTCCACCGCTCTGCAGCAAGAACCCGTCATTTCTTTTTGACGCCTCAGCTCCTTCGCTCCGCAGCACTGGAACGGATGCTGCCTCGGATCCAGTGACGCTGGGATCCCAGACTCCGTGTCCGGCTTGTTTTCACATTTTGCTAAGGTACTGCACCTGGGGGTCGGTGTGACTCCGTAAACGGCACTAGTGGCGTCATATTGTGGGAAACGACTCCTTCATGGCCCCGCTTAACATCAAATTGCAGCATTTGTGTTTCGAAGCGCTCTTTTTGTGTTTAATCTTTCAAAATTCATAACTTGACTTGTGTATGTTGGATTTTTGTCATTTTGGTATTGTTTGTTCAGATAAATATTGTCTATTTTCCTAACCTGGTGTTGGGTAATCTTGTAGTGTTTTCACTGTATTACTGTGTGTGTTGGTACAAATACTTTACACATTGTCTCTGGGTTAAGCCTTTCTGCTCGTGCCAAGCTACCAAGGGGATGAATAGGGGTTAATCGGGTGTGTTCCTCCTTTGCCCTGACTAGAGTGACGTTCCTTGCTTGGACAGGGGACAACCTGACTGCCAACTAAAGACCCCATTTCTAACTGGTGATCAGCGTTGAGGATTGGACTTGTACTTGTACTTGACATACAGTGATTAAGTGTACACTGCTATTTTCAGTGCAGACCATCACGGAACCACATACCACTTGTTTTTGTGATTTAGCTTTTTTCTCTTCTTGGACTTCATCTGCTTCCATTTTTTTACGTTTGAACTTCTCATTGGGAACTCTTTGTTTTGCCTTGAAACTTTGCACTTTTTGACTTGCCATCATGTCTCAATCTGGATATGCACCAGCTGGAGCTGTTTATGAGTTGGAGAAGTTGGAGAGTTATACAGTTGCTCAACTGAAACAGTTCAGTAAGGATCTTGCCTGTCCCATTAGGAGCTCCGCTAGAGTGGAGAAGCTGCAAAAGGCACTGAGGGCCTGGATGATAGCCAAGGAGGTTGGTGGGCACACAGAGGAGGAGATTGAGGGTGAGGATGTGCAAAACAGCCATTAGGGTGTAGTAGAGGTACCTTTACTGCCTCGGGGGAGGGTCTCCAGGGCGGGTAGCAATGTGTCCTCTAATGGTCTGACTCCTGAAGAGTTGCAGGACAGACAGGCATAGTGGGTGCATCTGTTTGAGTTAGAGAAGCTCAATATGGATAGGGAGATGGAAGAGAGGAGGATGGAAATTGAGGAGAAAAATATGCTCTTGGCTCATGAGCTCAGTTTGAAGGAACTAGATCAGATGAGCCAATCTAGTAGAGATGGTGGCAGCAGTACAACAGTGCAGCCTGAAAGGAGGGTGCACATTCCCAAAGACCTAGTTAAGGATTACAAAAGGGAGGATGAGTTCTACTTGTGGTTCAAGTGGTATGAGTCTGATCCCCACTTGAACATGGTCTCTGAAGCACATTGGGGGCAGGAATGTGGAAGCACTTCGAGGTAGAGGGGAGGGACACCTTTACATCCTTAGGCGATTCTCAGGGCCTTACCTACACTATCATGAAGGTCACCTTACTCATAAGGTATGGTCTCACCCCTGAGCAGTATAAGGACACGTTTAGGTCCTACAAGAAGAAGAAATCCCAAACATGGGTAGAATGTGTTGACTCTTTCTGTAGGTAACTGGATGGCTGGGTGAAGAGCAGTAAGGCAACAACTTATGAGGGGCTTTGTTACATGATTTCTTGGGAGCACTTGTGCATTCTTTGTTTTCCAGAGTTGTGCCAGCATCGGATTGACAGCAAGCTGACTGACACCAACAAGCTTGAACAGGAAGCGGACCAGGGTCCAAAGGAGGTATGGAGGAGACCATGCCAATGGTGGGCAGGGTCCCTCCCAGAAGAATAGGGGGGCAAGGGTAAACAGGAGGAGTTCTCTAAAGGGCTCCAACCTAGTTCCCCTGGTAAGGATTCCCAGGCCCCAGTTGAAAAGAAGCCATGGTTTTCTAGAGGAAAATCTGCAGAGGGGAGTCCCCGCAAGTGTTATGCATGTGACCAGGTGGATCATGTGAGGGGGATCCCAAATGTACCAAGTGGACACTGGCACCCACTGTTTCTCAGCCATAGGGTTTGTCCAGTGTAGCGCTTCGGGAGGAGTTAGTTCCACGTAGGTGGGAGCCAGCTGAGATGATTCTTGTCTCACTAGGGGACAGTAAAATGGTCCAGAGAACCCTAGTGCCTGAGAACACTAAGAAATACAAGCAGTGTATGACCAATAATGGACAGAGAGTGGAGGCTCTGAGAGGCACAGGAGCCAGTGTGACTACTGTGAGAAGTCACAAGGTGTCTGAAGAGCAGATAGATCCCCATGTACTTCACCAAGTAGTGCTGTAGACAATTCAGAGCACCTGTGCAAAGGAGCGTGGGTTCCCTTTGAATGGGGGAGCCTTAGGTGCCTTGAGAGTAGCTGCGAGTCCAATAATGCCTGTCTGCTTGGCAATGACCTGGAGGATTCCCCTTGGAAGGAGGTGGAACACAGGTCCCACTTGGAGATGTTGGGTCTGCCTGGGTGGGTGCGTGAGTCCACCCGGTCAATGGCAACCCGTCAGGGTGAACAGGAGACCCTAGAGCCTGAAAGAGTGGCCCAGGTGTCTCCCACAAGGAGGAAGGGCAGGGCGCGTGGGAAACCTGCCCCAGAAGTTCCAATGGTTCAGGAGAAAGCTGAACCTGAGGGGGATGGCCCGGAGTCTACAGGGGAACAGGTGGCTGAATTTTGGGAGGTCCCTGAGCAAGTCAGCAGGAAGGGGACCTACCCGGGAAGCATTCTGTGAGGTGCAGAAGACATGCCCTTCTCTGGAGGGTTGCAGACCAGACTCCTGGCAACGAGTCTGGGTCACACTTGATCTACTGGTAGGATGGCCTCCTATATAGTGAGCCTAAGGTTGTTGAGCCTGGTTCAGCCCATGTGCTGGAGGTACCCCAGTGCTTCAGAGCCTTCCCACTGGGTCTAGCTCTTGATGTGCCTTTAGCTGGACATTTGGGGCAGGACAAGACCTTTGAGCGGCTTGTCACCCACTTTTACTGGCCCCAGATGCACAGACACTCAGATGCACAGTACAGGCCTTGCCAAACTTGTCAGGCAAGTGGCAAGAGTGGGGGAAATGAAAGACTCCCCCCCAACCTTTTCCTCTGGTCAGCACCTCCTTTGAAAGGGTTGGTATTCACATTGTGGGGCCTCTGGATCCCAAGACAGCCATGGGCAACATGTTTATCCTGGTCTTGGTGGATCATGCCACCCAGTGGCCAGAATCCATTCCCTTGAGATCAATCACCTCCCCTGTGGTGGAACATGCACCGATGTTTTTTTTTACCTGCATGGGGTTCCCACAGAAGTGGTCCCCGATAGGGGAACCAACTTCATATCGACATTTATGAAGTCACTATGGGAGGATTGTGGGGTAATCCCTCAAGTTTACCCAAATGTTTACCAGGAGACTGAGGGGAATGTTGGGTAGTAGGAAATTTGTCCTGGTGCAGTGATTCCACACAGAATTGTGAGAAAAATATGATGACACCTCCCTGGACTCCCGCGGGTGTCTAGTTTTCAAAAATGTTTCGGTTTGGTAGGTTTCCCTATATGGCTGCTGAGCCCAGGACTAAAAACGCAGTTGCCCCCGCAAAAACAGGTAGGTTTGTATTTGGTAATTTTGATGTGTCCACATAGTGTTTTGAAGCATTTCCTTTTGCGGGCACTAGGCTTACCCAAACAAGTGAGGTACCATTTTTATTTGGAGACTTGGGGGAACATTGGGTGAAAATAGATTTTTGGCTCCTCTGAGATTCCAGAACTTTCTGTCACCGAAATTTGAGGGAAAAGTGTTTTTTTGGCCAAATTTTGAGGTTTGCAAAGGATTCTGGGTAACAGCACCTGGAGAGTGCCCCACAAGCCTCCGCCATCTTGAATTTCCCTAGGTGGCTTGTTTTAAAAAATGCCCAGGGTTGGTAGGTTTCCCTAGGTACTGGTTGAGCTAGAGGTAAAAATTCACAGCTAGGCACTTTGCAAAACAACAGCTCTGTTTGCTTTGGGAAAATGTGATGTGTCCACGTTGTGTTTTGGGGCATTTCCTGTTGCGGGCACTAGGCCTACCCACTCAAGTGAGGTACCATTTTTATCAGAAGATTTGGGGGAATTCTGTGTGAAAGAAAATGTGTGGCTCCTCTCAGATTTCAGAACTTTCTTTCACCGAAATATGAGGAAAAATGTTTTTTTGGGGTGCCTAGTTTTCAAAAATGCTTGATGCCCATGGTAGCAGGCCCCAGTTATCAGTGTTCAGCATTTGTTGCTTTGTTCATTATTTTCTCTTTCAGGACAACAACCCTAATATTATCTGCACTCTTCACTGACTTCACTGACTGTGCCACCCACTTCAGTAGCCCTTAAACATGTCTCAGGCCTGCCACTATTTATCCTGTGTGTGCAGTTTCACTGCCACTTCGGCTTGACATTTAAAACCTCTTGCGAAACCATAAACTCCCCTTTTATCACATATGTCACCCCTAAGCTAGGCCCTAGTAACCCATAGGGATGGGTGCAATGTAAGTAAAAGGCAGGACATGCGCTTGAAAAACTCCCAAAGTCATTTTGCACTACTGTGAGGCCTACTCCTCTCATAGGCCAGCACTGGCAATTCCTTAATATATGTTTATGCTGTAATTCCTGATCAGAAAGAAGTAGTTATATCAAGTTTCATATTATTGAAATTGTAATGATAAATCGTCTTTACTGGTAAACTCAGATTTAACATTACTATTTTAGAAATGCTACTTTTAGGAAGTGGGCATTTCTCTGCTATTACTGCTCTGTATGCCTGACAGCCTGCCTCCAATACACGTCTGGGTTGGGCTGGGCGGGGTGACAGCTATATTTGTGCATTCCTTATAGAAAGCCACAGCACAGTACACACATCTGCATGTGCATTCATCCATATACTGATGAGCCTTCGTGGGCAGAAAGGATGGGAGGAGTTCACACTTACACTTCAAAGAATAGCGGCCTGGCCCCACACAAAGGGCTAATTACCCACATGGATAGCCTGGCAGATAGGAATGGATTGAAAGGGATCCCTGTGCACTTCAGAGAGTTCCTTCGAAGGCACCCCTTACATCAAAGGCACTTTCGGATAAAAGTACTGGGGTCCTGACCCCACCAAATCAGTACATCACTGGACCTGGCAAGAAATCTGCTGGAGTAAAGACTGCTGTGCTGTAAGGATTGCCACTTTTCCCTGACTAACTGTTCCAAGGACCTGCTTCTCTGAACTGCCGTTCTTCCTGCTTATCTCTGCCCTGCTGAAGACAAGGACTGAACCCATCTCATTTGAACCCAGAGTGACTCCAAGGGCTTGTTCGATTGCCTCCTTTTTTCTGAAGTCTCAAAGCCATCAAAGAGTTTCCTATCTTGCAAACTGCCTTGGGACTCTGCCACTCAAGAGTCCGCCAGATGGTTGCTGACAAAGATCAGAATGCATCTGATCACCGACTCAGCATGTGAGACTTACAGCCCACTTTCAGTCAGGAGGGCATGTCACTCCCCTGGCCAGTGAAGGGGGCAGTACAACAGTGTAAGCACATTCCTCTTCTAACCTGCAACTATTGTCTTTGAAGGCCAGATCCCTGTACTGATTATGATAGCCAACTCAGAACTCGCTGTCAGCACTGAGGGAAGCTCTTGCAGTGTGGATCCCTCTGCATTGCCCTGGTAACTAGGGTTTTCTGTAGCAACCCTGCATGAGCTCAGCCTACCCACCTCGTCTGAACCAACACTGTGTGCCTACTGCTTTAAGGCAAAAGGAACCTAATCAATGGGTTTTGTCACTCTTGTTTCTCGTTGTCCGCAGATTGCAAACTCCAGCCCAAGGATAGCCCAGCACGGCTGCACCTCCTTCAAACCCACAAACCCAGTGACAAGAGTCACAAGGCTGCCTCTCCCACAATCTCAGACAAAGGTGCAGTGAACCCAGGGAGATGCACCCCGCCATTGCAGCTGCCTCACACACTCAAGGGCTGCTGGGTATTTGAATGAGAACAAATCGGTTTCAAGAGACCGACATCAATTGACTTGGTAAATCATATAGGGAGCACTGCTTTCGTCCTTCGACCTCCAGGGAACCCTTGGGACTCACTCATAGCACTACCATGTGGATTATAAAAGAAGCAAATGTGCTCCCTTGAGCACTGTGATCACCTGCTGTATTTAAGGAGATAACTTGAGAAATACTTATGTGATTTTTGTCGTATGAGTCTTTTTTTACTCAAATACATGGTCTCTATTTTCTAAACTGGTGTGCAGTCTTTTTGTGGTGCTTTCACTGTGTTGCTGTAGTGTAAGTATTACACAAACACTTTACACATTGTCTTTTACGTTAAGCCTGACTGCTCTATGCCAAGCTACCAGAGGATGAGCACAGGTTAATTTAGGATGTCTATCTAACCCACCCTGACTAGAGAGGTGGTCTTCACTTAGTCAGGGTGAATACTTCTGCCAAAAAGAGATCCCATTTCTAACAATCAACTATGGCTCCTTGTAGGAGGCTGGCCTGGTTTTTAGTGGGTACCATGGGTACTTACACCTTATACCAGGTACAGTTATCCCTTATTAGTGAAATGTAGTAGTGTTCTAGCAGCTTAGGCTGATAGAGGTAGCTATAACAGAGCAGCTTAGGCTGAACTAGGAAACATGCAAAGCTCATGTAATACCACTTATAGTTACACAGTACTTATACACAAGTAAAGACAATACTCAGTGTTACCAAAAATAAAGGTAGTTTATTTGGGTGACACAGTACCAAAAATATCATAGAGGTAATACTCCTTCTGGAGGTAAGTATTATACACAATATATACACTAAACACCATAATAAGGCAAGTAATTAGACATAGGATAGTGCAAACAGTAGGAAATGCTGTAGAAGGCAATGGGAGAAAATAGGTTTGGGGCAACAAAAACCATATACTAAGAAAGTGGAATGTGAATCACAAATTCCCCCCTAGACAAGTATAGTGTGTGCTGAATCAGTGGGAGAGTAAGAATGCATTAAAGGTAAGTAAATTACCCCACCCCAGAGCCCAGAAAAGCAGGAGTAAAGTACTGCAAATTTCCTTAGGACACACTACACCTCGTGATTGGAATTATTGCAACAACCAACCAAGTCTGCAAACAACAAACAGTGGATTCCTGGAACTGAAGACCTGCAAAAGAAGGAGACCAAGTCCAGAAGTCGAAAGAAGTTTCAGGAAGGACAGGAGCCCCTGCCAACCCAGAAGAGGGTGAAGAAGAAGAGTTCCCGGTTGGACGAAGACTGCAGAAATGCACCCTAGGAAGATGCCAGTGGGTTCCTGCATGATGCACAGGATGCCTCATGTTGTGAAGTTGGATGCAGGTGAGTTTTGGCGCTGGATTCCTCCAACAAGCCTTCGTTCCGGCAAAGTCGCGTTTTGCATCAACTAGGTGCAATCTGGACCCTGGAGGGGCCTGGGGGCCTCAACTCTGTGTGAGAAGGAAGAGGGGGCTCTCAGCACTTCAGAGAGCCCTCAGAGCACCAGATAGCACCCACAGGTGTCCCAGGACATGGGGACAAAGGAGTTGCAGAAGGTCCCACGCCGCTGGAGAACAACTCAGCAAGTTGAGCATGCCAGGATAGAGTGCTGGGGACCTGGGCCAGGCTGCGCACAAAGGAATTATGCAAATAGAGCACAGAGGCCTCAGGAGGTGAAGAAGACATGGTGCACAGGGGTACTGTCGTTCTGGGGTAAGGCAAGGTCTTACCTCCTCCAAATTCCGACGGCAGGACCTCAGGACAGTCTGTGTCGATGGAGTCCCCCCCCTTTGTGTTCCAAGGAGCATGCTCCTTGCCAGGAGAGGAGTCCAAGAGAACAGGTCATCGACTTAGGAGGTGCCTGCGTGAGCAGGGGATTGACTCCCTCACCCCACAGGAGTTTTCTTCGGTCCTTCTGGTGCAGGGTGAAGACAGGGAGTCCTCAGAGCGTGCCCACTGTAGAAATTGTTGCAGTTGCTGGCTGGAGCTGAAGTTGCAGAGGAAAAGTATCCCTTCTGGATACTTTGCTGCTGTTTCAGTGGTTCCTGGAGCAGGCTGCAGTTGATCCGAGGTCAAAGGATGAAGTAGTAGTTGCAGAGGATTCCTGATGGAAACTTGCAAGTATAATCTGAAGAAAACCCACAGGAGTGACCCTAAATAGCCCTGAGAGGGGGATTGGCTACCTTACAAGGTAAGGACCTATCAGGAGGGGTCTCAGACGTCACCTGCTGGCACTGGCCACTCAGAGGCCTCCAGAGCATCCCCACACCTTGCAAAGCAAGATGTCTGAAGTCTGGGACACACTGGAGGAGCTCTGTGCACCACCCCTACAGTGGTGATGGACCGGGGAGTGGGACTCCCCTCTCCTTTGTCCAGTTTTGCACCAGAGCAGAGACCAGGGGTCCCTGAACCGGTGCAGACTGGCTTACGCAAGGAGGGCACCATCTGAGCCCTTCGAAGCATTTCCAGAGGCTGGGGGAGGCTACCCCTCCTCAGCCTGTTACACCTATTTCCAAAGGGAGAGGGTGTAACACCCTCCTCCCAAAGGAAATGATTTGTTCTGCCTTCCTGGGACTGAGCTGCTCAGACCCCAGGGGGGCAGAAGCCCATCTGTGAGGTGGCAGCAGCTGTAGCTGCATTGCAAGCCTCAGACGGCTGGTTTGGCAGTACTGGGGGTCCATGGTGGAGCCCCCATGATGCATGGAATTAGCTCCCCAATACCAGATTTGGAAAGGGGGAAGAGTGTCATGATCTTAGACACCTTACATGGCCATATTCGGAGTTACCATTGTGAAGCTACTTAGAGTTATTGACCTATATGAAGTGTACGCGTGTAATGGCGTCCTGGCACTCACAAAGTCCCGGGAATTGGCCCTGAACTATGTGGGGGCACCTTTGCTAGTGCAAGGGTGCCCTCATACTTAGTAAGTTTGCACCTATCCTTCATTAAATGAAGGTTAGACATATAGGTGACTTATAAGTTATTTAAGTGCAGTGAAAATGGCTGTGAAATAGTGTGTGCACTATTTCACGCATGCTGCAATGGCAGGCCTGTGGAAGGGTTTGTTTGAGCTCCTTATAGGTGGCAAAAGAAATTCTGCAGCACATAAGGATCTCCTGGAACCTCAATGCCCTGGGTACCTAGGTACCATATACTAGGGACTTATAAGGGGGGTCCAGTGTGCCAACTGAAATTGGTAAATAAAGTCACTAGCTTATAGTGACAAATTTAAAAGCAGAGAGACCAGAAGCACTGAGGTTCTGACACAGTTAAGCATTACTGACAACACACACATTAGTCCACAAACTATGAGCACTGGGGTTTTGGCTAGCAGGATCCCAATGAGACAGGAAAACCCACTGACATATAGGTTTTTATCTATGACCACTGGGGTCCTGGCTAGGAGGATCCCAGTAAAACAGTAAAAATACCCTGACACACACTCACAACCAGGCCAAAAGTGGGGGTAACCATGCTTGAAAGAGGCTACTTTCTCACACTCCTTTGATCACTTCACCTGTTACTTGGATAATTGTGGTAATTCTATAGCTAATACATGCTGGGGAGCACTGACCTCCCGGGTTACGTGCATTTAATGGACCAAGACCAATCTAGGCTCACCCGGTTTGGTGACTCTAGATAAACTGTGGCTGATCACACTTCCCTGTGATGGAAAAGATACATTCGGATGCCTGCCCTATCAACTTTTGATGGTACTTTCTGTGTCTACCATTGCCTACCATGGTGACCACAATTAATCAGGGTTAAATTCCAGGGAGGGAGCCTGAGAAACAGCTACCACATCCAAGGAAAGCAGCAGGTGTACAAATTAACTAATCCAACACTGGGAGGTAGTGACGACAAATAACAATACAAAACTCTTTTTTGGCCTTGCAATTGGAATGAGAACCTTTTAAAACCCTTAAAGAGAATTCATTTGAGGGCAAGTCTGGTGCCAGCAGCAGTTTAATTCCATCTCCAAGAGCGTATCTTAAAGTTGCTGCAATTAAAAAGCTTGTATTTGGATCTTGGGATTGAACTGGAGGTCTGCTGCAAGATGAGCTAACACCTCTGCTAGCCCCTTCCTCTCTGTGCCCCCTTCATGCTCTTTATTGAATATCCTGGGGGTCCAAAGTGTTTTTATTGAAAAAGATTGAGTGTTCAAAGCATGCTGGCTGCCTGAATAATTCCGCTAGGAATAATGGAATAATACTCCTATTCTATTTGTTTTTTTTTGTAGCTGGGGTCATGATTAAGAGGGACGGCCAGGGGCATTCGTCCTTTGCCGCTAAAGGTGAAATTCTTGGCCCGGTGCAAGATGAGCCAAACATGTGGTCATTAATCAAGAACGAACATCAGAGGTTTAAAGACAATGAGACACCACTGTAGTTCTGAAGAGTAAAACTAAATGATGAAACACAAACAATAATCATGGGAATGATATTCCTCAAATGCCATATCGCTAGCTATATCAAATGTCCATAGTTTTGTATGTCATATAATACAACAACTTTTAGATATGCGATTTGGGCTACATATAGAATTGGATAACAAAATAAATGCTTTATCAATAATATATGTTTTTATTCAATTCATTTACAAAATATTAAGGATATAAAACCAAATACAAAAAAGACATTAACATTCACCCAACTCAATCATTCCACATTCATGCCGGGCTAAAACCTAAAAAAATACAGAGTGCAAAAATTACAAAAATAGCAATATAGTGAACCTAATATCATACACTTTATACAATAGCAACATTGAATCCAAAGATGACATATTATTACCTAACATAACAGACTTTAGGGTTTATACAGATCCAACAATGTTGGTATAACTGTCTTGTACTCAGATCTAGAAGGAATGAATGTCCATGAAATATGATGATAATATTATGATCTCAAATGAGATTCAAAAGGAACCTTTAGCCTACGTGCATTTCGGTGTTCCTCTATTCTGGGAGTCACCTTCATCAAGACAGTTCCAAATGTTGTAATCCATTACTGATGCAGTCCCAATAGTCGAACATTCTAGTACTGTCTTGTGCCAAATTCTGGATATATGCCACAAATATATTTGATATCTAGTAAAGAAAATTATATAAATAAGATATGTAGACCGGAAAATTCTAGTGATAGCTTTTTTTATTTTAAGTATATATACTTTTGTATATAGAGACCCAAAGTCAGTCTCAAGCAATTGAGTACTGACACTTAAAGTGATAGACCATGCCACCAGTGGACAGACCATGCATAAGTAGACTCAAGCTAAAGAGTCAATAATACTTAGAGAAGGATTACTGACATGCCAATAAGAAGATCTATTATTTGAAGGATACATCAGTATAGCTGTTAAATGCCAAGAAGTGAACTAATTATGGAATGATGGATAGAATAAAAAGAGGGCCATACTGTAAATCAATTCCTCTTATTAGACCCAAACTTATGTGAAAAGCACCCAAGTGTTCTGTGAAGTTAATTATAGCAGAACATTGTTGTTTATTTTATATTTTTACCACTGTAGTTCTGACCATAAATGATACCAAATGGCGATCCTGCAGTCCAATGACCCACTGAAGAGCTTCCGGGAAACCAAAGACTTTGGTTTTCCGGGGGGTATAGTTGCAAAGCTGAAACCTAAAGGATTTGACAGAAGAGAATCACTAAGAGTGGAGCCTGCGGATTCATTGACTCAACACGGGAAACCTCACCCGGACGGGACACGGAATGAATTGACAGACTTATTTGCTCTTTTTCAAATCCTGTGGGGGGTGGCACATGGCCGTTCTTAGTTGGTGGGTTGATTTGTCTGGTTGATCCCAATAATGAGCAAGACACCTCCATGCTAAACATGCTAAATGTTAAATTAGGTGGGCGGAATTAGAGGTCTGCCTCTGAAAGCCCTCACTCCACAGGGCCGTTGGAAGGGTTTAATCACAGCAGGCACAGAGTAGTTTGCACTGTGATTAAACCTGAAGCCTGACAGCTTTTAAAATTGGCAGACAGACACAAATTGTGACAGAGTGTATACTCCATTGCAATGGAGAATACATAACATCAAGATATAAATCCCCGATGTAAATAGTATGTAATCTCATTTTTCTTATAGGGCCATTATAATATAGGGGAAACTGTGTTCAAGAGCTGTTTAAAGCCCATAATCTCGTGTGAGTAACACCCATCATCCCCAATGAAAAAAATCCCTACTCCCTATTTCCTACCTGGATCAACCTTAATACAGTCCCAAACATTTTCAATGGCAATGTAACATCTATAATCCCCCATGTAGAACACAGCTAGGCCCACTCCCCTTCAATATTGACTAAATAACAGTACTGGGTATTTGTAACCCCCATTATTCACATTTTTTTAAAAGTTCTGCCTGTTTCCTTAACACACTTTACTACACTATAGTGGCAAGTGTATGCAACAGCCATTTAACAGCCATCATCCTCCATGCAGAAATCATTATGGCCATTATCCCAAGAGGGCGAAGTAACATACCATGCTCAGTGTATGTAGCAGCCATTTAACACTCATAATCCCCCCTTTAAACATGATCTATTTCAATTTTCTTAACAGGACTATTAGAATATAGGGGAAAGTGTGTTCAGCAGCAATTTGAAGTCCATAATCCTCTGTGAGTAAAGTAACTATTACCATTCCCTTACAGCAATCATGAAAATACAATATTAGATGTATGTCAAAGCCACTTAACATCCATCATCTCCAATGTAGAAAACCTCCATCCCTATTTCCTGCCTTGAACAATCCTAATACATTTCCAAAATATATTCAATGGCCATGTAACACCCATAATCCCACATGCAAAAAACAGCTATGTCCACTTATCTTCAACATTTACTGAAAAAACATTACCTGGTGTGTGTAGCAGCCTTTAACACCAATTATTCTAATTTAAAAAATATTATGCCCATTTATTTCATGCACGTCACTACACTACAGTGGCAGGTGCATGAAACAGCCATTTACACCCATCATCCCTCCATGTAGAATTCATTATGGTCATTATCCCAAGAGAGCTAAATAGAATACCATACCCAGTGTAGGTAGCAGCCATTTAACCCCCATAATTCCTTATTTAAACATTATCACTTTCCATTTTCATGACAGGACCATTACAATACAGGGGAAAATGTGTTCAAAAGCTGTTTAAGGCCCACAATCCTCTTTGAATAAAATAGCTTTTACCATTTCCTTACAGTAATCATGAAAATAAAGTGGTAGGTATATGTCAAAGCCATTTAATGTCCATCATCCCCAATGCAGAAAATCCACATCTCTATTTCCTACCTTCAATAATCCTAATACATTTCTAAATATATTCAAGGGACATGTAACTCCCATCATCCCCCCATACAGAACACAGCTATGCCTATTTCTTTCAGCATTTACTAAATAACAGTACCAGGTGTATGTAATAGCCATGTAACCCCTACGTAAAAAATCCCTATCCCCATTTGCTATTTGGAACAATACTAATACATTTCTAAATAGATTAAATGGTAATGGAACACCAATATTCCCTTATGCACGTCAAAGTTATTCCCATTTCCCTTCAGCATTTACTAAATAACAGTACCAGTTATATGTAATAGCCATTTAACCCACATATCCTGATAGGTAAACAATAACAAATGCTTAAGAGAGTTAACCTTCACTTTGCACATGTAAGCATTAAACTACACTGCCACCAGTATACACTTAAAAGAATGCAGCCTATCATCCCCAATGATCCTAAGCGCATCCCTCTTTTCCCCATCCTTACTTTACAACCAAATTTAGGGCCTGATTCATGAAAAGTTAGCACCACCTTTATGTCGTTTTGTGATGCAAAAGTGGTTCAAACTTACAAAATATAATTATATTTTGTAAGTCTGTGCTGCTTTTGCATCAAAAAAGGACGTAAAAGCTGCACTAACTTTTCATAAATCAGGCCCTTAATGTGCCCTCCCATTATCTGCCAAGCTTGTCCCGAAGGACAACATATCAGCATTGCTTCTGAGCTCACCCTTCACTCTTCTAATACCAATAATGCTGTTTTCCCTGAGGTAGCAGCATGCATGAATGCGTGCAGAGCTGCAACGTATCTTTAATCTGTAGATTATCACATTGTCTTTGCTTTCTAGATTCTCACCTGAAAATGCTGCAGATAAGGCTGAATAAATAAAATCACTTTGTATTTCTTCTTGCAGCTCCCGATTTTAAGACAATCATCACAATTTTAAACAGTGTGGTTAGCTTAGTTGTCACAAAATTATCATTTTGTGAGAAAAACAAATGGCTAATGACTGTAATAAAATGTTGCAGGGTAAGATTACTATTTACAGAAGACTCAAAGTGTGTGATGATGTGTAAAGTATTTAGGCCCATATTTATACTTTTTTAGCGCCGCTTTTGCGCCACTTTTTAATGCAAAAACGGCACAAACTTACAAAATACAATTGTATTTTGCAAGTTTGCACCACTGTTGCGTCAAAAAGTGACGCAAATGTGGCACTAAAAAAATATAAATATGGGCCATAGTGTTGTGTGGTTCAAAAGCAGTGCTTTGTGACACTGTGTATATGATACTGTACTTGCTGGGTCAGCAAGCAGACTGTCTCTTGAAGACACCTTAAGCGTCCTTGAAAGAAGAGCTTCTGTAAAAATGTAAATAGGTCTTGGTGATAAATTGGTTATTTTCAAAGCATTATAGACACAGGTGTTGCACTGATCCTGAAACTGGCCTTTGCAGCCAGAAGAGATGAAATAATATCCATGTCTGTAGGAATGTAATCAATTTGGTGACCGGCGAATGACAAATACATTTCTATGGACATGTGTGTACTATTCTCTTTTCACCTCTTCAGTCAACATATTACACAAAAATCATTGCTTCAGGATAATAGAGCAGCAATGATGCAAGGGAAAAAAAAATGACTGGCTAAGAAGACACTAAGGACGAGATTCGAAAACCTCCACACAAAGTAACGCTGCGTGCGAACTAGCTGTATTACATTGTGTGAACACCCTAAAGCAACACAGCTTGAATTATAGATGGATAACAGTGAATGATGAAGATGTTCTGAGTGACATCAAATAGACAACAAGTGCAGAGCTCAAGTTGTCTACGATGTCACTCAGAATCAATTTTTTAGCCATCTATAATTTCTGTCAAGCGGGGGGACAAGAAAAAGAGGGTGGTCAAAAAAAGTGTGCTTCCCATGTTAATTCCCATAGACTTTTTATACACACCTGCATCCTGACCCGTGTCAGCAGGCTGAAATCAGTCTAGGCAGGGGGGCCCATGGCCACCCTACCATTTTAAGGAATTAAAATGTTCCCAGGTAGATGATTGTCCCTGGGCCCTTAGGGGGTTCCATGCAGCCCCCTTACTATTTTACATTTCCTGCCCCAGGGAGGTGGTGATCCCTGAGGCCCGGGGAGTCTGTGTGAGCCCCCCAATTTATTATTAAGTAGCCCCGGGGAGGTGGTGGTCCCCGGGGCTCAGGTGGGCCTCAAGTACCTCATGGCCCACCTTATATTTATTTACTGTAGCCCTGGGAAGGTGGTGGTCCCCAGGACCAGGGAGTCCACATGGCCCCCTAACATTTTTATGATGTAGGGGGTTCTGTGTTGCTCCCAAAGAATTAATTTAAAGTAGCCCCGGAGATGTGGTGGTCCCTGGTGCTGGTGGGGGGGTTCAGGTGGCCCCCATCAATATATATGAATTGTAGCCCTGTGAAGGTGGTGGTGCCAGGGCCTGGGGAGGTCCATGGGGCCCTCCAACAATTTTTTTTAAGTATCTCCAGGGAGATGTAGTCCCCGGGGCACAGGGGATTTAAGCGGCCACTCTATTATTTTTATTTTGTAGCCCCAGGGAGGTGGTGGTCCCTAAGGCCCGGCAGGTCCATGGGGCTCCCCATATATTTTTTTTATTTTTGTCCCGGGGAGGTAGTGGTCCATGGGACCCAGGGGGTCCACACAACCCCATAAATATTTTTTTTATTTAGCCCCTGTGAGGTGGTGGTCCTTGGGGCACGGGGGTATGTCAAGCCCCACATATATTTATTTGATGTAGCCCCTGGGAGGTACTGGTCCCCAGGGGCCCGGTGGGGTCCGCATGACCCCACTAAAAATAGCCGTAGTGTGGTGGTGGATCCTGGGCCGGGGAGTCCGCACGGCCCCTCTAACTATTTTTAATTCAGTACCTTGGGGAAGGCCGCAAATGCATGGGGTTGGGTCATTATAGGGGGTAGGCCACAGGGCCTGGCTGCAAGTCCTAAGGTAACTCTAAATCACGCCCTCGTCATGCACTTCTAATGCCTTACATAGTGCAACACTCATGACATCTTTGATAACATAATTGATAATATCAATGTACTATTTGCAGTGAAACTATTGAGGAGAAAACTGTGTGTGGCAGGTGGGCGAGTTATAGTTACCTTAGGGCACAAGGTATAATTACTTGAAATAAATCTAACTATAACAGCCGAATTTCTATGGTTTTATAGGTTTAACATAACCAGCCCATGTTTATGTGTGAGACAGGCTACAGGCCAGGCGCTGTGCCCAAATCTATGCTGTGCACAGTAGAAGATCTATGGAAGCTATTAAAGGCCCACTCTCTTTTTATAAGCACTCACTTTCAGCTTCGGACAAACACTTTGGACTGGGCCTTTTATGGCCAGTATAATGTGTCACAGCAGGCTAAAAGGGAGCAGTGTTGTCAGGCTGCACACTGTGATCTGGAGCATGAGATGTGTAGGCTCCTTTGTCCTCCTGCCTCTTCCTCTTTGCACCAGTGAGCTTTGTTTGGATGTGCTTCAACTTTCCTGAAGTACTGAAAGAATACTTCTTCTCAGTATCTTTGGAAAACTGTTTATTTTTACCCACAGAGGCTGCAGGTCACTACCTTTGTGAACACCGTCTTTTCACCTGGTGGGATGGTGAAAACCTCGCACACAATTAATCAGTAGAATCCAGACCACAATATTCTTGCCCAACAAATTCCTCAATTGTCTTCCAGTAAAAGAAATACCATCTTCTAAAACTGTCTTCATCATACAAAGGATGCTACATGGCTGCACAACAAACAACCTTGCAAAACAGTTTTCCTCTCCAACAGGTGAGAAGCCCATAGACTGCAAACAAGAGTTTACAGTTGCCTGATTGTTCGGGTTTATGAGACATTGTGGTGGGTTGATTCACTCTCAGGTCTCCTCTCTTTGTAATTATCTGCCCCATAATCTCTAAGACTAAAAAAATGAGTATCTCAGATTCAAACAATCCTTCAAACCTCACAGCTTCTCTATGGCCTTGGTAAATATTCCTTTACCCACAATTGCCTACATCAGTTGTTTCATATATCCTGCTTGGTAAGGTGCCTAATATTGACTCCTTACTCAAGCTCTCAGGTCACTTCCCCAGCCAGGCTTTATCACTTATTGGGGTGATATTTAAAGACAGACTTTCTCTGGCACAATCCATCCCTGAAGGGGGATTGACTTCTTCACGATTGTAAGAAATTGGGTTAATAGTTGGGGGGTGAATCCCTTCTCAAGCAGAAACCACAATCCTTGTTAAGGTGAGGCACAAGTAAACCCTAAATTAACCTGTGCTCAACCACCTGGTAGTTTGGCAAAGAGCAGACAGGCTTAACTTGCAGGAAATGTGTAAAGTTAGTTATACAGCACCTCAAACTGTAATAAAGTGAGAATAAAACACAAGACAAAATTCCACGCCAAATTAGAAAATAGAGTAAAGTCCAAAACAACAAAAACTAAATCAGTAGAACCAGAGATACACAAGTTTAAAAATGTAAGTGAAAATAGCGAAAGTGCTGACAGAAGATATCTGAATGCACTAGACCGGAACAAAGTCACAAATTCAGGCCAACCATGATGGAGCATGGGCCAGCTACAAGGACTCAGTAAGGCCAAATGAACAAGAGTACCTTAAAACTTGGTTGCAAAGAGTTGCAGAGTCCCTTGTCAAGGATGTGTCGAGCATCCAATGTAATGTCAGGTTGAGGCTGGAGATGCGTTGTGCTGCATCAGTTCAGAGAAGCTGCAAAGCTACAATGTGAGATCCTGCATCATCTTGGAGGATTCCTTTGATGAGGGGCTTGTGATGAGAAGTTCTGCACCAAGGATGCGTCATGCACTGGCTGGTTTTGAAAAAGCTGCAGGGTTTGTGACCCGGAGTCCTATGTGGTCATCGAGGCTGCTGTTCACAAGAGACATGCAATGTGAGGGCCTGCATTGAGAATGCGGTGCGCAGCTGTGACTCTAAGGAGTCTGCAGGCTGTGACAGAAATGCAAAGCCCTTGTGCCAGGAAAGTTAACTCAGCAGAAGCAATGCTTTGGTTCTGCCCGGGGTTGCATTGTGCAGCAGAGGAGATGTGAAGCTTCTGCTGGATCCACAGATGGGCTGGTAGATCACCTTCAGGCCCCTTCCAATGATCCAGGATGAGGTGGCAGCACTTGGCATGGTAGTACTCACAGATTGCAGAGCCCACGTGCTGGGCTCTAGGTTATTGGAGGCCTGTTATGTCCCTGAGGCTTCTGATCAGAAGGCCAGCCAATTAGTCTTCCGAGTCACTCTGGGGTCCTGGAGTTAGAAATGCAGGTCTAGTTCTTCTTGCCCCAAGGAAAGAGGGAAGCAAAGCAGCAGGTCAGCACAGCAGGGTGGTAGTCCTTCATAGCACCAGCCCAACAGAGTGGCAGCCTGTAGTATGTCATAGCTTGAAGAATGTTTGAGATGTCATAGCATGTAGAATTTAGAATTGTGAAGGGATGGTGGAATCCAGCAGAGAGAGGACGACGGAGAGTGAGGAGAAGGAGAAGCTGGCAGTTGATGGAGCTGGATGGGGTTTCTGTAATTAAATAAAAGCTACTTCGTGAATCCAAACGACTCACCGTAATTTATGGACCATATCTTACACTGGCGACGACGTGGGATTAATTTTTCCTGAATACAGAAGCCTCAACAGCATTACAATAACAACGGAGATATTTTTAAAGCGATGGAAAGGTGAGCGGACTTTGAGTACAATTCAAAACTGTTTCGTTCGCCTTTACTAATATAAAAAGAACAATTAAAATCTGTTGAAGAACATTTCTGCTCGACGAGCGCATACCTGGCAACCGGTAACTGTTTCCATGGAAAAGGACTAAACCTAACGCGCTCAGCTGTGCTTGTTGTCAACACGCGCTTGACTCGCGCTTGACTGGTTGTCATAGCAACGAGTACAGCGTCCTTCAGGCAATGCGATTTGAAAACCGGAATACGCGAGGACGTGTTCAGCTGTGCTTATTATAAATACACGCTTGACTTGTGGTTATATCAACGAGTACAGCGTCCTTCTAGCACTGCGGTTTGAAAGCCGGAATACACGAGGACTATAGGTGTTCTTCATTAACCTTTCCAGTGTGAACACTGTGTATGAAAATCATTTTTTAAAGGAATTTTAACCACTGCCGAGCTTTAATTTTTATAGCAACTTGGGAATTACCTTAAATTAGACTGTTCCTAGAAAAAAAAATTGAACTACAGGATCAATAGACCTCTAGTCTAATTTCTAGCACCGATACATTTAAAGTGGTCTTTCAGAACAGCTGTGACACAATGCAGAATGTCACTGCCCCCCCTTTTTTTCTCGCTTTACCAGGAGAGCCACCTATAAAATGGCAGAAGTGGAAAAAAGTATTTGAAAGATATTCCAAAGTTTGTGGCGCATCTCTTAGTGTGGGAAGGAAAACTGCTCTGCTATTGCATTGCTTAGGTTCAGAAGGACAGGAGGTTTTCGATAATCTTCCAGACATAATTAATGAAGATCTAAATGAATATGAAAGTTGTATAGAAAAATTAGATAGACATTATATTCCTAAAATTAGCACAATACTTGAAAGATATCACTTTGGTAGACGAAACCAAGAAGAAAATGAATCGGTGGAGGGATATGTTACAGCATTACAAAAACTGGCATCTTCATGTAAATTTGGAATTTTGACAGATGAAAGAATCAGAGATCAATTTATGTTGGGCTGTAACATAGAACGAGTAAGAGATTAAATTTGGCAAAAGGATGATCCATCACTAGACGAAGTTTTGATTTTGGCTAAGAAAATTGAACATTCTCTCAAATGTGTGGAGACCATCAAAAAAGAGGAATGTAAAAATGATACTGTACATATTATTCAGAATATTACAAGAAACAAAGAAAGATCAGAAGGACAGAACTATAAAAAAGAAAGGAAAAATGCGTTTATGGGAAATTGTTTTCGCTGTGGCAGACAGGGTCATATGGCCAACGACAAAAACTGCCCTGCTATAAAAGTGATATGTAAGTTGTGTAAAAAAAAAAGGTCATTACTCCATTGTGTGCAGAACGAAAAGTGGAAAGAGCAATGTCTTTGAAGTTAAGAAAGAGATGGATGCAGGAGAATATGATGACTTTGAATGTGGCCAAATTATTCTGCAAGTTGAAGGAGAAGGTAAAAAAAGAAGGAAAGGCCCAATTGATGAAGTCATGATAGATGGGGAAAGAACTAGAGTATTATTTGATTCTGGTGCCAAGATCACAATTATTTCAATGGAATTCTATATGGGAAAAGTAAGAAACAAAGTTAAGCTGTTCAAACCGGATATCACACCCTTTGCATATGGTGGTGAACCAATTAAGCTCCATGGATACTTTTGGGGTTTGCTTGAGTTTAAACGAAAGTTCACAAATGCAAAAATTTACGTTTCTAAGAAAGGAGACAGTGTACTCAGTTGGTTCCACCAGAAAGACTTGGGGGTTATTCTTGATCCCAATAGTGATCCACCTGTGAAAGTAAGGGATCAAATGGTTATCAACACTATTGGTGATCAAGGAAATTCTATTGACCGGAATCTCATGACCAACAGTGACTTTGTTATGGGACTAAAGAAAAAATTTCCTTCGGTATTTCAAGGAACATTAGGATGTCTTCAACATTATGTGCATCACATTCATGTGAAGGAGGGTGTGAAACCGGTATGCAGCAAAGTTCGTGGAGTACCTGTTGCTCTACGTAAGGACATGAAATTGGAACTAGAGAGGCTTCAGAAAGAAGGAATTATAGAAGAAGTTGAAGGAACTGAGTGGTTGGCGCCAGTAGTTGTAGCCAGGAAACCGAATGGGACTATACGCTTATGTGTGGACTTAAGAGAATTAAATAAGAATGTGATTGTGGATAGGTATCCCATACCTAATATTTCTGATATGTTGTTGCCTTTACAAGGTGCTAAGGTGTTTTCTACCATAGATTTAACATCTGCATATCATCAGATTAGATTGAGTGAAAAATCCAAGGATTTTACCGCATTCATTACACCATTTGGTACTTTTAGGTATACCAGACTACCATTTGGATTGGTGTCTGCGGCCTCTGTATTTCAACGAATTATGGAGAAGGTATTGAAAGATCTTGTTGGTGTGAGAGTGTATCAAGATGATGTGTTAGTATACTGGAAAGATCAGGTCCAGCACGAAAAGAGGGTTGTTAGTGTTTTAGAAAGGTTGGAGGAATTCAGGTTGACAGTCAAGATGGAAAAGTGTAGATTTTGTAGTAAATCTATAGAGTATTTAGGTCACACCATAACTGGTGAAGGCATATCTCCAAAAAAGGAACTAGTAGATGCTATTGACAGACTACAATCGCCACGGAATAAAGAAGAATTTATGACATTTTTAGGTATGGCTGAATATTACAGTAAATTTGTGAGAGGTTTTGCTGAGAAAAGTGTATTTATGAGGAAGTTATTACGGAAAGGAGTGGAATTTGTGTGGGATGAAGAGTGTGAAAATGAATTTGGAGAAATTAAAAAGGAAATTGTGAAATCTCCCAGATTGAGGAATTTTAATCCCAATTTGCCCTCGATCTTAATAACTGATGCAAGTGCGAAAGGCTTAGGGGCGGTGTTACAGCAGGGTGGCCAAAATAATGATCAAGTTGTATTATTTTTGTCACGAGCCTTAAGAGATGCAGAGTTAAACTATAGTGTTATTGAGAGAGAGGCGCTTGCTGTTCATTGGGCAGTGAGAAAACTTAAGAATTTGTTGTGGGGAAATAAATTTGAGGTAAGGACGGATCATAAGCCCCTTTGTGAAATTTATAAAAAGAAAGGGGTGGATGCAGTTTCTAGCAGAATCACTAAGTGGGTCGTGTCCCTACAAGATTTTGATTTTGATATAAAGTATATTCCAGGTGCACAAAATAAGGTAGCGGACACATTGTCAAGATTAGTGTTGGTAAGTGAATTGGAAGAAGAGAAAGAAACAGATGGGGATACGGAAATGGTGTGTGAGATTGAGGAGTATGAATTTGATGAAAGTGTTGTGACAAAGGAAAGGTGGCGGAGAGAATGTGAGTCTGATGACACCATAGTGAAAGTGATATCTTTAATAAAAGAAGGTTGGAATAATAGGAATGAAGGAGGTAGTGAAACACAAAAATTCTGGCATGTGAGAGGTGAGTTGTCTTGCGATGATGGGTTTCTATTCAGAGGTACGAAATTAGTTCCTCCCACCACATTGAGGCAGGAGCTTGTTTCTCTTGCTCACACAGGTCACCAGGGAATGTCCAAGACCAAAGGGAGATTGCGTTTGACTTATTGGTGGCCAGGCATGGATTCCCAGGTAGAAAGGTCAATCAGAGAATGTATGCAATGTATCATGAGTGAGAAGACTGTGAAACCTAGGATTCAGCCTATGGAAATAAGGGATCGCCCCTCTCAGCCGTGGGAGGAAGTTGCCTTGGACATTCTAGGGCCTATCTGTGGGGAAGGTTGTGATGTGTACCTGTTGGTACTAGTTGATCTGTTTTCCAGGTGGCCAGAGATTAGATTTACTAGGAGTATTGAGACTAAACAAGTGATTGATTTTCTCAAGGAAGTGTTTGGGAGAGAAGGGCTGCCTGAGAGCATTCTTACTGACAATGGGGTACAATTAGTATCGAAGGAAATGGAGAAGTATCTGGCTGATTGTGCTATAGTTCATAAAAAGTGTGCGTTATACCACCCCGAAACCAATGGCATGGTGGAACGATTTAATAGGGTGTTGAAAGAAACCATAGCTTTAGCTAAGGTTGGTGGATTGAACTGGAAGAAAGAAGTGATCAAGCGGGTTGAAGCATACAGAGTTTCGCCTCATGCCATTACTGGGAAAACACCTTTTGAGTTACTCAGAGCCAGACATCCTAATACGTTGGTGTCACCTAGGTGGGTCAATGACATGGGAGCAAGAACTGGGGTGGTGGTGTCTGATGGAACTTGGAGACGGGATGAAGAGGAAAAAATAAAAGCGCGGAAGGAGTATTTTGATCGCAGGAAGTCAACTCACACAACCAAAGTTAAGGTTGGAGATTGGGTGTTGATTCGCAAGCCTGTGGGTAAAGGAAGGAATGTCGACAAAGTTAAACCTTTAAGGGTAGTGAGACTATTCAACAATGCAGTAAGAACGGAGGATTCCAAGATATGGAATTTAAATCGTGTAGTGGTTTTAAAATGTAAAGATGTGTTGATGTAATTTGTATATACTGTTGTGTTTTTTTTTTCTTTCCTTTCTCTTTTTCTTGTTTATCTTGGTTTGTAAAGGGGGGAGGAGTGTAGTATGTCATAGCTTGTAGAATATTTGAGATGTCATAGCATGTAGAATTTAGAATTGTGAAGGGATGGTGGAATCCAGCAGAGAGAGGACGACGGAGAGTGAGGGGAAGGAGAAGCTGGCAGTTGATGGAGCTGGATGGGGTTTCTGTAATTAAATAAAAGCTACTTCGTGAATCCAAACGACTCACCGTAATTTATGGACCATATCTTACACAGCCCTTTCAGCAGCACAGCAGTCTTTCTTCCTGGTAGAGTCCACAAGTCCAGAAGTGTAGTAAAGAGATGGGTTCTGAGGTCCAATATGTATACCTGGTTCCCACTTTGAAGTGGAGGAGGTTTCTAGAGGTTTCTATCCCGTGAGGTGTCAGGCATCCCATTCCTCCCTGTCCTGGCCCCAGCTTGACTTGTGTTGCAAATAGCTAGTGATAACCCCTTTGTGAGAATGCTCAGGCGGAGCCTTTGTGATGTGCAAGTATGGTAGTTGACATCTCCTGCCACTTGTTAATTCAGAGTGGCACATCCTGTCAACATCTATCTACCATTTGTCTCTGTGTCTGGGAGCAATACACAAAGACTGCCAGCTACACCTAGTCATGTGACCCAGGTTCCGATTGCAGGCACCAAATTTTTAGGAGATGAACACGCCAACTTTCTAAAATTGGCATTTTCACAATTGTGACTAAAAATCTGACATTACCAATAAAGGCTTTTAATTACAATTCTTTAAGGCACCAAACTCAACTGTCTACCTGCTCCCAATAAAAAAATGACAACTTATTAAACATAATAAGGTAGCTGCAATGTTGTCCCATAGAAGAGGTAGCCCTTGTGGTAATAAAAAAGAAATGTAGGAGTTTTTCATTACCAGGTCATGTAAAACTTTAAAAAGTACATATCCTGCCATTTAAGTACACCGCACCCTGCCCTCTGGGCTGTTCGTGTCCTACCCTAGGGGTGACATATATATTGAAAAGGAAGGTTTGGGTCTGGCAAAGGGATTATTAGACCAGGTCAAAATTGTATTTTAAAACTGCACACCCAAGCTGCATAGGCAGGTCTGAGGCATGTTTAAAACGGCTAGTTGTGGGTGGCACAACCAGTCCTGCAGGCTCACTAGTAGCATTGAATTTACAGATTTACAGGCCCTGGGTACACATGGTACCACTTTATTGGTAACTAACGAGTAAAGTAAATAGGTCAGTTGGGTGTAAACCAATTCTACCATGTTTTGGGACCAAAGTACAAGTGCTTTACAACTAGTTAGGAGTGGTAAAGTGCACAGAGTCCTAGGGCCAGCGAAACGAAGTCAGCAAAATAGGAGGATTTGAAGGCACAAAGTTAGTGGAGAAACATGCCAAAGATTCCAGGTCTTACACGCATGCAGTTTCTGTACTCAGACTTTGATTTTGCTTTACTCCTATATGCCCTCTGCCAAAGTGCTCTGATACTAGCTTGCTGTGGTAAGAAGACTGTATCAAATATATTTTTGTTGTGTAATTTTTTTTATTTTGTCATTAAACATATTATGCAGAAATAGGATGTTCTCAGTTTTCAAACCCTGCCCTAAGCAAGCTGGGCCGAATACGAGATTGTAATTGATTAACATGTACCTCTTTCCAACCACAATTAGTTTTTATGAAACATCTACACTGGGACATGTTTTGTATTTAGGCTTAATGAACCTAATTAACCTCAACTTGTAATTAATTATTTATTTCAATCAAATTATGTTTCTGAAACAATCAAGAATTCTACACTTTAAAACCTGTAATTCAATTACTCCCTTTTTCCACAATTACAGGAATACGTATGTCATAAGATGTAGCTGTCCAGTTGTTCCATGTTTTCTTGACCTGGCCGTCAACGTCCTTCTTATGTGCACAGAACCTGTATCATTCAGGAAGGGGTCACATGGGCTTCCTCTCATTGTGAGACCTTTGTGTCTCTTGTGTGCTCCGAAAGATTTCATCCAATGTTGACAGTAGCAAGAAGGCAATGGCATTTATTGCTTGACCCCATTGTATCAGCTGCCAACTAATGTTTCTAATTAGAGGCAACGCATGAGTCATCTAACATTCCTTGATTGATTCCTTCATCACTTATGTTACAAGGTGAATAAGGCATTTCCTAATTTTTATAAATGCCATATTGCACAAAAAGAGAACTATGAAAACACTTATTCAGTACCGAAAGACCTCTGAGGACGACTGCATGCACCACACTTTGTCCAAATCATTTTAAATAGGATGCGTAAACACATCAATTAAACACGTGGACTTTAATTTTAAATTGTAACAAATTATGCCAGAAAAGAAGCAGGGTTTGTCAGTGGAAATAACAATTAGGAGGGACAATGTCTGGATATCATTTTAGGGATTTATTGTTTTTGTAGTTTGTATTATAATTAACAAATAAGAATACAATGTTTGCCATACGTGCTTCTACTGAATATATATGCTAGTATAGTATTACCCATATGTATTTATAAAGTTATTTCAAAGTTTTCAACCCCGCTAACAATGCCTCAGAGTGCTTTATTTAACCCCTTCGCTGCCAGGCCTTTTCCCCTCCTGTGCCGAGCCTTTTTTTGGCTATTTGGAGCAGTTCGCGCTTAGGCCCTCATAACTTTTTGTTCACATAAGCTACCCACGCCAAATTTGCGTCCTTTTTTTCCAACATCCTAGGGATTCTAGAGGTAACCAGACTTTGTGGGTTCCCCAGAAGGAGGCCAAGAAATTAGCCAAAAAACAGTGAAAATGTCGTTTTTTTCAAAAAAATTGGAAAAATGGGCTGCAGAAGAAGGCTTGTGTTTTTTTCCCTGAAAAGGGCATCAACAAAGGGTTTGCAGTGATAAAATCACCAGCTCCCCAGCTTTCAGGAACAGGCAGACTTGAATCAGAAAACCCAATTTTTCAACACAATTTTGGCATTTTACTGGGACATACCCCATTTTTACGATTTTTTGTGCTTTCAGCCTCCTTCCAGTCAGTGACAGAAATGGGCATAAAACCAAAGCTGGATCCCAGAAACCGCAACATTTTTGAAAAGTAGACAACAATCTGAATTCAGCAAGGGGTAATTTGTGTAGATCCTATAAGGGTTTCCTACAGAAAATAACAACTGAAAAAGAAAAATATTGAAATTGAGGTGAAAAAAACATACATTTTTCTCTACGTTTTGCTCTGTAACTTTTTCCAGCAATGTCAGATTTTCGAAAGCAATATACCTTTACGTCTGCTGGACTCTTATGGTTGCGGGGATATATAGGGCTTATAGGTTCATAAAGAACTCTAGGTACCCAGAGCCAATAAATGACCTGCACCCTGCAGTGGGTTTTCAATCTATGCTGGGTATACAGCAATTCATTTGCTGAAATATAAAGAGTAAAAAATAGCTATCAAGAAAACCTTTCTATTTCCAAAATGGGCACAAGATAAGGTGTTGAGAAGCAGTGGTTATTTGCACATCTCTGAATTCCGGGGTGCCCATACTAGCATGTGAATTACAGGGCATTTCTCAAATAGATGTCTTTTTTACACACTGTCTTACATTTGGAAGGAAAAAATGTAGAGAAAGACAAGGGGCAATAACACTTGTTTTGCTATTCTATGTTCCCCCAAGTCTCCCGATAAAAATGATACCTCACTTGTGTGGGTAGGCCTAGCGCCCGCGACAAGATATGCCCCAAAACACAACGTCGACACATCACAGAAAACAGAGCTGTTTTTAGCAAAGTGCCTACCTGTAGATTTTGGCCTCTAGCTCAGCCGCCACCTAGGGAAACCTACCAAACCTGTGCATTTCTGAAAACTAGAGACCTAGGGGAATCCAAGATGGGGTGACTTGTGTGGCTCGGACCAGCTTCTGTTACCCAGAATCCTTTGCAAACCTCAAAATTTGGCTAAAAAACACATGTTCCTCATATTTCTGTGGCAGAAAGTTCTGGAATCTGAGAGGAGCCACAAATTTCCTTCCACCCAGCGTTCCCCCACGTCTCCCGATAAAAATGATACCTCACTTGTGTGGGTAGGCCTAGCGCCCGCGACAGAAAATGCCCCAAAGCGCAACGTGGACACATCCAAATTTGTGAAGGAAAACAGAGGTGTGTTTTGCAAAGTGCCTACCTGTAGATTTTGGCTTGTAGCTCAGCCGCCACCTAGGGAAACCTACCAAACCTGTGCATTTCTGAAAACTAGAGACCTAGGGAAATCCAAGATGGGGTGACTTGTGTGGCTCGGACCAGGTTCTGTTACCCAGAATCCTTTGCAAACCTCAAAATTTGGCTAAAAAAACACATGTTCCTCATATTTCTGTGGCAGAAAGTTCTGTAATCTGAGAGGAGCCACAAATTTCCTTCCACCCAGCGTTCTCCCACGTCTCCCGATAAAAATGATACCTCACTTGTGTGGGTAGGCCTAGCGCCCGCGACAGAAAATGCCCCAAAGCGCAACGTGGACACATCCAAATTTGTGAAGGAAAACAGAGGTGTGTTTTGCAAAGTGCCTACCTGTAGATTTTGGCTTGTAGCTCAGCCGCCACCTTGGGAAACCTACCAAACATGTGCATTTCTGAAAACTAGAGACCTAGGGGAATCCAAGATGGGGTGACTTGTGTGGCTCGGATCAGGTTCTGTTACCCAGAATCCTTTGCAAACCTCAAAATGTGGCTAAAAAAACACATGTTCCTCACATTTCTGTGGCAGGAAGTTCTGGAATCTGAGAGGAGCCACGAATTTCCTTCCACCCAGCGTTCCCCCACGTCTCCCGATAAAAATTATACCTCACTTGTGTGGGTAGGCCTAGCGCCCGCGACAGGAAACGCCCCAAAGCGCAATATAGAGAGAGCCAAATTTTTTAAGGAAAACAGAGGTGTTTTTTGCAAAGTGCCTACCTGTAGATTTTGGCTTGTAGCTCAGCCGCCACCTAGGGAAACCTACCAAACCTGTGCATTTCTGAAAACTAGAGACCTAGGGGAATCCAAGATGGGGTGACTTGTGTGGCTCGGACCAGGTTCTGCTACCCAGAATCCTTTGCAAACCACAAAATTTGGCTAAAAAAACACATGTTCCTAACATTTCTGTGGCAGAAAGTTCTGGAATCTGAGAGGAGCCACAAATTTCCTTCCACCCAGCGTTCCCCCACGTCTCCCGATAAAAATGATACCTCACTTGTGTGGGTAGGCCTAGCGCCCGCGACAGAAAACACCCCAAAGCGCAACGTGGACACATCCAAATTTGTGAAGGAAAACAGAGGTGTTTTTTGCAAAGTGCCTACCTGTAGATTTTGACCTGTAGCTCAGCCGCCACCTAGGGAAACCTACCAAACCTGTGCATTTCTGAAAACTAGAGACCTAGGGGAATCCAAGATGGGGTGACTTGTGTGGCTCGGACCAGGTTCTGTTACCCAGAATCCTTTGCAAACCTCAAAATTTGGCTAAAAAAACACATGTTCCTCACATTTCTGTGGCAAAAAGTTCTGGAATCTGAGAGGAGCCACGAATTTCCTTCCACCCAGCGTTCCCCCACGTCTCCCGATAAAAATGATACCTCACTTGTGTGGGTAGGCCTAGCGCCCGCGACAGGATATGCCCCAAAAACCAACATGGACACATCACAGAAAACAGAGCTGTTTTTAGCAAAGTGACTACCTGTAGATTTTGGCCTCTAGCTCAGCCGCCACCTAGGGAAACCTACCAAACCTGTGCATTTCTGAAAACTAGACACCTAGGGGAATCCAAGATGGGGTGACTTGTGTGGCTCGGACCAGGTTCTGTTACCCAGAATCCTTTGCAAACCTCAAAATGTGGCTAAAAAAACACATGTTCCTCACATTTCTGTGGCAGAAAGTTCTGGAATCTGAGAGGAGCTACAAATTTCCTTCCACCCAGCGTTCCCCCACGTCTCTCGATAAAAATGATACCTCACTTGTGTGGGTAGGCCTAGCGCCCGCGACAGGATATGCCCCAAAACACAACGTGGACACATCACAGAAAACAGAGCTGTTTTTAGCAAAGTGACTACCTGTAGATTTTGGCCTCTAGCTCAGCCGCCACCTAGGGAAACCTACCAAACCTGTGCATTTCTGAAAACTAGAGACCTAGGGGAATCCAAGATGGGGTGACTTGTGTGGCTCAGACCAGGTTCTGTTACCCAGAATCCTTTGCAAACCTCAAAATGTGGCTAAAAAAACACATGTTCCTCACATTTCTGTGGCAGAAAGTTCTGGAATCTGAGAGGAGCCACAAATTTCCTTCCACGCAGCGTTTCCCCACGTCTCCTGATAAAAATGATACCTCACTTGTGTGGGTAGGCCTAGCGCCCGCGACAGGAAACGCCCCAAAGCGCAACGTGGACACAGCCAAATTTTTGAAGGGAAACAGAGGTGTATTTTGCAAAGTGCCTACCTGTAGATTTTGGCCTGTAGCTCAGCCGCCACCTAGGGAAACCTACCAAACCTGTGCATTTCTGAAAACTCGAGACCTAGGGGAATCCAAGATGGGGTAACTTGTGTGGCTCGGACCAGGTTCTGTTACCCAGAATCCTTTGCAAACCTAATATTTTGGCAAAAAAAACACATGTTCCTCACATTTCTGTGGCAGAAAGTTCTGGAATCTGAGAGGAGCCACAAATTTCCTTCCACCCAGCGTTCCCCTACAGTCTCCGGATAAAAATGATACCTCACTTGTGTGGGTAGGCATAGCGCCCGCGACAGGAAATGCCCCAAAGCGCAACGTGGACACAGCCAAATTTTTCAAGGAAAACAGAGGTGTTTTTTGCAAAGTGCCTACCTGTAGATTTTGGCCTGTAGCTCAGCCGCCACCTAGGGCAACCTACCAAACCTGTGCATTTCTGAAAACTAGAGACCTAGGGGAATCCAAGATGGGGTGACTTGTGTGGCTCGGACCAGGTTCTGTTACCCAGAATCCTTTGCAAACCTCAAAATTTGGCAAAAAAAACAGATGTTCCTCCCATTTCTGTGGCAGAAAGTTCTGGAATCTGAGAGGAGCCACGAATTTCCTTCCACCCAGCGTTCCCCCACGTCTCCCGATAAAAATGATACCTCACTTGTGTGGGTAGGCCTAGCGCCCGCATCAGGAAGCGCCCCAAAGCGCAACGTAGACACAGCCAAATTTTTGAAGGAAAACAGAGGTGTTTTTTGCAAAGTGCCTACCTGTAGATTTTGGCCTGTAGCTCAGCCGCCACCTAGGGAAACCTACCAAACCTGTACATTTCTGAAAACTAAAGACTTAGGGGAATCCAAGATGGGGTGACTTGTGTGGCTCGGACCAGGTTCTGTTACCCAGAATCCTTTGCAAACCTCAAAATTTGGCTAAAAAAACACATGTTCCTCACATTTCTGTGGCAGAAAGTTCTGGAATCTGAGAGGAGCCACAAATTTCCTTCCACCCAGCGTTCCCCCACGTCTCCCGATAAAAATGATACCTCACTTGTGTGGGTAGGCATAGCGCCCGCAACAGGAAACGCCCCAAAGCGCAACGTGGACACAGCCAAATTTTTGAAGGAAAACAGAGGTGTTTTTTGCAAAGTGCCTACCTGTAGATTTTGGCCTGTAGCTCAGCCGCCACCTAGGGAAACCTACCAAACCTGTGCATTTCTGAAAACTAGAGACCAAGGGGAATCAAAGATGGGGTGACTTCTGTGGCTCGGACCAGGTTCTGTTACCCAGAATCCTTTGCAAACCTAAAATTTTGGCTAAAAAAACACATGTTCCTCACGTTTCTGTGGCAGAAAGTTCTGGAATCTGAGAGGAGCCACAAATTTCTTTCCACCCAGCGTTCCCCCACGTCTCCGGATAAAAATGATACCTCACTTGTGTGGGTAGGCCTAGCGCCCGCGACAGGAAACGCCCCAAAGTGCAACGTGGACACAGCCAAATTTTTTAAGGAAAACAGAGGTGTTTTTTGCAAAGTGCCTACCTGTAGATTTTGGCCTGTTGCTCAGCCGCCACCTAGGGAAACCTACCAAACCTGTGCATTTCTGAAAACTAGAGACCTAGGGGAATCCAAGATGGGGTGACTTGTGTGGCTCGGACCAGGTTCTGTTACCCAGAATCCTTTGCAAACCTCAAAATTTGGCTAAAAAACCACATGTTCCTCATATTTCTGTGGCAGAAAGTTCTGGAATCTGGGAGGAGCCACAAATTTCCTTCCACCCAGCGTTCCCCCACGTCTCCCGATAAAAATGATACCTCACTTGTGTGGGTAGGCCTAGCACCCGCGACAGGAAACGCCCCAAAGCGCAACGTGGACACAGCCAAATTTTTGAAGGAAAACAGAGGTGTTTTTTGCAAAGTGCCTACCTGTAGATTTTGGCCTGTAGCTCAGCCGCCACCTAGGGAAACCTACCAAACCTGTGCATTTCTGAAAACTAGAGACCTAGGGGAATCCAAGATGGGGTGACTTTTGTGGCTCGGACCAGGTTCTGTTACCCAGAATCCTTTGCAAACCTCAAAATTTGGCTAAAAAAAACACATGTTCCTCACATTTCTGTGGCAGAAAGTTCTGGAATCTGAGAGGAGCCACAAATTTCCTTCCACCCAGCGTTCCCCCACGTCTCCGGATAAAAATGATACCTCACTTGTGTGGGTAGGCCTAGCGCCCGCGACAGGAAACGCCCCAAAGCGCAATGTGGACACAGCCAAATTTTTGAAGGAAAACTGAGGTGTTTTTTGCAAAGTGCCTACCTGTAGATTTTGGCCTGTAGCTCAGACGCCACCTAGGGAAACCTACCAAACCTGTGCATTTCTGAAAACTAGAGACCTAGGGGAATCCAAGATAAGGTGACTTGTGTGGCTCGGACCAGGTTCTGTTACCCAGAATCCTTTGCAAACCACAAAATTTGGCTAAAAAAACACATGTTCCTAACATTTCTGTGGCAGAAAGTTCTGGAATCTGAGAGGAGACACAAATTTCCGTCCACCCAGCGTTCCCCCACGACTCCCGATAAAAATGATACCTCACTTGTGTGGGTAGGCCTAGCGCCCGCGACAGGAAACGCCCCAAAGCGCAACGTGGACACAGCCAAATTTTTGAAGGAAAACAGGTGTTTTTTGCAAAGTGCCTACCTGTAGATTTTGGCCTGTAGCTCAGCCGCCACCTAGGGAAACCTACCAAACCTGTGCATTTCTGAAAACTAGAGACCTAGGGGAATCCAAGATGGGGTGACTTGTGTGGCTCGGACCAAGTTCTGTTACCCAGAATCCTTTGCAAACCTCAAAATTTGGCTAAAAACCCACATGTTCCTCACATTTCTGTGGCAGAAAGTTCTGGAATCTGAGAGGAGCCACGAATTTCCTTCCACCCAGCGTGCCCCCATGTCTCCCGTTAAAAATGATACCTCACTTGTGTGGGTAGGCCTAGCGCCCGTGACAGGAAACGCCCCAAAGCGCAACGTGGACGCAGCCAAATTTTTGAAGGAAAACAGAGGTGTTTTTTGCAAAGTGCCTACCTGTAGATTTTGGCCTGTAGCTCAGCCGCCACCTAGGGAAACCTACCAAACCTGTGCATTTCTGAAAACTAAAGACCTAGGGGAATCCAAGATGGGGTGACTTGTGTGGCTCGGACCAGGTTCTGTTACCCAGAATCCTTTGCAAACCTCAAAATTTGGCTAAAAAAAACACATGTTCCTCACATTTCTGTGGCAGAAAGTTCTGGAATCTGAGAGGAGCCACAAATTTCTTTCCACCCAGCGTTCCCCCACGTCTCCCGATAAAAATTATACCTCACTTGTGTGGGTAGGCCTAGCGCCCGCGACAGGAAACGCCCCAAAGCGCAATGTGGACACAGCCAAATTTTTCAAGGAAAACAGAGGTGTTTTTTGCAAAGTGCCTACCTGTAGATTTTGGCCTGTAGCTCAGCCGCCACCTAGGGCAACCTACCAAACCTGTGCATTTCTGAAAACTAGAGACCTAGGGGAATCCAAGATGGGGTGACTTGTGTGGCTCGGACCAGGTTCTGTTACCCAGAATCCTTTGCAAACCTCAAAATTTGGCAAAAAAAACAGATGTTCCTCACATTTCTGTGGCAGAAAGTTCTGGAATCTGAGAGGAGCCACGAATTTCCTTCCACCCAGCGTTCCCCCACGTCTCCCGATAAAAATGATACCTCACTTGTGTGGGTAGGCCTAGCGCCCGCATCAGAAAACGCCCCAAAGCGCAACGTAGACACAGCCACATTTTTGAAGGAAAACAGAGGTGTTTTTTGCAAAGTGCCTACCTGTAGATTTTGGCCTGTAGCTCAGCCGCCACCTAGGGAAACCTACCAAACCTGTACATTTCTGAAAACTAAAGACTTAGGGGAATCCAAGATGGGGTGACTTGTGTGGCTCGGACCAGGTTCTGTTACCCAGAATCCTTTGCAAACCTCAAAATTTGGCTAAAAAAACACATGTTCCTCACATTTCTGTGGCAGAAAGTTCTGGAATCTGAGAGGAGCCACAAATTTCCTTCCACCCAGCGTTCCCCCACGTCTCCCGATAAAAATGATACCTCACTTGTGTGGGTAGGCATAGCGCCCGCAACAGGAAACGCCCCAAAGCGCAACGTGGACACAGCCAAATTTTTGAAGGAAAACAGAGGTGTTTTTTGCAAAGTGCCTACCTGTAGATTTTGGCCTGTAGCTCAGCCGCCACCTAGGGAAACCTACCAAACCTGTGCATTTCTGAAAACTAGAGACCTAGGGGAATCAAAGATGGGGTGACTTCTGTGGCTCGGACCAGGTTCTGTTACCCAGAATCCTTTGCAAACCTAAAATTTTGGCTAAAAAAACACATGTTCCTCACGTTTCTGTGGCAGAAAGTTCTGGAATCTGAGCGGAGCCACAAATTTCTTTCCACCCAGCGTTCCCCCACGTCTCTGGATAAAAATGATACCTCACTTGTGTGGGTAGGCCTAGCGCCCGCGACAGGAAACGCCCCAAAGTGCAACGTGGACACAGCCAAATTTTTGAAGGAAAACAGAGGTGTTTTTTGCAAAGTGCCTACCTGTAGATTTTGGCCTGTTGCTCAGCCGCCACCTAGGGAAACCTAACAAACCTGTGCATTTCTGAAAACTAGAGACCTAGGGGAATCCAAGATGGGGTGACTTGTGTGGCTCGGACCAGGTTCTGTTACCCAGAATCCTTTGCAAACCTCAAAATTTGGCTAAAAAACCACATGTTCCTCATATTTCTGTGGCAGAAAGTTCTGGAATCTGGGAGGAGCCACAAATTTCCTTCCACCCAGCGTTCCCCCACGTCTCCCGATAAAAATGATACCTCACTTGTGTGGGTAGGCCTAGCACCCGCGACAGGAAACGCCCCAAAGTGCAACGTGGACACAGCCAAATTTTTGAAGGAAAACAGAGGTGTTTTTTGCAAAGTGCCTACCTGTAGATTTTGGCCTGTAGCTCAGCCGCCATCTAGGGAAACCTACCAAACCTGTGCATTTCTGAAAACTAGAGACCTAGGGGAATCCAAGATGGGGTGACTTGTGTGGCTCGGACCAGGTTCTGTTACCCAGAATCCTTTGCAAACCTCAAAATTTGGCTAAAAAAAACACATGTTCCTCACATTTCTGTGGCAGAAAGTTCTGGAATCTGAGAGGAGCCACAAATTTCTTTCCACCCAGCGTTCCCCCACGTCTCCCGATAAAAATGATACCTCACTTGTGTGGGTAGGCCTAGCGCCCGCGACAGGAAACGCCCCAATGCGCAACGTGGACACAGCCAAATTTTTGAAGGAAAACAGAGGTGTTTTTTGCAAAGTGCCTACCTGTAGATTTTGACCTGTAGCTCAGCCGCCACCTAGGGAAACCTACCAAACCTGTGCATTTCTGAAAACTAGAGACCTAGGGGAATCCAAGATGGGGTGACTTGTGTGGCTCGGACCAGGTTCTGTTACCCAGAATCCTTTGCAAACCTCAAAATTTGGCTAAAAAAACACATGTTCCTCACATTTCTGTGGCAAAAAGTTCTGGAATCTGAGAGGAGCCACGAATTTCCTTCCACCCAGCGTTCCCCCACGTCTCCCGATAAAAATGATACCTCACTTGTGTGGGTAGGCCTAGCGCCCGCGACAGGATATGCCCCAAAAACCAACATGGACACATCACAGAAAACAGAGCTGTTTTTAGCAAAGTGACTACCTGTAGATTTTGGCCTCTAGCTCAGGCGCCACCTAGGGAAACCTACCAAACCTGTGCATTTCTGAAAACTAGACACCTAGGGGAATCCAAGATGGGGTGACTTGTGTGGCTCGGACCAGGTTCTGTTACCCAGAATCCTTTGCAAACCTCAAAATGTGGCTAAAAAAACACATGTTCCTCACATTTCTGTGGCAGAAAGTTCTGGAATCTGAGAGGAGCTACAAATTTCCTTCCACCCAGCGTTCCCCCACGTCTCTCGATAAAAATGATACCTCACTTGTGTGGGTAGGCCTAGCGCCCGCGACAGGATATGCCCCAAAACACAACGTGGACACATCACAGAAAACAGAGCTGTTTTTAGCAAAGTGACTACCTGTAGATTTTGGCCTCTAGCTCAGCCGCCACCTAGGGAAACCTACCAAACCTGTGCATTTCTGAAAACTAGAGACCTAGGGGAATCCAAGATGGGGTGACTTGTGTGGCTCAGACCAGGTTCTGTTACCCAGAATCCTTTGCAAACCTCAAAATGTGGCTAAAAAAACACATGTTCCTCACATTTCTGTGGCAGAAAGTTCTGGAATCTGAGAGGAGCCACAAATTTCCTTCCACGCAGCGTTTCCCCACGTCTCCTGATAAAAATGATACCTCACTTGTGTGGGTAGGCCTAGCGCCCGCGACAGGAAACGCCCCAAAGCGCAACGTGGACACAGCCAAATTTTTGAAGGGAAACAGAGGTGTATTTTGCAAAGTGCCTACCTGTAGATTTTGGCCTGTAGCTCAGCCGCCACCTAGGGAAACCTACCAAACCTGTGCATTTCTGAAAACTCGAGACCTAGGGGAATCCAAGATGGGGTAACTTGTGTGGCTCGGACCAGGTTCTGTTACCCAGAATCCTTTGCAAACCTAATATTTTGGCAAAAAAAACACATGTTCCTCACATTTCTGTGGCAGAAAGTTCTGGAATCTGAGAGGAGCCACAAATTTCCTTCCACCCAGCGTTCCCCTACGTCTCCGGATAAAAATGATACCTCACTTGTGTGGGTAGGCCTAGCGCCCGCGACAGGAAATGCCCCAAAGCGCAACGTGGACACAGCCAAATTTTTCAAGGAAAACAGAGGTGTTTTTTGCAAAGTGCCTACCTGTAGATTTTGGCCTGTAGCTCAGCCGCCACCTAGGGCAACCTACCAAACCTGTGCATTTCTGAAAACTAGAGACCTAGGGGAATCCAAGATGGGGTGACTTGTGTGGCTCGGACCAGGTTCTGTTACCCAGAATCCTTTGCAAACCTCAAAATTTGGCAAAAAAAACAGATGTTCCTCACATTTCTGTGGCAGAAAGTTCTGGAATCTGAGAGGAGCCACGAATTTCCTTCCACCCAGCGTTCCCCCACGTCTCCCGATAAAAATGATACCTCACTTGTGTGGGTAGGCCTAGCGCCCGCATCAGGAAACGCCCCAAAGCGCAACGTAGACACAGCCAAATTTTTTAAGGAAAACAGAGGTGTTTTTTGCAAAGTGCCTACCTGTAGATTTTGGCCTGTAGCTCAGCCGCCACCTAGGGAAACCTACCAAACCTGTACATTTCTGAAAACTAAAGACTTAGGGGAATCCAAGATGGGGTGACTTGTGTGGCTCGGACCAGGTTCTGTTACCCAGAATCCTTTGCAAACCTTAAAATTTGGCTAAAAAAACACATGTTCCTCACATTTCTGTGGCAGAAAGTTCTGGAATCTGAGAGGAGCCACAAATTTCCTTCCACCCAGCGTTCCCCCACGTCTCCCGATAAAAATGATACCTCACTTGTGTGGGTAGGCATAGCGCCCGCAACAGCAAACGCCCCAAAGCGCAACGTGGACACAGCCAAATTTTTGAAGGAAAACAGAGGTGTTTTTTGCAAAGTGCCTACCTGTAGATTTTGGCCTGTAGCTCAGCCGCCACCTAGGGAAACCTACCAAACCTGTGCATTTCTGAAAACTAGAGACCTAGGGGAATCAAAGATGGGGTGACTTCTGTGGCTCGGACCAGGTTCTGTTACCCAGAATCCTTTGCAAACCTAAAATTTTGGCTAAAAAAACACATGTTCCTCACGTTTCTGTGGCAGAAAGTTCTGGAATCTGAGAGGAGCCACAAATTTCTTTCCACCCAGCGTTCCCCCACGTCTCCGGATAAAAATGATACCTCACTTGTGTGGGTAGGCCTAGCGCCCGCGACAGGAAACGCCCTAAAGTGCAACGTGGACATAGCCAAATTTTTTAAGGAAAACAGAGGTGTTTTTTGCAAAGTGCCTACCTGTAGATTTTGGCCTGTTGCTCAGCCGCCACCTAGGGAAACCTAACAAACCTGTGCATTTCTGAAAACTAGAGACCTAGGGGAATCCAAGATGGGGTGACTTGTGTGGCTCGGACCAGGTTCTGTTACCCAGAATCCTTTGCAAACCTCAAAATTTGGCTAAAAAAAACACATGTTCCTCACATTTCTGTGGCAGAAAGTTCTGGAATCTGAGAGGAGCCACAAATTTCTTTCCACACAGCGTTCCCCCACGTCTCCCGATAAAAATGATACCTCACTTGTGTGGGTAGGCCTAGCGCCCGCGACAGGAAACGCCCCAAAGCGCAATGTGGACACAGCCAAATTTTTGAAGGAAAACAGAGGTGTTTTTTGCAAAGTGCCTACCTGTAGATTTTGGCTTGTAGCTCAGCCGCCACCTAGGGAAACCTACCAAACCTGTGCATTTCTGAAAACTAGAGACCCAGCGGAATCCAAGATGGGGTGACTTGTGTGGCTCGGACCAGGTTCTGTTACCCAGAATCCATTGCAAACCTCCAAATTTGGCTAAAAAAACACATGTTCCTCACATTTCTGTGGCAGAAAGTTCTGGAATCTGAGAGGAGCCACAAATTTCCTTCCACCCAGCGTTCCCCCACGTCTCCGGATAAAAATGATACCTCACTTGTGTGGGTAGGCCTAGCGCCTGCGACAGGAAACGCCCCAAAGCGCAATGTGGACACAGCCAAATTTTTGAAGGAAAACTGAGGTGTTTTTTGCAAAGTGCCTACCTGTAGATTTTGGCCTGTAGCTCAGACGCCACCTAGGGAAACCTACCAAACCTGTGCATTTCTGAAAACTAGAGACCTAGGGGAATCCAAGATAAGGTGACTTGTGTGGCTCGGACCAGGTTCTGTTACCCAGAATCCTTTGCAAACCACAAAATTTGGCTAAAAAAACACATGTTCCTAACATTTCTGTGGCAGAAAGTTCTGGAATCTGAGAGGAGACACAAATTTCCGTCCACCCAGCGTTGCCCCACGACTCCCGATAAAAATGATACCTCACTTGTGTGGGTAGGCCTAGCGCCCGCGACAGGAAACGCCCCAAAGCGCAACGTGGACACAGCCAAATTTTTGAAGGAAAACAGGTGTTTTTTGCAAAGTGCCTACCTGTAGATTTTGGCCTGTAGCTCAGCCGCCACCTAGGGAAACCTACCAAACCTGTGCATTTCTGAAAACTAGAGACCTAGGGGAATCCAAGATGGGGTGACTTGTGTGGCTCGGACCAAGTTCTGTTACCCAGAATCCTTTGCAAACCTCAAAATTTGGCTAAAAACCCACATGTTCCTCACATTTCTGTGGCAGAAAGTTCTGGAATCTGAGAGGAGCCACAAATTTCCTTCCACCCAGCGTGCCCCCATGTCTCCCGTTAAAAATGATACCTCACTTGTGTGGGTAGGCCTAGCGCCCGTGACAGGAAACGCCCCAAAGCGCAACGTGGACGCAGCCAAATTTTTGAAGGAAAACAGAGGTGTTTTTTGCAAAGTGCCTACCTGTAGATTTTGGCCTGTAGCTCAGCCGCCACCTAGGGAAACCTACCAAACCTGTGCATTTCTGAAAACTAAAGACCTAGGGGAATCCAAGATGGGGTGACTTGTGTGGCTCGGACCAGGTTCTGTTACCCAGAATCCTTTGCAAACCTCAAAATTTGGCTAAAAAAAACACATGTTCCTCACATTTCTGTGGCAGAAAGTTCTGGAATCTGAGAGGAGCCACAAATTTCTTTCCACCCAGCGTTCCCCCACGTCTCCCGATAAAAATTATACCTCACTTGTGTGGGTAGGCCTAGCGCCCGCGACAGGAAACGCCCCAAAGCGCAATGTGGACACAGCCAAATTTTTCAAGGAAAACAGAGGTGTTTTTTGCAAAGTGCCTACCTGTAGATTTTGGCCTGTAGCTCAGCCGCCACCTAGGGCAACCTACCAAACCTGTGCATTTCTGAAAACTAGAGACCTAGGGGAATCCAAGATGGGGTGACTTGTGTGGCTCGGACCAGGTTCTGTTACCCAGAATCCTTTGCAAACCTCAAAATTTGGCAAAAAAAACAGATGTTCCTCACATTTCTGTGGCAGAAAGTTCTGGAATCTGAGAGGAGCCACGAATTTCCTTCCACCCAGCGTTCCCCCACGTCTCCCGATAAAAATGATACCTCACTTGTGTGGGTAGGCCTAGCGCCCGCATCAGAAAACGCCCCAAAGCGCAACGTAGACACAGCCACATTTTTGAAGGAAAACAGAGGTGTTTTTTGCAAAGTGCCTACCTGTAGATTTTGGCCTGTAGCTCAGCCGCCACCTAGGGAAACCTACCAAACCTGTACATTTCTGAAAACTAAAGACTTAGGGGAATCCAAGATGGGGTGACTTGTGTGGCTCGGACCAGGTTCTGTTACCCAGAATCCTTTGCAAACCTCAAAATTTGGCTAAAAAAACACATGTTCCTCACATTTCTGTGGCAGAAAGTTCTGGAATCTGAGAGGAGCCACAAATTTCCTTCCACCCAGCGTTCCCCCACGTCTCCCGATAAAAATGATACCTCACTTGTGTGGGTAGGCATAGCGCCCGCAACAGGAAACGCCCCAAAGCGCAACGTGGACACAGCCACATTTTTGAAGGAAAACAGAGGTGTTTTTTGCAAAGTGCCTACCTGTAGATTTTGGCCTGTAGCTCAGCCGCCACCTAGGGAAACCTACCAAACCTGTGCATTTCTGAAAACTAGAGACCTAGGGGAATCAAAGATGATGTGACTTCTGTGGCTCGGACCAGGTTCTGTTACCCAGAACCTTTGCAAACCTAAAATTTTGGCTAAAAAAACACATGTTCCTCACGTTTCTGTGGCAGAAAGTTCTGGAATCTGAGAGGAGCCACAAATTTCTTTCCACCCAGCGTTCCCCCACGTCTCCGGATAAAAATGATACCTCACTTGTGTGGGTAGGCCTAGCGCCCGCGACAGGAAACGCCCCAAAGTGCAACGTGGACACAGCCAAATTTTTGAAGGAAAACAGAGGTGTTTTTTGCAAAGTGCCTACCTGTAGATTTTGGCCTGTTGCTCAGCCGCCACCTAGGGAAACCTACCAAACCTGTGCATTTCTGAAAACTAGAGACCTAGGGGAATCCAAGATGGGGTGACTTGTGTGGCTCGGACCAGGTTCTGTTACCCAGAATCCTTTGCAAACCTCAAAATTTGGCTAAAAAACCACATGTTCCTCATATTTCTGTGGCAGAAAGTTCTGGAATCTGGGAGGAGCCACAAATTTCCTTCCACCCAGCGTTCCCCCACGTCTCCCGATAAAAATGATACCTCACTTGTGTGGGTAGGCCTAGCACCCGCGACAGGAAACGCCCCAAAGCGCAACGTGGACACAGCCAAATTTTTGAAGGAAAACAGAGGTGTTTTTTGCAAAGTGCCTACCTGTAGATTTTGGCCTGTAGCTCAGCCGCCATCTAGGGAAACCTACCAAACCTGTGCATTTCTGAAAACTAGAGACCTAGGGGAATCCAAGATGGGGTGACTTGTGTGGCTCGGACCAGGTTCTGTTACCCAGAATCCTTTGCAAACCTCAAAATTTGGCTAAAAAAAACACATGTTCCTCACATTTCTGTGGCAGAAAGTTCTGGAATCTGAGAGGAGCCACAAATTTCTTTCCACCCAGCGTTCCCCCACGTCTCCCGATAAAAATGATACCTCACTTGTGTGGGTAGGCCTAGCGCCCGCGACAGGAAACGCCCCAAAGCGCAACGTGGACACAGCCAAATTTTTGAAGGAAAACAGAGGTGTTTTTTGCAAAGTGCCTACCTGTAGATTTTGGCCTGTAGCTCAGCCGCCACCTAGGGAAACCTACCAAACCTGTGCATTTCTGAAAACTAGAGACCCAGGGGAATCCAAGACGGGGTGACTTGTGTGGCTCGGACCAGGTTCTGTTACCCAGAATCCATTGCAAACCTCCAAATGTGGCTAAAAAAACACATGTTCCTCACATTTCTGTGGCAGAAAGTTCTGGAATCTGAGAGGAGCCACAAATTTCCTTCCACCCAGCGTTCCCCCACGTCTCCGGATAAAAATGATACCTCACTTGTGTGGGTAGGCCTAGCGCCCGCGACAGGAAACGCCCCAAAGCGCAACGTGGACACAGCCAAATTTTTGAAGGAAAACGGAGGTGTTTTTTGCAAAGTGCCTACCTGTAGATTTTGGCCTGTAGCTCAGACGCCACCTAGGGAAACCTACCAAACCTGTGCATTTCTGAAAACTAGAGACCTAGGGGAATCCAAGATGGGGTGACTTGTGTGGCTCGGACCAGGTTCTGTTACCCAGAATCCTTTGCAAACCACAAAATTTGGCTAAAAAAACACATGTTCCTAACATTTCTGTGGCAGAAAGTTCTGGAATCTGAGAGGAGACACAAATTTCCGTCTACCCAGCGTTCCCCCACGTCTCCCGATAAAAATGATACCTCACTTGTGTGGGTAGGCATAGCGCCCGCGACAGGAAACGCCCCAAAGCGCAACGTGGACACAGCCAAATTTTTGAAGGAAAACAGAGGTGTTTTTTGCAAAGTGCCTACCTGTAGATTTTGGCCTGTAGCTCAGCCGCCACCTAGGGAAACCTACCAAACCTGTGCATTTCTGAAAACTAGAGACCCAGGGGAATCCAAGATGGGGTGACTTGTGTGGCTCGGACCAGGTTCTGTTACCCAGAATCCATTGCAAACCTCCAAATTTGGCTAAAAAAACACATGTTCCTCACATTTCTGTGGCAGAAAGTTCTGGAATCTGAGAGGAGCCACAAATTTCCTTCCACCCAGCGTTCCCCCACGTCTCCGGATAAAAATGATACCTCACTTGTGTGGGTAGGCCTAGCGCCCGCGACAGGAAACGCCCCAAAGCGCAACGTGGACACAGCCAAATTTTTGAAGGAAAACGGAGGTGTTTTTTGCAAAGTGCCTACCTGTAGATTTTGGCCTGTAGCTCAGACGCCACCTAGGGAAACCTACCAAACCTGTGCATTTCTGAAAACTAGAGACCTAGGGGAATCCAAGATGGGGTGACTTGTGTGGCTCGGACCAGGTTCTGTTACCCAGAATCCTTTGCAAACCACAAAATTTGGCTAAAAAAACACATGTTCCTAACATTTCTGTGGCAGAAAGTTCTGGAATCTGAGAGGAGACACAAATTTCCGTCTACCCAGCGTTCCCCCACGTCTCCCGATAAAAATGATACCTCACTTGTGTGGGTAGGCCTAGCGCCCGCGACAGGAAACGCCCCAAAGCGCAACGTGGACACAGCCAAATTTTTGAAGGAAAACAGAGGTGTTTTTTGCAAAGTGCCTACCTGTAGATTTTGGCCTGTAGCTCAGCCGCCACCTAGGGAAACCTACCAAACCTGTGCATTTCTGAAAACTAGAGACCTAGGGGAATCCAAGATGGGGTGACTTGTGTGGCTCGGACCAAGTTCTGTTACCCAGAATCCTTTGCAAACCTCAAAATTTGGCTAAAAACCCACATGTTCCTCACATTTCTGTGGCAGAAAGTTCTGGAATCTGAGAGGAGCCACAAATTTCCTTCCACCCAGCGTGCCCCCATGTCTCCCGTTAAAAATGATACCTCACTTGTGTGGGTAGGCCTAGCGCCCGTGACAGGAAACGCCCCAAAGCGCAACGTGGACGCAGCCAAATTTTTGAAGGAAAACAGAGGTGTTTTTTGCAAAGTGCCTACCTGTAGATTTTGGCCTGTAGCTCAGCCGCCACCTAGGGAAACCTACCAAACCTGTGCATTTCTGAAAACTAAAGACCTAGGGGAATCCAAGATGGGGTGACTTGTGTGGCTCGGACCAGGTTCTGTTACCCAGAATCCTTTGCAAACCTCAAAATTTGGCTAAAAAAAATACATGTTCCTCACATTTCTGTGGCAGAAAGTTCTGGAATCTGAGACGAGCCACAAATTTCTTTCCACCCAGCGTTCCCCCACGTCTCCCGATAAAAATTATACCTCACTTGTGTGGGTAGGCCTAGCGCCCGCGACAGGAAACGCCCCAAAGCGCAACGTGGACACAGCCAAATTTTTGAAGGAAAACAGAGGTGTTTTTTGCAAAGTGCCTACCTGTAGATTTTGGCCTGTAGCTCAGCCGCCACCTAGGGAAACCTACCAAACCTGTGCATTTCTGAAAACTAGAGACCCAGGGGAATCCAAGATGGGGTGACTTGTGTGGCTCGGACCAGGTTCTGTTACCCAGAATCCATTGCAAACCTCCAAATTTGGCTAAAAAAACACATGTTCCTCACATTTCTGTGGCAGAAAGTTCTGGAATCTGAGAGGAGCCACAAATTTCCTTCCACCCAGCGTTCCCCCACGTCTCCGGATAAAAATGATACCTCACTTGTGTGGGTAGGCCTAGCGCCCGCGAGAGGAAACGCCCCAAAGCGCAACGTGGACAAAGCCAAATTTTTGAAGGAAAACGGAGGTGTTTTTTGCAAAGTGCCTACCTGTAGATTTTGGCCTGTAGCTCAGACGCCACCTAGGGAAACCTACCAAACCTGTGCATTTCTGAAAACTAGAGACCGAGGGGAATCCAAGATGGGGTGACTTGTGTGGCTCGGACCAGGTTCTGTTACCCAGAATCCTTTGCAAACCACAAAATTTGGCTAAAAAAACACATGTTCCTAACATTTCTGTGGCAGAAAGTTCTGGAATCGGAGAGGAGACACAAATTTCCGTCCACCCAGCGTTCCCCCACGTCTCCCGATAAAAATGATACCTCACTTGTGTGGGTAGGCCTAGCGCCCGCGACAGGAAACGCCCCAAAGCGCAACGTGGACACAGCCAAATTTTTGAAGGAAAACAGAGGTGTTTTTTGCAAAGTGCCTACCTGTAGATTTTGGCCTGTAGCTCAGCCGCCACCTAGGGAAACCTACCAAACCTGTGCATTTCTGAAAACTAGAGACCTAGGGGAATCCAAGATGGGGTGACTTGTGTGGCTCGGACCAAGTTCTGTTACCCAGAATCCTTTGCAAACCTCAAAATTTGGCTAAAAACCCACATGTTCCTCACATTTCTGTGGCAGAAAGTTCTGGAATCTGAGAGGAGCCACAAATTTCCTTCCACCCAGCGTGCCCCATGTCTCCCGTTAAAAATGATACCTCACTTGTGTGGGTAGGCCTAGCGCCCGTGACAGGAAACGCCCCAAAGCGCAACGTGGACGCAGCCAAATTTTTGAAGGAAAACAGAGGTGTTTTTTGCAAAGTGCCTACCTGTAGATTTTGGCCTGTAGCTCAGCCGCCACCTAGGGAAACCTACCAAACCTGTGCATTTCTGAAAACTAAAGACCTAGGGGAATCCAAGATGGGGTGACTTGTGTGGCTCGGACCAGGTTCTGTTACCCAGAATCCTTTGCAAACCTCAAAATTTGGCTAAAAAAAACACATGTTCCTCACATTTCTGTGGCAGAAAGTTCTGGAATCTGAGAGGAGCCACAAATTTCTTTCCACCCAGCGTTCCCCCACGTCTCCCGATAAAAATTATACCTCACTTGTGTGGGTAGGCCTAGCGCCCGCGACAGGAAACGCCCCAAAGCGCAACGTGGACACAGCCAAATTTTTCAAGGAAAACAGAGGTGTTTTTTGCAAAGTGCCTACCTGTAGATTTTGGCCTGTAGCTCAGCCGCCACCTAGGGAAACCTACCAAACCTGTGCATTTCTGAAAACTAAAGACCTAGGGGAATCCAAGACGGGGTGACTTGTGTGGCTCGGACCAGGTTCTGTTACCCAGAATCCTTTCCAAACCTCAAAATTTGGCTAAAAAAACACATGTTCCTCACATTTCTGTGGCAGAAAGTTCTGGAATCTGAGAGGAGCCACAAATTTCCTTCCACCCAGCGTTCCCCCACGTCTCCCGATAAAAATGATACCTCACTTGTGTGGGTAGGCCTAGCACCCGCGACAGGAAACGCCCCAAAGCGCAATGTAGACACAGCCAAATTTTTGAAGGAAAACAGAGGTGTTTTTTTCAAAGTGCCTACCTGTAGATTTTGGCCTGTAGCTCAGCCGCCACCTAGGGAAACCTACCAAACCTGTGCATTTCTGAAAACTAGAGACCTAGGGGAATCCAAGATGGGATGACTTGTGTGGCTCGGACCAGGTTCTGTTACCCAGAATCCATTGCAAACCTCACAATTTGGCTAGAAAAACACATGTTCCTCTCATTTCTGTGGCAGAAAGTTCTGGAATCTGAGAGGAGCCACAAATTTCCTTCCACGCAGCGTTTCCCCACGTCTCCCGATAAAAATGATACCTCACTTGTGTGGGTACGCCTAGCGCCCGCGACAGGAAACGCCCCAAAGCGCAACGTGGACACAGCCAAATTTTTGAAGGGAAACAGAGGTGTATTTTGCAAAGTGCCTACCTGTAGATTTTGGCCTGTAGCTCAGCCGCCACCTAGGGAAACCTACCAAACCTGTGCATTTCTGAAAACTCGAGACCTAGGGGAATCCAAGATGGGGTAACTTGTGTGGCTCGGACCAGGTTCTGTTACCCAGAATCCTTTGCAAACCTAATATTTTGGCAAAAAAAACACATGTTCCTCACATTTCTGTGGCAGAAAGTTCTGGAATCTGAGAGGAGCCACAAATTTCCTTCCACCCAGCGTTCCCCTACGTCTCCGGATAAAAATTATACCTCACTTGTGTGGGTAGGCCTAGCGCCCGCGACAGGAAACGCCCCAAAGCGCAACGTGGACACAGCCAAATTTTTCAAGGAAAACAGAGGTGTTTTTTGCAAAGTGCCTACCTGTAGATTTTGGCCTGTAGCTCAGCCGCCACCTAGGGCAACCTACCAAACCTGTGCATTTCTGAAAACTAGAGACCTAGGGGAATCCAAGATGGGGTGACTTGTGTGGCTCGGACCAGGTTCTGTTACCCAGAATCCTTTGCAAACCTCAAAATTTGGCAAAAAAAACAGATGTTCCTCACATTTCTGTGGCAGAAAGTTCTGGAATCTGAGAGGAGCCACGAATTTCCTTCCACCCAGCGTTCCCCCACGTCTCCCGATAAAAATGATACCTCACTTGTGTGGGTAGGCCTAGCGCCCGCATCAGGAAACGCCCCAAAGCGCAACGTAGACACAGCCAAATTTTTGAAGGAAAACAGAGGTGTTTTTTGCAAAGTGCCTACCTGTAGATTTTGGCCTGTAGCTCAGCCGCCACCTAGGGAAACCTACCAAACCTGTACATTTCTGAAAACTAAAGACTTAGGGGAATCCAAGATGGGGTGACTTGTGTGGCTCGGACCAGGTTCTGTTACCCAGAATCCTTTGCAAACCTCAAAATTTGGCTAAAAAAACACATGTTCCTCACATTTCTGTGGCAGAAAGTTCTGGAATCTGAGAGGAGCCACAAATTTCCTTCCACCCAGCGTTCCCCCACGTCTCCCGATAAAAATGATACCTCACTTGTGTGGGTAGGCATAGCGCCCGCAACAGGAAACGCCCCAAAGCGCAACGTGGACACAGCCAAATTTTTGAAGGAAAACAGAGGTGTTTTTTGCAAAGTGCCTACCTGTAGATTTTGGCCTGTAGCTCAGCCGCCACCTAGGGAAACCTACCAAACCTGTGCATTTCTGAAAACTAGAGACCTAGGGGAATCAAAGATGGGGTGACTTCTGTGGCTCGGACCAGGTTCTGTTACCCAGAATCCTTTGCAAACCTAAAATTTTGGCTAAAAAAACACATGTTCCTCACGTTTCTGTGGCAGAAAGTTCTGGAATCTGAGAGGAGCCACAAATTTCTTTCCACCCAGCGTTCCCCCACGTCTCCGGATAAAAATTATACCTCACTTGTGTGGGTAGGCCTAGCGCCCGCGACAGGAAACGCCCCAAAGTGCAACGTGGACACAGCCACATTTTTGAAGGAAAACAGAGGTGTTTTTTGCAAAGTGCCTACCTGTAGATTTTGGCCTGTTGCTCAGCCGCCACCTAGGGAAACCTACCAAACCTGTGCATTTCTGAAAACTAGAGACCTAGGGGAATCCAAGATGGGGTGACTTGTGTGGCTCGGACCAGGTTCTGTTACCCAGAATCCTTTGCAAACCTCAAAATTTGGCTAAAAAACCACATGTTCCTCATATTTCTGTGGCAGAAAGTTCTGGAATCTGGGAGGAGCCACAAATTTCCTTCCACCCAGCGTTCCCCCACGTCTCCCGATAAAAATGATACCTCACTTGTGTGGGTAGGCCTAGCACCCGCGACAGGAAACGCCCCAAAGCGCAACGTGGACACAGCCAAATTTTTGAAGGAAAACAGAGGTGTTTTTTGCAAAGTGCCTACCTGTAGATTTTGGCCTGTAGCTCAGCCGCCACCTAGGGAAACCTACCAAACCTGTGCATTTCTGAAAACTAGAGACCTAGGGGAATCCAAGATGGGGTGACTTGTGTGGCTCGGACCAGGTTCTGTTACCCAGAATCCTTTGCAAACCTCAAAATTTGGCTAAAAAAAACACATGTTCCTCACATTTCTGTGGCAGAAAGTTCTGGAATCTGAGAGGAGCCACAAATTTCTTTCCACCCAGCGTTCCCCCACGTCTCCCGATAAAAATGATACCTCACTTGTGTGGGTAGGCCTAGCGCCCGCGACAGGAAACGCCCCAAAGCGCAACGTGGACACAGCCAAATTTTTGAAGGAAAACAGAGGTGTTTTTTGCAAAGTGCCTACCTGTAGATTTTGGCCTGTAGCTCAGCCGCCACCTAGGGAAACCTACCAAACCTGTGCATTTCTGAAAACTAGAGACCCAGCGGAATCCAAGATGGGGTGACTTGTGTGGCTCGGACCAGGTTCTGTTACCCAGAATCTATTGCAAACCTCCAAATTTGGCTAAAAAAACACATGTTCCTCACATTTCTGTGGCAGAAAGTTCTGGAATCTGAGAGGAGCCACAAATTTCCTTCCACCCAGCGTTCCCCCACGTCTCCGGATAAAAATGATACCTCACTTGTGTGGTAGGCCTAGCGCCCGCGACAGGAAACGCCCCAAAGCGCAATGTGGACACAGCCAAATTTTTGAAGGAAAACGGAGGTGTTTTTTGCAAAGTGCCTGCCTGTAGATTTTGGCCTGTAGCTCAGACGCCACCTAGGGAAACCTACCAAACCTGTGCATTTCTGAAAACTAAAGACTTAGGGGAATCCAAGATGGGGTGACTTGTGTGGCTCGGACCAGGTTCTGTTACCCAGAATCCTTTGCAAACCTCAAAATTTGGCTAAAAAAACACATGTTCCTCACATTTCTGTGGCAGAAAGTTCTGGAATCTGAGAGGAGCCACAAATTTCCTTCCACCCAGCGTTCCCCCACGTCTCCCGATAAAAATGATACCTCACTTGTGTGGGTAGGCATAGCGCCCGCAACAGGAAACGCCCCAAAGCGCAACGTGGACACAGCCAAATTTTTGAAGGAAAACATAGGTGTTTTTTGCAAAGTGCCTACCTGTAGATTTTGGCCTGTAGCTCAGCCGCCACCTAGGGAAACCTACCAAACCTGTGCATTTCTGAAAACTAGAGACCTAGGGGAATCAAAGATGGGGTGACTTCTGTGGCTCGGACCAGGTTCTGTTACCCAGAATCCTTTGCAAACCTAAAATTTTGGCTAAAAAAACACATGTTCCTCACGTTTCTGTGGCAGAAAGTTCTGGAATCTGAGAGGAGCCACAAATTTCTTTCCACCCAGCGTTCCCCCACGTCTCCGGATAAAAATCATACCTCACTTGTGTGGGTAGGCCTAGCGCCCGCGACAGGAAACGCCCCAAAGTGCAACGTGGACACAGCCAAATTTTTGAAGGAAAACAGAGGTGTTTTTTGCAAAGTGCCTACCTGTAGATTTTGGCCTGTTGCTCAGCCGCCACCTAGGGAAACCTACCAAACCTGTGCATTTCTGAAAACTAGAGACCTAGGGGAATCCAAGATGGGGTGACTTGTGTGGCTCGGACCAGGTTCTGTTACCCAGAATCCTTTGCAAACCTCAAAATTTGGCTAAAAAACCACATGTTCCTCATATTTCTGTGGCAGAAAGTTCTGGAATCTGGGAGGAGCCACAAATTTCCTTCCACCCAGCGTTCCCCCACGTCTCCCGATAAAAATGATACCTCACTTGTGTGGGTAGGCCTAGCACCCGCGACAGGAAACGCCCCAAAGCGCAACGTGGACACAGCCAAATTTTTGAAGGAAAACAGAGGTGTTTTTTGCAAAGTGCCTACCTGTAGATTTTGGCCTGTAGCTCAGCCGCCACCTAGGGAAACCTACCAAACCTGTGCATTTCTGAAAACTAGAGACCTAGGGGAATCCAAGATGGGGTGACTTGTGTGGCTCGGACCAGGTTCTGTTACCCAGAATCCTTTGCAAACCTCAAAATTTGGCTAAAAAAAACACATGTTCCTCACATTTCTGTGGCAGAAAGTTCTGGAATCTGAGAGGAGCCACAAATTTCTTTCCACCCAGCGTTCCCCCACGTCTCCCGATAAAAATGATACCTCACTTGTGTGGGTAGGCCTAGCGCCCGCGACAGGAAACGCCCCAAAGCGCAACGTGGACACAGCCAAATTTTTGAAGGAAAACAGAGGTGTTTTTTGCAAAGTGCCTACCTGTAGATTTTGGCCTGTAGCTCAGCCGCCACCTAGGGAAACCTACCAAACCTGTGCATTTCTGAAAACTAGAGACCCAGCGGAATCCAAGATGGGGTGACTTGTGTGGCTCGGACCAGGTTCTGTTACCCAGAATCTATTGCAAACCTCCAAATTTGGCTAAAAAAACACATGTTCCTCACATTTCTGTGGCAGAAAGTTCTGGAATCTGAGAGGAGCCACAAATTTCCTTCCACCCAGCGTTCCCCCACATCTCCGGATAAAAATGATACCTCACTTGTGTGGGTAGGCCTAGCGCCCGCGACAGGAAACGCCCCAAAGCGCAATGTGGACACAGCCAAATTTTTGAAGGAAAACGGAGGTGTTTTTTGCAAAGTGCCTGCCTGTAGATTTTGGCCTGTAGCTCAGACGCCACCTAGGGAAACCTACCAAACCTGTGCATTTCTGAAAACTAGAGACCTAGGGGAATCCAAGATAAGGTGACTTGTGTGGCTCGGACTAGGTTCTGTTACCCAGAATCCTTTGCAAACCACAAAATTTGGCTAAAAAAAACACATGTTCCTAACATTTCTGTGGCAGAAAGTTCTGGAATCTGAGAGGAGACACAAATTTCCGTCCACCCAGCGTTCCCCCACGTCTCCCGATAAAAATGATACCTCACTTGTGTGGGTAGGCCTAGCGCCCGCGACAGGAAACGCCCCAAAGCGCAACGTGGACACAGCCACATTTTTGAAGGAAAACAGAGGTGTTTTTTGCAAAGTGCCTACCTGTAGATTTTGGCCTGTAGCTCAGCCGCCACCTAGGGAAACCTACCAAACCTGTGCATTTCTGAAAACTAGAGACCTAGGGGAATCCAAGATGGGGTGACTTGTGTGGCTCGGACCAAGTTCTGTTACCCAGAATCCTTTGCAAACCTCAAAATTTGGCTAAAAACCCACATGTTCCTCACATTTCTGTGGCAGAAAGTTCTGGAATCTGAGAGGAGCCACAAATTTCCTTCCACCCAGCGTGCCCCCATGTCTCCCGTTAAAAATGATACCTCACTTGTGTGGGTAGGCCTAGCGCCCGTGACAGGAAACGCCCCAAAGCGCAACGTGGACGCAGCCAAATTTTTGAAGGAAAACAGAGGTGTTTTTTGCAAAGTGCCTACCTGTAGATTTTGGCCTGTAGCTCAGCCGCCACCTAGGGAAACCTACCAAACCTGTGCATTTCTGAAAACTAAAGACCTAGGGGAATCCAAGATGGGGTGACTTGTGTGGCTCGGACCAGGTTCTGTTACCCAGAATCCTTTGCAAACCTCAAAATTTGGCTAAAAAAAACACATGTTCCTCACATTTCTGTGGCAGAAAGTTCTGGAATCTGAGAGGAGCCACAAATTTCTTTCCACCCAGCGTTCCCCCACGTCTCCCGATAAAAATTATACCTCACTTGTGTGGGTAGGCCTAGCGCCCGCGACAGGAAACGCCCCAAAGCGCAACGTGGACACAGCCAAATTTTTCAAGGAAAACAGAGGTGTTTTTTGCAAAGTGCCTACCTGTAGATTTTGGCCTGTAGCTCAGCCGCCACCTAGGGCAACCTACCAAACCTGTGCATTTCTGAAAACTAGAGACCTAGGGGAATCCAAGATGGGGTGACTTGTGTGGCTCGGACCAGGTTCTGTTACCCAGAATCCTTTGCAAACCTCAAAATTTGGCAAAAAAAACAGATGTTCCTCACATTTCTGTGGCAGAAAGTTCTGGAATCTGAGAGGAGCCACGAATTTCCTTCCACCCAGCGTTCCCCCACGTCTCCCGATAAAAATGATACCTCACTTGTGTGGGTAGGCCTAGCGCCCGCATCAGAAAACGCCCCAAAGCGCAACGTAGACACAGCCAAATTTTTGAAGGAAAACAGAGGTGTTTTTTGCAAAGTGCCTACCTGTAGATTTTGGCCTGTAGCTCAGCCGCCACCTAGGGAAACCTACCAAACCTGTACATTTCTGAAAACTAAAGACTTAGGGGAATCCAAGATGGGGTGACTTGTGTGGCTCGGACCAGGTTCTGTTACCCAGAATCCTTTGCAAACCTCAAAATTTGGCTAAAAAAACACATGTTCCTCACATTTCTGTGGCAGAAAGTTCTGGAATCTGAGAGGAGCCACAAATTTCCTTCCACCCAGCGTTCCCCCACGTCTCCTGATAAAAATGATACCTCACTTGTGTGGGTAGGCATAGCGCCCGCAACAGGAAACGCCCCAAAGCGCAACGTGGACACAGCCAAATTTTTTAAGGAAAACAGAGGTGTTTTTTGCAAAGTGCCTACCTGTAGATTTTGGCCTGTAGCTCAGCCGCCACCTAGGGAAACCTACCAAACCTGTGCATTTCTGAAAACTAGAGACCTAGGGGAATCCAAGATGGGGTGACTTGTGTGGCTCGGACCAGGTTCTGTTACCCAGAATCCTTTGCAAACCTCAAAATTTGGCAAAAAAAACAGATGTTCCTCACATTTCTGTGGCAGAAAGTTCTGGAATCTGAGAGGAGCCACGAATTTCCTTCCACCCAGCGTTCCCCCACGTCTCCCGATAAAAATGATACCTCACTTGTGTGGGTAGGCCTAGCGCCCGCATCAGAAAACGCCCCAAAGCGCAACGTAGACACAGCCAAATTTTTGAAGGAAAACAGAGGTGTTTTTTGCAAAGTGCCTACCTGTAGATTTTGGCCTGTAGCTCAGCCGCCACCTAGGGAAACCTACCAAACCTGTACATTTCTGAAAACTAAAGACTTAGGGGAATCCAAGATGGGGTGACTTGTGTGGCTCGGACCAGGTTCTGTTACCCAGAATCCTTTGCAAACCTCAAAATTTGGCTAAAAAAACACATGTTCCTCACATTTCTGTGGCAGAAAGTTCTGGAATCTGAGAGGAGCCACAAATTTCCTTCCACCCAGCGTTCCCCCACGTCTCCTGATAAAAATGATACCTCACTTGTGTGGGTAGGCATAGCGCCCGCAACAGGAAACGCCCCAAAGCGCAACGTGGACACAGCCAAATTTTTTAAGGAAAACAGAGGTGTTTTTTGCAAAGTGCCTACCTGTAGATTTTGGCCTGTAGCTCAGCCGCCACCTAGGGAAACCTACCAAACCTGTGCATTTCTGAAAACTAGAGACCTAGGGGAATCAAAGATGGGGTGACTTCTGTGGCTCGGACCAGGTTCTGTTACCCAGAATCCGTTGCAAACCTAAAATTTTGGCTAAAAAAACACATGTTCCTCACGTTTCTGTGGCAGAAAGTTCTGGAATCTGAGAGGAGCCACAAATTTCTTTCCACCCAGCGTTCCCCCACGTCTCCGGATAAAAATGATACCTCACTTGTGTGGGTAGGCCTAGCGCCCGCGACAGGAAACGCCCCAAAGTGCAACGTGGACACAGCCAAATTTTTGAAGGAAAACAGAGGTGTTTTTTGCAAAGTGCCTACCTGTAGATTTTGGCCTGTTGCTCAGCCGCCACCTAGGGAAACCTACCAAACCTGTGCATTTCTGAAAACTAGAGACCTAGGGGAATCCAAGATGGGGTGACTTGTGTGGCTCGGACCAGGTTCTGTTACCCAGAATCCTTTGCAAACCTCAAAATTTGGCTAAAAAACCACATGTTCCTCATATTTCTGTGGCAGAAAGTTCTGGAATCTGGGAGGAGCCACAAATTTCCTTCCACCCAGCGTTCCCCCACGTCTCCCGATAAAAATGATACCTCACTTGTGTGGGTAGGCCTAGCGCCCACATCAGAAAACGCCCCAAAGCGCAACGTAGACACAGCCAAATTTTTGAAGGAAAACAGAGGTGTTTTTTGCAAAGTGCCTACCTGTAGATTTTGGCCTGTAGCTCAGCCGCCACCTAGGGAAACCTACCAAACCTGTACATTTCTGAAAACTAAAGACTTAGGGGAATCCAAGATGGGGTGACTTGTGTGGCTCGGACCAGGTTCTGTTACCCAGAATCCTTTGCAAACCTCAAAATTTGGCTAAAAAAACACATGTTCCTCACATTTCTGTGGCAGAAAGTTCTGGAATCTGAGAGGAGCCACAAATTTCCTTCCACCCAGCGTTCCCCCACGTCTCCCGATAAAAATGATACCTCACTTGTGTGGGTAGGCATAGCGCCCGCAACAGGAAACGCCCCAAAGCGCAACGTGGACACAGCCAAATTTTTGAAGGAAAACAGAGGTGTTTTTTGCAAAGTGCCTACCTGTAGATTTTGGCCTGTAGCTCAGCCGCCACCTAGGGAAACCTACCAAACCTGTGCATTTCTGAAAACTAGAGACCTAGGGGAATCAAAGATGGGGTGACTTCTGTGGCTCGGACCAGGTTCTGTTACCCAGAATCCTTTGCAAACCTAAAATTTTGGCTAAAAAAACACATGTTCCTCACGTTTCTGTGGCAGAAAGTTCTGGAATCTGAGAGGAGCCACAAATTTCTTTCCACCCAGCGTTCCCCCACGTCTCCGGATAAAAATGATACCTCACTTGTGTGGGTAGGCCTAGCGCCCGCGACAGGAAACGCCCCAAAGTGCAACGTGGACACAGCCAAATTTTTGAAGGAAAACAGAGGTGTTTTTTGCAAAGTGCCTACCTGTAGATTTTGGCCTGTTGCTCAGCCGCCACCTAGGGAAACCTACCAAACCTGTGCATTTCTGAAAACTAGAGACCTAGGGGAATCCAAGATGGGGTGACTTGTGTGGCTCGGACCAGGTTCTGTTACCCAGAATCCTTTGCAAACCTCAAAATTTGGCTAAAAAACCACATGTTCCTCATATTTCTGTGGCAGAAAGTTCTGGAATCTGGGAGGAGCCACAAATTTCCTTCCACCCAGCGTTCCCCCACGTCTCCCGATAAAAATGATACCTCACTTGTGTGGGTAGGCCTAGCACCCGCGACAGGAAACGCCCCAAAGCGCAACGTGGACACAGCCAAATTTTTGAAGGAAAACAGAGGTGTTTTTTGCAAAGTGCCTACCTGTAGATTTTGGCCTGTAGCTCAGCCGCCATCTAGGGAAACCTACCAAACCTGTGCATTTCTGAAAACTAGAGACCTAGGGGAATCCAAGATGGGGTGACTTGTGTGGCTCGGACCAGGTTCTGTTACCCAGAATCCTTTGCAAACCTCAAAATTTGGCTAAAAAAAACACATGTTCCTCACATTTCTGTGGCAGAAAGTTCTGGAATCTGAGAGGAGCCACAAATTTCTTTCCACCCAGCGTTCCCCCACGTCTCCCGATAGAAATGATACCTCACTTGTGTGGGTAGGCCTAGCGCCCGCGACAGGAAACGCCCCAAAGCGCAACGTGGACACAGCCAAATTTTTGAAGGAAAACAGAGGTGTTTTTTGCAAAGTGCCTACCTGTAGATTTTGGCCTGTAGCTCAGCCGCCACCTAGGGAAACCTACCAAACCTGTGCATTTCTGAAAACTAGAGACCCAGGGGAATCCAAGATGGGGTGACTTGTGTGGCTCGGACCAGGTTCTGTTACCCAGAATCCATTGCAAACCTCCAAATTTGGCTAAAAAAACACATGTTCCTCACATTTCTGTGGCAGAAAGTTCTGGAATCTGAGAGGAGCCACAAATTTCCTTCCACCCAGCGTTCCCCCACGTCTCCGGATAAAAATGATACCTCACTTGTGTGGGTAGGCCTAGCGCCCGCGACAGGAAACGCCCCAAAGCGCAACGTGGACACAGCCAAATTTTTGAAGGAAAACGGAGGTGTTTTTTGCAAAGTGCCTACCTGTAGATTTTGGCCTGTAGCTCAGACGCCACCTAGGGAAACCTACCAAACCTGTGCATTTCTGAAAACTAGAGACCTAGGGGAATCCAAGATGGGGTGACTTGTGTGGCTCGGACCAGGTTCTGTTACCCAGAATCCTTTGCAAACCACAAAATTTGGCTAAAAAAACACATGTTCCTAACATTTCTGTATCAGAAAGTTCTGGAATCTGAGAGGAGACACAAATTTCCATCTACCCAGCGTTCCCCCACGTCTCCCGATAAAAATGATACCTCACTTGTGTGGGTAAGCCTAGCGCCCGCGACAGGAAACGCCCCAAAGCGCAACGTGGACACAGCCAAATTTTTGAAGGAAAACAGAGGTGTTTTTTGCAAAGTGCCTACCTGTAGATTTTGGCCTGTAGCTCAGCCGCCACCTAGGGAAACCTACCAAACCTGTGCATTTCTGAAAACTAGAGACCTAGGGGAATCCAAGATGGGGTGACTTGTGTGGCTCGGACCAAGTTCTGTTACCCAGAATCCTTTGCAAACCTCAAAATTTGGCTAAAAACCCACATGTTCCTCACATTTCTGTGGCAGAAAGTTCTGGAATCTGAGAGGAGCCGCAAATTTCTTTCCACCCAGCGTTCCCCCACGTCTCCCGATAAAAATTATACCTCACTTGTGTGGGTAGGCCTAGCGCCCGCGACAGGAAACGCCCCAAAGCGCAACGTGGACACAGCCAAATTTTTGAAGGAAAACAGAGGTGTTTTTTGCAAAGTGCCTACCTGTAGATTTTGGCCTGTAGCTCAGCCGCCACCTAGGGAAACCTACCAAACCTGTGCATTTCTGAAAACTAGAGACCCAGGGGAATCCAAGATGGGGTGACTTGTGTGGCTCGGACCAGGTTCTGTTACCCAGAATCCTTTGCAAACCTCAAAATGTGGCTAAAAAAAACACATGTTCCTCACATTTCTGTGGCAGAAAGTTCTGGAATCTAAGAGGAGCCACAAATTTCTTTCCACCCAGCGTTCCCCCACGTCTCCCGATAAAAATTATACCTCACTTGTGTGGGTAGGCCTAGCGCCCGCGACAGGAAACGCCCCAAAGCGCAACGTGGACACAGCCAAATTTTTGAAGGAAAACAGAGGTGTTTTTGGCAAAGTGCCTACCTGTAGATTTTGGCCTGTAGCTCAGCCGCCACCTAGGGAAACCTACCAAACCTGTGCATTTCTGAAAACTAGAGACCCAGGGGAATCCAAGATGGGGTGACTTGTGTGGCTCGGACCAGGTTCTGTTACCCAGAATCCATTGCAAACCTCCAAATTTGGCTAAAAAAACACATGTTCCTCACATTTCTGTGGCAGAAAGTTCTGGAATCTGAGAGGAGCCACAAATTTCCTTCCACCCAGCGTTCCCCCACGTCTCCGGATAAAAATGATACCTCACTTGTGTGGGTAGGCCTAGCGCCCGCGAGAGGAAACGCCCCAAAGCGCAACGTGGACACAGCCAAATTTTTGAAGGAAAACGGAGGTGTTTTTTGCAAAGTGCCTACCTGTAGATTTTGGCCTGTAGCTCAGACGCCACCTAGGGAAACCTACCAAACCTGTGCATTTCTGAAAACTAGAGACCTAGGGGAATCCAAGATGGGGTGACTTGTGTGGCTCGGACCAGGTTCTGTTACCCAGAATCCTTTGCAAACCACAAAATTTGGCTAAAAAAACACATGTTCCTAACATTTCTGTGGCAGAAAGTTCTGGAATCGGAGAGGAGACACAAATTTACGTCCACCCAGCGTTCCCCCACGTCTCCCGATAAAAATGATACCTCACTTGTGTGGGTAGGCCTAGCGCCCGCGACAGGAAACGCCCCAAAGCGCAACGTGGACACAGCCAAATTTTTGAAGGAAAACAGAGGTGTTTTTTGCAAAGTGCCTACCTGTAGATTTTGGCCTGTAGCTCAGCCGCCACCTAGGGAAACCTACAAAACCTGTGCATTTCTGAAAACTAGAGACCTAGGGGAATCCAAGATGGGGTGACTTGTGTGGCTCGGACCAAGTTCTGTTACCCAGAATCCTTTGCAAACCTCAAAATTTGGCTAAAAAACCACATGTTGCTCACATTTCTGTGGCAGAAAGTTCTGGAATCTGAGAGGAGCCACAAATTTCCTTCCCCGCAGCGTGCCCCCATGTCTCCCGTTAAAAATGATACCTCACTTGTGTGGGTAGGCCTAGCGCCTGTGACAGGAAACGCCCCAAAGCGCAACGTGGACACAGCCAAATCTTTGAAGGAAAACAGAGGTGTTTTTTGCAAAGTGCCTACCTGTAGATTTTGGCCTGTAGCTCAGCCGCCACCTAGGGAAACCTACCAAACCTGTGCATTTCTGAAAACTAAAGACCTAGGGGAATCCAAGACGGGGTGACTTGTGTGGCTCGGACCAGGTTCTGTTACCCAGAATCCTTTCCAAACCTCAAAATTTTGCTAAAAAAACACATGTTCCTCATATTTCTGTGGCAGAAAGTTCTGGAATCTGAGAGGGGCCACAAATTTCCTTCCACCCAGCGTTCCCCCACGTCTCTCGATAAAAATGATACCTCACTTGTGTGGGTAGGCCTAGCGCCCGCGTCAGGAAACGCCCCAAAGTGCAACGTGGACACAGCCAAATTTTTGAAGGAAAACAGAGGTGTTTTTTGCAAAGTGCCTACCTGTAGATTTTGGCCTGTAGCTCAGCCTCCACCTAGGGAAACCTACCAAACCTGTGCATCTTTGAAAACTAGAGACCTAGGGGAATCCAAGATGGGGTGACTTGTGTGGCTCGGACCAGGTTCTGTTAGCCAGAATCCTTTGCAAACCTCCAAATTTGGCTAAAAAAACACATGTTCCTCACATTTCTGTGGCAGAAAGTTCTGGAATCTGAGAGGAGCCACAAATTTCCTTCCACCCAGCGTTCCCCCACGTCTCCCGATAAAAATGATACCTCACTTGTGTGGGTAGGCCTAGCACCCGAGACAGGAAACGCCCCAAAGCGCAATGTAGACACAGCCAAATTTTTGAAGGAAAACAGAGGTGTTTTTTGCAAAGTGCCTACCTGTAGATTTTGGCCTGTAGCTCAGCCGCCACTTAGGGAAACCTACCAAACCTGTGCATTTCTGAAAACTAGAGACCTAGGGGAATCCAAGATGGGGTGACTTGTGTGGCTCGGACCAGGTTCTGTTACCCAGAATCCATTGCAAACCTCACCATTTGACAAGAAAAACACATTTTCCTCACATTTCTGTGGCAGAAAGTTCTGGAATCTGAGAGGAGCCACAAATTTCCTTCCACCCAGCGTTCCCCCACGTCTCCCGATAAAAACGATACCTCACTTGTGTGGGTAGGCCTAGCGCCTGCGACAGGAAACGCCCCAAAGCGCAACGTGGACACATCCAAATTTGTGAAGGAAAACAGAGGTGTGTTTTGCAAAGTGCCTACCTGTAGATTTTGGCTTGTAGCTCAGCCGCCACCTAGGGAAACCTACCAAACCTGTGCATTTCTGAAAACTAGAGACCTAGGGGAATCCAAGATGAGGTGACTTGTGTGGCTCGGACCAGGTTCTCTTACCCAGAATCCTTTGCAAACCTCAAAATTTGGCTAAAAAAACACATGTTCCTCACATTTCTGTGGCAGAAAGTTCTGGAATCTGAGAGGAGCCACAAATTTCCTTCCACCCAGCGTTCCCCCACGTCTCCCGATAAAAATGATACCTCACTTGTGTGGGTAGGCCTAGCGCCCACGACAGGAAACGCCCCAAAGCGCAATGTAGACACAGCCAAATTTTTGAAGGAAAACAGAGGTGTTTTTTGCAAAGTGCCTACCTGTAGATTTTGGCCTGTAGCTCAGCCGCCACCTAGGGAAACCTACCAAACCTGTGCATTTCTGAAAACTAGAGACCTAGGGGAATCCAAGATGGGGTGACTTGTGTGGCTCGGACCAGGTTCTGTTACCCAGAATCCATTGCAAACCTCACAATTTGGCTAGAAAAACACATGTTCCTCACATTTCTGTGGCAGAAAGTTCTGGAATCTGAGAGGAGCCACAAATTTCCTTCCACCCAGCATTCCCCCACGTCTCCCGATAAAAATGATACCTCACTTGTGTGGGTAGGCCTAGCGCCTGCGACAGGAAACGCCCCAAAGCGCAACGTGGACACATCCAAATTTGTGAAGGAAAACAGAGGTGTGTTTTGCAAAGTGCCTACCTGTAGATTTTGGCTTGTAGCTCAGCCGCCACCTAGGGAAACCTACCAAACCTGTGCATTTCTGAAAACTAGAGACCTAGGGGAATCCAAGATGAGGTGACTTGTGTGGCTCGGACCAGGTTCTGTTACCCAGAATCCTTTGCAAACCTCATAATTTGGCTAAAAAAACAGATGTTCCTCACATTTCTGTGGCAAAAAGTTCTGGAATCTGAGAGGAGCCACGAATTTCCTTCCACCCAGCGTTCCCCCACGTCTCCCGATAAAAATGATACCTCACTTGTGTGAGTAGGCATAGCGCCCGCGACAGGAAACGCCCCAAAGCGCAACGTGGACACAGCCAAATTTTTTAAGGAAAACAGAGGTGTTTTTTGCAAAGTGCCTACCTGTAGATTTTGGCCTGTAGCTCAGCCGCCACCTAGGGAAACCTACCAAACCTGTGCATTTCTGAAAACTAGAGACCTAGGGGAATCCAAGATGGGGTGACTTGTGTGGCTCGGACCAGGTTCTGTTACCCAGAATCCTTTGCAAACCTCAAAATTTGGCTAAAAAAACACATGTTCCTCACATTTCTGTGGCAGAAAGTTCTGGAATCTGAGAGGAGCCACAAATTTCCTTCCACCCAGCGTTCCCCCACGTCTCCCGATAAAAATGATACCTCACTTGTGTGGGTAGGCCTAGCGCCCGCGACAGGAAACGCCCCAAAGCGCAACGTGGACACAGCCAAATTTTTGAAGGAAAACAGAGGTGTTTTTTGCAAAGTGCCTACCTGTAGATTTTGGCCTGTAGCTCAGCCGCCACCTAGGGAAACCTACCAAACCTGTGCATTTCTGAAAACTAGAGACCTAGGGGAATCCAAGATGGGGTGACTTGTGTGGCTCGGACCAAGTTCTGTTACCCAGAATCCTTTGCAAACCTCAAAATTTGGCTAAAAAACCACATGTTCCTCACATTTCTGTGGCAGAAAGTTCTGGAATCTGAGAGGAGCCACAAATTTCCTTCCACCCAGCGTGCCCCCATGTCTCCCGTTAAAAATGATACCTCACTTGTGTGGGTAGGCCTAGCGCCCGTGACGGGAAACGCCCCAAAGCGCAACGTGGACACAGCCAAATCTTTGAAGGAAAACAGAGGTGTTTTTTGCAAAGTGCCTACCTGTAGATTTTGGCCTGTAGCTCAGCCGCCACCTAGGGAAACCTACCAAACCTGTGCATTTCTGAAAACTAAAGACCTAGGGGAATCCAAGACGGGGTGACTTGTGTGGCTCGGACCAGGTTCTGTTACCCAGAATCCTTTGCAAACCTCAAAATTTGGCTAAAAAAACACATGTTCCTCATATTTCTGTGGCAGAAAGTTCTGGAATCTGAGAGGAGCCACATATTTCCTTCCACCCAGCATTCCCCCACGTCTCCCGATAAAAATGATACCTCACTTGTGTGGGTAGGCATAGCGCCCGCGACAGGAAACGCCCCAAAGCGCAACGTGGACACAGCCACATTTTTGAAGGAAAACAGAGGTGTTTTTTGCAAAGTGCCTACCTGTAGATTTTGGCCTGTAGATCAGCCGCCACCTAGGGAAACCTACCAAACCTGTGCATTTCTGAAAACTAGAGACCTAGGGGAATCCAATATGGGGTGACTTGTGTGGCTCGGACCAGGTTCTGTTACCCAGAATCCTTTGCAAATCTCAAAATTTGGCTAAGAAAACACATGTTCCTCACATTTCTGTGGCAGAAAGTTCTGGAATCTGAGAGGGGCCACAAATTTCCTTCCACCCAGCGTTCCCCCACGTCTCCCGATAAAAATGATACCTCACTTGTGTGGGTAGGCCTAGCGCCCGCGTCAGGAAACGCCCCAAACCGCAACGTGGACAGAGCCAAATTTTTGAAGGAAAACAGAGGTGTTTTTTGCAAAGTGCCTACCTGTAGATTTTGGCCTGTAGCTCAGCCGCCACCTAGGGAAACCTACCAAACCTGTGCATCTTTGAAAACTAGAGACCTAGGGGAATCCAAGATGGGGTGACTTGTGTGGCTCGGACCAGGTTCTGTTAGCCAGAATCCTTTGCAAACCTCCAAATTTGGCTAAAAAAACACATGTTCCTCACATTTCTGTGGCAGAAAGTTCTGGAATCTGAGAGGAGCCACAAATTTCCTTCCACCCAGCGTTCCCCCACGTCTCCCGATAAAAATGATACCTCACTTGTGTGGGTAGGCCTAGGGCCCGCGACAGGAAACGCCCCAAAGCGCAACGTGGACACAGCCAAATTTTTGAAGGAAAACAGAGGTGTTTTTTGCAAAGTGCCTACCTGTAGATTTTGGCCTGTAGCTCAGCCGCCACCTAGGGAAACCTACCAAACCTGTGCATTTCTGAAAACTAGAGACCTAGGGGAATCCAAGATGGGGTGACTTGTGTGGCTCGGACCAGGTTCTGTTACCCAGAATCCTTTGCAAACCTCAAAATTTGGCTAAAAAAACACATGTTCCTCACATTTCTATGGCAGAAAGTTCTGGAATCTGAGAGGAGCCACAAATTTCCTTCCACCCAGCGTTCCCCCACGTCTCCCGATAAAAATGATACCTCACTTGTGTGGGTAGGCCTAGCGCCCGCGACAGGAAACGCCCCAAAGCGCAACGTGGACACAGCCAAATTGTTGAAGGAAAACAGAGGTGTTTTTTGCAAAGTGCCTACCTGTAGATTTTGGCCTGTAGCTCAGCCGCCACCTAGGGAAACCTACCAAACCTGTGCATTTCTGAAAACTAGAGACCTAGGGGAATCCAAGATGGGGTGACTTGTGTGGCTCGGACCAGGTTCTGTTACCCAGAATCCATTACAAACCTCCAAATTTGGCTAAAAAAACACATGTTCCTCACATTTCTGTGGCAGAAAGTTCTGGAATCTGAGAGGAGCCACAAATTTCCTTCCACCCAGCGTTCCCCCACGTCTCCCGATAAAAATGATACCTCACTTGTGTGGGTAGGCCTAGGGCCCGCAACAGGATACGCCCCAAAGCGCAACGTAGACACAGCCAAATTTTTGAAGGAAAACAGAGGTGTTTTTTGCAAAGTGCCTACCTGTAGATTTTGGCCTGTAGCTCAGCCGCCACCTAGGGAAACCTACCAAACCTGTGCATTTCTGAAAACTAGAGACCTAGGGGAATCCAAGATGGGGTGACTTGTGTGGCTCGGACCAAGTTCTGTTACCCAGAATCCTTTGCAAACCTCAAAATTTGGCTAAAAAACCACATGTTCCTCACATTTCTGTGGCAGAAAGTTCTGGAATCTGAGAGGAGCCACAAATTTCCTTCCACCCAGCATTCCCCCCGTCTCCCGATAAAAATGATACCTCACTTGTGTGGGTAGGCCTAGCGCCCGCGACAGGAAACGCCCCAAAGCACAACGTGGACACAGCCAAATTGTTGAAGGAAAACAGAGGTGTTTTTTGCAGAGTGCCTACCTGTAGATTTTGGCCTGTAGCTCAGCCGCCACCTAGGGAAACCTACCAAACCTGTGCATTTCTGAAAACTAGAGACCTAGGGGAATCCAAGATGGGGTGACTTGTGTGGCTCGGACCAGGTTCTGTTACCCAGAATCCATTACAAACCTCCAAATTTGGCTAAAAAAACACATGTTCCTCACATTTCTGTGGCAGAAAGTTCTGGAATCTGAGAGGAGCCACAAATTTCCTTCCACCCAGCGTGCCCCCATGTCTCCCGTTAAAAATGATACCTCACTTGTGTGGGTAGGCCTAGCGCCCGTGACAGGAAACGCCCCAAAGCGCAACGTGGACACAGCCAAATCTTTGAAGGAAAACAGAGGTGTTTTTTGCAAAGTGCCTACCTGTAGATTTTGGCCTGTAGCTCAGCCGCCACCTAGGGAAACCTACCAAACCTGTGCATTTCTGAAAACTAAAGACCTAGGGGAATCCAAGACGGGGTGACTTGTGTGGCTCGGACCAGGTTCTGTTACCCAGAATCCTTTCCAAACCTCAAAATTTGGCTAAAAAAACACATGTTCCTCATATTTCTGTGGCAGAAAGTTCTGGAATCTGAGAGGGGCCACAAATTTCCTTCCACCCAGCGTTCCCCCACGTCTCTCGATAAAAATGATACCTCACTTGTGTGGGTAGGCCTAGCGCCCGCGTCAGGAAACGCCCCAAAGTGCAACGTGGACACAGCCAAATTTTTGAAGGAAAACAGAGGTGTTTTTTGCAAAGTGCCTACCTGTAGATTTTGGCCTGTAGCTCAGCCTCCACCTAGGGAAACCTACCAAACCTGTGCATCTTTGAAAACTAGAGACCTAGGGGAATCCAAGATGGGGTGACTTGTGTGGCTCGGACCAGGTTCTGTTAGCCAGAATCCTTTGCAAACCTCAAAATTTGGCTAAAAAAACACATGTTCCTCACATTTCTGTGGCAGAAAGTTCTGGAATCTGAGAGGAGCCACAAATTTCCTTCCACCCAGCGTTCCCCCACGTCTCCCGATAAAAATGATACCTCACTTGTGTGGGTAGGCCTAGCACCCGCGACAGGAAACGCCCCAAAGCGCAATGTAGACACAGCCAAATTTTTGAAGGAAAACAGAGGAGTTTTTTGCAAAGTGCCTACCTGTAGATTTTGGCCTGTAGCTCAGCCGCCACTTAGGGAAACCTACCAAACCTGTGCATTTCTGAAAACTAGAGACCTAGGGGAATCCAAGATGGGGTGACTTGTGTGGCTCGGACCAGGTTCTGTTACCCAGAATCCATTGCAAACCTCACAATTTGGCAAGAAAAACACATTTTCCTCACATTTCTGTGGCAGAAAGTTCTGGAATCTGAGAGGAGCCACAAATTTCCTTCCACCCAGCGTTCCCCCACGTCTCCCGATAAAAACGATACCTCACTTGTGTGGGTAGGCCTAGCGCCTGCGACAGGAAACGCCCCAAAGCGCAACGTGGACACATCCAAATTTGTGAAGGAAAACAGAGGTGTGTTTTGCAAAGTGCCTACCTGTAGATTTTGGCTTGTAGCTCAGCCGCCACCTAGGGAAACCTACCAAACCTGTGCATTTCTGAAAACTAGAGACCTAGGGGAATCCAAGATGAGGTGACTTGTGTGGCTCGGACCAGGTTCTCTTACCCAGAATCCTTTGCAAACCTCAAAATTTGGCTAAAAAAACACATGTTCCTCACATTTCTGTGGCAGAAAGTTCTGGAATCTGAGAGGAGCCACAAATTTCCTTCCACCCAGCGTTCCCCCACGTCTCCCGATAAAAATGATACCTCACTTGTGTGGGTAGGCCTAGCGCCCACGACAGGAAACGCCCCAAAGCGCAATGTAGACACAGCCAAATTTTTGAAGGAAAACAGAGGTGTTTTTTGCAAAGTGCCTACCTGTAGATTTTGGCCTGTAGCTCAGCCGCCACCTAGGGAAACCTACCAAACCTGTGCATTTCTGAAAACTAGAGACCTAGGGGAATCCAAGATGGGGTGACTTGTGTGGCTCGGACCAGGTTCTGTTACCCAGAATCCATTGCAAACCTCACAATTTGGCTAGAAAAACACATGTTCCTCACATTTCTGTGGCAGAAAGTTCTGGAATCTGAGAGGAGCCACAAATTTCCTTCCACCCAGCATTCCCCCACGTCTCCCGATAAAAATGATACCTCACTTGTGTGGGTAGGCCTAGCGCCTGCGACAGGAAACGCCCCAAAGCGCAACGTGGACACATCCAAATTTGTGAAGGAAAACAGAGGTGTGTTTTGCAAAGTGCCTACCTGTAGATTTTGGCTTGTAGCTCAGCCGCCACCTAGGGAAACCTACCAAACCTGTGCATTTCTGAAAACTAGAGACCTAGGGGAATCCAAGATGAGGTGACTTGTGTGGCTCGGACCAGGTTCTGTTACCCAGAATCCTTTGCAAACCTCATAATTTGGCTAAAAAAACAGATGTTCCTCACATTTCTGTGGCAAAAAGTTCTGGAATCTGAGAGGAGCCACGAATTTCCTTCCACCCAGCGTTCCCCCACGTCTCCCGATAAAAATGATACCTCACTTGTGTGGGTAGGCATAGCGCCCGCGACAGGAAACGCCCCAAAGCGCAACGTGGACACAGCCAAATTTTTGAAGGAAAACAGAGGTGTTTTTTGCAAAGTGCCTACCTGTAGATTTTGGCCTGTAGCTCAGCCGCCACCTAGGGAAACCTACCAAACCTGTGCATTTCTGAAAACTAGAGACCTAGGGGAATCCAAGATGGGGTGACTTGTGTGGCTCGGACCAGGTTCTGTTACCCAGAATCCTTTGCAAACCTCAAAATTTGGCTAAAAAAACACATGTTCCTCACATTTCTGTGGCAGAAAGTTCTGGAATCTGAGAGGAGCCACAAATTTCCTTCCACCCAGCGTTCCCCCACGTCTCCCGATAAAAATGATACCTCACTTGTGTGGGTAGGCCTAGCGCCCGCGACAGGAAACGCCCCAAAGCACAACGTGGACACAGCCAAATGTTTGAAGGAAAACAGAGGTGTTTTTTGCAAAGTGCCTACCTGTAGATTTTGGCCTGTAGCTCAGCCGCCACCTAGGGAAACCTACCAAACCTGTGCATTTCTGAAAACTAGAGACCTAGGGGAATCCAAGATGGGGTGACTTGTGTGGCTCGGACCAAGTTCTGTTACCCAGAATCCTTTGCAAACCTCAAAATTTGGCTAAAAAACCACATGTTCCTCACATTTCTGTGGCAGAAAGTTCTGGAATCTGAGAGGAGCCACAAATTTCCTTCCACCCAGCGTGCCCCCATGTCTCCCGTTAAAAATGATACCTCACTTGTGTGGGTAGGCCTAGCGCCCGTGACGGGAAACGCCCCAAAGCGCAACGTGGACACAGCCAAATCTTTGAAGGAAAACAGAGGTGTTTTTTGCAAAGTGCCTACCTGTAGATTTTGGCCTGTAGCTCAGCCGCCACCTAGGGAAACCTACCAAACCTGTGCTTTTCTGAAAACTAAAGACCTAGGGGAATCCAAGACGGGGTGACTTGTGTGGCTCGGACCAGGTTCTGTTACCCAGAATCCTTTGCAAACCTCAAAATGTGGCTAAAAAAACACATGTTCCTCATATTTCTGTGGCAGAAAGTTCTGGAATCTGAGAGGAGCCACATATTTCCTTCCACCCAGCGTTCCCCCACGTCTCCCGATAAAAATGATACCTCACTTGTGTGGGTAGGCATAGCGCCCGCGACAGGAAACGCCCCAAAGCGCAACGTGGACACAGCCACATTTTTGAAGGAAAACAGAGGTGTTTTTTGCAAAGTGCCTACCTGTAGATTTTGGCCTGTAGATCAGCCGACACCTAGGGAAACCTACCAAACCTGTGCATTTCTGAAAACTAGAGACCTAGGGGAATCCAAGATGGGGTGACTTGTGTGGCTCGGACCAGGTTCTGTTACCCAGAATCCTTTGCAAATCTCAAAATTTGGCTAAGAAAACACATGTTCCTCACATTTCTGTGGCAGAAAGTTCTGGAATCTGAGAGGGGCCACAAATTTCCTTCCACCCAGCGTTCCCCCACGTCTCCCGATAAAAATGATACCTCACTTGTGTGGGTAGGCCTAGCGCCCGCGTCAGGAAACGCCCCAAAGCGCAACGGGGACAGAGCCAAATTTTTGAAGGAAAACAGAGGTGTTTTTTGCAAAGTGCCTACTTGTAGATTTTGGCCTGTAGCTCAGCCGCCACCTAGGGAAACCTACCAAACCTGTGCATCTTTGAAAACTAGAGACCTACGGGAATCCAAGATGGGGTGACTTGTGTGGCTCGGACCAGGTTCTGTTAGCCAGAATCCTTTGCAAACCTCCAAATTTGGCTAAAAAAACACATGTTCCTCACATTTCTGTGGCAGAAAGTTCTGGAATCTGAGAGGAGCCACAAATTTCCTTCCACCCAGCGTTCCCCCACGTCTCCCGATAAAAATGATACCTCACTTGTGTGGGTAGGCCTAGGGCCCGCGACAGGAAACGCCCCAAAGCGCAACGTGGACACAGCCAAATTTTTGAAGGAAAACAGAGGTGTTTTTTGCAAAGTGCCTACCTGTAGATTTTGGCCTGTAGCTCAGCCGCCACCTAGGGAAACCTACCAAACCTGTGCATTTCTGAAAACTAGAGACCTAGGGGAATCCAAGATGGGGTGACTTGTGTGGCTCGGACCAGGTTCTGTTACCCAGAATCCTTTGCAAACCTCAAAATTTGGCTAAAAAAACACATGTTCCTCACATTTCTATGGCAGAAAGTTCTGGAATCTGAGAGGAGCCACAAATTTCCTTCCACCCAGCGTGCCCCCATGTCTCCCGTTAAAAATGATACCTCACTTGTGTGGGTAGGCCTAGCGCCCGTGACGGGAAACGCCCCAAAGCGCAACGTGGACACAGCCAAATCTTTGAAGGAAAACAGAGGTGTTTTTTGCAAAGTGCCTACCTGTAGATTTTGGCCTGTAGCTCAGCCGCCACCTAGGGAAACCTACCAAACCTGTGCATTTCTGAAAACTAAAGACCTAGGGGAATCCAAGACGGGGTGACTTGTGTGGCTCGGACCAGGTTCTGTTACCCAGAATCCTTTGCAAACCTCAAAATTTGGCTAAAAAAACACATGTTCCTCATATTTCTGTGGCAGAAAGTTCTGGAATCTGAGAGGAGCCACATATTTCCTTCCACCCAGCGTTCCCCCACGTCTCCCGATAAAAATGATACCTCACTTGTGTGGGTAGGCATAGCGCCCGCGACAGGAAACGCCCCAAAGCGCAACGTGGACACAGCCACATTTTTGAAGGAAAACAGAGGTGTTTTTTGCAAAGTGCCTACCTGTAGATTTTGGCCTGTAGATCAGCCGACACCTAGGGAAACCTACCAAACCTGTGCATTTCTGAAAACTAGAGACCTAGGGGAATCCAAGATGGGGTGACTTGTGTGGCTCGGACCAGGTTCTGTTACCCAGAATCCTTTGCAAATCTCAAAATTTGGCCAAGAAAACACATGTTCCTCACATTTCTGTGGCAGAAAGTTCTGGAATCTGAGAGGGGCCACAAATTTCCTTCCACCCAGCGTTCCCCCACGTCTCCCGATAAAAATGATACCTCACTTGTGTGGGTAGGCCTAGCGCCCGCGTCAGGAAACGCCCCAAAGCGCAACGGGGACAGAGCCAAATTTTTGAAGGAAAACAGAGGTGTTTTTTGCAAAGTGCCTACTTGTAGATTTTGGCCTGTAGCTCAGCCGCCACCTAGGGAAACCTACCAAACCTGTGCATCTTTGAAAACTAGAGACCTACGGGAATCCAAGATGGGGTGACTTGTGTGGCTCGGACCAGGTTCTGTTAGCCAGAATCCTTTGCAAACCTCCAAATTTGGCTAAAAAAACACATGTTCCTCACATTTCTGTGGCAGAAAGTTCTGGAATCTGAGAGGAGCCACAAATTTCCTTCCACCCAGTGTTCCCCCACGTCTCCCGATAAAAATGATACCTCACTTGTGTGGGTAGGCCTAGGGCCCGCGACAGGAAACGCCCCAAAGCGCAACGTGGACACAGCCAAATTTTTGAAGGAAAACAGAGGTGTTTTTTGCAAAGTGCCTACCTGTAGATTTTGGCCTGTAGCTCAGCCGCCACCTAGGGAAACCTACCAAACCTGTGCATTTCTGAAAACTAGAGACCTAGGGGAATCCAAGATGGGGTGACTTGTGTGGCTCGGACCAGGTTCTGTTACCCAGAATCCTTTGCAAACCTCAAAATTTGGCTAAAAAAACACATGTTCCTCACATTTCTATGGCAGAAAGTTCTGGAATCTGAGAGGAGCCACAAATTTCCTTCCACCCAGCGTTCCCCCACGTCTCCCGATAAAAATGATACCTCACTTGTGTGGGTAGGCCTAGCGCCCGCGACAGGAAACGCCCCAAAGCGCAACGTGGACACAGCCAAATTGTTGAAGGAAAACAGAGGTGTTTTTTGCAAAGTGCCTACCTGTAGATTTTGGCCTGTAGCTCAGCCGCCACCTAGGGAAACCTACCAAACCTGTGCATTTCTGAAAACTAGAGACCTAGGGGAATCCAAGATGGGGTGACTTGTGTGGCTCGGACCAGGTTCTGTTACCCAGAATCCATTACAAACCTCCAAATTTGGCTAAAAAAACACATGTTCCTCACATTTCTGTGGCAGAAAGTTCTGGAATCTGAGAGGAGCCACAAATTTCCTTCCACCCAGCGTTCCCCCACGTCTCCCGATAAAAATGATACCTCACTTGTGTGGGTAGGCCTAGGGCCCGCGACAGGATACGCCCCAAAGCGCAACGTAGACACAGCCAAATTTTTGAAGGAAAACAGAGGTGTTTTTTGCAAAGTGCCTACCTGTAGATTTTGGCCTGTAGCTCAGCCGCCACCTAGGGAAACCTACCAAACCTGTGCATTTCTGAAAACTAGAGACCTAGGGGAATCCAAGATGGGGTGACTTGTGTGGCTCGGACCAAGTTCTGTTACCCAGAATCCTTTGCAAACCTCAAAATTTGGCTAAAAAACCACATGTTCCTCACATTTCTGTGGCAGAAAGTTCTGGAATCTGAGAGGAGCCACAAATTTCCTTCCACCCAGCATTCCCCCCGTCTCCCGATAAAAATGATACCTCACTTGTGTGGGTAGGCCTAGCGCCCGCGACAGGAAACGCCCCAAAGCACAACGTGGACACAGCCAAATTGTTGAAGGAAAACAGAGGTGTTTTTTGCAAAGTGCCTACCTGTAGATTTTGGCCTGTAGCTCAGCCGCCACCTAGGGAAACCTACCAAACCTGTGCATTTCTGAAAACTAGAGACCTAGGGGAATCCAAGATGGGGTGACTTGTGTGGCTCGGACCAGGTTCTGTTACCCAGAATCCATTACAAACCTCCAAATTTGGCTAAAAAAACACATGTTCCTCACATTTCTGTGGCAGAAAGTTCTGGAATCTGAGAGGAGCCACAAATTTCCTTCCACCCAGCGTTCCCCCACGTCTCCCGATAAAAATGATACCTCACTTGTGTGGGTAGGCCTAGCGCTCGCGTCAGGAAACGCCCCAAAGCGCAACGGGGACAGAGCCAAATTTTTGAAGGAAAACAGAGGTGTTTTTTGCAAAGTGCCTACTTGTAGATTTTGGCCTGTAGCTCAGCCGCCACCTAGGGAAACCTACCAAACCTGTGCATCTTTGAAAACTAGAGACCTAGGGGAATCGAAGATGGGGTGACTTGTGTGGCTCGGACCAGGTTCTGTTAGCCAGAATCCTTTGCAAACCTCCAAATTTGGCTAAAAAAACACATGTTCCTCACATTTCTGTGGCAGAAAGTTCTGGAATCTGAGAGGAGCCACAAATTTCCTTCCACCCAGCGTTCCCCCACGTCTCCCGATAAAAATGATACCTCACTTGTGTGGGTAGGCCTAGGGCCCGCGACAGGAAACGCCCCAAAGCGCAACGTGGACACAGCCAAATTTTTGAAGGAAAACAGAGGTGTTTTTTGCAAAGTGCCTACCTGTAGATTTTGGCCTGTAGCTCAGCCGCCACCTAGGGAAACCTACCAAACCTGTGCATTTCTGAAAACTAGAGACCTAGGGGAATCCAAGATGGGGTGACTTGTGTGGCTCGGACCAGGTTCTGTTACCCAGAATCCTTTGCAAACCTCAAAATTTGGCTAAAAAAACACATGTTCCTCACATTTCTATGGCAGAAAGTTCTGGAATCTGAGAGGAGCCACAAATTTCCTTCCACCCAGCGTTCCCCCACGTCTCCCGATAAAAATGATACCTCACTTGTGTGGGTAGGCCTAGCGCCCGCGACAGGAAACGCCCCAAAGCGCAACGTGGACACAGCCAAATTGTTGAAGGAAAACAGAGGTGTTTTTTGCAAAGTGCCTACCTGTAGATTTTGGCCTGTAGCTCAGCCGCCACCTAGGGAAACCTACCAAACCTGTGCATTTCTGAAAACTAGAGACCTAGGGGAATCCAAGATGGGGTGACTTGTGTGGCTCGGACCAGGTTCTGTTACCCAGAATCCATTACAAACCTCCAAATTTGGCTAAAAAAACACATGTTCCTCACATTTCTGTGGCAGAAAGTTCTGGAATCTGAGAGGAGCCACAAATTTCCTTCCACCCAGCGTTCCCCCACGTCTCCCGATAAAAATGATACCTCACTTGTGTGGGTAGGCCTAGGGCCCGCGACAGGATACGCCCCAAAGCGCAACGTAGACACAGCCAAATTTTTGAAGGAAAACAGAGGTGTTTTTTGCAAAGTGCCTACCTGTAGATTTTGGCCTGTAGCTCAGCCGCCACCTAGGGAAACCTACCAAACCTGTGCATTTCTGAAAACTAGAGACCTAGGGGAATCCAAGATGGGGTGACTTGTGTGGCTCGGACCAAGTTCTGTTACCCAGAATCCTTTGCAAACCTCAAAATTTGGCTAAAAAACCACATGTTCCTCACATTTCTGTGGCAGAAAGTTCTGGAATCTGAGAGGAGCCACAAATTTCCTTCCACCCAGCATTCCCCCCGTCTCCCGATAAAAATGATACCTCACTTGTGTGGGTAGGCCTAGCGCCCGCGACAGGAAACGCCCCAAAGCACAACGTGGACACAGCCAAATTGTTGAAGGAAAACAGAGGTGTTTTTTGCAAAGTGCCTACCTGTAGATTTTGGCCTGTAGCTCAGCCGCCACCTAGGGAAACCTACCGAACCTGTGCATTTCTGAAAACTAGAGACCTAGGGGAATCCAAGATGGGGTGACTTGTGTGGCTCGGACCAGGTTCTGTTACCCAGAATCCATTACAAACCTCCAAATTTGGCTAAAAAAACACATGTTCCTCACATTTCTGTGGCAGAAAGTTCTGGAATCTGAGAGGAGCCACAAATTTCCTTCCACCCAGCGTTCCCCCACGTCTCCCGATAAAAATGATACCTCACTTGTGTGGGTAGGCCTAGGGCCCGCGACAGGAAACGCCCCAAAGCGCAACGTAGACACAGCCAAATTTTTGAAGGAAAACAGAGGTGTTTTTTGCAAAGTGCCTACCTGTAGATTTTGGCCTGTAGCTCAGCCGCCACCTAGGGAAACCTACCAAACCTGTGCATTTCTGAAAACTAGAGACCTAGGGGAATCCAAGATGGGGTGACTTGTGTGGCTCGGACCAAGTTCTGTTACCCAGAATCCTTTGCAAACCTCAAAATTTGTCTAAAAAACCACATGTTCCTCACATTTCTGTGGCAGAAAGTTCTGGAATCTGAGAGGAGCCACAAATTTCCTTCCACCCAGCGTGCCCCCATGTCTCCCATTAAAAATGATACCTCACTTGTGTGGGTAGGCCTAGCGCCCGTGACAGGAAACGCCCCAAAGCGCAACGTGGACACAGCCAAATCTTTGAAGGAAAACAGAGGTGTTTTTTGCAAAGTGCCTACCTGTAGATTTTGGCCTGTAGCTCAGCCGCCACCTAGGGAAACCTACCAAACCTGTGCATTTCTGAAAACTAAAGACCTAGGGGAATCCAAGACGGGGTGACTTGTGTGGCTTGGACCAGGTTCTGTTACCCAGAATCCTTTGCAAACCTCAAAATTTGGCTAAAAAAACACATGTTCCTCATATTTCTGTGGCAGAAAGTTCTGGAATCTGAGAGGAGCCACATATTTCCTTCCACCCAGCGTTCCCCCACGTCTCCCGATAAAACTGATACCTCACTTGTGTGGGTAGGCATAGCGCCCGCGACAGGAAACGCCCCAAAGCGCAACGTGGACACAGCCACATTTTTGAAGGAAAACAGAGGTGTTTTTTGCAAAGTGCCTACCTGTAGATTTTGGCCTGTAGATCAGCCGCCACCTAGGGAAACCTACCAAACCTGTGCATTTCTGAAAACTAGAGACCTAGGGGAATCCAAGATCGGGTGACTTGTGTGGCTCGGACCAGGTTCTGTTACCCAGAATCCTTTGCAAATCTCAAAATTTGGCTAAGAAAACACATGTTCCTCACATTTCTGTGGCAGAAAGTTCTGGAATCTGAGAGGGGCCACAAATTTCCTTCCACCCAGCGTTCCCCCACGTCTCCTGATAAAAATGATACCTCACTTGTGTGGGTAAGCCTAGCGCCCGCGTCAGGAAACGCCCCAAAGCGCAACGTGGACACAGCCAAATTTTTGAAGGAAAACAGAGGTGTTTTTTGCAAAGTGCCTACCTGTAGATTTTGGCCTGTAGCTCAGCCGCCACCTAGGGAAACCTACCAAACCTGTGCATCTTTGAAAACTAGAGACCTAGGGGAATCCAAGATGGGGTGACTTGTGTGGCTCGGACCAGGTTCTGTTAGCCAGAATCCTTTGCAAACCTCCAAATTTGGCTAAAAAAACACATGTTCCTCACATTTCTGTGGCAGAAAGTTCTGGAATCTGAGAGGAGCCACAAATTTCCTTCCACCCAGCGTTCCCCCACGTCTCCCGATAAAAATGATACCTCACTTGTGTGGGTAGGCCTAGCGCCCGCGACAGGAAACGCCCCAAAGCGCAATGTAGACACAGCCAAATTTTTGAAGGAAAACAGAGGTGTTTTTTGCAAAGTGCCTACCTGTAGATTTTGGCCTGTAGCTCAGCCGCCACCTAGGGAAACCTACCAAACCTGTGCATTTCTGAAAACTAGAGACCTAGGGGAATCCAAGATGGGGTGACTTGTGTGGCTCGGACCAGGTTCTGTTACCCAGAATCCATTGCAAACCTCACAATTTGGCTAGAAAAACACATGTTCCTCACATTTCTGTGGCAGAAAGTTCTGGAATCTGAGAGGAGCCACAAATTTCCTTCCACCCAGCATTCCCCCACGTCTCCCGATAAAAATGATACCTCACTTGTGTGGGTAGGCCTAGTGCCTGCGACAGGAAACGCCCCAAAGCGCAACGTGGACACATCCAAATTTGTGAAGGAAAACAGAGGTGTGTTTTGCAAAGTGCCTACCTGTAGATTTTGGCTTGTAGCTCAGCCGCCACCTAGGGAAACCTACCAAACCTGTGCATCTTTGAAAACTAGAGACCTAGGGGAATCCAAGATGGGGTGACTTGTGTGGCTCGGACCAGGTTCTGTTAGCCAGAATCATTTGCAAACCTCAAAATTTGGCTAAAAAAACACATGTTCCTCACATTTCTGTGGCAGAAAGTTCTGGAATCTGAGAGGAGCCACAAATTTCCTTCCACCCAGCGTTCCCCCACGTCTCCCGATAAAAATGATACCTCACTTGTGTGGGTAGGCCTAGCGCCCGCGACAGGAAACGCCCCAAAGCGCAATGTAGACACAGCCAAATTTTTGAAGGAAAACAGAGGTGTTTTTTGCAAAGTGCCTACCTGTAGATTTTGGCCTGTAGCTCAGCCGCCACCTAGGGAAACCTACCAAACCTGTGCATTTCTGAAAACTAGAGACCTAGGGGAATCCAAGATGGGGTGACTTGTGTGGCTCGGACCAGGTTCTGTTACCCAGAATCCATTGCAAACCTCACAATTTGGCTAGAAAAACACATGTTCCTCACATTTCTGTGGCAGAAAGTTCTGGAATCTGAGAGGAGCCACAAATTTCCTTCCACCCAGCATTCCCCCACGTCTCCCGATAAAAATGATACCTCACTTGTGTGGGTAGGCCTAGTGCCTGCGACAGGAAACGCCCCAAAGCGCAACGTGGACACATCCAAATTTGTGAAGGAAAACAGAGGTGTGTTTTGCAAAGTGCCTACCTGTAGATTTTGGCTTGTAGCTCAGCCGCCACCTAGGGAAACCTACCAAACCTGTGCATTTCTGAAAACTAGAGACCTAGGGGAATCCAAGATGCGGTGACTTGTGTGGCTCGGACCAGGTTCTGTTACCCAGAATCCTTTGCAAACCTCAAAATTTGGCTAAAAAAACACATGTTCCTCACATTTCTGTGGCAGAAAGTTCTGGAATCTGAGAGGAGCCACAAATTTCCTTCCACCCAGCGTTCCCCCACGTCTCCCGATAAAAATGATACGTCACTTGTGTGGGTAGGCCTAGCGCCCGCGACAGGAAACGCCCCAAAGCGCAATGTAGACACAGCCAAATTTTTGAAGGAAAATAGAGGTGTTTTTTGCAAAGTGCCTACCTGTAGATTTTGGCCTGTAGCTCAGCCGCCACCTAGGGAAACCTACCAAACCTGTGCATTTCTGAAAACTAGAGACCTAGGGGAATCCAAGATGGGGTGACTTGTGTGGCTCGGACCAGGTTCTGTTACCCAGAATCCATTGCAAACCTCACAATTTGGCTAGAAAAACACATGTTCCTCACATTTCTGTGGCAGAAAGTTCTGGAATCTGAGAGGAGCCACAAATTTCCTTCCACCCAGCATTCCCCCACGTCTCCCGATAAAAATGATACCTCACTTGTGTGGGTAGGCCTAGCGCCTGCGACAGGAAACGCCCCAAAGCGCAACGTGGACACATCCAAATTTGTGAAGGAAAACAGAGGTGTGTTTTGCAAAGTGCCTACCTGTAGATTTTGGCTTGTAGCTCAGCCGCCACCTAGGGAAACCTACCAAACCTGTGCATTTCTGAAAACTAGAGACCTAGGGGAATCCAAGATGAGGTGACTTGTGTGGCTCGGACCAGGTTCTGTTACCCAGAATCCTTTGCAAACCTCAAAATTTGGCTAAAAAAACAGATGTTCCTCACATTTCTGTGTCAAAAAGTTCTGGAATCTGAGAGGAGCCACGAATTTCCTTCCACCCAGCGTTCCCCCACGTCTCCCGATAAAAATGATACCTCACTTGTGTGGGTAGGCCTAGCGCCCGCAACAGGAAACGCCCCAAAGCGCAACGTAGACACAGCCAAATTTTTGAAGGAAAACAGAGGTGTTTTTTGCAAAGTGCCTACCTGTAGATTTTGGCCTGTAGCTCAGCCGCCACCTAGGGAAACCTATCAAACCTGTGCCTTTCTGAAAACTAGAGACCTAGGGGAATCCAAGATGGGGTGACTTGTGTGGCTCGGACCAGCTTCTGTTACCCAGAATCCTTTGCAAACCTCAAAATTTGGCTAAAAAAACACATGTTCCTCACATTTCTGTAGCAGAAAGTTCTGGAATCTGAGAGGAGCCACAAATTTCCTTCCACCCAGCGTTCCCCCACGTCTCCCGATAAAAATGATACCTCACTTGTGTGGGTAGGCCTAGCGCCCGCGACAGGAAACGCCCCAAAGCGCAGCGTGGACACAGCCAAATTTTTGAAGGAAAACAGAGGTGTTTTTTGCAAAGTGCCTACCTGTAGATTTTGGCCTGTAGCTCAGCCGCCACCTAGGGAAACCTACCAAACCTGTGCATTTCTGAAAACTAGAGACCTAGGGGAATCCAAGATGGGGTGACTTGTGTGGCTCGGACCAGGTTCTGTTACCCAGAATCCATTACAAACCTCCAAATTTGGCTAAAAAAACACATGTTCCTCACATTTCTGTGGCAGAAAGTTCTGGAATCTGAGAGGAGCCACAAATTTCCTTCCACCCAGCGTTCCCCCACGTCTCCCGATAAAAATTATACCTCACTTGTGTGGGTAGGCCTAGGGCCCGCGACAGGAAACGCCCCAAAGCGCAACGTAGACACAGCCAAATTTTTGAAGGAAAACAGAGGTGTTTTTTGCAAAGTGCCTACCTGTAGATTTTGGCCTGTAGCTCAGCCGCCACCTAGGGAAACCTACCAAACCTGTGCATTTCTGAAAACTAGAGACCTGAGGGAATCCAAGATGGGGTGACTTGTGTGGCTCGGACCAGGTTCTGTTACCCAGAATCCATTGCAAACCTCACAATTTGGCTAAAAAAACACATGTTCCTCACATTTCTGTGGCAGAACGTTCTGGAATCTGAGAGGAGCCACAAATTTCCTTCCACCCAGCATTCCCCCACGTCTCCCGATAAAAATGATACCTCACTTGTGTGGGTAGGCCTAGCGCCTGCGACAGGAAACGCCCCAAAGCGCAACGTGGACACATCCAAATTTGTGAAGGAAAACAGAGGTGTGTTTTGCAAAGTGCCTACCTGTAGATTTTGGCTTGTAGCTCAGCCGCCACCTAGGGAAACCTACCAAACCTGTGCATTTCTGAAAACTAGAGACCTAGGGGAATCCAAGATGAGGTGACTTGTGTGGCTCGGACCAGGTTCTGTTACCCAGAATCCTTTGCAAACCTCAAAATTTGGCTAAAAAAACAGATGTTCCTCACATTTCTGTGGCAAAAAGTTCTGGAATCTGAGAGGAGCCACGAATTTCCTTCCACCCAGCGTTCCCCCACGTCTCCGATAAAAATGATACCTCACTTGTGTGGGTAGGTCTAGCGCCCGCAACAGGAAACGCCCCAAAGCGCAACGTAGACACAGCCAAATTTTTGAAGGAAAACAGAGGTGTTTTTTGCAAAGTGCCTACCTGTAGATTTTGGCCTGTAGCTCAGCCGCCACCTAGGGAAACCTACCAAACCTGTGCATTTCTGAAAACTAAAGACTTAGGGGAATCCAAGATGGGGTGACTTGTGTGGCTCGGACCAGGTTCTGTTACCCAGAATCCTTTGCAAACCTCAAAATTTGGCTAAAAAAACACATGTTCCTCATATTTCTGTGGCAGAAAGTTCTGGAATCTGAGAGGAGCCACAAATTTCCTTCCACCCAGCGTTCCCCCACGTCTCCCGATAAAAATGATACCTCACTTGTGTGGGTAGGCATAGCGCCCGCGACAGGAAACGCCCCAAAGCGCAACGTGGACACAGCCAAATTTTTGAAGGAAAACAGAGGTGTTTTTTGCAAAGTGCCTACCTGTAGATTTTGGCCTGTAGCTCAGCCGCCACCTAGGGAAACCTACCAAACCTGTGCATTTCTGAAAACTAGAGACCTAGGGGAATCCAAGATGGGGTGACTTGTGTGGCTCGGACCAGGTTCTGTTACCCAGAATCCTTTGCAAACCTCAAAATTTGGCTAAAAAAACACATGTTCCTCACATTTCTGTGGCAGAAAGTTCTGGAATCTGAGAGGAGCCACAAATTTCCTTCCACCCAGCGTTCCCCCACGTCTCCCGATAAAAATGATACCTCACTTGTGTGGGTAGGCCTAGGGCCCGCGACAGGAAACGCCCCAAAGCGCAACGTAGACACAGCCAAATTTTTGAAGGAAAACAGAGGTGTTTTTTGCAAAGTGCCTACCTGTAGATTTTGGCCTGTAGCTCAGCCGCCACCTAGGGAAACCTACCAAACCTGTGCATTTCTGAAAACTAGAGACCTGGGGGAATCCAAGATGGGGTGACTTGTGTGGCTCGGACCAGGTTCTGTTACCCAGAATCCATTGCAAACCTCACAATTTGGCTAAAAAAACACATGTTCCTCACATTTCTGTGGCAGAAAGTTCTGGAATCTGAGAGGAGCCACAAATATCCTTCCACCCAGCATTCCCCCACGTCTCCCGATAAAAATGATACCTCACTTGTGTGGGTAGGCATAGCGCCCGCGACAGGAAACGCCCCAAAGCGCAACGTGGACACAGCCAAATTTTTGAAGGAAAACAGAGGTGTTTTTTGCAAAGTGCCTACCTGTAGATTTTGGCCTGTAGCTCAGCCGCCACCTAGGGAAACCTACCAAACCTGTGCATTTCTGAAAACTAGAGACCTAGGGGAATCCAAGATGGGGTGACTTGTGTGGCTCGGACCAGGTTCTGTTACCCAGAATCCATTACAAACCTCCAAATTTGGCTAAAAAAACACATGTTCCTCACATTTCTGTGGCAGAAAGTTCTGGAATCTGAGAGGAGCCACAAATTTCCTTCCACCCAGCGTTCCCCCACGTCTCCCGATAAAAATGATACCTCACTTGTGTGGGTAGGCCTAGGGCCCGCGACAGGAAACGCCCCAAAGCGCAACGTAGACACAGCCAAATTTTTGAAGGAAAACAGAGGTGTTTTTTGCAAAGTGCCTACCTGTAGATTTTGGCCTATAGCTCAGCCGCCACCTAGGGAAACCTACCAAACCTGTGCATTTCTGAAAACTAGAGACCTGGGGGAATCCAAGATGGGGTGACTTGTGTGGCTCGGACCAGGTTCTGTTACCCAGAATCCATTGCAAACCACACAATTTGACTAAAAAAACACATGTTCCTCACATTTCTGTGGCAGAAAGTTCTGGAATCTGAGAGGAGCCACAAATTTCCTTCCACCCAGCATTCCCCCACGTCTCCCGATAAAAATGATACCTCAATTGTGCGGGTAGGCCTAGCGCCTGCGACAGGAAACGCCCCAAAGCGCAACGTGGACACATCCAAATTTGTGAAGGAAAACAGAGGTGTGTTTTGCAAAGTGCCTACCTTTAGATTTTGGCTTGTAGCTCAGCCGCCACCTAGGGAAACCTACCAAACCTGTGCATTTCTGAAAACTAGAGACCTAGGGGAATCCAAGATGAGGTGACTTGTGTGGCTCGGACCAGGTTCTGTTACCCAGAATCCTTTGCAAACCTCAAAATTTGGCTAAAAAAACAGATGTTCCTCACATTTCTGTGGCAAAAAGTTCTGGAATCTGAGAGGAGCCACGAATTTCCTTCCACCCAGCGTTCCCCCACGTCTCCCGATAAAAATGATACCTCACTTGTGTGGGTAGGCCTAGCGCCCGCAACAGGAAACGCCCCAAAGCGCAACGTAGACACAGCCAAATTTTTGAAGGAAAACAGAGGTGTTTTTTGCAAAGTGCCTACCTGTAGATTTTGGCCTGTAGCTCAGCCGCCACCTAGGGAAACCTACCAAACCTGTGCATTTCTGAAAACTAAAGACTTAGGGGAATCCAAGATGGGGTGACTTGTGTGGCTCGGACCAGGTTCTGTTACCCAGAATCCTTTGCAAACCTCAAAATTTGGCTAAAAAAACACATGTTCCTCATATTTCTGTGGCAGAAAGTTCTGGAATCTGAGAGGAGCCACAAATTTCCTTCCACCCAGCGTTCCCCCACGTCTCCCGATAAAAATGATACCTCACTTGTGTGGGTAGGCATAGCGCCCGCGACAGGAAACGCCCCAAAGCGCAACGTGGACACAGCCAAATTTTTGAAGGAAAACAGAGGTGTTTTTTGCAAAGTGCCTACCTGTAGATTTTGGCCTGTAGCTCAGCCGCCACCTAGGGAAACCTACCAAACCTGTGCATTTCTGAAAACTAGAGACCTAGGGGAATCCAAGATGGGGTGACTTGTGTGGCTCGGACCAGGTTCTGTTACCCAGAATCCTTTGCAAACCTCAAAATTTGGCTAAAAAAACACATGTTCCTCACATTTCTGTGGCAGAAAGTTCTGGAATCTGAGAGGAGCCACAAATTTCCTTCCACCCAGCGTTCCCCCACGTCTCCCGATAAAAATGATACCTCACTTGTGTGCGTAGGCCTAGGGCCCGCGACAGGAAATGCCCCAAAGCGCAACGTAGACACAGCCAAATTTTTGAAGGAAAACAGAGGTGTTTTTTGCAAAGTGCCTACCTGTAGATTTTGGCCTGTAGCTCAGCCGCCACCTAGGGAAACCTACCAAACCTGTGCATTTCTGAAAACTAGAGACCTGGGGGAATCCAAGATGGGGTGACTTGTGTGGCTCGGACCAGGTTCTGTTACCCAGAATCCATTGCAAACCTCACAATTTGGCTAAAAAAACACATGTTCCTCACATTTCTGTGGCAGAAAGTTCTGGAATCTGAGAGGAGCCACAAATATCCTTCCACCCAGCATTCCCCCACGTCTCCCGATAAAAATGATACCTCACTTGTGTGGGTAGGCATAGCGCCCGCGACAGGAAACGCCCCAAAGCGCAACGTGGACACAGCCAAATTTTTGAAGGAAAACAGAGGTGTTTTTTGCAAAGTGCCTACCTGTAGATTTTGGCCTGTAGCTCAGCCGCCACCTAGGGAAACCTACCAAACCTGTGCATTTCTGAAAACTAGAGACCTAGGGGAATCCAAGATGGGGTGACTTGTGTGGCTCGGACCAGGTTCTGTTACCCAGAATCCATTACAAACCTCCAAATTTGGCTAAAAAAACACATGTTCCTCACATTTCTGTGGCAGAAAGTTCTGGAATCTGAGAGGAGCCACAAATTTCCTTCCACCCAGCGTTCCCCCACGTCTCCCGATAAAAATGATACCTCACTTGTGTGGGTAGGCCTAGGGCCCGTGACAGGAAACGCCCCAAAGCGCAACGTAGACACAGCCAAATTTTTGAAGGAAAACAGAGGTGTTTTTTGCAAAGTGCCTACCTGTAGATTTTGGCCTGTAGCTCAGCCGCCACCTAGGGAAACCTACCAAACCTGTGCATTTCTGAAAACTAGAGACCTGGGGGAATCCAAGATGGGGTGACTTGTGTGGCTCGGACCAGGTTCTGTTACCCAGAATCCATTGCAAACCTCACAATTTGGCTAAAAAAACACATGTTCCTCACATTTCTGTGGCAGAAAGTTCTGGAATCTGAGAGAAGCCACAAATTTCCTTCCACCCAGCATTCCCCCACGTCTCCCGATAAAAATGATACCTCACTTGTGTGGGTAGGCCTAGCGCCCGCGACAGGAAACGCCCCAAAGCGCAACGTGGACACATCCAAATTTGTGAAGGAAAACAGAGGTGTGTTTTGCAAAGTGCCTACCTGTAGATTTTGGCTTGTAGCTCAGCCGCCACCTAGGGAAACCTACCAAACCTGTGCATTTCTGAAAACTAGAGACCTAGGGGAATCCAAGATGGGGTGACTTGTGTGGCTCGGACCAGGTTCTGTTACCCAGAATCCTTTGCAAACCTCAACATTTGGCTAAAAAAACAGATGTTCCTCACATTTCTGTGGCAGAAAGTCCTGGAATCTGAGAGGAGCCACGAATTTCCTTCCACCCAGCGTTCCCCCACGTCTCCCGATAAAAATGATACCTCACTTGTGTGGGTAGGCCTAGCGCCCGCGACAGGAAACGCCCCAAAGCGCAACGTGGACACATCCAAATTTGTGAAGGAAAACAGAGGTGTGTTTTGCAAAGTGCCTACCTGTAGATTTTGGCTTGTAGCTCAGCCGCCACCTAGGGAAACCTACCAAACCTGTGCATTTCTGAAAACTAGAGACCTAGGGGAATCCAAGATGGGGTGACTTGTGTGGCTCGGACCAGGTTCTGTTACCCAGAATCCTTTGCAAACCTCAACATTTGGCTAAAAAAACAGATGTTCCTCACATTTCTGTGGCAGAAAGTCCTGGAATCTGAGAGGAGCCACGAATTTCCTTCCACCCAGCGTTCCCCCACGTCTCCCGATAAAAATGATACCTCACTTGTGTGGGTAGGCCTAGCGCCCGCAACAGGAAACGCCCCAAAGCGTAACGTAGACACAGCCAAATTTTTGAAGGAAAACAGAGGTGTTTTTTGCAAAGTGCCTACCTGTAGATTTTGGCTTGTAGCTCAGCCGCCACCTAGGGAAACCTACCAAACCTGTGCATTTCTGAAAACTAGAGACCTAGGGGAATCTAATATGGGGTGACTTGTGTGGCTCGGACCAGGTTCTGTTACCCAGAATCCTTTGCAAACCTCAAAATTTGGCTAAAAAAACACATGTTCCTAACATTTCTGTGGTAGAAAGTTCTGGAATCTGAGAGGAGCCACAAATTTCCTTCCACCCAGCGTTCCCCCACGTCTCCCGATAAAAATGATACCTCACTTGTGTGGGTAGGCCTAGCGCCCGCGACAGAAAACACTCCAAAGCGCAACGTGGACACATCCAAATTTGTGAAGGAAAACAGAGGTGTTTTTTGCACGGTGCCTACCTGTAGATTTTGGCCTGTAGCTCAGCCGCCACCTAGGGAAACCTACCAAACCTGTGCATTTCTGAAAACTAGAGACCTAGGGGAATCCAAGATGGGGGGACTTGTGTGGCTCGGACCAGGTTCTGTTACCCAGAATCCTTTGCAAACCTCAAAATTTGGCTAAAAAAACACATGTTCCTCATATTTCTGTGGCAGAAAGTTCTGGAATCTGAGAGGAGCCACAAATTTCCTTCCACCCAGCGTTCCCCCACGTCTCCCGATAAAAATGATACCTCACTTGTGTGGGTAGGCATAGCGCCCGCGACAGGAAACGCCCCAAAGCGCAACGTGGACACAGCCAAATTTTTGAAGGAAAACAGAGGTGTTTTTTGCAAAGTGCCTACCTGTAGATTTTGGCCTGTAGCTCAGCCGCCACCTAGGAAAACCTACCAAACCTGTGCATTTCTGAAAACTAGAGACATAGGGGAATCCAAGATGGGGTGACTTGTGTGGCTCGGACCAGGTTCTGTTACCCAGAATCCTTTGCAAACCTCAAAATTTGGCTAAAAAAACACATGTTCCTCACATTTCTGTGGCAGAAAGTTCTGGAATCTGAGAGGAGCCACAAATTTCCTTCCACCCAGCGTTCCCCCACGTCTCCCGATAAAAATGATACCTCACTTGTGTGGGTAGGCCTAGCGCCCGCGACAGGAAACGCCCCAAAGCGCAACGTGGACACAGCCAAATTTTTGAAGGAAAACAGAGGTGTTTTTTGCAAAGTGCCTACCTGTAGATTTTGGCCTGTAGCTCAGCCGCCACCTAGGGAAACCTACCAAACCTGTGCATTTCTGAAAACTAGAGACCTAGGGGAATCCAAGATGGGGTGACTTGTGTGGCTCGGACCAGGTTCTGTTACCCAGAATCCATTACAAACCTCCAAATTTGGCTAAAAAAACACATGTTCCTCACATTTCTGTGGCAGAAAGTTCTGGAATCTGAGAGGAGCCACAAATTTCCTTCCACCCAGCGTTCCCCCACGTCTCCCGATAAAAATGATACCTCACTTGTGTGGGTAGGCCTAGGGCCCGCGACAGGAAACGCCCCAAAGCGCAACGTAGACACAGCCAAATTTTTGAAGGAAAACAGAGGTGTTTTTTGCAAAGTGCCTACCTGTAGATTTTGGCCTGTAGCTCAGCCACCACCTAGGGAAACCTACCAAACCTGTGCATTTCTGAAAACTAGAGACCTGGGGGAATCCAAGATGGGGTGACTTGTGTGGCTCGGACCAGGTTCTGTTACCCAGAATCCATTGCAAACCTCACAATTTGGCTAAAAAAACACATGTTCCTCACATTTCTGTGGCAGAAAGTTCTGGAATCTGAGAGAAGCCACAAATTTCCTTCCACCCAGCATTCCCCCACGTCTCCCGATAAAAATGATACCTCACTTGTGTGGGTAGGCCTAGTGCCCGCGACAGGAAACGCCCCAAAGCGCAACGTGGACACATCCAAATTTGTGAAGGAAAACAGAGGTGTGTTTTGCAAAGTGCCTACCTGTAGATTTTGGCTTGTAGCTCAGCCGCCACCTAGGGAAACCTACCAAACCTGTGCATTTCTGAAAACTAGAGACCTAGGGGAATCCAAGATGGGGTGACTTGTGTGGCTCGGACCAGGTTCTGTTACCCAGAATCCTTTGCAAACCTCAACATTTGGCTAAAAAAACAGATGTTCCTCACATTTCTGTGGCAGAAAGTCCTGGAATCTGAGAGGATCCACGAATTTCCTTCCACCTAGTGTTCCCCCACGTCTCCCGATAAAAATGATACCTCACTTGTGTGGGTAGGCCTAGCGCCCGCAACAGGAAACGCCCCAAAGCGTAACGTAGACACAGCCAAATTTTTGATGGAAAACAGAGGTGTTTTTTGCAAAGTGCCTACCTGTAGATTTTGGCCTGTAGCTCAGCCGCCACCTAGGGAAACCTACCAAACCTGTGCATTTCTGAAAACTAGAGACCTGGGGGAATCCAAGATGGGGTGACTTGTGTGGCTCGGACCAGGTTCTGTTACCCAGAATCCATTGCAAACCTCACAATTTGGCTAAAAAAACACATGTTCCTCACATTTCTGTGGCAGAACGTTCTGGAATCTGAGAGGAGCCACAAATTTCCTTCCACCCAGCATTCCCCCACGTCTCCCGATAAAAATGATACCTCACTTGTGTGGGTAGGCCTAGCGCCTGCGACAGGAAACGCCCCAAAGCGCAACGTGGACACATCCAAATTTGTGAAGGAAAACAGAGGAGTGTTTTGCAAAGTGCCTACCTGTAGATTTTGGCTTGTAGCTCAGCCGCCACCTAGGGAAACCTACCAAACCTGTGCATTTCTGAAAACTAGAGACCTAGGGGAATCCAAGATGAGGTGACTTGTGTGGCTCGGACCAGGTTCTGTTACCCAGAATCCTTTGCAAACCTCAAAATTTGGCTAAAAAAACAGATGTTCCTCACATTTCTGTGGCAAAAAGTTCTGGAATCTGAGAGGAGCCACGAATTTCCTTCCACCCAGCGTTCCCCCACGTCTCCCGATAAAAATGATACCTCACTTGTGTGGGTAGGCCTAGCGCCCGCAACAGGAAACGCCCCAAAGCGCAACGTAGACACAGCCAAATTTTTGAAGGAAAACAGAGGTGTTTTTTGCAAAGTGCCTACCTGTAGATTTTGGCCTGTAGCTCAGCCGCCACCTAGGGAAACCTACCAAACCTGTGCATTTCTGAAAACTAAAGACTTAGGGGAATCCAAGATGGGGTGACTTGTGTGGCTCGGACCAGGTTCTGTTACCCAGAATCCTTTGCAAACCTCAAAATTTGGCTAAAAAAACACATGTTCCTCATATTTCTGTGGCAGAAAGTTCTGGAATCTGAGAGGAGCCACAAATTTCCTTCCACCCAGCGTTCCCCCACGTCTCCCGATAAAAATGATACCTCACTTGTGTGGGTAGGCATAGCGCCCGCGACAGGAAACGCCCCAAAGCGCAACGTGGACACAGCCAAATTTTTGAAGGAAAACAGAGGTGTTTTTTGCAAAGTGCCTACCTGTAGATTTTGGCCTGTAGCTCAGCCGCCACCTAGGGAAACCTACCAAACCTGTGCATTTCTGAAAACTAGAGACCTAGGGGAATCCAAGATGGGGTGACTTGTGTGGCTCGGACCAGGTTCTGTTACCCAGAATCCTTTGCAAACCTCAAAATTTGGCTAAAAAAACACATGTTCCTCACATTTCTGTGGCAGAAAGTTCTGGAATCTGAGAGGAGCCACAAATTTCCTTCCACCCAGCGTTCCCCCACGTCTCCCGATAAAAATGATACCTCACTTGTGTGGGTAGGCCTAGGGCCCGCGACAGGAAACGCCCCAAAGCGCAACGTAGACACAGCCAAATTTTTGAAGGAAAACAGAGGTGTTTTTTGCAAAGTGCCTACCTGTAGATTTTGGCCTGTAGCTCAGCTGCCACCTAGGGAAACCTACCAAACCTGTGCATTTCTGAAAACTAGAGACCTGGGGGAATCCAAGATGGGGTGACTTGTGTGGCTCGGACCAGGTTCTGTTACCCAGAATCCATTGCAAACCTCACAATTTGGCTAAAAAAACACATGTTCCTCACATTTCTGTGGCAGAAAGTTCTGGAATCTGAGAGGAGCCACAAATATCCTTCCACCCAGCATTCCCCCACGTCTCCCGATAAAAATGATACCTCACTTGTGTGGGTAGGCATAGCGCCCGCGACAGGAAACGCCCCAAAGCGCAACGTGGACACAGCCAAATTTTTGAAGGAAAACAGAGGTGTTTTTTGCAAAGTGCCTACCTGTAGATTTTGGCCTGTAGCTCAGCCGCCACCTAGGGAAACCTACCAAACCTGTGCATTTCTGAAAACTAGAGACCTAGGGGAATCCAAGATGGGGTGACTTGTGTGGCTCGGACCAGGTTCTGTTACCCAGAATCCATTACAAACCTCCAAATTTGGCTAAAAAAACACATGTTCCTCACATTTCTGTGGCAGAAAGTTCTGGAATCTGAGAGGAGCCACAAATTTCCTTCCACCCAGCGTTCCCCCACGTCTCCCGATAAAAATGATACCTCACTTGTGTGGGTAGGCCTAGGGCCCGCGACAGGAAACGCCCCAAAGCGCAACGTAGACACAGCCAAATTTTTGAAGGAAAACAGAGGTGTTTTTTGCAAAGTGCCTACCTGTAGATTTTGGCCTATAGCTCAGCCGCCACCTAGGGAAACCTACCAAACCTGTGCATTTCTGAAAACTAGAGACCTGGGGGAATCCAAGATGGGGTGACTTGTGTGGCTCGGACCAGGTTCTGTTACCCAGAATCCATTGCAAACCACACAATTTGGCTAAAAAAACACATGTTCCTCACATTTCTGTGGCAGAAAGTTCTGGAATCTGAGAGGAGCCACAAATTTCCTTCCACCCAGCATTCCCCCACGTCTCCCGATAAAAATGATACCTCAATTGTGCGGGTAGGCCTAGCGCCTGCGACAGGAAACGCCCCAAAGCGCAACGTGGACACATCCAAATTTGTGAAGGAAAACAGAGGTGTGTTTTGCAAAGTGCCTACCTGTAGATTTTGGCTTGTAGCTCAGCCGCCACCTAGGGAAACCTACCAAACCTGTGCATTTCTGAAAACTAGAGACCTAGGGGAATCCAAGATGAGGTGACTTGTGTGGCTCGGACCAGGTTCTGTTACCCAGAATCCTTTGCAAACCTCAAAATTTGGCTAAAAAAACAGATGTTCCTCACATTTCTGTGGCAAAAAGTTCTGGAATCTGAGAGGAGCCACGAATTTCCTTCCACCCAGCGTTCCCCCACGTCTCCCGATAAAAATGATACCTCACTTGTGTGGGTAGGCCTAGCGCCCGCAACAGGAAACGCCCCAAAGCGCAACGTAGACACAGCCAAATTTTTGAAGGAAAACAGAGGTGTTTTTTGCAAAGTGCCTACCTGTAAATTTTGGCCTGTAGCTCAGCCGCCACCTAGGGAAACCTACCAAACCTGTGCATTTCTGAAAACTAAAGACTTAGGGGAATCCAAGATGGGGTGACTTGTGTGGCTCGGACCAGGTTCTGTTACCCAGAATCCTTTGCAAACCTCAAAATTTGGCTAAAAAAACACATGTTCCTCATATTTCTGTGGCAGAAAGTTCTGGAATCTGAGAGGAGCCACAAATTTCCTTCCACCCAGCGTTCCCCCACGTCTCCCGATAAAAATGATACCTCACTTGTGTGGGTAGGCATAGCGCCCGCGACAGGAAACGCCCCAAAGCGCAACGTGGACACAGCCAAATTTTTGAAGGAAAACAGAGGTGTTTTTTGCAAAGTGCCTACCTGTAGATTTTGGCCTGTAGCTCAGCCGCCACCTAGGGAAACCTACCAAACCTGTGCATTTCTGAAAACTAGAGACCTAGGGGAATCCAAGATGGGGTGACTTGTGTGGCTCGGACCAGGTTCTGTTACCCAGAATCCTTTGCAAACCTCAAAATTTGGCTAAAAAAACACATGTTCCTCACATTTCTGTGGCAGAAAGTTCTGGAATCTGAGAGGAGCCACAAATTTCCTTCCACCCAGCGTTCCCCCACGTCTCCCGATAAAAATGATACCTCACTTGTGTGCGTAGGCCTAGGGCCCGCGACAGGAAATGCCCCAAAGCGCAACGTAGACACAGCCAAATTTTTGAAGGAAAACAGAGGTGTTTTTTGCAAAGTGCCTACCTGTAGATTTTGGCCTGTAGCTCAGCCGCCACCTAGGGAAACCTACCAAACCTGTGCATTTCTGAAAACTAGAGACCTGGGGGAATCCAAGATGGGGTGACTTGTGTGGCTCGGACCAGGTTCTGTTACCCAGAATCCATTGCAAACCTCACAATTTGGCTAAAAAAACACATGTTCCTCACATTTCTGTGGCAGAAAGTTCTGGAATCTGAGAGGAGCCACAAATATCCTTCCACCCAGCATTCCCCCACGTCTCCCGATAAAAATGATACCTCACTTGTGTGGGTAGGCATAGCGCCCGCGACAGGAAACGCCCCAAAGCGCAACGTGGACACAGCCAAATTTTTGAAGGAAAACAGAGGTGTTTTTTGCAAAGTGCCTACCTGTAGATTTTGGCCTGTAGCTCAGCCGCCACCTAGGGAAACCTACCAAACCTGTGCATTTCTGAAAACTAGAGACCTAGGGGAATCCAAGATGGGGTGACTTGTGTGGCTCGAACCAGGTTCTGTTACCCAGAATCCATTACAAACCTCCAAATTTGGCTAAAAAAACACATGTTCCTCACATTTCTGTGGCAGAAAGTTCTGGAATCTGAGAGGAGCCACAAATTTCCTTCCACCCAGCGTTCCCCCACGTCTCCCGATAAAAATGATACCTCACTTGTGTGGGTAGGCCTAGGGCCCGCGACAGGAAACGCCCCAAAGCGCAACGTAGACACAGCCAAATTTTTGAAGGAAAACAGAGGTGTTTTTTGCAAAGTGCCTACCTGTAGATTTTGGCCTGTAGCTCAGCCGCCACCTAGGGAAACCTACCAAACCTGTGCATTTCTGAAAACTAGAGACCTGGGGGAATCCAAGATGGGGTGACTTGTGTGGCTCGGACCAGGTTCTGTTACCCAGAATCCATTGCAAACCTCACAATTTGGCTAAAAAAACACATGTTCCTCACATTTCTGTGGCAGAAAGTTCTGGAATCTGAGAGAAGCCACAAATTTCCTTCCACCCAGCATTCCCCCACGTCTCCCGATAAAAATGATACCTCACTTGTGTGGGTAGGCCTAGCGCCCGCGACAGGAAACGCCCCAAAGCGCAACGTGGACACATCCAAATTTGTGAAGGAAAACAGAGGTGTGTTTTGCAAAGTGCCTACCTGTAGATTTTGGCTTGTAGCTCAGCCGCCACCTAGGGAAACCTACCAAACCTGTGCATTTCTGAAAACTAGAGACCTAGGGGAATCCAAGATGGGGTGACTTGTGTGGCTCGGACCAGGTTCTGTTACCCAGAATCCTTTGCAAACCTCAACATTTGGCTAAAAAAACAGATGTTCCTCACATTTCTGTGGCAGAAAGTCCTGGAATCTGAGAGGAGCCACGAATTTCCTTCCACCCAGCGTTCCCCCACGTCTCCCGATAAAAATGATACCTCACTTGTGTGGGTAGGCCTAGCGCCCGCGACAGGAAACGCCCCAAAGCGCAACGTGGACACATCCAAATTTGTGAAGGAAAACAGAGGTGTGTTTTGCAAAGTGCCTACCTGTAGATTTTGGCTTGTAGCTCAGCCGCCACCTAGGGAAACCTACCAAACCTGTGCATTTCTGAAAACTAGAGACCTAGGGGAATCCAAGATGGGGTGACTTGTGTGGCTCGGACCAGGTTCTGTTACCCAGAATCCTTTGCAGACCTCAACATTTGGCTAAAAAAACAGATGTTCCTCACATTTCTGTGGCAGAAAGTCCTGGAATCTGAGAGGAGCCACGAATTTCCTTCCACCCAGCGTTCCCCCACGTCTCCCGATAAAAATGATACCTCACTTGTGTGGGTAGGCCTAGCGCCCGCAACAGGAAACGCCCCAAAGCGTAACGTAGACACAGCCAAATTTTTGAAGGAAAACAGAGGTGTTTTTTGCAAAGTGCCTACCTGTAGATTTTGGCTTGTAGCTCAGCCGCCACCTAGGGAAACCTACCAAACCTGTGCATTTCTGAAAACTAGAGACCTAGGGGAATCTAATATGGGGTGACTTGTGTGGCTCGGACCAGGTTCTGTTACCCAGAATCCTTTGCAAACCTCAAAATTTGGCTAAAAAAACACATGTTCCTAACATTTCTGTGGTAGAAAGTTCTGGAATCTGAGAGGAGCCACAAATTTCCTTCCACCCAGCGTTCCCCCACGTCTCCCGATAAAAATGATACCTCACTTGTGTGGGTAGGCCTAGCGCCCGCGACAGAAAACACTCCAAAGCGCAACGTGGACACATCCAAATTTGTGAAGGAAAACAGAGGTGTTTTTTGCACGGTGCCTACCTGTAGATTTTGGCCTGTAGCTCAGCCGCCACCTAGGGAAACCTACCAAACCTGTGCATTTCTGAAAACTAGAGACCTAGGGGAATCCAAGATGGGGGGACTTGTGTGGCTCGGACCAGGTTCTGTTACCCAGAATCCTTTGCAAACCTCAAAATTTGGCTAAAAAAACACATGTTCCTCATATTTCTGTGGCAGAAAGTTCTGGAATCTGAGAGGAGCCACAAATTTCCTTCCACCCAGCGTTCCCCCACGTCTCCCGATAAAAATGATACCTCACTTGTGTGGGTAGGCATAGCGCCCGCGACAGGAAACGCCCCAAAGCGCAACGTGGACACAGCCAAATTTTTGAAGGAAAACAGAGGTGTTTTTTGCAAAGTGCCTACCTGTAGATTTTGGCCTGTAGCTCAGCCGCCACCTAGGAAAACCTACCAAACCTGTGCATTTCTGAAAACTAGAGACATAGGGGAATCCAAGATGGGGTGACTTGTGTGGCTCGGACCAGGTTCTGTTACCCAGAATCCTTTGCAAACCTCAAAATTTGGCTAAAAAAACACATGTTCCTCACATTTCTGTGGCAGAAAGTTCTGGAATCTGAGAGGAGCCACAAATTTCCTTCCACCCAGCGTTCCCCCACGTCTCCCGATAAAAATGATACCTCACTTGTGTGGGTAGGCCTAGCGCCCGCGACAGGAAACGCCCCAAAGCGCAACGTGGACACAGCCAAATTTTTGAAGGAAAACAGAGGTGTTTTTTGCAAAGTGCCTACCTGTAGATTTTGGCCTGTAGCTCAGCCGCCACCTAGGGAAACCTACCAAACCTGTGCATTTCTGAAAACTAGAGACCTAGGGGAATCCAAGATGGGGTGACTTGTGTGGCTCGGACCAGGTTCTGTTACCCAGAATCCATTACAAACCTCCAAATTTGGCTAAAAAAACACATGTTCCTCACATTTCTGTGGCAGAAAGTTCTGGAATCTGAGAGGAGCCACAAATTTCCTTCCACCCAGCGTTCCCCCACGTCTCCCGATAAAAATGATACCTCACTTGTGTGGGTAGGCCTAGGGCCCGCGACAGGAAACGCCCCAAAGCGCAACGTAGACACAGCCAAATTTTTGAAGGAAAACAGAGGTGTTTTTTGCAAAGTGCCTACCTGTAGATTTTGGCCTGTAGCTCAGCCACCACCTAGGGAAACCTACCAAACCTGTGCATTTCTGAAAACTAGAGACCTGGGGGAATCCAAGATGGGGTGACTTGTGTGGCTCGGACCAGGTTCTGTTACCCAGAATCCATTGCAAACCTCACAATTTGGCTAAAAAAACACATGTTCCTCACATTTCTGTGGCAGAAAGTTCTGGAATCTGAGAGAAGCCACAAATTTCCTTCCACCCAGCATTCCCCCACGTCTCCCGATAAAAATGATACCTCACTTGTGTGGGTAGGCCTAGTGCCCGCGACAGGAAACGCCCCAAAGCGCAACGTGGACACATCCAAATTTGTGAAGGAAAACAGAGGTGTGTTTTGCAAAGTGCCTACCTGTAGATTTTGGCTTGTAGCTCAGCCGCCACCTAGGGAAACCTACCAAACCTGTGCATTTCTGAAAACTAGAGACCTAGGGGAATCCAAGATGGGGTGACTTGTGTGGCTCGGACCAGGTTCTGTTACCCAGAATCCTTTGCAAACCTCAACATTTGGCTAAAAAAACAGATGTTCCTCACATTTCTGTGGCAGAAAGTCCTGGAATCTGAGAGGATCCACGAATTTCCTTCCACCTAGTGTTCCCCCACGTCTCCCGATAAAAATGATACCTCACTTGTGTGGGTAGGCCTAGCGCCCGCAACAGGAAACGCCCCAAAGCGTAACGTAGACACAGCCAAATTTTTGATGGAAAACAGAGGTGTTTTTTGCAAAGTGCCTACCTGTAGATTTTGGCCTGTAGCTCAGCCGCCACCTAGGGAAACCTACCAAACCTGTGCATTTCTGAAAACTAGAGACCTGGGGGAATCCAAGATGGGGTGACTTGTGTGGCTCGGACCAGGTTCTGTTACCCAGAATCCATTGCAAACCTCACAATTTGGCTAAAAAAACACATGTTCCTCACATTTCTGTGGCAGAACGTTCTGGAATCTGAGAGGAGCCACAAATTTCCTTCCACCCAGCATTCCCCCACGTCTCCCGATAAAAATGATACCTCACTTGTGTGGGTAGGCCTAGCGCCTGCGACAGGAAACGCCCCAAAGCGCAACGTGGACACATCCAAATTTGTGAAGGAAAACAGAGGAGTGTTTTGCAAAGTGCCTACCTGTAGATTTTGGCTTGTAGCTCAGCCGCCACCTAGGGAAACCTACCAAACCTGTGCATTTCTGAAAACTAGAGACCTAGGGGAATCCAAGATGAGGTGACTTGTGTGGCTCGGACCAGGTTCTGTTACCCAGAATCCTTTGCAAACCTCAAAATTTGGCTAAAAAAACAGATGTTCCTCACATTTCTGTGGCAAAAAGTTCTGGAATCTGAGAGGAGCCACGAATTTCCTTCCACCCAGCGTTCCCCCACGTCTCCCGATAAAAATGATACCTCACTTGTGTGGGTAGGCCTAGCGCCCGCAACAGGAAACGCCCCAAAGCGCAACGTAGACACAGCCAAATTTTTGAAGGAAAACAGAGGTGTTTTTTGCAAAGTGCCTACCTGTAGATTTTGGCCTGTAGCTCAGCCGCCACCTAGGGAAACCTACCAAACCTGTGCATTTCTGAAAACTAAAGACTTAGGGGAATCCAAGATGGGGTGACTTGTGTGGCTCGGACCAGGTTCTGTTACCCAGAATCCTTTGCAAACCTCAAAATTTGGCTAAAAAAACACATGTTCCTCATATTTCTGTGGCAGAAAGTTCTGGAATCTGAGAGGAGCCACAAATTTCCTTCCACCCAGCGTTCCCCCACGTCTCCCGATAAAAATGATACCTCACTTGTGTGGGTAGGCATAGCGCCCGCGACAGGAAACGCCCCAAAGCGCAACGTGGACACAGCCAAATTTTTGAAGGAAAACAGAGGTGTTTTTTGCAAAGTGCCTACCTGTAGATTTTGGCCTGTAGCTCAGCCGCCACCTAGGGAAACCTACCAAACCTGTGCATTTCTGAAAACTAGAGACCTAGGGGAATCCAAGATGGGGTGACTTGTGTGGCTCGGACCAGGTTCTGTTACCCAGAATCCTTTGCAAACCTCAAAATTTGGCTAAAAAAACACATGTTCCTCACATTTCTGTGGCAGAAAGTTCTGGAATCTGAGAGGAGCCACAAATTTCCTTCCACCCAGCGTTCCCCCACGTCTCCCGATAAAAATGATACCTCACTTGTGTGGGTAGGCCTAGGGCCCGCGACAGGAAACGCCCCAAAGCGCAACGTAGACACAGCCAAATTTTTGAAGGAAAACAGAGGTGTTTTTTGCAAAGTGCCTACCTGTAGATTTTGGCCTGTAGCTCAGCTGCCACCTAGGGAAACCTACCAAACCTGTGCATTTCTGAAAACTAGAGACCTGGGGGAATCCAAGATGGGGTGACTTGTGTGGCTCGGACCAGGTTCTGTTACCCAGAATCCATTGCAAACCTCACAATTTGGCTAAAAAAACACATGTTCCTCACATTTCTGTGGCAGAAAGTTCTGGAATCTGAGAGGAGCCACAAATATCCTTCCACCCAGCATTCCCCCACGTCTCCCGATAAAAATGATACCTCACTTGTGTGGGTAGGCATAGCGCCCGCGACAGGAAACGCCCCAAAGCGCAACGTGGACACAGCCAAATTTTTGAAGGAAAACAGAGGTGTTTTTTGCAAAGTGCCTACCTGTAGATTTTGGCCTGTAGCTCAGCCGCCACCTAGGGAAACCTACCAAACCTGTGCATTTCTGAAAACTAGAGACCTAGGGGAATCCAAGATGGGGTGACTTGTGTGGCTCGGACCAGGTTCTGTTACCCAGAATCCATTACAAACCTCCAAATTTGGCTAAAAAAACACATGTTCCTCACATTTCTGTGGCAGAAAGTTCTGGAATCTGAGAGGAGCCACAAATTTCCTTCCACCCAGCGTTCCCCCACGTCTCCCGATAAAAATGATACCTCACTTGTGTGGGTAGGCCTAGGGCCCGCGACAGGAAACGCCCCAAAGCGCAACGTAGACACAGCCAAATTTTTGAAGGAAAACAGAGGTGTTTTTTGCAAAGTGCCTACCTGTAGATTTTGGCCTATAGCTCAGCCGCCACCTAGGGAAACCTACCAAACCTGTGCATTTCTGAAAACTAGAGACCTGGGGGAATCCAAGATGGGGTGACTTGTGTGGCTCGGACCAGGTTCTGTTACCCAGAATCCATTGCAAACCACACAATTTGGCTAAAAAAACACATGTTCCTCACATTTCTGTGGCAGAAAGTTCTGGAATCTGAGAGGAGCCACAAATTTCCTTCCACCCAGCATTCCCCCACGTCTCCCGATAAAAATGATACCTCAATTGTGCGGGTAGGCCTAGCGCCTGCGACAGGAAACGCCCCAAAGCGCAACGTGGACACATCCAAATTTGTGAAGGAAAACAGAGGTGTGTTTTGCAAAGTGCCTACCTGTAGATTTTGGCTTGTAGCTCAGCCGCCACCTAGGGAAACCTACCAAACCTGTGCATTTCTGAAAACTAGAGACCTAGGGGAATCCAAGATGAGGTGACTTGTGTGGCTCGGACCAGGTTCTGTTACCCAGAATCCTTTGCAAACCTCAAAATTTGGCTAAAAAAACAGATGTTCCTCACATTTCTGTGGCAAAAAGTTCTGGAATCTGAGAGGAGCCACGAATTTCCTTCCACCCAGCGTTCCCCCACGTCTCCCGATAAAAATGATACCTCACTTGTGTGGGTAGGCCTAGCGCCCGCAACAGGAAACGCCCCAAAGCGCAACGTAGACACAGCCAAATTTTTGAAGGAAAACAGAGGTGTTTTTTGCAAAGTGCCTACCTGTAGATTTTGGCCTGTAGCTCAGCCGCCACCTAGGGAAACCTACCAAACCTGTGCATTTCTGAAAACTAAAGACTTAGGGGAATCCAAGATGGGGTGACTTGTGTGGCTCGGACCAGGTTCTGTTACCCAGAATCCTTTGCAAACCTCAAAATTTGGCTAAAAAAACACATGTTCCTCATATTTCTGTGGCAGAAAGTTCTGGAATCTGAGAGGAGCCACAAATTTCCTTCCACCCAGCGTTCCCCCACGTCTCCCGATAAAAATGATACCTCACTTGTGTGGGTAGGCATAGCGCCCGCGACAGGAAACGCCCCAAAGCGCAACGTGGACACAGCCAAATTTTTGAAGGAAAACAGAGGTGTTTTTTGCAAAGTGCCTACCTGTAGATTTTGGCCTGTAGCTCAGCCGCCACCTAGGGAAACCTACCAAACCTGTGCATTTCTGAAAACTAGAGACCTAGGGGAATCCAAGATGGGGTGACTTGTGTGGCTCGGACCAGGTTCTGTTACCCAGAATCCTTTGCAAACCTCAAAATTTGGCTAAAAAAACACATGTTCCTCACATTTCTGTGGCAGAAAGTTCTGGAATCTGAGAGGAGCCACAAATTTCCTTCCACCCAGCGTTCCCCCACGTCTCCCGATAAAAATGATACCTCACTTGTGTGCGTAGGCCTAGGGCCCGCGACAGGAAATGCCCCAAAGCGCAACGTAGACACAGCCAAATTTTTGAAGGAAAACAGAGGTGTTTTTTGCAAAGTGCCTACCTGTAGATTTTGGCCTGTAGCTCAGCCGCCACCTAGGGAAACCTACCAAACCTGTGCATTTCTGAAAACTAGAGACCTGGGGGAATCCAAGATGGGGTGACTTGTGTGGCTCGGACCAGGTTCTGTTACCCAGAATCCATTGCAAACCTCACAATTTGGCTAAAAAAACACATGTTCCTCACATTTCTGTGGCAGAAAGTTCTGGAATCTGAGAGGAGCCACAAATATCCTTCCACCCAGCATTCCCCCACGTCTCCCGATAAAAATGATACCTCACTTGTGTGGGTAGGCATAGCGCCCGCGACAGGAAACGCCCCAAAGCGCAACGTGGACACAGCCAAATTTTTGAAGGAAAACAGAGGTGTTTTTTGCAAAGTGCCTACCTGTAGATTTTGGCCTGTAGCTCAGCCGCCACCTAGGGAAACCTACCAAACCTGTGCATTTCTGAAAACTAGAGACCTAGGGGAATCCAAGATGGGGTGACTTGTGTGGCTCGAACCAGGTTCTGTTACCCAGAATCCATTACAAACCTCCAAATTTGGCTAAAAAAACACATGTTCCTCACATTTCTGTGGCAGAAAGTTCTGGAATCTGAGAGGAGCCACAAATTTCCTTCCACCCAGCGTTCCCCCACGTCTCCCGATAAAAATGATACCTCACTTGTGTGGGTAGGCCTAGGGCCCGCGACAGGAAACGCCCCAAAGCGCAACGTAGACACAGCCAAATTTTTGAAGGAAAACAGAGGTGTTTTTTGCAAAGTGCCTACCTGTAGATTTTGGCCTGTAGCTCAGCCGCCACCTAGGGAAACCTACCAAACCTGTGCATTTCTGAAAACTAGAGACCTGGGGGAATCCAAGATGGGGTGACTTGTGTGGCTCGGACCAGGTTCTGTTACCCAGAATCCATTGCAAACCTCACAATTTGGCTAAAAAAACACATGTTCCTCACATTTCTGTGGCAGAAAGTTCTGGAATCTGAGAGAAGCCACAAATTTCCTTCCACCCAGCATTCCCCCACGTCTCCCGATAAAAATGATACCTCACTTGTGTGGGTAGGCCTAGCGCCCGCGACAGGAAACGCCCCAAAGCGCAACGTGGACACATCCAAATTTGTGAAGGAAAACAGAGGTGTGTTTTGCAAAGTGCCTACCTGTAGATTTTGGCTTGTAGCTCAGCCGCCACCTAGGGAAACCTACCAAACCTGTGCATTTCTGAAAACTAGAGACCTAGGGGAATCCAAGATGGGGTGACTTGTGTGGCTCGGACCAGGTTCTGTTACCCAGAATCCTTTGCAAACCTCAACATTTGGCTAAAAAAACAGATGTTCCTCACATTTCTGTGGCAGAAAGTCCTGGAATCTGAGAGGAGCCACGAATTTCCTTCCACCCAGCGTTCCCCCACGTCTCCCGATAAAAATGATACCTCACTTGTGTGGGTAGGCCTAGCGCCCGCGACAGGAAACGCCCCAAAGCGCAACGTGGACACATCCAAATTTGTGAAGGAAAACAGAGGTGTGTTTTGCAAAGTGCCTACCTGTAGATTTTGGCTTGTAGCTCAGCCGCCACCTAGGGAAACCTACCAAACCTGTGCATTTCTGAAAACTAGAGACCTAGGGGAATCCAAGATGGGGTGACTTGTGTGGCTCGGACCAGGTTCTGTTACCCAGAATCCTTTGCAAACCTCAAAATTTGGCTAAAAAAACACATGTTCCTAACATTTCTGTGGTAGAAAGTTCTGGAATCTGAGAGGAGCCACAAATTTCCTTCCACCCAGCGTTCCCCCACGTCTCCCGATAAAAATGATACCTCACTTGTGTGGGTAGGCCTAGCGCCCGCGACAGAAAACACTCCAAAGCGCAACGTGGACACATCCAAATTTGTGAAGGAAAACAGAGGTGTTTTTTGCACGGTGCCTACCTGTAGATTTTGGCCTGTAGCTCAGCCGCCACCTAGGGAAACCTACCAAACCTGTGCATTTCTGAAAACTAGAGACCTAGGGGAATCCAAGATGGGGGGACTTGTGTGGCTCGGACCAGGTTCTGTTACCCAGAATCCTTTGCAAACCTCAAAATTTGGCTAAAAAAACACATGTTCCTCATATTTCTGTGGCAGAAAGTTCTGGAATCTGAGAGGAGCCACAAATTTCCTTCCACCCAGCGTTCCCCCACGTCTCCCGATAAAAATGATACCTCACTTGTGTGGGTAGGCATAGCGCCCGCGACAGGAAACGCCCCAAAGCGCAACGTGGACACAGCCAAATTTTTGAAGGAAAACAGAGGTGCTTTTTGCAAAGTGCCTACCTGTAGATTTTGGCCTGTAGCTCAGCCGCCACCTAGGGAAACCTACCAAACCTGTGCATTTCTGAAAACTAGAGACCTAGGGGAATCCAAGATGGGGTGACTTGTGTGGCTCGGACCAGGTTCTGTTACCCAGAATCCTTTGCAAACCTCAAAATTTGGCTAAAAAAACACATGTTCCTCACATTTCTGTGGCAGAAAGTTCTGGAATCTGAGAGGAGCCACAAATTTCCTTCCACCCAGCGTTCCCCCACGTCTCCCGATAAAAATGATACCTCACTTGTGTGGGTAGGCCTAGCGCCCGCGACAGGAAACGCCCCAAAGCGCAACGTGGACACAGCCAAATTTTTGAAGGAAAACAGAGGTGTTTTTTGCAAAGTGCCTACCTGTAGATTTTGGCCTGTAGCTCAGCCGCCACCTAGGGAAACCTACCAAACCTGTGCATTTCTGAAAACTAGAGACCTAGGGGAATCCAAGATGGGGTGACTTGTGTGGCTCGGACCAGGTTCTGTTACCCAGAATCCATTACAAACCTCCAAATTTGGCTAAAAAAACACATGTTCCTCACATTTCTGTGGCAGAAAGTTCTGGAATCTGAGAGGAGCCACAAATTTCCTTCCACCCAGCGTTCCCCCACGTCTCCCGATAAAAATGATACCTCACTTGTGTGGGTAGGCCTAGGGCCCGCGACAGGAAACGCCCCAAAGCGCAACGTAGACACAGCCAAATTTTTGAAGGAAAACAGAGGTGTTTTTTGCAAAGTGCCTACCTGTAGATTTTGGCCTGTAGCTCAGCCACCACCTAGGGAAACCTACCAAACCTGTGCATTTCTGAAAACTAGAGACCTGGGGGAATCCAAGATGGGGTGACTTATGTGGCTCGGACCAGGTTCTGTTACCCAGAATCCATTGCAAACCTCACAATTTGGCTAAAAAAACACATGTTCCTCACATTTCTGTGGCAGAAAGTTCTGGAATCTGAGAGAAGCCACAAATTTCCTTCCACCCAGCATTCCCCCACGTCTCCCGATAAAAATGATACCTCACTTGTGTGGGTAGGCCTAGTGCCCGCGACAGGAAACGCCCCAAAGCGCAACGTGGACACATCCAAATTTGTGAAGGAAAACAGAGGTGTGTTTTGCAAAGTGCCTACCTGTAGATTTTGGCTTGTAGCTCAGCCGCCACCTAGGGAAACCTACCAAACCTGTGCATTTCTGAAAACTAGAGACCTAGGGGAATCCAAGATGGGGTGACTTGTGTGGCTCGGACCAGGTTCTGTTACCCAGAATCCTTTGCAAACCTCAACATTTGGCTAAAAAAACAGATGTTCCTCACATTTCTGTGGCAGAAAGTCCTGGAATCTGAGAGGATCCACGAATTTCCTTCCACCTAGTGTTCCCCCACGTCTCCCGATAAAAATGATACCTCACTTGTGTGGGTAGGCCTAGCGCCCGCAACAGGAAACGCCCCAAAGCGTAACGTAGACACAGCCAAATTTTTGAAGGAAAACAGAGGTGTTTTTTGCAAAGTGCCTACCTGTAGATTTTGGCTTGTAGCTCAGCCGCCACCTAGGGAAACCTACCAAACCTGTGCATTTCTGAAAACTAGAGACCTAGGGGAATCTAATATGGGGTGACTTGTGTGGCTCGGACCAGGTTCTGTTACCCAGAATCCTTTGCAAACCTCAAAATTTGGCTAAAAAAACACATGTTCCTAACATTTCTGTGGTAGAAAGTTCTGGAATCTGAGAGAAGCCACAAATTTCCTTCCACCCAGCGTTCCCCCACGTCTCCCGATAAAAATGATACCTCACTTGTGTGGGTAGGCCTAGCGCCCGCGACAGAAAACACCCCAAAGCGCAACGTGGACACATCCACATTTGTGAAGGAAAACAGAGGTGTTTTTTGCAAAGTGCCTACCTGTAGATTTTGGCTTGTAGCTCAGCCGCCACCTAGGGAAACCTGCCAAACCTGTGCATTTCTGAAAACTAGAGACCTAGGGGAATCCAAGATGGGGGGACTTGTGTGGCTCGGACCAGGTTCTGTTACCCAGAATCCATTGCAAACCTCAAAATTTGGCTAAAAAAAACACATGTTCCTCACATTTCTGTGGCAGAAAGTTCTGGAATCTGAGAGGAGCCACAAATTTCCTTCCACCCAGCGTTCCCCCACGTCTCCCGATAAAAATGATACCTCACTTGTGTGGGTAGGCCTAGCGCCCGCGACAGGAAACGCCCCAAAGCGTAACGCAGACACAGCAAAATCTTTGAAGGAAAACAGAGGTGTTTTTTGCAAAGTGCCTACCTGTAGATTTTGGCCTGTAGCTCAGCCGCCACCTAGGGAAACCTACCAAACCTGTGCATTTCTGAAAACTAGAGACCTAGGGAAATCCACGATGGGGTGACTTGTGAGGATCTGACCAGGTTCTGTTACCCAGAATCCTTTGCAAACCTCAAA